>NC_090265.1:1145411291-1146761291 GCF_040414725.1 Anabrus simplex | reverse complement strand
AAATGTAATGATAGTGGAGAGTGTTGCTGGAATGAAATATGACAGGGAAAACCGGAGTGCCCGGAGAAAAACCTGCCCCGCCTCCGCTTTGTCCAGCACAAATCTCACATGGAGTGGCCGGGATTTGAACCACGGTGTCCAGCGGTGAGAGGCCAGTGCACTGCCACCTGCGACACGGAGGTTCCGTCATTGTTATTATATGTTAATTTTAATTCTTTAGCATTAGTCACCTCCTCTATCTAACATTATCCTTGTAACCAACAATCTTTACATACTGCGGACTGAATACTTCGTACATGCCAAATATAAGCTTTCAGTAGCGTATGAAGTGAACGCTAAAAGAAATGACATACTGATATAGAACATGAGTGCATTTGTGAAGTGGAAGTAGTTTTATCTCTAGTATACTTTCCGAAAAATTGCTGGTTGGAGTCGACGTGGTGTCATTGGTAAATAGGGGTGCTGCTAATACAACTGCGGTTAGTAGGTGATTTCGAATCCCACTTGAGCCTGATAATTTTATTCGCATTTTTGTACTTCAAGAATCATAGACAAAGCCAATGTATCCAAATACCTTCACTTCATGGGTTATTTATTTATTTATTTTTATTTATTGTTTTGTTGTCTTTTTTTCTTTCTTTCTTTATTTTTTTAAAATCTGTTACCCCCCATGGTCGGTTTTTCCTTCGAACTCAGCGAGGGATCCCACCTCTTCCGCCTCAAGGGCAGTGTCCTGGAGGGTGAGACTTTGGGTCGTGCGGATACAACAGGGAAAAAGGACCAGTACGTCTCCTAGGCGTCCTCGCCTGCTATTCTGAACAGGGGCCTTTGTTGAGAAATGGGAATATTGGAAGGGAAAGACAAGGAGGAGGGAAAAAAGCGGCCGTGCCCTTAAGTTAGGTACCATCCCGGTATTTTCCTGGAAGAGAAGTGGGAAACCATGGAAAACCACTTAGAGGAAGGCTGAGGTGGGAATCGAACCCACCTCTACTCAGTTGACCTTCCGAGGCTGAGTGGGCCCCGTTCCAGCCCTCGTACCACTTTTCGAATTTCGTGGAAGAGCCGGGAATTGAACCCGGGCCTCCGGTGGTGACTGCTAATCACATTAACCACTACACCACAGAGGCGGACGTGAACATGATCATCTGTTGAATGCAAAGCGAAGAAATGACCAACACTGTTAGACTACACAGTGTGTCAGGTCAGTACACATTGAACATGCATGCGGTATGCTATTGGTCGAATGTGCCACGAATGGCCCTGTATTTGATCCTCAAAGTTTAAAATGTGAACAAATATATTTAGCGCTAGTGGGATTCAAACCCATTTACCAACAGCGTATGCACCAGCACGTCTGTGCTTAATTCGTGGCACCACAGTGATTGTTGCTCGAGGTTATCAGAGAGTATACTTGGTGTAAAACTACTTCCTGATTTACAAAAAAACACGATTTCTAACAGTATGCCATCGCTTTTAGCGTTAATTTCATATTCAAACCAAAGATTGTAATTGGAACGTACTTTTTTCATAACCGTATGGCAGTTTGATGCATTGTGTAAATACCTGTCACATACATGTTTCTGCAAAACTCTTTCTGTGATGACGCAGCAAGTACTTTAAAGGCGACTATAGCTGACGTTCGTTGGGATGTCTGACAACTGAAAGTGTCAGGCGCATCGGACTCATCAGGTACAATTTTCAGTGCTTCACCAGCTATACGTCTCTGCATCACTCACGTCAGAGGCATAAAAGCATTTTCTTATCTAATACCACTTAGGCATAGAATTGTCATGGCAGTATTAAACTATTTGGCTATGCTCTTGTTGTTACATGTACCCAAGACCTCGCATGTTCATAGAATAGATTTACAAAGCTGACCTCATTCTCGCTGTGCTGTCTGTCGTTTCATCAAGAGATAACCATATCGGAGTGTCTTGCATAGATTTCCTTATATCTTTCAGTGTTTCTTCATAGATTAATGGTGCACAGTTCTACCTTAATTTTGACTAGTCTTGTGTACTCCGCACTGTGTACTTTTTCAGGAACTCCTTGAAGTACGGGTTGAACTTGTAGAGGGGTATATCTGCACCGATAAGGGCTCGACAAAGTTCCGTACTAAATTCACTCTTTACATTCAGTTGCATATCGGATAGAAATATCTGCCTTTCCTTGCTTTGTAACTTAATGTTGGCCTTGTGTTATTCTGTCGAAATATGTTGCACTAGAGATCGTTGAGAACTAGGCACTATTGTATCTGAGGCATTACAAACAATTACATTTACTATCTGTCGGCAGTCCTTCGTTCGGAAAATCACTTACATACAATCGTAATTTTACAGATGAGGAATTACGATCTAGTGGAATTTTATGTATTTAATACACCCAATGAACAATATATAAACCACATTGAAGATACACTCAAAGATCACATGCGACTGTCGATGGTTCATGAAGTACTGAGTAGAACAGGTTTTCCTAATTAGCGATACTGCTCTCTTAATTGCTTGGACCACATCTGCTGTGGTCAGGTATAAGGAATGCTATTGTCACTAGGGTTGACTGACAAGGCCAAAGCCAAATACCAGCAATAAACAAAGAATGTGCATACCGCACACCTTGCTTTAAAGATTCCATAGAAATTCAAGAATCCAGCTTTGATATACATATGTTAGTAAAATAAATTTTAAACGATTATCTGACAAGAATAAGCTGGAAAGCACAAAATAAAATATTGAATTATGTAAAGATATCCAAGCTTTCTAAAATATGTAAAAATATATTGTAACGTGTTGGTGGGGTTAATAAGTACAGCACCTGGTAGCGTTTTACTTCGAAGACTTATTATATAATTACTATAATTGACACACAGGAATACCGAGTTCACAGTTTACATAAGTTCACAGGACACACACATACACAGTACCTGCTCTCTCTCTCTTAGTCTCTCACTATTCGTTTACACAGATATACACAGACTCTGGTCACTCACACTATAGTCTCCCAGTCACACAATCCTGTCGTTGGCGTTGTCACAGTCCACAGTTCACAGCTAGCGCACGGCTCAGGATGAGGTTCGCTGTCCGCACACCGGTGGATCTCCGTTCGCAGCCTACACACGTCGGTATCCAGTGCAGTGGAACAGCCAATGTCCTTCTGCAGTAACCGCCTCCAACAGGCACACACGCGACAACAGGCAAACAGGACGATCCTCAGTTTGACAGACGAACACTCCATAACTCCGGCTGTCTCTCGCTCTCGGCTACTAACTGACGTAGCTTGCACCGAGCTCACCCGTGACTGTAGCACCCTTCGTTCTCCTTCGCTCCACTAAGTCCATACACTGAATGACTGACCGAACAGACTACGCTGGCTTTTTAAATTTATTTATTTATAAATTTATTGGGGGAACCGCTTCCTCCCCCCCCCCGCGTGGCGATCAGCTCAAATCCATATCGCCTCCAATATGCTGTAAGTTCTAAGTAGAAAGACATCAGAGAGGATTGGGAAGTTCGATACTATCTGCCAGTCCCCATGCTCAGTATGCTATCACGCCACATGAGTTGATAACATATAATAGCGGTTAAATCGGGTAATAAAGGTCAGGACAAAACCATATAGGCAGAAATGGAAAAATACCTACTTGAAAAACCTGCGCTGACAATTCCCTCCTGTTTAATACACCTACGGCCTGCCCCTCGAGACACGTCGTTCTCAACAAGCTCATTGAAGTCTCCAAATATAGAAATATTTCGGTCTACGTGACTTAGAGTTTCTATCTCTCGAGGATACTAGCGACGTAGCGGCCAATGACGGCCGCTGTAGCAGTGTCTGACTAATGGGCGCCGGCCTCCCCCACGAGTTGGTTGAGCAGCGAGAAGCGCGGCCCTGGCACGTCGACGTCACTCACGGGTCGGGGCCACAACTGATCGCTTCCCCCGCCAGCCACGTTCCACAAAACAGCGAACATTCCACAATATTCTATATCCCAAAATATGGACAACTATGAACAATCAAATGTATCTTAAACCACTCCAAATATCCTAATTTGTAAACATATAAGGAAATTTTGACTTTAACTAATGTAAAACAAACATGCAGTTACATAGACATCCTAGGGTAGGTGATGACAAAGTTGGACAGAATTGAAATTGACTTCACTTTTAAAAATAGTGAATGCATATTATAGTTGATGCGCCTGCCCAAGCCACTCTCAGGACAAGATCACTTCCTATCTCGTGCCCAGTGCTTCTTTCCCTAGACAAACTTTAACCGGTACTCACTCGGCTCATTCCAAGAATAGAATACTAGAGTCGCAGGCTACAGTTTCTATGGTGTCATATAATCATGTTATACTACCAGGTAGCCGGTTGCAGCATTTTGATTAAAAGATAATTCAAAACACATAGTGCACCGTAATGTCTAACTCAATATATAGGGCAAAACACAATTTAAACCTTACATTAACTTTCAGACTTCAACATAGGTAACTAAAATGATAGACTTTCATACTTTTTCCATAATAGTAACTTTCAAATTGTACCTACGATGATGGTGCTGTCTTCCCGTGAACGTTCTTTACTCTTTGTGTTGGTCGCAAAACGTTTTTCATCATGTACCAGAAGCTGGCAAGGTAGACAGTCTCATAAAGGAGAACCTACCAGCTTGATAAACATCAATGAACGCACAGTTTTCAGGTGTAGATAAGCCCCTGTTTGAGTCAGTATTGCGTGCATTTGCGAGAAACCACATTCGCATTCAGATGTAGAAATACGAATGCTGATGATGGTGTTTACAAGTGGTGGTAGTGACGATGGCATTTTCTTCTCAACAAAGAATTCACGATAACCTTTTAGAACTTGAATACTTAGTCGCCTACACAAATTTTCTACTTCAACTTCACCAAAAGTGACGTTATTTTGAACATTATGTGGCCAACATTCAGGATATAGTAATGTGTCCATTCTCGTATTTGTGTGTCTTCTTGTGTTAACAGACGATTTTCCATTCGCCGTGATAAGCTGTCGTAGAACATTTCAGGATCAAGAGAGTCTTTTGCATTGGCAACTCGACTTTTTTCTCTCTTCTCCAGGGTCACTCGAATTTCACATTCTCAGCTGCACTTCGAGTTTTAGGGCAGACAGACCCACTATTAAATGTCCTATCTTCAGACAGAATAATTTGCCTGGATATTACTTTATAAGCCTCATAAAGAAACATATCGCGTGCTTGTAGTTCAACGCTGAGTTCTGACAACTCTTGAAAAACATCTCACATCAGACAAAGATCAAGAATAAAATCTGCAGTATTTTTTAAAGAGATCATCGTATTAACTCTTTCACTCTTATATCTGTTCTCATCCTGTGTTGCTCTTTCAAAATGTGCCACGGATAATCCATATTTTTTTTCCAAAATGCAGAAACACTTCTGTAATTTGAATCTACCAAGTGGGTAAAATAATTGTTGCAATTTGGTACAGTTGCTGGTCTAGATCGTCAGAAATATTTCTCAGTTCTCCGGCATTTCTAGGTTACTGGTGATATATACAGTTTGTCAAGAAATGACTTATTCCTTTGTAACTTCATATCCATGAGAGAGTTGAAGTCTGTGGTTTGCGCAATACCAAAACAAGACATATGGTGAATATTGCTTCTTAAATAAGCCTTTATTTCCCCGTAACATCACAGCGGCTCCATCACATGCTACTGCAATAAGGTTTTCTTTTAAAATTCCTGAAAGAAGCTTAATTAATTCAAAACATTAATCAAACATTGAAAAACACCTTGGAAAGACACATTTTACAACTCAACAATATCAGTAGATTTGTATGTTCGTCCACATCAGGAAGCATTGTCCTTAGGCCCTACATATATTATTAAATATGATAATTGGCTACAGTAGTGCTCTCTTCAATCAGCAAAGAAATCTTGCAATTATATTAAATTAGGGTTATTTCTTTTTTTTTTTGCTAGGGGCTTTACGTCGCACCGACACAGATAGGTCTCATGGCGACGATGGGATAGGAAAGGCCTAGGAGATGGAAGGAAGCGGCCGTGGCCTTAATTAAGGTACGGCCCCCAGCATTTGCCTGGTGTGAAAATGGGAAACCACGGAAAACCATTTTCAGGGCTGCCGTTAGTGGGATTCGAAGCTACTATCTCCCGGATGCAAGCTCACAGCCGCACGCCTCTACGCGCACGGCCAACTCGCCCGGTTAGGGTTATTTCATTTCAGCTCCAATATGCTTAACTATACTGATACAAGTAATGGTCGAATGAAGAATTCGTCCCATATCGCTACCATTCACTCATTGGAGGTCAATTTCAGATTCAATATCATTGAATGTCCACCTCTGTGGTGTAGTGGTTAGTGTGATTAGCTGCCACCCCTGGAGGTCCGGGTTCGATTCCAGGCTTTGCCACGAAATTTGAAAAGTGGTACGAGAGCTGGAACGGGGTTCACTCAGCCTCGGGAGGTCAACTGAGTAGAGGTGGGTTCGATTCCCACCTCAGCCATCCTGGAAGTGGTTTTCCGTGGTTTCCCACTTCTCCTCCAGGCAAATGCCGGGATGGTACCTAACTTCAGGCCACGGCCGCTTCCTTCCCTCTTCCTTGTCTATCCCTTCCAATATCCCCAACCCCCGCAAGGCCCCTGATCAGCATAGCAGGTGAGGCCGCCTGGGCGAGGTACTGGTCATCCTCCCCAGTTGTATCCCCGGCGCAGAGTCTGAAGCTCCAGGAAACTGCCCTTGAGGCGGTAGAGGTGGGATCCCTCGTTGAGTCCGAGGGAAAAGCCAACCTTGGAGGGTAAGCAGATTAAGAAGAAGAAGATATCATTGAATGCCTGACACTTCTTGGCAATTTTGCAGGCTGTTATGAAGATTTTGTAGGATATCTCTTTGACATGTTCAAAAGCTATAGTAAAAGAGTTCCCCAATTTTTTTTGCAGCATTTCATATGTTAGTGGCAGCTTTATTAAAGGATGCAATTTTATGATTGTAGATCGCTCTTCTATATATATAAAAGCAAGTCGGGCTGGAGCGATGTATATATAAATATTTAAAAATGAAAAAAGACGTGAATTAATGAGGCACTTCCAGAAATCTCAGAAATTTGAAACTTGGTACGGAGGAAACTGATGACCCCAGGATCCCTAGAAAAATCGGAAATTCTCAAAATTCCCTGAAGGGGGCACGCTGGGGGGCTCAAATTTTGGGCTCAGCATAAGAACACAGTCGTATAGTGTATCCAAAACGATAACCTATAGGTTTCGTGGGCTTAAAAATTTTCGAGAATTTCCTCATTTTTATCCCCTATCCCCCCCAAATCAAAATGGCGGCACAACCTGCCAGACGAAGTAGACAATTGAAATTTGGTGAAATTATAGCTTTTGGTCCCTAACCGACGGGAAAATTCCAAGATGTTCAAAATTTTCACTTTTTACCCCCCAAAGATATCGAAATATGGAGGCAATTTTAATGACTGTGCAGACAATCCTTTTGAGCTATTTTTTGGCTAAACTGTAAGTCGTATCACAAAACGGATGGCACAATGTCGCTTCAATTCGGAGTGATCTACAACTTTGGTCCTGTGACATTTTGTCGTATCTCTCTCCCTTATACGTTAAATTTGGCCGTATTTCTGGATTGTTCGTAAATTTGGTGATTTTTACAAGTATATTTCATTGTTTGACACACTTATAAGAATGATAATATCATCACGTTGTGTGCGCACATTGGCACGATTAAGGGACATATGTGTACCAAATTTCATGATTCTAGCTTATACATAAGTAGGCAAAAAGTAATGTAAAATGTTAAAAATGCACCCAAATTTCACCCTATTCAAAATTTGATCTCAATTTACCCCCTTAATATTGGAGATACGAGGAAATGGTTTAGAAACAAGCATGTAGAGCGATAAATGAGGCGTCGGATGGCGCAAACCGTTCCTTAATATCATAAACCGTTTAGGAGATATGAATCTCGAAGTGGAAGTCTGCACTTTTCAACGTGCTCATGCTTATCCGTCATCTATATAAATAAAATCGTAACGACCGTGTGTCTGTACATTGATTATTTTGGCGAAATTTCCGTACAGTTATCCGTTTCACCTGTAATTATGACCATCTGCATCATTTTTAGCTTTGGTGTCCGTTTGTCTGTTTGTTTGTCTGTTTGTCTGTTTGTCTGTCCTTCTATAACTTGAAAACTACTGGATATATTTCCACCAAACTTCATATTTAGAATCCACCTGTCCTTGGGTAGGTTTTAGCGCAAAAAATAAAAGCGTAACGACCGTGTGTCTGTACATTGATTTTGGCGAAATTTCCGTACAGTTATCCGTTTCAGGTGTAATAATGACCATCTGCATCATTTTTATCTTTGGTGTCTCGGTTGTCTGTTTGTCTGTTTGTTTGTCTGTTTGTCTGTCCTTCTGTAACTTGAAAACTACTGGATATGTTTCCACCAAACTTCATATTTAGAATCCACCTGTCCTTGGGTAGGTTTTAGTGCAAAAAATAAAATCGTAACGACCGTGTGTCTGTACATTGATTATTTTGGCGAAATTTCCGTACAGTTATCCGTTTCAGGTGTAATTATGACCATCTGCATCATTTTTAGCTTTGGTGTCCGTTTGTCTGTTTGTTTGTCTGTTTGTCTGTTTGTCTGTCCTTCTATAACTTGAAAACTACTGGATATATTTCCACCAAACTTCATATTTAGAATCCACCTCTCCTTGGGTAGGTTTTAGCTCAAATATCGTTTCTAAATCCCTGAACTGAGTGGGGATTTTTACGAAACCGAGACCGTGATTTTGCACTCCCTCAAAGTATACACAACCGAACTTAATGGAAATCAACCTGCCTTAATGAAAATGAATTTCTAAACCTTTTTTTCTCATGTGCATCATTTCGATAACAGGATTTAGTAAGGGAGATATCATTAACGGACCGTTTTTGGTACAAATCCCAGCGGGTGCGTGTAAAGCGTACTTCTTACAACTTGAAAACTAACAAGATATTTGAACAAAATTTTATATATAGCATCCATCTGTCCAGGGGTAGGTTTCCTTGGTGTCTGTTAGTTAGTTAGTTAGTTAGTTAGTTTGTTTCTTTGTTTGTTTGTTTGTTTGTTGGTCTGTTTGTCTTTCTCTAACTTGAAAACTACTGGATATATTTCCACCAAACTTCATATTTAGAATCCACCTGTCCTTTGGTGAGGTTTTAGGGCAAATATTGTTTCTAAATCCCTGAACTAATTGGGGGTTTATACGAAACCGAAACCGTGATTTTGCACTCCCTCTAAATACACACAACCAAACTTTATGGAAATCTACCTGCCTTAATGGAAATTAATTTCTAAACCTTTTCTTCTCATGTGCATAATTTCAATCACTTACAGGAAAGATAGTATGATCAAACTCTACACGAACATTGGCCCACCCAGTACCCATATGTGAGCCAAATGCTATGTCACATAATTATCCGAAAAGTAATGGAAATGTAAGATATTCTTACACAAATTTCAACCTATTCAACGTTTTTGATTCAATCTGACCCATGAATAGATTAGATGCGAGGAAATATCATAGGACCAGCCATTTAGATCGCTAAATACTGCGCCTTACGGTACAATCCTTTGTCGATATGACGTACCGTTTAGCAGCAGTTAATCTGTAAATGAAGGTCTGCAATATTGTAAACATTCATATACTTTCGTATGTCCATCTGTATATATATTCATTGATGTCGATTTGTAGAGATCGAGAAAGGATGTGTCTGCTATTGTAATCAGTACTCCCTACACCGACTTTGACTGCTGGCAGTAGGAATGGGGTCCTTCTCCAACTCCTGTGTAACTGGCATTAGTAAGGAGGGCCTACCATTTTAATGAATAATTCACTTTTCGATTTGTCTTGCAGAAGGCAAGGGATCATGCAGTTTTGTTCGAAAGTCCCCTACTCTATTGTGTTTGGCTCTAGGCCAGGGTGCCCGCCATTATAAACAAATGTTCCAATCTAAAATTTGACTAGCATTAGGCATAGTGGCCTGCTATTTTCATGGAAACTCACTAATTCTGTGTGACTGGCAGTAAGCTGGCTAGCAGCAGTAAAAAGGGACTGTCATTATAATGATAACTGCACAACTCAATTTTGACTGGTGGTAGGGAAGTTGCCTGGTATTATAATAAAAACTCCTCAACTGTAACCTGTCTGAAAGTAGGAAATGGGTCTGCCATTGTAACTAAAACTCCCCAAATCGATTGTGACCGCGCAGTAGGCATTGGGGCCTGCAATTATAATGTAAACTTGCCAACTCGATTGTGAATGGCAGTAGGCAAGTGAGCCTGGCGTTATCATCACAACTCCGCAACCCTCACTTTACATTGGAAACAACGTATGTGGACCTCCCCATGCTATTTCTCGGATAAGGCTAAGAGACATGCAATTTTAAAACAATCTCATTTGCTGCACGCACAGTATTTACGTCGATATCCGTATACAATGTAGAATACCGTAGCGAAGCACGGGTACATTTGCTAGTTGTACATAATTAAGTCATTTGATTTTTTCACCAACAGAAGTAATCTGAACATTAGCGTTGTTTGTTTCTGCCCGGACACAAACTTATTACTTCTTGACATATTTTACAGCCAAGCGTTATATTTTTTACGATTAATCAGTCATTTCCCCCCGCAAAAATCAGATTTTTGCTGTAGAGTCCAACACTCGGGATTTCTTTCATGTTCGGTAGCCACAACCACCTGTTCAGCTTTTACAGATTCGATCGCAGCATTTTTCCCAACCTTGTTTTCAGCTCAACACATTCACTCGATTCACCCTCAGAAAGTTTGAATTTCTTACCTGCCGGAGCGGAAGAGAAGAACTGAGTGATTTTCGAGTTCATTGCATTTGATGAAGACCACCATAGGAAACAAGCCAGTTCTCGTAAACAATGCACAACAAACGCAACCACAGCACACGAAGTAACAAAGTTAAGTGAACAGGAAGTGAAGTGAAGCTGGATCACACGAAGGAAGTTCCCAATTTTAAGCGGTAAGCACATACATTCAAAGAGTAGTGTTATCCAAGACCACCTACAATACTCGGACCACAATACAGAAAAGTCATAGCTGCCATACCGGGCCAAAGCTGACGTGCGAGGAGTAACCTAAGAATGGTCGTGAGAATGTTAATCGAAGGTTTTTTAAAAACTTAGCTTGATATGTAAAAGAGAAATAGTAATTAAAGCCCTGCTCGTGCCCCTTACGAACATTACTAAATGGAAACAAAAGACCCCTGGCCTTTTAAAATGGATGGAACCACGGGAAGTGTTACCTCCTGGTCACACCGAGGACTGATTCACATGGAGGTCCTTAAACAGACTTAGATCTGGAGTGGGTAGAACCAAAGCGACTCTACAGAAATGGAACTTCCCCATCGATACGGCCTTTTGTGACTGTGGTGAACTTCAGACAACTGAACACTTGCTATGTTGTCCCTTGCGTCCATCAAACTGCACAATGGAAGACTTGGTGCTGACTAATCCAAATGCGCTTGAAGTGGCCAAATTTTGGGCCGAATCTGTATGACATATATTGTTGTAGACCTTTTACTTGTATATATTTGTGTATATAGTTTGTTTCTCTTAAATGTAGTATTATTCTATTGTACTTCTGATTCGAATAGAGAAAGACCAACATTACTGTTAAAAAGGCGTTTCTGTGTGGTCGTATACTGCATGGGGTTGTAGTAGTCTCTGCGCAGTGAGAACATTGGTAAGTGTGAAAATTTCGTACTGTTCTGCAATGCTTTGCGTGTGCTCTTTAGGACTGATGGAGAGAATTCCAATACTCGTAGGCCTATCTACGCATTCGTGTCCTATATCTAGTAAGAAATAGGCAAATGTAAAGTATAGTCCATGTTTTACTTAAGTGGTGTAATGTGTACAATGTAGAGTGTATTGAAATTTCGGCCTATCTGTACAACTTATAATTTAGACGTACGTATTTAATTTTATTTAATGACATGGCCTTGAGAATGGAATGGCCCTCTAGATTTCGGATACCCTAACGTCGTCATTGCAGGAAGGGAAGTATGTGCTTAACGCATAAAACTGGCAACTTCCTTCCTATCCCAGTGAAATACGGGAGTGGGGAGAGAAATGAAGAGCTGCTTCTTGTGACACTTGAATGGGAAGTACCGCCAACAACTTAAAGAAAATCGGTCCATTGTCAGTGCAGATTTTCTACCGTTCGTTCGCCAAGTGAGTTGTGCCGCCTGTAAAATCTAATCTGATGTTTACGGCAAAACGTGGAAAACACGAGAGATTAATCTAAATGTTTACAGTACACAAGAAAGTTGTTGAAAGTACAACAAGGAGTAGCAGATGCAACGAAAGTATCGTTGAGGACGGTCAATAGAATTTAAGGAGAAGAGAGATAACACGAGACTGAAGGAACAATTTGGTATGCAAGGAAATTACGGAAAGGGAAGAAGCGTGTAACGAACATTGGCAATTTTGAATTTTACATTTATCGGTAAACAGCTCCATCAATATCTAAATTACAGAGTGTTTTAGAAAAGAACAATGGTTTCCAAGGAGGTTGCACCAGTTTGAGAAGTCTTGCAAAAAGGCTGGGTGTATGTGTTGTCTTTCATCATCATTTCATCCTCATCACGATGCATAGGTTGCCTATGGGTGTTAAATCAATAGACGTGCATCTGGCGAGCCGCACTTGTCCTCGGACACTCCCGGCACTAAAAAGCCATAGGCCATATCATTATCTCACAGTCATAAAGACGTGCAAGGAAGAAGACCGTCCCATCTTGTATGAAGACGAAACTTCTATACAAAGTAGCCATTCTACGCCTGAAGTCGGGCCTGATGATAGCGCTTCAGAAGTATTACCCCGTATCGAGAGGAGAATGAGTGATATGGTATTCTCCATACTGGTGGTAAGAGAGGTCTTGTTTCCAACGCGATGCTTATTTACCATTCCCACAAGAAAAGTGAAGACTAGTGGAAATAGAAGTTGATCCCTAATTTGAAACCTAATTCACGATCTCCATCTTGAAAATAATATATGTATTGATGAGCAAATTATTCCTTTCAGAGGATCTTCGAATATCAACCAATACATAAACGGTAAACCATATCCTTGGAGGGTGAAAGCTTACCTGCTGTGTGGTGAGAGTGGCTTGGTTTATGATTACATTGTGTACCAAGGCAAAGTAACACCTCTTAAACCTGAACTGACTGAAGAGTTTGGTATAACTGGAGAATTAGTGGTGCAGTTGTGTGAACGAATACCACCTAATTTAAAGTATAAAGTGTATACCGATGATTACTTTACATCCATTCAAATTATCAGACATCTTATGAGAAAAGGTATATTTTACTCTGGAACAATTCGAAAAAATCGAATCGAATCGAATCGAATGAAAAATGTCCAGTTGAAACTGTAAGTGGGGATGACGAAATAGTCATTACTCAGTGGAATGACAAAAAGACAGTGATTATGGCGTCGAGTTTAGTGGGAAAGGGACAGCCAGGCAGTGTTCAACGATGGAGCAAAACTGAGAAGGTGTATAAACAAGTGATCCGGCCTCAAGTTATAGGATGCTACAACTCCACAATAGGTGGTGTAGATAAAACTGACTTCTTGGTTCAACTATACAGGATCTTCATTCGGTCACGCAAATGGACTTCAGGAGTTATATTCCACTTTATAAATCTTGCAATCACTAAAAGTTGGCTAGAATATAATCGAGATCCAGAGCTAAAATTTGTCTCCAAAAGGGAACAGAAGGATCTGCTAGAATTTTCCTTTGGTATTGCTAAGGCTTTAGCTAAACCTGGTGTTCCTGTATGGAATCCCAAGCAGCGAGTCCCTTGTCACTGTTTCTTACAAGAAGAAACTGAAGAAGGAGGTAAGACCAGTGGATGACATTAGATATGACAATGTGAGTCACTGGATAACAATGGCCGACAATCAACGAAGATGCAAGTTAGAAATGTGTACTCGATGGTCAAAAACGAAGTGTGAAAAATGTGACGTTCACTTGTTTGAAAAAAACATAGTTTCAAGGCTTTCCACAATCGTTAGTTACCTAATCGATTAATGAAACTAGTTTGAAAGGGGTAATTAAATTTACAACAAAGAGTTTCTTCTGTGAAAACTGTGAAAAAAAAAGAACAGAAGATAAAAGGGAAATTGTGCTTACACATGTGCATGTATACTGTTTGAAACTTGATGTACTATTTATAGAACATCCTCTAAGTGAAAAACTATGCGTGTATATTTTTTGTACTTCCTTGAATAAATAAAAGCTTTTAGATGTACAATACCGAGTTTTAATTTTTTGTGTGACAATTAATAAATCAGGGCCGAAAGGGCTAGAGAGAGAGAGAAAGAAATGTATTTATTTCTGCTTCCCCCATTCGGAGGCTACCAAAAAGACAAAGCTTACATGTAAAGTTGACTGACAACTACAGGGGTCATATAAAATATGTCTATAAACGGTTGGTATACCATATTATAACTTACTTATCACTCAATAAAAATCGTATCAGTCAATAATTTTGAAATCCATGAGGAACTCCTAATAGGACAAATACACAGCTAAGAGTATAAATGATGTGTTACTATTGTTAACGAGCCTTTCAGGGATGAAAATCCAGTGTCCTTAATAAATTGGTTATAAGCCTTAAATTTCTTACAAAAGGTGTGAAATGTGCGAGTAATGGTGCCTCTTGCTCCTATTATCGATCCTAAAATTTCTATGAAGTCCAGATGATATATGGCCAAGTCGAATCCGGTCACCATATTTAGCCAAATATCTGTACTCGATCAGCAGACGGATGAAAAAGAGTAACATGATCATTGTTTGAATAAAGAGTACTTCACTGTTTAAGACGTTATTTATTTTGCTTATACTGATAATCAGTGTACTAACTGTTAAACGGAGCTTCGCTCGCGTGGATTTCAAGGGAACGTGCAGGAAAATGAACCGCGCGTCTTGGTCGGTTGACGGCCTGTTTAGTCCTACAATTGTGCGGTTCCTTTGTAGGTTTGGTACGTTGATGGTCGGTGGTGATATTGATATTTTATGCCAATAGGAAAGATAGTTTCAACCGGTCTACTGAATTACGCTTAGATGATCAATCGACACTCCGCATCTTCTCATGGCTATTAATTTTTAAAAATAGTTTGTTTTACGTCGCATCGACATAGGTCTTTGGCGACGATGGGATAGGAAAGGGCTAGGAGTGAGAAGGAAGCATCCGTGGCCTTAATTAAGGTACGCCCCAGAATTTGCCTGATGTGAAAATGGGAAACCACGGAAAACAATCTTCAGGGCTGCCGACAGTTGGGTTCGAACCCACGACCTCCCGAATATTGGATACTGGCCGCACTTAACTGACTGCACCTATAAAGCTCGGTAATGGGGAATCCATTAAGAACCAAACACCCGCAGAGTAACATCCTTGGTTTTAGAGATAAATATGTCGGTGTCGTCATAAAACATTCTACCAGTTTTTCACTCCTTTTCACCTCCATCCATTGGATGTTCGAAAAATGGTGAAATACGTGGTTCTTTATTTTTAAAGGAGATTCCAATTACCAATTTTTATGTCTCTAACATTTTCAGTTTTTGAAATATAAGTGGAAAATTCACTTAAGTGAATAAGTGGAAAATGTAGTTAAGAAATCCTGGAAATCGTTACATTTTACTATGCGTAATCTCAAGAAAGCTAACTCTGGTGCCAAAAGTAAAGCTTATAAATGCTTGGTAAGACCGATTTTCGAATATGGATCTGCTTGCTGGGATCCGTACAGGGTGGGTTTAATAAATTCCCTAGAAAAAGTTCAAAGAAGAGCGATGCGTTTCGGAACCGGGAATAGGAAGAATACCATTAATTGGGAAAGTCTTGAATCTAGAAGAACTAGAGCTCGCCTGTCTGGTCTTTATAAGAGCTATACGGGAGGGGCTGTCTGGAGTAGTATTAGGAATAGGTTGGAACCTCCCTCATACTTATCGAGAAATTATCATAAGCATAAAATCAGGGCCAGAAACCAGCATACGGACGTGGGCAAGTTTTTACTAATGGTTTTACGTCGCACCGACACAGATAGGTCTTATGGCGACGATGGGATAGGAAAGGCCTAGGAGTTGGAAGGAAGCGGCCGTGGCCTTAATTAAGGTACAGCCCCAGCATTTGCCTGGTGTGAAAATGGGAAACTACGGAAAATCATCTTCAGGGCTGACGACGATGGGATTCGAACCCACTATCTCCCGGATGCAAGCTCACAGCCGTGCGACACTAACCGCACGGCCAACTCGCCCGGTCTGGGCAAGTTTTCCTTCGTTAACAGGACCATAAGGGATTGGAATAAATTACCTGCAGCAGTCTTTGATAGATTCCCTTCTTGAATCAAGTCATTTAAGAAGACCATTAGTGCTAGTGTAAAGTGAAAAATAAAAGTTGTAAATTACGGACACTGAATTTGTGATTTTCTGCTTGGTTTAGGTTGTGAAACTAGGAGATTTATCATGTGGTATTCTCTTTCCAGGGAATTGCTTGTTGTATTCATGTTGTGGTAGTAGTAGTTGTTGTTGTTGTTGGGTAATTGCCAATGTTTTTAACTTTACTTTATTATCACTTGTAATGTTAAGCTAGTAGTAAGTTCAAACTATAGAATTGTCAGCTGTAGTGTTAAGCACTGGGAGATACTTAAGTTTTGTGTGAGTTTGTATATGATGATGATGGATTTAGAATTTTAAAGTTAAACCAGTAATAGTTCTTGTAATATTTTCTTTCCAGGGATTTGCTTGTTGTACTGTTGTAGTTCTAGTAGGGTAATTGTGTTTTTAACATTACTTTATTAACATTGTAATGTTAAGCTGGTAGTAGGCTCAACTTATAGTACTGTAAGCCGTAGTATTAAGCACTGCAAATACTTAAGTTGTGTGTGAATTTGTATATGATGGTGCTGGATTTAGAAAATTAAACTAATAGTATTTCTTGTAACATTTGATTTCCATGGAATTGCTCGTTGTACTCTTGTTGTTATAGTTGTTGTTGTTGGGTAATTATGTTTTAACCTTACTTTATTATAACTTGTAACGTTAAGCTAGTAGTAAGCTCAACCTATAGTTTTGTAAGCCATAGTGTTAAGTATAGGAAATAATTAAGTTGTGTACGAAACTGTACATGATGCTGGATTTAGAATGTTAAACTAGTAGTATTTATAATATTTTCCCCATGGAATTGATTTTTGTACTGGAGTTGTTGTAGTTGTTGGGTAGTGTGTGTTTAACTTGATTTTATTATCACTTGTACTGTTAAGCTAGTATCTGTATTAAGTTCAACCTATAGTATCGTAATTCGTAATGTTAAGTACTGTAAATACTTACAGTAAGGTGTGTGAATTTCTATATAATGACGCTGGATTTAGAAAGTTGAACTAGTAGTATTTCTTGGTTGTTGTACTATTGTTGTTGTTGTTGTTGTTGTTGTAGGGTAATTACAGTTTAACTTCACTTCATTATCACTTATAATGTTAAGCTAGTAGTAAGGTCAACCTATAGTATTGTAAGCCGTAGTGTTAAGCACTGGAAATACTTAAGTTGTGCGTGAATTTGTGTATAATGGTGCTGGATTTAGAATGATAAACTTGTAGTAATTGTTGTAATATTTCCTTTCCATGGATTTGCTTTTTGTACTCTTATTGTTTGTTTGCTTGTTTGTTTGTTGTTGTTGTTGTTGTTGTTGGGTAATTATGTTAACTTTACTTTATTATTACATTACTGTAAGAGACCATTGCCACCGGGATATTCCCCATTTGCAATGTATTTGTTAGTAATAATAAAAATATAATGCATAAGAAAACTTTACTCGCCGCTAGATACATCTTATAACATGCTCCTTTAACAACAGAAAACAATCAATTGTCCAACTTAATTTTAAAACCCCTTTCGGATCTCTTTTTCTATCCATAAGCACATTAACATTATCATATTCCTGGTTGCATGGTTTTACATATCAGAATATACAACGCAATATCATAAAACTATACACAGAAATGTACTTTTTTGTATGACTTATCGGTACGCAGGCCTATTTAAACTTAACATGCGCAGAAAATAGAAAATAATTATAATCAGTTAGCCCCGTATTAACCGAAGGGTAGTCAAAATTATATTACCTAGCTCCATATTTACGTTAACATAATGTACTATACCATTCTAATCATGGTCCTAATATAACTGCCTGGCGTACTTATCTTCAAAACTCAGACCTCAGAAATACGTAAATTCACACACATTTCAAAACGAATAATTCCCCGTGCTTAATAGAAATTTTTTTTCGGTACTATTAAAGTCGAAACAGGCAGCCTGTACTTCACTGAAATTGCATAAAGAGTGCGAAATACGTGCGTTTAAATCAACTGACGGATCATATGGCTAAAAGATGGCGAAACCAATAAGAATAAAGCACTCGTTGGCTACAGTGTCTTAATAACATCGATAGTATGAGGGTATATGGCAGAAAATCAATTAATTTCAAACAGTTAAAAAAGTTCTATCAGAAACTGAAGGAATTCTTTCACTTCTTCTGCTTTTAAACTGTTTACACTGATGTATGTCTTTGGTGTTCTAGTTGCCGACATAGTATTTATATATAGTTATATTCACTTCTTCCCTGAGGAAGAAAAGCGGTCCAAACGTTACAAAGTTACTTATTGTGACAGTAGTATGGCGTCTTCCTAGTTGTAGGCAAACCTTCTAACGTCTGGAAGTGATAAAGTCTCAGAGACAAGATGAACTGAACCATGACACCTAAATTACTGGGTCATTACTAGATGTCATTACTGTTGTTTCTGAGCGCCACCTACGGACTTGGATTGTGTTTAACTTAGTTGAGAATTGCTTCTGTATTGGGGTGGCATATACTGGGCTAGAGTATCTAAGTTGCCAATACTGTGTGTTTATGTCATTATCAATCAGCCAGCCTACGCCCTGTTTATGTCACTATCAACCAATCAGACTACTGCCTGTTTAGGTCATTATCAAGCAATCAGCCTCCAGCTCGTCCCTATAAATATTGTAAGCTTGAACCTTAAGTATCTATCATGATCTGATCTTGACGTGTGCGACGTAATGTGAGGCTATTCTCCATGAAGATGACAACGAGGCTGGGGCAACGATATGTCAGTCAGAATCTGACCTAAAATGTAATCTTCGTGTGGCGAAGGGAAGATACCAGCGTTCCCTTTAGCATGTAACAGTTAGAGCGTGCTGCGTCTAAATGTAGGGTTTCCTTATTTTCTGTTAGGTCATATCATGTTGGTTTTCTAGGCTGTCTATGGACATGGTGTAAACCACGTATGGGTACTATGTAAATTTAATGACGTACGAGTGTGTAACCTCGTTTCACATATTCACTTTGCTTTCTGGCGACTAAATTTTCTAACTCGATATTTCTATCCTGTGTTTCGAACTTTAACTTCTTTCTGGTTTTAGTCACCACAGTGTGGCATATCCTCTGTGTCACAGGGCCTTCTGCCCTGTTCGGTTTTATGATAAGTCATAATCATGGGATTGCTTGACGTGTTCAGCATCTTTTTCATTTTGTACTCGGCCTTTCGATTCTTTCATTTTCCATTTCTTGGGCGTCAAATATGAGTTTCGGCTCCTGTGTTTTCGATTTGCAATTTTTGCGTGGCTGCCCTAATGAGTAAGGGCAGCGAGTGTAATATAAAAGATGTTAAGCTTTTTCCTAAGGTATAAAGGAGTGTATCTTAAAGCCTGGTCGACCATTAAAAATTGTATGTGAAATCAAGGGTTCGAGACCCTTCTCATGCGTAATGTTAATAACGTTAATGACGTTGATTCGGAAGTTCTAAACTTCTTTCCTAACTGAGATTTCGCTCTTGAACTAGGTCTATAGAGGCTCAAGCCTGGGGACTTTGGTAATGGGAGCTGCTTCCCTCCGTTTTATATCCTAAGCTTCAAGGCTTAATATTTATGTATTGTTGTACCTTTTCAAATGTCCGTCTCCGTAGCAAAACGGTTAGTGTTATTAGCTGCCGTCCTCGAGAGCCCGGGTTCGATTACCGGTACTGCCAGAAATTTGAGAATGGCAGGAGGGCCGCTATGTGGTTGAAATGGTACATGCAGCTCACCTCCATTGGGGTGTACCTGAAAAGAGCTGAACCACGTCGGGATGAGGACACGAGTTTACATTTACCTTTTCAAATATTTATTCCTTCCTGTTATTGTTGTTTCTTTGTAAAGATTATCAATGAAAAGAAAAGGAAATAAAATAAATGGTAACTTTGAAAATACATTCTAAATTTCAAATTTTCTTGATGTGCTTTTGTCCAGTGTCTGGACCATCGCTTCTTTCCCTCTGGACCACGGGAAGTCCCATAACACATTCCATAAGCGTAGAAAGCATTCAAGTTTACTACGCTGAGAACAGCCTTACATAAGAAAATCAGCTCCTCCTGTATACTAGCAAGACCGCTACTAGAGAATGTCTGCCCTGTGCCGATTGGCACGTGCATAGGATGAAAGCCGTTCGAAACCGGGCTCTTCGCCTTATTACAGGTGCCGACTGGTACGAACATAGTGCCGAAATTCACGAAGAGTGCCACATAATCACTCCACGGGAAAGGAGGAAGAATGTGGCTGTGAAATTATATGACAAGTTACTGTACCTACTGCAGGTAACGCACTAGGTCAATACGGCACCCAAGGTCGCAAGTACAAGAGGGGAAGGGTCATCCTTAACTAAATCATGCACCTTGCGTTAGGCCAGCCATGACCTAAACTCCAATTTATAACCCACAGAGTAAACCATTTAGTCAGGGGCAAGTTCATTACCGTACGATATGGCATTCAAGATCGACACAAGCCACAAGTTCATGGCTCCGTGGTTAACTCCACAGTGCCGGTGAATGATGGGTGGAGCCCAAGTTTGAAGCTTAATATCTGTGAAGCCAACTTGTCAATTTTCACGAAATAAACTTCGAAATTTAGCTATTTTAATGAACAGGAAATATGATTTATAGACAATTAATGCCATATTTTGGGATCGAGAACGAAAACATATATTTTTTTTATCTTTTAAGAGGAAATCTGAAATTTGGGCGCCATTTATAAAGAAATCGCTAAAGTAACTGTTACCAAATTTGGGGGTCAATTATAAAGAAGTAGCTACAGTTTTTTTTTTTACCAGATTTTAAAACCATATGCCTGCAACATTTATGCAGGTTGTATTAATACTTCTCTGTGGCACGTTACATTTTTAAGGAATTGTTTTTAATTTTCTAGAACCCGGCACCTGCGAACATAGTGGTGTAAAAATCAAACGCTGCACATCGTAGGCGTCACGAGATGTTCGCTACCAGGATTTTCATTTATTTAGCGTACGGCTTCTAGTACTGGAAGAGTCCGAGGACATGCTTTGTTTATCTGGTGCAGGTCTTTATATTTGACACCCATGGTCGATCTTCGCGTCTGGATATGGGTTGATGATGATGATAATGATGATGATGATGATATGGGAATAGGGTGTAATCCAGTGTTAGCGCATAGCCTACTCCTGTTGAATAGCACCAAGGGGTCTGCTCAAGGCTTAACGTCTCCGTCCGACGGAAGAATCACTATCAACAGCGTCATATGCTCTCACTCCATATAAACACTGCAGAGAGGGCTTCATAATACTTTTAAAGATGAAGTTAAAGGCATATTTTTCAGCAAATGTAATTTGTTTAAAATTTACTGTTCCCTGAACACTTCTTGCTAGCTAGCGCGATGTATGAGGAAGGGGAGAATTCGTGAAGCTAAGACAGGCTGCCAATAGAAGGAAGGCGTGAGGAGAGAGACACACAAGTCGGATTGAAGGATGGTCGTTATGTTTGTGGTATATTTATACCATTTTAACGGGAGTGGAAAAGTCCTACCTTGACAATGTTAATTTGAGAGAAACATATCCCTGTATCGCAGGAACTATAAGGTTAAAGTTTTGAAATTCTTACCACTGATAATTACAACCTTCCCCAAGGCACTGGACTAGAATGAAGTGGACTGAGTGAATAGCTGTACATTTATACATTTTAATGTTCCATAATTTAGCAAAAAAAGTCATTAAAATTGCTCTAAATTAGAAATCAACAAAGATAAATACATTATCCTGGTTGAGTAGCTGCATTAAGGCACAAAATACCTTTCCGAAAAAATGATCTCTTTATCTTGTATACTTCATGAGATAATGGGTCAGAAAAATGAAAGTCCAAGCCTGTTTCCAGTCATTCGACTGGGTCAGGAATGGAATGAATGAAGCCCCCATCGAGCGGTGAGGATAGGCAATGTGCCGGCTGCCGAAGTCTGTCACACTCCTCTGGGGCAATGATTAATGAAATGAAATGCTATTGGAGAGTGTTGCTGGAATGAAAGATGAGAGAGAAAACCGGAGTACCCGGAGAAAAACCTGTCCTGCGTACGCTTTGTCCAGCAAAAATCTCACATGGACTGACCGGGATTGGAAGCACGGTATCCAGCGGTGAGAGGCCGGCGCGCTGCCGCCTGAGCCACAGAGGCTTTAATGGCTCAAACATGTGAAATAAAAGTCAATTTTCAGAAAGTGAGTTGAAAGTAAGACACAGTGTTCACTCACACATTTACCCATGTCAGCACCTAAAACACAGCCCACCGGGCGAGTTGGCCGTGCGGTTAGGAGCGCGCAGCTGGGTTCGAACCTCACTGTTGGCAGCCCTGAAAAGAGTTTTCCGTGGTTTCCCATTAAAACACCATGCAAATGCAGGGGCTGTACCTTAATTAAGGCCACGGCCGCTTCCTTCCCACTACTAGACCTTTCCTATCCCATCGTCGCCATAAGACCTATCTGTGTCGGTGCGACGTTAAGTCCCTAGAAAAAAAAAGAAGCAAACTTGGAACGAAAGAAAATTGTGACTCCATGTCTGTGGCCTCCTCTTGTTAGTTGGTTACCGAGCGAGTTGGCTAGGTGGTATAAATCGTATAGCTGTAAGCTTTCGAACCTCACCATCGGTAGCCCTGAAGATGCTTCTTTACAACAGATGAATATCGAGGCTCTAACTCAATGAAGGCCATGACCCGCTTCCTTCCCAGTCCAGGACCTATCCTATCCTATCGTCGCTAGTAAGTTATCGGTATCAACGTAACGTGAAACAAGTAAAAAAAAAAAAAAAAGAAAATTGAGGAGTATTATCTTTCTTTATCCGTTTACCCTCCAGGGTCGGTTTTCCCTCGGAATCAGCGAGGGATCCTACCTCTACCGCCTCAAGGGCAGTGTCCTGGAGCTTCAGACTCTGGGTCGGGGATACAACTGCGAAGCATGACCAGTACCTCGCCTGCAATGCTGAACAGGGGGATGGGAAGATTGCTACTAGAAAGTGGCTTTACGTCGCACCGACACAGGTGGGTCTTATGGCGACGATGGGATAGGAAAGGGAAAGGATTTGGAAGAAAACGGCCGTGGCCTTAATTAAGGTATAGCCCCAGCATTTGCGTGGTGTGAAAATGGGAAACCACGGAAAACCACCTTCAGGGCTGTCGACAGTGGGATTCGAATCCACTATCTCCCGGATGCAAGCTCACATCTGCACGTCCCTAACCGCATGGCCAACTCACCCGGTGATGGGAAGGTTTGAAGGGATAGACAAGGAAGAGGGAAGGAAGCAGCCGTGGCCTTAAGTTAGGTACCATCCCGGCATTTGCGTGAAGGAGAAGTGGGAAACCACGGAAAACCACTTCGAGGATGGCTGAGGAGGGAATCGAAACCCCCTCTACTCAGTTGACCTCCCGAGGCTGAGTGGACCCCGTTCCAGCCCTCATACCACTTTTCAAATTTCATTGCAGAGCCGGGAATCGAACCCGGGCCTCTGGGAGTGGCAGCTAATCACACTAACCACTACACCACAGAAGATCTTTCTCACCTTCAAATTGTACAGTTATGGATAATGCCATTTTATATGCATGTTTCCACTTACTGTATTGTTATTCATTCATTCATTCATTCATTCATTCAATCATTCATTCATTCATTCATCATTCATTCATTTATTCATGTTCTTGTAGATACAACTAATCTTCTCTTTCATCGTGTAACTTTCCCATCCCTTCTTCTTCTTCTTCTTCTTGTCCTCCAGGTACTCTATCCTACGTTGGCATCCCTCTTCATTCCCTAACACTTTGCCTTCGAGAACATCAGTAATGAAGACGTGTCTAATGATTTCTTCTTATTTTTCTACTTCTTAGCCTTTCACCAGCTACTTGGGATCGGCACTGCGTAGATTAAACCGAGTTTTACGGCCGGATGCCTTTACGGAGGCGATCCTATGTGAGTGGGGGGGTTTATTCACTTATACATGATTCTGTGATGGTCGGTAGTGTGATTTAATGTTTGTAAATGAGGATGTGTTTTAAGAAAAAAAAATGCAGCCAGCTTTCGAGCTAAATGAATTAACCACATACCATTAAAATTTCCGAAAAGGCTGGGAATCGAACCCAGGACCATCTGTACCGAAGGTCACTACGCTGAACACTACGCTGTGTCTTGTGATACATGAATGCACACCTATTCGTTATAGAGTGTTATGCCTTTCAACGTTCTGTTTGCAAGCCTCTGTGTAGCCTCGCTCAGTTTCACACCTCTTATAATCAAATAATTAAAAACTGAGGTCCGCCTCTGTGGTGTAGTGGTTAGCGTGATTAGCTGCCACCCCCGGAGGCCCGGGTTCGATTCCCGGCTCTGCCACGAAATTTGAAAAGTGGTATGAGGGCTGGAACGGGGTCCACTCAGCCTCGGGAGGTCAACTGAGTAGAGGTGGGTTCGATTCCCACCTCAACCATCCTCTAAGTGGTTTTCCGTGGTTTCCCACTTCTCCTCCAGGCGAATGCCGGGATGGTACCTAACATAAGGCCACGGCCGCTTCCTTCCCTCTTCCTTGCCTATCCCTTCCAATCTTCCCATCCCTCTAAAAGGCCCCTGTTCAGCATAGCAGGTGAGGCCGCCTGGGCGAGGTACTGGTCATTCTCCCCAGTTGTATCCCCGACCGAGAGTCTGAAGCTCCAGGACACCGCCCTTGAGGCGGTAGAGGTGGGATCCCTCGCTGAGTCCGAGGGAAAATCCGACCCTGGAGGGTAAACAGATGATGATGATGATGATGAAAAACTGAGTCTAATAATCGTCACCCTGTCATTTCTTATCCTCCATGGCGAATTCCTTTGTTGTGGTGTCTGATTTCTTGGGAAGGGTTAGAAGAGGAGAAATGCATGGATTCTGGGGGCGGGGAGGTTGCTGGAGAAATCGGAGATGTTTGATGGGTATTCTAGTGCCGCAATTGGAGGAATCGTCGAGCCGGGAACTGGTGGTAGTAGTGGTAGTGAGGGAATGTGCTGTGTGGTGATGTCCATTGGAAGAGATGTTACTGCAATGCTGGTACTGAGTCTACTGCCAGGCCTCCTCGGGGCCGATTGATGTGTCATTCTCTGGCATTGCGTTAGTGGGTTGTCCGAATGCTTAGCTGGATTTACGGGTAAAAGACGTGCTTCGTAATTCGGCGTTGTGTAGCTGGACGTGAGTGCCGTGCAGAAGGCTACGGCGGCGGTGTCTACGGCGAATTGTCCGAAGCTGGTGGTGGTGGTGAAGGTGGTAGCACTAGTAGTAGCAGCAGCAGCAGCGGCAGGAGAGTTTGGCGTGTAGGAGTACATTGTTGTTATTAACTTAAGACCCTGGAGAGATGTATTGAATGAAGACTTGGTAGAAACGGATCAAGGCTGGGTTGCTGACTGATCACCTACAGTGCGATGCTGCCGACTGATACGTTCCGATCTGAGACCTCACTGATTTGCGATCGACCTCCTGGTGAGTCCACAATTTTCAAGAGGCAATAAACCTCCGTGGCTGCGTTCAGCGTTGCAAACAGTCGGACGGCAAAGGATCTGTCCGAATCCATATTCTAGACAAAGAATACATATATAATGACAAACGCATACAACTTGACACTGGCAGTATATTTTTTCGTTTGTAGGTTTGGTTAGTCACCGCTATGTTGTCTATTTTTAATACAAGAATGAACTCTTGACTTCCTTGTTAACGACATACAACATTGTGTTTTCCTGCCCCTCCCCCGTATGTCCTACTTCGAGCATAGCACTCACTATATCGCAACCTTCTTCCGACTCGTACGGATAAGATTAGCATTGCTTTCCTTGCGATTTATTTTTTGATTGTTAACCTCTGTGTTGCAGTAGTTAGTGTTATTAGCTTCCACACCCGGAAGCTCGGGTTCGATTCTAGGCTCTTCCACAAAATTTGAGAAGTGTTACGAGGACTGGAACGGGGTCTACTCAGCCTCAGGAGGTCAACTAAAGAGAGAGGGTTCAATTCCCACCTCAGCCATTCTCGAAGTGGTTTTCCCTGTTTTCCCACTTCTTTCTCAGGCAAATACCGAGATGGTACCTAACTTACGGCAACGGCCGTTTCCTTCCCTCTTCCTTGTCTAATCCTTCCAATCATCCCATCTTCCACAAGGCCCCTATTCAGCATAGCAGGCGAGGCTGCCTGGGCGAGGTACTGGTCATCCTCCCCAGTAGTATCACCGACCGAAAGTCTCGCACTCCAAGACACTGCCCTTGAGGCGGTAGAGGTGGGATCCTTCGCTGAGTCTGGAAGAGAAACCAAATCTAGACGGCAAAATGACTAAATAACATAAAATAAAACATACTTTCTCAAACCAAACCCCACGGCACTTAACGCCCTTGAAAGGGCCTTGGCCTTCCCAGCGACTGCTGCTCAGCCCGAAGGCCTGCAGATTACGAGGGGTCGTGTGGTCAGCACGATGCATCCTCTCGGCCGTTTTTCTGGGCTTTCGAGACCGGGGCCGCCATATCACCGTCCGATAGCTAATCACGTAGGCTGAGTGGACCTCGAAACAGCCCTCAGATCAAGAGAAAAATCCCTGAACTGGCCGGGAACCGAACCAGGGGCCTCCGGGAGAGAGGCAAGCATTCTACCCCTACACCACGGTGGCCGGCAAAAACATACTTTCTGGTTGATAATTATTAACTTACAAGATTTATGCGCTTCCAGAGATATGTGTGGTTTGTGTTTTCAACTTTTCCACTCTCTTGCGCTTAAATGCTATCATTTTGTAAACATGCATGCTTTTATATCACATATCAAATGTATTTCCTGTTTTCGGATAGTTCCGTTGTATATTCTGTGCTCCTATTGTAAGGACTATTTTAATAGCTATAATGATATTCACTCGCGTGTGACTTCTCCTCTGCAAATAACTGGCTTCCGGCTAGGCTTTCTTTACCTGCTTGTTTCTGGTGTCTGGAATTTTGCATCTCTACAATACGCCGGGCTATCGATCCTGCTTCTACGCCTATCGTTTGGCATTATGAGGAAGCTACGCGGAGTTTTTTTTTTTGCTAGTTGCTTTACGTCGCACCGACACAGATAGGTCTTACGGCGACGATGGGACAAGGAAGGGCTAGGAGTGGGAAGGAAGCGGCCGTGGCCTTAATTAAGGTACAGCCCCAGCATTTGCCTCGTGTGAAAATGGGAAACCACGGAAAACCATTTTCAGGACTGCCGATAGTGGGGTTCGAACCTACTATCTCCCGAATACTGGATACTGGCCGCACTTAAGCGACTGCAGCTATCGAGCTCGGTACACGGAGTTTACGCTCAGCTAACTAAAAAATACTGTGCTTACCTCTCTCGTCAACTTGATGCTCGCCTGCCCACGTCATGTGACCCTTACATCACTGGGCTTTCCATTGGACAATGGTAAAATCGTACGGGCAGTTCTCCCGTATAGTCGTTCCACCACTTTTTTTAATATTCTACATAAATACTGTGCCTGGAATTTTGCATCTCTACAATACGCCGAGCTATCGATCCTGCTTCTACGCCTATCATTCGGTATTATGAAGAAGCTACGCGGCTACACGGAATGTGCGCCTGTGAAACAGTTCAGTATCATGGTGGTAGTTAAGGAGTAGAGAACAGTGTGCTAGTCATGTTATTTCTTCAATTTCTACGTCAGGTTTGAAAGGACCTCAATTAATAATGGCTCAGTCCATTTTTATCAATCTTTAACTCTGGTAGTTAGCATAAACCATGATCGCGGTTGTTCTTGCCGGCTAAATACGCTACATTTTTCATGGCATCATGACAATGAGTGAACATGAACTATGCAGCGCAGCAATCCTGTGTGGAACGACAGACCAAAGGATATCGCTTGATATTTCGTACAGGCTATTGTAGAAGTGAAATCGCAAAAGAATTCCCTTGCGTGTTGGTTTCGTGTGTTTACACATGCTGAGTTGTGAATTGTAACTGTCCGTCGAGAATCGTCCCCCTTTTTATTTGACTCTCCGGCCGGTTTAGAGCGAGACTCGCTTGGCCCGGTGTTTGTAAACAAGATAAATTACTGCTAGTGTGTGTGACCTCCTCATGACTCGCATCAACCTTCAAGCTGGAGTTAAGTAGTCCTCTTTAGGTGGCGAGATTTAAGATGAGCTGGACTTTATGTGGCTTGCAAAACTTGAAAATGTTCTTTTAGAAGCTTCCCCCTTTATCTGTTGTGAGGCCATGATTCAATTTCTTTCTTTCTTTCTTAATCTGTTTACCATCCAGGGTTGGTTTTTCCCTCGGACTCAGTGAGGGATCCCACCTCTACCGCATCAAGGGCAGTGTCCTGGAGCGTGAGACTTTAGGTCGGGGATAAAACTGGGGAGGAGGACCAGTACCCCATCAACGCGGCCTCATCTGCTACACTGAACAGGGACCTTGTGGGGTGATGGGGAAGATTAGAAGGGATAGATAAGGCCTTAAATAAGGTACCATCCCAGAATTTGCCTGAAGGAGAAGTGGGAAACCACGGAAAACCACTTCGAGGATGGCCCCTCTACTCAGTTGACCTCCCGAGGCTGAGTGGACCCAGTTCCAGCCCTCGTACCACTTTTCAAATCTCGTGGCAGAGCCGGGAATCGAACCCGGGTCTCCGGAGGTGGCAGATAATCACGCTGACCACTACACCACATAGGCAGTCACTAAATTTCTTTGTTATTTGAATTATATCCCCCTTTTTTTACACTTTTCTTTACGTCGCGTCGCACCGATATATATATAGGTCTTATGCCGACGATGGGATAGGGAAGACAGCGGCCGAGGCCCTTAATTAAGGTACAGCCCCAGCATTTGCCACGGAATATCATCTTCAAAGCTGCCGACAGTGGGGTTCGAACACACTATCTCCCGGATGAAAGCTTACGGCTGGGCGACCTTTGCCGTACAACCAACCCGCTCGATGCACAATCAGCAGGATGAAACTGTGTTATTCTGATGAAGCCTGCTGAAAACTACGCTCAAGGTGTTTAAATGAAGAAAAAACGGTATATTTCTGTGCTAAACGATTTGTTTTCTGTATGGGTTATGAATACGCATGTGTTTGATTTGTTTAATGTTTATATTTTATTATCCTTACCGGTATATAATTTTGTTGCAATTCGATAAATATTCAAAGTAAATATAACTCGATTTCCAGGTTTTCTATAGATAAATTCTGGAGCTCTCGTTATATTAAAACTTATAACTGGCTGAAGAAAAATTGATGGTAACGAGTCCTTGGTTCGAATTAGTTATATGGATCATTCAAAGTAGTAACTTTACACCTCTCTTATTAATAGTTTAAAGATGATGGTGGTGATGCTGATTGAGGGCCTAGGACCAAGACATAAGTCGTATATTTACACACATCCCAGAAGATAGCAGGGTTGGATTCAGGTAAGTAGTAATGTCGGAAATAGATTAGCTTAGGCCGATCATTTCCTTGTAATGACAGAATATTTATACGACTTGTGATCTAGTACCTTGAATTTCGAAAGGAATTCCAACCACCTGATAAGAAAATTATCGTTTATTCTTATCTAAGAATCATGTGTCGTGAGTTTTGAAGGATACTAGGAATCCGGAGGCCGCCTCGCTATAATGATTCAAAGAGGGAGTTAGAGAAGAGCACACTGCCTCTCAGAATGACACTAGTGTCACACTGCAATCGGCTCGTAGTTGAAATCAACAGTATTTTGGCTGTCGGTAGATTTACCAGCATGTGCGCGTAAAATAACTCATTAGAGACAATATTTCTGGCATCTCAGCGCTTCAAAAACGAAAAATAAGGATATAAAACAAATAATAATAATAATAATAATAATAATAATAATAATCATAATAATAATAATAATAATAATAATAATAATAATAATAATAATAATAATAATAATAATAATAATAATAACTAGCTGTAGTACCCGGCGTTGCCCGGATAGTTTCTGAATATTTACCTTTAAGATTTGCATTACCAGTTAGTTATGTGTGATGTGAATTTTTATAGAATTCCTTTTTGACTTGCAGATTCATATGTTATGATCTATTATGTAGTTTTAACATTATTTAAATGTGTTTGATTTCAAGTTTTAGATTATTTAGTTTTCGAGTAAAAATTCGTCCTTATGGAAGCTCGAATCGACTGGGAAGTATTTGATCCTGTCAAAAATTAATAAGTGATAACTATATGTATTTAGCCGTCGCACTATAGATACGATGTACAGGATTTCAACTGTCAATGAGACTGTCCCCCTCCCGCCCTCCACCACTAAGAGATATAAAATCTGGATTGACACCATTCATCTCAGTGACCCAGAACACTGTAGGTTCGACACTGTTTTCGATTATTATTATTATTATTATTATTATATCTCACTCCCCCTCACCCACACCCCAAAGGGGGCTGAACATGAATTTAAAAAAATTCGGAGTGTCACTAATTATTTCAGCTACCACGAAAACTATGGATTCGATAATATTCTAGATTATTTTTATATCACCCCCCTCGCCCCCTGCCCATAAGAGTGCTAGGGGTGTCTTACCCTCACGCGGTTTGTCTCCTGATACTAATTGATAAGTGTACCAAGTTTGGTGAAATTGCTCCAGTGGTTTAGGAGGAGATGTGTCACTAACACACCCACACCCACACATACATTAATTTATATATAGTAAGAAGAAGCAGATAATATTTTTATATGTAGTTTTTCGATTAATTTTATATCTCACCCCCTTCGCTTCCCACTTGGACTTGCAAAAAATCCGGAGTTATACTATTCATCTCAGAGACCCTGAAATCTATGGATTCGAAACTGTTTTTAATTATTTCTATATCTCACCCCCCCCTTTGCTCCCCACCTAAAAGGGGGCTGGACTTTAAAAAATTGTAGAGTATTACTTTTCAACTCAGCAACCCCGAAAACTATTAATTCGACAGTATTCTCGATTATTATTGTAACTATCCCCCCTCTGACCCTCTCTCTTAAGGGCGCTATGGTTGGCTTACCCCCCACAGTGATTGTCTCCCGATAGTAAGTAATACGTGTACCAAGTTTGGTTGAAATTGCTCCAGTGGTTTAGGAGGAGATGTGTCATTTACACACACACTTCCATTTCTATATATAGTAAGATTTTTATACTCGTACTTCACCCCCTTTCCATCGGCGCCCAAAGGAGTCCTATGAGTGCCTTACACAACAGTATATTTTTTCCAGATATTAAGTCTTATTTGTACCAATTTTGGTTGGCAGCTATGCCCAAACGTACATACATAATCTCACTGCTCTAGAATCCTGTAGCTGACGTTGCCATGGTTACGGCAGTTCATTTCTTTGTCCGATTCCTAGAGCAGGGGTAGTGTGGTGCCAATATCTCCGTAACGGTTGATTTTAGCGCCTTAAAACATGGTTTTCGGGCCCGTAGGGCTTACCGAGGTTTGTTCATTGCGTAAAGAGGATTAAATTGAGCTTTGTCTTGTCCTTATACGACAAATTCGATATTTTGCCTATAATAGTATAAGAGAAAATGGAGGAAAACCGTTGTGGTTTTCCTATAAAACCCCCGTCTTTTCAAAAAATGATATGCATATCGAAACCTTCCCCGGGGTGAGTATACTCTAAATATGAAGTTTGGTTGAGATATATCCAGCCGTTTCGACGTGATGGTGGAACAAACAAACAGACAAACAGACACGAACAACTTTATTTATAAGATAATAATAATAATAATAATAATAATAATAATAATAATAATAATAATAATAATAATAATAATAATAATAATAATAATAATAATAATAATAAAGAGTTGCATAGCTACCGAGCGAGCTGGACACGTGGTTAGGTTCTCATAGCTGTCAGCTTGCATTTGGGAGATATTGGGTTCGAAAATGTGTCGGGAGGCCTAAAGATGATTATCCGTTGTTTCCCATTTTGACAGCAGGTAAATGCTGGGGCTGGGCTTTACATACGGCCAGGGACACTTCATTTGCAGACCTAGACATTTTTCCATCGTAGCTATAAGACCTGTCTACATCGGTGCGATGTAAAGCAAATAACAAAAAAGGATGTCCGCCTCTGCGGTGTAGTGGTTAGTGTGATTAGCTGCCACCCCCAGAGGCCCGGGTTTGATTCCCGGCTCTGCCACGAAATTTGAAAAGTGGTACGAGGGCTGAAACCGGGTCCACTCAGCCTTGGGAGGTCAGCTGAGTAGAGGTGGGTTCAATTCACTCCTCAGCCATCTCCAAAGTGGTTTTCCGTAGTTTCCCGTGATTTCCCCACATCTCCTCCAGGCAAATGCCGGGGTGGTATCTAACTTAAGGCCGCGGCCACTTTCCTGCCTCTTCCTTGTCTATCCCTTCCAATCTTCCCGCCGTTCCACAAGGCTCCTGTTCAGAATAGCAGGTGAGGCCGCCTGAGCGGGGTATTGGTCCTCTTCCCCAGTTGTACCCCCCAACCCAGAGTCTGAAGCTCCAGGACACTGCCCTTGAGGCGGTAGTGGTGGGATCCCTCGCTGAGTCCGAGGGAAAGACCAACTCTGGAAGGTAAGCAGATTAATAAAGATAGAACAAAAAAAAGTTGTACAATATTAAAATTATAATTCGTTATCTTTCCGTCTTTCCAGATGCTTGTGAAGTTTTAAATGGTAAAATATTTGTATTAAATACCTAGTAATGCCAGTTTCACCTTCATACGCTTGATGATTACCAACCAGTCCATCTAACTTTTCTCCGAATCCTTCGCTGAATGGTCGGCGTTGGGAGCCTCGGTTGAGAGGGTGGTGGGTTCGATTCACGGCTCTGCCACGAAATTTTAAAAGTGGTACGAGGGCTGTAACGGGGTCCACTCAGCCTCGGGGGTCAAATGAGAGAAGGTGGGTTCGAATCCCACCTCAGCCATCCTGGAAGTGGCTTTCCGTGGTTTCCCACTTCTCCTCCAGGCAAATGCCGGGATGGTACCTAACTTACGGCCACGGCAGCTTCGTTCGCTCTTCCTTGTCTATCCCTTCCAATCTTTCCATCCCCCCACAAGGCCCCTGTTCAGCATAGCAGGTGAGACCGCCTGGGCGAGGTACTGGTCATCCGCCCCAGTTGTATCCCCTAACTCATAGTCTGAAGCTCCAGGACACTGCCCTTGAGGCGGTAGAGGTGGGATCCCTCGTTGAGTCCGAGGGAAGAACCGTCCCTGGATGGTAAACAGATAAATAATAAGAAGAAGTAGAAGAAAAAGAAGAAGAAGAAGAAGAAGAAGAAGAAGGATTAACGTGATTAGTGACGCAAAATGAAATGTGAATTATAAACTCACTAAATATAAACCCACCGGGCGAGTTGGCCGTGCGGTTAGAGGCGCGCGGCTGTGAGCTTGCATCCAGGAGACAGTGGGTTCGAATCCCACTGTCGGCAGCCCTGAAGATGGTTTTTCGTGGTTTCCCATTTTCACACCAGGCAAATGCTGGGGCTGTACCTTAATTAAGGCTACGGCCACTTCCTTCCAACTTCTAGGCCTTTCCTAACCCATCGTCGCCATAAGACCTATCTGTGTCGGTGCGACGTAAAGCCACTAGTTAATAAGAATATATATAAATCCTAAACCTACACAATGTTAAAAAGAAAGAAACACGGTGACGATGATAACCAAAATGGCAGAATAAAAAGCACTTCAGCTGAAATACGGGTAAGCAAGCTTAGCACTCTCAACAATACAACGGTACCCTCAAAACGCTTTCTTCAGTATGGCGCCCTCATTCTTCAGCTGGCCTGTTAACAAACGGACAACAACTTTACACACATGATGATGAACATGGTTTCAATGACCGCTATTTAAGCGCGAAACGAGTAACCTATTCATTAGTGAAGGCGACCACAACCAAAAAAACAAAGCAAGCTTAATTTTCTTCAAGACCGTTGAAGTTAAGCCTCCGTGGCTCAGGCGGCAGCACGCCGGCCTCTCACCGCTGGGTTCCGTGGTTCAAATCCCGGGCACTCCATATGAGATTTGTGCTGGACAATGCGGAGGCGGGACAGGTTTTTCTCCGGGTACTCCGGTTTTCCCTGTCATCTTTCATTTCATTTCAGCAACACTCTCCAGTACCATTTCATTTCATCTGTCGTTCATTAAACCTTCTCCCAGAGGAGTGCGACAGGCTTTGGCAGCCGGCACGGTTCCTATCTTCGCCGCTAGATGGGGGCTTCATCCATTCCATACCTGACCGGGTCGAATGACTGGGAACAAGCTGTGGGTTTTCAGTTTCACCGTTGAAGTTACTAAGAAAATTCACATGACGTTCTTGTAGAAAACATGAAATTTAAATTAAATTCCTGTCTGACAGTTAAAATTAAAACTTTCCAAGACCTCACGATGCACCTCATTTTTCGATAGGGTCAACCGCTCACCCGTTGTTGTACTTGAAACAGGGTAAAAATTACCCAATTTAAGGACGTACTCCTGTGAAATCCCTCAGTTGTTCGAAACGGTGAAATATATCAAGATCAAAGGTATCCCTTGCGTGAGTAGTGATTTCAAAGTATATTCTTACAGGATTTCAGCTTAATGGATTAAGTAGTTTTCGAGCCTACCCGGGGCAAACAAACAAACAAACAAACAAACAAACAAACAAACAAACAAACAAACAAACAAACAAACAAACAAACAAACAAACAAACAGCATCTCATTTTCATTAATATTATAGATGAAATCCTTCAACTGCATTGTTGGCTCGCTGATGGCCATTGAGTACAGATTCGTATGTACATATTCTACTACGAGGGAGGCAAATTCTTCTTATTCTTCTTCTTAATCTGTTTACCCTCCAGGGTCAATTTTTCCCTCGGACTCAGCGAGGGATCCCACCTCTACCACCTTAAGGGCAGTGCCCTGGAGTTTCAGACTTTGGGTTGGGGGATACAACTGGGGAGAATGACCAGTAACTCGCCCAGGCGGCCTCACCTGTTATGCTGAACAGGGGCCTGGTGGAGGGATGGGAAGATTGGATGGGACAGGCAAGGAAGAGGGAAGTAAGCGGCCGTGGCCTTAAGTTAGGTACCATCCCGGCATTTGCCTGGAGGTGAAGTGGGAAATCACGGAAAACTACTTCCAGGATGGCTGAGGTGGGAATCGAATCCTCCTCTACTCAGTCGACCTCCCGAGGCTGAGTGGACCCCGTTCCAGCCCTCGTACCACTTTTCAAATTTCGTGGCAGAGCTCGAACCCGGACCTCTGGGGGTGGCAGCTAATCACGCTAACCACTACACCACAGAGGCGTACGGGAGGCAAATTGAGGGCACATATCTCCTCTGGCCTCTCGCTTGCCTACCGCTGACATATGTAGGATGCCTATTCTAGCACATTTCTTTCGAGCCATTCATTTAATATATCTCATATCAGTTATATAGACTATATATTCTAGAAGAAATAACAGGCAAGGCCATCATCTCTTGTACCTGATGCCTCATTTTTTCTTTCTTAATCTGCTTACTCTCCAGGGTTGGATATTCCCTGGACTCAGCGAGGGATCCCACCTCTACCGCCTCTAGGGAAGTGTCCTGGAGCGTGAGACATTGGGTCGGGTGATACAACTGGGGACAATGACCAGTACCTCTCCCAGGCGGCCTCATCTGCTATGCTGAACAGGAGCCTTGGAAGGGGATGGGAAGATTGGAAAGGATAGGCAAGGAAGAGGGAAGGAAGCGGCCGTGGCCTTAAGTTAGGTTCCATCCCGGCATTTGCCTGGAGGAGAAGTGGGAAACCACGGAAAACCACTTCCAGGATGGCTGAGGTGGGAATCAAACCCACGTCTACCCAGTTGACCTCCCGAGGCTGAATGGACCCGGCTCCAGCCCTCGTACCACTTTTAAAATTTCTTGGCAGAGCCGGGAATCGGACCCGGGCCTCCGGAGGTGGCAGCTAATCACACTAACCATTACACCACGGAGGCGGACACCTCTTATTCACGGGTGATAAACCGTGTGGCTCGCCAGCCCCCTTATTTTTCGGAGATAGGCAACCCAAATAACGCGTATAACCTAAAGATCCTTATAATTTAATTTTATGAATACCAAATAATTTGAAATTTCACCTTATAGTCGATACGACTCTCCGCTACCTGTTTTCCATCACTGTAAATTGATCCATGGACCTAGCAAAGGAAAAACTACTATACACAATTCAACGCCAAATACTATGGACTATTCTGGAAACATGTGATTTATTGGGCCTTGAAATAAAACAGCTACCCGGAATACGATCGAATTAATAGGTTATGCCATGTGTTCTCTAATGTAAAGAAGTTAAATGAACACTGTTAAACATAATTGAAGACTTTGGCACGTATGTTAACTTTCGAGGTGATACGGCCATACTTAAGAGTGATGTATGTTGACTATCTGGCCGAATCGGTTAAGGGCTGGAGTGCAAGGTGTGTGAGTATCGGCAGCGTAGAAGTTCGATACCAGCATAAGGGAAGTTTTTGAACGACAGATGTGCTCCATTTTAGCGGGGATACAACAAATTTTTTCCTATTTTGTTTAAGATGCCTTTGCTGGCAGGACCTAGTGTTTACAGTGCACTATGTCTTCTGGTGTAGGCTAGAGAAATTTTGTTACTTTCATAGATCTATCTCTGTCTTATCCTTGGCTTTAACAATATGAAAGTGACTGAGGTATGAGCGATGCCAGTAATGCCAATCCTTATGCAGCCAGTGCCTGCTATGAATGGTGTGAAATTGTTGCTCATAGGGTCGGTTGGTGTATGTATTTCAGTGGGCTTGGCAGACTGATATGTAATAGCAACTCTGGCTCGGTGAGGAAAGCAACGGGAAACTACCTCACTCCTCATTTCCCTAGTACGCCTCTTCAGTGATATCTAGGCCATCTATGACAGCTGATGGCAGAGCTGTTGAGGATCCCACCAGCGGAATCGCTGACGGACTGAACATACATACATTTTGTTTAAGGGATGAGCTCTGATTTGGCGTCTTTTCCTTTAGGGTGGGTCGGTGGGGGAAGGAAATCGCCTTGGTCTTTTACTAAAGTACCGTCCCGGAATTTGCCTGGTGGTGAAAATGGGAAACCGAGTAAAACTATTTACAGGACGGCCAGCATAGGATTCGAATCCAAATAATAATTCACACCTACGAGGTCTCTTCACTGCACTTGTTCATTTCATCACGATTGATTTCTATGAAGAGTACGTTGAGTTGTTGTTAATTTATGGCGAAAGTACGGTCGAATTAATATGTATGCCACGTCCTCCGTAATGGTAAAAAATTAAATGAACACTGTAAAGCATTATTGAAGACTTTGGCACGGATATTAACTTTCATTGTCGAACGGCCATTCGTTTTTTTTTGTTAGGGGCTTTACGTCGCACCGACACAGATAGGTCTTATGGCGACGATGGGATAGGAAAGGCCTAGGAGTTGGAAGGAAGCGGCCGTGGCCTTAATTAAGGTACAGCCCCAGCATTTGCCTGGTGTGAAAATGGGAAACCACGGAAAACCATACGGCCATTCGTAAGTAATACTCCTTTCGCGAGCTTCTTGTATGTTGTGTTTGCGGCTGAGTCGGTCACGGTAATGCAGTGGTTCGATTGCAACCTTATGCATGTTTTTTTTTTTGACCGAGAGATCGTGCCCTATTTTAAGCTATGCGAGGGTTCAATCGTCCCCACTCCAATTTTCGTATCTGGTGTTCTAATGGACACACAATGTTTAAGCACACTTGCCAGGTCACATCACAGCACGTATTCATTCACTCACGATGTATTCCAGTGACGACTGCGTTGATAAGTTGCTCATTTATTGGCAAACAAGGCAGAACGCTGTCCAGTCGCAACGTCTCTGTCACAAGCGTTTTCCTGACAGAAGACTATCGACTATCAATACGTTCCGAAACCTTGAATGAAGACTGCAAAGATGCTCCTATAACGTCTGGTCCAAATGAAGAAGCTATTTTGGACGCTGTCCAGAATAACCCTCTATTAGTACACGGATACCCGCACAACAGACCAACATCAGTCGTGCGTATACTGCATAACAATAAATTTCACCCATACTATCTGCAGTAACGCCAGCAGATCCATAGACATGGTTTCGATGCAAGAGTAACATTTTGTCAAAGGGCACGCAGGATGATCAATAATGCGGCCTTTTTGTCAAGAGGTCTGTTTTTAGACGAATCACGATTTACAACAATGGCGTCGTGGATCGACACAATATGCACTATTGGAGCGCGAAGAATCCTCACTGGGTAAGGAAGGGCCTATTTCAAGTGCAGTGGCGAGTAAATCTAACGGCAGCACGCTACCTTCATTTTCTTCAAAATGAACTCCCACAGTTGCTGGAGAACGTACCACTGCGCGAGCGATTACTAATGTTCTTTCAACAGGACGCGGCTCCACCTCACGGATCAGTATCATAGGTTATAATCATAGGTTATAAACTTCATGGTTCTGATCCGTATTGAATTGCAAGTACAGTGTAATTATTAAATTAATGTAGTAATGGTCCACTTTTCAATACTATAATATGTAATATTCTAAATTACATTAATTAGGGACTAGTTTCGGCCTGGGCTGGCCATCTTCAGCCTTAATGTAAAACACCTAATAACTAAACAAATGTACATGCACACAATTGACATAAAACAAATGAAAACAAATATATACAAAGTGACATTAAAAACTGGGATGGAAGATGAATAAATTTGAAAATGAACTAGGTTCTAACATCTTGAGTATGTTCATCATTGAGAATAATTTCAAGTATTAAGTATTAATTTATATACACAGAACTGTTAGTTCTAATACTGCTGATCATTTCAATAGGAACTGGTAAATGTTGATCCTGTAGTTTGTCATCAAATCTATATGTGTGGTGTTAGCTCTATGTAATCCATTGGACACTGCTGTAAATAACCACTAGCTGACAGGGAACTGTTAGATGTTGTTTCATCTTCAATCAAAATAATAAATGAGATGCTCTCATGGTGCTTGTTAAATCTTGCTGAAATGTTGTTGGACATTGTCGAGGTTAATTTCATGGGCACCGCAATGAATCGCAAAAATTTTATACCAGACACAATGATCTGTATTAACCACATCTTCATGTGCTGTCCTGACAATGTCCAACAACATTTCAGCAAGATTTAACAAGCACCATGAGAGCATCTCATTTATTATTTTGATTGAAGATGAAACAACATCTAACAGTTCCCTGTCAGCTAGTGGTTATTTACAGCAGTGTCCAATGGATTACATAGAGCTAACACCACACATATAGATTTGATGACAAACTACAGGATCAACATTTACCAGTTCCTATTGAAATGATCAGCAGTATTAGAACTAACAGTTCTGTGTATATAAATTAATACTTAATACTTGAAATTATTCTCAATGATGAACATACTCAAGATGTTAGAACCTAGTTCATTTTCAAATTTATTCATATTCCATCCCAGTTTTTAATGTCACTTTGTATATATTTGTTTTCATTTGCTTTTATGTCAATTGTGTGCATGTACATTTGTTTAGTTATTAGGTGTTTTACATTAAGGCTGAAGATGGCCAGCCCAGGCCGAAACTAGTCCCTAATTAATGTAATTTAGAATATTACATATTATAGTATTGAAAGGTGGACCATTACTACATTAATTTAATAATTACATTGTCACGGATCAGTAGTCGTTTGGAATCATTTTCATGATTCATAGCCAAATAAATGGATAGGAATGGGCGGACCCGTTCACTGACTCGCCAGATCACCCGATCTAACGTCACTTGACTTCTTACTGTAAAGTTGTTAAAGCAGGCAGTGTATGCACAGGAGCCTGAAGATCCTTGCCACCTTCGGCAACTGATCACCGAGGCATGCCAAGCTGTCGCACCTGACGTGTTACAACGTGCAAGAATGACCTTAGAACGTCGTGCTGAAATCTGGATAAACAAAGGGGTCAACATTTCGAACACTTGTTACACTGAATATGCAGGGTACCACACTTCCTATCTAGTCGTAGTCAAACCTGGTTACGTAACCTCGGATAAAAACGGTCATTTTCAGGACCAAATACAGATTAACTCTTTGGAACAGGATGCCATATGGCCATATTGCAGTCACTATAAATTGTATTAATCGAAAAAAAAAAAAAAGGTGTACCAGCCTGTAAACCGAACCTACTGCCAGACAGCTTGGCCGATGCAATAGCAGCGATGCGTAATTCAGCCAACTTAGCTACCGCGAGTCATTGTATACAGTTAGCACGTTGTAATCCTTATACCCACTTCCTGTCCAAACGTAAGGTAGTGTTAATAGCAACTGTGATCGTTTTACACATTCATTGTAGTTTAAATAATAGAAATAACACAGCCGTTAATGATTTCTGCCAGATTCGCGAGCATTATATAAACGGTATAGTTGTACTAAGGCCCGGCTCGTTGGCTGAATGGTCAGCGTACTGGCCTTCGGTTCAGAGGGTCCCGAGTTCGATTCCCGGCCGGGTCGGGGATTTTAACCTTCATTGGTTAATTCCAATGGCCCGGGGGCTGGGTATTTGTGCTGTCCCCAACATCCCTGCAACTCACACACCACACATAACACTATCCTCCACCACAGTAACACGCCGTTACCTACACATGGCAGATGCCGCCCACCCTCACCGGAGGGTCTGCCTTACAAGGGCTGCATTCGGCTATGAATAACCACACGAAATTATTATTATTATTATTATTATTATTATTATTATTATTATTATTATTATTATTATTATTATTATTATTATTATTAGTTATACTAAGGCCATAAAGGGGCAGGTACTAATGCTTTTCGGATGACAATGACATACGCGTTAGTTGGGTTACCAACCTCCGAAAAAATAAGGGTCTGGTGAACCACACGGAATATACAAATATGCATATACCAGCATCTTACCTATTACGTTCCTCCAAATAGAATGTGTAAAATGGTGTGGCGTAATTTACTAACTCAAATTCTGACACGGGAAATTGAGTTCAGGACAAGATTCTTGGATATGATGAAATTTATAGGTTCAATGTAATGTATATAGAAATATATGTTGCTTCAATTTGCCGAACTGTGAGGTTATGAACCATTTTGAAAGTCCCATTGCTGAAAACTCCTTCAAATAAGTTCTACATTTCTTAGTGTCGGCACGAAGCTTCCATATTTCTGTTTTCGCAGTAAATTGGAGTCATAAATTCGAAAAAATCTCTTATTTTATCGTGCGGTTGTTCAGTGACTACCGGTATCACATTAAGGTTCGTGGAACTTGAGGACAAACCCGTTTCTGGTGGTAATATCCCATGCGAGGGAGAGCGTTTCATTATGATTGCGATGCTTGACACCTCTTCCTTATTCACTTCTTAAACTTCATTTCTTTGCCACTGCAGAGGGTAGTTTTGTTGGATGTGTGTTCAGGCACCTTCTCGGACACGTATTTCTGTTATATTTGGTGGTTTACAGTTACAACTCGGATTATGTATATGTTGTCTGACTCCCAATTTGTTGCGCATATGGCAATGCACACCTTCCATTCAAAAGAACATACTATCAGCAGTAACACCAGAACCTCCATAGACGTGATTTCGATGTTAGAGTAACATTTTGCCAATGGGTATTACGCAAGCTGGCCAATAATGCAGCTTTTTTTTTTGTTTGTCAAGAGTCCTGTTTTCAGACGAATCACGAATAACAGTGGCGTCGTGAATCGGCAGAATATGCACTATTGGAGTGCATGCATGTTGAACGAGCAGTTTGTCCGCCTCTGTGGTGCAGTGATTAGCTGCCACCTCCGGAGGAGAGGGTTCGATTCCCGGAAGTGGTTTTCCGTGGTTTCTCACTTCTCCTCCAGGCAAGTGCCGGGATGGTACCTTAATGCCACGGAAACTTCCTTGCCTTTTCGTTTTCTATCCCTTCCAATCTTCCCATCCCCCCACAAGGCCCCTGTGAGGCCGCCTGGGAGAGATACTCTCCATCCTCCCCAGTTGTATCCCCCGACCGAGAATCTGAAGCTCCAGGACACTGCCCTTGAGGCGGTAGAGGTGGGATCCCTCGCTGAGTCCGAGGGAAAAGCCGAACCTGGAGGGTAAACAGATGATGATGATGATGATGATGATGATGATGTTTTTAGACCTTGTTATAAATTGGTCATTTTCCCTCTGGTCCATATCGAATGAACAAAACAGGTTCGGACGTTTAGAATAGATTTATTCTCTTAATGGATGTTTTGTATTGGACCGGATATGTTTTATAGTGTAAAAAAACCGTGATGTAATTATTACATATCCAAGAAAGATAATTTTAACTCGGGTATTCTACTCTTAATACTTTTTGGTTTTGGCACGAGGCGTGTTGGTTATAGCAACGACTGCAAATTTTGTAACCTGACAGAAATTTACGTACAAGTTCTGTGGATCCGTCGTAGAGTGTCGGCCTCCGGATCCCAAGATAGCGGGTTCAAACCCGACAGAGGTAGTTGGATTTTTGAAGGGCGGAAAAAAGTCAATTCGACACTCCATGTCGTGCGATGTCGGCATGTAAAAGATCTCTGGTGATACATTTGTTATTTACCCCACAAAATTCATTAAATCTCAGCCATAGACGCCCAAGAGAGATCCGGTTTACTCTGTCTGCCATCTATCGGACCTCGAGTACAACGAAACGTCGAAATTGAAGAGCAGACAGCCAGATGGCGTCAAATCGAAATGTCTGCACACGGTAGCTGAGGCCATACGATTATTATTATTATTATTATTATTATTATTATTATTATTATTATTCGGTATATGGTCCATCTTGTTATCAACTACCTGTTGCACCCGTTGTTGACGGGTTAGGTTTTGTACAATGGCTGTAATGTTGTATTGCGGAAATGAATGGCAGCAGAAGGGACTGAGCACATGCCATTTAACAGTAGTCAATTGGTATAATACTACTGTCGATTAGTTTTAGGATTTAGGATAATGTAGGCCATGACTCCCGAGTACCTGTGTGTGTAGAAACGTTTCTGATATCCAGTGTTACTGAGTTGCAGCTGAGCGAACCGATTTTGACCCTAATACACCTAGCAATTCGAAGCTACACGTGCTTTAACATGCAAAAGCGTTATTTTCCAGATAACCATTATTGTTACGAAGAAAACATGTGACCTTCCTTGTGCGTAAATTGAATTTTAATTACACGTGGTGAGCTTCAATTTATGATATGACTAACAGTTTACTCATTACTTCACTTTTCTTTCAGCGGATAAAATATGCGCAAGTTCAATATATTCCTTCATATATAAGACCACCATTTTGAAAATGTTAAACATTGTTAAATATTGCAAAAAAACCTGGCTTATGTCTGAAAAGGATATCAGATATATGAATACTATATTTTAGCTCAATTAGTCCTGAAGTTCGGGCGTGATTGAGCGAGCAACATAACTCCATATCATTTTAAAGCTATTTTGAAAATAATTTCGCTAATAGTAGCTCTTCAGGTCAATATTTCAAAGAAGTGGAGTGCATGTTCCCCCTTGACCACAAGGGCGGTCTAACAGCCACCCTGAAAATTAAACATCTCTGACAGTTCCGGGAATGTATTATTATTATCATTATACCCTATTATTATTTCATGATTTGCTTTACGTCGCACCGTCACGGATATATTTTATGGCATCGATGGAATAGGAAAGGGTTAGGAGTGGGAAGGAAGCGAACGTAGCCTTAATAAAGGTACAGCCCCAGCATGTGCCTTGTGTGAAAATAGGAAACCATGGAAAACCATCTTCAGGGCTGCCGACAACCGGGAATTTAACCTAGGCCTCGAAGGACGGCATCTATTACCACTAACCGTTATAGTACGATGTAGTCATGTGGTAATTAGAATGTTTGTGGAATTCCGCCGAGCGGTTTTGACGCAATGTTATTTCAGACGGTAGGCAGGCAGTTTTATCTATTTATCTATCTACCTGAAATTACCACTGAGGGATTCATCGATGTAACTTCGAAATCTCTTAATGTATTAAAATTCAAATTTTAAACGATGGTTACTCTTAGTACTTCTTAGGTGCTCACTAAGAAAGGATTCGAAAAAATCACACATAAGGGGTTAAATGGGGATTAAACTCTAAAAGTGGAGTTACTCATGCCTCAGAAAATTTTTTGAGGTACGAATTTAAAATTTAATATGATAATTGCCTTTATGTCGAACGGATTTTAAACATTCCACTCCAAAAGGGGCTAAATGGGCGTTTTGATATAAAACAAAAATTATTCACTCCTTCAAAATCGTTCAACGCAAGAAATTTAATTTTTTGTTGCTTTGTCTTGGCTTCATTAAGAAAAGGTTTTTCGTAAATTAAACCCCAAAGGAGATTAAAAAGAGGTTACAGCCGGAAAATCAAAATTACTCATTCCTCGAGATCATTTGATGCATAGAGTGGACGTTTTGCATTATAGTTTCTATCATTTCCCAAAGGTTCAGCGAGAAAGGGTTATACATTTTCGAACCCTTAGGGGTTACAAAGCCCCTGAAGTAGAAGCTCCTGTTACATTGCTAAGAATATTAAATCCTTTTAAACTGTGCAAGGATATCAAGTTCCACTTGAATATTTCACACAGCAAGAGCGACAACTTTTCAGGCTTTGTTCAATGAGAAACGGTAACACGCATTCCTTTATTCCAATCAGAATACCTCTTTCAGTATACAATATTACAGTTTTATATCAAATTCTGCTTGGTAATGACTATAAACAAGACGCAGGGACATTTTCGGATATTGCCTGCCGTGAATTTGAGGAACGACTGATCTTCCCATACGTAACCTGTTCGACAGTGAGTTCTCCCCTAAGCCTGTTAATTCTCCAGCCAAAAGGTAGAAAGTAACACACATTTTAAGGAAAGTTCTCTAAAATTTAATAATGTAAATTAAAATATTGAGGAATAAAAATATCCTGCTAGTTTAAGTCCACAGTGAAACCCGAGTATATTGCCAGTATACTTTATATAATAAAACACTCTGAGAGTTGGATATCTTCCACTCTCTTTTTGATGTAGCCTAAAATATTATTTTTAACACGTCAATGTACAAAATAGCACCCGTGAAGATAGAGACGCAGAAGGGCTGAGTACTCTATAATTATAATTACCATACCACTCTTTTCTTTTTATCGGCCACTGCGATCTTTTGCCAATTGCTCTTTCCAAGATTAAAGACCATGAGCCTACTTCATATGAGGGGAAGGACTCCTGCCATATGAAACATGGTTATTGCCTGAGCGTATTTGTCGCCTTTGCTCACGAACCTACTTCTGTGAAAGAAGGAACTTGTAGATGAGTCCTTAGGGTCTAATCGTGAAGCTTCTATTTACTTATTGATATTATCTATATCGTGCGTAAAAGTATTTCCTTCTGTATTACTTCGTATCCTACAAATGGGAAAACGTCATGGCTCTTCTTCTATTGAACAAATTAAAGGATGAACGACCGCAGGCCATGGGCTTGAATACAAGCTTCCCAAGCACTTGTTTCGGTTTCGATTTTTATCTGTGATAGATTTAGGGCGGTTTTAAAGTGGAGAGCAGTCAGTCTCAGGTAATACAATGGAGGAGTAGGGGCCTTTAATGGCCGAGTAACATCACTAACTTTTGACCAATCCAGGTCCAAATACTTGCCAATGCAAGTTGGATTCTTGAAAATATCACGTCCCTCTTGCTCTGACTTCACTTAAAAACTGATCATTCTCATGATAAGTATGGTTAAAGAGAATAACACCTAGGTCATTGGCTCCTATATATAAATTGAAGGTATTGTGTCTTTAAGCACCATGTCGACAAGCAATTTAAATTCTCAAACTTGCTTTTCAGTAGACCAGTCAGTTAGATCTGAATGGTACTTAATATATGGCGTCGATCTCCTCCTTTCCAGTCCTTAGCCTCCATTAATTACAAACAAATACACTCAGCAATTAAGACACTTAAATTGCTCAGACTAACAGACAATTCTTATCCACATCATACCAAAGAAGCTCACCGCATGGCGTGGTGATAATGGATCCTAAGTTTCAACCTACTTTATCTCTTTGTTTCCTTCTATCTGGCTTCCATTTTCACTCTTGTCCTTTTCTGAACCCGTCAATATTAGGTTTAATTTTTACCACTTTCAGAACCCTTGTCTTTTTCAACACAGTTTATTTCCGGCGAAATCTTTTGTCTACTTTCCTCTTCGAATAAAGTTTTGAGCGGTTGTTACGTAAAAAAAATCACCACCACGGGACACAGTAAGTACACTCATGTTCATAAAAACAGAACACCTTGATAGACAAGAGATAGGAAGTTCATATTCACAGGACATGTTCATTAGTATGTTCTGCAGAAACGATTAGCATTTCACTCACCTAGGTTCGGCATGTGTCCTGTTGCCTTGTAGGCACAGCGTCCTCCATGGGCACTGATAACTTGTTCCATGCTTGATGGCATCGACGCGTAATAAGGCGTGAATGGCGTGCTGGGGTATAGTCATCCATGCTGCATTCACCTGGTTTCTCAGTTCATCTTAGCTGGACGGCATTGGGTCACAACGCCTCACCCGTCGTTTCACCATATCCCACACATTTTCGATTGGCGACAAGTCTGGTGATCGGGTGGGCCAGGGCAACAGTCTGACATCCTGTGACAACAAGAAGACACGTGTTCGTGCATCAACAAGTGGTCGCGCATTGTTCTGCTCAAATATGGCGTCTGGGGTGTCGTGAAGAAAGGGTATGGCTACGGGTCGCAGGATGTCATTCACGTAGGTCAAACTGGTCACAGTGCCCTGGACACGCACCAACTGTGATTTGTGGTTGTAGCCAATAGCGCACCCACAATATAACGCCTTGAGTTGGCACTGTATGTCTTGTGCAAATGCAGTCAGTGTGATGCCTCTCCCCCTGTCTGCGGCGAACCAAAATGTGGCCATAATTTTCAAACAAACAGAACCTGGATTCGTTCGAAAACACTAACTGCTTCGAATCCTGTCCCCAGTGGCATCGCTCGATAGACCCTTGCAGTCTAGCATGTTTATGCACATTAGTCAAAGGTAGGTGGAGATGTGGACGACGCACCGGTAACCCAGACCGTAATAAATGGCGACGGACTGTCACTCAAGATAATGCACGATGCGTTGTACTGTTCCACTGTTGCGCCAGAGTCGAGGAGTACGCAGATCTGTCCTGCAATGCCATTCGGATGAGGTGTCGATCTTCTCGGGGGGTGGTCAGGCGGGTACGACCAGACCTATCTCGTCGTGTTCTACGGCCTTCTGTGAACCATTCTGTACACACCCGTTGCACTGCCGACATAATTCGTCCAACACGAGCAGCAATTTCCCGGATGGATGTCCTCTCATGCCAATAATGCGCCCTCTTTTAAACCCACTCATTTGGCGCAACAGTGGAACAGTGTAACGCATCGTACACTATCATGAATACACGTCTGCTCAAGTCACACTGATTCATTACCTTCGGTTTATAGCGACAACGTGAGCCGCAGGCACATTTTACCAGTCGGTGGTGGTGCGCCGAGATATCGATGTGGACCTTGAACCTGAGCGTCGACATTGTCCAAATGCTAATCATTTCTTCAGAACATACTGATGCATATGTCCTGAGAATATGAACTTCCTACCTCTAGTCTTTCAAGGTGTCCTGGTTTTTTGAACATGAGTGTACATGGGAGTATCGATCAAAATATTCCGGGCCCACTATTCAAGAAATCAGAAAACAATGATGGCAAATGTAGAGGAATTAATGTTTATTCTTGGGTTGGTAGTAAAGCATATGCTGGATTGGAAGTTTACTTCTCTTGCTTATATTCCGATTTCTCTGTACTGTACGTCTTTTTGTCGTTTAAACAGGATGGTTGCAGCTATAAGGAAGAGTGAGCCTACCGTAGCGCGTAGTAGCGGGCCGCAAATATCGACAGCCTTTCATTTTGACAATTTATTAGGATCGTCGTTTGAGGTGGTGGTGGTGGTGGTGGTGGTGGTGGCGGCGGCGGCGGCGGCGGCGGCGGCGGCGGTGGCGGCCCAGTTTTACGGCCGGTTACCCTTCCTGTCGCCAACCCTATGTGGAAGGATGTATTCACTCTGGTGTGATGATGTTGTTGTATGGAGATGAAGATACGTATATTAAGGCAAACACAATCTCCCCGAACCAGGTGAATTAACCACACGTAGTTAGAATCCCCTGCCCGGTCGGGAATCAAACCCGTGGCTCTCTTAACTGAAAGCTATTACGCCGATCATTCAGCCTAGTATCCGGACACAGAAAACTTTGGTACTAATGGAGAGGTTGGCTTTCTAGACCGGGGCCGCTATCTCACCGTCAGATAGCTCTTCAATTCTAAACACGTAGGCTGAGTGGACCTCGAACCAGCCCTCAGGTCCAGTTAGAAGTCCCTGACCTGGCCGGGAAAAGAACCCGGGGCCTCCGGGTAAGAGGCAGGCACGCTACTCCTACACCACGGGGCCGGCTATATACTGTAGACTACACTGTATCTGAAATATTTGAGTTCTTGAAATGAGTGCACCTCGAGGTTTTGGGGTGCTTTTCAACGATTTTTCATAGCCAAATTAACGTATCAACAACCAAATTCGAGATATTAGCCGTATTTTGTTCGGCGTATGTTACAAAATCCCTGCTTATGATAATTGAAAGTTATGGCGTATCTTGTATTTTCTTGGGTTAACCAAAGTATCTGTTGAAACATATGGTTAGTGTGTTAAGGAACTGGCAGATTCACTTATAATGTGAGAGAGATATAAACATCTCAAAATCTAAAATGCCAATTATCTCGAAACACGTACACTGACTGACAGAGCAAATGCAACACCAAGAAGGAGTGGTCAGAACTTTATGCCAATTGCAGGGTAGACTGACGTCACTGAGGTATGCTCATGATGTGAAATGCGCCGCTGTGCTGCGCACGTAGCGAACGATAAATGGGACACGGCGTTGGCGAATGGCCCACTTCGTACCGTGATTTCTCAGCCGACAGTCATTGTAGAACGTGTTGTCGTGTGCCACAGGACACGTGTATAGCTAAGAATGCCAGGCCGCCGTCAACGGAGGCATTTCCAGCAGACAGACGACTTTACGAGGGGTATGGTGATCGGGCTGAGAAGGGCAGGTTGATTGCTTCGTCAAATCGCAGCCGATACCCATAGGGATGTGTCCACGGTGCAGCGCCTGTGGCGAAGATGGTTGGCGCAGGGACATGTGGCACGTGCGAGGGGTCCAGGCGCAGCCCGAGTGACGTCAGCACGCGAGGATCGGCGCATTCGCCGCCAAGCGGTGGCAGCCCCGCACGCCACGTCAACCGCCATTCTTCAGCATGTGCAAGACACCCTGGCTGTTCCAATATCGACCAGAACAATTTCCCGTCGATTGGTTGAAGGAGGCCTGCACTCCCGGCGTCCGCTCAGAAGACTACCATTGACTCCACAGCATAGACGTGCACGCCTGGCATGGTGCCGGGCTAGAGCGACTTGGATGAGGGAATGGCGGAACGTCGTGTTCTCCGATGAGTCACGCTTCTGTTCTGTCAGTGATAGTCACCGCAGACGAGTGTGGCGTCGGCGTGGAGAAAGGTCAAATCCGGCAGTAACTGTGGAGCGCCCTACCGCTAGACAACGCGGCATCATGGTTTGGGGCGCTAGTGCGTATGATTCCACGTCACCTCTAGTGCGTATTCAAGGCACGTTAAATGCCCACCGCTACGTGCAGCATGTGCTGCGGCCGGTGGCACTCCCGTACCTTCAGGGGCTGCCCAATGCTCTGTTTCAGCAGGATAATGCCCGCCCACACACTGCTCGCATCTCCCAACAGGCTCTACGAGGTGTACAGATGCTTCCGTGGTCAGCGTACTCTCCGGATCTCTCACCAATCGAACACGTGTGGGATCTCATTGGACGCCGTTTGCAAACTCTGCCCCAGCCTCGTACGGACGACCAACTGTGGCAAATGGTTGACAGAGAATGGAGAACCATCCCTCAGGACACCATCCGCACTCTTATTGACTCTGTACCTCGACGTGTTTCGGCGTGCATCGCCGCTCGCGGTGGTCCTACATCCTACTGAGTCGATGCCGTGCGCATTGTGTAACCTGCATATCGGTTTGAAATAAACATCAATTATTCTTCCGTGCCGACTCTGTTTTTTCCCCAACTTTCATCCCTTTCGAACCACTCCTTCTTGGTGTTGCATTTGCTCTGTCAGTCAGTGTATTTAGCACATACGTTAAATTCGCGTACGACGACAGTACACTACCATCCTAGAAGATCCACCTGTTCTAGTTTTGTATTTCTTACATGCCATTATTGTATTCCCTACTGACATCAATTTCGTCTTGGAAATGACAATTTTCATATCATACTCATGGCACCTCTTTTCAAGCTCCAATATATTAGACTGTAGGCTTTGAGCACAGTCTGGCATTAAGAAGTCGTCGGCATAAGCGAAACTAGTTACTACAATTTCAGCCAACTGAATCCCTCCCTGACATTTTATACCTTTCAGTAAATAATCCATGAAAACTATGAACAACGAAGGTGAAAGATTGCAGCCTTGTCCAACCTCTGTAGCTACTTTGTACCAACGGCTCATTCTATCACCAATTCTCACTGCAGCCCGACTGTCAATATAAATTAATTGAACATTCAAAATTTATAAACATTTGATTTATATGCTTCATTCAATCGACTATCCGGCTACGTGGCTGCCCTTTAGTCCAAGCGGTCCCAAGTTCGATTCTCGGCCGGATTATATCCCCGGATCGGAGACTGCTTGCTTGTGACGTCTTCAACATTAGATGTTATTCTAGGTAGGGCCCCATCCTCACGGACGCACACTCGAAAACCTGCATCAGGGCCTCTCTGGAGGTCACACACTAAATTATTATTATTATTATTATTATTATTATTATTATTATTATTATTATTATTATTATTATTACCATCATTCTCTAAATTTGTTTGGAGTTTAAGTGGGTAGGTACTTCTATTATACACAATTTGCTTTACGTCGTACTTCTTTTGCTAGCTTAAATTTAGTAGAATTCACACGTTTATAGCTTAGCAAAGACATGTGACACTTAGATCATGTTTTGCATACTTAACGAAAATTTATATATTTATAATGAAATAATCTTCAGGTTTTTAGAAAGTTCTTCTAAAATAAATGTTCCATTTATTTTCCAACTAAAGGAGATTTGCCCTATATATACAGTTACTCCCATTAATATTCGGCCACTGATAAAATCCGCGAAAAAGTGATGATAATAACGCAACCATGAGCAGGATGTGAAACCAAGTGTGTCTGTGTAATGGAACTACATGTGGTTGCTTATGCCGAAGAGGAATCAGGGAGCTTTGATTTACATTATGCTGTAAAAGAAAGGATATTGCTCACATGGGTGAAATGACACGCCTCAAATATATTCGGTCACATGGAAAGGCCAGGATTGCCGCTGTGTTCATTGACAGAGACAGGGCAGATAGCGTTGCAAAACTATCAGTTCAGAAATGCGGTGCCGCAAGACACGTCGTGCCGAAGTCATTCGCTGCAGTGTTGCGGACAGGTATCAAATAGGGCGCAAAAGACAACACAATACCGCGTTTGAAGAACGCCAGTGCGTGATATTCCATCATGCTCGAGGTAAATCGCATAGAAGGATATCGCAGATACTTAACATAGCAGAATAATAGTTGGAGACATAATCAGACGGTTCAAAAATGAAGACAGAATTGATTCAGTTCCTCACACAGGCAGACCAAGAAGGCTGACAGAACGACAGGAACGGTTTGTGCTTCGGAATGGGAAACGAAATCCAAAAAATAGTGCTCAGAAAGTGGTAGCAGCTATTTTAGAGGAGTGTAGAAAGAAAGTGAGTACTGAAACCATGCGAAGAGCACTGCGAAGGAATGAGTTACTTGGGAGAAGACCTAGGAGGAACCCATTCATTAGCGCAGTATATGAAAAGAAGCGGTTAGAGTTCGCAAAACCTACGTAAGCAAACCCAGTGCTTGGTGAGAGGATGTGTTATTTGTTGATAAATCAAAGTTCAACGTGTTTGGGTCCGATGGAAAGCAATTGGTGTGGCGGAAACATCACGAGGAACTGAAAACAAGCAATTTACAAGCAACAGTAAAACATGAAGGAGGAAGTGAAATGGTGTGGGGATGTGTTACATCGAACGGGGTTGGTGCATTGAGTTTCACTGAACATATTTTGACAAAAGAGGGCTATTTGGCTATCCTCAAAAACAATTTGCGACAATCTGCGGAACAACTTGGTATACAACATACTTTCAAATTCTACCAAGATAACGACCCCAAGCACAAGTCGTAACTTGTCAGGGAGTGGCTGCTGTACAACTGCCCGAAGGTTTTGTAGACTCCACCACAATCACCCGACCTGAACCCCATAGAGAATGTGCGGAGTCAAGTGAAGGAAGCTCAGCAATTGCGGCCGCCAAGTTCCCTCACAGACTTGAAGAGGAAACTGCTACAAAAATGGGCGATATTAAGCCCTGATTATATCAAGAAAGTTATCGCCAGTATGCCGAATCGACTGTAAGAGGTCATAAAACATCAAGGTGGACCTACAAAGTACTGAATGTGTAACAGAGTTGTGAATTATGCGAGTTTATGTTGCTTTTTTGTACAGTGGCCGAATATTTTTGAGGTGGCACGGGAATTACTGCTTTTATTTAAATGTACGATAGATGGCGTACTAATGACTGCCAGAAGAGTTTGACTTACATCACAATGTGTCTATAACGTTGTATTATGTTTTCCTACATGTTTCATTGTATTATACATTATCATTATAGTGTAAGAACAATTATCCAATAAAAGTGTGTCAAAAATTAAAGTGACCGAATATTTATGGGAGTAACTCTATACGCCTACTACATTTGATTGAACATTTTCGTTGTTTTCTTTAATCTGTTTGCTCTCCAGGGTTGGCCTTTCCCTCGGACTAAGTGAGCGATTCCACCTCTACCGCTTAAAGGGAAGTGGCCTGGAGCGTGAGTCTTTGGATCGGGGATACAACTGGGAAGAAGAACCAGAGGCCTCACCTACTACGCTGAACAGGGGCCTTGTGGAGGATGGTCAGATTGAAAGGGTTAAACAAGGAAGAGGGAGGAAAGCGGCCGTGGCCTTAAGTTAGGTACTATCCCGGCATTTGCCTGGAGAAGTGGGAAACCACGCAAACCACTTCGAGAATGGCTGAGGTGGGAATTGACGCCACTCCCCTCTACTCATTTAACCTCCCGAAGCTGTGTGGACTCCGTTCCAGCCCTCATATCACTTTTGGTGTCGGGAATCGAACCCGGGCCCCCGGGGCTGGCAGCTAATCACACTAACCACTACACCACAGTGGTGATTTTGTTGTTTTTCTGATAAAATTTAATACTCTAAATCAGGCCTGAGTAACTGGTTGATAGCGGGCAATAAGCTCAGTGCCATTTCCTTCCCACTGTACGTTTGCCTCTATGGCTACTTCATTGTCTTTTGCAGCCCCTCCCTCTCAGCCGACCTAATGCAAGGTCCGCAACTCTATAAAGTGAGTGGCATATCCCAGAAAAATATCGTCTATCGTGCCACGGTCTTCTCGAATTCTACCAATACTGGTTTCTGCGCTTAAACAGACTGGCTGCGAAAATCTTCAGTATATTCGGTACTAAGTACTTGCGCGAACAGCTGAAATTATGTAAAATCCAGGTCCGTTTTCCCATATTAGGCGTTCACCTCAAAAATCTTTCGAAACAAATCATTGTGCACAGCCCGACTACAACCACTGGAAAACTTATCCAACAAAAATATATGTCAAGTCTGAAAGCCAGACCCGAATAAATGTAACAAACACGCCATTATTTAAATTGCATGGCCTTTTGCAATTTATTTATTCTTCAGGTTTAAAAGATCAATCGAAATTGTTTAAATAGATATTAATAATGTTTTTATAATGATCAGTATTTTGTTGAAATATTCATTACATTCGAAATCCACTGAGTTCGGCCTGAAAAAATAGTCACGATCTTATAATCGAGAATTTTATTGTAATTCGCAAACATAATTTCTCTATTTTTTCAGCTCATGTTCCAAACGTACGTCTTGGAGGTACAGTATTTTCACGGCATGTTCAGCAGAAAGGAGACACTTAGCGGGCTGAGTGGCTCAGACGGAAGGAGTACTGGTCTTCTGAGCACAAGTTGGCAGGTTCGATCCTGGCTCAGGCCGGTGTATTTGGAGATGCTGAAATACGTTAGCCTCGTGTCGACAGATTTACTAGTACGTAAAAGAACTCCCGCGGGACAAAATTCCGCTACCTCGGCGCCTCCAAAAACCGTAAAAGGACGTAAAACCAGTAACATTATTATTATTATTATTATTATTATTATTATTATTATTATTAGAAACTGCTTATTTACTAAATTTACATCTAACTCAATCCCTCCCTGCCAGTTTATATGCCTTTCTAGGTTGTCTGCACCAAAATGGAAGAAGCATCATAAAGGTACATTAATACATGAACACTGATAAAAAGACGATAGGTAAGAAGTCTTCTACATTTTGTACGATCAAGGGGGAGCTGTAAATGAAATCCGCTGCTACAACCGTATGAACTGAATACTGTGTCCTGGACAGTTCATGAGTCGGCGTTTCACAGTGCACACGCACAGTTTATCAGTAGCTTTGTGGAGAAAACATTACATTTACATTCCACTTTAGCTGACTGAAGATTCTCCGTGGCTCAGACGGCAGCGCGTCGGCCTCTTACCGCCGGATACCGTAGTTCAAATCCCGGTCACTCCATGTGAGATTTATGCTGGACAAAGCGGAGGCGCGACAGGTTTTTCTGTGGCTACTCCGGTTTTCCGTGTCATCTTTCATTCCAGCATCACTCTCCAATATCATTTCATAGCATCAATCAGTCATTAATATCACCTTGGGAGTGGCGACCCCATTGTAAAAATAGCCTATATATGGTTCATTCATTTCATCCCTGACCCGGCCAAAGACTGGAAAACAGGTTATACGTTTCCATTTTCATTTAGCCCGCTGAAACTAGAACTTATAGGAATTATTAAAAAGCAATTTTTACAAGCCTTGTCTTATCAGCTAATTCTTTCATGTAATTTTCTTCAATTATTAACAAAATTATTAGCGGAAATACGTAAAAAAATCGTTCGTCGCGGCTATCCGATTTGTATAACGCCACAGACATTAGTGAAGACTTTGTATGTGCTGTGGGGAAGGGTGATAGGGTATATTTTTTGGCCAAGGTCTTGGACACTGAGGTATAATTCACCCACATGCCGCACACATTCGTCAGTCTGGTAGTCTCTTCACGGTCTGTTTCTTGGTGTGCGGTCAAATACTAAATGCTTTTTAATTGTATAATCAATTGTGATACATGTGTAATGTTGTTCCTTTGGTGAAAATTTTATTGTATAGTCATCATCATCATCATCATCATCATCATCATCATCATCTGTTTACCCTCCAGGTTCGGTTTTTCCCTCGGACTTAGCGAGGGATCCCACCTCTACCGCCTCAAGGGCAGTGTCTTGTAGCTTCAGACTCTTGGTCGGGGGATACAACTGGGGAGTATGACCAGTACCTCGCCCAGGCGGCCTCACCCGCTATGCTGAACAGGGGCCTTGTGGAGGGATGGGAATATTGGAAGGGATAGGCAAGGACGAGGGAAGGAAGCGGTCGTGGCCTTAAGTTAGGTACCATCCCGGCATTCGCCTGGAGGAGAACAGGGAAACCACGGAAAACCACTTCCAGGATGGCTGAGGTGGGAATCGAACCCACCTCTACTCAGTTGACCTCCCGAGGCTGAGTGGACCCCGTTCCAGCCCTCGTACCACTTTTCAAATTTCGTGGCAGAGCCGGGAATCTAACCCGAGCCTCCGGGGGATGGCAGCTAATCACGCTAACCACTATACCACAGAGGCGGACGTATTGTATAGTACTGAATCAAAATCTCAAAAATCTATTAATACCACACTTAAGTTTGTAAACTGTCATCCTTTACCTCTCTGTAGAAGAGCATAAAAAACTTACAATTTTGTAGCTCTTCTCAGGTTAATATATACATACGCCTCTCCCCCCCCCCCCCAACCACCGGCCGCTATAATCCTACAAACCTGGGTACTTTTTGTTGTTTATCTTGAGAGAATACCAATACCGCGTTCATTGCGCTCTGAGTTCACTTACAGTACGATTTCCCAAGCCGAGTGAACATCTGACACGAAGAGTTCAGAAAGCTTCCTCCCACATGTGCAGATGGGCTGTACGAAGCCCTCATTCAACACAGCAAGAACATTTGAATCACCGTTTTACTCAACATTCAGAGCAGGTTAGTAGGTACTAATTTCACTGGGTTGACTAACCGTAGTATTTATTGCGAGAACCTGATAACTACCTTATCAGACTTACTACATATGAGAAAGACTGTACACTGTTGTTGGTTAGTCCCACTACTCCTGTGCCCAAGATAGCGGAATCGTCTATCAGTACAGTTGGTTGATGGTTAAGAGAGATCCGTGTTAATACATTACATTAACTAACTCGTCTAAGAACCGATATTTCAGGATAAAATTCTGGCCTATTTAGGAATGAACCATTTCGTTCACATTCTCTCTCACAGAACAGCTGGCACGAAGTGATCTAAGGTGCTAAAATAATAATAATAATAATAATAATAATAATAATAATAATAATAATAATAATAATAATAATAATATTTTTAAATTTTCTTCAATTGATAAAGATTTTTGGATTCGCTGGCAGGTCGGTGTTTCTACCCACAAGTTTTCTGTAACGTGAGAGAATCCAACGACAAGGAGTTGTCGTATTTAAATACCTCCGAATGCCACCGACCTCAGCCAGGTTAGATCCACTATTTTAGGGACAGATGGACAAATACTAACCCACTGCACCACTCCTTTTTTATGTTTATGTGTTAAGTTGCTTGCATGTTACGGAAACACTTGTATTTCTTGTTTTCTTTCTTTTGTTGGTGCTAGTGACTTTACGTCTCATCGACACAGATAGTTCTTACGGCGACGATGGGATAACAAAGGGCTAGGAATATGAAGGAAGCGGCCGTGGCCTTGATTAAGGTACAGCCCCAGCATTTGCCTGCTGTGAAAATGGGAAACCGCGGGAAACCATTTTCAGGGCTGCCGACAGTGGGATTCGAACCCACTATCTCCCGGATGCAAGCTCACAGCTGCGCGCTCCTAACCGTACGGCCAACTCGCCCGGTGTTTTGTTTCTTATTAATTATTGTCTTTTTTTCTGTTGTTTAGTTGATCACCCACCCGTAGTAACCTGAGAACTTAACAAGCGTTGATAGACCGAACATTTCAAGCCATATTTTAACACTAGTCAACAGTGGAAAATAGATCTAAACAAAAGGATTATTCGGAAGGTAGTGGTTTCGAACACCATCGGTGACAGCCCTGAAGGTGGTTGTCCTTGTTTCCCGACTTTCACACCAAGCACATGTTGGGGCTGTACCTTAAATAAGACCACGCTCATTTCCTTCCCATTTCTATCATATTCCGTCGTCACCGTACGACCTGTCTGAATCGGTGCGACGCAAACCAAATGGAAACAACACAAAATAAAATAAAAGGGATCATTCACGACAAACTGGACATTTTAGTGAATGTGGTGTAATATTTATGCATATGTGTTAAGTAAAGTATATTTTATCTACGTATTTCCTCCACTAAATATCGTAAAGGACTTTGAAGAAAAATATTCTCTTACAGTGATACCAGTCCGTGATCAAAGACTCTGAGTAATGCTTCTGAAGGTTATGCAGTGAAACAAGCTCTGTGAAGAGGGAAACTTGCACTATTCCGCAGCTTGTCGACCCCTGGTTGTGACCTTATCTTCGATCTAACGCTGCGGACCCGCGGAACTGTGAATGGGTCCCTCGTTGCCTAGCGACAGCGCCGTCGTGACGTCACAGAGGGCCGAGTTACACGATGTTCGCGCAGCTGCTGGTAGCCAGCTCCCGACAAGCCCGGAGTTGATTTTAGGGAGTTCCCACCTCAGTACCTGCCAGGTCAACATATACTTGAAGTGGTCTTCTGGCTGCAATGACCATGAAGCTTTGAGCTGAGTCTATCCTTTCTCCTTTGCTTTTCCTGTTTCTATGCCCAAAATGAGTTCTTGGTGCGTATCAGGCCCACGCTTCATGCTCCAACATATCAGTGGTGTAGGCACTAGCAATGTAGCTCCCAGCTCAGTTGACTGTCTTCTTGTATCCACCACGAATTTATGACAGGTTACAGAGAACGGAACAAGATTTTCCCACCACCATGAGCTAAAGCACGAAGAGCGAGATATTATTTGCAATTAAGTAGGGAGATACGTTTAAGTAAAATAAATTACGAAGAAATTAGAGGAAGATATACCAAAATATCGGGATGACACGTATATACTTCCCTCCCTGCCACTAAGTCTCGAATTACACAGTCACATACGAGTACTGAGAGCATAGCCGAACAAGTGAGAGTTAAGTTCTCACCAAAGTGGCCGCAGACGAATTCTAGAAAATACATAAGGGATTTTTAAAATGAAATGCCACGTTAGTGATTGCATTCCATGTAAGAAAAATTAAAATAAACTGGAGGTCCCGTGGTTACGATCACGATATCTACAGTCACGTAACATTACAAGTTTGCTTGCTCGCTTGTCTGCCTGATATTCAAAGTAAAATTGACACATTTTCTGCAGAAACAACCCCATTTTAAGTTATTGTAAAATTCAGTGTGACTTATGGAACTTTCAGTGTTACTTCTTAACGTTAAAAATTATGCTATCCATGTTAGGTAAGCCGAGAGTGTATCTCTTTACTTTCCGATTTAGTATGATAATGTTCTTAGTAATTGTAGGCGTGGAATGAAATGGAATCCATCATTAGTTTCAAGTTCGAAGTTGGCATGGTCCTGATTGATCGAATATTCTGTCTCTCTCTTTCTCTCTGTCTATCTGTCTCTCACGCCCCCCCCCCACTTTTCTTTTGCTCCTCCAGTTATTGTTCCTCCTTTCATGTTCTCACTATTCAAAGTTTGTTACCTTTCTAAGTATTCCTATGACAATTCTGTAGGTGCAAGAGAAATTTAGTCCAATAATCATAGTGGAAAGGTAACGGAGATGAATCGTATCTCTTTGAAAATCCACAACCTGTTTCCAGTCATTCGACCGAATGGGGAATGGAATGGATGAAGCTCCCATGTAGCGGCGAGGATAGGAATTGTGCCGGCTTCCGAAGCCTGTCGCACTCCTCTGGAGCGATGATTAATGACTGACAGATGAAATGATATTGGCGAGTGATGTTTGCATGAAATTTGGCAGGGAAAACAGGAGTACTCGGAGGAAAACCTACCCCGCCTCCGCTTTGTCCAGCACAAATTTCACTTGAAGTGACCGGCGTTTGAACCACGGAACTCAGTGGTCAGAGGCTGGTGCACTGCTGCCTGAGCCACGGAGGCTCTAATCGCATCTCTTTACTCTACTTCTTTATCTGTTTACCATACAGGGTTGATTTTTCCCTGGGACTCAGTGAGGGATCCCATCTCTACCACCTCAAGGGCAGTGTCCTGGAGCCTCAGACTCTGGGTCGGGGATACAGCTGGGGAGGATGGCTAGTATCTCGCCCAGCGGCCTCACCTGCTATGCTAACAGGGGCCTTGTGAAGGGGATGGGAAGATTGGAAGGGATAGAAAAGGAAGAGGGAAGGAAACGGCCGTGGCCTTAAGTTAGATACCATCCCGGCATTTTCTTCTACTCAGTTGATCTCCCGAGGCTGAGTGGACCCCGTTCCACCCCTCGTACCACTTTTCAAATTTCGTGGCAGAGCCGGGAATCGAACCCGGGTCTCTAGGGGTGGCAGCTAATCACACTAACCACTACACCACAGAGGCGGACGCATCTCTTTACTCACATTAACATTTTAGGCAGTGTGACCGAAAGAGTGAGTATACACACCTATGAATTAAATAGCATCTACTTGGACCGGGCGAGTTGGCCGTGCGGTTAGGGGCGCGCAGCTGTGAGCTCGCATCCGGGAGATATTGGGTTCGAATCCCACTGTCGGCAGCCTTGAAGGTGGTTTTCCGTGTTTCCCATTTTCACACCAGGCAAATGCTGGGGCTGTACCTTAATTAAGGCAACGGCCGCTTCCTTCCCATTTCTGGGCCTTTCCTGCCCCATCGTCGCCGTAAGCCTATCTGTGTCGGTGCGACGTAAAGCAAATATATATTTAAAAAAAGCATCTGCTTGGTAACGTCAACTAGACCAGTGAAAATATCCAAATTATACGACTTTTAGAACTGAACATGCAGCATTAGGCCTATGTGCTATTTCTGTGTTTTGTTTGGGGGAAAAAAATGATATTTTTCGTAGTGTCGACCTCTGTAGATCTTTTGCTACTACTTTCACCATTTGAGAGGAACGTGCGTATAGGTGGAATTGCGGAAGTGTAGAGTGTTGAATGTGAGGAAAGGAACGTTAAGGACGACACAAACACCCAGTCCCCAGGCCAAGGATATGAATCATTACAATTAAAAACCCCGACCTGGCCGGGAATCGAACCCGGGGCGACCGGGTGACAGGCGGACGCGTTGCCCCCTACACCGTGAGGTCGGACTGTTTCTGTGGTTAGTGATAAATAGGACGTGGACGGTATTTTTATCTTGAATTTAATGGGCTAGATAATTTCTGTCCCAGTTCGTGGATAGTTTAAAAGCAAACCTGATGGCACTACATCATTGATGTGATTTGATATACCAAGCAACCGCTGCTCATCCGGAACTCTTACAGATTACGAAGTGACGTTTGGTCTACACGAGGTATCCTCTCGGCTGCTATTCTTGGCTTTCTAAACCGGGTCCGTTATATCACCGTCGGATAGCTCTTCAATTGTTCTTACGTAGGCTGAGTGCATCTCGAGTCAACCATCAGATCCGGTTAAAAATCCCTTCCCTCGCCGGGAATAGAACCCGGGGACTCCCGGTAAGAGGGAGTCCCGCTACCCCTAGATCACGGGGACGCTTGAATCGCTTTGATATCAATGATTTTATGTCTGTAGTAGTGTAATGTTTTCGACAGAAACGTTCATAGGGTTGATCACGAAGCAGTTAGCACAAATGAACCGACATTACAAAATTTTCCTAAAATCAGATGAAAATTCTAAGGATTATATGACTGCCTCTTGATATAACTTAGCTTCTCTAAGCCCAAACTGTCCAAATAAACGTGTGCAGGAGTGCGAGTGACACGCAAGTTCTCTCAGTAGGCTACTCCAGGTGTGAGAAAGGACTAAATATGTTTCCCTTGAGTATGGATGAGTAACCTAGTGCATACGTGAGTGGAGAACGGGGGAGTTCCAGACCTTCGAAGGAAGTGTGTCTTGGATAGAATAATACAGAATTATAAGAGCGAAAACGAAAGCCTCTTGAACTGTTTAAAATAATGAACCCATAATTCTACGATGAGAAAAATATTTTTTATTTTTCTCAATATTTATTTCGAATAACAAGCTACTTTTATTTTTGAGAGCAGCCATGTTGCACTTCCAGAGCCTCGCTATCGCGTGGGAACGAACTCACCCGCGGTAAGCTCGTGAAATACCGTGACACCTCGGTGGACTTCGAGTGCCCAATAATTCTTCAAATTCACGAAATTCTGCGTAACGAGAGATTTTGGCAACACAGTAAATACAGAGATAAATAATCTAAATTATTCTTAAAACCTACGTGAAGACAGAACCCCCAGGGTAAAATATAAATGCAGTTAAGCCTAAGTACAAATCAGCGTCAGATCAGTGGACTAGCTCCACGTGCCAAGGTCAATGGATGAAGAAAACCCGCGAAACGCCCGGGCAGAAATAATTTATTTCACCTGTTGCGAGTGTGGTAAAATTATGAGATTAATATCTAAATAAATCACAAGTCTGTCCGGAATTCTGGAACAATTTTCATGAAAATCGGTCTATTGGACGCGAAATTAGCAGATTACGTAATCAAGCTTAGTGGTGTGAGTAGCGTCACTCCTAAGATTATAAAAGAAACCCCCTCTGCATTTTTCTCAGTGTCGGTCTGGTTTCTGAAGCAGCGGAAGCTTAAGCCTGTCGTCAGCAGAGAATTGTATAAGATTGATCTACAAATAACCTAGTACATGTTCGTGGCTGTGGTCCACATCTTATGTTAGAAAGGGAAGGTGATAGAAATTTTCTGAACTTTCGCCGACAAACTATGAAAGCATAGGCGTCTGTTAAAGTACATAGCAGATTTTATTGTATCACCTCCTGTGTGTTGGAAAGTGTTAAGGGAGTTGGGAAGCTAGTCTGAGTAGTTCTGAATTCGTTATCTGTTGAACACCTGTTGTATTAGGGTGACTGAAAGCTGACTCTGGGGAGAAGGGAGACAGTCGCAGTTGACTGCAGAACGAAGGAGGTTTGCTGTACAAATTATAACTAAGAAAGTGCGTGATTTGTGTTGTCATTTAATAACGTATGAAAAGGCAGGATTTGTAAGATAGATATGTTTGAGAAGATGGTGTTCCTTGTACCAATATGCGGCTAAGCACGAGGTCAGCTGGCAAAAATGTAGCCAGAATACCGAAGATGACGTCAATGCAGGTCTGTCTATATTTTGTATTATGTTGTAGTTAGACTTTTTTGTTTGTCCCAACCAATTTTTTTTCAAGACGTGTGTCGGGTTGATATTTGTAATTATCAGGCGAGAAATGTTATAATTTTGGTCAGCGTGTGAAAATTTTAGTTTTGTAAAATTTCACGTCAAGAAACTGTAAAATGCGACGTTTAAATCTGGTGTTAATGTTCCATGAGATATTGTCCAAAGTGAGGAAAATTAGGAAAGCAATAATGGTGAAGTAGTCGTGGCGAATGTCTTAATTTCAAATATCATTTGAATTCAGAAGCTTTTGTCGAAATTAATAATAATAATAATAATAATAATAATAATAATAATAATAATAATAATAATAATAATAATAATAATAATGTCTACAGCGGGATAAATTCCCCTATGTTAAAAGTGCATTTAACAAGTTTGTTTTACAAGGATCGCAAGCATTTAGAAAATTTCCAGTGAAATTCGATAGAGTAATGTTTTATTCATGGGAAGTAAAATTTTGTGACAACGTGTATGCCGATGATACGGAAAATTGTGGTGTGTTCTTGTATTCTCGAGGTCCGAAAGTTGTAGTAACAGTAAAATAAAGAGGTGTATTTTATAATGGTTATTGTTTTCACAAGAGGATTGAAATATGAAAAGGGTCTTGGTAATATAAGAAAAAATGGATTGAGAGCGAAGAATTTATATATGTGGATATGAGAGTGATAGGAATACTGAAGGTGAAAGGGAGCATGGATTTTAAGTAATACCGCTGGGATAAGGCGAGGAGAATGAGTTTTGAGACAGGCTATGTTTGCCGAGGAAGGATTTGTGAGACAGGCTGTATTGTGGCAGGCTGTAGTGTTTTCCGCTAACAATCCGAAAATTGAGACGACTACTGTGTGAGGCACTGTAGATTTCTAGTAAGATCCCAAGTGAAAACGATTCTAGTAAAGATTAAAAATCTTGGTAGTAAAAGTCAAGTGACTAGTTACGTAAAGTCAGTATGAATATTAAAATAACGTGACCTCAAGGATAAAAGAGCATTTAGAATACACAGTTGGTGTTGTTTGACCATGTAAATTTATTGAATTTCGTTTCACTGGATAGTCATAGATATAATAATTGGAAATGGCGGTAGGCGATTTGAGGGTTTCCAATGCGGTAGTGATGGTTATTATTTTGGACAACATCCACTATATGGTAGACGTGTGTTGGGAATTATTATATTCTTCCCTAAACTTCATTGCGCATGCTGAGATCGTGTTTGAGTTGGGGGATTGTTCGTCACGTAATATTTATTTTTCGAGTTCACGTTTTGTAACGAGATAGAGACTTACTGCATTTTCCGACTTGCGTTTGTTTAATAGTAAGAGACGTTGTTCCGTTGTGTGTTATTAGTCTGACCAGGTTTACAATTGAAATGTCAGAGTTTGTTTGAAATTACTAGTTCGCCTGATATGCCAGGGGAAGCATAATACAACCCAGTTTACGCCCGACAATAGATTTAGGACGTCACATGTTATTCTTGGAGTATACTGATGATGAGACGTCCTAGTTCACGCTCGACGATAGAATTAGGAAGGTATCGTGTACATAGAGATTAGTGTTAGGGTGTACAGATTTTAAGTGAGCCCGACGATAGGTCTGAGATGTCATCTGTACATACTCAAGTCTCATATTAGATGTTTTTTCTTTTTTGCGAAGTGACCTGGGCGAAGGTAGCATCTGCAGTAATCTACGAAATATAAAGATGGTTAGATCGGTAATAATGAGGCCAACTTGTGCGCAGCTCTAAACAGCTGGAAGGTGCTCCCTAAGATATGGGACCGTTACGGGGAATGAGGGTTGCCCAACATTGGATATCGACGTGATGGTGATTAAATATTTTACTGTAATTCTCCATGAGTGTTGAGTTTAAATGACTTCAATACTTTATTTTATTTTACGGACTTAATTATTTTGTCGTTCTGACGTCCGTTTCGTTTTGATAGTGTGTATATTGACACTCAATGTATTAGTGTGAGACTCGAGTTGCGAATGTGGTTTCGATTCGTCAGCCAGTAATATATTTTATTTTTCAATCTTTGTCGTTCTTTCATTTTTTATACGTAGTTGAATTCGATTAAATAATAACTTTGTAGGTAGTGTGTTGGGACAAACAATAAGTAGATGGATCTGTACTGGTAGTCATTGTTTGAGAAAGGAAAGAATTCCTTAAGTTTGTTGTATTTTTCAATGTGGACTGGTAATTTTATTAAGCGTAACATAACCATTTCTAACCTGAAAATCGGTTCGATAATAATACTTTCAAGTGATTTACCACTTTTTAATTAACTTCAGTGTTTGGCATTTCTTCTAAATGCGTGATGAATAAGTGTTTCCTGCATTTCGCAGTTTTGTTCCTTCAGAACGATGTAACGTAAGATCCTCGCGGATCATGTTGTTGTTGGTTCCTTCCGAACAGCTGTTTGGGTGATGCACATTCAGCATCGGGATTATTTTATCACTTAAGGGTGTCATGAAATGACAAGTACATGGTGGAATTTTATTTCACTTGTGAATGATGCCGTTAACTCGTAGTGAACACCATGCTTTCCCATAATATTTCGCAACCTATCCAAAGCAACTGATAGTCAATTTGGTTTGATTAAGGGTCCATTCGGCGGGTGTTCCGTATCCGCAAGGGTATTCGACTGGAAGATAACCTTAATTGAGAGGAAATCAGGCGTTCTACTTGTTGAAAGTCAGATTTTTCACGGATCGTGTGGATTAATTCTCAGTTCTCGTTTGGAGTAATAGGTGCTCGGTTTTCAGGTCTTTCCTTTTTCAGTTTTTCAGTTTCGCTGTCCACTAATTTATTCCTTTCCCCGAAGCAACTCTTCGATATTGTGAGAAATAAATCAACGCTATGCAATGTGACTGAGTTTGAAACATTCAGTAATAAATGATTTATAATTTTTTAATTTTTTCAAGGATTTATATAAATTGATAATGTTGTCGTGCCATTTCGAGTTTAATAAAAGTTAGTAAGCACACATTTGCTCCTCATTTCAAGTAGTTAAGCTCTCTTCTGAACCCCATCGTTTGGTTAAGATCGTGACCGAATTTCTTCCCGCAACGACCCATGATTTAAGAGTTCAATATTGCTCTGCTGTAGCAGCCGTGGCCGACCAACGATGGAATGGTAAGTTCAAGGGTTCAGTAAAATGACATCAGATTCGGAAGGGAACCAGAGTAGGTCAATGAAGATGAGGGCAGGAGTGATCCAGCCTTGTATACGTTAATAGAAGTTACCTGAATGAGCTCGGTAGTCAGTTTATAAACCGCATCTGCACTTACGTAATACGTAGGGAACTCAGGATCATACGAACATACGTAATATAGCCTACCAATTTTTTGTTTGATTTTTCAATGTGCTTTACGCCGCACCGACACAGATAGATCTTATGACAACGCTGGAACAGGAAAAGGCTAGGAGTGGGGAAGAATCGACCGTGGTCTTAATTAAGGTACAGCCCCAGCGTTTGCCTGGTGTGAAAATGGGAAACTACGGAAAACCATCTTCAGGGCTGCTGACAGTGGGGTTCTGACCCAATAACTCCCGAATACAAGCTGATATTTATGTGACCCAAAACTCACAGCCACTTTCTCGGTACATACCATATATTCTATTCATTGCTACGCTGCCGGATATTGTTGGTAATGTTTTGTTTAATTTACTTGAAATATGATAACAACAGTAATTTTCCTAAAATCAGATTGTAGTACATTCGGATTACATGACTGCCTCTCGATATAATTTAGTCGTCAAATCAGTCGAAATACACGCGCGTGTACAGCGCAACAGAAGTGATGTAAAGTATCTACCCTAATTGAACAAAGAGTTACACATTATTGGTGAAATCACAGTTTCTAACAATACATTAAGATTTTTCCTTTGCTGTTGTTTTAACGTCGCACCAACATATCGAAGGATTTCGATGAAGCAAGGATGGGAAAGGGAAAAGGGCTAGGATTGGGAAGGTAGCGACCATGGCCTTGATTAAGTTACAGCCCCAGCATTTGTCTGGTGTGAAAATGGGAAAACACAAAATACCACCTTCAGGCTGCTGACGATGAGATTCGAACCCATCATCTGCAGAATGCAAGCTCAAAACTACGTGACCCTAACCGGACGACCAACTCGCTCGGTATATTAAGAATTATATAGCTCTCTATTATTTAGACGTATGAACTCACATCAGGTAGATGAATTACAATTACTGTTCTATAATATGGCATGTGTTCTTTCTATGCGGATGCCGAGAAAAACAACAGAGGACGGCTTAGAGGAGTGTTTATCACCAATTAGGAATGGTGAGTTATCTCAGAGGGTGTTTCAACAAAATTTATTATTCCAAGGAAAGCAATTAAAGTCTGACAAAAGTGAGAAGACCTGGGACAGCCACCCATACTTAGGCAAGAGGACGAGGAGGAGGTTTGTGAAATCTGTAGAGAACAGTTGCAATTTTGTATTTCATATTAACTTACTTCGTATGATTTGCGTGTCATAGTATGAATCTTACTCGAGCAGGATGACAAGTAAGCAAATTAAAGGTCAATTTGCCTGGCCCAGACATTTTTTCAGGGTTTCTGCAGGGTCACAAAACTCTTTCAGTGCAATATGAATCTAATATTAAACGCAGTAGGGCTGCAATAAATAAGGAGATTCTGTTGGAGTATATTAGAAATCTGAAAGAAGTTTTGACCAACGTTCTAAGGGAAAAATATGAATTTTCGATTATTTCAATCTCAGTGATAATCCTAGACTACGGGGTGGGGGGTCCGGCCCCGCGGTGTACGGGGCAACGTGTCCGCTTGTCACCCGGCGGCCCCGGGATCGATTCCCGGCCGGGTCAGGGGTTTTTAATTGTAAATGATTAATATCCCTGGCCTGGGGACTGGGTGCTTGTGTCGTCTTTAACGTTCCTCTCCTCAAATTCAACACTTTACACTTGTGCCATTTACATAATACACGCAGCTCACTCACATATGGTGCAAGTAGGGGAAAAAGATCATCATAGGTCGACGCCCCGAACAAATAGCATTTAAAGAAAAGGGAGCGGGGGTTATCAGCGTGGCACTAAGTGTCCCAAAATGATCTATAATCCTTTTCAATCGAGGATTGAATGTGATTTTATCACGAATTATTCTTAATTCTTCAGTTCTCTGTTAAAAATGAAGGATTAATTTAGACATATAATACACTCGTAAGCAGCGCGTCGGCCTCTCACCGCTGGATACAGTGGTTCAAATCCCAGTCACTCCATGTGAGATTTGTGCTGAACAAAGCGGAGGCGGGACAGGTTTTTCTCCGGATACTCCGGTTTTCCCTGTCATATTTCATTCCAGCAACACTCTCCATTCTCATTTCATAGCATCTATCAGTCATTAATATATCACTTTGGGAGTGGCGACCCCATCGTACTAAGAGCCTGTATATGCTTCATTCATTACATTCCTGACCCGGTCAATGACTGGAAAACAGGTTGTAGGTTTTGATTTTCAATACACTCGTAAGTACTACTATCTTGTGATGGAAGTACACCTTCTTTTGAATAAATTAGATCGTTGTTTCTTTTTTAATGCTCTTTGCTCCATCTCAACGCTACCTTGGGTACTATTGTGACATTCCTGCTGGAGCAAAGTGTCCTTCCCCTATGGGGATAATTGACACCATACTTTGTGGTATAGTAGAGAAAATATACATTTCAATGCTATGTTTACTAGGGATTCATTTCTTTGATGTTTTTTCAATTTGCTTTACGTCGCACTGACACAGACAGGTGACAATGGGATGGAAAAGGGCTTGGAGAGGGAAGGAAGTGGCCGTGGGCTTAGTTAAGGAACAGCCTAGTGTGAAAATAGGGAACCATCGGAAACCATCATCAGGGCTGCCGACAGTGGGGTTCGAACCCACTATCTGCCGAATGGAAGCTCACAGCTGCGCGACCATAATCGCACGGCCAATTCGCTCGGTCATTTCTTTGATGCTTTGCTGTACTTCGAAGAAAGGAGATAATATCCTTTGACATTCCGGTTCCCACTTCAGGGAGAATAAGAAAAAATATTCCTTAATGCTAAGCAAAATCGCCCCATCTAATGGTAACTTACTTAAACATCACAAATTGCAACAGAAAAACATACGTAGTCGTAAATATGTATTCTACACTGCAACACTGATTCGTTCGCTGAATAGTCATGAGATGCTGTTGGGGGTTGGGAATGGGTCAGAACGTAGTGCTTAGTTATGTTTAAGAAGCAAAGAGTTTGAACGAAAAAAGCGTCAATAGTTTGCTCAAAATTGTTATAAATAAAATGTAGTATTAAACATAACATTTGCGACTAAAGACAGAACGTTTAAAAATCCATCACAAAATATAGTAGAAATACATAGTAAAAGTGATGTTTTTCTTTTACAATATATTGATATCCTACGGGCTAATTCGTCCCATTAGTCATTTTCATCTAGAATACGTCAGTTTCTGAACCGCATTTGGGCCGGTGAGCGACACAAAATCGAAATAACTTACAAACCATATGTGCAATATCTCTCAGGCTGACCATCTGACTCTGACTTGGCAGGTTCGATCCTGGCTCAGTCCGATGGAATTTGAAGGTGTACAAATACGCCAGGTTCGTGTTGATATATTTACTGGCACGTAAAAGAACTCCTGCGAAACAAAATTCTGGCACCTCGGCGTCTCCGAAAACCATCAAAAGTAGTTAGTGGGACGTAAAAACAATAATGTTATTGTCATTATTATTGTTTTATGTCTCATTGTAAATAGGAAGGACCAATGCACCTAGTACAAGTCTGTCGTCACGGTATGACGTCTTCGGGAGGTACTAAATCGCCATGCCGCGTGGTTAACAATTAAATGTAACTATGAATTCTGGTATGGTAACACGTCATACGAGATGTCGTATGATTTGCATAAGTGAATTTTACAAAAAATACGCTAAAAATCAAATAGAGAACACTTCAGAAAAACGTTGTGCGAAGAAGTCCAAAAACAAAACTTTCTTCAGCAAGGTATTGTGACATACAGTATGTACAATAAGTGGCTTTTAAAATGATATGAAACGCATTCTGGAGGATAAAGCGGCTTAATGGAATTCCAGAAAGTTTGGAAATATTCAATGTAATGTGTGTAAAGGCTTATCGGAAGCGACTGGAAGTTACAGTGGCCGAGCGTTGTGAGGCAAGTTCCACGCAAATTCCGAGTAAATCTACTGTTCGAGTGGTGGATCGTGTTCATACCAACTAGATACACACAGTACTTCACTTTAGTAATATCCATTACGCTGTACTCATTGAAGGTCAAAACCTGTGGCCTTGGCCCCGACATAACTTCGTTCTATTTTTGTTTTTGAGAAATTAATTTTTTTTTGCAAAAATAAAATAGTTCAAAATAAATACAGTCCGCCTCTGTGGTATAGTGGCTAGTGTGATTAGATGCCACTCCCGGGGGCCCGTGTTCGATTCCCGGTTTCGCACGAAATTTGAAAACGTGGTACGAGGGCTGGAACGGGGTCCATTCAGTTTCGGGATGTCAACTAAGTAGAGGGTGATTCTATTCCTCCCTCAGGCATCCTTAAGGTGGTTTTCCGTTGTTTCCCACTTCTCCTCCAGGAAAATGCCGGGATGGTACAGAACTTAAGGCCACGGCGACTTCCTTCCCTCTTCCTTGTCTATCCCTTCCAAACTTCCCGTCCCCCACAAGGTCCCTGTTCAGCACAGCAGGTGAGGCCGCCCGGACGAAGTACTGATCCTCCTTCCCAGTTGTTTCCCTGACCCAAAATATCACGCTCCAGGACGCTGCTCTTGAGGCGGTAGAAGTGGGATCCATCACTGAGTCCGAGGAAGAAACGAACCCTGGGCAGTAAATTGATTAAGAAAGTGTGCTAGGGGCTTTACGTCGCACCGACACAGATAGGTCTTATGGCGACGATGGGATAGGAGAGGCCTAGGAGTTGGAAGGAAGCGGCCGTGGCCTTAATTAAGGTACAGCCCCAGCATTTTCCTGGTGTGAAAATGGGAAACCACGGAAAAGCATCTTCAGGGCTGACGATAGTGGGATTCGAACCTACTATCTCCCGGATGCAAGCTCACAGCCGCGCGCCTCTACGCGCACGGCCAACTCGCCCGGTAAATTAAGAAAGAAAGGAAGAAATAATACATACAAAATCATTGTAAAATATGCAATATTGTGTACTCTTTAATTCTAATGCTTGTATGACATTCAAAAACCGTGCAAATATCATCGACGTCAATCAGTTTTTTACAAATTTCTTTAATGAAAATGTTTTTCTCTGGATTAACTGGTACTTGAAAAACTAAGCCTCCATATAGTTTAAGTTTTATCGAGGATGTATGAGTGTCAAAGTTCAATTACCAATTGAAGTTCGTGCAGCCATGGTCAGATTTTACTATTTGGACGGTAACTCACAGACGATGAGTGCAGAGAGAAGTCGAGACCTCACACTTTTCATTAGAGTATGTGTACTCACTTCAGATTCAGGACAAACTTTGATATTTGATGATGAAAATCTCTAAGTGCCTTAAATATAATGCAATCGTCGATATAGAGGAATAGTTGGCAGGTTGAGTGGGAAGGATGAAAGTGGGGAGCCTTACACAAGAAACTAGAAGTACCAAATCAAGTTTGTAGTTTTATCGTGATCATAGTTAGGGGATTTCCAGGTTTACGTGGAATCGCAACCATATGAACGTGACTTATAATTTTGAAAAATCTCACATGTATTGGTCCCGATTTGAAACGCAACCGACTCGGTGAGAAGCCAATGACAAGGTCACTATGCTATCACACCCGAATACCAGAGTCAATCTGGTGGTCTAGTAGTCGCTGAATAACACTTGTATGAGGTTTCATGATCAGAACAATATCGCTCACTCGTACATTTTTATCCTTTCTCCAGTGGCCTTACAAACGACAACCTTCTTCATGTTCGGAAGGATGTGGCGATAATGAAACATAATGTAGTTCTTGGTCTGATGTTCATCTAGTCGTGTGGAGCTGCTTCAACAACACAACCACTGTGGTGGCTGTCGGGAAATCTAACTGGGCTTACATTACCTGCAATCTTGAGCGTTTCCTTCCCCTCAGCGCAGGTAAAGCCACCTGGTCGATTCGCTGGAGCAAACTGTTTGCCTAGAACTACAGCTTTTGAGGTTGAGAGTCTTACGTATGGAAATGTACTTGAGTTCAGACCGTCAGTACTTTCCACAAGAGTTAGACTGAGAACAAGGCCGAGATTTACATTATTTCCTTATATAGCACAGACATGTATCTTATTCAACGTAGGCGATCTTCGATACTATTTTCCCTTTTTATTAAGCTCCAGATTATCTACACATTAATCTAAACTGTATTTCGGTTAATCGCTTACGTTTAGGTACGTATGCAAATATAACTACCGTGTTAGTGAAAAATGAGAGGCAAATTTTGTTAAGATAAAAGCCACCCAGTTACACTTGAAGTTCATGCATGAAGTTAGGAAGACTTTCTGTATTATTCATTACCTGAAATTATCCATTAGTTATTTCGTTTGAAGGAAGGTAGGCCTACATGCATTTTTTATTCCTTTCGAATGAGCCAACTATGCACTACGAAAGTTAATCGAAATTACTGGAGCTGCTTGTTCATTGTTGAGAGTTTTCTTCTTTGCTTCTATTTCGTTCTTCGGCTTTGTTATTGTTTAGTTTTTTCTGACCTATTTCTTCTTAATCCTTTCTTACACGCAATTTGTTGGTTTGCTTGTATCACTTTTCGGAAAGCTTTTCAGTCATATATGAATCAATATTTTGTTTGACTGGTATGTATATTTATTATACTTGTCTCATTATGCCCATTCATGGGGCGCGTTGGAACTTGTTCATTAGCTTGATGACTTTTTCCTTTCCTATTTTTCCAAAATCGCTTCATGAACTCACTGTATTGTCTCTTCCGTTCTTCTGACCACGTTGTACAAGTCTTGCTGCTAGTTTTCACCACGAATGTATGTTTATTTACTGAGGTCCTGAAGACTTCGCGATTTTTCATGATGTCTTCCCTGATGTTCAATTAATTCAGGTATCTCCTTGTTTCCTACAGGCAATTTATTTTACTGCTTTGGAAATTTATAACACTGAATAATAATCTTGCAAGTAAATGTGTCCAAACCTTTTCAAACATCGCCTTCGTACAGTATTGATGAAATTAATTATCTGACTATAGGGGTCTGCAGTTCGCCTTTTGATCCAAATTCCATTTTTTTAATGGGGCCGAAAATTGTCATTAATAATAATAATAACTATGAAATGAAATGTCGTATGGCTTTTAGTGTCGGGATATCCCAGGACGGGTTCGGCTCGCCAGGTGCAGGTATTTCTATTTGACGCTCGTAGGCGACCTGCGCGTCATGATAAGGATGAAAATGATGATGAAGACAACACATACACCCAGCCCCCGTGCCGTAGGAATTAACTAATTAACGTTAAAATCCCCGACCCGGCCGGGAATCGAACCCGGGACCCTCTGAACCGAAGGCAAGTACGCTGACCGTTCAGCCAACGAGTCGGACATAATAACTATGATTCAAGCAAACTGGATAAGTGGTATGTGTCTCCTAACTGTTACCTTGCATTAGGTGTATAGTCGGTTCGAAGCTCACCGTCAACTTCCCGTGAAATAGTTGTCCGTGCTTTCCCATTTTAACACCAGATAAATGTCGGAGCTGTACTTTGAATGAGGATCTACTCCTTTTCTTTATCCTAGTGTCGGCGAACATCAACCTGTGGTAGGGTGGTATTAAAACACCTGGAAATACTTTTCAATATAGGCCTATAGATATTCTGGTGAGATTGAATTTTCACAGTAGTAAACCAATAATCTTAGAAATGTAAAATACAGTAGCATTAAATGATTCACATCATCAACACAAAATATGAGGTATGATATCTAAAAAACTTTGAGTATGTAAGTATGTAAGCAGTAAGAGAAAATTTCAACTTTAACGACAGCTATTTTCAGTCCATAAGTGCTGTGAAGCTAAAATAAATTTCAGAGAGAGAGAGAGAGAGAGAGAGAGAGAGAGAGAGAGAGAGAGAGAGAGAGAGTCCGACTCATTGGCTGAATGGTCAGCGTTGAGGCCTTCGGTTCGGAGAGTTCCGGGTTCGAGTCCCGGCCGGGTTGGCGATTTTAATCGCGTGTGATTAATTCTTCAGCCCCCGGGACTGGGTGTTTGTCCCAACACTTTCCTCTTCATATTCAGACAATACACTACATTACCAACCACCACAGAGACACGCAATAGTAATTACCTACATCCCTCCATATAGCGTTGGCGTCAGGAAGGGCATCCGGCCGTAAACCAGGGCCAAATCCATATGAGAAACACAGTTTCGCACCCACAACCCCACAGATGTGGGAAAGAGGTGGAAGAAGATGGAGAAGTGAGAGAGAAAGAGAACAGGAAATACTGCACCCTTTACGGGCTTTCATGCTGGCAGTATCGAGGTAATCACCTCTATTTTTACTTAAAGGGTTCTTCTTCGGTTTCCGGCTATCATGGATAAAAACCGGTGAGTGAGATATTTACCTCAAGAAGTGGACGGTCCTTCCTTATCGTCGGCAGGTACGGCAGCGGATGTGACTTTAAAATGTTAACTATAAATATATTTAAATACGAAAGCATAAAAATAAAACAAGTTAAATTATTTAAAAAATTATCGACCAAGAAAATAGGTGGCCTCGACTACAGTGACATTAAGTCACTCATTTAGCATTGGAAAATATATTCTAATATCTCTGAAGAGACCAGCACAGTGAGTGATGAGTAACACCTTGATGTGGGGCTCAATATTTATGTTTTTTTTATCATTCCCGCGAAAAATAACACAGTGGTGCCATATCACTCAGGAGCACTCATTGCCATTTATTTAAACTTCCAGGATCTGGGACATTCCTCCACTCCGCTATCGTTCTGTAAGCTACTCCCAGAAGACGTATAGGGTAATTTTGGAATTTCAGTCGTGTAGAATGTTGTTATTCAACAATTTTACCATATGGCCCAATCCATTTCTAGACGCGAAAACAGTCACCACGCTACGAAGATAAGTTGTGACAGATAAAGAAATCCTTATTCACACATCGGTGATTCTTTTATACAAATTTATTTATGCCAGAAATAGAGTTTACTTTCGTATACATCTTACACCATAGAACACGGCTAGAATGTTGAAGATAAGCATACTACTCCGTTAACTATCTTTCTCACGGTCGTCCATTGGTTGATTTAAGTTTGAATTTGTAGGCATAGAAATTGGTCATTTGGAGCATGAACAGTATCGGAATGTTGAGCGGTACACTAAGATTAGGCTTAATATTTACCAGATCAAATACAACTCTTAATGTGATGAAATCCATCCTTCCAGCATGGGTTCGATACACGATAACAGAAAGATAGTCGGAAGAGGAGGAAACAAACAGTTATCGGAAGTATTTTATTTAGGAGATACTAGACTTGACTGACGAACGACGAAAATGCAAGAATGGAAAAACTAAGGAGGGCAGAAAAGAATACAGGCGAACAAAGAATGAAGTAGATAGAAAGTGCAGGACAGCTAAGGAATAATGGTTGAAAGAGAAGTGCAATGATGTTGAAGGTTGTATGGTCCTAGGAAAGGTAGATGCTGCATACAGGAAAATTAAAGAACATTTTGGAGAAAGGAAAAATAGATGTATGAATATTAAGAGCTCAGATGGAAAATCACTTCTAGGGAAAGAAGACAAGTCAGAAAGATGGCAAGAAAATATCCTCCATCAGTTGTAACATGGTAAAGAAGTTGATGACAGGGTTCTGGAACAAGAGGAGGCTGTTGATGCTGATGACATGGGAGACCCAATTTTGAGGTCAGAATTCGACAGAGCTTTGTGGGACGTAAATCGGAACAAGGCACCAAAAATTGATGACATAATCCCAGAATTACTGGCTGCCTTAGGATAAACCAGAATGCCGAGGTTATTCCGTTTAGTATGTAAGATGTATGATACAGGAGAAGTGCTAAGCGACTTTCGGCAGAATATTGTTACACCTATTCCCAAGAAAGCCGGTGCTGACAAGTGTAAAAACTACCGCACCATTAGGCTAGAATCTCACGCCTCAAAAATTTTAACACGTGTTATTTACATAAAAATGGAAAGACAAGTTTAAACTGAGTTGGGAGAAAATCATTTTGGGTTCATAAGAAATGTAGGAACACATGAAGCAATCCTGACTTTACGTCTGATCTTAGAGGACCGAATTAAGCAGAAAAAGCCCAGGTACAAGGCGTTCGTGGATCTATAAAATGAATTCGATAATGTTGATTGGACCAATCTATTTGAGATTCTGGAGGAGATCGGGATCAGATACCAGAAAAGGAAATTATCTACAATCTCTACAAAAATCAGTCCGCAGTGATAAGAATCGAGGGCTTTTAAAAAGTGGCAGCAATTTAGAAAGGAGTGAGGCAAGGCTCCAGTTTGTCCCCTCTCCTTTTAAAAATTTACGTAGAACAGGAGATATAGGAAATCAAAGAGGAATTTGGAAAGGGAATCAAAATCCAAGGAGAGGAAATCAAAACCCTGAGATTTGCTGATGATATTGTTATTTTATCTGAGTCTGCAAAAGATCTGGAGAAATTGCTGAATGGTATGGACAGAGTCTTGGGGAAAGAATACAAGATGAAAATAAATTCAAAACGAAGGAAATATTAAATTAGGAAATGAAGTCCTAAAGAAAGTAGATGGATATTTTTACTTGAGCAGTAAAATAACTAATGATGGTAGAAGTAAGGAGGACATAAAATGCAGACTAGCACAAGCAAGGAAGTTCTTTCTTAAGAAAATACATTTGTTCACCTCGAACATCGATACAGGCATTAGAAATATACACTGACTGACAGAGCAAATGCAACACCAAGAAGGAGTGGTTCGAAAGGGATGGAAGTTGGGGAAAAAGCAGAGACGGCACGGACGAATAATTGATGTTTATTTCAAACCGATATGCAGGTTACACAATGCGCACGGCATCGACTCAGTAGGATGTAGGACCAACGCGAGCGGCGATGCACGCAGAAACACGTCGAGGTACAGAGTCAATAAGAGTGCGGATGGTGTCCTGAGGGATGGTTCTCCATTCTCTGTCAACCATTTGCCACAGTTGGTCGTCCGTACGAGGCTGGGGCAGAGTTTGCAAACGGCGTCCAATGAGATCCCACACGTGTTCGATTGGTGAGAGATCCGGAGAGTACGCTGGCCACGGAAGCATCTGTACACCTCGTAGAGCCTGTTGGGAGATGCGAGCAGTGTGTGGGCGGGCATTATCCTGCTGAAACAGAGCATTGGGCAGCCCCTGAAGGTACCGGAGTGCCACCGGCCGCAGCACATGCTGCACGTAGCGGTGGGCATTTAACGTGCCTTGAATACGCACTAGAGGTGACGTGGAATCATACGCAATAGCGCCCCAAACCATGATGCCGCGTTGTCTAGCGGTAGGGCGCTCCACAGTTACTGCCGGATTTGACCTTTCTCCACGCCGACGCCACACTCGTCTGCGGTGACTATCACTGACAGAACAAAAGCGTGACTCATCGGAGAACACGACGTTCCGCCATTCCCTCATCCAAGTCGCTCTAGCCCAGCACCATGCCAGGCGTGCACGTCTATGCTGTGGAGTCAATGGTAGTCTTCTGAGCGGACGCCGGGAGTGCAGGCCTCCTTCAACCAATCGACGGGAAATTGTTCTGGTCGATATTGGAACAGCCAGGGTGTCTTGCACATGCTGAAGAATGGCGATTGACGTGGCGTGCGGGGCTGCCACCGCTTGGCGGCGGATGCGCCGATCCTCGCGTGCTGACGTCACTCGGGCTGCGCCTGGACCCCTCGCACGTGCCACATGTCCCTGCGCCAACCATCTTCGCCACAGGCGCTGCACCGTGGACACATCCCTATGGGTATCGGCTGCGATTTGACGAAGCGACCAACCTGCCCTTCTCAGCCCGATCACCATACCCCTCGTAAAGTCGTCTGTCTGCTGGAAATGCCTCCGTTGACGGCAGCCTGGCATTCTTAGCTATACACGTGTCCTGTGGCACACGACAACACGTTCTACAATGACTGTCGGCTGAGAAATCACGGTACGAATTGGGCCATTCGCCAACGCCGTGTCCCATTTATCGTTCGCTACGTGCGCAGCACAGCGGCGCATTTCACATCATGAGCATACCTCAGTGACGTCTGTCTACTCTGCAATTGGCATAAAGTTATGACCACTCCTTCTTGGTGTTGCATTTGCTCTGTCAGTCAGTGTATTTTTGAAGACTTTCCTCTGGAGTGTGGAACTGCATGAAAGGTAAGCAGGGACGATAACTAGCTTAGAAAGGAAGCGAATAGAAGCTTTTGAAATGCGGTGTAGAGAAGAATACTGAAGCTGTGATGGGTATAAAGAATCAGGAATGAAGAAATACTGATTCGAATTGGTGAGAGATCAATTTGGCTAAATTTGATCAGAAGAAGAGGTAGAATGTTAGGACACATCTTAAGACACCCAGGACTTGTACAGATGGTTTTTGAGGGAAGTGTAGGTAGTAAGAACGATAGGGGACAGCCCAAGGTAAGAATATGACGGGCAGATTAGAGCAGATGTATTATGTAGTAGTTATGTAGACATGACACGGTTAGCGCAGGATAGAGTGTTATGCAGAGCTGCAACAAACCCGTATATGGACTGATGACTCAAGCAAAAACAAGTACAAATGTGTAATTGTTTGAAGTCATGATCTGTTTCAAGGTAAATGGACACAGAGTTATTCGTGTATGTAAGAGAAGATGCCGATACAACTTAAGGCATCATGTTCTCCCCTTCGAATTCTATCACCGTGAATGACTTATTGTTATGGAGTATCCGTATTTTTATAACAATGATTAGGTAGAAACTGAATTATGGTATTAATGTTCCAGACAAAATATAATAATAAACAAGTGAAAAATATTATTTGAAAACAACGTAATTTTATAACTAGAAGTGTACATCGAGTACTCGGAATCTTTCAAGATAGTAAGTACGATAATGAAATTCGTTACACTGAACAGATGATTTAACTTCAAGAGTTGAACTCTGACATATTCCGTAAGTGTCCATGCAAAATAATAGTTTATGTCGAAACCCTTGTTAAATAATATATTGTTATTTTCAAGGGCATTATTTGTAAAAAGCCTAATCAATAGTCTTCCAGGGCAAATATTTTTCCTATTTTACAGATGGAATTTTTGCCCACAGATGGCTGTCACACTGTTTGTAAGAGTCTATTATTTATTGTTCATCTCGTGTGATTAGCTTATTATGTAATGGATTGGTGTGGAAGACAAATGCCGCCATTCACTAAGGCAGTCGAATTTCTAATCCCGACCATTGCACGTGGAATTTAAAGTTAATGGTCACTGCCTTGTGATTTGGATTTCACGTACTTGGAGGTCCCATGGCAAGATTATTGGTTTGAAATACCTCGCTGCAGAACACATGCATTTTCAGGAAGTTGACTAACAGACGGTTTTTACTGAGACACATTTGGTGCTTCAGTTATCAGGGGAATCTGACAGATGAGTTTCGTTGTGCACACGCACCATTGGCATAGACAGTCCATGTCTTGACATGATAGTGTTCCAGTACCTTATTTTCTTGAAGTGAAGTAACATCAGAGAAAAAACAACAGTAATGTTGGGAACTCGAAGCCCTAGGTTTCGGACTACATCGAAATAACCGGATTTGACCCTGATGAGTGGTCCACAAACTGACTTGCAGTTCTTCTGAAGTGGTATCTCTCACATTTATCATGCGTTTTTCAAATGTAAGCCGGATTCAGTGGTGTCTACAGTCCTGGGTGCTGGAGGTGACCACCTGAGAAACTCCACTACCTTGGTGTTTCATTTTGTCTTGCTTTCCAACACAATGCTCCAATGCTCTCATTGCTTGCCTGACTCATTTCTGCCAGGAATTTTATATTTTTTTGATTTTTATGGGATTCCTAACGCATTGCCGGTCCCGAAGTCTATAGGTAGCGTGTGTGGTTCTTACCCGGAGGTCCCGAATTCGACTTCCGGCCAGGTGAGAGATATTTTCCTGGATCTGAGGGCAGGTTCAATGTCCACTCAGTCTACGTGATTACATTTGAAGAGCTATCCGACGGTGGCATAGCGTCCCCGGTATAGAAAGCCAAGAATAACGGCTGAGAGGATTCGTCGCGCTGACCACTTCGCACATCGTAATCTGCAGACCTTGGGGCTAAAGAGCAGCCGCTTCGTAGACCAAGACCCATCAGGACTCTTGTGCCATGGGGTTCTTTTTTACGCATTACTTTTTACATACCACACTACTTCGCATTCGTAAAATTGCTCACTTATTTGCTGTACACAGCAAGTTGAATAATAATAATAATAATAATAATAATAATAATAATAATAATAATAATAATAATAATAATAATTAAATGGCCCATGGCTTTTAGTCCCGGGAGTGTCCGAGGATAACTTAGGCTCGCCAGATGCAGGTCTTTTTATTTGACTCCCGTAGGCGACCTGCGCATCGTGATGAGGATGAAATGATAATGAAGACGACACATACACCCAGTCACCGTGCCATAGGAATTAACCAATTATGTTTAAAATTCCGGACCCTGTTGGGAATCGAACCCGGGATCCCTGCGACCAAAGGCTAGCACGCTAACCATTTATCCATGGAGCCGGACCATATAATAATAATAATAATAATAATAATAATAATAATAATAATAATAATAATAATAATAATAATAATAATAATAAATACCTTTTCAAGTTATAATAATCACAACAGCTGCCCAGTTACTGGAATATTGTCCCGAATGGGTATCGAGCTTGTGATTTCGAAATCTCTGACGAATGTATAACTTCTCCTTCGTCTGCTTCCTGGCATTTTTTAATTTCTTGGGATCGGAGTTCGTGTGGATTTCGTCCAGTTTTACGACTGGGTGCCTTCCTGATGGGAGCCGTACATGGATACTATTGTGTCTTTCAGTTGTGATTGATAGCGTGCTGTGTTGTGTGTAGATAAAGTGGTATGTATTAAGACGAACACAAAAACCCAGTTTCCGAGCGAACGGAATAACCATACACAGCTTAAATTTACGAATCTGCTGGGAACCAAAGCCAGGCGTTCTGAACCAAAGATCACTACGCTGACCATTCAAAGAGCCGGATTGACAAATATGTCTAACGTTTTTTTTAATATCTAGTAACTGTTTGGAATTACTGAAATATTTATTTTATAGTTTAGTGGGAGAATCAGAATTGGTATTTTATCCTCTGAGACTCATGACTAATCAGTGTAAAGATATTCTGGACTGTTCCATTCATTCCTCTGCGGGACTGTTGACTTAATGTTTTTCAGAGACTTGCTTCGCGTGTTGCCTCGTCTGTTGTTGGAGGTTATACTGCTAAGCGGGATTGCCTAACAATTGTCTTGCGGGTTTGTCTATTCCCGCTTTCTAAAGGACTCCTGAAATTAATCTGCATTGTCAGAATCTCCCTCATTCATTTTTATGTACATTCTGAAAATAATTGAATATTTAGGCAATTTCAAGAAAACTATCTTCTTAATACTGTTAGGTTAGTTCTGTGCAAGGAAACCTTATATCTTATCGGCGTAGATTGTCATGGATGAAGTAATAAGAAGGAAGTCATGATATGCTTTAGGAGGTATTGACAATCTGATATGGGTCAAAGCTTAACTTGGTTCATATTTTTCACCCAAGTTAGATAGGAAGTGAGGAAGAATTTCCGTTGCTTTAGATAACCAGGGATCTACGGCAGTTAGCGTTTAATAACGTTTGTGTTACATCATTTTGGGCAAGAAGGGTTCACGTAATTTACAAGAGTGGTAGAAGTAATAATAGCAGGTGTTTAAATAATAATAATAATAATAATAATAATAATAATAATAATAATAATAATAATAATAATAATAATAATAATGGTTTGAAGCTGACTCTGACCCATCCTAGGGGAGAATTTACATAGTTTCCTAATTCATCTCATGGCTGGTGATACTTCAATGTCACTTAATTCACAATATATTCCAGTTAACTAGAAGCACAGTGATTAGTGTAGATCCTACATTCATAAACTACTAAGAAGTTCTGCTACAACGTTCTTTCCTCTATTTAATTTGATTCTACCCATGCAACGGTTCTACTGACCTAAAGAAGCACTTTACGAGACTGATAAGCTACATTACGTGAAGTTATACGTGAATTCCGATTCGGTGTGATACGACTCTCTGTTTCTTGTATTAAAGAACATTCGAAGCACAGCCGTCTAGGACAGAAGGTTGCCACAAAGTCGCCCATATGTCATGCCTTCATATACTGATAAAGCCTCAACTTGCACTATCCTGCAAGCTGAAGATACGCTCTGGGGTGACCCCAAGTAACTGGTATGTAACTAGTTATGATCAGTTCTCCATAATTACGCAGAGGTAATGAAATTAAAGACAGAATCGCGGGTACCCCAGAGGAAGCACATTTAATTTTCACTTTGTCCTGTACATTATCAAGAAGTCTCCGGAATTTGAACACGAGATGCAATGTATCAGGACCAACCTTAGAGCAACTCGTTCACAATTTCCAGATTACTACTAAGCACATATTGCATTAGTTACGGTTGTTTCATAAGTGTTTAACAAATACTGGTGGTACCAGGAACTATTGACCGTGATTTGCTTAATGCCGAGATGTAAGAGCATTTTTTAAACACCCACTGGATTTTTTTCCAGACTTACAAAGGCTGTGGTAAAATGAAGGGCACTACTGCATAAGTATGGCATAGACATTCTGGACTGTTTGAAGTATTACTTATTCAACTCTCGAGTAACGTTGTACTAAAACCTGTGTTATTAACCTTATTACTTTTACGACACATTAATTACTTTACCGGGGGCGTGCGGCTGTCAGCTTGCATCCGGGAGATAGTGGGTTCGAGTCCCACTGACGGCAGCCCTGAAGATGGACTTCCATGCTTTCCCATTTTCACACCAGGCAAGTGCTGAGGCTGTACCTTAATTAAGGCCACGGCGGCTTCCTTCCCACTCCTAGGCCTTTTCTATCCCACTCTCGCCGTAAGACCTATCTGTCGGTGCGACGTAAAGCCAATACTAATAAATAATAATTACCTTTACGGGTTTTGGAGACGCCGAGGTGCCGGAATTTGATCTCACAGGAGAAAATATACTATCGCGAGGCTGATGTATTTGAGCACCTTCAACCACTGGACTAGACCGGCATTGAACCGATCAATCAGAGGTCAGAAGGCCAGTACTCTACCACCTAACTTACTCATCTCGGCTTCGATATTACTTTTCCTTCTCCCTGCTGTTTTATTCCATCTTCCATATTGCTCTGGCTGATATACGAAAGACACGCCATTTCAGCAGCACTTGACAGTCTGAATTTTCGGCACTTTCCAGCCTAATTTTTCGTACATTATTGGTGGAAAATGACGGCCCCTGAGAGCGATGTGTGTGTACAGTAGGCCTACCGCCGATGGTACATGTCGTCGTGAAATTGTGTAAAATATGTGGACTGGTTTTTAATCATGATATTCCATCTTGAGAGTGGAGCACTTTAAGAGACACTCCGACTGTACAACCCGATTATTATTATTATTATTATTATTATTATTATTATTATTATTATTATTATTATTACCGAGCTCTATAGCTGCAGTCGCTTAAGTGCGGCCAGTATCCAGTATTCGGGAGATAGTAGGTTCGAACCTCACTATCGGCAGCCCTGAAGATCGTTTTCCGTGGTTTCCCATTTTCACACCAGGCAAATGCTGGGGCTGTACCTTAAGGCCACGGCCACTTCCTTCCTACTCCCAGCCCTTTCCTATCCCATTGTCGCCATAAGACCTATCTGTGTCGGTGCGACGTAAAGCACATTGTGTGTATTTACACAATTTGTTTTCCACAGGATCCGTTATACACGATCAAGTAATCCTGTTGCCCACATATAGTATACTCAAACCAGGTCGACTCATTCATTCTCACGTATAGCCTACTCTCATACACTCGGAATCACTGAAACATTCATGCACGCTCCCATGAATGCAGAAACATTTACTCAAATATGGAAAATATGTAATGTAAAGAAGATTTAATTAAATATACATTCTTTTTACAAAGCGTTACTCACATCCTGTGCACATGGTTGCGGGTTCAAATATCAGGGAAGACCGCTAAAATGTGAGAGATTCTTAAAAATAAATTCACTAGCACGTTAAAAGACCCTTTTAGGCGGAAAGTTCCGACAAATAATTGTCTCTAAAAATGGAATAGCTGTTGAAGGAACGTTCAAAACTAATAATAATAATCGTATGCCTTTTCTGGCGAGACTTAGTGTTTACAGTGCACTATGTTTTCTAGTATGAGCTGGAACAAATTTGTTACTTTCGCTGACTTGTATCAGTCTCACCCTTGGCTTGGAAACTCTGAAAGTGACTCAGGTATGACCAATGCTATTACTGCCATCCTTATGCAGCCAGTCCCTGTTATGAACGGTGTGAAAAAATGTCACTAATAGGGTCAGTTGGTGCGTAAATTTCAGTGGGATTGGCTGACTGATGTGTAAAAGCAACTTATAGCTCCGTGAGAAAAGCAGGGGAAAATTACCTCACTTATCATTTCCCTTGTGTGCCTCCTCAGTGATGCCTAGTTCATCATCTACGACAATTGATAGCACAACTGTTGAGGATCCAACCAGCCTTCGGGATAACTACTCAACGTAAATTAATAATAATAATAATAATAATAATAATAATAATAATAATAATAATAATAATAATAATAATAATAATAATGAACTGTAGGCATGAAACTGTCAATAAATAACATTTCTTCAGTTTCTTGCCATTGGATTTACGTCGCACCAACACAGATAGGTCTTATAACGACTAAGGGATAGGAAAGACCTAGGATTGTCCTTAATTAAGATACAGTCCCAGCATTTGCCTGGTGTGAAAGTGGGAAACCACGGAAACCATATTCAGGGCTGCCGACAGTGGGGTTCGAACGCACTATCTCCCGGATGTAAACTCACAGCCGCGCGCCTCTAACCGCACGGCCAACTCGCTCGTTTTCTTCAGTTTTAGCCATATCTTTTTGGCCAGGGATAGAAATTCGGATACCTTTCCTGATACTAATTTTCTTTTTCGCGTGAAATTTTCAATCCAGGAATGACTACAATTTGAATTTCGACTTATAATGACTATCTATGTGGATTATGTTGTTTATGTGGGGTTACGTTCAATATATAGGGTTCAGCATCCAAATCCGTTAACTATTTAAGAATATTTGGGAGGATTAGAGCGGAGTGTTAGCCTCAGGTAATATTGCTAAGAAAAGTTAATTAAACTCCAACTCTTTTTAATACTATTTACTTTTGAATTTCTACCCAGTTTCAGTTCATAATGGATGCCAAAACAATACGTAACAAACAGGCCCTGGACCTCTGTCAGCCGGAATTACAGCACAGATTTCTACCCAGGTTATCAGACACACCTGTAAGACACTGAGATGAATGTACAGGAGCTGTTCCCAGTATTAGCTGAAGAATGGATGAACTCATTTCTTTTCAGCAATGAATGTAATGGGTGAACCCTGCCTACTTCTCCATCGCTTGAGTTGGGTAGCCATGAGGTGACGTGACAAGCGGTACTCAGTCTACTGACGTTCATTCAAAAGGAGGAACAGCCTTAGACAATAGGTAGTAAATATATATCAAAAGCAGAAATACTAAGTCAATAAACTCTTCATTTCTTATACTATCCGGTCCATTTGCACACTGTCTCAGGGTCTGCGGTACTCAAGTTTACGTAGGAGAACTGACAAAAAGAGGAAACATTATCCATTTGTACGGCTCCTGTTTAGCTTCAGAAACATTACCTAACAACAACACTTTCCAGACAATATTATTTTTAAACACAAATGAAAAGAGAATCCATAAATATGTATTCACCTTTAATAATAATAATAATAATAATAATAATAATAATAATAATAATGACTTCATGACTGACTAACTACTTTTACGGTTTAGGGGATGCTGAGGTATTGGATTTTCTTCTCGCAGATGTTCTTTTATGTGCTGTTAATCCTACTGACTCGAGGCTGACATATTTGAGAATCTTCAATTACCATCGGACTGAGCCAGGATCGAACCCATCAACTTGAACTCAGAAGGCTAGCGCTCCTATCAACTGAGACACTCAGACCGGTGCTTCCTTTTTAAATAACTGGGAAGCTGTGATAGATAGAGAAGAGAAACTGACCACACTTCGTCCTCGTTTGTGTCCGCAGTGGGCCTCAGTGGCACAGATCACATTGCGAGATGCTCAATCATGGGTGCATGTTTGATCGCAACCACTTATTACCCTGTAAAGTAATAATCTAGAGCCGATAATCACAGATACTCATCTTTTTAACGACGCAACAATGAAGATGAAACTGGTTTTAAAATCGTACGTTAAACTGATGCTTGCCATAAAGATAAGTAGCATAATCAGAGTCGTTGATGGTAAAACACGTTGTGTGTGGGGAACGTGTATCTTTCTTTCTCTTTCTCTCGGAGACCCCAGGCTTATCCAAGACTGGCTGCTAGAATGAGGTTCATTCAGCCTCGAGTAGTAAACTGAGGACATCTTTGGAAGAGAGACAGTTATGGAAGCTCAGCAAAATGACTGAGAAATTCGTCCAGCTCACCACATGGCATTCTAATATTTGCAAGTTGTCTGGATGAGCAGGAGGTGTCTTCCTAGACCATGGCTATTAACTGGACAACATGTTTCATACAGAAAAGAAGGGCGATTTCCTGCCCCTTGAAAAAATATAGTTGAGGCCTAGAAGGTCATAATGCAAAAAATAAAAAAAAATAAAAATAAAAAGTAAATAAATAAAAAGATGAAAACTGTGGTTTTTGTAAACTGTCAGGATTTGAAAGGATCACTAGTATAACACGTTCCTCTTACGCTACAGTAGAGGATATATATCCATTTCAACTCGATGGAATGTGATATATCCTTTATAAAAGCACCAAGTAAATATGAGTCATTTCATACTGATTGACGTACCCGATATCATTGTTCTTAACGCTGTATACATTCCTTAGATAACAACTACAACAACAGATTGAAAGTCAAATTTATCGGAGGTGAATGAGGAAAAAGAGATTTCTTTCAGCGACTATTCTATTATTAGAACAATGAAAGTAGTTATCGTCAATGGTTTTTAGCGTCTGCTCAGTCATGCGTGAGCGGCTCGATAAAATATATGCCACAGTATTTACACTCCATGTTATCAATAGCAACGTGACGGGTGCAATGCTGCAGTTTTAACAAGGGTCCAAGGTTTGATTCACCCACTATTGCAGGCAGTGTGGGCTCTTTACCTGTGTACTTAGCGCTTCATGATAAAAAGTCCCTCTGAGATATGTATTTGTAATTAACTGGGGATAGGAGTGGGAAGGATTACACACCTGGAACCTTCCCGATATTTGCCTAGAGTTGAAGCGAAAAGCCAGTGGGGAACGTTCTAGGGTGTCCGACAGTGAGACTTAAGCACATCTGCCTTCTTAGTTATGCTTCCGAAGCAAAATGTGCACCTTTTATATCCTACGTCCTCAGGAAATCGACAACTGTTCGACTAACGAGAGAGTTACTATCCAGTTCTGCGACATGTTCGTGGCTGCATAGAACACTAATGTTATGTAGACTAAGCAAAAGTTTCACGTATTTTACATTGTAAGGAGCAGCATGCAGTAATAGTCAGAATGCCCAACCTACGGTTCTCTGCAGATCATTGCATAAATAGTAGAGAACAGGTCGTGCTCGAAATATCTATACAAAATTAATAGCAACACCAACGAGAGGGTAAAGGAATATTTCTCACTCGCTTGTATTCTAACCTATTACTACATGAAATTCCTGGACCCAGGCATAACGGGAAGTTACTTCTTAGCCATCAAAAATTTGGTTTGCAATTCGTTCCTTTCACTTATATATTCTAGGGTGGAGGTACATACTTAATATCACTCACTGTTGGATTGTTTTCAGCGGCAGCTACTACTATTAAAATCTCACACCTACGAAAGGTTTGGCTCCATGGCTAAATGGTTATCGTGCTGGTCTTTGGACACAGGGGTCGCGGGTTCGATCCCCGGTAGGGTCGGGAATTTAAACGATCATTGGTTAATTTCGCTGGCACGGGGGATGGGTGTATGTGTTGTCTTCATCATCACTTCATCCTCATCACGACGTGCCGGTCGCCTACGGGAGTCAAATCGAAAGACCTGCACCTGGCGAGCCGAACATGTCCTCGGACACTCCCGGCACTAAAAGCCATACGCCATTTTATTCACCTACGGAAAGTTTCTAAGATGACTTGAGTGACTGAACGCGGTGCACACTCCATCTAGCAGTTGTTTTCTGTACTTTTCACTTCATATGAATATTGGAGTGACATCTACTATATGGAGGAACAAGATCGACAACTGTTATCTCGATATATTTCCATGGATCGTTTTTTCTCTCACATCACGGCATATTTTAACAAATTAAAGGATCGATGTCCCCAATTTCATTACATAAATAATTTTCTTCTGTCTTTCTTTCTTTCTTAATCCGTTTACCCTTCAGCGTTGATTTTTCCTTCGGACTCAGGAAGGGATCTCACCTCTATTGCCTCAAGGACAGTGTCCTGGAGAGTGAAACTTTGAGTCGGCGGATACAACTGAGAGGGATGACCAGTACTTCGCCCAGGCCTCCTCACCTGCTAAGCTCAACAGGGGTCTTATGGGAGGGATGGGAAGATCGGAACGGATAGACAGAGAAGAGGAAAGGAAGCGGCTGGGGCTTTAAGTTAGGTACCACCTTGGAATTTGCCTGGAGAAGTGGGAAACCACGGAAAACCACTTCCAGAATGGATGAGGTGGAAATCAAACTCCCCCTCTACTTAGATGACGTCCAAAGGATGAGTAGATCCGTTTCAGCCCCCGTACCAATTTTTAAATTTCGTGGCAGAGCCTGGACTCGAACCCGGACCTCTTGAGGTGGAGGATAATCACACTAACCACTACACCACAGAGGCGGACAAGGAGTTAAATGAAATTCATGATTATGTTATTTGTTAAAGTTCATTCAATTGATATATCTTTTGTGAGAAGAACGAGGTGTCTCGAAGGAGTTCTTTAACGTGCTCTTAAATGTTCATTCAAGGTTTTGACGAGAAGTTGGTATAGCCTATTTTAATAAACATACGTTATTATTTATTGAATGTGCTATGTCGAAAACAGAAGGACAAGTTTTAACCGACTGCGCCACTGACGTCGGCAAGAGTCACACAGTAGTACATGAATGCCGCTATGACTTTCAGAATTCTGAATCAATGTAGAACTTCTCTCGGCATCAAGCATTTTGTAGGGACGGAGTATAAAATTGTATCAGTACTTAAATGTTATATAAAGGTTGGCTCTCCTATCCCTCAAACATCTTCTGACCAGTCGAAGATAGCCATTGGTGGTTCTCACCTAGGTGATTAACAATAAAGAACACACGAAAGAACGTGCGATATGTGTCTCAAGCATTTATAAGCACCGAGGCAGCAATAACAAGTTTCCTTCTTATCTAATAATAATAATAATAATAACCGCGTGTGTTAAAGCGCTACTGGTATGGAGCCAAAAGTTTGGCATTCGGGAGACGAGTGGGTTTGAACCGCACAGTCGGCTGTCCTGAGAATGGTTTCCTGTGTTTACCATTTTCACTTCCAGGCAAATGCCTGGACAATTCCTATTCATAGGCCACGGCCGATCCCATTCACCTTCTTACCCAGTTTTTCATCGTCATTCATTTCACCTTCATTACCTCCTCAGGCGTGGTTGGCGTCAGGAAGGGTATCTGGCCTTAAAACATGTAATGAAATTTCCTCTCGCTAAGGAACTACGGGTAGACATACAACAACAACAACAACAACAGCAACAACAATAACAACAAATCATAATCATAAGGTAAGGTAAGGGTTATTCTGCCCGAAAGCAGGTCCGAACCTCCGCAGAGGTGTTCCTGAGCCGGAGTTTACGTGCGGTAGGGTGGCCAGTTCCTTTCCGCTCCTTCATTCCCTTACCCCCCACCAACAGCGCGTGGCAACCCATCCAACTCCTGACCACGCCCAATGTTACTTAACTTCGGAGATCTCACGGGATCCGGTGTTTCAACACGGCTACGGCCGTTGGCATAATCATAATACATTCTATAATAATACACCATTATAGGGTATAGTACGCTGAGTAGAACGAGACAATATCAGGTCACTTCCTCTTAGATGTTTGTGGTTTATTTCGGAAGGTCATCTGATTTGACGTCCCGACGAAACTTTCTCATAGCCCTAATTAGTCCTTCATACATAATTAATACTTAATTATCCAAGCATTCAATTAGTCCTCTGCTTGGCTGCTGTAGACTATGATTGTAACATTAATAGTAATGTGGGAATGTGAGAATTGAAAGCTACTAGTAGAACTGTGTAATTTATTGACATCCAATATAGAAGAAGACAATAAAGTGACCACTGAGATTAACCCCAAATTATGCTCCGAGAGAATTCATGTCTCCCAATTTCATTAGGACAACGAGCTGACTCGACCTCACTGAGCAAGCTGGCCGTGCGGTTTGGATTGCACAGCCGAGCTTGCATTGGGAAGATCGTGGGTTCAAATCCTACCGTCGGCAGGCCGTAAGATGGTTTCCAATTTTCACACTAGGAAAATGCTACGGCTGTACCTTAATTAAAGCCACAACTCCTTCCTTCCCTTTCCTATCCTATCCTCGCGCCGCCGAGAACCTACCATGTGTTAGTGCGACGTTAAACCACTATCGTGGAGCTATCGGCAACTATTCTCAGTGTGGTCCCCCTCAACTGCGAACACATACTTACTCAATTACTCGATCGCGATAAGGTGTGGTGATTAGTTTTAAGGGGGGTCATACATCATGAGATGTCAAAATTTTCGTTTTCTGTTTTTTGCATTTATATGAAAGACCGTATCTTTCTTAGTACATATATTAAGTTTCAGAGCTAAATTCGGCATTTTTGCAGATATATAGCGTATTACGTGAGACCATGTGCACATCTGCAGATACGAAGTGTTGAACTTTCAAAGATATTTTTCCGAAAGTTTTTTTTGGAGGGAAAACGCAATATATCTTGAACTATTTGAGAAAACTGCATGAAACCTGTCATAAATGATTTCTACAGGATGAAGCAGATTCATGATGTTTTGTTTTAAAATAACTGAGATATATTTGGAAAATTAAACAAAAAACTGTTACATTTTTGAGAGACAATTTAAATATTTAATTTAAAAAGTAATTTCCATTATAACGTCCATAGTGCTTCATCCTTTAAATTTAAGCATCTTCTTTACAGGAAAAAGGAATCAATCAATGCAGATCAGTATTTTTTGTTACATCGTGTTTTTTGCGATTTATAAAGTTAAAAAGTTCACGAATATGGTTTTTAATAATTCATATATTATTTGGAAGCTCTATGTGTCTACTATACGTATGCCAGTTTTCTTAATTCTTTGTTGCATACTAGTGAAGATATAATGTAATATTTATCTGTATGCGTAAAATAATGTCTCGCGGTGTATGAGCGCCCTTAAGAGGAAGTGCAACTAGGCAGCCATTCTCTATATAACACTAATCAGAGAGAAAAAAGATGGGATCCGACACTTCGAAAAATGAAGGTATCGGCAAAAGAAATACAAGGGCCACGAAGAGCTTGAAAATGAAGGCTCCCTAGGCCTCGAATGTTCTAATACCGTCGGGGTTTGAAAAGAACAAGAGCTGACCAACGGAAATCGGACCGGATAGGTGAAATTGAGGAGTCTGGCACAAGTAAGTGGAAGCGATGCCAGAACTCAGCTAAGGGTTCAGTGCTTGCCAACCCACGCTCAAAATTTCAGAGCCCTTGGGGCCCCTTTCAGTCATCTCTTACGACAGTTTGTTCAGCTGGTTTTCATAACAAGGGAGATAAATCCTCAGCCTGTTTCCAGCCATTTGACCGGGTCAGATATGGAAAGAATGAAGCCCCCGTATAGCGGCGAGGAAAGGAATTGTGCCGCCCGCCGAAGCCTGTCGATCTCTTCTCTCCACTACAGATGAAATGAAATGTTATTGGAGAGTGTTTGCTGGAATGAAAGACGACAGAGAAAAATCTGTCACACCTCCGCTTTGTGCGGCACAAATCTCATATGCAGTGACCGGGGTTTGAACCGCGGAACCGTGCTGCCACCTCAGCCGCGGATGCTAAGGAAGATATAAATGACTTTAAATTCCATTAAAGCACAATTTCCCAGCATTCTATATTTATTGTATTTTTGAGAAAATATTGAAGAAACCGATCCTCACATTTCACGTGGGTTTATGAAGGAAGGGGTCCGGCTCCATGGCTAAATGGTTAGCGTGCTGGCCTTTGGTCACGGGGGTCCCGGGTTCGATTCCAAGCAGATTCGGGAATTTTAACCATCATTGGTTAATTTCGCTGGCAGGGGGCCTGGGTTTGTGTGTCGTCTTCATCATCAGGTCGCCTGCGGGAATCAAATAAAAAAGACCTGCATCTGGCGAACCGAACATGTCCTCGGATACTCCCGGCACTAAAAGCCATACGCCATTTCTCATTTTTTTATGAAGGAAAGGGATGTTTCTATGATGCTAATGATCTGGAATTCCTGTCAAGGTGGTCACGCAAAAAGTAGCTGGCTGCAGTGTGATGTCCTGGTGGTGTGCTCATGTTGTCTGCGGTACCGGAAGTCGTCAGGTGCGTGTTTACAAGACGGGAGGGCGAGCGGGTGCTCGTTGGCTCACTGGGTCACCCGCCTCTATTGATCGACCGTGCGTGCGCATGCGCATGCTGGCGCAGGGGCGATGACTGCCGCACAGCTTGCCTGTCTTTGACCATCTCCTACTAAGGACTCGACATACCGCTACGCTTCCAGTTTGAGATTTCCTTTTGCAGGCAGGTGTAGGTGGTGGTCCTGAAAGACTAGATAACTGTCATCAGCAATTTCTCAGACGGTTCTGATGCTTCCATAGAGTAAAATAGATATGGACGTCGTAGATTCACAAGGAGTATAAACATCTTGAATAAGTCATTGAGAAGCATTTTAGAAATTTATAGAGTAAGGAATACTAGAGTTGCGGATAAATATGTTTTCTGTTACCATAACGAGAACTGTGTTTAAATATTAATGGATGCCAAGAGCAGTAATATGCAACGATATTATGTGTACGTTGACCCCTCTAGATACTCATTTCTCATGTTATTTGCTGCCAGTACTTCCATTTGTGTGCAGTTAAAAGAAATGAGCATCCTAAAATCATGAAGGAGAATCCGCTTAACAGATGTTAGCTTTCATGAATCATTGGCCCTGGGTACTTACGAGGTAACCAATTGAAAGCCTAGCGAGGTGAGATGCATGTCCCAGTGTGTCAATGATTAAAATAGACAACTTAATGAAAGAGAACGAACAACAAACTTAGCGAATACAGATGAAATGTATATATAAGTCTAATACTAATCACATTTTAATTCCGTCTTTCCCTTGTTTTTGTTATTGTTGTGAACTCAATCAATCAATATTGACCTGCATTTAGGGCAGTCGCCCAGGTGGGAGATTCCCTATCTGTTGCTTTCCTAGCCTTTTCCTAAATGATTTCAAAGAAATTGGAAATTTATTGAACGTCTCCCTTGGTAAGTTATTCCAATCCCTAACTCCCCTTCCTATAAACGAATATTTGCCCCAGTTTGTCCTCTTGAATTCCAACTTTATCTTCATATTGTGATCTTTCCTACTTTTATAAACGCCACTCAAACTTATTCGTCTACTAATGTCATTCCACGCCATTTCTCCGCTGACAGCTCGAAATATACCACTTAGTCGAGCAGCTTTTCTTCTTTCTCTCAATTCTTCCCAACCCAAACTTTGCAACATTTTTGTAACGCTACTCTTTTGTCGGAAATCACCCATAACAAATCGAGCTGCTTTTCTTTGGATTTTCTCCAATTCTTGAATCAGGTAATCCTGGTGAGGGTCCCGTACACTGGAACCATACTCTAGTTGAGGTCTTACCAGAGACTTATATGCCCTCTCCTTTACATCCTTACTACAATCCCTAAACACCCTCATAACCATGTGCAAAGATCTGTACCCTTTATTTACAATCCCATTTATGTGATTACCCCAATGAAGATCTTTCCTTATATTAACACCTAGATACTTACAATGATCCTCAAAAGGAACTTTCACCCCATCAACGCAGTAATTAAAACTGAGAGGACTTTTCCTATTTGTGAAACCCACAACCTGACTTTTAACCCCGTTTATCAGCATACCATTGCTTGCTGTCCATCTCACAATATTTTCGAGGTCACGTTGCAGTTGCTCACAATCTTGTAACTTATTTATCACTCTATAGAGAATAACATCATCCGCAAAAAGCCTTACGTCCGATTCCACTCCTTTACTCATATATATAAGAAAACATAAAGGTCAGATATACTGCCTTGAGGAATTCCCCTCTTAATTATTACAGGGTCAGACAAAGCTTCACCTACTCTAATTCTCTGAGATCTATTTTCTAGAAATATATCAACCCATTCAGTCACTCTTTTGTCTAGTCCATTTACACTCATTTTTGCCAGTAGTCTCCCATGATCCACCCTATCAAATGCTTTACTGGCGCTAACGACGGCGTTCACAAGCCCACCTCTGCATCCTCGCTCACTACGACCAACGAACCTCACTTTAAGCGGAAAGCATTTACAATACGTCATTATTTGTGGCGTTATGCGACCGTTGATCTACAAGAGGCTATCAAATGAAAATTGAATACGCGCCATAACACAAATTTCGCGGGAAAGGTGGCAACCCTAGTGTTACTTATCGGTACTGCCATCGTTGTGGTTGGAGAACTGCATAGTGACAACCCACATGTGCACGCAGTTGTTGGGTTATGCGTTTGTTGGTGCGTTAACTGGTCTAGTGTGTACGTCCAGCTGTAGAAATGGAGGCAAGCAGAGAAGAGCAGAGGCGTGTGGTTCATTTCCTGGTAGCGCAGCGCTATGGAGACACTTTTCAGAAACTGCGAAGCTTCATAAAGTCAAAACACTCTGGAATGCTGCCACGTGATTGCCGGCACATATTGATCGGGAAGATAATTAAGATGACCATAACATTTTAAGGAAAACTAGAAGAAGAAGAGGGTCGTGAAAATAAGTGAAATAAAATACTCTCTTGATGTCGTATGCTCTACAGTATATCGCCTATCCGGAAGAAAATTAATAATGAGGTGGCCTGCAATATTGTTGTTAGTCGAGGTGTACTCTGTCTCTTCTACTGCCACTCATCTCCACTAGGTAGCGTTGCTGTTCCAGCGCAGTCTGCAGAATATTCCAGTTTTCCGTTACAATAGATTTCATTTCAATATCTAAAAAAATATATAATTTGAACACGTTCCTGTAAAATACAAGAGAATTGTGAAGCAGCTGCCCATAACAATATTTTGTTTTGCAGCCCAACAAAGTAACTATAGACCATGTAACTATAGACTGTTCGAAAAATTATGGCATCCTTTGTCATTTATCTTACGCCAATATAGCATACAACTATGATAAGATGTTGTGACAAGTGATCGGATATAGCAAAACGTGAAATTAACCCTTAAGACTACGATACAGTGAGGTAGAAACCGTACAAAACAAAACAAAACAGACAACTAGAGGAATAACGGCCTGTAAGGCATTCTTGATACAAATCTCACAGCTGTGGTGCAGAGCATGTGGTCAAACGCTAGCCCACCATTTAACGGAACGTAGTATTGATAGTTCGAATACTACATTGAACATTTTTGACATAGATATGAAGCTTCATCGCTTAAACACAGACCAGTGTGTGTCACAAGGAGTAAAATGCCGCTATTATTGCTTTTGTGCTCTGCCGACACTGCACTGCTATACGGTTGGAATGAAGTCACTTCAGCCATTCCCCATGTATTACACTGACGAATACGTTGACATGCTCCCTATCTACGGGAAAACAAGAGAGGATTTACTGCAGACACTCCATCTGTATTAGGTAAGGTATCCGGACAGGCGACATCCGAGTGCAAAAAGCATTCCGCAGTGTTGAAACACGTTTTCAGAAAAGCAGGGGTACTTCAGACGATATCGCCTGTCCGAGTGAGAACGAGGAGGCTGTTCAGGACACAGCTCACAATGAGCCACACACGAGTACACGGGAGACATCAGTAACAAAATTGCTCTAGCCCATACCAGAAGACATACTGCACTATAAATAGGTCCTGCCTTAGCCTACCTTAATTAAGGCCACGGCTGCTTCCTTCCCAATCTTAGTCCTTTCCCTTCTTTGCTCCGCCGAACACGTTCAATATGTTTGTGCGACGTTAAACCACAAGCAATTAATTAATTAATTAATTTATTGAATAAATAAATAAATAAATAAATAAATAAATAAATAAATAAATAAATAAATAAATAAATAAATAAATAAAAATGTGACGGCACCTAAGTTAAACACTTATGGTTGTGTTACGGCGAATACTGCATGTGCATAAATACCACCTTTAGCGGGATATGGGAGGAGAGCGGCTCCAGTATCACGTGGCTGGCCGCTGTTGAATGGTGAGAGAAACGCATTGTCATCTGGTAGGATTGTTGGTGTCTTCCTTAGGGCCCCACGGATAGGGCCCGGTCGTGTCATCATCGGGAGGGCGGCCTTCTTCTCACCAGGGGTGATGACACGGCCGGACAATAGCAGTAGTCACCAATATTATTTCTTGCTTTATTTTATTTTGTTTTTTAATATTAAGTGGAGACGATGGGCGTGGCATGAGAGACTGAGGATGACTGCCGTGGTGATTCTACCTTGGGGGTGTCACGTTTCCGGAGCATCCAATGGACCTCATGGAATGCCCAGGGAATTCGGTATTTCTTTTCTTTTCTTTTGATGTGAGTTGTCCATATGAGCATGTATTGGGGCAAATTCGCCTGTTATTGTCAATAAATATCTATCTATCATAAGAAATATCACCTCTACCATCTATAGCTAAACCACTAGCTCTATGGGCGGGATTTCGATGAAGGAATGAATGTCAACGGCTGTTAGGAAATCTGGAAAATGATGCAGCATTCCTATCGAAAATCTTGTATTTAACGAATCGTGATTCCAGAATAATGAGACCATCAACCGCCACATGTACTATTAGAATGCGACGGGCAGCCTATCAAGTGAAATGGGGATATTTTCTTTTGCTAATGGTTTCAACGTCGTACTAACTCATCAAAGGTCTTCGGCGACGCAAGGATGGGAAAGGGCTAGGATTCGTAGTAGTTCTTACGTGGAATACTCACTGAGGCCAGCGTGGACATCCTTCTATTCAGAGATCAATTGGCGATATCAGTTTTAAATTTTTGAGCAAAAGTGCCTGTGGTTGTTTCCACCTGAAGACATTTCTTGACAGAATGGATCCTGTCTCCGCAACATAGAACTTTAGCTAGTTAGAAAAAACCAATACTAAATCCTTTACTATTACTACTATTATTATTATTATTATTATCTGATCAATAAAAATGGTTAATATAGGGGACGGCATGACTCCAACTATGCACAGGCGTAAAAGAGGTAACGGATACAAATCTTAACAAAAAACGGATTGCGTTCTATGCTTATTATTTATTTAGCGCAAGACAGTAAAAATGCAAGGTACGTAAACACTCGAAATGAATACTCCTGTTAAAGTAATTGTGCTGGCTAAATGGCCTAGGGGAAGTGAGCCTGACCCTTACCACGAAGTCCCTGGTTCTATTCCTGGCTAGGTCAGGGATTTTACCTGATCTTAGGGCTACTTCGTGGTTTACTCAGCCTAGATGATAACTTTTTCTTGCTATTTGTTTTATGTACCGCCTACAGAGAGAGGCTTTAAGGCTGCGATAGGGTAGGACAGGGCTTGAAATGGGGAGAAAATATCCGTTGCCTTAATTATGGCATAGCCCCATAACTTCTCTGGCGTGAAAACTGGATAACATGGTAAACCATCTTCAGGGCTGCTCACGATCTCCCGAATACAAGCTCATGGATTCGCAATCCAATATTACGATATTCAACTCACTCGGTTACGTGTGAACAACTGAGGAGCTATCAGTCTGTGAGAGAGCGAGCCCGGTCTAGAAAGTCAGCATAAGGGCCGAGCGGATTCGTTTTGCTCACCACGCGCCACATAGAAATATGCAGGTCTTCTGGTTTACCACCGGTCGTTTGGTATGCCAAGGCCCAAGTAATTAAGAAAACAGTTTATAATGGCACTGACCCTGCAGTCCTTACTGTTTGACCGTCAAGGTTCACAACTCAAGAAGTATCATCAATTAAGTCTTGAACATCCTTGAAATAATCAGCTGCCCTTTACGGTCACGTGATAGGAGTAACTTAAGTCCGGCGAGATTGACTAGCTGGATCTTTGCCCACTTCATAGAAAAGAAAATCTTGTGGGTCTAGTTCATTAAAGTGGTGTGGAGATGCTCTTTTAGGAAGTGGGGATCATATATAAGGATATTACCGGGCGAGTTGGCCGTGCGGTTAGGGGCGCACAGCTGTGGGCTTGCATCCGGAAGATAGTGGGTTAGAATCCCACTGTCGGCAGCCCTGAAGATGATTGTCCGTGGTTTCCCATTTTCACACCAGGAAAATGCTGGGGCTGTACCTTAATTAAGGCCACAGCCGCTTCCTTCTTATTCATAGGCTTTTCCTATCCCATCGTCGCCATAAGACCTATCTGTGTCGACACGACGTAAAACAAGTAGCAATAATAATAATAATAATAATAATAATAATAATAATAATAATAATAATAATAATAATAATAATAATACCCAGCTAGAAAAAATGATCACTTTTGTGCACGTTCATATCTTCACGATACGCTTACATATTGAAATGAAAACAGACTTGCAATGAAAACAAACATTCATCCTCACAACAATTAAGAATTAAAAATAATATTTTCTTTGGAGACTCAATACATTGATCATAAACAAAGTAGTCCCTGGTCATACACTAAAATGACTACATGTTGATTAAGAGCATTAAGGAGTATTGCCACCTCTCACATGGAGACGTCCTCTCATGCTTGAGACATGACGCCACTCGCACAAAAGTACGTCTTAAAGCTCTTGTAGTGTTTGGAGTAGTGTATTTCTCACTCGGATGCGTAGCTTCAGTTGCTCCCAACCTTGTTCGATTGGATTCAAGTCAGGAGTTTGGATGGCCAATCCATTCATTGTACGTGATGCTCTCGCAGAAAACTCCGAACGATGTTGTCACCAAGCGTTCTAGCATTATCATGCATGAATACTGCGTTTTCTCCAAGTTTCCTCATGTGAGGATCTCCGTCGAGCATTGCAGATGATCAGGTGACTGGTTTTCGCGCCAAGACTTACGCCGGCTCATACCATAACAGATCCACCTCCATAATCACTGTAGATTATACAGCTGTTGGACGAAATCGCTCCCCACGTCCATTCTTGACTCGCAAAACGGGATTAATCCAAGAAGACACAGGACGCCAGCGCCTTAGCTGCCGGTTTGCTACCACGATGTCACCTGCCCAGTGCAGGTACTTGAGCGGGTCGTTGGGATATTGCATCGTCCTTCGAGGCTTGTTTCTGACCGTTTGGTTACTAACTCGTACTCCAGAAGCCTGTTGTAGCTCTACCTGTAGTGCTCGTTCTACAACTTGGGGAGGTGGGGGGTGTCCAAGCTTGTAGGCTCACGAAACGATGCTTCCCACTGGTTGTATTCTTTTGGCGGTCCATGCTAGGTTACCTGACAACACTTTCTGAACATATCTGAACGTTTCCACAGATATCAAAATCGTAGTCCGAGCAGTCCCTAGCATTCTGACAACACTTCTCTGAGTAGGCTTCTTGAAGCAATGTAAGTTTACGAGTGTCGTCTTGCGACGTCTGTTGCCTATCTCGGCCCATGTGAACATCCATGACTTGTAAACACACAGACCAACCGTCAAACACACGTTGAATATTGAAACACTCGTACTTTACAACTGACACTGATTCCTTCCGAACATCCGGACGACAATGGAGCCCTCTGTTATGTAAATAGGACGTGTTATTGTCATAATAATCCAATCCCACTACGTATGCGTACAGTGTAGTCAGGCATCGTACAACGTGACCATATTTCTTGTTTGAACAGTGCGATTTTTAAACCGAGTGAGTTGGCTACACTGTTCTGCTCACGTAACTTGCACACTTGAATTCGGGAGTTGGTGGGTTCGAACCCCTCAGCCGGCAGCTCTGAAGATGGTTTTCTGTAGTTTCCCGTTTGCACACCAGGCTTTACCTCGATTAATTCCACGGTCGTTTCCTTCCCAGACCTACAGTAGTCCTTCCCTTTCCTATCGTCACCATAAAACATGTTTGTGTCAGTGTGACGTAAGACCAAAACAAAATTTAAACGTAAATGTTTGTGTTAAATGATCTTTCTATTATTCACGATCATATTGGACTCCGAACCGACGAAAGTTCAGTTTATTGGCTTGATAATTTACCAACCTAAGTGCAGTAAATGGGCACCCTTAAATGCATATTTGACCTGTACCGTGAAAGTTGTTATATGTGAAAGTTGGAAGGTCTGAGTATAACGTCTGCAACTCTTAATAAAAATTCTGAATTCTTGAATAAATTCATACACAGGTTTGCTCGTAATTAATCATCCCCCATGCGTTAAGAATACCACTTCAAATTTCCTGGTGTTATACAGTATTAGTTTGCTCAGTTTTCCAAAGCACGCACATGACTATCCATAACTTTCATAATGATGATTAAGAGCGATCTAGTCCACATTCTTATGAAATGTCCTGAAGAGCTTGTGCAAGGTGAGGTATATATCCCCGAGGTAGTGGTGAGACTTGTAATTGGATTGGGATCAAGGGGCTATCTGCATTCCAAAACTCAACCGCGTGGCCGCGTTCTTACTCGAATTCGGCCGTGGTGTTTCACACTTCCTTAACACATTAAAGAATGATGATCCCTCAAAACTATTGCATGTAGGAATTTCCAACGTATTGAACTCAATGGAACCATCGGAAATAGTCAGTGACATATGAAGGCTTTTCCGTAAATTACGCCTCTTTCTCACTAACCTCCGCCAGCCAAGTTTCTGCGTGATCGGGAACCTGGGTCTCTCGGTACTTTCAGTGTGAAAAGAAAGATATGCATAGACCGTTCACGTTCTGAATTTTTTGCTAGTTGTTTTACGTCGCACCGACACAGATACTGTAGGTCTTACGGCGACGATGGGACAGGAAAGGGCTAGGAGTGGGAAGGAAGCGGCCTTGGCTTTAATTAAGGTACAGCCCCAGCATTTGCCTGGTGTGAAAATGGGAAACCACGGAAAACCATTTTCAGGGCTGCCGACAGTGGGGTTCGAACCTACTATCTCCCGAATACTGGATACTGGCCGCACTTAAGCGACTGCAGCTATCGAGCTCAGCCACGTTCTGTTAGCCTGAGCTAGAGACTTATGTTATTTTTTCAAACATGACAACTCATGAAATTCTCTCTTTGAAACAACAGGGAAATTGATCCTTGATTACTCTCAAGGGGAAGTTTAGAGGACAATACATTTTCCCTCAGTACAGTGATAGAACCTGAGAAAGTTCTCGCGATGTTTTAAATCACAGTTCTTCTTGCAGAACAGAGAAAGCGTCGAATTTGGGCTTATCTTATATTTTGGGATCGTCAAACATGAACAAATATTTTCGCAATTACTCAGACACAAGTGAAAGTTTTATAATATAGTTGAGGAAGTGCACAGCCTAAAGGCTGCAACGTATCTCCCGCCAGCACTGCGTTCCTTTTTATTGTATCGCTGTATTCAGAAAAATTCCGAACGAATTCGGACAGCATCAATTAGCACCTCAACACCCAAAATACACATTACTTTGGTCAGTGTACCAAGAGTCCAACTGATTAATGAGGACAGACTTCATTTTGCGTGACTCCGTGACGAATCACGAAGAGAGAGGAGCCGGTGAGCGACGCATGCTACCTCTAGGCCACGAGTTCCGAATCAAGGGGAAGCCTCGTCTGTAGGATGTTCTCGTTTGAATACTGATACGTGTCTTCTCTGACACACTGTCTCGTTTTCCGAAGCTTAATGTGAATGGGGCCATAGACAGTGTAACGAAGTTTCTCGAGATAAGAAAAACGGGGACTAGAGTTTCTGTCAGTTCTTGTTCACCGAGCTCGATAGCTGCAGTCGCTTAAGTGCGGCCAGTATCCAGTAATCGGGAGATAGTGGGTTCGAGCCCCACTGTCGGCAGCCCTGAAGATGGTTTTCCGTGGTTTCCCATTTTCACACCAGGCAAGTGCCGGGGCTGTACCTTAATTAAGACCACGGCCGCTTCCTTCCAATTCCTAGGCCTTTCCTATCCCATCGTCGCCATAAGACCTATCTGTGTTGGCGCGACGTAAAGCAAATAGCAAAAAAGTTCTTGTTCATTTCAGTGCAGGTACTGTAGATGTTTCATCTTAAGGAACCGAGCGAGTTGGCTGCGTGATTCAGGTCAGGTAGCTGTGAGGTTGCATTCGAGAGAACCGCGCTATCGGGAGCCTGAATATAGCTTTCCGTTGTTCCCCACTTTCATACCAAGCAAATGCTGGGGCTGTACTTTAATTAAAGCCACGACCTTTCCTATCCCATCGTCACCTTAAGGCCTGTGTGTGTCGGAGTGATGATGATGACTGTGGTTTTAAGGCGCCTAAAACCTACGTTGTCGGCCCCTGATGGCATGGCATGGAGAGATAAGTTGTAATATAACTAAATATAATGACTATGTACGAATATATGAATTTTAAATAATCAGTGGGTCTGACTCACAGTGCCTTATTTAATATAAAATGATTACAAATTTTAAATTGACATTTAATGAAATTCAATAAGGTGTTATAGAAAAAATTAATGGTAAATCAGGTTTCAAAAATAAACTAGGTGGATAAAAACACACAAGAAAAAGAGCTAAAAGTCAATATTAGCTGAGTGTTTAATATATACACACACTAAAGGACAAGTCAAAAAAATTAGAAAAATATTTCCCGTTGAAAGCAATAAAATAGACTACTTTGTCTCATAAAACGGATGGCAAGGGGCATGGTGCCCGGATGTTTTAGTCTCCGGCACAGATAAGCCAAATTCAAGCATGCATACTACGGTCAGATGATCATCGCAAGTACACACCGGGTGGGGGTGGGGGAGGGTTCTCACTTCAGTAAGTGGAAGAGCGCCGCTATGCCACGGCCGATCTCAAGAGGTCACAATACCACCGCTTCTGTCCGAAAAATCTGAAAGGAAGTTTTTCCATACCTTCGTTGTTATTTTAAACGTTCTCAGCTTATTAGAACGAGGGGAGGAAACTTTGTAAGGTAACGGATGTAATGTGGCTGCCTCCTTTGCAGTCTGATCCGCTAACGCGTTTTCCGCTACACCCGTGTGGTTTGGGAGCCAAACAAATGTAACTCTAGCATTTACGTTCTAAAATCCGGCCAGCAGATCGTGGATACGCTGCACAAGGGAGTATTTCGGGAAACATGTATCGATTGACTGCAACGAGCTCAAAGAGTAAATGCACACAAGGTACTGCCACCGCTCATTGGACAGCGCGTACTGTAGTTATTCTGTGTACACGATAGAGGTTTCTGGTGGAGAAGAAAGGCATTTATCATCATTCACAACGGACGAACAGCCCATCTTACTCGCTGCCTTCGAAGCATTCGTGTACAGCACAGGGTTGAGAGGACATCATAACGCCATGAGTTATCACAAGATTTTCGAAATCAAAGAAAACTGCCACTAAAAGCATCGTGGAAAGAAATTTCCAAGCGTACCAGGAACTCAGTAGTGCACTGGGAAGCCCGTAGCGTATCGATTGGGTCCTTAGTCTCAATTTGACGTGTGGCTCTTAAGAGCATTGACTGGTGGGTTTGTCTGGTAGTTAATTTCCAGTATTTCAGGGAAATAGTGGAGTGGTGAAGGTGGAGGTATTGAAAAGCGGTGGTGGCAGTTGTTTGCCATTGTTTGGGACTTAGGAATAGGTGACTTATTTGCACTTTGGAAGGTGCTGCCATCAGTTGGGCTTGTTGAAAGGTTTGCTACACCGGATTTTGCTGTCTTAGCCGGTGCAGGCCTCTGTTTGGCGCAGACTTGATAATTGGTACAGTGGTAACCGCTTTTACAATTTCACCGAACGATGGACTAGATGGTATCACACTGTGTGCTGCTGAACTGAAAACTGTGCGCTCAACTGGGACATTCATCATATGGAACTCCTACGCGCGTCTTGATAGGTGATTCTTTTCAGAGTTTTACCTCATGGATCTTCTTCTCCTTCGGATATACAGGACAATTCCTGTCCCGAGGAGAATGAAGATCGGAGCAGTTGGTGCACTGGTTAGGAAGTGTGTGCGGTAAAGGATATCACGGGAGATAGTGGTTTCGAACCCCACTGTTGGCAGCCCTGAAGATGGTTTTCCGTCTTTCCCATTTTCACACCAGGAAAATGCTGGTGCTGTATCTAAATTAAGGCTACGTCCACTTCCTTCCCACTCCTAGCTCTTTCATATTCTATCGTCTCCTTAAGACCTATCTGTGTCGGTGCGACGTAAAACAAATTGCAAAAATAAAAATAAAAAAAGGAAAAAAAATTCACTATTCCATAGCATAATCAAGTACTGCTCCATTCTAGTAGTCTCGTGCGACAGGCACTGGATCCCGTCCGTGTTATTCTACTACCCACACCCGCAGGGGAAGAAACAAGATAAAACATCAACATTCTGACCTGGTTGCTAACAGGATCAATAGTGTACTTTTCAGTTTGGTTTTAAAGAGATAATAGGGAATGAAGATATCAGTTTCATGTAGCACATCTGCTATTATTGGCAGTCAAAGGTCACTTACCGCGCGGTGTAGTTTGGCGTGTACTGTAGATGTCGCGCAGAAACAAGTGAGATGCAGTTTGACTAGACTTGACGAAATCTATCAGAAAACAGCAGAAAAATTAAAATTTAACCGTAAATAAATAATGACATTGAAGGTTTTGTGACTAAAATTGACGAATTCTAGCATACTTCATAAAAATGTCCTAATATATGACTAATAAGCGCATGAAAGTGTATAGAAAACGTGTGAAGAAGTGAAACGACTTCTTTTTTCTTTTTTGCTTTACGTCCCACAGACACAGATAGGTCTTATGGCGATGATGGGATAGGAAAGGGCTAGGAGTGATAAGGAAGCGGCAGTGGTATTAATTAAGGTACAGCCACGGCCTTTGCCTGATGTGAAAATGGGACACCACCGAGAACCATCTTCAGGGCTGCCGACAGTGGGGTTCGAACCCACTATATCCCAAATGCAAGCTCATAACTGCGTGACCCTAACCACACGGCCACTTGTCTGGTGAAACTGGACTCAGTTAAGTGTCGAATAAGACCAACAGAACTGTACATCTACAGAACGAATGAGAAAGCTATGGGATCGTCGCAAATCTGAGCCTGCTGCGCTGGCCTCTTGCAAAAACAAACGACACGCAGGTAAGCGCTGCAATTGGAGATCAGCGGTTTAGTGTGTGTGGTATGAAAAGCGTTACTTCGATTTTTCATCTCAGACCCCCCAACCCCAATTTGTAAGACGTTTCACGTCAAAAGTCGAAGAGACCGCATGACACAGGATTTTACTTCGTCAATATGGGGAAAGAAAGTTTATTGTCATTAATTATTTCAAGGTCTTTGCCGTAAGTAACAGCCTTCAATGGAGTGCCATTTATCTAATATCTCACGTTCGTATGCAAGTCAGATGAAATCGCATGCTAAGGGAAAGGAGAGATGCCGGACAACTCGTTAACTGGCTACTGCAATAAGCACGGTTAAGTAAAAGACAAAAAACAACAACAACAGAATAAGTAACGGAAATGTCGCGAAGTTTCTTTGCGATGTAAACTTCAGAACATGAACGCCAATTCACCATTAATCTTAATTTCCAGAAATGACGCTAATGATGCCAAATCAGGGAACGCTAATTAACACTAATTGTAGTGAAAAGTAAACACACTGCTTAAAAGTGCGCATGGAGCAAGAACATAACAGAACTTAGACCTTGAGCAGGAAGTCATTACAACGCGTAATAGTAGGGGAAAAGGGAGGGTTGGTACGTATTCAAGGAAGAGTTTATTTCATCCAGCAAGTGTATTACGACAGTGAATAAAATACAGTCCGCCTCCGTTGTGTAGTGGTTAGTGTGATTAGCTGCCACCCCCGGAGTCCCGGGTTCGATTACCGGCTCTGCCACGAAATTTGAAAAGTGGTACGAGGGCTGGAACGGGGTCCACTCAGCCTCGGAAGGTCAACTGAGTAGAGGTGGGTTCGATTCCCACCTCAGCCATCCTGGAAGTGGTTTTCCGTGGTTTCCCACTTCTCCTCCAGGCAAATGCCGGCATGGTACCTAACTTAAGGCCGCGGCCGCTTCCTTCCCCCTTCCTTGTCTATCCCTTCCAATCTTCCCATCCCCCCGCAAGGCCCCTGTTCAGCATAGCAGGTGAGACCGCCTGGCCGAGGTACTGGTCATCCTCCCCAGTTGTATCCCCGGCCCAGAGTCTGAAGCTCCAGGACACTGCCCTTGAGGCGGTAGAGTTGGGATCCCTCGCTGAGTCCGAGCGAAAACCGACCTTGGAGGGTAAGCAAATAAATAAATAAATAAATAAATAAATAAATAAATAAATAAATAAATAAATAAATAAATAAATAAATAAATAAATAAATAAATAAATACATTATACAGTAAGTAAAATATATTGAGAATCCTTACAAATATTTCTAGCGATAGATGTAACTACCAGTAATGAAATGAAATGGCGTATGTCTTTTAATGCCGGGAGTGTCCGAGGACAAGATCAGCTCGCCAAATCAGGTTTTTTGATTTGACGCCCGTAGGCGATATGCGCGTCGTGATGAGGATAAAATGATGATGAAGACGTAACAAACACCCAGTCCCCGTGCCAGCGAAATTAACCAATGTTGGTTAAAATTCTCGACCCTCCCGGGAATCGAACCCGGGATCCCCGTGATCACAGGCCAGCATCTAACCATTTAGCCATGGGGCCGGACAAAATACTAGTAAATAATAGGAATAGAGGCAAGAGAATTAAGATATGTCCAACCTAGGCCGGTGATGGTAATTATCGTTTTAAGATGAAGTACAATGATGGACTAAGTGGAGAGACCCCGTGTGTTAACTCGCTATGGCTATAGAGCCAAGCTCTGCATTCAGGAGACGAGTGGGTTTGAACCCCATCGTCGGCTGTCCTGAGAATGGTTTTTTACGGTTTCCGATTTTCACTCCGAGGCAAATGCCGTGACAGGTCACGACCTCCTTATCCAATTTAATTCACCAAAATTAATTTCATCTTCATTAGCTCCTCAACTGAGGTTAGCGACAGTAAGGGCAACCGGCCGTAAAAACATACCATATAATTTCATCTCGCCTCATTCCCGACCCGGTATTAGGAAATAGGATTAAGGGGTAGACATACAATGAAGAAAGATCTTTGGAATGAAAATGAAATTATAAATTATAAATTATAAATTATAAATTATAAATTATAAACTATAAATTATAAATTATAAAGATACGTCGGGTAGGACAAGTTATTAGAATGAAGACAATTATGAGAAGCAACTAACCTTCCAGAAAACCTACGGATGTACAAGAAATGAATACCTAAACTACGCTGGTTAGATGATGTAGGACCGGGCGAGTTGGCCGTGCGCGTTGAGGCGCGCGGCTGTGAGCTTGCATCCGGGAGATAGTAGGTTCGAATCCCACTATCGGCAGCCCTGAAGATGGTTTTCCGTGGTTTCCCATTTTCACGCCAGGCAAATGCTGGGGCTGTACCTTAATTAAGGCCACGGCCGCTTCCTTCCAACTCCTAGGCCTTTCCTATCCCATCGTCGCCATAAGACCTATCTGTGTCGGAGCGACGTAAAGCCCCTAGCAAAAAAAAAAAAAAAAGATGATGTAGGGACAGATCTGAATGTTCTGGGAGTGAAAAGTTGGAAGAGGAAAGTGTCCAAGAGTAATCGGTGAAAGAATGTTCTGGAGGAGACCTAACTTATAAAGTTATAAACAAAAGCAATTAGGTAATCATTCTCCTCTATGGTAGCCAAGACAGTAAAGGTGCTGGCTACACACGGAAGGATGTGGGTTCGATTCCCTTCCAGGAAAAGTAGACATTTATAACGAGAGTTCCACTTTTCGAGAGGCACTTGATCCTGCAGTTCACGCAGCCTACATCAGAAATAAGTACCCGGTTAAATTCTGGGGAAAAAGACAGCCAGCTATAGGTCTAGCCAGTCTATCCCACTTACTGTCAGGCTAATGGAAGCCTTTACTTCAATTCCTCCAGAAGTTTTAAGAACCTCGACGGAGACGGCTTTGATTTTTTATGGCCTCAGATAACCAGGTTGTAGAGCTTCTGAAGAGGTGTATCTTAGCCTGCGTTTAAATTTAACGCCCCGACTGTATTGTGGCAGCCTGTGTTTAATTTGAAGGATTCACTTTGAGTGTGTCACTAGAGTTTTTTGATATGCCAATAATTTCCAAAGTCTTCTTGTACTTTCCTTACTCTATGTAATAAAAATTTTCCTCCCTTTCTCTCTCGTGTAAAATCATTATCTTTGCTAATGGTCATAACATTTCCAAGCACACGTAGGTTCTGATGCAGCATGGCTTCAAAATGCACTAGATTTATTATCATAATAGCGCTTCACTTGACATTCTAAGTCACACTTTTGGCATGGAGTGCCAAGATGTTTCCACTGACTTTCAAAAATCGATTTCTGGACCGAGATCGAACCAACGAACGTGGGAGCTTTTTGATTAAGAGTACCTAAACCTACGTGTACAGTAAACACTTTTACAGCTATTATAGCAATATATGTTATCAAATATAATTTCACGGGATTTGAACACAGATATCTGTATAACAAATCAATAGCAGTTAGTTACAGGACCTGGCTAATTTATCAGGCTCATTTATCAAGCTCTTCATAAGAATGATGACGTCCTGCGCCTTGGCTGAATAAACAGCGTAGCGGCCTTCGGTTCAGAGGCTCCTAGGTTCTGACAGAATCAAACGATATGCTGTCCAACTCATTATTATTATTATTATTATTATTATTATTATTATTATTATTATTATTATTATTATTATTATTATTATTAATACAAGTTGCTTTATGTCGCATCGATACATATAGGTCTTACGGCAATTGTGGGATAGGAAAGGGCTAGGAGTGGGAAGGAAGTGGCCGTGGAGTTAATAAAGGTACAGCCACAACATTTGCCTGGCGTGAAAATGGGAAACCACGGAAAGCCATCTCTTGAGGGCCGTCGACATTGGGGTTCGAACCCAGTATCTCCCGAATGCATGCTAATAGCTACGTGACCCGAACCACACAGCCACTTGCTCGGTTCTTGCAGCAATGACGGCCATCGAAAATCCTTTTTGTATCCTCTCATATCTCTCGTTATGCCACTGATAATGGACAAATATGTAGATCACTGGGCTGAGTGGCTCAGACGGTTGAGACGCTGACTTTCTGACCCCAACTTGGCAGATACGAAATATTGCTCAAATCCGTCAGCCTCGTGTCGGTAGATTTACTGGCACGTAAAAGAACTCCTGTGGGACAAAATTCCGGCACCTCGGCGTTTCCGAAAACCGTCAAAGTAGTTTAAAAGCAATAACATTAATTTAACAAATATGTAGACCTTTTATCAAGGCTTTACGTAAAGAAGAAGGGGAAGTTCATTAGTTATCCAGAATAACTAAAAGTAAATCAAAGTCGACCGAAGACTTGGTACTGGCTACCTACTCAATGATATAAATAAAGAAAATAAAAGAAACATATGAAGAATTACACTGCATAAATAATTAAAGTTTATAACAAGGCCGAGTGCGAGGTGAAGTTAGGGGAGGAGTCGTTAATGTTCTGCGGTAATTACTGAGACTCCTCGCTGGCGTGATGCAGGCTTAATGTAATGTGCTATCTGCCTAATGTTTATTAGTGGTTAAAAACGAGGTCACTCTTAATTTTGCATCAACACAACTTTTATGAGTTCCTAGAAATGATTACACATAGACCGCAACCGTTTATTTAATATTTGTTAAGTCTATCAAACGTGGATCTATAATGATCACATCTTTGTAAGACGAGTTTTATAACAGAGATGTAAATCAATAAACCTTATGTCTTTTAGAATCATAAAACCATATGAATCTACTTCGGATCTTTCTGTCTGTAGTTTTTTAAAATATGAACCTTATACCGGTACACGGTTTTAAGTCCGGATTCATTTGTAGCGCAATTTTTCTGATATCAGCTAGAAAAAAATAGTTACTTTCATTGATCTGTCTTTGTCAGCCTCATCCTTGGCTTTGATGATGATTATGATGATGATGATGCTTGTTGTATAAAGGGGCCTGACATATAAGTCATCGGCTCCTATTGGTATGAGATGAAACGAAATGTAATGCCAATTAAATTCTAAAATTCATCCCCTGACCAGATTTCAAAACATGATGATGAAGAATGAATGAATGAATGAATGAATGAGTGAATGAATATTAATTTAAAATAATCAGTGGATCCATCTCACAATATTGAAAGTAAAAATAATTCAAAAATCCATCCACTGACTAGATTTCAAAAAGATGATGATGAACAATGATTGAAGAACTTAAAAACGAACAATCAGTGGATCCGATCCGCTTTGCTTAAAAAGTGGTATAAACTGAACAAGGGACTGCTTCGAAAGCAAAATCCTAAGTCGATAGTGCTTGTTGTCTAAAGGGGTCTTACATCCACGTCCACGGCCCCTGATAATGGTACTAATCGCTGGTAAAGTAAACCAGTGGTGTTCTACAAGTAGCGGTACTAATCTTAAGTAGACTCACGTTGTTCCTCACATAATGGCACCACTCATAGGTAACGCCGACCCAGGGTGTTCCTCACATAGTTGTACTAATAACAGGAACCTCCCAGAACCGTGATGTTCTCACATAGTTGTACTAATAACAGGAGCCTCCCAGAACCGTGATGTTCTCACATAGTTGTACTAATAACAGGAGCCTCCCAGAACCGTGATGTTCTCACATAGTTGTACTAATAACAGGAACCTCCCAGAACCGTGATGTTCTCACATAGTTGTACTAATAACAGGAGCCTCCCAGAACCGTGATGTTCTCACATAGTTGTACTAATAACAGGAGCCTCCCAGAACCGTGATGTTCTCACATGGTGGTACTAATAACAGGAGCCTCCCAGAACCGTGATGTTCTCACATGGTGGTACTAATAACAGGAGCCTCCCAGAACCGTGATGTTCTCACATAGTTGTACTAATAACAGGAACCTCCCAGAACCGTGATGTTCTCACATAGTTGTACTAATAACAGGAACCTCCCAGAACCGTGATGTTCTCACATAGTTGTACGAATCATAGGAGCCTCCCAGAACCGTGATGTTCTCACATAGTTGTACTAATAACAGGAACCTCCCAGAACCGTGATGTTCTCACATGGTGGTACTAATCACAGGCAACGCCCAGACCCGTGGTAATTCTCACATAATGGTACTAATCACGGGTAACGGAGATCCATGGTTTTCCTCACATAGTGGTACTAATCGCAAGTAAAGTCGACCCATGGTTCCTCGCATGATGGTACTAATCACAATAATCTCATGGTTCAAGATTCATCATCAATTGGTCGCCCCTTTTAGTCACCTCTTACGAAAGGCAGGGTATACCATAGGTGTATTTTTTGTCTGCGTCCCCGACCCACAGGGGGTATCCTTGGCTTTGACAACATAAAAGTTAGCAAAGTATTCTATTCCTTATGCAACCAGTCCTCGTTATGAATGGCGTGAAAGTATTGCTTAAAGGGTCAGTTGATGCGTGCGTTTCAGTGGGCTAGCTAGATTGATATGTAACAGCATCTTCTGGATTAGAGTGGGAACAACGGGGAAATTACCTCACTCCACATTTTCCCACTATGCTTCTTCGGTGGCGGTTAGGCTATTTATGACAGCTCATGGTGGAAGTGTTGAGGATCCAACCAGCCTTCGGGATGAGGCTTCAACAAACAAACAAACAAACAAACAAACAAACAAACAAACAAACAAACAAACAAACAAACAAACAAACAAACAAACAAACAAACAAACAAACAAACAAACAAACAAACAAACAAACAAACAAACAAACAAACAAACAAACAAACAAACAAACAAACAAACAAACAAACAAACAAACAAACAAACAAACAAACAAACAAACAAACAAACAAACAAACAAACAAACAAACAAACAAACAAACAAACAAACAAACAAACAAACAAACAAACAAACAAACAAACAAACAAACAAACAAACAAACAAACAAACAAACAAACAAACAAACAAACAAACAAACAAACAAACAAACAAACAAACAAACAAACAAACAAACAAACAAACAAACAAACAAACAAACAAACAAACAAACAAACAAACAAACAAACAAACAAACAAACAAACAAACAAACAAACAAACAAACAAACAAACAAACAAACAAACAAACAAACAAACAAACAAACAAACAAACAAACAAACAAACAAACAAACAAACAAACAAACAAACAAACAAACAAACAAACAAACAAACAAACAAACAAACAAACAAACAAACAAACAAACAAACAAACAAACAAACAAACAAACAAACAAACAAACAAACAAACAAACAAACAAACAAACAAACAAACAAACAAACAAACAAACAAACAAACAAACAAACAAACAAACAAACAAACAAACAAACAAACAAACAAACAAACAAACAAACAAACAAACAAACAAACAAACAAACAAACAAACAAACAAACAAACAAACAAACAAACAAACAAACAAACAAACAAACAAACAAACAAACAAACAAACAAACAAACAAACAAACAAACAAACAAACAAACAAACAAACAAACAAACAAACAAACAAACAAACAAACAAACAAACAAACAAACAAACAAACAAACAAACAAACAAACAAACAAACAAACAAACAAACAAACAAACAAACAAACAAACAAACAAACAAACAAACAAACAAACAAACAAACAAACAAACAAACAAACAAACAAACAAACAAACAAAACACACGCAACTAACGTGGTTTTTGTATCGAACGGCCAATGTCGGTTTCAGTCTAATTTCTGTGTAGTTGTTTGTTTGTTACAGCACCTATAGAAAACGGTTGGGTGGTATTTCATGAAACGTGATATTGATGTTAAGTGCAAAGGAGATTATCATCACAGCTCCTCATTTTGCAATTCGTATTAAGAGGAAGGGGTGGTCGGAGAAAAGCTTGAACACGAAGAAAACAAAAATAGCTAATCATTTCCTTAATATTAGTCTAACCGAAGTTTTATAAGCTTTATAAGCTTTATTTTTCATAATCTGTCTGCTACTCAGCGATTTGTCTAATCGGCTTGGGTCACGTAGCTGTCAGCGTGCATTCGGGAGTTACTGGGTTTGACCCCCACTGTTGGCGTGCCCGAAGACTGTTTCCCGTTGCTTCCCAATTTTCACACCAAGCAAATGCCTGGGCTGTATCTTAATTAAGACCACGGTGGCTACCTTCCCAGTCCTCTCTTCTTCCAATCCTATAGCTGTCATTAGAACTGTTCGTGTCGGTGTCACGTAAGAAGAAAAGAAGCAATAACTATTTGCTGTTTAATTTTTCTACACGACAGGTAATGAATGGAATGGCGTATGGATTTTAGTGCCGGGATGTGTTCGAGGACTTCGGCTCGCCAGGAACAGGTCTTTTAACTTGACGCCCGTACGCAACCTGCCCTTCGGGATGAGGATGAAATGATGATGAAAACGACACATACACCCAGTCCCCGTGCCAGGGAAATTAACCAATTCCCGACCCTGCCGAGAATCGAACCCGGGACCCTGTGACCAAAGGCCAGCATGCTAACCATTTAGCCATGGAGCCGGACACGACAAGTAATGAAACTACGTGATAGCGCTGGACGAGACGTACTGGTAAGGAAAGAGTGGAGTGTGTGGGTCGATATACGAGCCTTCCTGTTGCCTATGTCAAGATAACTGCAGTTTCGGAAGTTAACTTTGCTTTTACGCTCAAGCGATTTTCCCTATTATTCTTACGAGCTTGGATTAATCTAATTTTAGGCAACCTTGTGTCTTGGTGACTACCGGAAATCGTCCACGGAATGACCAAAGCAACAGCCGGCAATTGCTGCATCATAGTTACTTACACCGAAGTTCCAGCAACATAACCGCAATTACAGTGTATTATTATTATTATTATTATTATTATTATTATTATTATTATTATTATTATTATTATTATTATTATTATTATTATTATTATATCTCACCTGGTGGCCATGATAGTTAATGTGTCAAGTCTATATTGACTGAAACCGTGGTTATGTGATTCGAGTCCCGTTGAGCAAAAATTTTCACCATCAGAATGCTGGCCGGCTCGGTAGGAGAGGTGGTAGTATACAATTTCTGATCACTAGAAAGCGTACAAAAAGCATGGACTCAACTTCAAACCTCTCCGCAGTGCTAATATAGATTGAGGAGATATGACGCCGTTGATGGTGATTCGTCCGTCAGACGGAGATATTAAGCCTTGGTGTTCATCGATAGGAGCAGCTTATCTGCCGACACCGCGTTTCGAAACCCCATATTTCATCATCTCACATCTAGACGCACATGTCGCCCATGGGCGTCAAATAGAAAGGCCTGCACGAGGTGAGTCTATCTTCGAACACTTCCGGCACTAACACCTATCCAATAAATAAATAAATAAATAAATAAATAAATAAATAAATAAATAAATAAATAAATAAATAAATAAATAAATAAATAAATAAATAAATAGCAACAGTAGTAAATAAAAATTATATGACTGTTGTTCGCCTGGTGCAGCCCCTGGACGGTGGACTCTCCGGCCAGGGGTGGGGGGAAGGTAGTGGCATCTGTCGTGAATGAGAAACTGCGTATTATTGTGGTGGAGCGTAGCGTTTGTGTGCGAGTTACAGTAATGTTAGGAACAGCACAGATGTAAGTCCCCGAGTCAGAGAAAATAACAGCGTAAGATTAAAATCCATCGAATCCCGCGTATTCTTCCAATGTAGATTACTATTCCGGGAATCAAACCCGGGGCCACGCGAACCAAAGCTCAATACGATGACATATAATAATAATAATAATAATAATAATAATAATAATAATAATAATAATAATAATAATAATAATAATAATACTCTAAATATTAAAAGAGATTACTAAAAACATTTTTGGCAACTCAGTCCGTCCGTTCTACTGGACCGATTTGCTTCGTTTCTGTTTTATTCTCTCCGGAACTACCTGCCGGTGAATCATGAGACATTTATAGGTCTCTAAGTTCAGCTGACTTTGAGGAATCATAAAATCAAATCATGAAATGATCACCCCAATATGCAGGCGAAGGCTTACCCTAACTCGCAATACATTCTGTACTTAGCAGGTTGCTAAGCGACTAACACTTTCATTAATATTCTGATGTATGATTTTCATCCTTAGTAATATCGTTGCATGCAGCCATGTTTGGTTACTACCTGTCAAGCCAGAGATTGTACATTTCCTCTGATCACGGAAGAATACTATTCTCTGTTAAATACTCTGATCTTCCCCAGCTTTCCAATACAGTATATTCAACAGATGGCAGAGAGTTCCTAATAATATACATACTGCTAAGATAAAAAAGTCTACGTACAAACTGACCCATCATGTCATACGCCTTAGACGTTATCTGGGATCACCTATCGAAGGGTAACCTAGCTACACTGAAAAGAGTGAAGGCCATGTATCTTAAAAAGTTATCTGCCTGATAAAAAACGCTTCTTCGAGAATAACCTATAATAATAATGGCGTATGGCCTCCGCAGAGGCCTGGTGCAGGTCTTTTTCTAGTAGACGGCCTATTAGGCGACCTGCATGTCTGTAAGGATGAAGATGAAGGCCCTACCTAGGATGATTTCTAATGTTGAATACGCCACACACACCCAGCCCCCGAGCCATTGGAATTAACCAATTAAGGTTTAAATCCCCGACTCGGCCGGGAATCGAACCCGGGACCCTCTGAACCGAAGGCCAGTACGCTGACCATTCAGCCAACGAGTCGGACAGAATAAACTATGAGGTCACAATACCGAAGAACTGTGATTACAACTACCATTGCCTTCTACGACACAATACCAAGCTTTACATCAAGAACTGCAGAATAAAAAGAAGAGAATGTATGGATATATTTTTACCAAACAGACGTCATGATGTAGTCAGAATGGATCAAGTCTGGCTTCGAACTGCGGTAAACCATAACGCGCTTCTTGTTAAATGTTCATAAAACCATTGTAAAGGGCAGGAAAACAATATGACTACGACAGATATATCAAGACGATTTATCTGACCTGTTTATAAGGAATGCTGTGGGGCAGCGCGGGTCGTCTAGTAATAATAATAATAATAATTCATTAGAAATATTTTAATTAAAAATCAATACATCGAACCATCTTGTGATGATCACATGCATGACTCAACAGCTGAGTTAATACAGAGAATTCTTTTGTTTCTGGTTAAAGAACGTGTGAGTGCACCACAGATCTAATCTACCCTGATCTGGTTATTGTTCAGTGGTTTTTCCGCTGCAGTTTTCAGAAGTAGGTTTTAATAGTATTTATCAGAAATACTGGATGAAACTGACGTCATTGTTTGATGTGAGGTGCTGAGGTGCACGAGATATCACCCGCTCGAACGCTCCGACGAGGCGGCGACCGGCTCGTGACGTGCGTCGCTGACGTACTGCCTCGGCGTGGCAAGACCTTACAGAATACAGTCCACTGCTATTTTTAATGCACTGAAGTCAACCATGGAGAGTACAACGCATTCCTTTTCAAAAATTAATATTCTTTCCGAGCACCTAAAATCCATTTTATAGTAAGTGGGTTGGTCAAGTAAGCCGGCCCCGTGGTGTAGGGGTAGCATGCCTGCCTCTTACCCGGAGGCCCCGGGTTCGATTCCCGGCCAGGCCAGGGAATTTTACCTGGACCTGAGGGCTGGTTCGAGCTCCACTCAGCCTACATGATTAGAATTGAGGAGCTATCTGACGGTGAGATAGCGGCCTCGGTCCAGAAAGCCAAGAATAACGGCCGAGAGGATTCGTTGTGCTGACCACACGACACCTAGTAATCTGCAGGCCTTCGGGATGAGGAGCGGTCGCTTGGTAGGCCAAGGCCCTTCAAGGGCTGTAGTGTCATGGGGGAAGGTGTGTGTGTGTGGGGGGGGGTGTTGGTCAGTAAGAGCAATGTGTATATTTTCCCATTTCATTCCAATAAAATAAAAGCCCTTCCTCATGGTTACTAGACATCATCGCATATCTGACACGTTGTCTTAAGATTAGTTGCGAGATATCAAATATTGACGTACAAGATGCGATCAGATATATGCGTCGATAGGACACGCCAGCACCTGAGTACTGCAATTAGATGTCCTAGCGCTGAACGCAAGCACTAAGCCATACTCAGCTAGTCACACGCGTGACTGCTACACCAGTACCATTAGAGGTACTGGATCATCCTGTCTTGAAGTGATGCAGCTGGAGCCATTGAAGAGGTATGTAGGAAAAAATTGATCAAGAATTAAGGGTGCAGTTCTGTAAATTATCATGTTCTGACGTCAAATACATGATAGTGGTTTCTTCATTGTCGAGATATGGTTAAAAAAATCCTTACAATGAAGACCATGTAAAATTAATATGTACCAAATCCATAATATGTTTAAATGTATATGCAGGAGTTGCATAACATTACACAATAAATTATATTGTTGTTGTTCTTCTATTTTTATAATAATAATATCATTGGTTCTACGTATCACTAACTACTTTCACGGTTTTAAGAGATACCGAGGTTCCGTAATTTTGCCCCGTACGAGTTCTATGCGACGGTGAATCTACCGACACGAGGCCGGCCCGAGCACTTTAATTACCGACAAATTTAGACCCGCCTAATTGAACTCAGAAGGCCAAAGCTGAAACTTCTGAGCTACTCAACGTGGCAATTATTATTATTATTATTATTATTATTATTATTATTATTATTATTATTATTATTATTATTATTATTCATGGCGTGGATTACTGTAGTCACGTGCTAGTTCGTGAACCATGGGCGACGGCTGGGAGAACTAGTAAGTGGTCCTGAGAGTCGTGAAACCAGTTTCTACCATTTAGAATAGGAGGAGGCATCTCAAATATATTGTAAGTCATGGCCCTCCTTGTGCTATACAATCCACCGGTGATCCCTAACCCATTAGAGGAGAGATCCTCACAGGCACTGTGTGTAAGTAGGGCAGCATCCTGCCGTGCTGCGAACAGTTTAAGCAAGCCTGGGACCTACGGGAGTAACGGAGTCTCACTTCCGTTTGACAGGCGAGGGACTCCTTGGTTACGACTTGGCGAACGAAATGGGATTCGATGGGGAGCTATCAATATTCATAGGGCTTATGGAAGAAAGAAAGACTGGATGAGTCTGCAAATGAAATGGCGTATGTTCGGCTCACCAGATGCAGGTCTTTTGATTTGACTCGCGTAAGCGACCTGCGCGTCGTGATGAGGATGAAATGATGACGAAGACGACACATACACCCAGCCCCCGTGCTAGCGAAATTAACCAATGAGGGTTAAAACTCCAGACCTTGCCGGGAATCGAACTCGGGACCCCTGTGACCAAAGGCCAGTACGCTAACCATTTAGCCATGGAGTCGGACAGGATGTATCTGGATGTGTTAGGAGAGATAGCGAGGAAGAGATTATAAAGAATTAACAGTGTTTAAAAAGGGAACGGCAGAGTGTAGGGTAGAATGGTTTGTCAGGAATACTATTGAACGCAACATAGTTTCTGTTAGGCACTGTTGCAGTGGTTAAATATGGGGAAGATATGGAAGCTAATATGACTTCTGTGTTAGTAAGGGATTAGCAGTTACGAATACGTTCTTTAAGCATAAGGCTATTAACTGCTACACATGGGAGGGTAGGAACATCAGATCCATAATAGACTATATCATAACCAACTTTCAATTCAGGAAATCTATTAGGAATTTGTGGGTTTTCCGGGTACTTTTATGATACAGATCACTATCTGGTCTGCAGTTAACTGAGTATCTCTAGGAGTAGGATAAAGTGAAATTCGTCTGCAGACGATTAAGTGTAGAAAATCTCCAGCACGCCGAAATTAGAAGTACATGGATATAATTACTGAAAAGTTCCGAACAATATGAAGTAAGCAGCTTCGTAATATAGAAAGAGAATGGGTGGCATACAAGGATGTTAGTAGAAACAGAAACCGAAATCCTAAGAGCAACTCTGAGTAAAGATAAAGATGGAAAAATGGGCGAACATCTTCGTGGAATGATGAAGTGAGAGCAGCTTGTAAACGTAAAGAGAAGGATTATCAGAAATGTCTACAAACAAGGACTGATGTAGACAGGGAATTTTACGCAGATGAAAGAAACAGAGGAAAATAAAACAATTATTGGATACAAGAAGAAGTCGTGAGAAGATGTCGGTAATAACATGGAAAGGCTAGGTCAAACAGAAGGGAAACCTTTCTAAAAAAATAATCATCTTAGAAAGGGCGGGGGGGGGGGAGGGAGAAATTAATAGTATTTTGGGTAAATCTGGTGAACGCATAATAGATTTCAGGGAATGATTGAACAGGTGGAAGGAATATTTTCAAAATATTCTCAACGTAAAACGAAATCCTTCTGGTGGCGTCGCGAAGAACCGAGCTCATGGGGAAAAAGACGATGATGATATATATGGAATTTCACTTGAGAAAGTGGGAAGGATTGTAAATAAACTCCATTTTCATAAAGCTGCAGGAATAGATGAACTATGCGTAACCCCAGCACTTGTTGAGGTAGAGTGGTTGGCTCTACGCCCGGCCGCCTTTTCCCTCAAGAATTAACCTGGTACTCACTTTTGGTGTAGGCTGAGTGTTACTCAGGGCCATATGCACCTCCGGAAGTGAAAATATAGCTTCTTAAATTTTTCCGTCTTTCTGACGGGGAATTCAACCCACATCCGTTCGGGTAAACCGAGAACGCCATTTCCACCTCTGCTGGTAATAATAATAATAATAATAATAATAATAATAATAATAATAATAATAATAATAATAATAATAATAATAATAATAATAATCATAATCATAATAATAATAATAATAATATTAATAATAATATTTATAATGTATAGGCTTTTGTGCTTATGCCGTGTCAAGAAAATAAGATGAAATTCTTTACGTTTCACAGAGAACTGTGCTCTGCGTCATCAAAAGAGAATCTCGACTGTCCACGACTTTTTGAAAATTTGACGTTATAATAGAAGTGGAAATGGTACGCTCATTTGTCACCAGATGGCTCCCCGGACGTAGCACAGCGCTAGCGTTCGAAGCCATCTGGCGACGAATGAACGTACCCTTTCCACTTCTATTAAAACAACAAAATTTCTAAAAGTCATTGTTTAAGAAGCCTTTCTCGTGGACAGTCGAGATTTTCTTCTGATGACGCAGAGCACAGTTCTCTGCGAAACGTAAAAATTTTTATCTTATTTTCTTAACACGGCTTAAGCACAAAAGCCTATACAGTATCATGTCTATAAGTACGGGCCGTGAAAGCATCAGTGGCAATAATAATATCCACAGACTACAAGAAGTTTCGAATTCCACCGTCAACAGCCCTGAAGGTGAGTATCCCTGGTTTCCCATTTTCACACCAGGCAGTTGTACCAATTAAAGCCATGGAAGCTTTCCAATCTCAACTCTTTCCCATTCCGGCGTCACCGAAAACTTTCGAAGTGTTAGTGCGACGTTAAAACCACTAGCAAAATAGACTGTACAGAGTAGATTATACGTCATGCAATTGCTATCAAATATGATTTGCTCACAACACCTATGGAACCATACTACTCGCACAAGCCGACTAATGTATGAGGAAACTATATACACTGACTGACAGTGACAATGCAACACCAAGGAGGAGTGGTTCGAAAGGGATGAAAGTTGGGGAAAAAACAGAGACGGCACGGACGAATAATTGATGTTTATTTCAAACCGATATGCAGGTTACACAATGCGCACGGCATCGACTCAGTAGGATGTAGGACCACCGCGAGCGGCGATGCACGCAGAAACACGTTGAGGTACAGAGTCAATAAGAGTGCGGATGGTGTCCTGAGGGATGGTTCTCCATTCTCTGTCAACGATTTGCCACAGTTGGTCGTCCGTACGAGGCTGGGGCAGAGTTTGCAAACGGCGTCCAATGAGATCCCACACGTGTTCGATTGGTGAGAGATCCGGAGAGTACGCTGGCCACGGAAGCATCTGTACACCTCGTAGAGCCTGTTGGGAGATGCGAGCAGTGTGTGGGCGGGCATTATACTGCTGAAACAGAGCATTGGGCAGCCCCTGAAGGTACGGGAGTGCCACCGGCCGCAGCACATGCTGCACGTAGCGGTGGGCATTTAATGTGCCTTGAATACGCACGAGAGGTGACGTGGAATCATACGCAATAGCGCCCCAAACCATGATGCCGCGTTGTCTAGCGGTAGGGCGCTCCACAGTTACTGCCGGATTTGACCTTTCTCCACGCTGACGCCACACTCGTCTGCGGTGACTATCACTGACAGAACAGAAGCGTGACTCATCGGAGAACACGACGTTCCGCCATTCCCTCATCCAAGTCGCTCTAGCCCGGCACCATGCCAGGCGTGCACGTCTATGCTGTGGAGTCAATGGTAGTCTTCTGAGCGGACGCCGGGAGTGCAGGCCTCCTTCAACCAATCAACGGGAAATTGTTCTGGTCGATATTTGAACAGCCAGGGTGTCTTGCACATGCTGAAGAATGGCGGTTGACGTGGCGTGCGGGGCTGCCACCGCTTGGCGGCGGATGCGCCGATCCTCGCGTGCTGACGTCACTCGGGCTGCGCCTGGACCCCTCGCACGTGCCACATGTCCCTGCGCCAACCATCTTCGCCACAGGCGCTGCACCGTGGACACATCCCTATGGGTATCGGCTGCGATTTGACGAAGCGACCAACCTGCCCTTCTCAGCCCGATCACCATACCCCTCGTAAAGTCGTCTGTCTGCTGGAAATGCCTCTGTTGACGGCGGCCTGGCATTCTTAGCTATACACGTGTCCTGTGGCACACGACAATACGTTCTACAATGACTGTCGGCTGAGAAATCACGGTACGAAGTGGGCCATTCGCCAACGCCGTGTCCCATTTATCGTTCGCTACGTGCGCAGCACAGCGGCGCATTTCACATCATGAGCATACCTCAGTGACGTCAGTCTACCCTGCAATTGGCATAAAGTTCTGACCACTCCTTCTTGGTGTTGCATTTGCTCTGTCAGTCAGTGTATACAAGCTATACTAGGACAGGAGCATCTTGACTGACAGACCAGGAATCACTCAATGGGATCGCACAGCTAAGCATGTTCGGATGATCGGTTTTACTGTACCGTGTAGTTCAAATATTCAGTCAAATCGGACGAAAAAACAGATGGTGGCACAGTCACTTCAAGGTCAGTGGTGAGTGGTCAAGTAATCATAATATCAGTTGTGAATGAAGTAACAGGACTGTCGCTTAGCAACCAGGAAAAATCCCTGAAGAAGCTTCGTTTTTTTGTGCTAATGGCTTCGCACCGACACAGATAGGTATTATGGCGACGATGGGATAGGAAAGGCCTAGGAGTTGGAACGAAGCGACCGTGCCTTAATTAAGGTACAACCCCAGCATTTACCTGGTGTGAAAATGGGAAACCACAGAAAACCATCGTCAGGGCTGCCGACAGTGGGATTCGAACCCACTATCTCTCGGATGCAAGCTCACTGCCGCGTGCCTCTAACCGCACGGCCAACTCGCCCGGTAAAGAAGCTTCAGGTACCAGTCTGTCTGATAATAATAATTTCGTGTGGCTATTTCTAGCCGAGTGCAGCCCTTGTAAGGCAGACCCTCCGATGAGGGTGGGCGGCATCTGCCATATGTAGGTAACTGCGTGTTATTGTGGTGGAGGATAGTGTTATGTGTGGTGTGTGAGTTGCAGGAATGTTGGGGACAGCACAAACACCCAGCCCCCGGGCCATTGGAATTAACCAATGAAGGTTAAAATCCCCGACCCGGCCGGGAATCGAACCCGGGACCTTCTGAACCGAAGGCCAGTACGCTGACCATTCAGCCAACGAGTCGGACAGTCTGTCTGATAGGAGCCATACAAAAATCTGTAGTCCTGAACACCTGCCGAATCACGTGCAAGTTCCTCAATGAACGTTCAACGAAAATTTAGAAAATAATCTGAAGTATGATTATGCTTGATAACTATTTATCCGTGCAATTATACTGAAGTACCAGGTAGGAAAACTGTGAACAAAGTAAATAAATAAATAAATAAATAAATAAATAAATAAATAAATAAATAAATAATGGTTCCAAGAGCGAAGAATTGCAATCTCCATGAAGATAGAGTAGTACTGTAAATCCAGAAAGGCTGACACGAGTTAACCGTGGTCTTAATAGACCGATACGATGTGTTAAAATAATTCTGCTGAACTGAATGACTCAGATGATAGATTAATTCTCTTCTAAACTCAAAGTGATGGATTTGATCCCGTTTCAGTTGATATTTGAAGGTGCTGATTTACGCTAGTCTCGAGTCGATAAATTTACCGGTATAACATAACACCTACCGGGCAAGTTGGCCGTGCGCGTGGAGGCGCGCGGCTGTGAGCTTGCATCCGTGAGATAGTGGGTTCGAATCCCACTGTCGGCAGCCCTGAAGATGGTTTTCCGTGGTTTCCCATTTTCACACCAGGCAAATGCTGGGGCTGTACCTTTATTAAGGCCACGGCCGCTTCCTTCCAACTCCTAGGCTTATCCTATCCCATCGTCGCCATAAGACCTGTCTGTGTCGGTGCGACGTAAAGCCCCTAGCAAAAAAAAAAATAACACCTGTGGAACGAAATCCAAGGACAATGGTGTTCCTGGAAACCGTGTGAGCATTTAGCAGGATGTAAAACAAATAATATTGTTATCACCATTTCAATAATTCGAACCTCATGTCTTCCACTTCATATATGAATGTCACCATGGATATTACTGCGCCAACCTGCAAAGAGTACGTTGGTTGACAAGACAGAGTCTCCTGTGACTTTTCTCTCTAGCGTGTGAAGACGTTAAGGAGCAGTTCAATTATTCACGCTGTATATTATCCTCAGACGGTAGAGGAGAGATACACTGTTCAATATTTAGACCTATTTTATTGCACTAAAGTGGAAGTAGATTCAAGTTCTATAATTCAACTTGCCTGAAAAAGCGAGGGTGGCTGTCTTTAAAATACACCTGGAGGGAAACTGCTTGGTACACGTATTTATTATCAGAAACATCTATCATGTCTTATTCTCGGAGACTGACTTTAGCAAATTCGACTGCATTATGGTAATGATGGTTGTGCTACAGGTGACGTATAGAAGTGATTTTGAGGGTGGTAAAGATTCATTACAAGGCCTATTTTCAGTGTAGCCTAGCTGAACTGCACAACACCCTGTGATCTTCAGTCATCAAATTTTATGATTATAGAGCTCAGATGATTTGGCAGGTAATAAAATAAATATACATGCGTTAATGAAAATAAAAAATAAGGAAATGACACAATACGGGAAGTCGAAGGGCATCTGCATGAAAAGCAAAGAAACTGAAGAGTCTGCAAGAAGTCACTACAAACTAGTTACGAAGTACACTAGGTAGATGCCAAAATCATAATTGAACTAATGAAAACATTTGTAAACGTATCTGGAACATAACAACAGGAAAAGAGTGCCTGTAAATAAAGCAGCAAATAATAATAATAATAATAATAATAATAATAATAATAATAATAATAATAATAATAATAATAATAATAATAATAATAATAATTTTACAAGTTGCTTTACGTCACACCGACTCAGACAGGTCTTATGGCGACGAAAGGACAAGGAAGGCATAGGAGGGGGAAGGAAGCGGCCGTGGCTTTAATTAAGATACAGCCCCAGCATTTGCCTGGTGTGAAAATGGGAAACCATGGTAAACCATCTTCAGGGCTGCCGACAGTGGGGTTCGATCCCGCTCTCTCCCGAATACTGGATACTGGCCGCACTTAAGCGACTGCAGCTATCGAGCTTGGTGATAATAATAATAATAATAATAATAATAATAATAATAATAATAATAATAATAATAATAATGGCGTATGGCCTCCAAAGAGGCCTGGTGCAGGTGTAACGAGTTGACGATTTAGGCGACCTGCACGTCTGTGAGGATAGGGGATGGGTTCCTACGATGATTTCCAATGCTGAAGACGCCACACACATCCAGCCCCCGAGCCAGCAGAATTGGCCAATGAAAGTTACAATCCCTGACCCGGTCGGGAATCGAACCCGGGATCCCGTGTACCAAAGGCCATCACGCGAACCACTTAGCCATGGAGCCGGGCACTCGAAGAAATGAAGTGAATCTACCAAAAAGCATAATATTAATAATGTAGTTAATAACGTCTACGGTTTTCGGATACGCCGAGGTGCCGGAAGTTTATCCCACAGCTGTTTAATATGTGTCAGTAAATTTTCAGACACGGGGTTGACGAATTAGAGCATCTTCAAATAGCACCGGACTGAGGCAGGATTGAACCTGCCAACTTTTGCTCAGAAAGGTAGCGTCTTAATCGTCTGAATACACACGATGAACACACTGAGACAGTTCTTATCCTGATCCCTTCAACTGCTAAATTTATCCACCCAGTCTCCGATTTATGTATCTAACAGATACTGTGTTGCAGACAATAGTATTTCTCATGAACAGTCTTATCCCACACTCTGCCATTCCCTTTTCAATTCAACACTTGTTAGGTAAACCTTATAATCTTCTACCTCTTCCTCGTTATTTGCCATCACTCCTACACATCCAGACGCACCCTCCTCGCTGTTTCAGCCAGTTCTACTCTCTTTCTTCCATAATCCCATTAATATTGATGGCTTTCCATCAAATTCAAATTCGTTTTTCAAGTTGTTTCAAAGAAGTCACTCGGCTTTAAATTGGAATCCTACTGTCGGCATTCCTGAAGATATTTTCCTGTGGTTTTACTTTGTTATACCAGGAAGATGCTGCGAGGCTACCTTAATTAAGGACACGGTGGCTTCGTTCATAGCCCTAGCTCTTTTGGCATGCCATCGTCGTCATAAGACCTGTCAGTGTCGGTGTGACATAAAACAAATAACAAATATAACCTAAATATAACTGTTTTTAAATATTACTGCCGAACGGAAAGCGGAGGTAGTTCATGACCCCCGGGAATACTGGAGTTATTGAACGGTGTTTATTTTGGATGGAACAGGGGGATTTAATTCGTCACTTGACCACTGTGACAAGTTTTCTAGAGGTAGATCCGGGAAATCAAGAACTTTTTAGGAATAGAAATTGTGTGCTCAATTGTGCACTTGTTTATTATGACGGAGGAAACCTTTTTTTAGGGTGGATGTTGAACTCCTGTCAAGGGCAGTGAGAAGTGCCATGTTGTGCCATAAAAACTGTCATAAAGTTTCTAGTATGTGTCAACGAACTGTTACATAATGCAGTCTCATTCCTGAGAGTGCCTCACATGTCGGAAGTTTCTCCGCTCTGGTTAGAGTAGTGCGAAGGGCATATCTTTTCAGTTCGGTACTCTGCAACCTTTTGTTCCTCGCACCTTTACAGCTATTGACGGACTGATTGAATATATTCTTACTACCACAAAAATGGCATGTAGTAGACAGAAATCGGAATAGCCTATGCACTTACTGCAACATTGACATATTAACAGTTGGAAATAAACACTTCTGCAGACACAAGTTTTGAAATGAAAAAACTATAAATTACAAATCTTATAAGGAGGAAAATAAAATACGTTTAGAAAGTGTTCATAATTTGACGAAATAAATAAATAAATAAATAAATAAATAAATAAATAAATAAATAAATAAATAAATAAATAAATAAATAAATAAATAAATAAATAGTTATGTAATGTATCGAAGTTCGACAAAAGCAATGCCATTTCTGTAGAAATGATCAAGATGAATAGCTGACTGTGCGATTCAAATATAGACTACGTACCTTCTGAACCTATGTATATACAGTAGATATTATCTTCATATTATGATCTTTACTTACTTTTTAAAGCTCAACTCAAACTTATTCGTCTACTAACGTCATTCCACGCCATTTCTCCAATGACAGCTCGAAACATACCACGCAGTCGAGCATCTCGTCTCTTCACTCCCAATTCTCCCTACCCAAAGTTTTCAACATTTTCGTACACTACTCCTTTATCGGAAATCACCCAGAACAAATCTTGCTGCTTTCCTTTGGATCTTTCCCAGTTCTCTTATCAAGTAGTCCTGGTGTGGGTTCCATACATTGAAACCATACTTTAATTGGGGTCTTACCAGAGACTTATACGCCCTCTCCTTTACATCCTTACTACAACTCTTAAATACTCTCATAACCTTTCTTAACAACTTCGTTAATATGAATACCCCAATGAGGATCATTATGTTATAACCTAGGTATGTAGAGTGTTCCCTGTGAGTTATTGTCGCCCCATCCACACAGTAATTAAAAGTTAGAGGACTTTTTCTTTTGGTGAAACTTACAACTTGACTTTTTATCCCATTTACCATCATACCATTACCTACTGTCCATCTCACAACATTGTCTAGGTCTCCCTGCAGTCATTCATAATCCTGTAGCTCATTTACTACTCTATACAGTACACCATCATCCAGTAATGGCCTCGTCTGTGATTCCAGTTCTTTTCTCATATCATTTATAATTATAAGAAAACATAAAGGTCCAATAATGCTGCCCTGCAGTACCCCCACCCTCCCTCCTAACCATTACACGATCAGATAATACTTCACCTACTCTAATTCTCTGAGTTCTATTTTCCAGAATTTAGCCACCCATTCAACCACTCCTTTTTCTAGTCCAATAGCCCTCATTTCATCGGTAATCTCCTATTATCTACCTTATCAATGTCACTGGTAAGGGCGCATTTAGAGTATAGTTACAGGATTATTTGATTCAAGAACTGGAAAAGATCCTAAGGAAAGCAGCACAATTTGTTGTAGGTAATTTTCAACAAATGAATAGTGTTAAAAAAAGAGTTATATTCTTTTGGTTTACCGGGCGAGTTGGTCATGTGGTTAGAGGCGCGCGGCTGTGAGCTTGCATCCGGGAGATAGTGGGTTCGAATCCCACTGTCGGCAGCCCTGAAAATGGTTTTCCGTGGTTTACCATTTTCACACCAGGCAAATGCTGGGGCTGTACCTTAATTAAGGCCATGGCCGCTTCCTTCCAACTCCTAGGCATTTCCTGTCCCATCGTCGCCATAAGACCTATCTGTGTCGGTGCGACGTAAAGCCAGTAGCATCTCTCATCTCTATTCTTTTGGTTTGGAAGAATTGTGAGTAAGGAGGTGAGCAGTATATTCCAAGCTGTCAGTGAAGAGATGGCGTGGAATGACATCAGTAGACAAATAAGTTTGAATGGAGGTTTTAAATGTAAAAATTTCACAATATGAAAATAAAGTTGGAATTCAAGAAGACAAATTGGGGCAAATATTCTTTTATAGGGAATATGAATTAGTAGCAGTAGATCTCATGTGTACGTTTCATGTGGAACTAGGGGTTGAAATAATTTACTAAGAGGGATGTTTGATAAATTTTCAACTTCTTTGAAATCATTTAAGAAACTACCATGGAATCTGCCACGTGGCCGACAGCCCTAAATACATATCAGTGATAACTTAATGAAATGAAAACTGCGTATTTCAGTGTCTCTGCTTCTTTTCAAACCTTAATAAACTAATACCTTTATAGAAGATACAGCGGTACAATGACTGACTACTAACCTAATACTGTAGTGACACCACCACCAGCCTATATTCACATTCACGCACTGCCTACTTCTAACACCAGGCGTGTAGTCCGGCTCCATGGCTAAATGTTTAGCGAGCTGGCCTTTGGTCATAGCGGTCCCGGGTTCGATTCCCGGCAGGGTCGGGAATTTTAATCGTAATTCGTTAATTTCCCTGGAGCGGGGGCTGGATGTATGTGGTGGTCTTCATCATAATTTCATCCTCATAACGAGCGCAGGTTGCCTACGGGTGTCAAATCAAAAGACCTGCACCTGGCGAGCCGAACTTGTCCTCGGACACTCCCGGCACTAAAAGCCACACGCCATTTCATTTACCAGGCCTGTATATTACTGTAGAGTCCTTGAGATGACGTTGCCATGGTTACGGCGATGGTAGCTTACTCCACTATCAATCATAATAAACTACAATATTTATAAGCCTTAATGTAAAATAGTGCTTCAAGGATGCTAATGTTTTCTAGTGAGTGCAAACAGAACAAGGACGTTTTAAGACATGCCTATTTTGACGTCAAACAAGTATTCGTATAGGTATCATAATGCCATGAATTAATCGCAGTAGATCTCATGTGTACGTTTCATGTGGTGACAGCGAGAAACAGGGGCCGTGAGGTTTTAAGACCAGAAGACATGGCCACAAGGTATGTTTTTATTGATTGCAGACGAATACAGTACTTGCTCAAAGTGAAATAATGTTTTTCTTTCTGTTCGTATGCATTGTATATATATTACGTACCTTTTGAACCGGTAAACCAAACACCATAGCGCAATAGCTCATACACCCGGGTTTTATTGTTTCTGACCATCCTGTATATCTGAATGCTGAATCCTTGACCTAGACTAAGAGCACATCTCTCTCAGAATTCTAAGAATCTTTACTATACTCTTATTTTTAGTGCTGTTAATATCCAAACGATTTATCCTTAATATTGCCCATGCAGGGGTCCTGTAGTAAAATATTCTAGTACCACCGCACTTCCCTCTGTCAAGTCCGAAGAACTACGTACGTCCCGACGATCGTCCCGTCTCTCGTAACGACGCGTTTTCACGTCGTCTGTTGGAGTAATGGTTTTCCACTTTTCCCGCTGCCTGCGTGACTACACTACTATGGGTCCATAAAAATTCCTGCAATCTTTGGTACAGTTTAAATGTGGGCTCTGGGCTTTACTTGGCTAGCTACGTTGTAGTCTCTTTTCAGTACCTGTCTCTTTGAGTTCTTCGCCTAACTGGGATAAATTTTGCATCTGAAACATTAGTTAATAGCCTTTTTGGTAATGAGATTCACGAGTTTTACAAACAAGGTTTAAAACAGGATTGTATTTGGACATCACGATACTCTAGATAACTTCCATATAATTATATTCTTCATAGGTTTTCGTAACAGACAAATGAATGGGAGAAACATAGCTGATATTATAAGTCATGATTTACACATTTTTAGTGCGTACCTAACCCGCATCCACTTTGTCTTCTGCTATGGGCTAATACATTTTTTTAACTGTCTTACTCTCAACCATTGCTTTAACAATATAAAAGTGACTGAGTAATGGGCAATGCTGGTAATGCCATTCCTTACACAGCCATCCCCTGTGGTGAGTGGAGTGGAAGTGTTGCTTATAGGGCCAGTGGGTGTGTATATTCTAGTACGCTAAGCAGTCCAGTACGTAATAACACATTCTGGCTCAGTGAAGAAAGCAACGGGAAACTACATCACAACTCATATCCCTAGTACACCTGTTTAGTGATCCTTGGGCTATCTTTACAATTTGATTTACGTCGCACCGATCCAGAAAGGCCTTATGGTGACGATGGAACAAAAAAGGACAAGAAATGAGAAGGAAGCGACCGTGGCCTTAGCCAACGTACAGCCCCAATATTTGGTGGGAAAATGGCGAATCAACGGAAAACCACCTTCAGGACTTTCGGGATTCGAACGTACTATCTCTCGAATGCAAGTTGACCTACGCTATGGCAGCACATGATGAGGCTGTTAGATATCGGACCAACCTTTGAAGCGAAGACCAAATATACAACATCTACTACTACTACTACTACTACTACTACTACTACTACTACTACTACTACTACTAATAATAATAATAATAATAATAATCGAGGGTGTTATTCGAATACCGGCCAGTACACGTGACGTTCTGAAATTAAATGTCACATACCTGTGGTTGAGATTACACCCGAAACTATAGGCCCCGTAGCTATGACCACGACATCAACAGTCACGTAAAACTAGGAGCTTGTTTATTTTTAATAATTATATTAGGCTACTGTTTGATTTCAGCTGCCAGGTGGGGCACTTTGATTTGACGTCGTTTAACTTGTGTGTGCCAATTTCGACGTTGTATTTTACTCTGCCTTGTGGGGAAAAACCAGTCCTCTACTAGACGCTTCCTTCCCTCTCCTAACACTTTCCTATCCCATCTTCGCCATAAGACCTATCTGTTTTGGAGCGACGTAAAATTGAACTGAAGAAAAAAGTAATTGTTTCCTTTAATATTTTGTTTTTTCATTTAATTTCATGCTCTCCAGATCATTAGCTGAATGGTCAGTATGCTGGCTTCGATTTCCTGCCGGGTTAAAGAATTTGACTGCGTATAGTTACCTTTGGATCCGGGACCGGGTGTTTGTGTTCGTTTTAATTCATATCTCTTAGTCTACACACAACACATCACACTACTAACAATCACAGAAACGAACTAAAGAGAATACATCCCTCCACATAAGTTTGGCATCAGGAAGGGCATTCGGTCACGAAACCAAGCCAAATCCACACCAAGCTTCGACCCCAATAAATTGGAAGACCCGGAATAATAATAATAATAATAATAATAATAATAATAATAATAATAATAATAATAATAATAATAATAATATAAGAATAAAAAGAAGAAGATGATGATGATTTAATTTTGTTGCTATATTACAGTCAACTGACATTTCTTAAAAGTAATAATGTGTGTTATTTGAATACATCCAGTAATAAAAAATAATACTGCAAATTCGATACTCGCTTTACCGTGTGTTGGCAATGTTGAGGAAACCCTGCGAAGCCAACCTTATTCTTCTCTGTGTGTTAAGCAGTTGAGGCGTGGGAGGTCGCTGAATGGTTTTGAAGAACTCTTTACTTCAGTGGAAGGTACCAATTACATCTCGTCTTTCTCGAGGACGGAATCTCAGGATTGAGATCTTAAACGGTAATACTAGAGACGGGCATAGCTTGTAAGTGGTGCTATTTGACACACGGGTCGTGGGAATACCTGGAATATCAATGATCTGCTAAACAGCACAGAACAAATCTTTTAACGGTAATGTGCAGGTTTAGAAGCTTGTTAATTGTAACGAGCACTGACATTTCAGAAGTTTGCCTTCTTACAACACGGACACATTTGCATCATACAATCTATATAAATCAAATAGCAAGTCCTGACTGACTGACACTGACTGATTCATCATCACTGAGCCAAAACTACTGGACATAAAGAAATGAAATTTTGGGGGTATATTTATATTAGAGTGTAGGTACTCATTAAGGAAGGATTTGTGGATATTCCACCGCTGAGGGGTGGAAATGGGGGTGAATTATTTACATGAATATATCTATATCACAAAAACTTAAAACGTTTTCAGACGTAAAAACTGGTATTTAGAATCTCCTTTAAAATAAACACGTATTATTTGTTTCCGGAAAATCACCTTAAGGGGGGTGAAAAAGGGGTTGGAAACCTTTTATGAGGATACATATACCTCAAAAATTGAATATGTTACAGACATAAAAATTGGTATTTGGAATCTCCTTTAAAAAAAGAAACACGTATTTTTTGGAAAATCCAATTAATGAGAGGTAAATTTAAAAAAGACTGAATCTAGAGTATATCTCAAAAAATTAAATTGTTACAGACGTGAATGCATTTTTAAAAATAAAGCAATATGTAATTTTTTTGTTTTCAGAAAAATCTCTTCTGGGTGGGTGGGGGGTGGGAAGGACTGAAAAGGTGGTTGAATTATTTTCGTTAGAATAGTGACTTCTTAAAAACTGAAGATGTTACAGAGTTGAAAACTGGTATTTGTAATCTCCTTTAAAAATAATGAAACGGGAGAAACTCCATTTGGGGAGGGGGTGGGAGTGAAAAAGGAGTTGAATTCTTTTTATGAGGATACTTACACCTCAAAAACTGAAGCTGTTACAGTCGTGAAAACCGGTATTTGGAAGCTCCATTATAAATAAAGAGACATGTATTTGTTTGTTTTTGGAAAGTTCGCTTAAGGGAGGAGGGTGAAGGAATTGAAAAAAATATTTTTATGGGGATATTTATATATCAGAAACTGAAGGTTATACACGTGAAAATTGATATTTGAAATCTCTTTTAAAATAAAGAAGCATCCATTTAATAGGGAGTGAGGGGTGAAAAAGTAGTTTTTATGAGGATACTTATATCTCAATAATTGAAGATGTTACAGGCATAAAAATTTGTATTTGGAATCTTCTTTCAAAGTAAAGAACATGTATTCTTTTGTTTTTGGAAAATTCACTTAAGGTGGGGGTGAATGAATTGAAATATTAATTAAATTCTTTGTATGAGGATACTTACAGTATATCTCAAAAAACTAAAGCTTTTATAGACGTCTGCTTTAAAAGTAAAGAAACACATAATCTTTTGTTTTCGGAAAATCGACTTAAGGGGGGGAGGACTGCAAATAAGTAAAGGAGGAGATGGAATCTGTTTATAAGGATACTTATATCTCAGACACTGAAGATGTTACAGATGTGAAAATTGGTATTTGGAATCTCCTTTACAAATAAACATGTATATTTGGTTTTCGGGAAATCCATTTGGGTGGGGGTGAGGGTAGGGGTAGTGCAAAGCCTGATAAAGGGGTTGAATTCTTTTAATGGGACACTTATATCTCAAAAACTGTAGATATTACAGACATGGAAATAGGTATTTGGAATCTCTTTTAAAAATAAGGAAACATGTTGGGTGTTTCTTTCGACTTGAGTGAAGACTCTTTCTCACATGTACAGTTCTATGTCTCATGGTCACTTTAGCTCCAAAAGTCAATACTACAAACGTGGTTTACAAAGAGTTTCTCAGGTAACTGAAACTCAAGTTTTCGGTGAGTTTTTATATTTTAGCTGGATAGCTGCAGTCGCATATTTGCGGCCAGTATCTAGTATTCAGGGGATAGTGGGTTCGAATCTCACTGTCGGCAGCTCTGCAGATGGTTCTCCGTAGTTTCCCATTTTCACACAAGGCAAATGCTGGAGATGTACCTTAATTAAGGCCATGGACGGTTCTTTTCCACTCCTAGCCCTGTCCTGTCCCGTCGTCGCCATAAGACCTGTCTGTGTCGGTGCGACGTAAAGTAACTTTTAAGAAAAAAAAACGATAATGTCTTAGTACTGTAGCGAGAAAGATTACTTTTAACAAACTACGAAATCCACGCGAGCGAAGCCGCGAGTGACTGATAGTTAAAAATAAAGTGATACACTATATTTAGTGGATAGTTTGAGGAGGACTGAGCAAAAAACATTGGACTTGCTTGTGACCTGAATCCAAATTTTCTAAAAGGAAATACAGCTGTGTAACGATCCACTTTTGAGTGAACTCTGGGATTAGTAATAAGCTGGATATGTTAAAGAACTGTGAGGACGATCGCTGACTCGTATAGATGAGAGAGATTGCAGGAGAGTATTGGTCTTTTTGAAATGAAGACAAAGAAACGAACATACTAGATGAAGTTATGGTCATGACATTTACTTGGATGTCATTCACAGATCTTTGAAATCTAAATTCTGAAAGGCATACGTTTATAATGAAAATGTAATTTTGCATATGTTTTAAAAAATATTGTTGCATACTTATTAATTTTAAAGATAAAATTAATCTACTGCGTAGCTTAATTGATTAGACGCTCGCTTTTAATCAAGGGTACGGGAGTGAATACCTATTGCAGTCGGTTGGTGTCTAAAAGTGCTTTAATTCGAGCGACTCCTGTCTCCATAGTAGATATACAGGTACGTTGAACAGCTCCAGTTCATTGAGAAATGATGACGCCGTAACTTTCTTATGCAGGGAAGTAGGGAAATGATATGCACCTAAGATATTTTCATGATTGAACCTCAACGCAAAAAGCAAAACATTTAAATGATTACGTATTTTTAAACCGGAATTGTTTGACTTTTGAGTGGTACATTTACTGAAATTAGGAATGAGATACATTCGGGTGAAATTGTGAAAAATAAAAAGTTGCGCTTGCGCATGATTACCCACCCATTAAGATATGGTGAGTATAGGTTGGTTTAAGGTACGCATCAAATACAATTTCAAAATCATTAACAAATTGATTATTAGATCTGAGGCAAAGGCAAAATGCTCAAAATGTCCAACTTATTATCTTACTCGTAGAGCTAAGCTTCTGTTAACACCTCCCTGGATTGAATGTGTTAAATTTATTCCTAGAGGCTGCCTCAATGACATTTCAGGATGCCGTTTTACAGAGGCAGTCACGCCAGCAACTTTATTATAACTTTAGTTATGCTATTTTCTTCAGTGAATCCAGGGACTATTCTCCTGAGTCCTGGTGGCATTAAGCCATAAAAGAGAATGGATAGCAGAGGAATATAATTCTTCCATTCACTTTCAGTCTGATTATTTAAGATAGATTTACGACCTAAACAATGCTGCTGGGACTCAGTTATACTTCAGCTGCTTCTTCAACGTCGCCTCAAGAAACCCAAAACTTCTGCCTGCCTTTGATATTTTCCTGTCATCTTTCCTAACATCTCATAGGACATTATTTTTTCTATCGAGTAGGAATTTATTTCTGCTTTGGTGGTGTCTGAGAATATAAATAGGACATTGTTGAATTATTATCCGTTCAGATTGAAGTAGGTTAGTTGTGTGTAGAATTGCCACAAGAAAATGAAATGGCGTATGGCTTTTAGTGCCGGGAGATCCCAGGACGGGTTCGGCTCGCCAGGTGCAGGTCATTTGATTTGACTCGCGTAGGCGACCTGCGCGTCGTGATGAGGATGAAATTATGATGGAGACACCACATACACCCAGTCCCCGTGCCAGGAAATTAACCAATGATGGTTAAAATTCACGACCCTGCCGGGAATCGAACCCAGGGACCCTGTGTCCAAAGGCCAGCACGCTAACCATTTAGCCATGGAGCCGAACGGCACAAGAAAATAACAATAAACAGCGTATTTCAGTCATCAACACTTGGCACTGAACAGCTCTCAAATAATGAAATAACCAAGAGATGGTCTGACAGCTCCCACCAACTTCTCACTTCAGTTACAGCTGTCTTTACGTCGCACCGACACAGATAGGTCTTACGGCGACGATAGGATAGGAAAGGGCTAGGAATAGGAAGAAAGTGGCCGTGGCCTTTGTACCGGGCGGTACACCTCCACAACGCAAATTCTAATATTGCGCCAGTTGAAACTCCTCTACAGGAGAACGCCTGAACTTTAACAAACTGTACTAATTCAATGGTTTCTCGAAAGATGTCACCACAGTAAATTTGGTAATTTTGAAGTGTCTGAACGGTGTCTATTTCGACTTGTGTTTGTTTGCTCCATATCAAGAAATTTGAACATTCTCTAACAGATGTCTCTACCAAAACTAATATCGCACTCTGGTGTAAAGGAATGTACCTTTGAAGAAATTTTGTATTCATAAGTTTTGTCTTAACTACATTTTGTTCTGTCAGTTGTAGGTTGGCAATATAATCCTTTCTTTCCGCCTGTTTTGAATGTAGCCAATCAGGAATTTCTGTAATTAATATTCCACCAATAAGGTCTTTCTTCTTCGTCTGGTGTATTGGTTTTTGCTGTTATCCAATAAAATTTTGTGGGCGGGTTGTAATCATTCATGAAACGTCTCGAATTTTCCGCGAGGGTATATAAACTGCTGATTTTCTGGTCTCCTCGCCACTTTAGTAACATCTCTCCTAGTGTGACTATGTAGCAGGGGGCGGGAAGCGCCTCTTTCTTCGGGCAGCAGTTCTTCCATAAGGCAATGGCCATTTAATAACTTCATTTCTCGCTAGCTCAGCAGTTTAACCCTCCGGGCAGGTTCGAATCTTTTCGCATGTAACCTATCTTTAAAATGTAATAGACACTTGGTAAAACTTCGTCTCTTTAACTATAAATTCGGATAGAGAGTGCTAAACCCTCTCGAGCTCCCACTCCTATTGTTTTGAGGTGACCTTGTTTTCACAACCGTTTCTTCCTTTCTTAATGTAATAAAGTCTTCTTATACAAGTCAACTCTTTAGTATGGGATTAGCCCTTGTGTATGCGGCCTAGTGCCAAGTAGGTTTTAAAAGTGTATTAGGAGTGCAAGTTACGCCTCCAGTCAAGTTGGTATTTTGGGCCATGTAATTAACCTGCTTCTTTACTGAATAGGCCCAGTAGGTTGGGTATTTATTACCCCTGTTCTTGGTATGCCTTGAGGGCAGTTTGAAGTATAGTTTGGTGTGGCCTTTGAATAGGCTTGAACTTTGAGAGCGGGTTTGCTCTTTCTTAAAAGTGGATTTTCTGTATGCCTCGAGGAGGCTTTACTGGGTAATTGGGAGCAAGTGTTCCTTGGCATGATTGGGGTTTTCTGCCCCTTTGTTGAACCTTGTACATAGGTAAAGTTGAGCTCATTGCTCAAGGATTGTGAGTCTGGGGCTCGAAGCCCAAATCCGGTAACAAACTGTAATTGTACTTTCTTACTTTGTTAATCTGCTACTTGGTACCAGTTATATTCTGTTATTTATTTATCTTGAAAAGAAAATATAACCTTTGTTAAAGTTTTAAATTAACTTTAATTTCGTAAGTTGAGACCTATTCCACCCAGCACCTTCATTCACCTCTGCTGGTCCACCATAACCCCGGAACAAGTGGTAGCAGAGCGTGGTTGAATGGGTCTCAATTTAGCCCCTTTTGACGGCTAAACATTGCTTTTCATTCGAACTCTAACGATTTTCTCAGTTGCTGGAATTTTTTTCCTCTAAATTTGTAATATCTTTTCTGTCATGTCGGACCCTCGAGAAGTCCTCCATCCTGGCCACTTGCGCAAGGAGGAATTTGTCTATAAACTCCCCATTACATGGTCGAATCTAGTGGCATGCTTGTTCAGGGGATTGTGAAACTTAGGTTCCGTCTGGTTGCCCCTTTCAAGTGGTTTCTTTTGAGTGATGATCATTGTTTTGGTCGTGTGACGTCAACCTTGTCATTCGTTTCGAGTGCTTCTTACCTGCACTTTTCCTATCGGTTGCCCCTTTAAGATGTAGTTTTTGGGTGAGGTCGTTGGGTATGTTCATGGGCTAAATTCTTTGCGATAGTCCTACTCTCATTGTATAGGCACTATGCCTTCTGACCTACCTCTCCTTATCTCTCCTATTAAGCCTTGCTGGATGTCACGTTTAATGTTTGTCTGCTATGGTAAAATGTGTATATTTTATTTGCACGTCTTATTTTTCTTCTTGGGTCGGGCATTTCTTTGCCCAATTCTTCCCGTGTGTCGAATGAGCCTTGTGGCGTTTTAGGGTCGCTTACGTCCTAGTTCCCTGTAATCGAAGCCTTCTATGTTGTGTGGAATCTAAGTTCCTTGGGACCTGTAGCCTCCTCTAGGCATGATCTGAATCTAGGCTAATTCCTATGCTAGATTGTAGGGTTCTCTGATTTTGCGGCGCATATTGGTTGGTAAGGTAGCGTGATTGCGAGGTATGCAAACGAAGTATGTGTTCCTTTCGCCCAACATTCTGCTGTGTCTTCACCTTATATATCCCTCCCGTTGGTGATGTGTCAGATGGGGTAAAGCTTCCAACATACCTTAAGTGGCCTCCGTCATGGGCCTTGTGGGGGGATGGGAAATTTGGAAGGGATAGACAAGGAAGAGGGAAGGAAGCGGCCGTGGCCGTAAGTTATGTACCATCCCGGCATTTGCCTGGAGGAGAAGTGGGAAACCGCGAGAAACCACTTCCAGGATGGCTGAGGAGGGAATCGAACCCACCTCTACTCAGTTGACCTCCCGAGGCTGAGTGGACCCCGTTCTAGCCGTCGTACCACTTTTAAATTTTCGTGGCAGAGCCGGGAATTGAACCCGGGCCTCCGGGGGTGTCAGCTAATCACACTAACCACTACACCACAGAGACGGACATTTTTCGTTCTTGCTTTCCAATTTCGCCAATTTTAGAGTGCGCTCCTAGAGATGATATAGTTCCTGAGGTAAATAATGCTTCCTGCAAAGCAACTGTCTTATAATACCAAAGTTTCGCATAACGCGATATCACTCTTAAAAAAAATAGTGATTCTATGTTACTTTGTACACTTTCTGAACTTTGGTGGCTCTTTCCAAATTGGATTTATTGTTCAGTCCAGTTGGTAGTATGATTTCTCCAAGATACTTGAAGGAGGAGACACATGACATTGTTCCAATATCATTATTATTAGGCTACTCAATAATTGCATGAGACAAATCTCTGGCCTAATCTGATTGCCTCCCGCCAATGGGATTTTAGTCTTCAACAATATTATAGACCAACAATATCATGCCACCTCACCTTGATCTGATTCGAGACTGCGAGATCTTAGGAAACGCCTGAACATGATAATGTCGCTGACCTCAATAGAAATCGGCTGAAGTTACGCTCAGAATTTAACAGAGAAACAGTTTGACGCAACATTTTGACCGAGCGAGTTGGCCGTACGGTTAGGGTCACGTAGCTGTCAGTTTGCATTCGGTAGATAGTGGGTTCGAGTTCCAACGTCGGCAGCCCTGAAGACGGTTTTCCATTTTCACACCGAGCAAATGCTGGGGCTGTAACTTAGTAAAGGCCACGGCCGCTACCTTTGCAATTCTAAGCCTCTCCCATCCTTACGTCACCGAAAACCTTCAGTGTGTTAGTTCGACGTTAAACAAGTAGCAAAAAATGGTATTTTAAAAATAGGAACAGCCTAGCACCTGGTTTGGATCTATCAAGGAAAACATGGACTGCTCTTAACAGGATCTGTGCCGAATCACTTTACAAGCGGGGTAAAATTCTATTTCCTGAATGCAACTGCAGTGCTTCCATACAGACTATTCAGTATATTGTGCCCGAATTCAAGACAAGGAAAATTCAAAGGAACTTGTCCGATTCACTGTTGGCAACATCACTGTAGCCCTACAGTGGATCGGTGCATTTGCTCTATGACAATCTAAATACCTGTAAACATTTCTATATCTATATACATAATTCAGTGATGTCATCAGATAAATAATAATAATAATAATAATAATAATAATAATAATAATAATAATAATAATAATAATAATAATAATAATAAATTGATGATCTTTGGAGAGAGCAGACATTTGAGAATGCCGAACGCAGACTTCGGTGAAATGTTGGGGAGCCACATCGCATTTGGATCATGGCCTTCAAGCCTGCCAAACTTGTACACAGAAGAGACAGTTATACTGGCACTTACAAGAACTAATGCATTAAAAATTTCCGTCAGCTCGATGTCTCCGAATATCGTAAAGCTATTATTATTATTATTATTATTATTATTATTATTATTATTATTATTATTATTATTATTATTATTATTATTATTAATCATCTTTCACTATTAAGGATTCAATTTTATGTTCAGAATAATAGATGGTTCGGTTATTACAGCTAATGAGTTTGGAACGTCTTAACTAATTTCATTTCAAATTCGCTCTTTTCTCCAGTGGGTTGAGAAGGTGAGACTGCGACAAACAGAGCTGTTGACTGGGTTATGCTGCTCAGGTATTCCATTACGGCCACCATTCGCTATTTACTGAGCATCGCCTCCACGAGTCATTGATCTTGAATCTGAGGTTCTTGCCCTACAATATTCACAACTTTTTCAGGAATGGAGCGGCCAGCACGGAGGATATCCATCGAGAAATGTTGCATGTTGCAGGGAATGAGTTCATATGCACCCGTCACTGTCTTGCAGGTGATGGAGTTGCCTGGAAGACGTTAATTACTTCTCCAACTTCTTTCACAAGATCTAGTTACTTGGCTACACGGTTTGCATCGTGTAGCTGTTAGCTTTAACTAGAGAGACGGTGCGTTCATACGCCATCATCGGCAGCGCTGGAAAGAGTTTTACATGATTTCCTATTTTTGTACGGTACTGTGTCTTAATAGAACATGGCCCATACGTTCTTTGACGTAATGTTTCCTATTTAAGAAAACCTACCTATGTTGATGCAACGTCAACCCTTTCAGACCTATTGTCAATTATAATGTGTAGTTACTGTGTTTACGAATTGTATAATTTCTCTTAAGCGTTGACAGACCTGCCCTCTGTCAAGAGCTGGAGAAAGTAGAAAAATAATTGATTATGAGCTTATAAGCGCGAGTGAACGGTAGTTTCAGTTCTCATGAGTAAGTAAATATTATTCAAAGTTTCAAAACACATATTCATCTTGGATATCATTTATTTTGCCTATAACATAGAGTGACCCGGCCCCGTGGTGTAGGGGTAGCGTACCTGCCTCTTACCTCTTACTCGGAGGTCCCGGGTTTGATTCCCGGCCAGGTCAGGGATTTTTACCTGGACCTGAGGGCTGGTTCGAGGTCCACTCAGCCTACGTGATTAGAATTGAGGAGCTATCTGACGGTGAGATGGCGGCCCCGGTCTAGAAAGCCAAGAATAACGGCCGTGAGGATTCGTCGTGCTGACCACACCACACCTCGTAATCTGCAGGCCTTCGGGCTGAGCAGCGGTCGCTTGTTAGGCCAAGGCCTTTCAAGGGCTGTAGTGCCATGGGGTTTGGTTTGGTTTATAACATAGAGTGATAAATAGTGAAATCTATGCTTTGACATCCTTCAGTACGACTTGTGAATAAATATAAATCCCACCCCCCCCCGGCGGTTGCAACAGCCCCGAAGGGCCATGACCTACCAAGCGACTGCTGCTCAGCCCGAAGACCTGCACATTATGAGGTGCTGTGTAGTCAGCACGACGACTCCTCTCGGCCGTTATTCGGCTTCCAAGACCAGGGCCTCCATCTCACCGTCAGGTAGCTCCTCAATTGTAATCACGTAGGCTGAGAGGTAAATATAATTATGGCATTACAATTTCAGAAAAAGCTTTAAAGGAAAGTTCCTTATTCAGTTTTGTCTTCTCTGAAAGGTAAACATGAAAGTAGTAAGGAAAGGTAGTTTCCAGCACTGGAACTCTCTCAGAATTTATACATATGAGTAACTGAAGGCACGTACATCATATCTGAGTACATGTGCCTGAGTAGAAGTCAGCAAGGAAGTTTTACAAAAAACATCTTTATTACTCAGTTGTAGTGTAGTGGTAAGAATATTGAATTTTGCAGTATCTTCTCGTTTCATTTCCTTCAACATTAGTAACGTTATTGTTGATTCATTTTAGACATTTGGAATATCTTTAGCCACTAGCCTCATGAAGCTATGTATGTAGCAACCACTTGAAAATGTATATTTATGATGCCTATGGTAGTTTGTGTCTCGGAGTGAGGGAAATGTCCTGAAACTTGAAATAAAGTACTGGTTCCACATTTCTGTGTGATGAAATGTCGTATGGCTTTTAGTGCCGGGATATCCCAGGACGGGTTCGGCTCACCAGGTGCAGTTCTTTCTATCTGACGCCCGTAGGCGACATGCGCGTCGTGATGAGGATGAAATGATGATGAAGACAACACATACACCCAGCCCCCGTGCCATTGGAATTAACCAATTAAGGTTAAAATCCTCGACCCGGCCGGGAATCGAACCCGGGACCATCTGGACCGAAGGCCAGTACGCTGACCGTTTAGCCAACGAGTCGGACTTCTGTGTGATGAATGTGAAAGAGAACAACAGCTGACATTGTCGTTATTCGAACCTCGGATATCCTGAGCATGGTTTGCCAGTTTCTCTTAAAACAATAATCACCACCACCACCTCAGATCTCGCAACTGATTAGGAATTGATGGAAGAATAGCTTATGCAAAAAGGCCTCTCGGTGTATATATAAGACGTGAAATAATTTTAGCGATCTGTTCCACGAACTGATATATCTTCGCTGTTCGGGGAAAAGGTCATATCTCGCAGTGCTCTTTTTATCCACTATTTTCGTTAAGGCTGGTCATGCCTCCCAGTCACATATGGATATGCAGTCCATCAGAACAATACTTTCGTTGCGTTCATTTTCGTGTCCTAACGTTTACAGGAAAATGAACCTTAAGTACATTATACCGTAGGGGAACGTAAATAAGTCATGCAAACATACATTCCTAGGATGCTGTACGGTATGAGAAAAGAAAGTTCCGTGAACATGTGTGGATGGGATGCATTTAATTAATAACGAATGTCTTGAAGAACTTATGAAGATGGCTCCACCATGAATACAGAAGCGTACGAGAACATTTAACAGTCGATATTTATTTCCTATTTTAGTCTGAAGCATGAAGAATCCTCATGATTTTATAGTTGTAAATATGTTGTAAGATCCGAAGAAGGACGCGAGAGGATTGATTAATCGAGAATATATGCACAGGCAGACAGCCTGCAGACATTCGAGTGCGACGTGGTTTGTGTGATGACAACCTCTCCTTTCGTGATTGGATCCTTTGCCTCTCGTTCCTCACTGAGTAAAGCACGTTTCAGCCGTCAGTCCAGAATTAAAATCCTTGAACTGGCCGAGAATAGAGCACGAGGACTCCAGGTAAGACACACTACCCCTGCACTACGGGACTTGCGTCTCCAAAGAGAGATATTTCAACATTAAAATAAACTTCGTGTGTTGTTCGTCGAGTGTAATTGGTTAGCGCACACATCCGGACAGCGAAGAATTGATTCATATTCGAAGTTCGGCTTAGGCAACAATTTCTGTTCTTTTGGCTCAGAAACTCGGCTGTTTTGAGGGAAACTATCCTCTTAAGTTATTTCTTAGTATATATATATAGTTTGCCTAACAACCACTTTATACCTACATTTTCCTTTCTTTCTTGCACTTACAGCATGTTGCTGTTAAGATACCTCGGTATTTCTTGTTAGATCAAGACGGAAGTACGAATGTTCTAACAAATCAAGTCGCTAGCAGGGCTGTGGAACTGTTAAATGCACATTTGGTTTTCCGAGTTGTCTATAAAACCTGTTTTTTTAAACTATACCCATCCGTTTTTGCAGGTTGGTGCAAATCATCTTGAATTAAAAATTGACGCCTTTGGTCCAGATACCACTGGCTTTCATAGGAAGATCGTAATTTACACACCTGGCATTTATACTGTTCCATCCCGTAGAAAGATGATAATTCTTTGTCGGTTATGGAAAAGAAAATCACTACTTGAGTAATCAAACTTATGTAGAACAAGAATATATTTCTTAATTCTCTTTAAGCGCTAATTTTGTATATAATTCTCTTCTATAGTTGATGAGGTGTATATGTTTCCATTCAGCAGATTACAATTTTCTAGTTATAGTGAAAACTAAAAATCTATGATGAGATGAAGATTGAGACCAATAGTTAAATAAGCTACTAAATTTCTGCTTACTAGTTAACTTCGGCAGTAAAGTAATGGAATGATAATATTGTCGATTACGTTAGATAACATTCCGAGTTCCTTTGATGAGATTCTTCACTTGTTTTAGGAGCATATTTGAGACATGCATCCGAATCACCTCTCACCATCTCTGGAAATCACTCAGTGGCTTTCAGAAGACCTTGGTTCAAGACTGTAGGGTTCCTCCGGAGTTGTGAGACATTACCTACCTTTTCGTCGACCTGTCAGAAGTATTTAATGAATACATACAACCTTGACTGAAAATAACTTATAACTTCTATCATTTTATGTAACTATTGTACGAAGCATTTTCTTTTAAATGTTGTCTTTCGCTGACTACATTACAAATTAATAATAATATTATAATGATATTATATTCAGCAACTTCTATTTTATTAACATTAATGGACTGCTAGATTTCTGGATGTCTTTGACGATGTCCTGTGACTTTCCAGGTGAAATTTCCACTACAATGTCGACAGGATTCGAACCTCGGTCAAGGAGGTGAAAAGCCAAAGATGATTCCACTATATTATTGGGTATTATTATTCATTACACAGTTCATGACCATTTAATACGGGATCTTGATATGGCGCTTGAAGTACTTACAAGGGGAGCCCACAACTATGGGGTCACGGATTTCGTTCAAACTTTAGGAGATTGGTCTACGTCAGCGATAACCAGATATGTGCTTGAGTGATTGTGCCATTGCTCCTTACTTCACCAGAAAATGGCCCTTTAAATTAAACAATTTGCGTATCTATTGAATATTTGGGTGTGAGAATCTGTAGCGTGGCTGGTCTAATGGTGGGCATCTCCGACTTCTTGGTGGCCGTCTCGAGTTCGATGCGTACCCGTTCCCCACTTTATTTCCCACTGCTTTTTTATTTTATCCTTTATATCTTTCTTTCTTTCTTTGTCCGGTAATGATTTAGAAATGCGCTGATTAAATACAAATTGTATCGTGATAAATACGTTTACTGTTGTCTCCATCTTTCGACTTGTGGCTTGACGAATCTTCGGTTATTCTGTGACTTTTGTAACCACTCCTGCAGTTACGAGAAGAAGGGAAGAGATAGACGAAACCGCTTTCTACAAAAAAAAAAAAAAAAAAATCATATGGAGAAGAAAAGAAAAGTGAACATGGGGCGTTCGTGCTTTGAACTCGAGACAGTCAGGGCCGGTGACCACTGGGCAGGTAGTCCTATAGGTACTCACACTCATATTGCTAAGAATTATACAGGCCGCTAACTTTGAAGGGTCATTTTATCCTTCAATAAGGGCCAATGGTACAAACTCTGGGACAAGTCTCTCCTTATTCTTGACACAGAACAACCTTCCAAAGTTTGAATGAAATCGGTGACTTCATAGGTGTTGCTCCCCCTTATTAGAGAAAATTAATCTGGCCATTCGATATTACTGGCGCTTCTGATAAAGAATATTAGAAAATATCTCCTCAAAGATAACAGATTCTTACTATTCACGGACTGAATTTGATATGAGGCTAAAACACATAATATATGCAGTAATTTCACTCGCGAAACGTAACTGAAACATTTTAAGACAAATATTACGTAATATCAGATGCGACAGTGAAAAGTTCCATTTGCTTTCATGCATTGATCAACAGAAGAGCTGTTACGGAACAGGATGAATTTCTAGAATTTCCTGAAGAGGAATATAATACGAATACAACTCACAAACATCAAGGAAGATCTCTCTTGTCACCACCGATACTCACCTAGAAACAAACAAAGAGAAAACACAACGTTAATATTTATCAGAGTATACTGGCGACTGATGTCAATTACATAAATAAACTTTTATATGCCATAGAATCATAATATAAGAGTGTTGAATAATAATAATAATAATAATAATAATAATAATAATAATAATAATAATAATAATAATAATAATAATGCTATACACATAAGTCCTAATATACGGACGTCACAGTGCCGGTATTTTTCCTGAAAGGTTTTTAAAATCCCTTGTAACGAGGAAAGGTGTCTCCAGCTAGCTGTGATGGAAATCGATTTGTATAAATTTATTTCTGCCACTGCAGATTGCCATATGACAAAGAATACAATTTTCAATTAAAAGGAAGTTAATTTATATGCTAAACTGCTTGATAAATCTACATCTACTCCTAGTTATTAATAATTAACAATATCAAAGATTCCGAAGAATTTGCTGTACTGTTCAGTTTAATGCTATACAAAGCACAAACAGGTGCCTTGTGCACCAATAAGAAACTTTGAGGGTTCTCAGCACATCGTTTCTCCCTAAATGGAGAAAGCAAAAGGTTAGTAATTAACTGAGTATAAAGTATTATATAAAGGTCCGTGTAGCTGATGAAGGGCTCTAGGTCTGTCAACATTACCGTTGACCAGTTAAATGGTTTATAGGCCCTGAAATATCACATGGTTAGTGTGACGTTGACATTGCTTGGATTTCAATGATCACTGCTTCCTATATCTGCAAGCTCTTCAGTTGTTCTAAAAAAGACTGAGTGAACCCCGTTTGAATTATTGAGAAGCATTTGCATCATTTGACGAGTAGGAAATCGAATATATCTTCGATAAGGGACGTTAACCTTTACATCACGGGGCTGGCCAGTAAATATTCCAACTCATATTTTTTAAATTAATTTAATTGTTACTCCCTAGAAGATATAATGATGCAATGCAAACATGCATAAGAAATCAATGACATAGGATTATTTTTCTTAGAGATCCCACTCTTTCTCTGTGTGTGTCGTTAACTCCTACAGCTGTACATCTTAATAGAATTGTTCATCAGTGAGTGACAGAGAAGTGTATTTCGTTCCACTGTCCATTTGGATGACTCAGCATCTTCTAATTGTGAGAGAAATATTTGGTTTACACGGGGAACCGATAGATTGAGCATTCATAGCTGTGCAAACAATGAGCAATTCAACTCGGTGCCAACAGTGACATTTTTGTTTTCCGCCCTTAGAACGAGTTTTTTCTCAATTGTCTCATATACAATTCCAGATATATCTGGATGATGTTTTGGTTAAAATGTCGGAGAATCTCTTTAATTCTTACTCCCAGTTAAGCACAAAGTCAGTTACTAATACAAAATCAAGGAAATACACTTCTGTTCACTCGTTTCTCTCCCACATTTATACAGGGTAGGTGACGTGGCCAATTTTAGCCTTCTGAATTAAAAGGGGTCACCAAGTATTGCCAGATAATTCTTATTTCCCAAAACTCTTCGGAACCGGGTACACAAATTTACCCCTCCGCTACTAAATAATTTGATTAGCGATGTTTGTTTGTTAAGTCTGTAGCCTGGAGGCTGGTTAGGTCATCAAATAGCATCAGCAAAGTTTATGCGGTTATAGCGACACAGGAAAAAGGCGATGGTGGCGTCCGTGAGCGTCCAAGGTATGATGAGGAGCAAGGTAGTTTGCCATTGTTTTCCTCACTACGCCAGAAAGTGCTATTTTAGCACGACTGGATCTATGAGTAGCATCATTTACAACGTCCAGATGCACTAGTCGTACCTCGACAGCTTTCATAGAGACAAAATGAGACAGACATCTGCGGAGGCTACATTTTGTTCTGACCAATCTCAAGAGACAGATGCATAAATACTGCATCCGTCGAGAAAAAGCAAAGGGCGGGAGTGGCTAGTTTGTACATTTGTAAATCCCTGAGTTCCTGAAATCTGCACCAATGGCAGCTCACACCAGAGCAAGACCAAGCTGAGGGAAATAATCGGTAATATTAATGTGGTGGACGGATACAACATACCTTTGGGTGAATTTATATTTTAATATTTTTTAGGCATATTTGGTATAATATTTCTCACGCCTTCCTACTTGATGACTGCAATTGTTTCAATAATACATCCGAAAACATTGTATGAATGAATGAAAACCTGCGCCCTGTTTTCCAGTCATTGACCGGGTCAGGGAAGTAATGAGTGAATCATGTATAGGCTATTAGTACAATGGGGTCACCACTCCCAAAGTATGACTGATGGATGCTATGAAATGAGAATGGAGAATGTTGCTGGAATGAAAGATGACAGAGAAAACCGGAGTAGCCTGAGAAAAATCTGTCCCGCCTCCGCTTTGTCCAGCACAAATTTCACATGGAGTGACCGGGATTTGAACCACGGTATCCGGTGGTGAGAGGCCGACGCGCTGCCGTCTGAGCCACGGAGGGTCTACATCCGAAAACACTGTAATTCAACGTAAATATTGAAATATACACAATGTGCATCACAAAAGTCCTGTGCACGGTTCCATTCTCGGCCAGGTCAGATATTTTTACGTGGATCGACGGCCGAGAGGATTAATAACGCTGACCACGCCTCACCATGGTGGCCATGATCGTTAAGGCGTCATGTTTATATGGTCTGACATTGTAGTTAGCTGCTTGGGTACACGTTCGTCGTTAAAGGCAATGCCTTATTTAATTTTATTACTTTTAATCCAATTTTAAATCATTAATAAGAAAATAAGGCACTGAGAATTAGATCCACCGATTATTTTAAATTGATAATCATTTTTCATTATCATATTTTAAACCCTCGTCAGTGGGTAATTTAATCTTTTAAAATTAAAATTCTATGTCGTCTCATATCGTATCATTAGGGGTCGATGACGTAGCTGTTAGGTCCCTTTAAACAAGAAACATCGTGATCAACATCACGTTCATCGAAAACATTTTTACAACTTCTAATCACTAAATTGCGTGCCAAAAGCCTGGATTCAATTTCAAACCTCTCCGCAGTGTTTCTATGGAGTGAGGACATACGCTGCTGTTGATGGTGATTTGTTCATCGGATGGAGATGTTAAGCCCCCCTGGTGTTATTTTGATAGCAGTAGGCTCTGTGCCGGTACCGGATTTCACCCTCTCCCTTCCTACTATCATATTTCAGATCAGTCATTTCATTCCCTTAAGGAGGGGGTGGGGAGACCCGGCTTTACACGGGTAAAGTAGGCCAATATTCGTTCTATTGTTAAATATGCGACAAATGTTGTTGAGAAATGTTGCACATATCCCAGTATTGGCATGCTTCCTAGCAATCAGAAGCAACTTCAATAATTTTCAAAATTCTAATTATAACATTTTAAAATAAAATGTTAAAAATTTCCCGCCTTTTTAACAATATATCACTGTTTCCTTCACAACTCTCTTTTTATTTCACGGATAATTATGATTCTTTGAGGGTTTCCTCCCATAGTATTGTACTACATTCTGTACCTCATTGATGAAGTCAACATGATTTATATTAGATTTTATATAATATATTTATTTACAAAAAATATTTTCAGGTGCTCGGAATAAAAACTCGTCAAAAATATCTAAATCACAGTGTATGTTAGTGATTGAGGTTCATTTTGTAGGTGGAGGTTTGATACACACATTAAAAAAAGGAAAAGTACGAAAATTCTTATAAACTTGGAATTTATAAGGGAAACAGTGATATACTGTTAAAAAGGCGGGACATATTGAACATTTTATTTTAAAATGTTATAATTAGAATTCTGACATTATTGGAGTTGCTTCTGATTGCCAGGAAGCATGCCAATACTGGGATATGTGCAGCAATTGTCAACAACAATTGTAGCATATTTAACAATCGAATGAATATTAGCCTTGTTTTCCTCTGTTAAGCTGGGTCTCCCAACATTTAACTCCTCTGAAGAGGTTGGCGTCAGGAAGGGCATTTGGTCGTAAAAACGTGCTACGAAGATTCATCTCACTTTATACCCAACCTCGTAGAGAATCGGGACACTGGTTGGACAGGCCTTCAGGCTGAGTAGTGGTCGCTTGGTCGACGAAGGCGCATCTGGGTTGTAATGCCATGCGGTTTGGTTTAGTTTGGTTTTAATGTTAATTTTGAGTTATGTGAACCACTATTGTGTTAAGAAAGAGAGTAAAATATTGTTTCACTTCGTCTCTTCTTGACTCTTAGTATAAATGATGGCCATTCAGCTTATTTACAATATGTGTTTGGAATGTGGATAAATGGTCAGCGTTGAGACTTTCGGTTCAGAGGGCCTCGACATCCATTCCCGGTTGGTTCGGAGATTTCATTCGCACCTAGTTAATTCCTCTGATTCGGGAACTGTGTGTTTGTCTCTATACACCTCTCTTCATATTCATACTACACTACGAATCATCACAGAAACACACAATAGTGAATATGACCCTCTACATAATACTGGAACCGGGAAGGGCATCCGGCCGTAAAACAGGGCTGCATCCACATGTGCGACATAGTTCGCACTCGTTACCCCACCAGAGTATGGGAAAAATGGTAGATGAAAACGTTAGGAACTTAAGAATTTAGGCGACGACCTTTATGGTAAGAAGGCAATAATAATTACACAATACATGCAAATCATCTGTACTTTAGGAAGAAATTAAGAAAAGCACAATACACTTTCGCAAGTTTGCATTAACTTGTTACAAAATTAAACTTAAAAGAAAAGAAGAAAGTACACTCTCTGTCAGGGGATGGCAACGAAAAGTTTAATTGTAGGTAAAGAATGAAAATATCGTACATAAAATCGAACAATGTCATGTTTAGTGGAGAAGGTACTTAGGACGAAAATCGTGATATTAAGTTCCCAACTTAAGGCTTGTCTATTTTGAAGAATATTAGAATTATTTTCGAATTTATACTAAGACTTGTTCGGTTTAATCAATGAAGAGTTCAAGATTATACACATAAAGTTACAAATATTTTGTTTAAATTTAATAAGTTCTACACACTGTAAATAGCGAGAGGAGTGTTTCTAAGATCAAAGGGGTCATATTTGACAGGAAAGACTAGAGCAGGCCACTCCGTATATCATGGTTGCGCCTCGAAATATGTGGGAATGTTCAGGGGAGAAATACTGACCCGCAGCACATGTGTCACAACGAAAATTTGTTGATACAGTTCACGCAAAACTGAACCTTAGGTGACAGAACCTTTCTGGTCAAAGTTCTATGCTGAAATATTATCACGTAGTGGCTTTTCTAGACGCAGTGATGATATAATTATATGTTAGAGCCTCAGTGTCACATTGTCTAGATATCTATATTCTGTGTATTTGTGCACTCACTCATGAACAGACAATTATTCTCCGTTTCAAAACTTTTGAGCACTGTTCTCAAGAATGAAAAAAAGTTGCCAAATTTGAAATGCAAGTCACCCAGATGAAACAAATATTTAACTCCGAAGTTTGTCCAAGTTATAATATTTACATTTATCCGGTTTAAATGCCCCCCCCCCCCTCAATGTTGTCAACAGCTTCCTCTTAGGATGGATGAACGAATTGAGGGCAGGGAACTCTCTTGTCCTTGGGTTGAGAAATTGCCCCTAAAGGCGGCTGAACCTATGCATATTGGTCAAAGGCATAGAATGGAGAACGCAACGGGAAACCACTCCATTAAATATCCTAAGGATATCCCAAGTAGAATGCAACCATGGAAGCTGACATTAATGAGGAGACGTTAACTACTAATCATGGATTTCGGAACCCAAGATCTGGCAGGAGAGGTAAGAGGGCTTCTCAGGTCATTAACAAGCGAAATCCCTCTAAAACCGCCATGAAGATGGGAACATGGAATGTACGAACGCTGTCGAAAGCGGGAAAATGGGATGACGTGAAAGAACAGATGAGGAAGAATGAGATAGATATATTAGGTATATGTGAGACAAGATGGGAGGCAATGGAGACTTCTTGAGTGATGAGTTTACAGTATTTTATAGTGGTGGAGAGAAAAGAGGAAAGCATGGAGTGGCACTTATAATAAGAGGAAAATGGTCAAACAATATTTGCAGTACCTACCATGTCAGCGACCGGTTAATGATGGTGAAAATTAATAGCGCACATGTGGACTTGGTATTAATTAAGACATATTTCCCTACATCGGCTCATGACTTGGAAGAAGTGGAGACTATGCATGAAGATATTGAAGAACTATTAAAGCTAACTAAATAGAAAGATAATGTCGCAATAATGGGCGATTTTAATGCAACGATGGGATTCCGTACAGGCAATACGACAGTAGGAAATTTTGGTCTGGGGGAAACAAATGAAAGAGGTGAACCTTTGGTAGATTTCTGCAGTCAAAATGATATGGTTATTACAAACACATTATTTGAAGTTCCTCTTAGAAGAAGGTACACGTGGGATCCGCCAGACAAAGGACGATTTTAGATTATGTACTAATGAAGCAAAGATACAGGAATCAGATAAAATCATGCCACAGCTATCCAGGTTCTGATATAGATAGTGACCATACACTTGTGTTAGCCAAGTGCAACATTAGATTTAAAAGAACCAAAAGATCTATCAAAAAGAATTGGAGAGTAGAAGGACTGAAAGAAGCAGCAACAAAGGTGGATTTTGAAGAACGAACCAATAAAGTAGATTATGGAAGTGATGAGGCAATGCAGTGGAATAACGTCAAGACGAGGATAATTGAAGCAACAAATGAGATTTTAGGAAAAAGGAAATTGGACTCCAGAAAACCTTGGATGAAAGAAGAAATATTAAGCCTAATTCAAGAAAGGAATAAGTTCAGGAACAAAAACAATGTAGAGGAATACAAAAGGATTAAAAATCAGATCACAACCAAATACAGAGAAGAAAAAGAGAAATGGACCAAAAGCATTGCTGAAGAGAGAGAAGAAGATATAAAAAAGGGAAAACGGGATAAAGTTTATAAGGAAGTAAGTGCCCTTCAGTATAAAAATAGAACGAAATCTGCAGTAGTAAAAAATAAAGAAGGAGTATTATTGGTAGACAACGATAAGATATGTGCTCGCTGGAAAGAATACATAGAAGAATTTTACGATGATAAAGACTGCAAGAATGAAAATAATCTAATTGAATACATTACTGAGTGTGGAAGAGAAATGCAAGGTCCTCCAATCATGACACATGAATTTGAACATACCTTCTGAGTCTGAAAGAAGGAAAAGCAACCGGTGTTGATGACATCTTAGCAGAATTACTGAAACATTTCGGTATCAACATGAAAGACCAATTATTGAGAGTAATAAATTAATGCTACGAAAGAGGAATCGTGCCAGAAGACTTCACACAATGCAGAACCATTACCATACCTAAAATATGAAGGGCAGTTGCCTGCACCTATTATAGAACACTATAAATATTAACACATGCCTCCAAGATACTCATTAACACAGTTAAGAACAGAATGAAAGGAAAAGTAGATAAAGTAGATAAAGGATTTAGGAAAGGAAGATGTACAAGATAATCAATTCTGGCCATACGCACGTTATTGGAGAGAAGGATGAAAATTAATAGAACAAATTATCTTACTTTCACTGACTTAGAAAAAGCTTTTGACAATGTAAAATGGAAACTACTGTTTAGAACTATGGGAAAATAGGACTGGTCTGGAAGGATGGAAGAATGATTAATCAACTGTATCTGAACCAAAGCACAAAAATAATCATCAGGTAGAAGAAAAGGCCAGGATTAGAAAAGGAGTTAGACAAGGTTGTCCCCTATCACCGTATTTATTTAATATGTTCATGGCGGAAAATGACCAGAACGAGCTGGACGGAAAGAAAGCCATCTTGGAAGTCTTAAGGGAAGTTAAAGAAGAGAGAAGACTATTAAAGGAAATGGAAAGCAGGAAATTAAAATATATTGCACATGTCATCAGACACAACCCTTTCATTTACTAACATTCTTGAAGGGAAAGTTCTGGGAAAGAAGGGAAGAGGAAGATCTAGGATGAAGTATTTGGACGACATCAAGAAGAGGTTAGGTTGTGACAAGTACAGGGGACTGAAATGAACAGCCAATGAAAGAAGAGAGTGGTTGCATCGACAAGGGATGAGCCTTTAGAATATTAATTGATTGATCCTTTTCTTTTGTCTACGGATCTTAAACGGTACTAATAATAAGGAGGGGACCAATTTCCTTACTGATATCGACAATACTAAAAGTGGAGAATCTTCCTTTCAGGCAGTCAAATTAAACAATTCCAGTCAGTCTGCACAGAGCCAGCCCCGCATTGTAGGGGTAGCGTGCCAGGTCATGGACATTTACTTGAATCCGAGGGCTGGTTCGAGGTCCACTCAGCCTACGTGATTACAGTTGATGAGCCATCTGACCGTGAGATAACGGCCCCAATCTAGAAAGCCAAGAATAACGGCCTTGCTGGCAGGACGTAGTGTTTACAGTGCACTATGTCTTCTGGTATGGGCTAGAGCAATATTGTTACTTTTATTGATCTGTCTCAGCTTTATCCTTGGCTTTGACAATATGAAAGTGACTGAGGTATGAGTGATGCTAGTAATGCCATTCCTTATGCAGCCAGTCCCTGCTATGAATGGTGTGAAAATGTTGCTCATAGGGTCAGTTGGTGCATGCATTTCAGTGGGCTTGGCAGACTGATATGTAATAGCAACTCCTGGCTCGGTGAGGAAAGCAACGGGAAACTACCTCACTCCTCATTTCCCTAGTATGCCTCTTCAGTGATGCCTAGGCCATTTATGACAGCTGATGGCGGAGCTGTTGAGGATCCAACCAGCCTTCGGGCTGAGGACTAAACATACACGACCACAAGACATCTCGTAATCTGCACACCTTCGGATTGAGCAGCGGTCATTTAGTAGGCCATGGCCCTTCGGCTTGTTGCGCCATGGGGTTTGGTTTAGGTTTAGTCACTCTGCACAAGTAACATAAATACATACGGTAATGTACATAAATTAATTTCTAGTGAGTCTGCTGTCTACATTGCTTTGCAAGTTTTTGGTATATTGTTCCGTTTCAGACCAACTCATGGCCATATCCGTAGTTTCTAGCTTTTGTACCTGTTTGATTGATTGATTGATTGATTGATTGATTGCTTGCTTGCTTGATTGATTGATTGATTGACTGATTGATTGTTCAACAATCATGGGGAAACATGTGAATAAATTTCAACCAAATTTCGTATTTCGAGACTATCCGTCCAAGATCAATTTTCAAAGCAATATTTCAAAATCATCCAACGGAGTAGGAAATTTCACGGAGACCCAAAAGGAGTTATTTAGTACTTTTTTTACATTATATTTTCTGTAAAATATTTAGACTCCTTTCAAAATGCCGAGCTATTTAAAAAGTCTTAAAGAAAACGGAACAAATTACTATTTTCAGTGAGGCTTTGTTCTGCCGCAGGTAACTTTGTCCTTCGCAGCTTGGCACCTAGTCTGTTTGTTGGCAGTCTGTCTATAAAGTTAAACGGTTTAGCACATACATTTGTTAATATGGGATTACATTTTCTGAAGATATTGCTATTTCATCTTCATTTTCAGCCCTTCTTAAGTACCTGGTTGCTGGGGGTACTCGAAGCCCTGCAGGTCTCCTGTAGGCTTATTGACAGAACAGGATCATACATCAAACAATCCCACAGCAGTTCACAGCTCGCGGCCAGGGACTGCGTTTGCTTAAACTTCCAGAAATTGTGAAGTGAGATATACTGTACAACAATAACATCCTTTGCTCTATCATTCCTTTAAACGCATAGATTCGCCGTATAGAAATGCAAAACTATTCCCACTAAACAAGTGAAAAATTTAATCTTGGAGAAGGAAGATATAGTGATTCAAATAGGAAATAATATTAACACTCTGAAGTGTGGTAATACTTCCTTCTCATGTCACCTGTCCTGAGAATGTGATTTACTGACACGAATACTTCATATTCCTAGCAATGAACAATTTTTGAGGAATGTTATGTTCAATTTATATACCTTCTGCATCCACCATACAGCTATTGAGTACAGAAATAATAATGTTACTTGACGTCCGCTGTAAGTGATCAACAGTGAGATAACGGAATGTTGTCCCGCAGGAGTTCTTTAACGCTAGAAATCAATGATATGTCGAAGCCTTTTTAACAATCTCAAATATAAATGACCTCTGCCGGCACAGAATACACTATCTTGGGAATAGAAGGCTCATTCAGTAGTTAGTTAACTACAGAGACTTGGCATTTGTTTAGAGATTTATTTTCAGTATTCAAGATTAAGAAATCGAAATCCGTAGCAACTGGTGGACATTTTTAGTACTACAACGTGAAAGCCTTTAGTCGGTAGATTTAGTGGTACATTAAAGAATCAGCGGGCGAGTTGGCTGAGCAGTGTGAGCTTGCATCCGGGAGATAGGGGGTTCGAACGCCACTTTTGGCTGCCCTGAAGATGGTTTTCCGTTGTTTTCCATTTTACACCAGAAAAATGCTGGGGCTGTACCTTAATTAAGGCCACGGCCGATTCCTTCCCCCTCTTAAGCCTTTTCTATCCCATCGTCACAGTAAGACCTATCTGTGTCGGTGCGACGTAAAGCATATACATACATACATGATCATTATAGACTGTTATGCCTTTCAGCGTTCAGTCTGCAAGCCTCTGAGAATTTACTAAACGTCGCCACAATCCTCAATTTGCAACTAGTGTTGTGGCCTCATTTAGTTTAAATAATTAGAAACCGAGTCTAACCATCGCCGTCTTGGTCTCCCTCTACTTCTCTTACCCTCCATAACAGATTCCATTATTCTCCTAGGTAACCTATCCTCCTCCATTCGCCTCACATGACCCCACCACCGAAGCCGGTTTATGCATACAGCTTCATCCATCGAGTTCAATCCTAAATTAGCCTTTATCTCCTCATTCCGAGAACCCTCCTGCCATTGTTCCCACCTGTTTGTACCAACAATCATTCTTGCTACCTTCATGTCTGATCCTGAGTCCACCCAGCTCTCGCTCCCGTTAAGCAAAGTTGGTCTGAAAACAGACCGATGTAAAGATAGTTTCGTCTGGGAGCTGACTTCCTTCTTACAGAATACTGCTGATCGCAACTGCGAGATCACTGCATTAGCTTTACTACACCTTAATTCAATCTCACTTACTATATTACCATCTTGGGAGAACACACAACCTAAATACTTGAAATTATCGACCTGTTCTAGCTTTGTATCACCAATCTGACATTCAATTCTGTTGAATTTCTTACCTACTGACATCAATTTAGTCTTCGAGAGGCTAATTTTCATACCATACTCATTGCACCTATTTTCAAGTTCCAAGATATTAGACTGCAGGCTTTCGGCACAGTCTGCCATTAAGACCAAGTCGTCAGCATAGGCCAAACTGCTCACTACATTTCCACCTAACTGAATCCCTCCCTGCCATTTTATACCTTTCAGCAGATGATCCATGTAAACTACGAACAGCAAAGGTGAAAGATTACAGCCTTGTCTAACTCCTGTAAGTACCCTGAACCAAGAACTCATTCTACCAATTCTCACTGAAGCCCAATTGTCAACATAAATGCCTTTGATTGATTTTAATAATCTACCTTTAATTCGATAGTCCTCCAGTATGGCGAACATCTTTTCCCTCGGTACCCTGTCATATGCTTTCTCTAGATCTACGAAACATAAACACAACTGTCTATTCCTCTCGTAGCATTTTTCAATTACCTGGCGCATACTGAAAATCTGATCCTGACAGCCTCTCTGTGGTCTGAAACCACACTGGTTTTCATCCACCTTCCTCTCAACGACTGATCGCACCCTCCCTTCCAAGATGCCAGTGAATACTTTGCCTGGTATACTAATCAATGAGATACCTCGATAGTTGTTGCAATCCTTCCTGTTCCCTTGCTTATAGACAGGTGCAATTACTACTTTTGTCCAATATGAAAGTACCTTACCAACACTCCACGCTAATTTTACTACTCTATGAAGCTATTTCATCCCTCCCTTCCCACTATACTTCACCATTTCAGGTCTATTTTCATCTATCCCTGCTGCTTTATGACAATGGAGTTTATTTACCATCCTTTCCACTTCCTCAAGCATAATTTCACCAACATCATTTTCCTCCTCCCCATGAGCTTGGCTGTTTGCAACACCACCATGATGATTTCCTTTTACATTGAGAAGATGTTCAAAATATTCCCTCCACCTCTCCAGTGATTCCCTGGGATCTATTATGAGTTCACCTGAATTACTCAAAACACTGTTCATTTTCTTTTTCCCTTCCCTTCCTAAGATTCTTTATTACTGTTCAGAAAGGTTTCCCTGCTGCTTGACCTAGCCTTTCAAGGTTATTACCAAAAATCTTCCCATGATTTCTTTTTGGATTCAACAACTATTTGTTTCGCTCTGTTTCTTTCATCTACGTACAAATCCCTGTCTGCCTCTGCCCTTGTTTGGAGCCATTTCTGATAAGCCTTCTTTTTACGTTTACAAGCTGCTCTCACTTCATCATTCCACTAAGATGTTCGCCTTTTCCCATCTTTACACACAGTTGTTCCTAGGCATTCCCTTGCTGTTTCTACTACAGCATCCCTGTATAAGCAAATAGTAAAAAAAAATACATTAAAGAATTTCCTTTCAGGGAAAAGTAATAACCTTCCGGCGTCTCATAAAATGTAATAACACCGAGCTCGATAGCTGCAGTCGCTTAAGTGCGGCCAGTATCCAGTAATCGGGAGATAGTGGGTTCGAACCCCACTGTCGGCAGCCCTGAACATGGTTTTCCGTGGTTTCCCATTTTCACACCAAGCAAATGCTGGGGCTGTACCTTAATTAAGGCCACGGCTGCTTCATTCCCAATCCTAGGCCTTTCCTATCCCATCGTCGCCAAAAACCTATCTGTGTCGGTGCGACGTAAAGCAAATAGCAAATAGCAAAATGTAATAACTGAAGAAATTATAAGGATCTCCCTCTCCTATCCATGTATTTTTAACAGGGTGTGGTGACATGCCATGTGTGCCTGTAGTTTCCGCCATGCTCTGCCAATCCTGTGCTAGATGGGTCGCTTGATGTAGAGACCTTCCAACAAACTCTTTCACCTTGTCAATCCACCTAGTTGTAACTTCCCACACGGCCATGCGCCTCTCCAGATGTGCGAATCTGATTTCTGAATTTCTCCCCTCACTTTGGAGGAGCCAGCGAAGTTTGCAGTTTCTCTATAATCGCATAACCTTAGGTGGTGCTATTTTGAGGATGCAACCATTCTTCGGACTGATTACAATTAATAATGAAAATGAAAATCCACCGCCTATTACCAGTCATTCTACCGGGTCAGGAATGGAATGAATCTAGCGGTGAGGGTAGGAAATGCGTCGGCTGCCGAAGCCTGTCGCACTCCTCTGGGGCAATGATAAATAACTGACAGATGAAATGAAATGATATTGGGGAGTGTTTCTGGAGTGAAAGATGACAGGGAAAACCGGAGTACCCGGAGAAAAAGCTGTCCTACCCCCGCTTTGTCCAGCACAAATCTCACATGGAGTGACCGGAATTTGAACCACTGTATCCAGTGGTGAGAGGCCGGCGCGCTGTCGCCTGAGCCACGGAGGCTATAATAATAATAATAATAATAATAATAATAATAATAATAATAATAATAATAATAATAATAATAATAATAATAATATGCAGTCGTAATATTGTCTCTCAGGACTTCTTGAACTGAAACCATCGACACAGAGTTGTGCGTTCAAAGACCCTCAGATGCCACCGATCTCAGCTAAGACAGAACCCACTGTATCGGGAGCAAAATAATATGTACTTTCTTCTACGAGCGTAATGTGACAATAACACTTTCAGGTTTTTGGTAGCGATAGGGTAGGAATGGGGTTTGGACTGGGAAGAAAGCAGTTGTAGGTATAGGTAACATTAATTTGCCTGGCGTAAAAATGGGAAAATGTGGAAAACCATTTTTAGTGCTCCCGACGGCGAGGTTCAAATCCACATCTTACGAATGCAACGTTACTGGTATACGGCCTGTACCACGCAGTAAAATATTTCGGTGCAACAAATAAATAACCAATTACACCAGTGAGGTCGGTCAGTGTTAAAGGACCAGGAAAGTTAAGGTGAAAGTACGATAACCTGTTCATATCAGAATTTAGGATTAGTTATGTATGGAAAACGAAGTGTTTGTTTACTTCATAACGTGGTTTCACATCTGTGCCCTTCATCCGCTAATTAAATTTCAAATATTGTAGTTTCTTCTGTTGAGGCGGCAAAGTAAATAAGCTTTTAGTTTTACGTGATTGCTGATATCTTGATCAAGGTCATTCAACATCCAGTTTTATGTGGAATATCAACCAGAGAGACACAAATATTCACTTAAAAATTGCATTTATATTGATCGGAATTCGAAACACGGCCATCTTGGTGAGAAGCTAGAGACAATGTAACCCGACAATTATGTTCCAGTCATCACGAAGGAGAGAAGACTGCTCGCCAAGATCTTTTAAAACAATACATTATACTGTTCTGAAGTGGAAGTTCTCAGCAAGCAATCCCATGACAGAAAAACATTTATGGAGGAATCAGAAGTAGGCCAGTACATTGGCAGCATTTCAGAATATTGTTGCAAGTCAGCCAATGCGGCATCCAAGGACAACTCTTGGCATGAGTGTAAGCACTCAAATATCATTTATGGCCCTAATTTACACAGGAATTATACACACAGCTGAATTAGTAAGTATCAATATGGGTCATGCTAGTAAATGAGTTACATCCGGGACAATATTAGGAGTGCATCTACCGAGCGAGTTGGCCGTGGGGTTAGTTTCGCGCAGTAGTGAGCTTGCATTCGGGAGATAGTGGGTTCGAATACCACCGTAGAGAGTTCTGAAGATGGTTTCTCTTTTTCCAAACCAGGCAAACACTAGCGGTACCTTTCCAATCCTAGTCCTTTCCCATTTTTCCGTTACCGAAAACTTTCGATATGTTAGTGCATTGTTAAAAAACAAGTAGTTGTAGGAGTACATCCACAGCCAAATTTATCCTCACGGATAGAGCCAGCTCAGACATTTTTTTAGCTCTATTCGATACCTTCCTTTCATCAGACATGGCTCTGACTTATTTCAAATCTCGATTCTTTATGTCTTCCTAGAAACGTTTAATCTCTGTACTCCAGTACATAATTCCAAATTGTAATTACCCGTCTTCTATAACCCACTATAACATTTCAACTCTTTCTCTCTATAACTTTCTAACTTTTTGTACCTCTAAATATAATTACAATATCTATGACTTCTAAATTCTGCGCACTATTCTCTAATCTTTCAGTTCTCTGTTTCACTCTGTAACCTTATAATTCTCCTTATAGCCTTCCAATTCTCTCTTCCCCTATGATTCTCAGTACATTATAACCTTCCAATTCTCGTTTACTCTCTATTAAAATCCACTTCTCTGTACCTCGTTATAACCGTCCAAGTCTCTGTGCCTCTCTATAACCTCTCTATACTCTGCATCTCTCCGTAATCTTCCAATTATCTGCACTTTTCCATAATATTTCTTTCTCCATTCCTATATATAGGATGTTCCAGGAGAAATGGTCAATATTTAGGGATAACGATCATTGAAGCAAAAATTTTCATATGGACATATGCCCTATTCCGAATGGTTTCCAAGATAGAAATTTAATGTACATTTAATTTTGAGCTAGTGACGCGCACGTAAGTGTCTTACCCGCCCAACCTCTTTGACGTTTTGAAATGGGTACACTTTTTATGTCCGCTATACCACGTGTTGGTGGGACATTGATGCGTGCAGAAAGTCGGCCGTGTGCTGGCAGTAGGACTACGCTGCATCATTTCAACAATGTGTTGCTGTTCCTGTTGAATTACACGTTCAGAAGAAAAGTGGGAACTTGGAAAAATACCTCTTTCATGCAATGTGCTGAAAACTCTGGTAAACACTCTACGATCAGGAATTCGACGTGTCAGAACGCGCCAACGGTATTCCTCGACAGCAGCAGTAGCACTACCACCGCAGAAGACGTAAACATACACATATCTGCATATTACTCATTAGTGTAGATGTGTAGCATTTTAGTCAGCGCATGTACAAACACAGTTAACCGATGCTTGAATCTGGTACACTCTCATTCCGTCACATTACTTCACACACAACACAGCATGGGCAACTGCACGGTCAATGGGCTACTTTAATGGCAGAAAGGCATCCCGAGTAAAGAGGTTGAAAGCAACGAGGTAGGGTGGTCTAGAATAAAGACGCCAAGGTGCCGATATTTAGTCATACAGGTTTTTCTTAAGTGCCACTAAATCTATCGATACTAGGCTGGAGTGTTTGAACACCTTCAAATACCACCAGACTAAGACGAAATCGAACCAACCAACTTGGGCTGTACCGTCTGAGCCATTCAGTTCAATGCTGGGGGCAGGCAATGTGGTCACTATTGTGTGTTTCTTTGATGGTTAGTAGTGTGATGTGTTGTGTGTGCTTGAAGTGTGTATTGAGACAAAAATCCAGAGGAACTAACCAGAAACGTCTAATATTCCCGACCCGGCCGAGAATCGAACGAAGGACCTTCTGAACTAACATTCACAACACTGATCATTCAGTGAAGGAGTCAGATAATAAATATTCATGTTTATATGGCAAAATTAAAGTTGACCTTTGAATAAAAAAAACCATACATTTAATTTAAAAATAAACACATGATATATCAGGGAAGAATGCTTTTGATGACAAACCCGAGGATATGTGTGGGATCTGTATAATAACTTCTTGTAATATGGGATCAAACGATGATCTGGAACTGCGGTAGTGGTTTCAGGATCAAAACTGAAATCGGGGTACGAAAATAAGGACTTCTGCTCTTCACGTTCTAAGGAAGAATATATTTAAATTCTTATCGTAGCAAGTTCATGAAAAAACACAATAAAATATACATTAAATTAATTGGAACCAAGCTCAATAGCTGTAGCCGCTTAAGTGCTGCCAGTAATCAGCATTCGGGAAATAGTGGGTTCGAACCCCACTGTCGACAGCCCTCAAAATGATTTTCTGTGGTCTCCCATTTTTCACACCAGGCAAATGATGGGGATGTACCTTAATTATGGTCACGGTCGTTTCTTTCCCCTTCCCATCTCTTTCCTGTCCCATCGTTGCCATAAAACCTACCTGTGTCGATGCGACATCAATCAATCAATCAATCAATCAATCAATCAATCAATCAATCAATCAATCAATCAATCAATCAATCAATCAATCAATCAATCAATCAATCAATCAATCAATCAATCAATCAATCAATCAATCAATCAATCAATCAATCAATCAATCAATCAATCAATCAATCAATCAATCAATCAATCAATCAATCAATCAATCAATCAATCAATCAATCAATCAATCAATCAATCAATCAATCAATCAATCAATCAATCAATCAATCAATCAATCAATCAATCAATCAATCAATCAATCAATCAATCAATCAATCAATCAATCAATCAATCAATCAATCAATCAATCAATCAATCAATCAATCAATCAATCAATCAATCAATCAATCAATCAATCAATCAATCAATCAATCAATCAATCAATCAATCAATCAATCAATCAATCAATCAATCAATCAATCAATCAATCAATCAATCAATCAATCAATCAATCAATCAATCAATCAATCAATCAATCAAAATTAAGTCCAGTCTTAAGTATTCACTCGTTCGTGCCTATGGATGGCTGTCAACTGGTTCAGCTATAAGAGGAAGAGTACGAAAATTGTTCTGATGGACTGCATATCAATACGTGGCTGAGAAGCGTGACCAGCGCTGTAAAATATCTCATTTGATTCGTTATTTGGAAGAAATAATATAGATTTTTGGTAAAAAAGGTCAATAATTATCACAATAGTAATACGTATTTAACACGCATTAACTTGGTGACGGAGCCAATGACGTGTGTATTAATTAGACACCTTGAATTAATAGTCATATTCCAGATTGTTAGGATTAAAAGTGGATGGAGTTCTACTGGCATGGGTCTATCGTATTTAACTATTTTTTAAATGCTAATCGATTGTGCTAGAATTTGATCTTGTAAATCTTGAATCGTAGAACTGAGTGTGTTATTTCGACAGCCAGTCTGACAGTTATTCACTCGCCTATAGTGGTATATATAGAATAGTATCTAGTACATTTATTTCCATACTTTATTCACCTCGTTCGTATCCATATGGCAAGTACAGTGTAGTAAGGGATAAGTAACTGTGTGCATGCGCACGATATAGCATATCGTGCGTACAAGTACGGTACACGCACAGGAGTGTACCATCATGGAAACTGCAGTGCGACATGATAGCACGATAGCATGTCACGGCAACTGATTTGTGATACAGCTAATGTTGTTACAACCCTGCAACTGGTTGAAAAATAATGGAATGGAAATATATTTTACAGTCTTTATTCACCGAAGATAACGTCTAATGGAGAATTCATAGCCTGAGAGGCCGTGAGGACAATGTTTAAATTGATATCGGAACGTCTTCGCAGTTTAAAAGTTGTATAACACTGAGTGAATGAATCAAAATGAAAACCTACAACCTGTTTTCCAGTCAGTGACCGGATCAGGGATAGAATGAATGAAGCCCCCAACTTGCGGCGAGGATAGGAATTGTGTCGGCTGCCGAAGCCTGTCGAACTCCTCTGGGGCAATGATTAATGACTAACAGATGAAATGAAATGTTACTGGAGAGTGTTGCTGGAATGAAGAATGACTGAGAAATCCGAAGTACCCGGAGAAAAGCCTGACCAGCCTCCGCTTTGTCCAGCACAAATCTGATATGGAGTTACCGGGATTTGAACCATGGAACTCAGCGATGAGTGGCAGACGCGCTGCCGTCTGAGCCACGGAGGCTTCATAACACCGAGTACATCTTCCAAATATCCCTTCATTTGTCCTTGTCTCGTTTCCTTATCAATAATTTCAAATTCAAATTTCGTCACCAGGGATGTTTGTTATGAATTAATAATCTGTACAGCACGGAAAAATATTTTTTGCCACTTTTTTAACCATTTCAGTCCTGGGGAGAAACCTGGCCCATTTTTCATAAAACATTGGTGATAAAGTAGCGATTTATTTTGTGATAGATGATTTAATTATTAATTAATTTCAGTATCTTGAAACATAGCTGTCATATACGATTTCGTCCGGCTCCATGACTAAATGTTTAGCGTGCTGGCCTTTGGTCACAGGGGTCCCGGGTTCAATACCCGGCAGGGTCGGGAATTTTAATCATAATTGGTTAATTTCGCTGGCACGGGGGCTGGGTGTATGTGCCGTCTTCATTATCATTTCATCCTCATCACGACGCGCAGGTCACCTACGGGTGTCAAATCAAAAGCCCTGCATCTGGCGAGCAGAACTTGTCCTCGGACACTCCCGGCAGTAAAAGCCATACGCCAGTTCATTTACTCAAAACTAAACTAATAGACAAAATTCTCATTGAATTTAGAGGTTCTTGTGAATTTCTTTCTGAACTACTTAGAATATATTTCATCACAAGATGAGAGGAGTCTCACGCATGGACATATTGAAAATAAAGTGAGGAAATCTGGGTGCTCATTATGATTAGACAGTGGATTGAATCACCAATATGTAAAGCTTCCATAAACATAGAACTATAATGTGTGCATAAGGGGAAGACTTCAGCAAACAACATTGTCTGAATTGTAGATAACCGGGCGAGTTGGCCGTGCGCGTAGAGGCGCGCGGCTGTGAACTTGCATCCGGGAGATAGTAGGTTCGAATCCCACTATCGGCAGCCCTGAAGATGGTTTTCCGTGGTTTCCCATTTTCACACCAGGCAAATGCTGGGGCTGTACCTTAATTAAGGCCACGGCCGCTTCCTTCCAACTCCTAGGCCTTTCCTATCCCATCGTCGCCATAAGACCTATCTGTGTCGGTGCGATGTAAAGCCCCTAACAAAAAAATATGTAGATAACGTTCATTCTGAGACATTTCGAAGTATTTAGACAAAGAAAAAGAAACGAAAGAAAGAAATAAAGAAAGATTTCGATCATCATAGGTAGTGTGAGGGAGAAGGAGCTATGAGGAGACAGCGAGATAGCGGCAGGGTAGATCACACTGCTGCCGTCTGGTCTGGAAGACGACTAGCTCGGCATCGATCCTAGGACTTGTTCCAAACCTTCCTTATCCGGACCGTAGAACATTGTATGACTGCTTATTGATGTGTTTATAGCTACAATTGAAATCGTAAATCATGGACAAGTGAACGATTGACATTCCAATATTTCGCTGCCTTAAACTATCATACAATAATTGTTTTTTGAAAACACTCATAGAGTTTTAGCAGCGCAGCTGTGAGCTTGCATTCGGGAGATAGTGGGTTCGAATCCCACTGTTGTCAGCCCTGAAGATGGTTTTCCGTTTTTTTCCATTTTCACACCAGGCAAATGCCATTTCCTTCCAACTCCTAGCCCTTTCCTATCTCATTATCGCCATAAGAACTATCTGTGTCGATGCGACGTAAAGCCACAATAATAATAATAATAATAATAATAATAATAATAATAATAATAATAATAATAATAATGTTATTGTTTTTATGTCCCACTAAATACTTTTACGGTTTTAGGAGACACTGAGGTGCCGGAATTTTGTCCCGCAGGTGTTTGTGTGTCGATCAATCCACCGATACGGGGCTCACGTATTTGAGTATCTTCAAATACCAGCTGACTGAGCCAGGATCGAACCTGCCATCTTGGGCTCAAAAACTCAGCACCGTAACCGTCTGAGTCATCCAGCCCGGCATGATTTGTTCTCTATAACTGTAAATATTAACCAGCTGTCATGGTTGGTCATAATGAGAAATCAGATATGAAAAGGAAGTACGTACATCTATGTCAGTGATACGTGATGGCAAGACTAAAGATAAGTGTTATAAGGGTAATATTAATAACTGAATTGGATTTACTTAAGGTTTACAGGGACGCCTAGCTGCGAGAAATTTGTCCTTTAGAAGTTTTATTAAATGCTGGTAATTCTACTGACAGGAGGCTGTCTTGTTTAGGCACCTTCAAATACAACCAAACTGAATTGGGATTGAACCCGCCAACTTGGGCTTAGAAGGTCAGTGCTCCACCATGTGAGCTACTCATACGGGCTCTTAACGGATAAAAAGCATGTCTGGAAATGTATAAAAATACGATAGAATAATTCTATGTTGTTCACGACCTGTCAATCGATGTGGAGTTTAATAAACTATTAAATGTCGGAATTTTGTCCCGATCACGTTCTTTAACTTTCCTGTAATTTCTTGAGATACAGGTCCCTCACAATGAAGCGTTCTAAATCGTGAACCGACTAACCTGGTATTCCAGCCTGCATTCTTGAGCATAGAAGTTGAATGGCTACTTCGCTATGCAGTTGACCAGGATACAATTAATTCATTATCGAAATAACTACCTGTGACATTGTAAGCTGGAGCGATACAGACAGCGAAATAATGTCAAACCGAATGACGAAACAGTAAACCTGAATTTCTAGTCGATGATTAATAATATTAAACTTTTTAATATTGTGTTAATGAAGGTCGTGAGTGCGGGAGTAGGTGGAAGTCAATAGTGCAGGCAAGCAGCAGCAATGTGGAAGGGGCCAGCTGCGAACAAAACAGTAGCGCCGGCGAATTGTTGAGGCTCGCGATAAGGAAGCAGCTAGAAGCTTACTAACAAAGAAGAATTAGCCCAGAATAATCTGGAAGTGGAAACAACGAGAATCTTCTGCGGGCCTATATAGAGAGCGAATACAGCCAGACTCAATCAGTGTAGAGTTAGTCTCTACTGAGTCAGTGTTGCATCAATTGCAAGTGAGTGAACGTAAGCAGACGGTCACGAGTTCGTGATTAGCCATTCATCGGGAGTGAGACCATCGGACAGCTACGCGGAGTTCTGATAGCTGTGAACTGTTCTGGAACGACACTGCGTTGTGAGAAGCCGTGTGGAGAACAGGAGTTCGACGTGCCGGTGTGCAGTACGTTAGACCACGAGCGCCGTTCTCTGTGAGACGTGCAAGCGTAAACATCGAAAGCGCTGTTCTGTTGTATGCTGTAAGGTAGAGTGTTTCGAGTGGTATTACTACAAAATGAAAGAAAATGGCACGCTTCAAGATTAGAAAAAATACAGTAACATGTGGATTTCCTGATAAACTAAACAAACCCGGACCGGCAGAGATTCATGAGTGGATTGAAACAGTTTTAAAATTGAATATTGATGAAGTGAAAGCAATACAATTGGACAATTTGGAAACAGCAGTGTACATAAAATTTACCAGCAAACTTCTGATGGAGCGCATTCTGACTTCAACAGCAGGAAAATCTCAGGTAAAGAAATTCGGTGGTTCATTTTCGGAAGTAATTATGTGCTGATGTGGACACGAAACTAGTAGTATAATGAATCTTCCTACTGAAATGGTCAATAAACGCGTGGCAACTTATTTCAGTAAATTCAGTTAGGTAAATGGCCTTCTACATACACATTTAATGTATTTAGTGGAATTGGAGCTATGCATATCGAATTACAAAGTGCTCTCCGGACAATAGTGACAATTGACGGATATAGAGCTCAGGTAATTTATGAAGGACAACCAAAATACATGCTATTATTGTAGTGGTAGTGATCATCTCCGACAAGACTGCCTGGCAAGGCGAGGAACAACTTTGACCGGCGAAACAGGACCTAGACTGATGAGTCAAGTAGCTGCAGTGAACTCTACTGCCCCATCTCTGGCGAGCGACACAGATGTAAACACAGCAGGAGCGAAAAGGTGGAATCACAACTGGTTATAGGTCTTGAATCACAACATGAACAGACCAGCCCGGGTCATAAACAAGATACACTAAACGAAGTTCAGCTTAACACAACGCAAGCGGAGATACATCCCCTACCGGATAACCTTGTAACATATGACCAAGGCAACTCAGTCGATGTGAACGGACCATGAATAGATCCACAACCAGATCATTTCGAAACTGTAGGTCTGGAACAATCTACGGATCACATTCGAGTTGAAGAACACTCATCCCACCCTAAAACAAATGTCACTGAACTTACGACAGGAAACGGAATTATTAATTCTGAACTCGCAAATACAGCCTTTGACGTAACCAGTTTGTTGGCAGACAAGTCAAATAGTTCTATTAACCCCAACATTAGCAGTCCTCTAGAGGAGGAAATTTTGACATGTCATAGTGAGACTCCTAAACAGCTGTGGTCAGATGACCTTGAACCCTCGCCTCATACACTGCTTAACGATACTAGTGAAATTCCGTCCAGTCATATTGTTCCGCCAGAGAAAAACGTTAAAAAGCTAAAATCTACCCAGTCCATCAAAGATGGCGTACGTAATTCAGTCCAACCTTATATCAGCCCTAAGGGTCCTCGAAGACAAGGAGGGAGGATAGGTGAAAAACGGTAGTATGGGAATGTCTATCAGGTCAAAGGGCTCGGCAGTTAAGTTTAGTATAGATGAATGTTACATTCCTCATGCTATTGACGTACACTATATGGCATTAAATGTTAACTGTATACAGATAGCCAGCAAGCAGCAGCTTCTTAAGAAATTAATTCGTGACCAAGATGTTGATATAGCATTATTACAGGAGATTGCTACAGATGATTTAATTAATATATTTGGGTATGAACGATATTAAATATCAACGAGACCAGAAGAGGTACAGCTATATATATATATATAAGACACAATTCTTCCCAGTTCCCGTGGTATTTCAACATAAAAGGAATTCTAATTGTAAATATTTATGCACCTTCTGGTTCCCAGGCGAGAGCCGAACGAAATTACTTCTAAACCAGTGGTATCATACATCTAATTAAAAATCATAGAGATCGAATCGTTATTGGCGGAGATTTTAATGCAGTTATTAACGCCAGAGATCAGAGCGGGAGTTTTCAGAATTGTATAGCCTTAGCAACTCTAGTGAAAGGGCTCAAACCGATAAACACCCGGAAATTACAAGCATCATCCGACCCAGGCTATACATATTTTTGCGCTACAGGAGCATCGAGATTAGACCGAATATGTCAGTCAAAGTCTGCAAGAGTATGTTGGGAATGCTGATGTGTCACCCGTCGAAGTTTCGGACCATGCAGCATATACGAGGCATATGTAAAATAAAGCAATCAGAGCTGGGAGTAGCTCTAGGAAGGGGTGTATGGGAACTCAATACGAATATTCTCAACAGTGAAGAACTGAAGGAACAGTTTTCTGTGCAGTGACAACTATGGAGGAAACATACTTCACGTTTTACAACGAGACTTGAGTGGTGGTTATTTTATGCAAAGCTCAAAGTAATCAAATTCATGAAACGGTTTAGTGCTCAGTATACTCGACAGATAAATATAAACAATCCGAATTATTTTACAAGTGAGTACGTCAGCTGTATAGGGAAGATGTCAGAAAACCATCAACATACCTCCGGATCAAAAAACAAGAGCACTTCTCCTCAGATTATACAGAGAAATGAATGAAGGACTTAAATACGAGCACGAGATCATCGAAATAATACTGATGAAATGTCATCATTGTACCATCTCATTCGCGAGAGTAAACGAGGCAAACAAAAAACAAGAAACTGACATCGTCAAGTGGGGAGTCTTACGGTGATGTAAATATAATTAAGAACATAATTGAGCATTACTTTACACAATTGTATGAACAAACGATTGATGTTCTTATTGACAGCAACAGTGCCTTTGTTGATACTGTTAGAGGAAGACTGACACATGTGCAGCAAGGCTACCTTATCGAAGAACTGCGGGAGAAAGACATTTATGAAGCCATACAGCGAAGTCTGCCTAACAAATCCCCTGGAGTAGATGGCCTTGGACGAGAATTCTACCTGACATTTTGGCCAGTTATCAAGGAAGACCTGAAATTATGTGTTATATTCAAGATCAAATATAAGTTGACTGAAAGAGCGATTGATTGTACTGGTACCAAAAAACCTAATCCCAAATGTATACATGATTACAGACCAATTACTCTGTTGAATTCGATTACAAGTTACTCACCCGATGTCTTAAACAGCGAATGACCTTCCTTATGTCCGATGCTTTAGGTGCACACCAGTCGTGTGGAGCTCCCGGTAGAAGCATTATACACTCGGTATGTGCAATAGGAGACATTATCAGTGATTGTAGGGTAAGAAGGCAGTGTAAACAGCTAATATCTTTAGATTTCGATCACGCGTTTGACAGAGTGAATCAGAATCATGCCTATTTAATTGCTGTTCTACGTTCAATGGGACTAGACAGCCGATTTTTTTAATATCCTACAATATGTTCTTCAAGGAGGATCTATAAAGTCCAATTTAATGGTTTTTCCACTAAGGCAATTAACATAAAAACAGGAGTACAACTACGATGTCCGTTATCGATGTGATTATTTGTGCTATCTCTTGAAACACCATTGACTAATTTAGCATGTTTACGCGACAGAGATATGATAGAACTTCTTGCCTTTGCTGATGATGTCACCATCATTGCGGACCGCAGAGCAAACACACAAGATCTTCAAAAGACTATCAGTGACTACGGCAATATATCTGGCACAAAGCTAAATGTTAATAAATCGTGTGTGTTAAAATTAGGATCAAGCCATGTACGTGATAAATATTTGTTACACTGGGCAACGGTTCAGAAAGAGGAAAACATCTTAGGACTTAGTTGTTTTAACAGTATTCACAAAATGATCCAGCATAACTGGGGCAAAACAGCGAATAGGATACGCGGACTATTACAGCGAGGAAAGTACAGGAATATATCATTAATGCAGGGAATTCACTATATCAATACATAGATAATCAGTAAACTGGGATAAATGGGTCAAGTCCTACCTCTGCCCCGAGTATCGGGTATTAAGATAATGTCTGCTATAGGATGGTACATCTGACAAGGTTCAATCCTAAGGGTGAATCATGATACATTAACTCTGTCAAGACCTACTGGTGGGTTAGGACTCAAGGATATCCAGAATCATGTGACAGCCTTATTCCTCAATCGACACATAAAATTCCTTATTGGCGAAGGACATCCGTATTCTAAAAAAAATGCTCCAACAGTGGTGCAGTTTACAGCAGATACCAAACCCCTTTCTATGATGTGAAAAAATTCGCCCCTCATGCACGATATTTGAAATATGAAATGAGCTATCTACCACAAACTTTTATGAACAAAAACGTGACCTCGAAAACTATGTACATGTTTCTGCAGCGTAGCCAATATGTAGCTTCCAGTATTCAGCAGTCTATTCTGGTATGCAACTGGAATCGCATCTGGAGGCATATTAAGTATAGGGTTCTTCCTCTTGAACTTCAAGCAAAGTGGTATATAGTTGTTCATGAAATTGTGCTCACAAGTAGTAAATTGTATAATATTCGTATGGCAGAAAGTTCACTATGTTCCGTGTGTCGCAGAGGAGAAGACACTCTTCTCTACCGTCTGCAGGATTCTACCCGTGTTACGCAAGCTTGGCGATATATGACGCACATCATCAAACGGGCTGCTCGATCCCTACATTTTCAAGTACCACCGGAATGGATTGTACGCCCCACCTTTGGGACAACTTAAGCTCATTTTAAATCTGTGCTAGTGTCAGTGATTGCAGTGTACGTGCATACTAAAACCCATGAAACTTGGAACTCTCAACACCATAGTTTGTGTCCAGATATCCAAGATGGTGTTGGTCAAGTTTTATCGTCACCAAGAGCTAAATATGTTGGGGAATATTATACGTTATTGTACTCAATAACGGAAGACTTATATACTGAAAACAATATGAATAATTAAGAAACATAATTGTTATTTTAATCTGTCTTTTGTAATTCTCCGAAATTTATGTTAACTTCTGGCTCGGTAATACCAAAAAGAGTGGGTTACCATTTTTATTTATTTGTATTTTTATTATTTGTATTTATGTTACTTTCATTATTTTCATCACAGCTGTTGAATAGTAATGCTTCCCAACAAAATTTCAATAGTGTCAAGTTAACAAGGCCAAAAAGAGAACTATAATTTTTCAATATGTATATTTTTACCAAGACATTGTTTGCTAATTTTGTAATATAATCTATGTTATTATTGGTGTGATATTCCATATGTTTACCAACGGTACCAACAACTATTCATTGTTTTTACCCAAGAACAGGTCGTTGCTGGTAATCAATTATTGTCTTAGCAAAAAAAAAAAAAAAAAAAAAAAAAATAAGGAATGTTTGTCACCAGTTCACAAAAATGTTCCTAATTCCATGATTTAATTTCACTGGAGAGTTAAAGATTCGGATGCGATGTTGGGTCAAAAATGCGATTTTTTGAAAACAGTGTTATTATTTAGTTAGATAGGTTGACAATATATTTCCAAAGTTTCGTGATGATATTCAGCCTACAAGTGTGTCAAAAGTAATATTTTATTTCGACGTGCATAAGGCCACGCCCCCTTCGTGGTAGTCATCATGACATAAACTGAAATATTTTGCCCATTTGGACGGGCAAAAGTTGAGACAATTCTTACTGCGCGATCAAGAAGGCTGTGACAACTTCCGCTGTATTGCCGTGTGTGCATAGCCCATTTCCGCTGTAAACAGAGATGCAAATTGTTGTTGTTGCCAGGTTATAAACCAATTTCTGAAGTGAGCGGAGTAAGTGAGTGAGTTGAAGATGGGAAACCACTCGGAGGCTTACACAAGCTCACAGATAAAGACATACAAAGTCTGCAGGTTTACTATGGAAAGGCCATAACAGACAATGTTGGAGATGTCAAAGCCATGCAAAAAGCAGTGTGGGCAATATTTTTTCACAAGCTCTCTACTGATGAACATGCAATACATCCTCTTTGCAGCATAACCTGGTGCAAATATAAACAAGCACAGGCAGAAGGAAGATCATATAAACATAAACACAATCTTCCTGAAGCTGTAATGAATGCCATCAAGCCCATATTCCGGATTCTAGCACACCCAGATCTGTTAAAAAATGTACCCATGGCAAAACTCAAAACGCGAATGAGAGTTACAACCAGTTAATATGGAAAAGGTGTCCAAAAACAACATTTGCTTCTTCTGATGTTGTTAAAATTGCTGCATATGATGCATGTTTGGTGTTCAATGATGGAAATAACGGAAGAATCAAGGTCCTTGAAAGGCTTGGTTTTGATGCTGGTGCTTACACGCGGACAATTCTGGGAAAGATAGACGACCAACGCATTGCTGCTTTTGAACTATCAGGGGAAATGCTCATCAAAGAGTCCAGGCAAATGAAACAGGTGAAAAGGAGAAGTTTAGAAGAGTCACAAGAAGAAGAGGAATATGGTTATGGCCAGCATTAGTTGCTTGTTTCTGGTAAATAACATTTCAAATTTTCTTTTCTCATTTCCCGTAAATTACATATTGCAACATATACGGAACATTTTCTCCTAAACTAACAGGGCTATTCCATTGAAATTTGGTACAGTTATTTCAAATAACTAGGTCTACAATACCCTCGGACAGCTTTTACCTAAATAAAATTGGAAAGAACTTATACATTTATATATACCTATAAAAGAGGTCAATTTTTTTTCTAGAATTGAAAATATAATTTATAAAAAACAAAAACATTCTGACTAATTCTGTTTGAGAGAATTTTTCAACTGCTTTCTTACAGTCTATATACAAAAGTTCAAGTTCATATCAAAGACAGTTTTTGAGTAAATGCTCCTTACAGCATGACAAAATTTTCAAATTTTGAATTTTCAGAATTTTAAAAATATTAAATATTATATTTTCATATTGGTGGAAAACATTCCTCTGAGACCTATTTATGTGTATACAAAGTTTGGTAAAGCTAACTCTAAAATGCCCCGAGTTATAATAAAAATGCTGTTATACTGTAATATCGCATACGTCCCCCCTTAAAAGAAACATTCTCACATGATACATTTGTCATTGAACATCGGTTTCTGTTTCGATACTTGCAAAGTTATCATTCTGATTTCCGAAAAAAGTTACACCCAGTATTTATTGGATATAAACTGACTGATTGATTGATTGATTGATTGATTGATTTAGTTCTCAGGAGTGGTAAATAATCTGTTGTATCCTTGGTTCTACTTTTCTATTTTGTTAATTTCTTTTTAGAATATCCATTATATCTACCTGATCGATGTCAATTGCATGTCAATTTATGTAAAAAACTGAAAATATTTTTTATATGCTTTGTCTGTCACGCAGCCTTTATGTTAAGAAAGCAGTTCAAACCATAAACAACGCAACCCTTACACCCTTATGTGGTTTCTGCGTGCATTTAGCCTCAGTTTAGGGCTTGGTTGAGGGCTTAAGATCGGATAAATTCCTACTGCCACACGTTGGTCATGGCGAAGTTCCCGTATTCAAACCCGGATCACTCATATTAGAAGGGGAACATAGCTAGATTCCTCGCGAACGCGCTCTCTTGAAAATGAAACAACGGTAACTTTTAGGTGAATGCACATCATTCCGATATGGGTATCTCAGTCTCAATTGGTATCTCATTGGTATCTCTACTCGACGAATAGAGGTGATAATTCTCATTATCTACAGACGGAATAGCTGTATTGTAAGACATATATAGTTAGAATATAGGTTGTAAGTTTGAATATTTGGTTGTTGGAGAAAAAAAAGATACCCCCTTCATGACTTCAGCTAACTTCCTGTGAAGTAAGGGAGAACATTCGAACTGCGGGACTGCATTTCTGAGCTACAAGGTACAGTTTGTCAGTGTACATCTTTTTATATCATCAAGAGGACTAACAGAGTAAAGTTGTCAGCCGTATGCATGATTTCTTTCTGATATTATGTGTTAATGCAGAGTAGTTTTTGTCATTTAAAATAGCTAATATTGTTAGAGAAGCCGTAATGTCCTTAGGAGTTACTACTGGGGGAGGGGGGAACAAATCAAGAGTAGCTGAAAAGAGATTTGACCAAACTGTTCATTCAAGCAATGGATACTTGGCGCATTGGTTAGTAATCTAGTGCATGGAGCAACCTTTATCGATACACTGCAAATATACACGGACACGTCAATAATCTACATTATATTGCCCTGGAAAAAGTACAAACACTGAGTGATCGTGTTAAAAACAGTTTTTCATCGGGTGAGTTGGCCGCGCGTTTAGGGGCTCGCAACTGTGAGCTTGCATCCGGGAGACAGTCGGTTCGAACCCCAATGTCGGCAACCCTGAAGATGGTTTTCCGTGCTTTCCCATTTTTACACCAGGCCGCTTCCTTCCGACTCCTAGGCCTCTCCTATCCCATCGTCGCCATTATACCTATCTGTGACAGTGAGACGTAAAAGAATTGTTATATGACAGGAAACAATGTCAGAGTAGAAAAAAGTGACAACTGGTTTATAATACTTCTATGATGAGAATAAAAATACCATTTGTATTTACCCAAGCATATTGCTTATTTAGAAACTTAATCCCATTGTTCATAATTAAACCTTGGGCTTTGCATAGCTGTGGACAGTTCACTGTACATATGAGCACGCTATCACTAATAAACAATACTAACAACATACTGATTTTAGTTGATTAAGAGTTCGGTACATCAATCTTCAATTTTGTGTTGAATTAGTTCGCCATTTTAGCTATTGTGGGAATGTATTTACTATAGAATTTTGAGAATGGTCAGTTGTAACATATGAGTTTTCACTCGTTTTCAACAGAAAATATCTTACTCTCCCAGAACTGCTGTACACCAGGACCTGAAGACATGACTTACCATGAGCACAGGTCGACACATATCTGTGGAAATAGGGAGCCAGCGAGACGGAATTTGTTTCAATTACAATTGTTTGTATACCCTTAAAGAATATCTAGTGTAGAAGGGTCGGATAAACAGAAAGGGACACTTCTTTATCCGCGTCAATGTTATCCCGTGTTTAAAGCGAGCGAGCCAGTCCAGCCTTTGCTCCAAACTAGGGCATTGCAAGTGAACCGTGATGCTGATCATAGCGTGTGGCGCGCTCTCTTGACGTCGGTCACGCAGAACGAACACAATAACACAGGCAAATGGAAAATTACACTCGAGAGACCGTCACAGCACTGCCCTTCAGTATTCATCAGAACTCTTTCAATAAAGTACTTACGGTCCCTATGAATTTCCAGATATTTATTAACAAAGTCCATGAAAAAAGGAAAAGCTTCTCAGAAGTTATGAGATGTATGTGTGCAAATAGTAACAATCATGAGAGTTCTAGCAGCAATATTTAAAAAAAGTCCTTCAGTTATCTCCCTCATTGGCATAGTCGGTTAGTCAGTTTCTTATGTTCCCAACATAGAGAGTTCGATTCTGTCTGAGGTGGGGTGTTCAGATGCGGCAATTCCATGCTGTTGGTTTCTCGCTGAAAATCTCCTTTAGGACAACATTTTGATGCACTATTTTTTAATAATCTATAGTAATTAAGGGGCGTAAAACAAATAGCATCTTTTTAATTTAATTACTTGGGGCGCGCAACTGTTAGCTTGCGTCCGGGAGATAGTGGATTCGAACCCCTCTGTCGGCAGTCCTGAAGATGGTTTTTCCGAGGTTTCCCATTTTCACACCGGTAAAATGCTCGGGCTGTACCTTAGTGAAGGCCACGGCCGCTTCCTTCCCACTCCTAGCCCTTTCCTACCCCATCGTCGCTATAAGACCTATCTGTGTATGTGCGACGTAGAGCAAATTGTAAAAAAAAAAAAAAAAAAAGTAATCACCGGCTCCGTGGCCTGTGGACAGCAAGCTTCCCCCTTACTCAGAGTCCCGGGGTTCGATTTCCGGCCAGGTCAGGTATTTTAAACCGGGGTCTAAGGGCCAATTCGGGCCACTCAGCCAACGTAAGAACAATAGAGAAGTTATCTGACGATGATATTGTAGTCCCGGTCTAGAAAGCCAAGAATAATGGGCGAGAGCATTCGTCTTGTTGACCGTGCGTCAACTCGTAATCTCCAGGTCTTCGGGCTGAGCGTTGCACTTTGAGGCCATTTTAATCTTTCAGTAAGGTATTAAGAATACTAAACTTCCAAAAATGTTGATGACCTTGAAGTTTGTCCATTTAGAACAACATACATAATCATCATCATCATCATCATCATCATCATCATAATTGCTTCTGAACGAGCCAAGCATCATCACCATATTTCACATTTAATTTTGCTAGATGTTTAACTTCGCTCTGACGCATTGAAAGTTTTCGGCAACGCTGGAATGGGGAAAGACACTTACTGATATGAAAATAGAGAACAGAACTGCCAGTGGTGGGATTTGAATCCACCATCCCTGAATGCAAGCTCACATCTACGGTTTCACGCAACTGCATTTACGGATTCCGAAGACGCGAAGGGCTGGAAGTTTAACCCGCGGAAGTTCCTGTACCTACCAGTGAATATATCGACATGAGGCTGACATGAGCATTTTCAAATACCACCGGACTTAGCTATGTTTGAACCTGCGACCTTTGTATCAGGAAGTCATCGTCTGAAGGTCTGAGCCACTCAGGCTATCACTTCAATAAATGTTGGAAGTACAATTCTTCAAAGAGCCAGAGTATGTACCACTAGTAGAACAGTTGATTTATAGTGGTCCGTCCATATTAATACCACCTGCATATTTTGCAGCAAGGAAAATCTTCCTTAGCTTCTGAAATATTAGTCTCTTAACCACAAAAATTCAATCTGCTATTTCTGCAATCATTCTAAACATGATTTCAGTTTACAGTTGATTGTAGTCTAATCTAGTTTCATAGTTAATGTAGTACGAATATATTTTTTCTGCACTTTGTTATTGTGTCCAAATTAGTAGTTACATGAATGGTAGATTATAAAGTTGAACGAGTATAAAGTGGACCTAAACGCCTTTAAGTAGCCACTCTCAGTAAGGTTACCACATACGTCTGCAGTTATGTAATTATATCTTGAAACAATCTTCGAAACTAATTCTCTGTTTATAACCTTATGCCTTTGCTAACGAGATCTAGTGTTTGTAATGCACTGTGTCTTCTGGATGCAGCCGTTCCCTGTTATGCATGGTGGGAAAATGTCGCTCTTGGGGCCGGTTAGTAGATACATTTCAGGTGGCTTGGCAGGCTGGATTAATGAGAAAAGCAACGAGAAACTACCTCACTCTTCTTTTCCCTTCTACGCCTCTTCAGCCATCTATGACAGCTGATGGCGGAGCAGTTGAGACCAAACCAGTTTTCGGACTAACTACTCAACCTAACAGATCTTCACACTACAGACATATGGAATGAAGTAAATAACTCCTAGGGATGCCACTCGCGAAATTCTCTACTTCTGAAGTATAGGCTACAACATAAATAACCTATTGATCTTCTTCAAAATATTTATTTCAGCATCAAATCTTGATATTCTTGCTGTTGATTTATGCACAGGACTAGAGATTCCGAGCGAGTTGGCTTCGCAGTTGGGGTCATATTGGTACTGGCTTGAATTCAGGAGATGGAGGGTTCGTATTCCATTGTTGGCAACAATGAGTATGGTTTTTCCGATTTCCTATTTCTCTGCCAGGCAAGTTCTGGGACTGTCACTTCCTTCCCAGTCTTAGCCTTGTTCTATCTCACCCTCACCACAAGACTTCTCTTGCGACGAAACGAATAGCAAAGACAGAAGAAAAGAACTAGAGATCTCGTGATGAAAGGCACCGTGTGTGTCTAATGACTAGTGTAGTTATCATGTTCATTGGGTGGTAGTGACTGAGAAGGCAAGTCTCACAGTTTTCCTTCAGTTGAAGAGAGAAACGACATACAGTCAGGCGAGTAGTTAAAACACGACCTCATCTCTCCCTAGATCCGAGATGTCATCAGGAGTACGTTCAAGCACATTGAGCTAAAGTCGTCAGTAATCTTATTTAAAACATTGACTTCTACAAAAGTCTTGGTATAACCTTCTCTAGAGGTCAAATACATTTTCCCTCTGAAACTCGTGGAACGTATTAATTTCTTTTTCAGTCTGCATTTAACGTGTTTTTCCTGTTCCACAATCGCATATATGAATAAAAGAGTATCTGGACCGAGCATTTGGCTGTGCGGTTTGAGTCACGTAGCTATCAGATTGCGTTCGGGAGGTAGTAGGTTCGAACCCCATTGTCGTCAGCCCTGAAGATGGTTTTCTGTGGTTTCCTAGTTTCACACCAGGCACACCGTAATTAAGACCATGGTCGCTTCCTTCCCACTCCTAGCCTTTCCCTATCCCATCGTCACCTTAAGACCTATCTGTGTCGGTGCGACGTAAAGCAAATTGTAAAATTACCTGGTTCATTTCTCAGATACTGAAAGGAAATCTGCTACATGGGGGAAAATGTCATCATTCACATACCGTAGAAAAGTCAGCCATTCGTATATTTAGAGTGCTTCTGTAAGCTTAACCATTAGTACACCTTCATACCATCGTGTGACTGCGTTGGTTGCGACTGTTTTAAGCGTCAAAACAACGCGATTGTCAGCCAGTGATATTCCTAATTCATTAATCGGAAGTCAAAAGTTTCGAAAGAGGTCATGTTGTCCTTCTACATCACGAAATCATGTTTGATGTTATCATAATGCAACTGACACAAATACACATGAACCGAAGGGTGTGTCACATATCTGTCTGAAGTAGCCTGGCAGGAATAAAAAGGTGTCACTCACATGTGACTGAGGGGTGGCAATCAATGTGTTAGCAAGAGGGAATGTTGATCTATACTAATTTCTCGTTGAAATTATTTTTGAGACGTATTATGAACCATTTCTTAGCATAATTAAGAGAATCACAAATAGTGGCGTAGGAAATTATTACAGGATTTCGGATTTTTATAGAAAACACAACCGGGCGAGTTGGCTGTGCGCGTTGAGGCGCGCGGCTCTGAGCTTGCATCCGGGAGATAGTAGGTTCGAATCGCACTATCGGCAGCCATGAAGATGGTTTTCCGTGGTTTCCCATTTTCACACCAGGCAAATGCTGGGGCTGTACCTTAATTAAGGCCACGGCCGCTTCCTTCCAACTCCTAGGCCTTTCCTATCCCATCGTCGCCATAAGACCTATCTGTGTCGGTGCGACGTAAAGCCCCTAGAAAAAAAAGGAAAACACCACCTGTAGTACACTGATCTTGGATGGATAAAAATGGTTTGGTTAATGATGCTGAACATAATATTAGAATAGTTTTTTCTTAATAACTGAATAAGTCAAAACATAGATGTTGGTTTTCTTAATATATTTTTCTCCTCCCTCTGATTCATGAGGCAAACTTGTTCAGTTGTTTTAACATGAAATATATCGTTCAATGTTTCTTCATTTTCCGGCAGCACCATCAACTCCATTTTATTCTGGGTGAATGTAAGGTCCCACTTCCAGCAACCAATCGGACTGAAATAGTTTCAGATTATGATGTTAAAAGTTTAATGTAGAAAAATTACTGTTTTCTACGTCTTTAAATCTGTCGTATGGAGGTCTACTGCTTCGAATTCCTTACACTTCAGGAATTGTTGCACCGTAAAATGTCCAGTTTTCAGTTAGTTCACGTCTCCATAACTACCTTACAACCTACAGACGAAGCACGTGAGTTAGAACACAATGTTATTTTAATGTGGTGATTTAGACTTGATTACCTATTTCTATAGAAATAACAGTTATCAAGCTTTTAGTTTATTGTGATTGCTGATATAGTGATAATAGCCGTAGGAATCCTGTTTTATCTAGAATACAAACCATAGTGATGTAACTTATTTCAAAAATCCCACATGCGTCTATACAAACTGATCCGTTATCCGAGGGCGGTAGCTAATGGCGCTCTTACGTTGCGGAGGTGGACTCGATCAGAGGACTTCCTCACCCAGTTGCTCTTCCTGCTCAAGCTACTCCACAACGTTCCTCGGTGTAGCTGTTCCCGACTTTATTTAGTTTGTATTGCAAGGCGTCAATTGTCTGAATACAGCGCACCTGGGAATCAAAACCATATGAACATGAGCGCCGAGCGTTAAGGAGGATGTAGCCAGTCGTTGGAAGTGAGGCGTCTTAAAATGGAATTTAAAATGAGGCCTATCTAGGTCAAGGACTGAAGGGACACTTAAGCTGAACCTGACCCATCGCGCTATAATCTGCCTCAATTGCGATCCATTAACACCCTCCGCGTGAGGAATGGTCCGGGGAACAGCTGATACTGTGCTTTTAAATGAAAGCAGAGCTCAGCGGATTTCCATATTGGATGCCTAATAAATTGCCTTAACCCAAAATAAAAAAATAGGCTTGTGATGACATGGCCAAAGTTCGACCTAGTTATTTAGAAAGTTGAACGTTGTAAATTAAAGGACCATACACATGGCTTAGTTATTCACAATCAAAGATACAAAGTGTTAACTAACTCTAATATTAAGTTATTGAAAGTAATAATAATGACTTACACGAAATAGTTTATTCAAGACGAGTCTCATTGGTATGGTAAAAGGTAAAACTTCCTATCAACACTTTCACTTGGACATGTTACTGTTCATCGTTCAGAAGTCGAGGATATTTTGACGTCAGTGATAGGGAAGAATAAGATATCATTACAGATAGGAACTACTGATCTCTCTTAAATTCATAACGCGGGACTGAATTCCTGAAACTCTCCTAAACCATAATTATTTTTTTCTATCGGTAGGTGCACTAATTGACACATGCGTCATTCTTACTTGTTAGAGCAGCGCAGGTATTCAGATGACTTCTGATGGTGACAAAGCTTGCAGGACGGCTCAAGAACGGATGGAGATTATTCCCTAGGGATTCATGTCAGACTCTCAGACTGCCTTCAAGATATTCTCTCTTCCAGTGTGTGGTGGCGATATTAAAAAAAAAATCCTTGACAGTCAGTTTTGCAGATTTATAAGATATTTCCTTATTGATAAATTGTTAAAATATTAGCTCACTTCTTGGCAAATGCATCAGCTCATTTATTACCTCTGATGAGGCAGTGTACTGGTATCCACTGTAGAGTGATTCTATTATACTCTGCCTCGAGTTGTCGCCGTCTTTATGAACTTGCATTCGGGAGATAGTGTGTTCGAACCCCACTGTCGGCAGCCGTGAAGATGGCTTTCCGTGGTTTCCCGTTTCCACACCAGGCAAATGCTGGCGCTGTACCTTAATTTAGGCTACGGACGCTTCCTTCCAATTCCTAGCCTTTTCCTAGCCCATTGTCGCCGTAAGACCTACAGTATCTGTGTCGGTGCGACGTAGAGTAACTTGCTGATGAACTGCGTAGAAAATCAAGCAGCGCTAGAGTTCATATAAGGATTGACCACTACTACTTCATAGAATGTACGTAATCCCCCTTATTTGAGGAAAAGTTTACATCGTGAAAACATGTACAGTACCGGTCAAAAGTTTAGGACCACATTAAGAAATCACGAAATGTCATCTGTAACCCAAAATTGTGCCACTAGACCTCTGTAATTTTCTTTCTGAGCTCTCACATCTAATACGATATATGTCGCCTGATTTTGTTGAGTTTGTCCAGATACTGTATAAGTTATGAATTTTTAACTCTTGGAAGGTCACACCAAAAAATTAAAAAAAATTGGTAATATAATGTACTGTACACTCTAATTGGTTGCAAGTATCACCACCAAGATTTTTTGTAGACTTAGCAATAGGTGGGGGCCATTTTAGTATAAATATAAAAATTCCGAAAATATGTGGCACCGGTTTTTTGCGTGTTTTATTTTTTTGACCAAGGCGAAAATTGTTGATTTTTCTTTGCCTTTGTTATGTATGACCCAAGGTCTCAGGACGAGCTATCGGCATCAAACTTATCTGCGCTGATAGTTTCATTTGCACTCTGCGGATGGCATCCAAAAACACATTTCTGATGCCGATAGCTCACAATGAAACCTATGACAAGAACAAGGAAAAATTGACTATTTTGGCTCTGGTTTGAAAAAAAAATAAACGCACAAAAATGGGTGCCGAATTTTTTTGGAATTTTTATATTTATACTAAAATGACCCCCAACTATTGCTAAGTCTATAAAAGAATCCTGGTGGTGATACTTGAAACCAATTAGAGGATACAGCACATAATATTTCCAAAAATGTTGACTTTCTGATGTGACTTTCCAACAGTTCAAATTGTATAACTTATACAAACCTTGGCGTAAATTACTGAAATCAGGCGATGCATATCCTATTAGATGCAAGAGCTCAGGAAAATTTTTACAGAGGTCTAGTAGCATAATCGTAGGTTCTAGATGGAACTTAATGATTTTTTAATGTGGTCCTAAACTTTTGACCGGTACTGTAGGTCCATTAGTTTAGATATCAAGAGGACGGAAAGGAATATCCGTCTCTATCAATGGAACAAAACATTAATACCGTTACAATTCCATCCCTTGAAAAATGATTTGCAGGTAGTGTTGATGGTTTCAATAACTCTCTCAACCTGGCGAGTTGGCCGTACGGTTAGGGGCGCGCAGCTGTCAGTTTGCATCCGGGAGATAGTGGGTTCGAATCCCACTGTCGGCAGCCTTGAAGATGGTTTTCCGTGGTTTCCCATTTTCACACCAGGCAAATGCTGGCACTGTACCTTAATTAATGTACGGCCGCTTTATTCCCACTCCTAGTCCTTTCCTGTCCCATCGTCGCCATATAACATATCTGTGTCGGTGCGACGTAAAGCAACTAGTAAAAAAAACTTTCATGGTCGTCAGTTGTAAGCATTTGAGCAATCACCTAAAGCACAGTTAGTCTTTTCTTTTTACGGTGCACCGACACAGGTAGGTCTTATGGTGACAATAGGATACGGGAGAGCTGAGAGTGGGAAGGAAGCTGCCGTGGCGTTATGGTACAGCCCCAGTATTTTCCTTGTGTGAAAGTAACAAACCACGAAAAACCATCTTCAGGACTGCCGACAGTAAGGTTGGAACCCACTACCTTCCCAAACGACGCAGCACTCGCTTAGTACAATTTGTTTAGTGACTTACTCTGTGTTATACAGTTAGTGAAATTCCAGTACAATTCATCAGCTTCCAAAATATATTTGCTTTATTTTCCTACTTTATTGTAAGGTTCATAATGTTTTACTTATCGCGCAATCTAAAACAAAAATAAGTTAATTTAGATTCCCACTACGTTACCTTTTGACATGGCTCAGACGGGAAGAGGGTTAGTATGATCATCAAAAGGTTCGGGAATGAGATTTTCCAATAGTGAACAATACCGCGCCTTGGACCATCTATTTCATTGCAGGCTTATCTGGATAAGTGTGTGGCGTAAACTGACGGTAACGATGATAGCATACATTGTACTGAACACACGGCACGGCACCGAGTGTATATTCAAATATGATCTTCTTTTCCTCTATTATCGTCCAGCTGCTTGGCTGAATGGTCGGTGCAATTCCCTTTGATTCTGACGGCCCTGGGTTCGATTTCTGATTGGGTAGAGGATTTTAACGCGTCTACGTAAGTCCTCAGGTTCCGAGACCAGGTGCCAGTGTTTGTCATAATACACTTATATTCATCTACATACAACACTCTACGACCACAGAAACACGCAATAGTGAATACAGCCTTAAACGCAGGGATGGAAGAGCATCTGGCAGCAAAACGTAGCCAAATCTACATATTCGTAGTTCTGACATAAACTAATTGGAAAAAAGCCACGAAGAATATTATTATTATTATTATTATTATTATTTATTATTATTATTATTATTATTATTATTATTATAATTATTATTATTATTATTATTATTATTATTATTATTTCGTTTCGGCCAACTAAGGACCACGTCATTTCAACTGTTTCCCTTGAGCTTTAATGTTGGTCCAGTACTCCTTCATTCGTATACGGTGTTGCTCCTTTCGCTCTTTCGTCCATGCCTTTCCAGTTTTCATCTTCGGTTTTGGTTGGAAACTCTGATGTTCTTGGAGTTTTTTCTTCAGTGGGACACGCTCCTGGATATCTTCAAATGAGATCCTAATCTCCTGCAGATCTTTCTGTACCTCACTGAAGGAAAGTGAAAATGCGGTTGGTTAACCGTGCTGAATTCATTCGGGCCATGTGTCCATAAAAAGTAATCCTCCTTTTTCGTATCACATCGGTTATTTTTTCCACATGCGAGTACAACTCCTGGTTGTGCCGTCTCCTAAACTCGCCGTTGTCTTTGACTGGACCTAAGATTTTTCTCAAAATCTTTCTTTCCTTGGCCTCCGATTTCTCCATCATGCCTTTTTTGTTCATGGCGAGACATTCCGCTGCATATAGAGCCTCTGGCCGGATGACAGTGCAATAGTGTTTGATTTTTGCATTCAGAGATATAGATATTTTGTTACAGACATTTCTAGTCAGATGGTAAGCCATTTCTATTATTATTATTATTATTATTATTATTATTATTTTTATTATTTTACAAGCGAATGGACCACTAAGGATCATGCTACAACTTCATTTCTTTCTCTTCGTGCGTAGTTTTCTCTGTGTCCAATACTCCTTCATGCGTTCGCTGGCCTGCTTCTGTTTTTCATCTGTCCAGGCTCTTCTGGTCTTCTTAGTTCTTTCTGCGGCTTGAACACCTTCCAAATTCTTCAGTGTGTTCCTAAACGCATTCCTTTCTGGACTACTGAGATGCTTAACCTTTCCATATCCTTCTTCGTTTCCTTAATCTATGCTGTAGTGGTCTTTTTTCTCGAGAAGTAATCAAATATCTGTTTGGTAACTCTGTTTGCGTTCATTCTGTACAGATGTCCAAGAAACGCCAGCCTCCTTTTCTTCATGGTCTCTGAGATTCTTTCCACCTTCTCGTAAACTTCTTTGTTGCTCCGAAGTTTCCATCTGCTTTCAGTTTGGACAGCTCCCACAATTTTTCTGAGGATTCTTCTTTCCAAGACCTCTAGCTTCTCCAGTTTGTAGTTCATGGACAGGCATTCACTGGCATACAGACATTCTGTTTTGACCACGGTGTTGTAATGTTTTAATTTGGAATTCCAGGATAAGCATTTCTTATTGTAGATGTCTTTGTCAAGCCGTATGCTCTCTCCATTTTTGAGATCCGATCTTCCTCTGCAGCTTATTATTATTATTATTATTATTATTATTATTATTATTATTATTATTATTATTATTATTATTATTATTACAGTCGAAACTGGTTATAACGACTCCGAAGTGACGACCAATCAGAGGTCAAAGGTCGTTACAGGCGACAGTGGCGCAAATTGATATTTGTTGTTGTTGTTGCTAAAATGTAATATCTGCAAGTTTTAGGCTGCACACGTACAGTATATGTTTCATCAACAGATTAAAGTAAAAACTTCAAAAAGCACGGGAAGTAAGTACTGTATTTGAAATAATTTCTGGAGTGAAACTCAGAGGAACTTTTCCTTCATGTTTACACAGTAGGTACTGCAGTAATATGCCGGCAATTTTTTTAATTTATTAAAGAATTGGCTTTACCTCGCACCGGCACAGGCAGGTCTTATGACAACGATGGGATAGAAAAGGCTTAGGAAAGGAAGGAAGCGGCCGCAGCCGTAATTGAGGTATAGCCCCAGCATTTGCATGGTGTGAAAATGGAAAACCACGGAAAACCATCTTTAGGGCTGCCCATAGTGGTACTAAAATCCATTATCTCCCGGATGAAAGTTCACAGTTGCGCGCCCCTAACCGCACGGTCAACTTGCCCAGTAAAATAGTAAGTAAAGAAATAAGTGGCAACTTGATCAATAATGTCACACACGGTGTGGCTAATAAATGAGATGTTCTCTCTCTCTCTCTCTCCTTAAAAAATTGTAGAAATCATTGAGTATGTCCGGCTCCATGGCGAAATGGTTAGCGTGGTGGCCTTTGGTCCAGGGTGTCCCGGGTTCGATTCCTGGCGGGGTCGGAAATTTTAACCATAATTGGTTAATTTCACTGACACGGGGCTGAGGGTGTGTGTCGTCTCCATCATCTCTTCATCCTCATCACGAGGCGCAGGTCGCCTACGGATGTCAAATCAGAAGACCTGCATCTGGCGAGCCGAACTTGTCCTCGGACACTTCTTATTTTTCTACCCCTTTTTCCAACACCTGTGGGGTCGCGGGTGCGAACTGTGTCGCACAATTGAATTTGTCCCTGTTTTCCAGCCGGATGCCCTTCCTGACGCCAACCCTATATGGAGGGATGTAATTACTATTGCCTGTTTCTGTGGTGGTTAGTAGCATGGTATGTTGTCTGAATATGATGAGGAGAGTTTTGGGACAGACAAATATATTCAGTCCCCGAGCCAGAAGAATTAATCAGAAGCGATTAAAATCCCCGACCCGGCCGGGAATAGAACCCCATGAACCGAAGGCCAGTACGCTGACCATTCAGCCAACGAGTCGGACAACTTGTCCTCAGTCACTCCTGGCACTAAAAGCCATGCGCCATTTCAATTCATTTCATTTCATTTCATTATGATACACCGATTTCCTTCGCGATGCTGACGTTTCTTTCCTCTTTTTGTAAATGCCTTACTATGTGTGACTTTTCCTCAATATTAAACAATTTCCCTTTCATTTGTGACATCTTCACAGCGATGCTTGCCGTGATTCTTTAACAGACAAACTGATTGGGAATCCAATTGTGGTCATTTCTGACGCATACAATGCTTCTGGTAATACGAGTGTTTTATAGTGTCTAAGTTTGGCCTGTCTTGATATGTTTTCTTATTATAATGTGACCATGTGAGTTTGCTTTCTGGAGTTTGAATAGTAACAAACAAAAAACATTGGCCTTTATATTCGATAAATTTTTCCGAATATGTGGTAAAAAATATGCCGTTTTATACGATATGTCGTAAGCGATGTCTTACTAAGCGATATTTTAAATACAATGTTTATACGTGATTTAGAAATGACTGTTAGATTTCACCGTTATATCCAACAGATCGTTAAAAGCATTGTCGCAATAAACTGTTTCGATTGTATTATTACTATTATTATGAGATGATTGTGGTGGCGTTTAGTAAATTCACAATAATAATAATAATAATAATAATAATAATAATAATAATAATAATAATAATAATAATAATAATAATAATAATAATCATATGGCCTCAACTACCGTGTGCAGACATTTCGATTTGACGCCATCTGGCTGTCTGCTCTTCAATTTCGACGTTCCGTTTTACTCTAGGCCCGCTAGATGGCAGACAGAGTAAACCGGATCTCTCTTGGGCGTCTATGGCTGAGATTTAATGAATTTTGTCGGGTAAACACCAAATGTGTCACCAGAGATCTTTTACATGCCGACATCGTAAGACATGGAGTATCGAATGGACTTTTTCCGCCCTTCAAAAATCCGACTACCTCTGCTGGGTTTGAACCCGCTATCTTGGGATCCGGAGGCCGACACTCTACCACGGATCCACAGAGGCAGCTAGTAAATTCACAGAGGCTTGCAGACTGAATGCTCAAGGTATTAGAGTCTATAATAATAATTTCGTGTGGCTGTTTCCAGCCGAGTGCAGCCCTTGTAAGGCAGACCCTCCGATGAGGGTGGGCGGCATCTGCCATGTGTAGGCAACTGCGTGTTATTGTGGTGTAGGATAGTGTTATGTGTGGTGTGTGAGTTGCAGGGATGTTGGGGACAGAACAAACACCCAGCCCCAGGGCCATTGGAATGAACCAATGAAGGTTAAAATCCCCGACCCGGCCGGGAATCGAACCCGGGACCCTCTGAACCGAAGGCCAGTACGCCGACCATTCAGCCAACGAGTCGGACATTAGAGTCTATAATGAAGATGTATGTTATGTGCGTATGTATTATTTTTTCACTGAGTTATCTTTGCAACTGGCCACTCATAAAATTACAACAGACCTCAAACCATTATCAATCAATAATTTATACAGAGTTCATTAACCTTTACAATCTCTACCCCGCAATAATGAGTAGAATATTCTCATGAAATCTGGGATTATCGGTGCTTCCTATCAAAGCAATCGCTAGAACTATATTTTCCAGTAGTGGAACGGTAGACGGGTAATTCCTTGTCTTGAATGACGAATGGCCCAAAATGTATGAGTCTATGTAAATGATTGTGAGATAGCTATCGCTGTACACTGATGGTATCAGGCTTAGGGATCTAGAAGTAACTCAAAGGCTACACTATATATTCAGGATGTAAAATGCGCGTAAGAATATTTTAGGTGTATGGCTGAAATATTTAGTACAATTTAACACACGTGAACGTGAACAAAACTTCTACGTTATTAATGAATATTAATTTATTACTTAAAAGTGTTGAATATAGCGTATTCCATTTAAGTATTTGAATACCCGTGTTTGAATAGACATACGCATCAAGTTGACTAAAATATTGTTTCCCTTAAATTGAATAGTAAAATGTTTATTAATTCTCGTATCAGAAACCAAAGCACCGACACAGTTACAAATATTCTGAAAATCATTAGATATATTTTGACCAGAACTCGTCCAGTTCCTTGACTGAATGGTCAGCGCAGTCACTCCAGTTCGGAGGGCACCGGATTCGATTTCTTTGGCTTGAGGATAAGGTGTTTGTAATGCCCCTAACATCTCTGTAATTCACATGTCACACACGAAACTATCCTCCACTACATCTTATCCCTCGGTACCCTGTCATATGCTTTCTCTGGATCTACGAAATATAAACACAACTATCTATTCCTCTCGTAGCGTTTTCCTATTACCTAGCGCATACTGAAAATCTGATCCTGACAGCCTCTCTGTGGCCTGAAACCACACTGGTTTTCATCCAACTTCCTCTCAACCACTGATCGCACCCTCCCTTCCAAGATGCCAGTGAATACTTTGCCTGGTATACTAACCAATGAGATACACCTCGATAGTTGTTGCAATCCTTCCTGTTCCCTTGCTTATAGATAGGTGCAATTACTGCTTTTGTCTAATATGAAGGTACCTTATGAACACTCCATGCTAAACTTACTACTTTATGTAGCCATTTCTTCCCTGCCTCCCCACTATACTTCACCATTTCAGGTCTAATTTCATCTATTCCGCTGCTTTGTGATAATGGAGTTTAATTACCATCTTTTCCACTTCCTCAAGCGTAATTTCACTAACAACATTTTCTTCCTCCCCATGAGTTCGGTTGTTCACGACACCACCAGGAAGATTTCCTTTCACGTTGAGAGAATTTTCAAAATATTCCCTCCACCTGTCCAGTGATTCCCTGGGATCTATTATGAGTTCACTTGAATTACCCAAAACACTGGTCATCTCCTTTTTACCTCCCTTCCTAAGATTCGTTATTACTGTCCAGAGAGGTATCCCTGCTGCTTGACCTAGCTTTCCCAGGTTATTACAAAATCTTCCCACGACTTCTTTTTGGATTCAAAAACTATTTGTTTCGCTCTGTTTCTTTCATCTACGTACATATCCCTGTCTGCATCGGCCCTTGTTTGGAGCCATTTCTGATAAGACTTCTTTTTACGTTTACAGGCTGCTCTCACTTCATCATTCCACCAAGATGCTCGCTTTTACCCATCTTTACACACAGTCGTTCCTGGACATTCCCTTGCTGTTTCTACTACAGCATACCTGTACCTGATTACTGTCCACTGTTCGAAAATTATCATTAATCATATCCTTGTTGTTCTGTCTAATTTCCTCGTCCTGGAGATTTTCTACCCTTATTAATTTGCAGACCGATTTCAGTTTCTCTGTCCTAGTTCTGGAGATATTCAGTTCACTACAGATCACTACGAAAAATCCTTACATTCCTAACAGACTTCCCGAATTCGAAGTCGGTTAAGATATAGTCTATTATGGATCTGGTACCCCTAGCCTCCCATGTGTAGTGGAGAATAGCCTTATGATTGAAGAATATATTCGTAACTGCTAAACCCATATTAGCACAGAAGTCCAGCAAACGCTTTCCATTTCCGTTAGCCTCCATATCTTCCTCACATTTAACAATCACCCTTTCGTATCCTTCAATTCTATTTCCAACTCTCGTATTGATATCGCCCATTAGCACTATTCTATCCTTGCTGTTGACCCTGACCACGATGTCACTCAATGCTTCATAAAACTTGTCAGCTTCATCCTCATCTGCACCCTCACATGGTGAATATACTGAGACAATTCTCGTTCTAATTCCTCCAACTGCCAAATTTACCCACATAATTCGTTCATTTACGTGCCTAACATGTTGCGTGCAATGGTATTCCTGATAAACAGCCCTACCCTATACTCTTCCCTTCCCTTTTTAACACCCGTCAAGTACACTTCATAATCTCCTGTCTCTTCCTTGTTATCTCCCCTTACCATGATATCACTTACTCCTAGTTGACTCAGCCAATTCTACTTTCTTTCTTCCATAAGCCCCATTAATATTGATAGCTCCCTATCGAATTCCATTTCGTTCGCCAAGTTGTTTCCTAAGCGTCCCTCGCCTGTCAAATGGGAGTGGAACTCTGTTGCTCCCATTAGTCCGAGGCTTCCTTAAAATGTTCTGAGCGCGGCAAATTCACGAGACAGGATGCTACCCTACTTACACATAGTCCAAGTGAGGCTCTCTCCTCTAACGGGTTAGGGACCAACGGTAGATTGTATAGTCCTAGCCGCCTGAGCACAAGGAGGGCCATGACTCAGAATATATCCGAGATGACCACTCCCATTCCATAGCAACTGGTATCCCGACTCTCAGGACTACTTACTAGGCCACTGAGCCGTTGCCCATGGTTCAATAACTAGGACGTGACTACAGTAATCCACACCATGAACCATTGTAGAACATGTTAAATTGTTTATATTATTATTAATGATTATTTTAATTATAATTAAAACTGGCCTTGTTTTATTTAATCCTGAATGTACTCACGGTATCACTCTAACAATCGGATTAATTTGTTGTTGTATGCCTTTTATTTATTAATTAACGTATGCATTTTAACAAATGATGGGACAGTTAGCACGCGATGCATAAGAAACGCAACGAGGACTCCGGCAAAGGGACTGATCTCACATACAGTACTTACAACATATACATTCACACAAATGCTTCCGTTTATTCTTAAAATTGAAGTGAAACGTCATTCATGAACAAAATTCATACTTCTGCATCTTATGTACATGGTAGGGATGGGACTCATGTTCACATGACATATTTTCAAAGCTGTCACCCACTATCGGATACAAGTTCGCAGTTACACATATAGCAAAACTGATGGGTAAACACCCGCTAAATCCTCTGAAATGTTTCTACTTCACCTGAGTAGACTGAACCTCATTGGCAGTCTGACTCATTGGCTGAGTGGTCATCGTTGAGGCCTTCGGTTCAGTGGTAGAACCTCCTACGGCATAATACATCATGTATCACATAGCTGAAGATCTGTGGATAGTATAAGTTGACATTCTTCGAATTTTGTACCTATTTTTATGATATTTTTGCGAGATGAATGATTAATACCTTTATTTAAATCTTCCCCATGAGCATATTTTTGAGAACAGTTTCAATCCTTTTCCAGGGCTTCATCTTTCAGATATTCGGATCGTAATTTATATGAATTTTCTAACATCATTTACAGCGACCTAATGGAATCTTTTCTGATTTTCTGGTTAAGACTCGAGTTTACACTATAAATCCTATCGGAATTGTCTCGATCAGCCTGCTTCTCTTCATTATTTGATAAATTCCGGCACAATATCTCCTCTCCGTTATTATACATTATGCGTACACTTGAATGCAGAAAATCTGACCCATACCCGTAGATTGGAATAGTGTGTTCCCTTCCGTAAGATTTACACGTTTACCTAACTGACACTTGACTCCACCCAGCACTTACAACTGGCTTGAAGTAAATCTGGTGAAACAAATATAAAATAAAGAGCAATGTTACATTCGGTGTAAAATAAAGAGAAGTGAGAGTATTGAGAAGTGGCCCCGCTAAATAAAATTTGCTACCAATGGAGTGAGGAAGGAGAGATGGGATTAGCCAATTAAATATTAATGGAGACTCGACCTTGTGTAGGGAGAAGTGATTGTTACTCTCCAGTCGTCTTTTAGGGAGAGGTAACTTGTCAATCATGCTGCTATAATTATGCAAGAGGGGATAGGAAGTTGACATTGGAGAAAGAGTGCTTGTTAGACATTTCATTACCAGCATGTTTCTACTTAATTTTAATTACAGTAGAACCCCGTTTATCCGAAATAAAGGGGGTGGAGCCACTTCGGTTGATGCGTTTTTTCGGATGACACATGGTAAATATTTTCGGAAATACACAAACTCTGTTAAGCAAAGGTGCATACTGTATAATAACATCAGAATGTTTGCATAATGTCACAGATTGTATAAAATCAGTGATTTTATCCTGAATTTTCTTGGTGCAGCGCTGTCGTGCAGCTACCGTTTAATCAACCATACATCAGCTGGTGTAGATTCACTGCTTTGTTCAACAAAGCGCAAAGCGATCTGAAATAATGAAATTTTTTATTACTATTGTACTGAATACTGTATACAGTAATTTTATTACAGTACTGTAATACGAGCGTGTGGTACTGTATTTTAATAAAAATTCGAAATCAATCTTACCTCTAATGCATTAAATCCATCATCTAATGTTAACTCGATTCTCAGAATCGCTATCGTCATGGTCGGTGTCGTCTGCATTATCTTCATGACGAAAAATACAGTAATAATAATGATAATAATACCTGCTGCTTGTTCAAGAAAACATGTCTCACAGGTAACAAACTAGAGGGTAAGAAACTGTCTTGTTTAATGCTACACGAGTATTCTGGCATAAGTCATAATATAAAAATTGGCTTCGCCTAGTAGCTCTCAGCACATATAGCAAGATAATTATTAATATCGACGGCTAAGAACGAAAGGGTAAAAACAAAATATTAAAATACAATTTGGCCAGAGCATTTCGGTTAAGCCGGGGTTCGGTTAAGTGAAGTTCGGTTAAGCGGGGTTCTACTGTATTACCAAAATACAATCCACCTCCCGTGTAGATACATACAGTGTGGATACCCATAACATTTTATACATATACCGGGTGGTCGGAAAAAACGTATATGAGCGTTAGAGTGTTGGTTATACTGATCAATATTTGAAAATATAATTCGATATCTCGCGTCGTTGTCATTAAATTATTTGCTGAAGTTAGCCAATCACATCGCTTCTTGGGTAAATTCAAATGGGCTTTGCAACGTTGTGTTGCTAAATCTTCACGTGATTTCAGAACGGCTTGAGAACCATGCCAAGAAATTAGCGTCAAACACAAACTCACTGTGGCTTTCAGACTGTGTCACCGTACTTGTTGTGGCGCAATCCTACCAGCTGGGAGGTCTACTTTCAAATCCCTCCCTATGGCGAAGCCTTTTTCGTGTATTGGTGCTCTCAAGTCGTTCATAATTCACATGCAGATTAGGAAACACCGCTTCGCAAAGCCCATTTGAATTCGCCCGCGAAGCGATCTAAGTTCACCAGCTGGTTAAATGACAACGAGATATCGATTTACTTTTTTCAAATTATTTACCAGTATGGCCAAAACTCGATTCACGTTGTTTGCGACCATGATGTATAGGTTCATTTGGTGACAAAATTGTACCTCTGGGGAGCTTAAGCTATACCATAAAACCATTCCTTTATTTATTTTTCGAGCGATTTTACATGCTGAACATGCTACACTAGTGGTCTGCCAACTGCGAAACCCGTACGCGAGTGGTTAATAAGGGTTACTCAAATTCTTAATGCAGCCCTGTTGTTTACCAGTACACTTGGCGTACACATGTAACCTCACTTTCACGCACGGAACCGGAAGATTTGAACACTTCACTTGAAATTGTTGCACTTGTAGCACGGAGATTTCCGGACATGCGTTCCTCCTCAAAACGTTATCAATTATTTTCCCTCTACAAACCTAGAAGTTGTAATTGGAATTTCCGAACACCCAGTTAATTGAGTATTTACGTCATTGTTTTTTTGAAATGATTTAAAGTCTTATACAAACTGTATACTCTACAATTCCTAAGATGTTCCATCAGAAAATATTTTCTTAATCATTGGCTTTCATGTACGTGTTTCTATTCTTTACAGTACTAACTACCTTTTAAAACTTAATTTTCTTGTGTCAATGAAAGCAGTATAAATCATATCCTCACATAAATAATACACAACCACGCAACTATCTTCAATAGTTCTTGAATTATGTCGAAAACCGCGTGAAAGGTGGAAGTTACGGAAAATAGGCAACAAACATATAACACAGTGAAACATTGCACGTGATATTTATAAACATAATTACATCTTAAGTTCGAATCCCACTATCGGCAGCCCTGAAGATGGTTTTCCGTGGTTTCCCATTTTCACACCAGGCAAATGCTGGGGCTGTACCTTAATTAAGGCCACGGCCGCTTCCTTCCAACTCCTAGGCCTTTCCTATCCCATCGTCGCCATAAGACCTATCTGTGTCGGTGCGACGTAAAGCCGCTAGCAAAAAAAAAAAAAAAACACATCTTAAGTACTAGAAATAATCCGTATTTTTTCCACTAGTTTAAAGAGTGGACATTCTAAATAAAGCAGAAAAACACCTCAAAATGCGATGGCTTGTAGTTCTTCCCTTAACTATCTAGCCTTTCTCTCATAGGATTTGTAAAATCGATTTGTTGTGTTCTATTTCACCATATTGTGATGGATATAAATACATATTACAGCAGGCTATCGAGATCATAGGTAATGAACCTACACCTACATACATACATACATACATACATACATACATACATACATGATGACATGTGGCCTCCAGAGAGACCTGGTGCAGATTTATCTAGCTGACACCCATGGGCGACCTTCACGTCCTTGACGATCGGGTACTACCTAGGAATAACTGTAATGTTGAAGAGGGCGAGCACACCCAGCATCCAAATTACATAAATTAACCAATGAAGGATTAAAACCCCGTATCGGCTCGGAATCGAACCCAGGATCCGTTAGTCCAAAGGCCAGCATGCAGATAAGTTAGTCACAAAGGCAGACGAGATTTTAGGTAGAATATGTTTATAAATAATAAAATATCATTGTTTTTAGAAGCAAAGCATTGTAGTATGCCATCATGTCAAGATTAATCTCACATTACCGAACTCGGGTGAATTGTTATTCAATCTCTTGTAAGTTTTGTTTTCGGCCATGCCATTACAACTGATTTAATGAATTCCTTGCAATGATCTTTATGAACAACTTATTTCATTAGTTTCGACCTATAAACACGCTACATTTTCTGATACACGGGGAGAAAATTAATGACCTCATTAATAATCACCTCGGCACACTAAAGAATTATCAGGCTCACATTGTAGGAGCTGACTCATTTATTGACTGATTACAACTAAACCAACTCAGCCTCTTCTGTTAAAACTAAGCTCTAACTTATTGAATGATGTCAACATAATTTTAATTTCCTTCATGGTTAACAAATTTCACCGACTTTTGCGCTTATGAAGTTAATAAAGTCCCCAGCTTTCTGAATCCATCACCCCTGCTGTACAAACGTTCTTAAAATTAGTTTATATTTTCAGAAAATATTTTTACTTTTCTTCGATTTTATACTTCAAATGGTTTATCTATTATCTACAATTTCTTCTACTTAACAGCCCTGTTTTCACCTCTGAAATTCAAAATTTGTGTATAGTACTTACTAACAAATAATCCGATAATATCCAGGAGCTGAAAATTGTTGCTCAAAATCGGGAGCTTATCGGGCGAAGTAAATTATCATGCACGTATTGTTAATGCGATGCAAGCCGTAGGTATTCATACTTCCGAAGACCGGGCAAAATGGGTGGGGGTAGGGGGGGGGGGTGAAATTAGAGAAGGCATCTGTAAATTTTGGGATGAGGATTTGAGCAGTTCAAACTGGAATTGGAATCATATAACAACACGTAAGACTATGTGCTATGCTGGTATATTACCGGTTTACATTCTTTATGCCAACATTCTCCATCGTTAATAGTTTTCCTCATTGTAGACACTTGCTGGTGGAACTGTACTGCGGTCGTGTTGCGTATGAATGCGGTCCATTGGCTTACTTCCAATTAGGTTCGTCATATACAGCAGACGCATTAAAATATACTTGGCTTTCAAAATGCAGGTCATGGATATGTTCAATAGAAAGAGTCTACAGTATCTGGAGAAAAGGCTGTCCAGTGCTGAAGAGAGAACACGATTATTATATATGAAAACACTGCTGAGCATACTTGCATCCTACCATCTATTTTCGTTAAATTTGTGAACGAAGTGGAATCCAGCACACTCGCTATGTGATTACAGATTATATTTAATACGTACGTATTTACAGAAACAATTTGTGAGCGCAATACACTTCTAGGCGCTCTAAACTCCCCTGATACCTCAAATTTATTCTATACCAAAAATAAAGCTAGATAGAAAGGTCTTAACTTAATATCCATCATTCTAAAGACGCACTCTTGGTTGAATATTCTTCATTGATTCAAGCCACTATATCTTAGTAAAAATATTAATAGCTTACTAGATAGACATGGCAAAAGTTGAGAACTTTAGATGACGATTTATTTAATAAGAAATAGGGCAGTAACAGTCACACAATAATAATAATAATAATAATAATAATAATAATAATAATAATGATAATAATAATAATAATAATGATAATAATAATAATAATAATTCTCGTGTTGAAAGCTGTAGTAACAAACCATTTATGAAGACTTGATCTTATATTGTCATTTGAATCCTTATAAGTTGCAACCTTTCCAGACCGTTGTTAATTCCGAGAAAAGTACTGATAATTGTAACGAGTCGTGTGATTATTACCACCCACATTTAATATTTCATATTAATTTATCGTCTTTCATATATGGAAGGGCTCAAGCTATGAATTCTCCTATTATGCCAAACTATATTATATTACACCATCATACACTCTATAAAATAGTTTTTGTTTTTTTACTATTTGTCTTACGTTGCGTTGCACCGACACAGATAGGTCTTATGGCGACGATGGGATAGGAAAGGCCTAGAAGTGGGGACAAAGTGATCGTGGCCTTAAGACACAGCTCCGGCGTTTGTCTGATGTGGAGATGGGAAACCACGGAAAACCATTTTCAGGGATGCCGACAGTGGGGTTCGAAACCACTATCTCCCGGATGCAAACTCACAGCTGCGCAACCCGAATTGCACGACCAACTCACCCGGTAAATAAAAGTCTTTCGAGTACAAGTTCATAGCTGTATGACCCGCATCATGTAGCGAACTCGTTCGATACCGTGGTAAGGGATGGAAAACCGAAGTTGATTGCTTCCGCCTGGACTACGACGACTTTCGCTTGTTGTCTTGAGTTCTTTCACCAACAGGTCAATACAATCGTTCAATTTTGATATCTATCAGGCAGTCGGGATTGCAAGTTGCTGACGACAGCCGTTCTCAAAACGGTTGTAAACGCTCTATTAGATAAATAATTTACCGCCAAAACAGAGGTGAAGTAGGTATAACACGTTGTAACTCAGAAAACTTATTTAAACTCTGTGTATCCGAAATTTAGGCTCGCACAATTACAGTTATACATACTTTGTGTAAACATCACAGAAATACAAGTACTACTGGTGAATAAAGATGTTTTCTAGCATCTAAAATGAATCGCAAAATTATGAACTGACCATTACATCAAAGTTATCACAGACAAGGATCAGGTTCATTATTAACATTTTTCTCATGTCGATGAATGTGTTAATCTATCAACTGTGTCATGAGTCTGGATTACGTTTTCTTTTAAGAACGAGACTCGTTTGTAGGGTGCTCGAACTTGATACGTCGGACACTGGAAGATATACATAATAACAGTCTCCTCTTGATGTGGAGATCCAAACATCCCAACATTTCAATACATTATCGAGCCTCAGGAAACTTTTAAGGGAGACATATCGTTAACATTGTCCTTCAAGAGGAATTTATTTATTCAGGATTCGCAGATTGTCCAATACTAAGTATTGGTTGTATGGAAGCCTACTTATGACGAAGTGTGTGGCAGACATTATCTCAGGGAAGTAACTTGATTCCATCTCTCCCAGCGTGGGGAATAATAACAAAATAAGAGTAACATTGTATAGCATTGTTCAAGACAATATTTCAGTGGAAAGGACCAACTCCTAATGTAAGCTAGGATCAAAATGGAATGAATACGGAGTATATTCATCAGAAGTTACAGGAAGAAGAATTTCAATACGTTCACTATGTAATTGCATACGTATTATATCTAACAGATACGTGACAATGAAACTGAGCTGTCTCTTGTACGGACTAATGAGCGATGCATACGTCGTCCCGTACTATGGCCCTCCGTAATAAAATATATATTGTCTTACTGTTTAGTTAATGTGGGGTTCAAACTCACTACTTCCCGATTGCAAGCTGATAACTACTTGACTCAAAACGCACAGCAACTCACTCGGTAATATACGTTTGTCCAAAATCGAATCTAATTCAGTCTAATCTAATGTAATTCCTATTTCCTTCTGTGGAGCGAAGAACATCCAGGAAAGATCTCTATTCAGAATGTTCTGCAGCTAGGTCTTTTATGTAATCCCATGTTTTCCCAATTGCAATCAGTTCCTTTCTAACTGTTCACCTCCAAGTGGTCCTAGGTCTTGCACGCTTCGTCTTTCCTATTGGGTTCCATTCCAAGACCGACTTTTCAACTGCTCCGTCCTGTTTTCTTAATGCATGTCCTATGTATCCTTATTTCTATATCAATGGGCTTCTGGTTGGTATCCTTGACAAGTTTTCGTTTGCAATCATTTCAGATCATCTTGTATTGATGATACGCCGCAGACAACGATTCACGGACTCTTGGAGTTAGTGTGTGATTTATTTAGTGACTTCCATGATTCAAAGTCGTAAAGTAGAACGGATCTTGGTTTTTCATGAGAGGTTTCAGTTTTTCCCTAACGGTATAGTAAAACGAATGAGATATTTGTTTTCCGGATTGACGTCTTCCTCTGCACAACCAGTATTTGTCATTGTAATCCCAATATACACTATCCAAACGTTGTTATGCAGTTCTGTTATGTTAGGAAAGTCAGAAGCAGTGTTTGGGTTGAATTGTAGTGAATGTTTTCACTTAAAATCGGTCTAAATGCACAGCAGTACATCCCTTCTCAACCGCAGTGTAGAAAATCCTTCGGATAAAATCTAGTCGAGAAATCTCTTCAACCGATCATTTTCTGTGTTAGAAAGTGTGATAGTTCACTATAAGAGGGTAGTGAAATATACAGTTATACCTTAAACCTTTGCAGAATTAATAATACACAGTCTCCATTGAGGTAACTTGACCATCATGAATATTGAATGAGTACCATCCTCACTTGTAAGATAGACAATTTTCGTGCAGCAGAATTTTTCGATTTTTGAGCGTGCGCATTGATAGGTGTCCAAAAAATAAAAATGATCGTTAAGAACGTTTTATTGCAAAAGTATATATCTGTCCATATGGAATGCGCACTCATGTATAGTGTACGATTATTACCGTTGTACAAATATACGCCGAGCAAGTACGCGTTGTTCATGATTAATATTAATCGAAAACAATTCCCTTTTTAAAGTATTATGTCCTCTATTGCCTTCAATTTTTTAGTCATGTTCAAAGATGATGGGATCCAGACAAAAATTCTCTCCTTTAAAACATTTTTAATGCGGTGAATATAACACTGATATGCAAAGTCTTTCTCGGCCAATAATGGCTAAAATGTTATGACATGAAGATAGACGTAATCAACTAACAAATTTTTGGAACAATATTTTGTTTTACTGAACTATAAAAACTCTATCTTGCAAACCAAAACGAGTCTTCATGCAATACATTAGTGTGAAAAGGAGTGTTCTAAACTAATGTTGTCTGGTATTGTCTGGAGGAACAATCTCCAGTTTGTGAAGTTTGAGTCCTTAGATTCGGTCATTTGAATGGAGTGCTGCAGGAAGGCAAAATAGCTGCAGATGAAATACCCTTCTTATCCATGGAACAGTATCTGTTATTCTAAAGAGGAATTGACGATAACATACTTTTAGATTCTAAATGAACGACAGTTAACTTTTGTTCTTATGGAATTATCCAAATCAAATTGTAAACGTAAAATACAAAGGATAAGGACGCCAACTTAACACCTTGCTCTAGAACTAAACAAGATGAATGGCAGCGTCCGACAAACAATATTCAGCATATCTGACGATAAAATACATACAAAGATGCAAGTTCAGCCATGATGAAATAGTATCCAAGGGTAATCCCAGGAACATTGGAGCACAACTGTTCACTTAGAGCACAGTCACTGAGACACTAACGGTACAGATCGTGCGTGAGTCAAAGATGGACGCAGACTGCGGATTCTGACGCATTCTGAAGTCCAGTTGTTTTGAGTTCAGCGACATGCGCTAAAGGAATTGGCAACAAACAGTTTCTACACAGAACAATAACTTAAAGTGATTCAGAGATTTTACTTTTGTGCCAGCTGGTTCTTATCCAATAATATTAGCATGACATTTACGTCCTTCTTGAAGCCTTTCCAGATTTGATTGTGTAGGATTGGTGTTTCTTGTACTTTCTAGATTTAGGTCAACATAGACCATTCACTATTCATAATGAGGACTTTGACTTATTTTCTGATCTCTCGACGTCGTATGCATACTTCCCATGACATATAGTGTTGCCTTCCTTCCGACACATATTACTAGGGTGTTAATCGTGTAATGTGGGTTTTCTGGTACTAGTTTGAAATGAATTACTTAATTACGTTTGCTTAACCAAAAATCTAAATAAACACGACGGACTGCAAGCGGCAGTTATTGTGAAAACCTCTGTAATCTTCTCAAGGACCCAGAAATAGTGCAATGCCCACTCAATGTGAAGTAGTCATGTAAACATCAGTACGCTACTGAAACACTGCTATTGGTGCGGTGAGCAAAGACAGGTGCCACTACTGCAATGAGATTGTGTCAAAGACTTGCCGGTCATAAACGAGGATTGTCTGAATATAACAGATAACGTAACAATAAAGATTCAAATCTAATATTAAAAAGACAGACAGCAGAAAGTGGCGAATAACAGGTATACTTATTTATTTAGTCGTATCGAAAGGAAATCAAAGGCAAACATATACATACATAAAAGCAACTATGTTAGCTATCATAACTGAAAGACAAAGAAATTGATTATTATAAAAGAAAAAGAAACAAATTGGTGGCTACATATAAGGCATGCTTTCATTGATATTTATATACAAAACCATATAATCACATATAAACGTAACTAAAATGCTGGGGTATAAGAAGACTGGATAATTGAAGAACACAATCGAGCGTAGTCTGGGCAACATTAGAACATAGACTATTTCATTACCTGGCTGATTGCTAGGCTTCGGAAGTGTACGACCTAAATAAGAACATAACTATGATATAAAAAGGTAAAGTATGCTTAAACATTTTAGGAATAGGTAGCAAGTTATAGAGTATTGCTAACATTAAATGTGTCAAAAAGTGATAAGCGATAACACAGCAGACACGTTCAATCATACAAACCGACAGAGCTACAATAAATAGCCCTGGTGCGCGGTTTTCATTCTGTATTAATAAAAAGTAACCAAACAATGAATATATTAGCATTCCTTTTGGTATTCATCGGCGTACGTTTGAACCGCATCTATTTCTCGGAATCATATCTTCTAAACCTGCTACTTATCTCTTTAGGGAAAAGAAACAAAAGTACATCTACTACATTATTTTGAAATTAGGTGTTAGAAAATCGACGCAGATAACATGTACCTTGTTAAAAATTGAACGCCTCAATTTGAACAAAATTTCTCAAAATATAACCAAATATGGCCTTTATCACTAAAATGAGCAAAATATGACCAAATATGGCCCTTTATCACTAAAATGAGCAAAATATGACCAAATATGGCCCTTTATCACTAAAATTCTCAAAATATAACCAAATATGGCCCTTTATAACTAAAATCTCAAAATATAACCAAATATGGCCCTTTATCACTAAAATGAGCAAACTATAACCAAATATGGCCCTTTTTCACTAAAATTCTCGAAATATAACCAAATATGGCCCTTTATCACTAAAATGAGCAAAATATAACCTAATTAGCGTCGACCTCTAACATCTTTTGCTACCATGTTTTTCCTTCATTCCCACTTAGATATACCTGCTCCCTTCACAAAGCTGCAGGTTGTTCTTATTGGGTCTTTTTGGATTTTTCTCTCTCTTCACCTGGTAGTCCTAGAAAGGAGAGTCTGATTCTACCCAGCACCTCACACTCGAAAAGTATGTGTTCAGCTGATTCCTCTGCTTCATTGCATTTGCTACATATATTGTCTCTTGTTACTCCAATTCTGTGTAGGTGTTTCTTTCAGATGGCAGTGTTCTGTCAACAGTCCTACTACTCATATTATATTTTCTCTGTTGAGTTTCAACAATTATTTAGTATGCATCTTATTTGGTCCTTTTATCAGTTCCTTTGCAAGCCTGCATCCTCGAGTATTTTTCCAGTTTCACATTTGTTTCTTTTGTACCAATTTCCTTATGTAGTGTCAGACTTGTCCATAGGAAATCCCGCATACAGGTACTGGGCCTACACAATGTGTTTCTGCCCCTTTCCTGGCCAGTTTATCTGCCTTTTCATTTCCTTCTATACCTGCATGCCCTGGTACCCACATTATTTTGACAATGTTGTACTTTGAGAGCTTCAGGAGAAGTGAATGGCAACCAGACAATTCTGGATATTATACGGACTGCTTCTAATGCCTTAATGGCCGCTTGGCTCTCCGTGACATAGATGACACGTTGTCTCTTGTTCTCCACAGTCACATTGCGTTGGGTCTTTGGAATAGCCCCAATTAACAAGCTTGCCTCTGGATTTACAAACACCTGATCGTAGCCTGTTCAATCATCTCCAGGTTAACCAGTCTAAGATAAACATTCTAAGGTTTCATCCACGGTTTAGGATGGTCATCTCTAGCAGCCCATAAGAAGTTGTTCTATGGCTCTTCGGAGACACAGTTAGTGCTGAAGTTGAACTGAGAAAACTTTTTCTGGATTTCAACCTAGATTTTGGTGGTTGATGGCCATGGAGTGGGTATACCTGATTTATTTGAGCCTTCTTTCTCTCACCATCTGCAGCTACTTTCCATCGTATATCAGATGGTGGAATACCTGCCAATTAATATACCAGTACCTTGTCTGTAGGTGTTGGTTACAGGCACACAGTGTTCAGCCTGGTATTTTCATGCAGCGCGACATCCACTTGCTTTGCATGAGTGGAACTATGCCATACGGGACATGCATACTCTCCTTCAGAGAAACAGAGTGCCATGGCAGAAGTTCTGATCACTTCTGCTTGGGCTCCACAATTACTGCCAGTGAGTTTCCAAACGATTTCGGGATAACACTTTTGCTATGTATTGAGACAGTGTTTGCGTTATGTTAGAGACGTGTATAAAATGATGCCAAGGTATTTTGGCATAAAGCAGTGTTCCAACTCGGTACATTCCCGGTTAACGTTTAGTTTTAAATGTGCTTGTTTCTTTCGGAGATGGAAAGCACAGACCTGAGTTTTGTGATGACTTGGTTTTGGGTGGTTCTTACTATAACATTCAGTGCAAGTTCTCAGTGCTGTAGCAAGAAGTTCTTCAGCTTCCTCAAACTCCTTTGCTTGAGTTGCTAAAGCAAGATTGTGGGCATATATAAAGCTTTTTTCACGTATTAGGTCTCGGTTGGTCATTAGCGTAGGAGTATATAGCCTGCATTAAATAGCACAGGGGACAAGACACTTCCTTCGGGAAAGCCATTCTTTTGGTTTCTCCAACGATTTGCTCTTCCTTCAAATTCAACAAAGAGCCTACGGTTGTATAGTAAATATAATACAGAGTGGTGCGATTCAATTCTTGTGCAAAGAAAGTTCTCAAAGAAGGTGCTTGGACCGGGAAAACGGTCTGCACAGTAACGCACGTCAACACGCTGCCAACACAACGATGGACAATCGGTGCTGCTTTCGTGGGGTGTTATGGATCGCCCACCTTGCAGCCAAGATATATTCCCTTGCGACAGTCACGTCTTTGGTTTTCTGAAAAAAGCCCTGAACTGTAAGCGCTTCACCACCGATCAAGCGGTTCCTGATGCCGTGTAAGAGTGGCTCAACCAGCAGTCAGCGACCTTCATTTTGCAAGGTAGAGAAAAACTTGTTCTGTGCTGGGACAGGTGCCTCAATGGTGACGTTGATTATCGGTAGACTTTCTCAAACTATAATCATTATGTTTTGTTCTGATGTAGTGTATGTTGTCCAACACATATAGTGTAAATTACTAGACACCAGTCTATGTTACAATTACATAACCCTTATATACCAACGATCACTTTGTTTGCAGCACCTGCTACCGGGCGAGTTGATCGTGCGGTTAGGGGCGCGCCGCTTTGAGCTTGCATCCAGGAAATGGTGGGTTCGAACCTCACTGTCAGCAGTCCTGAAGATTGTTTTCCGTGGTTTCCCATTTTCATACCAGGAAAATGCAGGGACTGTATATTAATTAAAGCCACGGCCGCTTCCTTCCCACTCCTAGGCCTTTCCTATCCCATCGTCGCCATAAGACCTATCTATGTCAGTGCGACCTAAAGCAAATTGTAAATTGTAAAAAAATAGCAACACCTGCCTAATAAACGGTAGGTTTACTGGCTTGCAAACTTCAGCGGAAAGATTTAGAAGGTGACTTACATTGTTAATATCCAACCCAAGTCATGCCTACAGCAGCATCGCGTGTAGTTGACGCAAATTTTTTGGAGGCATAGGAGTAACCCTCATAACGCGTTCCATCATATATCAGACATGTCCGAGAAAACTGGGAGCCATGGCACAGCGGTAAAATCAATGTCACGTTCTTCCAACCAGTCTGGTAGAGACGTGAGTACGGTGGCACGGTGCAATGTTCTGTTGTAATATAGCATTGTTGTCGGAAAAGACTACCTGGAGATACAGATGCAACCTGTCGGCTAAAGGGTTTTTGTAGTCTTCACCACTCAGAGTGTGTGTGGTATGATGACCAATGTCCCTAGGGCATGTTAATAGAATGCTCCCCAGACAATGACACCGCCATCATCAGCCTGTTTGACTCCCACGGTACAGGAAGAGGGAGGACCCTTAATGCTGCTTCAACCGGATGCGAACTCGGCCGTCAGAACGGTGCAACAGAAAACGGGGCTCATCACTCCGGACAACCATATTCCAAACGTCCAAGGTCCAATGACTCCTTTCTTGAGCCCACGTGAGGCGTAGTTTGTGATGACGTGGAGTCATCCGGGGCACCCTTATTGGTCTACGGCTCCCGAACCTGTGTCGATGCAAGGTAGACATGCATCGTATCGTGATTGTGGAAATTGGACGTACCTGCCCGCTGTTGTTCTGGCGGATCAAATATTCCATTGTGGAGCGTCAGTACTGTGATATCAGTCGTGACACCCTTATTGGTCTACGGCTCCCGAACCTGTGTCGATGCAAGGTAGACATGCATCGTATCGTGATTGTGGAAATTGGACGTACCTGCCCGCTGTTGTTCTGGCGGATCAAATATTCCATTGTGGAGCGTCAGTACTGTGATATCAGTCGTGACACCCTTATTGGTCTACGGCTCCCGAAACTGTGTCGATGCAAGGTAGACATGCATCGTATCGTGATTGTGGAAATTGGACGTACCTGCCCGCTGTTGTTCTGGCGGATCAAATATTCCATTGTGGAGCGTCAGTACTGTGATATCAGTCGTGACACCCTTATTGGTCTACGGCTCCCGAAACTGTGTCGATGCAAGGTAGACATGCATCGTATCGTGATTGTGGAAATTGGACGTACCTGCCCGCTGTTGTTCTGGCGGATCAAATATTCCATTGTGGAGCGTCAGTACTGTGATATCAGTCGTGACACCCGGCGCTCGTCTCACTCATCGATCACTCGTAGCTGGCCGCGGGTTGATTTTCTGCTCTATGTCTGGCCATGATTTCTGCAGTCTTGGTACATCCTCGATACCCTGGCATGGGACCAGTCAACAAAATCAGCTACTGCCAAGATACTGCCACCACTCTTTCGGGTTCCAATTATCTTGCCGCGGTCAATGTCACATTTACACGTAACTGCCAAATGTTATCATCTGACTTGCTGAGGAAAAGTCCACATGTTATCTGCAAGTCACTCGTGACTTTTTAACCACGTGGTATTGCGTCACTGGTCACGAAGTCTAACGCCCCCGGTTATCCTTTGTTCGTTGAGTGTGTAATAAACATGACAATTGTGTATGTGACGATAAAAGTAATAGGCCTTCACAAAACCGAGCAAACTATGAATCAAACAGATGAATTAATCACACAGCAAGCTCATATTTTGTGTTAAGCAGACTCAGCAACACACTGCCTCCCACAGCAGATTACAATGAAGAACTAGACACCACAAATGACTTAACAATCGCTAACTGATACAATCCCACGCCCATTTTCATTCTCCTATACTATTGAAAGCGCACAACACACCCGCCAGAAAATCAGAACAGAGAGATGTATGTCACAATAACGTATTCTAATACACACACATGGACTCGGGTACATAATGGCTTCTTCTTGACCTTTTACCAGTTTGTTGGTGTCTGAAAATCGAGATGATTTGGCTCAGTTTTACGGCCGGATGTCCTTCCTAACGCCAACCTATGTGGAGGCATGTCTTAAGAATTTTTCACAATTTTATTTACGTCGCACCGGCACAGATATGTCTTATGGTGACGATGGGAGAGGATAGAGCTAGGAGTGGGAATAAGGTAGCCGAAGCCTTAATTAAGGTACAACCCCTGCATTTTCCTGGTGTGAATGTGGGGAAACCACAGAAAACTACCTTCAGGGCTGCCGACAATGGGATTCGAACTCACTATCTCCCGGATGCAAGCTCACAGCTGCGTGACCGTAACCGCACGGCCAACTCGCTCGGTTATTAACTACGTTTTGTGGTGTTAATTAGTGTGGTATAGTACGTTGTTTGTAGATGAAGAAAGGTGTTCTAAGAAGGACATACCCATCCAGCACCCACGAAAGAGGAATTAACTATATGCAGTTAAAATCCCCGGCTCGGCTGAGAATCAAACCCAAACTATTCAACCAAGGAGGAGGACATTATAGAAATTACATTTAGGAAAAAACATCCAGTACACAGACTTGTGTAACTTACCTTGCGTTTACGGACTCACGTGCAAGTAATGCCCCATATTCTACATTAGATATACCATTGGAAATTTCAAAACTAGTTATATGCAAGGTATTTGAGTATTGAAACACAAAAGAGAACTTGTTTTATCCCACCATTTACTAGTCACAGAACGCAAATATGCTGATGTCAACACAGGCATGGACATCTCCACATTACCCCAAAATGTCACACCCTTAACACTCGAGAATAAATAATATGAATTACACAATACACATACAAACTTTATCCCAAAGTATCTACATTAAAAATGAATGTACAACATTCAAATCATCCGCATTGTGCAAATGCAGCATAGAAAATCCCTATAAATTAATAGTTGCTGTTCAACTATGAAAAAAAAGACAATCCATGAAGATGTTCAATTTGCATGCAAGTTTACCTCACGAGACTTTTGACTTAGATGCTAGTAAATTGAAAACTATCAAAATCAATGTTTTCAATTTTTTCTAGGAATAATGTCAAGGCATTAAATCTTCCAACCTGTTTTCGTTAGCGTAGACACAATAGCAACCTAAGAAAACTTTCAACATCTTTGTTAATTAGCCTAGAAACAATAGGAAGCTATGAAAATCTTCACTTTATTTGCTAGTTAGCCTACGTATGATGGCAACTTGCTTGCCAGTTGCTAGATAGGTTCGAAACAATGATAAACCATGTGATGTAATGTGCCTATGGCACCGAACCACAGTGAATCGATATTATCTATAATTTATATGTGACTCAATAGCAACTTGATGTTCACGCTGCCAGCGCGATTATTAGGTTAGTTGCTAGCCAACAAAATGAAACTGAAATATATAGCATCTGACCCGCATTTATTTTTCATAATAAACTGCAATGTGATGCCTTATTACGTTTATTTGGCTAATTTCTGTGAAAAAATCATACGATTGTATAATTCCCTACTTGAAGAATGTATGTGTCTACTCTTGTTTTTACGAGCTGTTCTTTGAAATCATCTTATGAACTATGACTGACTGCACCACTAACATGAGCGTTCCCTCGTCCTTCCATCCACGAACTAGTCACAACACTTACAGTAGAAACAGAGAGCGAAGGGAGAGATGAGCGCGTTCTGATAAGAGCTGCTGGCCCAGGTAAGTAATCCCTCGGGACTATTCATTTTATGAAATCGCACTAAAGGGCGTAGCCTATTTTGCTCTTCCCCAGGAGTAACTTATGGAAGCAAAGTTCCACGCATTCTGTTGATGTTATAACGGAGACAAATAACTAGCTGAGGAACTAAAAATGAACTTTACAAAGTTACGCATTTAAGGGGAGTATCACAGACCGACACTGGTAATGCTAAATGTGACATATTTACATCACGGTTTCTTTGCAAATGTACAAGGTAATAAAACGAAATTTTGATATGATATAGATTCATATATGGTACATTTACTGATCTTTGTTGTTTGTACCTTCATTAGAAATCAAGATATGGAATTTTAAAATCAAGTTCTTCAATTTTTAAATGTATTTATTTTAAAGAATATTTATGATGAAACTATTTAGTTCCATATAAAATAATAATTCTGTTAATGAGAGGTAAACATTTCAGAGTTCTACCTGAAGTACGAGGGTTGGAACTTAAATAGTGGCAACACTGCTGTGGAGACGCTATGCAACGGAATGTAATATTGCCGCTGACAGCACACGTTGGTTACATACCTACCTTACCTCAGAGCAAATGGACTCGCCCTTCCCACATCACCTGCGTGCGCACAAGCGAAACACAGTCACTTATGAGCTAGCGGTCTAATGTAATGTTGTTACTATGTTTTACAAACAGGAACAACGGAGTTGGATCAAGATTGAATGTGCCAGAGGTCGTACAGCGCGACAGTGTCATCAAGGTCTTCAAGAGGCTTGCGGGGAATCTGCATTGCCTTACAGAACAGTGGCACGTTGGGTAAAAGCCTCAACGATGGTCGGCAAACTGTGGCGGTCTTTCATCGGGCAGGTCGTCCTACGAGTGAAGAAGAAGTGCATGCTCTTGCCGCGTTACTGGACAGCGATCGAAACCAGACGATTCGTGAGCATTCGCTTCAGAACTGTTGCAGAGATTCGACAGGGAGCAGACCGCTGCATTCGCACCATCAACAGAACAGGCTCTACTAAAGTTATACTACGACCTCCACATCGCTGGCAATGGGTTATACACAACGCTGGTGACTACATTGAAGGACAGTAAAGGTTGCTAACATGTAACTCTTTTGTATCTGTTGTAAATAAATAGTTGCCACTATTTAAGTTCCAACCTTCGTAGTTTATGAGAAAATGGGGAACATTCGAAGGAAAAGTAGTTTCACAATAATTACACTTGATAGTGTAATGCCACTTACAAGACATGCTTCTTTCCACATAAATACTAGATATGAACTATAGACATCGCAACCAATGTAGGCAACTTATGCAGCAATAGGTCTACTATAAATCAACATAAATTATAGCCTTTGAGAGCAAATAGATAGCTGGTCTTAACTGAACAAGTACTCGTGAAATCTGGAGAAATGGTTTGTGCAGGAACATAGATTTTGTTCAACTTTATAAGTACTTGCAGTTATCCAGAATCAACGATACATGCACCAAATTAAGTACGAAACTCCAAATAATTTTCCATAAAAACTAATCGAACATTTCTTTGCTAGTTGCTCTACGTCGCACCGACACAGATAGGTCTTATGTTGACGATGGGATAGGAAAGGCCGAGGAGTTGGAAGGAAGCGGCCGTCGCCTTAATTAAGGTGCCTGGTGTGAAAATGGGAAACCACGGAAAACCATCTTCAGGGCTGCCGACAGTGGTGTTCGAACCCACTATCTCCCGGATGCAAACTCACAGCCACGCGCTGCTAACCGCACAGCCCGGTTGAACATTTTTACCAGTACCACCATTTATACTCCCTTTAAGGAAGCATCGTTATATTAATAAAATACGATGATTTACCTTCTTCCTGGTTTTATCTCAATGTATTGGGATGGACATACGTCATTGATTTGGCCCATTTTTGTGGCCGAATAATTTCCTGACATCAACCCTATGTGAAGGGATATATTCACAATTGCGTGTCACTGTGGTGGTTTTGTGGGATAGTGTGGTGTTTAGTTGAGCATAAGTGGGGTAAGACAAGCGCCACACCTTCCCTGGGCCAGATAAATGAATCATATGTAGTTAAAATTTGCGGACAGGTCAGGAATCGTACCCGAGTCACTCTGGAACGAAAGCTAGTACGCTGACCATTCAGCGCAGGAACCGGACACGATTATTATTAAATATTAGAACTCCTGTCAACAATTTTTTTTTTGCTAGGGGCTTTACGTCGCACCGACACAGATAGGTCTTATGGCGACGATGGGATAGGAAAGGCCTAGGAGTTGGAAGGAAACGGCCGTGGCCTTAATTAAGGTACAGCCCCAGCATTTGCCTGGTGTGAAAATGGGAAACCACGGAAAACCATCTTCAGGGCTGCCGATAGTGGGATTCGAACCTACTATCTCCCGGATGCAACCTGTCAACAATATGTGAATAGTCAACGATATTCATATCTTAATACCGCTACGTCATTTTTGAATGAAATTGAAAAATCATAAATCCATAGCATCCTCCTTGATATACATCATTACCAACGACATCCTACCAGCCTCTGTCTGATGATGAAGGTATGTTCTTATACTAATCCATCCTTATAATCTTCTTTTCCTTATTCTTTTCCCACCGCTTTTCCCATATGTGTAGGGTCGCGGGTGCGAACTGCGTCGAGCATGTTGATTTGGTCCTGTTTTACGGCCGGATGCCCTTCCTGCCGCCAACCCCTATATGGATGGATGTAATCATTATTGCGTGTTTCTGTTGTGGTTGGTAGTGTGGTGTGTTGTGTGAATATGAAGAGGAGAGTGTTGGGACGGACACAAACGCCCAGTCCTCAAGACAGAAGAATTAATCAGAAGCGATTCAAATCCCTGACCCGGCCGGAAATCGAACCCGGGACCCTCTGAATCCAAGACCAGTACGCTGACCATTCAACCAACGAGTTGGACACTATCCATCCTTATAATGTTCCAACAATTTAAGCTTGCAGCCATCTCCGTGGTGTAGGGGGAAGGCCCTGGTTTGATTCCCAGCTAATCTAGAGATTTTAATTCTTGACTGAGGCCTGGAGCGGGGTTCACTTACCTTCATGAGACCTGTGGAAGAGCTGCCTAACACCCAGTCACCAAAGCTAAGAAATACGTCTAATGATGCACACTAACCGCAGCCTAGTACCTGCAGGCTACCTGGAGAAGCGGCAGTCGTCTTGGCAAGTTATGGTGGCATACATAATGGGTATTTGAAATAAGCGTGTAGTTTTCGTGACTGTTTAAATCGTAATCATAGCCAAGGAACCTTCACATTTATGGGAACATGATGGGGCTGTACCTTAATTAAGGCCACGGCTGCTTCCTTCCATATCCTAGGCCTTTCCCATCCCATCGTCGCCATAAGACCTATCTGTGTCGGTGCGACGTAAAGCCCCTAGGAAAAAAATTATGGGGAGTCCAAACAAAATGGATGTGACTTTTCAGTTCAAAAGTACCTAATATGCATCAGTCTGGATTAGAACTAGGACCACCTTCATAAGAAACCAGTGGCCATGTCACTAGGTTATTAAATTTCTCAAACATAACTTTCCCGAACCATTTCAGTCTTGATTACCTCAGCTTCCGTTCCGGGTGTTATCTACTTTCAGCTCCATTCTTACATGCTCATGACTCAGAAGATCTCATCATGTTTTCCTCAGGCAAGTTCTGAGACAAAGAAGTGAGTATTAAATAAAGTCATCTTGGTTCTTACATTGACTCACGTACGTGGTTGTAGAAGTTGTATCTACTGGGCTCCCAGATTTTTATTTCTTGCTCTATCCCATCTTCACTAGATGTTGCTCGACACACGTATCTGAACGTCTTGACTTTTACGTTTTATGTGAATCCCAATGTTTTTCTCCAGAGTTTTTCTTGACAATAGTTTAAGTTTCGTTCAATTTCATAAACAGCCTAAATTAAGACACTATAACTTGAAGAATTACAATTTTGAAATACTGCAGGCTAAAATACAATCATCCGAATTTAACATGTACCCGTATGCAGTATAGCTTAATGGTTTTATTTCACTCGTTTTCCATAATAATCGCTCACTGAAAACAATGGGTTGAACACGATGTTGTGTTGGGCATTCATTGCTCGTGTTAATACCCACACGAATATCAACATATTATTTTTACTGAAGGATCGACCTGCCACTTTGCGATTTGCGTGGCTTCTCATTTTCGTACTAGACACTGTACCTTAGTTAAGACCTCGGTCGATGTCTACTTAGTTCTAGTCCTACCGTCCCAATGAGCCCGGAAACAAACATAGCTATACTGAAGTCATGAAAAAGCCATACCATAACAAAAATAAAAATTATACTATAATAATTATTTACACAGCCCTCCAGATTAAAATCCTTCAACCTTGCTGGTAATGGAACTACTTACCCATGAAGCCAGACAGAATGTGAAATACCGGACGCAATCATCAAAGATCGAGTGTCGATGAATGTGTTGTTTGGAACACGTAATGCTGTACGTATGAGGTTCTCTGGAGTCTGGAGCTTAAAATTTGGTGATCTGCGGGTCTCTAGAATTAGGTAGATTTTAAAAAATGTATTGACCATTTACAGTGGCGGTCAAAATAATAGAGCCACCTCTATTGAGGGGATTAAGAACTAGGATATCTATTAGTTCGCAAAATCTCCACGAGTGCCCTGTTGTCAGTCCCTTTTAGACATCATCAGGGAAGACGTCGCTGCTATCTGTAGTCGTGCGAAAGGGAGCGTTTGAGCTAGACGTGCGGAAAGAGGCATAAAGGTAAGAATCTTATGGGTCAAAATAATAGAGCCGTTTTACAGAAGTCCCGTTCAAATTGATTTTTTGCAGTTGTTTTGGAGGCTAGCGATATTATTTGTCAACAAATCTCCACTCAATATTATTTTGTATGTAAATTGACGTTTGGTTTTATTTACATTCTTCTAGATGGGCAGAGCAAAGCATACAAGTGATGATGAGCGTATAGTAATGTTCCGGATGTTCAAAAGTGGGATGTCCTTGAATCAAATAGCCAAAGATTTACACGTTTCGTGAAAACGAGTCCAGAACGCCATTAGACTGGCAAAACAAACAAAGCCGCAGGTGGATAACAGGGGGTGACCTCGTGTAAATTCTCCTCGCGTAGACAGACTCATGACTAGGGAAGTAAAGAAAGACCCAATTTTTGTCAACACCACGACTGAAAGCCATTTTGTTTAGCGACAAAAATGATGTTCAACCATCAACCTCAACGATTCAAAGACGACTGATATCCGCAAAATTGAATGGGCGCATTGTGAGACAGAAGGCACATGTTTCAAAAGCTAATGTTCGGAAAAGGTTGGTCTTCGCCCGGAGAAATGAACAAACATCTAATATTTGGTGGAGGAACATCCTTTGGTCCGGTGAATCCAAGCATAATAGGTTTGCCTCAGACGGAAAAGTCTATGTGCGCCGCCCACCAAAGCAGGAATTTAATCCCAAGTGCACTTTAAAAACTGTGAAATACGGTGGCGGAAGTGTTACGGTATGGGGATGCTTTTCATGGTACGGCATTGGTCCAAGACACCATATCAATGGTATAATGAACGTAGAAATGTACAAAGACATCTTGGCAAATGTTATCCTGCCTTATGCTGAAGAGGAAATCCAAAGCATACTGCAAGGATCATAAGGCAGTTTTTTCAAGACCACCATATCGAAGTATTAGAGTGGCCACCTCAGTCCCCTGACGCATCATCCATCGAGAACTTATGGGAGATCGTAGACAAGAGAATTGACCGCTCAAAAGCTACATCTTTAGATAAACTTTGGGAAGAAATCCAGAGAGCCTGGTATGCGATCAGCAGCGACGATTGCAGGCGTTTAGTCGACTCTGTGGGTACGAGGTGCAGGGCAATCGTCAAAAATACGGGTTACCCCACGGAGTACTAATTCACTCCTATGCAAAAACAACTTTTCCTCTAAATTTCGTAAGACTGCGATCAAGTACAAAATATTTGTGTCAATTGGCTCTATTTTTTTGACCCTGTGGTCTGGTATTCTTTTGAATATTATTGATTAGTTTGAGTTGTGTTAATTATATAACTGACTGTGGTACAATGTGACTCTGTTGTAATGGGTCCTGTACAACGTAAAATTTTGTTTCCATCATAGTACAAACATGTCTAGTAATAAATTTGTACTTTATTCCAAACCTTTGCCAGGTGGCTCTATTATTTTGACCACCACTGTACATCTCTGATGGGAGATAATGTTACCAGTGCAGTATGTCATCTAGTGTGGCTTTTATAAACCTATCTCAGTATGATCTTTGGTTTTGGTGATATGAAAGATGACCCCGCGTTCGACAGATAGTGAGATTCCCTCCTACCCGGAGGCCCAGGGTTCGATTCCCGAGCAAGTCGGGAATTCTTGTCGGAATTGTAGGAGTTATCTGAAGTCTACTGATCCTTCAGTACGTTAGAAGAATTGAGAAATTATCTGCCGATGGCATAGCAGTCCCGGTCTAGAGAACTTAAATTTACGGTCGATGGGATTCGTTACGTTGGCCACGCGTCACCTCGTATTCTGAAGGCCTTCACGCTTTTCCATTGGTTGGCCAAGGCCTGGTAAATCTGTAGTTCTCTGGGTTTTAAAACTATGAAAGAGAATGAAGTATGAATAGTTCTATTAATACCGTTCCTTACGCAGCCGTTCTCCATGATGAATGGTGCGAATGTGTAGCACGGTACTTGTGAGTGTTCGCAGACTGTGGACAGCAAACAGAGCACGACACATCTACCTTTCCCAACGCTTTCACTACCACAGTTAGGGAACATAGAGATGTACAAACATAGCACGTACTTACCTCAACAAATTCTCCATAAAATGGACGTTAATTCCCTTCCCTTTCTATCACAGAATTAATTGTGAGACATTGGCTAAGAATTGCTAACAGGTTAAAAGTTGCATTTAACACGAGCTGTTATTGGAATAAACATATCTCGGAGAGAGTTTGAACATACGAGCTCAACAGGAGATCGAGATGTGAGAACATATTCGACATACAAGCTTGACCTGTCAAGACAACTGCTGTTCAGCTAAATGGCCTGCAGATATTGCAGTACCACGAAAAGAGCATAACGAAATCCTGAATCGTATTACTGGCTTCCTTCTCTGGCTTCGCTGCTCTAATAACAGACAGTCCTCTGTTGTTCTATAGAAGCTGAGTATACCCTGTTTCATTTATCTCCACAAAATTATATAACTCCTGCATGAACCAAGAATCGAAGTCGGATCATGGATTGAAAACACACTAACCATGGGACTCCTTCTAAAATGATTCCTGTTGTATATCTACCACTCAGCCCCGTTTCCTACTATGAAGTCGGGGATGAGGTGAGATGAAATTATATGGCATTGTCTACGGTCGGATGTTCTTGCTGACACCAGCCTCAATTAGGAGCTAATGAAGATGAAGTGAATGACGATGAATTAAATGGGATGAGATGTAAGAAATCAGCTGTGGCCTATGAATAATAACTCTCACGGCATTTGCCTGGAAGTGACAAAAGGAAAGCACAGAAAACCATTCTCAGAACAGCCGAGGTGGGATTCGAACCTACTCGTCTTCCGAATTCAGAACTTGGTTCCATAGCCGCAGTGCACGGGCACTCCACTCTATTTCTAACAATATTCTTGTTATATCTACATATTTGGTGTGGGGAGTATTACATTATTTGTTGATCAGGGTGTTGTACTCGTAATATACCACAGAGGAACCCTGCAACGTTAGATGACCTGACATGCAAGTTGGTGCAGCGGAGAGTCTAAACAAAGAGTGCAGGCGCCGGCGAGACTACAGCGCCATTGCGTAATGCTGCCTCTCTCACTCTGGCGGACGGCAAGAAAACGAAACTCATCAATCATCGAACAAAAGACAAGCGCAGGGAAGAGTCCAGTTGCCTACCAGCCATATAGACAGATTGAGGAATAATATACGATATACCGGGTGGCCAGGGAATGACTGATACCGCCTGTTTCACTGTCAAAAATTGTGCAGGATATACAGTTCCATACAGTTCCACGATAGGGGTGAGATTTGTTTTCTCAGGCAAATCCAAGTCAGAATGAAGGCTAGAAGGCTTTTCTCTACCAGTAGACATGACGAGTTTGAAACTTGATGTGGGTTTTGATGTAACAATCATGTCCACGGAACATTTAGTTTTACATGCAATCCAAATCACAGAGCCAGGTATTTTCATTACAAAAATCACTTATGCGCTGATCGGAATAAAGAACTACGACCATCTAGGTCAGACGATGTTACTTAGCTTTTACATACGTACCTCTATATTCTAAAATGAAGGCATCAATGGGGAGTCGCTCACCAAACATTGTTGTTCAGAATGGGAAAGCAATAAACATCAGGACTTCCCATCTATCAGGATAAAATTTAATTACAGTATTTCACAGTACTGTAATATACTGTATAATGTACTGTAATATCTGTTACTTTTGTTATCTATGTTGTATTTAAATGCTGTTTTAATAACCTGACTTTTTCCCTGTCTACGCTTGCATGATTTTCTATAGGCTGCGAGTTTCAACAACAGTACGGTTAAGTTTTAAAATATTCATTAATTATTTTCCTCAACATGACTTGCAGTTAGGAAACCTAGAAGAAATTTCGAAAGATGTTTTGTTCTTCCTGAAATTCTACGACCTCAATGAATGTTGAAGGTCACTCTAGCCTAAAGTTGTCTGTTTACAACTGAGGTAAATAGATCACGAATGCATTATTGTTCCAATGACGTAGTTTTACAAGCTCAGCGATGTGTCTTAAGCGGCATTTTTCGTACACTTTTCTTTGGACGATTGAAGTCCGATGTTATTTTAGTTGTCGTAGCTAATATTTTTTAATTCCAGATTACATTACGCAAGTACACCACTTTATAGGCCTTGATAGTTTTTCTTGGTCTTTTTTGATATTTTGCAGGACTATATCGTATGTAATGCGATGGTGTCATGATGCTCGTAGGATGAACGAATGAATTAGAACTGGAAGGAACGGAGTTTTTGGTCATGTAACTGTGAGTTTTCAGGTCTCCACACCATAAAATAGTACCTTAGACTTCGTTTTCTAATTGTAGGTTCAGAAGATTGTACGACACGTTTCTCACGTGAAATTCACTTCGTGCCTCTGCAATAAGAATTTAATTTTTTTCAATAATGGTCCCAATTCTCGTGCAATATACATACAAGATAGTCGATGTTTTGTACCTGCTGTAGGGGTATCCAATACACACGAGCTGAATTGCCATAGTTTTTACTGATGCCCATAAGCCCATGTACCGTTACACTAAGCCGAACATTCGGAATAAAGAATGTTAGTTTTAAGTTGCCTACTGCGGAGGCTACAGGCAACGTATAGGGGTTGTCGTAGGGATGTAAAGGAGAAGGAATATAAGTCTCTGGTAAGACCCCAAATAGAGTATGGTTCCAGTGTATGGGACCCTCACCGGGATTACTTGATTCAAGAACTATAAAAAAATCCAAAGAAAAGCAGCTCCATTTGTTCTGGGTGATTTCCGACAAAATAATAATGTTATTTGTTTTACGTCCCACTAACTACTTTTTAAGGTCTTCGGAGACGCCGGGGTGCCGGAATTTAGTCCAGCAGGAGTTCCTTAACGTGCCAGTAAATCTACCGACACGGGGCTGTCGTATTTGAGCACCTTCAAATACCATCGGACTGAGCCAGGATCGAACCTGCCAAGTTGGGGTTAGAAGGCCAGCGCCTTAACCGTCTGAGCCACTCAGCCCGGCAATTTCCGACAAAAGAATAGCGTTACAAAAATGTTGCAAAGTTTGGGCTGGGACGACTTGGAAGAAAGGAGAAGAGCTGCTCGACTAAGTGGTATGTTCCGAACTGTCAGTGGAGAGATGGCGTGGAATGACATCAGTAGACGAATAAGTTTGAGTGGTGTCTTTAAAAATAGGAAAGATCACAATATAAATATAAAGTTGGAATTCAAGAGGACAAATTTGGGCAAATATTCGTTTATGGGAAGGGGAGTTAGGGATTGGAATAGCTTACCAAGGAAGATGTTCAATAAATTTCGAATTTCTTTGCAATCATTTAAGAAAAGGCTAGGAAAACAACAGACAGGGAATCTGCCACCTGGGCAACTGATTGATAATTATCACCCATTATTCAATGCATTTCACTGCCTGAAACAATGTAACATATGAGACTGATACACACAAAGGATAGGTAATATTTCATTACTGACATTACTGAATTTTAGGCGCTTACATGTGAAGCCAATTCTATATTTATGATATGTGGAGTGTCATTTTATCTAATGTTTCTTTGTACACCACATTCCTGAGTAAAAACTGAAAGTGATTTCCTTATACTAACACGGAAGCATGCGACGTACAGTTGGTCGTGTGAGTAACAGCTCATCCTGAGGTCAAGAGCTGCAACTCTGTGACTGCTTGATACTCATCGCGAAGCACGGACTGACGGACTGACGGTAAACTGGAGTGGGTAGGTGGTAGGAAACTGCAGAATTCTTTGTATGAACACGGATTCTCCTCACAGCCAGTGAGCATAACTGTCTCCGTCACACGCCTGAGCAATGCTGTTAGTCCTAGCGTAGTTTCGGAGGTTTCTGGGAAAGATAATGCGTGCTCCTATTTTCAGAATTATAATACGCGCCGGCAGTCCAGAGTCTGTGATAGAATTGAGGAATTCAACAGGATAGTGTACTGCGTCATCCTGATTAACGACTCGGTTCACCGACGTATACACCACCTCATACGCTTGAAGTCTTTTCATGATTAACCCAAAGCTATGGTTTCGTTGTTGGTCGGTGTTAGCATTGTTCAAAAACAGCGCCATTCAGTCGATTTCAGATTTACTTCGTGAATACTGGGAGATACTTCGTTCATTATGTCATCGCCACTCAGAAGTGATCTACAACTGTAATCTGATACAATAATTATTCGGTTACTTCCTACCATCGTTTCATTGTTGGTAGCCAGGAGTATCTCGGGAAATCGTGTGCTGTCGGGATAGCCTCCATGATCAACTCTCTTGTTTTGAATGACGGGCGTTTATGGAGGAGTGGCTATAAAGATGTTCTTTACAGAGAAGCATTAACTTCATCCGCTCTGGTTCCGTTGCCGACATCAAGCAAAGTCTGTCGAAAGGCACTGAAGAGAGGACTATTACTCGACCAAAAATATGTACAAATGCTGGGGCTGTACCTTAATTAAGGCCACGGCCGCTTCCTTCCAACTCCTAGGCCTTTCCTATCCCATCGTCGCCATAAGACCTATCTGTGTCGGTGCGACGTAAAGCCCCTAGCAAAAAAAAAAATGTGCAATTGCGAATATCTGGGTGCGTCTTGCCCCTATACAGTTTTTCGTGTGCCATTGTGTTCTCATGCCACATAATCCCGCAAAACCTTCGCTGTATTGCTGATTTTCTATAGATTGCATACTGGTGCCTCAGTTTGCACTTTAAGTGCTAACTTACTTCCCGTAGAACAGTTGCGGCGATTACGGAAGATGCAACCGAGACAGGAATCTTACCTTCTCCTCTGAGTTTAACAAGTAACAAATTGATTAGGAGGATCATGCATCTACCACCAAGGGCATTAATGAACAACATTTTGCTACTGTTTGCTACGACACAGTCGGTAGATTGAACACTGCTCATCGGTCAGTTTCGGCTCATTACGGAGAACGGTGTTCATCATGTTACTAATGCAGTAGCTCTTTTTTCTGATATTTTTTAAATTCAAGCGTTCCACATTATTAGGAGTAGGAAGTCTATAATTATTCAATTGCTGACCTCCTATCGACAAAGACGTTCATTTTCTGTATTTATGTTCTTCATTCCCTTAGGGTCTATGCCATGGTTTCCTTGTACTTGTCCGAGAGGGGTAATGGATCAAGTGGAGAATATTATATTAAAACAACTGCGAAAAGCTCTTGTAGCTTTAATGGGCTGCTAGAAACAGATGATTCCTTCATGGTGGAGTCCCAGTGAGAGTCATCGTCCAGGAAACGCAGAGCTTTGCTGCCACTTTCATCGGTGAGAGGAGGTTAGTGGAAAGAAGTAGGGCCTTTCGCAGTGTGTAATAGTACTCTACGTACTTTGGGTGCAATGCATACACTCTTCCAGCTATATGTTCTTTCTTAATTCCTGGGAAGCACTGTATGTCCTTTCCCCGTTTCACTTCTGTGGAAGGTGCCCACATGTATGTTGAAGAAGTAGAAGGACGGGACTTCTTCAGATAATAGCTCCCTGGAAAAATGGGCACTTTTTTAAATGTATGAAAAATGCCATTAAAGTGGATTTCCGTGGATTCAGAACAACATACCTTGCGTTTTAAGCAGTGAAAACTACGCGTAGGAAGTTCTCGAGATGAACATCCAAAAAAAATTACCGCTAGATATTTTTCATTGGTATTGTGAGTCTGCAGAAGATCTGGAGAAATTGTTGAATGGAATGGACACAGTCTTCGAGAAGGAGTAGAACATAAAAATAACGAAGGTAATGGAGTGCAGTCGAATCAAGTCTTATGATACAGGAAAGATTAGATATGGACATGACATCTTAAAAGAAAGTAGATGATTACTGTTACTTAGGTAGTAGAGAACTAATAATAGCAGAAGTAAAGAAGACATAAAATTCAGACTAGCACACGGAAGGAAGGCATTGTATGGAAGTGAAACATGGACGATAACTAGCTCTGAAAAAAAGAGAATAGAAGATTTTGAAATATTGTGTTACAGAAGAATGCTGGAGGTGAGATGGATAGCTCGAGTAAAGAATGAAGCGATAGTGAATCGAATTGGTGAGTGGAGCACGATTTGGGGAAATTTGACCAGGAAAAAGACAGAATGATAGGACACATCTTAAGGTCTTGTTCAGTTAGCTTTTGAGGGAAGGGTAGGTGGTAAACACGACAGGGGTAGACCAAGGTATGAATATGGGTATGCCATACAGAGTAGGGTAGATGTAGGGTGTAGTAGTTACGAAGGAATGAAAAGGATAGCCCAGGATAGGGTGGCATAGAGTCTGCATCAAACCAGTCTACGGACTGATGACCCAAACAACAATCTTTCATTAATTGGGAATGGGAGAATCCACCAAACAGCTTCGAACGTGCAGGTTTTTCAAAAATACATCGTGATCACTTTGCAAAGCAAAAGAAGTTTGGTTACTGGATTTATTTACGTATCTGCAGACATACTTGGTAGATTTCACACTACTGCAATTGTCAGAATTGAAGTGGGTTTGAAATGCTCTGGATAATGCGGGTGAATATCGCACAATCTACCTATTGTCTACTTAAGTGGCCTGTACACTTAAGGTAATGAGAGTGGTGACACCTTAAATGTACCTTTGGATAGGAGTATTCTAAATGTGAAGTTTGGTTTTTATAAGTCCAGTAGTTTTTCAGTTATAAGAAATTAGCTCCACACGCACCGACGTTTGAGTTATATCCTTTCGGGCGTAGACTGTAAAATATTCCGTTAATAATATATCCATTATCAATCGTCCTATCGAAAAAATTGAAGAAAGTAGTTTCCATTAAGGATGCTAGATTTAAACAAAGGATGATCATTGGTATTTTGTGAGAGAGTCATATTTTATTAGCTTCCTCAAAATGATAAAGCTACCACAAGAAGAAAGCATAGCAAAGACAAATAATATATTCAGGTAACTGCTGATAAAAGATACGTCTTCCTATAAACTCACATTCCATTCAGAGATTTGGAAATTGTACGGTACATTTATCGGTCATTTCACAATGAACGTGTAGCTTCTTGGGCATCCCCTGCAGGCGAAGCGCCCCGTTTTCGCCTAATTGGGGTAATAAGTGAGTGAGGGCTACCTGCCTAAGAACGAGGCATACCAATAACGCGACGACAAGTTAAAATTACACGATTTGCAACTGTCAATGTCGGCAAATTAGCAGGAAGGAGCCGCGAGTTGAGCGACGACGAATTGACATGGACTGCATCCAGGAAATTAAGTGGAAAGGCACAAGAACTGTGTTACTGAAGATGACCACATTTCTGACCGCCTGATAAGTGTACAGTTTGCTACTTACTCAAAAGTTGTGCGTATTGTCTCATTCTGCGTACAAAAGCTAGCCTGTTTGGCAGAAAAACAAGATGAATGCTGCTTTTAGTTAGAGACGTATATCCAATCTAGGACGCCAACGAGCTTCTGTTCATTGGCAGTGACATAAACTGCAACGTGGGCAAGGCGCATGTTACTCTCGAACTAGTGAATAGAGGATGCTGATATGGCACACACAATGAAGCTGGAGAATCTTCATTTAGAGAGTGCTGAAGCATGTTACCTGGCACTTGCGAACACTTTCTTTCAGAAACGGTCATCATACCTGGTTACCTGGAAGCTACAAGGCACAAATCGACTACTGGATGGTGCGAAGAAATGAAATACGTCTGGTGAAGGTCTCTGAAGTTATCCCTTCAGATAATATTGCTCCTCAACGTAAGATGCTAGTCCTTTATGTTCACCTTCGGCTTCGTTCAGCCGTTGTAGAAGGTGCAGTGCCTCCAATTACAGCAGCTGAGATAATTGTTGGTATTTTTGCAATAAAAAATGGCAAGGCAACTGGACCGGATGACATCCCAGCAAATTTTGGAAGAAGTTTCGACATTAAGGAGCAGTTTTTCTAGCAGGTTTCTTTAGCGAGTGCCTTGAGAAAAATGAGATCCCTCCCCCCTCGTGGACCGGCATTACAGCACATATCTGGGTATCTGGGAAAGCAATTACCACCCTATCCGTCTCTTATGCTACAACATGAAAATCCTTGAGTTGACGATTGATGCCCAAATTCGTAGTATTGTTACAATACCACCAAACCAGTGTGGTTTTGTGAAGGGCTGTGGATGACGTGATCCATGCTGCTCATACTCGTCTGCTTATGGAGGGACATAAGGAGAAAAGAAGAACAGTTCACATGGCGAATTTGGACTTAGACAAGGCATTCGACTGGATCTCACACGAACTTATCTGGTATTTCCTCCGTTCCCATGGTGCTCGTGAGGCTTAAGTTTTCTGGGTACAATTCAACAACACCACCAGTTCTATTCGCTGCGCTGCCGTTATCACTCAGCCGTTTAGCATTCGAATGGGCGTCGATCAAGGTTCAGATTTATCACTGTTTGTATTCATTCTTTATGACTGCAGATATATGGAACACTTGGCCACGATCTCTGCTTTGTGCTGATGATGATATTCTGGATAGTGACTCCCGGAAGAGACTTGAAGAACTTGTCAACCAGTGAAAAGAAAGGCTGGAGGTATTCGGACTGCGGCTAAACCTCCCTAAGTGACACTGAGACATTTGGCACACTTCTGACCACTGAAATTCCTCTTACGAAGGCCTGTGAGTTCGTATATCTTGGTTCTCGCCTGTCATTAGATGGCACGCTCCAGGATGCTTCAGATCGAGTAAACAATGCCTAGCTTAAAAGGCCGCAGGTCACAGGCGTCATCTGTGATAGGAAGATATCTCTGCATCTGAAGTCAAGGAAATACCGTACTATTGTCAACCCGGTGGCTCTCTATGAGGTGGAGTGTAAGCCTCCGACTACAAGACACGAGCAGATGATTCATACCATGCAAATAAAGATGCTAAGAGGGTCACTGGAAGTCACGTGGCTTAATCACATCACGAATTAAGCCATTCGCCCCGATACAGAACAAGATGAGAGAGACAAGACTTCGCCTGTACGGACAAGTGACCACAGGTGATCCAACATCCATTTGCAGAAATCTCTCGCACTTAATCGTGATTGACGGAGACCAAGAGGAAGGCCAAGAAAACACTGGATGGACTGTGTCCGTGAGGATATGCGACATGTGAGCCTACGACTTGCTGATGTCATTGCTATCGATCGGATGAAGTGGAAGGCTGCATGTAGACTTATGACGGACCTTGTACATTAACGGGAAAACACCAAAAAAAGACGTTGGACGCTAATAACTACCAATAAATATCAAGTTTGGTTGAAATATGTTGAGTAGTTTTTCAGTTATAAAATATTAAACAAACAAACGAGCAAACAAACAAACAAACAGACAAACAAACAAACACCTAAACTAAAAGATCTATATACGGTATTTATTTCACCTGAAATGTATAACTACAAAAACATTTTGCCAAAATTATTAGTAATTACCAGTACGATTTAATTTATGTAGATTTTGTGCTCAAAGGAAAGACAACTAAATCTACAGAAGGGCATTTATAGCTCGTTATTAATTTTCGTACTGAATCTTTAAGTCAGCTCTTGTTCTTCTTGTGTATCGAATTGCCCAGTCCTGTGGTGTAGGAACACCGAGCCTGCCTCTTACCCAGAGTGCTCGGGTTCGATTAACGGCCATTTCAAAGAGTTCAATCGTGGATTGAGGGCTTGCATGGGCTCTACTTAGCCTCGTGAGACTAACTGATAAACTATCAACACGAGAGGCAGGGGATCAGGACACGAGAACTAAGGACGTCACCACGCTGACCACATGATACTTCAATATCTGCAGCCCATATGGCTGGCCAGTAGTTGTTTTGGCAGACCAAGGACTCTATGTGTCACGGGTTTGATTTCTGTGTGGCCAGTAACATTATTTTTATTTTTCCATTGGTGATTTCACGGCCCGTACTTATGGACATGATACTGTATAGGCTTTTGAGCTTATGCCGTGTCAAGAAAATAAGGTGAAATTCTTTAGTTTTGCACAGAACTGTTCTCTGCGTCATCAGAAGGAAATCTTGACACAAGTCTGGAATGAAACAATGTCAATGTCATACACCTGTCAATGTCATATATCATGCACACATGTTATGTGACCCTCTTAGACTAATTGTGATGGTTTGGTAATATTCCGCTTCGAGCGCTAGCGTTGTGCCACGTCAGTGGGGCCATCTGGTGCCGAATGAACGTAGCATTTACACTTCCATTATAACGTCTAAATTTCAAAAAGAAGCCTTTCTCGTGAACAGTCGAGATATTCTTTACGACAGCTAACCTCCAGCTGAGCGCATGAGTGAACAGAGCGCCATCTTATAACAGAGTATGCGTATGACGTCACATATTTACTTTGAAGCGCTATTTCACGAAAACTACCTTTCAGATTGTCATTTCCTTTTTTCTTCAACAGATGGCCTCCTCTTTTATCTGTCAATTGAGACATTGAACATAATCGTAAGTTAAAATACTCTCGGAGAAATACACGTTCGACCCAAACTATAAAAGTGTGTTAAACTTCTTTCCATGCACCCGTTGTGGAGGAAGGTAAGTCTACGTTGTATTTATTTATTTATTTATTTATTTATCGTATGGCATATATACATATAGCAAGTACATTATATTTTATTGTCTAAAGATGTTATCCATTCTAGAGCCTACACGTGATCCCTGGGTGGTGCTAAGGAAGCAACAACATTGGCTGCTGGACCTATCTTCTAAAGGTCTCCCAGCAAATATGCAAACTGTACGTTGTAATAAATCTGGAAAATTACAAAGTCACATGAGCTAATCTTCTGGCATCAGACGTATTCCTTCCTTCCATTCATCTTAAAGAAACTTAAAATCTTTGACGGCTAGTAAAAGAAATCAGAAACACCAATAGATTTTATAAAGGAAGACAAAATGAAAAGTAAAGAAGAAACCGTTGGCAAAGAAATATCTGACTGCTCAAACCAAACTTATCAACCAACCAGCTGATCGATGGGTAGTGACGTCAGGTTTAACGCGGTGGAACAGTTTCGCCAACCTAACTGATCACGCTATACTGTCACACACGTTAGGGTGGCTGGTTGGTTCGCTCAAACATGACGTCCGCTTATCACAGTCGGAAAGCAGACTTTATCGATTGGGCTGTGCGACCAATACTTTTGCCTGTAGCAGCATTTTTTTACTACTCATATTAAAAAAGCATTAATGTACTTTTTTGTTCGGTACAGTGGGCGCGTGTTTATCTTAACTACTGGTTTTCAACGCAGATGGCTGAGGTTTGAGTCTCAGTCAATTAGGTGAGATTTATTCATTGATCATGTGACGTTGGAAAGGGGATATGACCTGCAGCCTCTGGCTAAAACCTTTGTACGATTCGTGATAACTGAAGCACCCACTGTATAAAGCCCGGTTAAGCCGAGGGAATTTTGAAATTAAATTTCACTCCATTTTGATTCCGATTTCATGTAAAGCTACAAATCGTTTGGCGTATGATCACAAGAATAGCAATCACATGAAAAGGACGAAATGAGTAATAAGTGTCTTCCAATTACTCAACCTAGTGTAGGCCTATAGTTCTACTTTCAAATACAGTTAAATAGATACTTCCATGATAGCAGATAAAATTATTTTCGTAAATTCCATCGTTTATGTTAATAGTATGTTTTGGAGTATTTCATGTTATTATTAATTATTTATGTACTAGTGTAATTTCTGTGTTTCAATGAAGCCACTCAAAAATCAGTCATCTTTCTACTCCATTCTTTGGATGTTTATGAAATTCCTGGATAAATTACCGAATTTCTAGTCCCCAATAGTAAAATAATATAATGATACTGTATAGGCTTTTGGACTTATGATCAGTTGTATAGAATAACAATTAATAAACAAGTCTACGAAATGCTCAAACACCTGCAGCCATTACAATAGCGACAGCCAATGTTTTTGTTCAAATAAATGAAGAGATTCTATTTGTTTGTGTTATACTCTGCCTCTAAGCCATTTAGCAATGTCACAACAGTATGGTTAAGTGCATCCCTGAAAGAAAGTTTGTAATATACAGTCTATTTCTATCGGTATTCATAAAGGTATAGGCCTACTTATGTTCCTAGAGCTAGTCGATTCTTTTTTTTTTCTGACTTGGAAAAATACGGTTCGAACTAACTTTGGGGAGATTTCCGTCTCTGATAAAAAATATTGTATTTGTGTGGAACGGTGACATTCACCTTGCGTACTTGATGGAATATTCAGATGACCTCGACTAGAAAATAATTTAATTGAGACTGCACTATACCGAAGTATATCGGGGTAATTGCTTGGAAAATCGGAGATCGAAGGCCTCCAATTATGCTCATAATCAGTATTAATTTTATTAAAAAGTAAATCATCCGTCTTCCAGTGAGGGTGACCATAATGATCCAGAATACTAACGTACAGTATGTAATTTTAATAATGAAATCATATCTTTTCTGGAAAATTAATCGCAAGGAGATTAGGAATTCAAGCATAAATGAAACTGTATAATAGAATCCCTTATGATCTATAATAAGATTTTCTGTATGCCATAAAAAGGAATTTTTAAATTTTGAAGGATAGAGGCCGTGTTCTTCAGCAAGGTATCTCTGGATCCAAACTGGAGACCCCTGACAATTTCTGATACTGAAGCCATTTATATTAAACACAAACATAGCAATAGTCAAGGTCTTCCCTTGGCTCACGCCATAACATTTGAAAGCTCACACTCACGGGTGTGACCTGACCTCTTACTAGTTCCTTAAATTCTCAACATGAATTCTACATACTCTATGAAGAGCTAAAAACTTTATACTAGTTTAGGAAAATAAACATTGTTTACACAGTGATAAATGAGATTTTACTTTGCCTCTATTTTACGATCACTGAACCTCGATTAACATAGCCTATGGATATATGAAATTTCTATTCTATTCTATTAACAGAATTTATTGAAAGATCCTCCCAGTCAATACTTGTCAAAAGTAGCTAAAATATCAGTACAGTTTTTTTTGCTATTGGCTTTGCGTTGCACCGACACAGATAGGTCTTATGGCGACGATGGGACAGGAAAGGGCTAGGAGTGGGAAGGAAGCGGCCGTGGCCTTAATAAAGGTACAACCCCAGCATTTGCCTGGTGTGAAAATGAGAAACCACGGAAAACCATCTTCAGGGCTGCCGACAGTGGAGTTCGAACGCACTATCTCCCGAATACTGGATACTGGCCGCACTTAAGCGACTGCAGCTATCGACCTCGGTAGTACAGGTTTTAACCCGTTATTAGGTTATGTTCACTAAGTAGTAATATAACTGAAAACTTGTTAAAAAGTGAATTCTTCAAAATACAAGATAAAATCACACAATACAGAAAAACGTGCACTTTAACAGGCAAGCTTGATAAGCTTGGCTTGTTGAGGTTAGTATGTGCACGTAATAAGATGTTGTCAAAATGGGTGGCCCGTATGACCATTTCATGTAATGATGATGAGGCCTGGAGATTTTTTGTGACTTTACCATTGAAGGCAAGAGAGATTTAAATACTAAGCCCCATAGGATTAGCACCGTGAGCTGGATAACGATTTCCAGAGCTGAACTTCCATCAGTCAAAGCAAGGCATCATTCAAGGAGTTAGAACCGTGGAAAGAGCACAACATCCTGTCACGCGATCAACAACATACGGGAAGGAGACCAACCATCAGCGAGCCGAAAAGAGCGGACTTACTGTATATGCTGGATTTCTTGCTAGGTATTTATTTATCGTATAGCTTCTAGTGCCGGCAGTATCCGCGGACATATTCGGCTCGGCTCGTGCAGGTATCTCTATTTGGCGCCCATACGCGACCTGCGCGTCTTGAAGTGGAATGATGATAATGAGGTCAGGAGAGGGTGAAACCCGGCGTCTGAACGTTGCCTACTCCTGTCGAATAACACCAATGGGTCTGCTCAAAGCTTTACGTCCCCATCCGACGGACGAATCACCGTCAACAGCGTCATATGCTCTCGCTCCATATGAGCACCGCGGAGAGATGTGGAATTTAATACATGCTTTTCGCGTGCAATCCAGTGATTTCAAATTATATGCCACCGCCTCCCCTACCCTGCCGGCCAACATTCTGATGGTGACTTTTGTCTCGACAAAGGGACTCGAACCATGGTATCCGTATAGACTTCAACGTCTTAACAACCATGGCCACTAGGCGGGCTCGTTTAATAGTGAAATTTGTGCTTCCATCATACACGTCAACTGATAAACTGATTAGACAATATTTTATCGCACAATTTGTGCCTGAAACATTGTTAGCATAACTTTGTGTGTTAAAATGATAAATGGTTTACTTCTTGATTTGACATGATTTTTGTTCAATAGCACCTGCTTCAGTATATTGGAAAAACTATTTTTCTCTTCTGTAAAATTCACGTATAGCTTCTAGTGCCGGGAGTGTCCGAAGACATGTTCGGCTCGCCTCGGGCAGATATCTTTATTTGACGTCCATACGCGACCTGCGCGTCTTGAAGTGGGATGATGATGATATTGAGGTAGGAAGAGGGTGAAACCCGTGTCAATGCCTCACTTAGTTTGGCGCGATGAAGGTCTGCGTGATAGTACGTCGTGTGAGGTGTACTTTGATTCGTCTCAGTGAAGTATACAAATATGTACGTATTCACATAAATTGTGGTGCGAGGAAGTATGAATGACACAACGTATGGACAATAAATGGCTTTGAAATGGGTGGGTATGTATTTTAGAGCAGGCATCGTCAATCAAGAGCGAAATGCATTCGGAGCCAGTTTGCTCCCCGCTCTCGAGGAACGAGAGCAGCTTAGCGAGCAAGTAGGGGAAGTGCGTGACGTAGTATGTACTGAAGGCCGGTACAGTACGGCCACGTTATGCAACCCGCCTGACTGCTGCTCTCTTGTCACGTGACAAACACCCATCCCGAGCGGAGCAAGTAACACAGGCCCCCTAGAGCAACTACGTGATGACGTCTGTTTTAGTGAACAGAGCGACTTTTCAGATTTCCAAAAGTCCAAAATCAGCCATGCAGAGCGCCAAGAGTCAAGGCGACTGAGAGTCATGGAGTGAGTTTCGCACTACTGGAGTGTAGCTGAGCACATCTACTGCCACGGTGTTGAAAAATCCTATCGACTTTGTTGTGAAGATGTGTAAGTGAACAACCCAGCCTGACCAGATACATTATTTTGACAACACCCGGTACACATTCTACATCAACACTTACGGCCGTGACCTCGACACAGCCCTGTTCAAATTATATAATTTACTGCATTGTGTTCATCTGTCTTCCATTATTTGCCATGAAACTACTTCTCCCGGCGAGAGTCAGGTCGTCATTAATTTACTTCCAAGCTGTGTTTTCGGGGATGGCATGGGTCCCATGTGTTCCAAACTGCCGTAAACCACAATGAAGCCTCTCCACTATACTAAAACCACGGATGTTATTTCTGACCCACGGAAGTACCAACTAATCCTTTGTTCGTTATATTGAGAGTGTGCTATTTTATTTATTCGTGCACGTGACACCAATCGATATATCGAATGAGTAGGTCATCGCATTGACCTTTCCTCAAGATACACGCTTCGGTTTGAATTAACGGCGCTATGTGTTATTGACCTTTCTCTCGATGTGAGGTGTGTGTCTGATTCATGCCAAATCCAATAGCATACCTCGAACAGAAGGACATCAGATTGGACAGCTACAGTTCTGAAGGAACGTTGTTCCAATTCCAAATATGATAGAATCCATTTTCATTGTCATTTTCCCTTGTACTTTTCCATAATCCAGTGCAGCTAAGAGTTGACAGGATCCACATTCAATGTTTTCTGTTGTAATTTTCCATTATGCACTTGAAGTCAGAGCTGACTGGGTACATTCCAGTGTAGATTACTCCTGTATTTTTCTATAAATAATTCCGAAGTATTGCTGACAGGGTGTCTCTATTATTCCATCTCCTTTCTCAAATTATAGGAGATATGATCCCTATACTTTTCCATATCCTCGTTCAAGTTGAAGCCAATATATCTACCCTATACTTTGCTCTTAGTTGAAGTTAGAGGCAATATGATTTACTCTGCATTTTATCACATTTCAGTCCAAGTTATAGCTCTTATTCATTTTTCCATATTTCAGACTGTCAGACCAAATATGATCTGTGTATATCCATCTCCCGGTTTAAGTTAGAGCTGACATTATCTCTGTATTTTTCCGTAACCCAGTCAAAGTTTGAGCCGTTACGACCTCTACTACATGCATTATTCAGTCCAAGTTAGAGCATATTTAATATTACATTATGACAAGATTCATCTTAGTTTCAACATCCTTGCGTTCTAGAGCACTTAGTCCTAAGATCCTTGCTGGAAGCAACGACAAGAACACTATTGTTGGATTTAGATATAAATAACTATTTTTTTATGGTTTGGGGAGACGCTAAGGTGCTGGAATATGGTACCGCAGGAGTTATTCTACGCAATGACACGGGTCTGGCTCTTTAAGCATCTTCAAATACCACCGAACTGAGCCGGTATCGCACCTGCGGACTTGGGCAAAGAAAACCAGTGTTTTTAGGCCCAGTTGCGATCCTCTCAGCAAAGCAAAAGTAGCAACACAATCAACATTAGTTACAAGACATATTTTCCGGATCAGCATATTTCTTTCAGCCGATGTGTATTGTTATCTTCTCCTCCAAGGATCTTACGACCAACGGACCACAACAAGACTCGCACTACGCCGGTGGAGTTTTGATCGCCTTAGTGTAGCCGTACAAGGTTCCTCCCTGGGGTGGTCGAAACATTTCCTTCTACAAATTTTCTTATTACCGATGAAAAATTAAAGAGAAAGATGAGATTGAAGGGCGTAGTAGTACAGTAGTTAGAGCAAAGTTGTTGCACGAAGCACAGCGAAGTGAAGATGATGTGCTAAAAGATGAACATTTTGTTAAACGGATTGTTAAGTATTGGTTGTTTCTGCCTACAGAAAATGAAATCCTAAGGATAGCGTACCGGCATCAATATGAGGGCTACCGGGGGGATGGTGGGGGAGAAACTATTAGTTGGTAAAGAAATGGGGCACTATGGGGAAGGAAACTTATCGGAAGACGGCAGGAGATTGTGTAAAATTGTGCTAGAAAGAGTGAAAGACGTAGGAAGACAATCGATAAGGAAACAATGTAACAGCTGGAGAACTCTAGTAAAATTTAGGAAATTATGCGTAAATATGATAATGAGGACTGAACTATTAAATAAAAGGGAAATGGGAAGGATGACGATACGATGTAAGTAAAAAGTCAAGACAAGAAAATGAGGAAAATCAGTACAATGAACGTACGGAAGTGGCACATCTCCTAAAAGACTGCAAGAAATGAAGAAAAAGAGAAAATATATGTAGATAAGAAGAAGATATATAAAGTGAAAAATTATCTTGAATTTAAACAATGGTAAGAACCAGTGGAGAACAACAAAACTATTGGAGGTGCATGTTGTTAGTAACAATGAGGAGCTATCCTGGAATTCAAGACCCTGAAGTGAAGAAAACATCCTCAACTTATCGACTCAATTATTTTAAAATAAAGCACAATAACGACATATTTTTTTCATACATATATACATGCATGTATTTTGAAATTCTGAAAACTCTCAAAAAGAATTCAGTAAATTCATTACAGTCTTAATGACATTCTGTTGAGGTGAAAATGCTAAATTTAAGTTATGATGTTATTTAGAAGGACGGAGAAAAATTTAACTGCTGTTATACAGATGGTCTTTTCATTAAAAGGACAAAGAAACAGGTGAAAATTGTCACACCAGGAATTAAATGTGGTTAATCGAATACAGTTAAGTGTTACACTTTGTTATCACAAAAGCACGCCTAATTCTAATAAACAATGAAATAAATGTTAGGAAACATGTGGTATTAAACTAAGTTTTGAAGGGATAATATAAATCTAATCCTGTGTGTTAGATGGAATATGGCTCTTTGGATAAATGGCCACTATCATGGTATTCTGTTCATTGGGTCCCGGGATCGAATTCTGGCTTAGTTGGGAATTCTAGCTGTGTCTGGTTAACTCCTCTGACTAGGGGACTAAGTGTTTATCCCAATACATTGCTTTTCATATACTCACAAAAATCACCATAGAAATGCATAAGAGTGAATACATTGCTCCACATAAGTTTGCCGTCAGGAAGGGCACCTGGCCGTAAGACAGGGTCAAGTCCACAGGTGCGACACAGTTCTCACTCGATATTCCGTCAAGGTGTGGGTAGAAGAGGAATATTTCAATAACATTGACATTGGCACATTCCGTTCAAAGACTGAAGTGTAAGAAATTTACATACGTACATTTTCTGGCACAACCACCGAGTCGACTCTTGTACGGAAAAATCAGTAAACTTCACCACCTTTCAGAAATGAAATATATCTTGTCTTGCCCTTTAATATGCATGTTTTTGTCCAATACACACTTTATCAATGTACTTGCGCAGTTCCATTATTTTGTGAAGAAGAAGTCATACCTTCCAATGTCGACTCAGTTAAATGTAACTTAAAAGCTTCTCAGTCTGTCGAACACACAAGTTAAATATAATTATTAAACTACAATATACCTGTAAAACGCCCACTATTAAACAAGGAATAAAATACACAATATTAAACAAATAATGACACGTCCGCTTTTATAATGGAGGGTCAACGGACTGGTAGCCGGTTGGATTCGAGCCAATGAAAGAGCAACGGTTTCTTAAACGCCTCGCGTTGTATGCTGGAGTGGGGTCAAAGCAGGACTTCATCAAGATAAGTTTCAAATTTCAAATTAATAGTTGCTCGAACAGAAATACACAGAAATATTTCCAAATTTTGAGTGTCACTGATGATGTTTTTTTAAGAACGAAATAAGACTTTCTTCGTTTAATAATGTGTATTTTTATTCCTTGTTTAATATGTGTTTTTCACAGGTAATATTTATATCGACAGACTGAAAATATTTTAAGTTACATTTAGTTCCATGTGACTAGTAGCGCTCATGGTAATTTGTATTGAATGTTGTAATATTTTTGCTAGTGATTTAATGTCACATCAACGCATCGAGTATTTTTGGTGACGCGAGGATGGGAAAGGGCTAATTTTTGGAACATATCGGCCATTGACTTAATTAAAGTACACCGCAAGCATTTGCCTCCTATAAAAATGAGGAGCCACGTAATGTTGTCATATAAACTCATATTAAAGGTCAATAAGTGCACCCTTTTATTACCAATGAGTAGATAAACGTTTGGCATTAATAATACAACAAGTTCCATGAGAGCGTACTCCTACCTTGTTACCGGAGCCTTGATCATTTTCTAGTCAGTCACTTTGTTTCAGGAAATGTACATCACCAGAAGCAGAGCTGGTTGTTTGACATCGTGTTCAACATTGCGTGACTATGGGCAGTTAATAGGGGACAGTATTCGGAAAGGTGCTCAAGGACATGAAATATGACAACAAGGTAGAATTTCCCTGGGGAGAGTGAGGAAATATCAGGAAGAAAGCTTTTTAAACACGCGAATTAGAACCTTAGATTTTCAGCTAGTAACTTTCCACCTATCATGCTCACCTTGTGGATCATGTTCATGAATAAATCTGTGATAAGAAGAAGCGGAAGGCTATTGGTCCCTTAAAAACAATCAGGCACCAAAACGCAGGAACTCTGTTTTAAAAATATGCACATTAAAGTGGCATTAAATATGAACTTGCGTCGTTTATATTTTAAGAGTCCTTAATGTAATGAATTCTACCGTAATTGGATTGAGGAACATGGAGAATTCAACGGAAGTTTCTAACAATGTATGCTGCTCAGATGCCCAAGAAAATAATAATAATAATAATAATAATAATAATAATAATAATAATAATAATAATAATAATAATAATAATATTGTTTGTATGTCCCACTAGCTACTTTTACGGTTTTAGGATACGCCGAGGTGCCGGAATTTAGTCTCCTAGGAGTTCTTTTACGTGCAGGTAAATCTACCCACACGAGGCTGACGTATTTGAGCAATTTCAAATAGTATCGGAATGAGCCAGGATTGAACATGCCAAATTGGGGTCAGAAGGCCAGTGCCTCAACCGTCTGAGCCACTCAGCTCGGCCCAAGAAAAAGAAGGATAAGAAGAAGAAGCAGAAACATTTACACTTCCTTCCTTATCACAATACTGCGTTATGCTGTTAGAGGGATACTACATAAATACCACTGTGGTACCACAATAAGGTAGACAAGATCAATAGTGAGGTAGTTTTCCACTGTTCTGCTGAGTCAGGAAGTCCCAGTGCAACAGGACTGATGATATGAATAGCACTTTTATGATATTCGAACACATTGGCTGTACTCTGAAAGTCATTACTAGCACTGTCCACACCTCAGCAGCTTATATACTGTCACTGTCCTTAATGAGACCGATACTTGAGTAGAGGTGAGATTTTTAATTTTTTCTTTCTTTTATTCCAATCTGCTTTACGTCACACCGACACATACAGGTTTTATGGCGAAGATGGGAAAGGAAAGGGATAGGGATGGTAAGGAAGTGATCGTGGTATTAAGGTACAGCCCGCCACTTGCCTGGTATGAAAATGGGAAACCACGGAAAATTATTTTCAGTGCTGCCGACAGTGGTGTTCGAGCCTACAATCTCCCGAATCCAAGCTGATACCAATGCGATTCAAAGCGCGCAGACACTTGCTTAGTGAAGTTAAATTTTATGCCGGCCTGTGATAAGAGACAGATGAAAAATACTGTATCCATCAAGAACCAACGGAAGGAATTCCAATCATATTAGTATTATTTACATTGGATACGAAGTCAAAAACCACCTCTGTATGGACCATAAAAGCCCTTGGAAGAGTGGAAGTTAAAAACTTACCTGTATTCTTGGCATCAAGTGGGACAAAGTGGTTAGCACTACATCCGGTCCCCTTAGCCCGCAGAAATTAATCTGGCACTCATTTTAGGTATAGGGCCATATGGCTCTTCAGAAGTAGAAACTTCGTTCGTAAATTTTTCGACTTCCTACGGGCGATAAAGCCCGTTTCCTTTCGGATGAATCGGGAACGAATTTACTGCCTTGGTTAGGCAGCCCCTCACAACGGCTTCGATCACGGGTATTCCGGGAATTGTGAATTTTGTTCAATCTATATTCTTGACGGTTTCTATCCAAAATTCTGGAAATGATCAGTCAAATTTAAGGATGGTGACTAAGTATCTTAAGATTTAAGAGTGCTATACTATACGCAGTGATCTCTAAAAATACAAGGAAGTAAAATAACCAAAGTCAAGAGTTAAAAGCAAGCTTGTAGTTTTACTTTTCCGTTCGTTAATTGGTTAATTGGTTAATTCCGCTGGCACGGGGTGGGTGTATGTGTCGTCTTCATCATCATTTCGTCTTCATCCCGACGCGCAGGTCGCCTACGGGAGTCACATCAAAAGACCCGCATCTGGCGAGCCGAACATGTCCTAGGACACCTTCGGCACTAAAAGCCATACGCCATTTTATTATTATTATTATTATTATTATTATTATTATTATTATTATTATTATTATTATTATTACATTTTCCTTGGTGGAGCCACACTTCTTGCCATTCTCAGATAATGAAAACTATTGCTGAGTGTTATATGTGCGGTAATTGGTCTCGCGGAAGACGAAGTATATCATTCCTCAGACAAGTCTTTTATCACGCTTTTATTTACAATTGGCTTTACGTCGCACCGACACAGATGTGTCTTATGGCGACGATTGGTTAGGAACGGCATAGGAGTGGGAAGGAACCGGCCGTGGCCTTAATTAAGGTACAGCCTGGTGTGAAAATGGGAAACCACGGAAAACCGTCTTCAGGGCTGCCGACATTAGGGTTCGAACCCACTATCTCCCGGATGCAAGCTCGCAGCTGCGCGGCCCTAACTGCACGGCTAACTCTACCGGTCTTTTATTAAGCAGCTATGCGGTAATGAAGAGAATTACCAGTGATAGCGATGCATGGAAACACTTCGTAACAACAGATCAGTCTTTGGAATGAGCACTTATGACGACGACGACAATGATGATGGTGATTATGATGATGGTTATGATGATGTAAGAATTCCATAACAGCAAATTTGACACTTGGTCAATAGCTGCGTACGTGTGGACTTTATCAATTAGTTTGGGAAACGATACCAAAATATAATGATGACGATGAGTGGTCATAGAGGATCTCCGCTGCTATACAGTGGAAGGGCAGGCTACGAGTCGGCCCACTTACAGGATTAGCGCTCGCTTGGCGGGATCAATCCAGGCCGGCCATGACGTCATGGCGCCGCCATGTTGGCGCGTGACGTCAGCAGCCCGCTGGTCGATATTCTGTAGCATGTCGTAGTGTGGTCATCGCAGCACATGACTCCAGTCAGCTCTGCTGCCATCCTAACTCGCCCTCACACAATTGGAATAACATTAAGTTGCACAATATTATCTGCATATTGTCTATATTTGGCACTTAATATAACATCTAACTACATATTTTGACTGCATTTCAAATGTAACACAGCAAAATATAGTTACAAACGATTCTTCCAGAAATTTGTATTGAGCATTTGAAAATAATTTGTATTCGCTTACAAAGACAAAAATAAAATAAAATAAAATAAAATAAAATAAAATAAAATAAAATAAAATAAAATAAAATAAAATAACATAGAACACTGCTTAGACCTTCTTCCGTATTTCAAAATAATTTCTGTAAACAGGTATTTTATTCTCAAACGAAGAATTTAACAAATCTATTGTATTGATTTTCTCTCGGCTTATGTATAATTTTGGCTAGACCAATCATCTGTCTAGCGTGTGTGGAAATAATGAAGCTGAAAACCGAGTAGAGTGGCTCAAATCCAGGTCACTTAAATACTTCAATAAAAGCAGCATCTGTTGACTTTATTATTATTATTATTATTATTATTATTATTATTATTATTATTATTATTATTAGTCGTCCGTTTCAGCCACCCATGGGCTACTTCCTTCATTTTCTAGCTAACCCTTACTCATTCATTCTTCCTGTGAGAATACTCTTCCTGGTCTCATTGGTTGCTCTTCGCACAGATCCGTAACCTTCGTAATTTTCATCTTGAATATACTCTCTTCTTCCCTGATCTCACCTTTTCTTTTGAAGATCGTTATTATATTGCTTCAGTCAAAGGAATTTTGCCCTTTTATTCCTTTAGAAGGCTAGGATCTTCTGGTTCTATTCTCCTGAGGTACCCATATACATATTTATTCGTTACTTTATCACTGTGGTCGAGATCTCCTCAAGGTTTTCTTATAGCTCTTAATTTTGTCTCAAGCGGAACATTAGTTCATTTCTGTTACATTTTTCGGGCTCGAGGATCCTTAGACACTGCCTCTTAATTCATTTTCTGTTTCCTAGAGTGTCTTTTGTGCTACTGTGCCTGCAGCATAAGCATTCCGGTTTCCTTACCGAACTGTAGTGTCAGAGTTTGACCTGATGAGAGAGAGAGAGGGAGAGAGAGAGAGAGAGAGAGAGAGAGAGAGAGAGATTTGGATTTACAAGTCTTCTGGCACAGCCCAATGCTCTTCTTTGATCACTGACTTTTCGTTGACATTCGGGGTATTATTATGTTACACTATACTTTACGTCATACCGACACAGATATGTCTTATTCTTCTTATTAATTCTATCTCATTAACTCCCCTGATGAGGTTGACGTCAGAAAGGTCATCCAGTCGTAAAAATACTCTACGAAGTTCTATCTCACTTCACATCCGAGCACGTAGAGAAACGGGATAAAGGTTGGACGTACATTATTATTATTATCATCATCATAATCATCATCATCACTGACTTCCTTTACATGGGAAGGCTCAGGCTTTGAAGCCGGCTGTTCTGCCAAACTATGAAACAATCACTACGTTCTACAACTACAGTCTTAAATTTCTTATATACATGTATCTAATAGATAAAATTAATTAAAATTGAATATAGCTACACCAGATAAATACTAGATTAAAGATAGTTTCGCAATGTGTAAAAGCAAAGTCACCTCCATACAGCCCATTAAGGCCCTTGGAGGAGTGGAAGGTAAAGGCTTCCTCCATTGTTAACCTCGGCACGTGATGGGGTAGAGTGGTTAGCTTTACGCCCGGCCGCCTTTGCCTCCCCCCCAGGAATTAACCTGGTACTTATTTTTGGTGTAGGCTGAGTGAACCTCAAGACCATATGCACTTCCGGAAGTGGAAATCTCGTTTCTTACATTTTACGGCTTTCCTGATGCGGATTCGAACCCACGTCCTTCCGGGCGAACCGAGCACGCCTTTACCGCCTCGCCCAGGCAGCCCCTTTCGCAATGTGTACTGTAAGGAAATGTTCATTATGTATTTCGTTCTTAAGTATTTGTACCACTTACGATATATTTGTAAATACATTTCTATTTGGTATGTATATGTTTTGTGCATGTGGTGAAAGTGACGAAGTCAAAATGTCAGAGGAACTACAATAGATGGGAGGAAGTACACACATGTTCTGTTACCCTCGTACTGAAACTTTCACGTTCTATCATTGTGTGCTGTCCGACTCGTTGGCGGAACGGTCAGCGTACTGGCCTTCGGTTCAGAGGGTCCCGGATTCGATTCCCGGCCGGGTCGGGGATTTTAACCTTAATTGGTTGATTCCAATGGCACGGGGGCTGGGTGTATGTGTTGTCTTCATCATCATTTCATCCTCATTACGACGCGCAGGTCGCCTACGGGAGTCAAATAGAAAGACCTGCACTTGGCGAGCCGAACCCGTCCTGGGATATCCCGGCACTCAAAGCCATACGACATCATCATCATCATCATTGTGTTCCTACACTGCTTATGTAATCTAGATAAGTTAAACTCTAGCTTACGTTGGGTTCCTTTTCAAGCTCATGTGGGCACGGAGAGACGGGAGCGCAATTGTTGTAAGAAACAAATCGCGGGTTAAGAAACAATACCGGGTATTTGACAATTTTCCTTAAGACAGGTCACACTTTCCAAAGACATACGAATATGCAGTTCATTAGAACAATTTTCGTTGTGTTAATTTTCCTACTAGAAAAGTGAACCTTGCCGTACTGTAGGGATATTTGTGTGCATGACGTATTTACACACTCCTAAAGTATAATACATTTAAGGTATGTGGGAAACGCTCTCCAGTGACTAGATGCCGTGATGTATGTTGAGTCCTCAATCGGAAGGTTGGTTGTATCCCCAAAAGGATTCACCATCAACTCATATAGAAATCCACGCGTCACTGTAGAGGCATACTAGACAAATAGGAGTGAGATAGTTTTGCGTTGCTTTCCTTGCTGAGCCAGAAGGTACTATTAGATATTAGTCTGCCAAAATCACTAAAATGTACCCTTCAAATGATTCCAAGAGCGAAGCCTCCCTTACTCTCTCCCCCATCATCTATCACAGGGACTGGGTGTATATAAGGAATATGATTACTAGCTTATCACTTATCACACATCTTAGTACAATATCGTCAAGGCGGAAGATGAAACAAATAGATCGATGAAAGCAACAAACTTGCACTAGCCTACACATGAAGAGACAATGCACTTCACTAGAGATGGACCACTATCTAAATCTAAGAACCCAGCCTCCTGCCTCATGCCAACAGAGGTTAGGAAAGTGTAGTGAGACATTGAATTCGTGGCCCATTCAGAGCTTTATGAAACTTGGACTGATGTTCACTCAGATGGCCTGCTGATATTAGTGTCATATTGACAAGATGGAGACTTTCCTAGCCAAATTGTTCCGCTTCTTAGCCAGAGGGTACGTTTATGTGCATTTAATTATTGAACATTTTGAAAATTTACTGATGGTGTCAAATTTGGTTGAAAGACATTGGTAAACTGTGTGCTTCAAAGACGAAGTATGTCCATTACAGTGAAGGTGTTATAAGGTATTCCTCCAGGTCTTGATTAATGGTCCCTGAAGGCCATAGCGAAGGATAGACATTCCTTTTCTAATGGAAGAATAAACGAAGATGATGATTTTCATAGAATAACTCCTTTGATATCTCACGCTTACTGTTAAGCGAGTGTACGTTTAGCTGACGTTTTTGGAATGGCTCCTACTGCGGGGGCCCAGTAATGTGCGCGCGCATCTTCCACCCCCGTTTCCTGCTGCACCTTGCTGGGTTACCGCCGTAAATAGCACGGTGGGACGAAACGGGTTCGCAAATCTGTGACTCGTAAACCAGGGGGCGTGACCCCGCAAGAGTGAGTCCGCTAAGAGGTTGAGGAGAGCGTGGTCCAGAATACAGAGCAGAATCTCCATCTCAGGAGTATTCTAGAGTGGATTTACAAGTCATTTCTCTGGGAGAGTTCAACAATTAGCTGTCTACCATAACCAGTAGTTATGGCTAAGCCAGCAAATTACCGATCAGGTGGTGGTGGTGATTATTGTTTTAAGAGGAAGTACAACTTGGCACCCATCCTGTACATAACACTAACCAGAGAGAAAAAATGGAAGGGATCCAACATTTCGAAAAATGAAGGTATCGGCCAAAAAGTCAAAACCACGAAGGATGGGAAAATGAAAGACTCCTTAGCCCTCGAATGCTCTTATACCGTCCCAGTCAGAAAAGAACAAGAGTTGACCAAGGGAGGTCGGGTAAGATAGATGAAAGTGAGGAGCCTGACACAAGTAAGGGGAAGCAATGCCAGAACTCAGGTAAGGGCCCCGTGGTCGCCAACCCACGCTCCAAGTTTAAGAGCCACTGAGGCCAATTTACCGACCAACCTGCGTGGATATTAGATTAGATGTTCATGAAGAAAACGCAGTGCCTCAACTGTACTGAGGGCTTCCAATTTACCAGGTGGATGTTATCAATTCAAAACCGAAAGATACAAATACGAGTCTTCGAAGTCTGGTGCTGCGGATCGCAAGATCTGGGTTCAAACCTGGTAGAAATTGTCGGAGTTTTGAAGGGTGGAAACGGTCCCTTGAGTATTTCATATCGTACGATATCGACAAGATCTCTGGCGACACAGTGTTTACCCGACAAAACTAAGACGACTCAGCCGTAGATCATCAAACAGGGTTCCAGATTGTCTGCTATCTGGTAGAGGAAAATGAGCAACGTAATTGATCCGCGGTGTTCAACCATGATCAGCTGCACTGGTTGATAAGGCAGGAACGTGTTACGTTCATGCCCTGTCACCTAACGTACGTTACTCTTGAGCGTATACAGATAGGTTGCGTGTACAAAGAATGAACTCAAGAGCTTTCTGCGGAAGTATCGTTCTGAGAAATGGAGGAATGCAAGTTGAAAATTACAGACTTAAACGATAATCATTCCCGCTAATTCAAGTGGCGACCCAATACAGTATAAACTCTGTTAACAGGAACCAAGTGGGTGGGGGTGATTGGGAGGTAGTTTTGGATAGCCAGCATTTCGAATAAGTATTAAAATGCCACTTTTAGGAATTAAGAAATCTTTTTTAACGTTGTAGGTTAAAGTAAATGAAGACAATACACATAGTGTTAACAAAGTATTTAAATGAACCCAAACTTATGTACATATTTAGAAAATGAGCTGATGTTCCACAGTGCATGTACTTCAACTATCAGTATGTACTCAATTTTTGAAAAGTTCTGATTTCTTTTTTTCTTTTCACATCGTTTTCTAGTCGTGTTGTCGTGCCACCGTTTTATTAGCAGAAGGTCAGAAGGCTTTAATTCGTCACATCACTAACTGAGTTAGAAATAGATAAAGGAAGGAGGCAGTCAAGATCAGAATCCATGCATGCTTTTAATCATCCCCTTTGTCATAACAAAACATAACAAACGTAATTCTTCTTTAATTACTTTCAACCCACAATATACTTTTCGGTTAAACAGTATTTCGGTTAAAATTATTACGGATGACAGAGGTTCTATTGCATTACTAATGAAGTTAGATCAAAAAACAATCAAAAAGGAAGTGGTTCTAGTTAGGAGATCTCTAGAACTCACGAGCTATAGCAGTTGAACGATGATGCACGTACAGAAGGTGTAGAAGATAAGGAATATGATGATTTCTAAATCTAACCAGTTTGAAGAAGAAGGAGATGTAAGAAAACAAGTGTGTCTGCAGGATATTAAATAATAAATGAATGAAGTCGAGATTAAGCATGTAGAAGAATTTCTTGATATTTTGTTATCCACGTCCTAGACGTCAGGAGCCTCTGTGGAAATATATTATCTAGAATGAGATCTCACCTTGAGATACTGGCATCATGAACACCCTGTAACAAGAGAGTGTTGACATTGGGTTCGGAGATTAGCTCTTCAAAAATTATAAATAATACATGACTTGAAGAAGTCGAACTTTGAGACGGAGGGCTTTTAAAATTCGGGCCTGTATTTGACTGTTTGAAATAACTTGGTCTGGGAGAACGGAGAGCGGAGTCACGGAACAGAAGCAGAGGTAAATAATTTAATGTTTAGTAGGGCACCTTGAACTTCTGTTATGTTGAAGCAGCAGAGAGTTCCTTGTCCTCCTAGCACTTACATTAAGGATTTACTTGGCGTAACTTTGGTAATGTCTGGTGCGAAGCAATGAACACCGTGCTTGGTTGTAATGACATTTACTACATTTACTAGTTATTATTATTATTATTATTATTATTATTATTATTATTATTATTATTATTATTATTATTATTATGTTCATTATTATTCTGTTCTTTTGATGAATGATCAACATAACGGCCTTCGGATCAGAGATTCCTGGGTTCATTTCCCGGACGGGCTGTGTATTTTAGTCCTCTCTAGTCAATTTCTCTGGCTCAGGGACCAGTTGTTTGTGTTTGTTTAAACATACACGTATTCATTTGCAACACAACACACTGTCAACTACAGCAGATAAAGGTAGTACTTGAATACATTTCTCTTGATAGTGGTGTTCTCAGAAAGTTCATCAACTCGACCATGTTCATATGAGCGACACCGATTGCACCCACAACGCCAATAGGATGCGGGAAATAAATAAATAAATAAATAAATAAATAAATAAATAAATAAATAAATAAATAAATAAATAAATAAATAAATAAATAAATAAATAAATAAATAAATAAATAAATTAATTAATTAATTAATTAAAAAGTTCATTGAAGGAGGCTGCCAAATCGAGTTGATGAAGTTCAGTTGGTTCTCAAGGTGTGGCATGAGTTCGATTCTCAGTCAAGGAAAGAAATAATTGGGGCAAATTTGAAGCAGCACATGATTCTGAACCTATATTCACTCTACTATAGAAATGGACATCAGCAAATTACTTAGGGCATATGCGAATGGGTATGGAAATAACCACTCTTCCTTTCCAAATAGAAGAGCAAGGTAGCCATGTGACATTGTGACTGGCTTCTCACCAAGTTGGTCGGATTTCCGCGAAAGTGAGATTCTGAAATGAACAGTTCACGTCCCAACGTAAAACTGGATGTCCGACGGATATGATCACAATATCACCAGTCATGTTAAAATACAAGATTGCTTTGTTTTCACTTTAATAATAATAATAATAATAATAATAATAATAATAATAATAATAATAATAATAATAATAATAATAATAATAATAATAATACGATTTGTTTAACGATCTTTCTACGGAATGAATATTACGCACTCCATCGAACATTGGAAAGCATGTCTTATTACCAGTAAATTATTCTGCTAGGCAGGCAAATTGAGAAACTACGAACTCAAATCACTTTATTATGTTGGACCGACTAAAATAGGTTTTGGACATTCACATTGTTAACACGTTGATACTGATCGATTGTTTAACGATTGTTGTAGCTGCTAAGAGTTTTTAATAGCCACTGTTGTGTCCAAATAATGTGTAGGTGTATACTATTAACGCGCCGGAAGCAATGATACTGGGTTTTCACATTTAAACACCCTCAACTATCTCTGACCTCAGGAGGGAGGAAACTTATTTTTGGAAGAACAACGTTAGATGTACATGAAATGAAAGGATTGTGAATATTTTTCGAATAATGCTATAATCATAGAAACACATGAGTAAAGCCCGGATTTTTATGCAGAAATAAGTTATATTGCAAATTAATTTGGTTAGTAGGAAGTGTCGGCCACCCGCTCTTCCACAATGTAACGATAGTAACATAAATCATAGAGGTTCTGACGGGCCGTACCCCTAAATTTTATGCAAACCCTGTAGCATAATCGTTGTGAAGGTAGACTATACTTGCTACTCGTTTCAGGTTTGCATTCTAACCTATATAGCATAAAAATCCGGGCTCTACACATGAGTATCAGCTTCAAGTAAATTGTAGGCCTAATAATAATAATAATAATAATAATAATAATAATAATAATAATAATAATAATAATGGCTCAACGGTTATTGAAGACGCCGAGGTGCCGGTTTTTGTACCGCAGGAACTTTTTACGTACAGGTAAATCTACCAACGCAAGGTTAGCGTACTTGAGCATTTCAAATACTATCGAACTGAATCGACATTGAACCCGGCAGGTTGGGCGTCTACCGTCTGAGCCACTCACCCCGGCTTTTATAGTTTCCGACAATAATGTTGGACAATACGTGTATGAAAGGGCGTTAGATTTTTCAAAAGGTATTCTTGAACAATACAAATATTCAGCTTGCTGCAGGAAGCAGGTGTACACAATAACGACTGGGTAATAAGTGTTAAAGTGTATTCTCATGTCATTGAGCGATATGATATGACGTGAACAGAGGCTCTGTGAGGTGGAAGAGTTGTTCATTCCCAGGCGCAGTAGTCTTTTCATACTGGTGCCACCCACTATATACAGCCACACGGAGTCTCTGCAGTGTAAGACAGCCTCAGCTACTGCATCAGGGCGGTAGTCGGAGTCGTTCCCGCGCGACCTATCGATTGCTGCCCACCCGCTCGCCATTCAGCTAGTAATACACCAAACTGAACCAGGTAGTGTGCATTAGCCGACATTCGCGGGCACTACCAGAAAGTACTTAATGCAATAATAATAATAATAATAATAATAATAATAATAATAATAATAATAATAATAATAATAATAATAATAATAATAATAATAATAATAATAAGGGAGTGAGCTGCGCGTTGCTGTTATAGCTGTTAGCTTGCGTTCGGAAGGTGTAGGGTCTGAATCGCACCATCGGTATCCCTGAAGATAATTTTCCTTTACTTCCCACTTTTACACCAGGGTATTATTGTGACTGTACCTTAACAGAGCCACGGAATTCTACTAATAATAGGATAGTGCTAATGAGCGATTTCAGTACGAGAGTTGGAAACAGAACTGAAGGATACGAAAGACTTCCTTCACGTTTCCTGTCCCATCGCCACCGAAAGCCAATTTGAGTTAGCGCTCTGTCAAACCACAAGAAATATGAAAGAGAATAATAATAATAATAATAATAATAATAATAATAATAATAATAATAATAATAATAATAATTGTACCGGGCGGTACACCTCCACTCCGCTAATTTAAAATGTGCGCCAGTTGAAACTCCTCTGCTGGAGGAAGTCTGAACTTTATCTACGCTATTAATTCTCTACTTTCTCAGAAGATATCACCACGTGGAAAATTTTGAGTTTTTGAACTGTGTCATTTTTGATGTGGTTTTGTTTCGCTTGAAGTAAGAAGTGTGAACTTTCTCGTCTAGAGGACACTACTGAAGATCAACAATAGTGCAACCTAGTGCGAAGTCAAAGAACTATTTTGTTGGAGAAATTTTTATTTCAAATGTTTGTCTTTGCTAATTTTTTTTTCAGTTATTGTTTACGTTGGCTGTATACCCCTCTCTTTCCCCTTGTTTTGCATTTAACCAATCCTGAATTTCTTTGAGTTATTTCCGACCAATCCGATGTATCTTCCCCCAACTTGGATATGTTTCTGTACCCGAGCCAATAAAAAGTTTGTGGGAGGGTGTTTTCATTCCCCTAATGCCTAGAACCTTCCGCGAGAGGATATAAACTGCTGATTTTAGGGTCTCCGGGCCACTTCTGTTCCATCTTTCAGTGTATTAAGTACATAGCAGGAGGCGGGAAGCGCCTCTTTCCTCGGCAGCGGTCATCAATAAGGTAATGGCCGATTAATAAATTCTTTCTTTGCTAGCTCAGCAGTTTAACTCTCGGGGCGGGTGCGAAGCGTTCCTCCATGTAACCTTTTCCTAAAATGTAACGATCTTTTCTTCTATTCTCTTTTAAGCTGCATATTGGGATAGAGAGTGCTAACCCTCTCGAGCTCCCACTCACATTGTCTTGAGGTGAACTTATTTTCTCAACCTATTCTTCGTTAATGTAAAACAAATTGCTCTTTTCTAAAGTCACCTCTTTAGCATGGGATTAGCCCTTGTATTAACGGCCTAGTGCCAAGTAGGTCTTAATCAAAGTGTATTAGGAGTGCAAGTTCGCCTCCTCTCAAATTGTTATTTTAGAGGTCATTTAATTAACCTGCTTTTCATTTAATAGACCTCAGTAGATTGGGTATTTTACCCCTGTGTTTATGTCCGTTGAGGACAACTTGAAGGTGGAGTTTGGTGTGGCCTGGGAGAGGCTTAAATTTTGAGAGCGAGTGGCTCTTTGAAAGTTAAGTGTTGTATGCCTCGTGGAGGCTTTTCTGTGTAATTTGGAGCAAGGGCTCCTAGGTATGAATGGGGTTTTCTGCCCCTCTGTTAAAACTCGTGTTTGGGGTAAAACTGAGCTGATTGCCCAAGCAGTGTAAAATCAGGGCGCGAAGCCCAATTCCTGTAAATATTGTAACTATCCTTTTTGATTTGCTACCTTGTACCTGCCATGCTTGTTATTTCTTTGTTTTGAAAAGAAAATATAACCTTGTTAAATTTTAAATTAATTTTGCTTTCGTAGCTGGAGACCTATTCACACCCGCACCTTCTTTCACCTCTACCTACCACGGAAAGCTCCGTAACAATAATAATAATAATAATAATAATAATAATAATAATCCTGTATTCTCTCCTGAACACCAGGAACAAAATCACAAGGATTAATACGATTGATTTAGAATATATATTGCGGGCTTACCAACCTTCAGATAAAGCGGATCCTTGAAAATATTAGGCGTATTTTCTGGTGAAACGTTGATAGCTAGGAAGCGAATAGTCCGCAGACTACAAATGTGGATATTTTTTCCTGTATGCTTCTCGAGGCCGACCGTGAAAGCGTTGGCCGCAAGAACTAACATCATGCCCATTTCCATCTTTAACAAGAGTAAAGTTTAAAGCGTGAAAGCTGACGAGAATCGTTGATTGTTATGCTAAGAAACAAAGAGGCACATCTGTCAAGAATATGTTGGGAGACAATCACTCAGAGTTAAATCTAAAAATAGAAAAAAGAAAGAATGTTACTTAGATGTCAAATAATAGGAAGAGTGGATCACACCTGGAAAAAATACGAAACTATTTTGTGTAATAAAATAATACACATAAAGAAAAAAAAATTAATGTTATTTGCTTTACGTCCCGCTAACTACTTTTACGGTTTTTTCGGAGACGCCGAGGTGCCGGAATTTAGTCCCGCAGGAGTTCTTTAACGTGCCAGTAAATCTACCGACACGAGGCTGTCGTATTTGAGCACCTTCAAATACCACCGGACTGAGCAAGGATCGAACCTGCCAAGTTGGGGTCAGAATACCAGCGCCTCAACCGTCTGAGCCATTCAGGCGGCGAAGAAAAAAGTAAAAGAATATGAAATAAACAATGACGTAAACTATGGCAAATAGGAAACCTCTTTTTCGTATAATATAATTATAACAGTTTTTAACGTCTAAACAAACCCCATGGCAGTATAGTCGTGACAGCCTACCACGCGCCAGGATGTTATTCTTGGTTTTCTAGACCGGGGTCTGACGTCTGTGACTTGAACATTTTTATGACAGATGAAGTGGGTACGAACTCAGTGCACGAATATTTTAATACGAATTATTATAAAATGTATGATTATTTAATTCTGGGTTGTAATACTCTCTCCTCAGTTTTTATAGATCAAAATCTAGGGGAAGGGAGTATTCTATTCTATTCATTTCAATTGCTTCATATTCGTTTGGAGTCATTAAAATTATTACGCCCTGTGGGTGGAGGACCTATACGAAGAATACACCCACGGTATACCCTGCCTATCGTAAGAGATGACTAAAAGGGATGAAGGACTTTAAACTATGAGAAAACTTGTCATTCGTACCATTATTTGAGGAAAAATATGAGTCGACATTACTTGAGATTAGTAACACCATGTGAGGAACACCACAGGTCTGGGCGTTGCCTGTACACGCATGCACAGATATGGCGTCCCAATATAAACAAAGCATGACCTCCCCCCGCCCCCCGCTTAACGCATTGCTGCAGGTAGACAGCCCGCTACAAGACTGGTGTGACTGAAATGGGCACGGTGGTGGATGTATAGCAATACACACACTGTGCCTTCAGCACTAACCTGTTCACTCCCTTCCCCTCGTTGTCGGTACTGGAGTGGCCTTCAACACTTCCCCTTCACTCCCTCCCCTCCTTTTGGGTACTGGAGTGGCCTTCAACACTTCCCCTTCACTCCCTCCCCTCCTTTTTGGTACTGGAGTGGCCTTCAACACTTCCCCTTCAATGTCTCCCCTCTTTTTCGGTACTGGAGTGGCCTTCAACACTTCCCCTTCACTCCCTCCCCTCTTTTTCGGTACTGGAGTGGCCTTCAACACTTCCCCTTCACTCCCTCCCCTCCTTTTCGGTACTGGAGTGGCCTTCAACACTTCCCCTTCACTCCCTCACTTCGTTTTTGGTACTGGAGTGGCCTTCAACACTTCCCCTTCACTCCCTCCCCTCCTTTTCGGTACTGGAGTGGCCTTCAACACTTCTCCTTCACTCCCTCACTTCGTTTTTGGTACTGGAGTGGCCTTCAACACTTCCCCTTCACTCCCTCCCCTCCTTTTCGGTACTGGAGTGGCCTTCAACACTTCCCCTTCACTCCCTCACTTCGTTTTTGGTACTGGAGTGGCCTTCAACACTTCCCCTTCACTCCCTCCCCTCCTTTTCGGTACTGGAGTGGCCTTCAACACTTCCCCTTCACTCCCTCACTTCGTTTTTGGTACTGGAGTGGCCTTCAACACTTCCCATTCACTCCCTCACTTCGTTTTTGGTACTGGAGTGGCCTTCAATACTTCTCCTTCACTCCCTTCCCTCCTTTTCAGTACTGGAGTGGCCTTCAACACTTCCCCTTCACTATCTCCCCTCCTTTTCAGTGCTGGAGTGGGGCATTGTTGATTTTTATTTCGGGACACCATTTTTGTGCATGCGTGTACCATCCTGTGCATTCCACCGAGGTGAGGGAGCGAGTGCTTAGCTGCATAGACTAGTGTCTAGCGCAAGAAGATGCCGAGCGCTGCGCTCGACTGTATTGGTTCCACTGTGTTCAGAATGGGTCTGCGTTTACCTATGAGCAGTACCACTAAATGAGGAACACCATGGCTCTACATTGCCTGTGATTAGTACCACCATGCGAGGAACACCATGAGCCTACGTTATCTATGATCAGTACCACTATAGAAGGAACATCACGGTTCTGTTTTACCAGTGATTGGTAGTGTTATGAGGGGCCGGTGGCCTGGAATTTGGACCCATTTGGTCAACAAGCATCATCTCAGAAAATAAGGCATTGTGAATTGGGTCCACTGATTGTTTTGGATTCATGGTGATTTTTTTCATCACCATTAGTTTTAAATTCAAGAGCCTGCCCGGTGGCCATGATCCTTAAGGCACTGAAGTCTAAACGGTCTGACACCGTGGTTAGCCGGTTCGAGTTCCGTTGGTCGAAAAAATTTTCACCATCAGAATGTTGGTCGGCAGGGTAAAGGAGGTGGTGGTATACAATTTCTAATCATTAGATTGCGTGCCAAAAGCCTGGATTAGATTCCAAACCTCTCCGCAGTGCTCGTATGGAGTGAGGGCATATGACGCTGTTGATGCTGATTCGTACGTCGGATGGGGGCGTTAAGCCTTGAGCAGACCCCTTGGTGCTATTCGACATGAGTAGGCTATGTGCCGGCACCGGGTTTCACCCTCTTCCTACTATCTTATATCACGTCATTCATTTCATCTCATTAACTTATCTGATGAGATTTACGTCAGGAAGGGCATCCGGTCATAAAAACCCGCCACAACAGATTCATCTCACCTCATACCCGATCCCGTAGAGAAACGAGACAAGGGTTGGACGAATACATTCGTTTTAGATTCTAGTCAGTGGATACATTTTGAAGTTTTAATTGTCGTTCCACTTAGCTGCACCTCGTACCATTAGTGACCGATGACCTAGCTGTTAGGCCCTTCGAACAACACTCATCATCGTCATCATCATCAGTCATTAAATAATCTCACTCTTTGGATGAATGGTCAGCGTTGAGGCCTTCTGTTCGGTTTGATTTTTTGGTCAGGTAGGGGATTTAAATCGCGTCTGATTAGTTCTTCTGCCTCGGGGACTGTATGTTTGTCCAAACACTCTCCTCTTCATACTCATACAACACACCGTACTACCAACCACAACAGGAACATGTAACATTCAAGCTCTTCCAGTCTGTCGAAAACATTTATTATAACGCAGATGACACTAAGTAGAACATACCTGTGAAATGTATACATTAATAGTTAATTAGCATGTTATTTTACAGCTAAGCCAACGGCCGTAGCCGTGTTGAAACACCGGATCCCGTGAGATCTCCGAAGTTAAGCAACATTGGGCGTGGTCAGGAGTTGGATGGGTTGCCACGCGCTGTTGGTGGGGGTAAGGGAATGGAGGAGCGGAAAGGAACTGGCCACCCTACCGCAAGTATACTCCGGCTCAGGAGTACCTCTGCGGAGGTCGGACCTGCCTTCGGGCAGAACAACCCCTTTTTCCAACGGCCGTAGCCGTGTTGAAACACCGGATCCCGTGAGATCTCCGAAGTTAAGCAACATTGGGCGTGGTCAGGAGTTGGATGGGTTGCCACGCGCTGTTGGTGGGGGTAAGGGAATGGAGGAGCGGAAAGGAACTGGCCACCCTACCGCACGTAAACTCCGGCTCAGGAACACCTCTGCGGAGGTTCGGACCTGCCTTCGGGCAGAACAACCCTTACCTTACCTTACAGCTAAGCTCACCGGACAAAAAATTAGTCACTGTAGTACGCACGCAGAGATGGACCGTTAAGCCTGTATAGATGGTGCAGCGAACGAGTCCCGTGCTCAACCGCACGCGCACAGCCTCTACAAGTTCATAATGTAGTGGCGATCAGTGAGACATTGATGTCTCAAGCGGACAGTGTACGTCAACATGGATAGATGTAAGGATGTGACGGAGTGGTATAAAGGGGAATTCATGTTTCGCCATGCCCATGGCCATACGGTGCGTGAAGTTGCTGGATTTGTTGGTGTTTCGGAGCGGACTGTTCAACGTGTCTACAAGCAGTGATGTACTACACGTGGCCACGAGACACAACATGAAAATTGTGGTCAGAAGAAGATCCTGACTGAGAGGGACCGGAGACGCGTTTCACGGCTTTTGAATCAAAATCGCTTCCAATCTGAACAGGAATTGCTGCAATCAGTGAATGAAGGTCCACCCTAACCTGTTAACGAGAGAACATTGCAACGGGAACTGCATGCAATGAACATTTGGAGTCGGTCACCTCGCAAAATGCCATTGCTCACAAAGGCAAATAAAGCTGGGCGTCTTCAATGGGCTAAAAATCATCGAACGTGGACTATCTGACTGGTGGAACGTAATGTGGTTTGACGAATCACGTTCATGCCCCTATTCCAATGACGCACGTCGTCGAATGCACCGAAGACCAAATGAAGCATTTAATCCTGGATGTTTGCAAGATCAGGTTCAAGCCGGAGGTGATGCTCTGGAGGTGTTTTTCGTATTATGGATTGGGCCCGCTCACTGAGGTGGCCATTATCAGGAACCAGCGTGTCTACTTAAACAATCTGAATGATCAGGTGTTGCCTTTCAGTCAACATCTGCATGATGAGTATGTTACTGATACTCTGATTATTCAAGATGACAACATCAAAGTTCATCGGGCTGGACGCATATGTGACTGGTTTTATGAACACTCCTCTACCCTATTACATCTCTATTGGCCTGCAAAATCACCTGACTTGAACGGAATTGAATATCTGTGGAGCATGTTGGAACAGCGGGTAAATCGCCGACATCAGTATCCCCGAAATTTGATAAAATTGTGCGATCAAATTCCCAGAAAGTGTCTTAACCTGGATGCGATGTACCTGCACAACATTGTGGACTCACTTCATAACCGCATCCAGGCGGTTACCAAGTCCAGAGGCGGAGTTACACGGTGTTAAATTATACTTCTAATGATTTCTCCAGGGGTGACTAATTTTTTGTCCGGTGAACTTATATGTGTTATAACTAGTGTGTTCGACAGACTAAAAAGCTTGGAAGTTGCAATAACTGAGTCAATAATGAAAATTATGGCTTCCTTTCTATACATAAAACGTGATTGTGATTATATCCCTCCACATAGAGTTTGCTTCAGGAAGGGCATCCGGCCATAAAACAGGGCCAAATCCGCATGTACGACACAATTCGCATCCGTGACCTCGCAGGTGTGGGAAAAGTGACAGAAGTAGAAGAAGAAAAAGAACTTGATTTGGAGTCATCGAATTGACGTAAATAGGTTTGATGCCTCTTGAAACGGGGATAAGTAGAGAATAAATGCACTCATGTTCATAAAAAACAGAATACCTTGAAAGACTAGAGATAGGAAGTTCATATTCACAGGACATATTCATTAGTATGTTTTGCAGAAAGATTGTACCCAATAGCACCCCTCACCATTAGGCCTTGAGTTGGCGCTGTATGTCTTGTGCGAATGCAGTCAATATGATACCCCTCCCCCTGCCTGCAGCAACTAAAAATTGCGGCCACCATATTCAAACAAACAGAACCTTGATTCGTCTCAAAACATTATCTGCTGTGCCATTCATGTTCTTAGTGACGTCATTCCATATACCATTTCAGTCTAGCATGTTTATGCACATTAGTCCAAGGCAGGCGGAGAATTGGACGATGCGCCGGTAACCCGGACCGTAATTAACTGCGGCGGACTGTTACTCCTGATAGCGCACGATGTGTTACACTGTTCCACTGTTGCGCCCGAGCCGAGGAGGACGCAGATCTGTCCTGCAATGCCATTCGGATGAGGTGCCGATCTTCTCGTGGGGTGGCCTGGATGGTGGGACGAGACCCATCTCGTCGTGTTCTACGACCTTCTGTGAGCCAATCTGTGCACATCCGTTTCACTGCCGACACACTTCGTCCCAGACGAGCAGATATTTTCCGGATGGATGCATCCCGTTCTCTCATGCCAATAATACGCCCTCTTTTAAACTCACTCATTTGACGGTACGGTTCTCGCATACGTCTGCTAGGCATCCTGCACGACTGCTCAAGTCACACCGATCCAATTCCTTCGGTTTATAGCGACAACGAGAGCCGCAGGCACATGTTACCAGTCGGTGGTGGTATGCCTAGATATCGATGTGTACCTTGAACCTGAGGGCCGATATGGTTCAAATTCTAATCATTTCTTCAGAACATACTGATGGACATGTCCTGTGAACATGAACTTCCTGTCTCTAGTCTTTCAAGGTGTTCTGGTTTTTATGAACATGAGTGTACAAACACAACATATGACACCCTACATGTGACTTTACCTCTAGATGGATGTAGACTAGATATTTTGAACATAACCCGACTCTACATCGAACAGATTGTAAATCTATGAAACTGCTTATGCCAAAAGTGTAATGAGCACCCGCCTATGCTGGTGGGGACGATGTGCTACGCTTGAGGCAAGACAATTATCAGGTACATGGAAATAATCTTGTATTGTAGTGCAAGGGCAAAAGTGAGAATAAACAGAGTCAGTGCAGTACATCCGCACCAACTCATTCTGGAATGCATTCGCAAGAAAGCTCCAGATATGTATTTTAAGAATGGTTAGCTCTTTCGAGAGGGGCTCCCTGGCCAAGGAGGTAAAGGCGTGCTCGGTTCACCCGGAAAGACGTGGGTTCGATTCCTCGTCAGGAAGTCGATGAAATTAAGAAACGGTATTTCCACTTCCGGATGGGCACATGACTCTGATATTCACTCAGTCTACACCAATAATGGGTACCAGGTGAATTCCCTGGGGCAAAGGCGGCCGAGCGTACCCCACTATGCGCCGGTATTACGGAGAGCGGAAGCCTAGATTCCGCACCTCCAAGGACCTTCATGGCCTGTTCTTTGGAAAAATGTACACTTTTATGATCACCATCCGAGACATAGCGCAATTTTACTTGGGCAGCTGTTTCCAGTGGATGTTGTTTATGAGACATATCTTTTCTGTACAATTCGAAATTAGCAGGGATTCAGTTAAAATATGATTCTGAGCACGATCTAAAAGCCTTCTCACACTTTAAAAGACGGATGAATATATAACTGACGCATTTTGAGGTACATACTGTACAAACATAATAATTAATGCAAACCATACTTCATTGATAATACCTTTTTTTTTTTTGCTAGGGGCTTTACGTCGCACCGACACAGATAGGTCTTATGGCGACGATGGGATAGGATAGGCCTAGGATTTGGAAGGAAGCGGCCGTGGCCTTAATTAAGGTACAGCCCCAGCATTTGCCTGGTGTGAAAATGGGAAACCACGGAAAACCATTTTCAGGGCTGCCAACAGTGGGATTCGAACCTACTATCTCCCGGATGCAAGCACACAGCCGCGCGCCTCTACGAGCACGGCCAACTCGCCCGGTCACTGATAATACCAACCAATTATAATGATACATGAAATAATCTCCCATTGTTATAACCTAAGTTACTGTAGCAAGTGCATTAAACACTAAGTGCTATATTTAAATATTCAGCGACCATTCTTCTCTGATTCATGAGCGGAGGAGGAAATAACTACAATTTTTGCTCTCTCATCTTTGAAAGTTACATGATGTTTAAAGTATTGTAGTGCTCTGGAACAAATTTGTTGAGGAGGATGAACTATTTATCCACAGGCGCACAATACTGGGCTAGTTTTACAAAGACTGAATGTGGTGCCAATGTGCGATAAGCACCTAGAGGACAAATGTTATAAGGATTGAGGAGGAGTAAATATTTTTTTCGATTGAGTTGAAACTACTTAGTTCCACTAAGCAGACTGGAGGTATTGTGTGGCCCGAATGCTGGCGCAAGGGGTGCTTTCCTACATTCCACCTCACAAGACTTGTGGAGGTCATGTTGTAAGGATATCGTGTAGGCAAATGCATATCATTACTTTTCAAACACTCAAGGGTACTGACAGCAAGTTTAGACAGGCATTTTCTAATCTATAGGAACATATCATAATGAAAATGTCACCACACGAGATTACGTCCAGTATTAAAACACTTTGTATGTGTATTAGCAAGGTTGTATCTTCAACAAGAGTTAAATATAAATAAAACTCTCATGATGCAAGAAAGTTACGACAACCGTGACATTTTAAATCGTTATTAACGTTCCACCCACTGTGAATACTGCCTGTCGAACGGACGTTAATGAGGAGATATTAATGGATCAATATAGCTATTATTTTTAATAAAGGACGTATTTCTCTGAACATAACAAAATATACATTTACAATACTGAACTTGGACACGAATGATCATAGTTTAATGTTTTATTTCATCATCTTGTTTATTGAAAAAATGAAGTGACCTATGGCTTTTAGTGCCGGGAGTGTCCGAGGACAAGTTCGGCTCGCCAGGTGCAAGTCTTTTGATTTGACACCTGTAGGCGACCTGCGCGTTCTGGTGAGGTTGAAATGATGATGAAGACGAGGCATACACCCAGCCCCCGTGCCAGCGAATTTAACCAATTATGGTTAAAATTCCCGACCCTGCCGGGAATCGAACCCGGGACCCCTGTCACCAAAGGCCGGCACGCTAATCATTTAGCCATGGAGCTGGACATCTTGTTCATTGATAGGACTATATTAAAATTTTGAAATCATTATTGCCATATTTTACGTGCACTCTGAAAATATAACGTTAAACAGAATACGGAGTTTCTTTATCGATTTTCGTCTACAAAATTTCTCAGATCTGTGTATTTTATGTCGAGAGGAAAATAAATACCTTCTTTATCCAATGGCAAGTTCCCATGTTTGTAAAGGGTCAGCAGAGAATGCAAGAGCAATTTATATATGTAGTATCACCCTGTTCCTGTTCAACACACATTTGCCTTTCATCTCTCTATGCATTAGCTTTAGTTCGTTCAGTAGGAAAGGACATAAATCTACGCATGCCCACCTCTATAGCGTACTATTAGCTGCCGTTCTCGGATACCCGGGTTCGATTCATGGTAGAGCCATGAATTTAATAATGGCAGGAGGCTTGGTATGTGGTCGAAATGGTACATGTAGCTCACTTCCATTGCATCACCTCGGGATGAGGACACGAGTTCATTTCACGTTTTTCATAACAGTGGTAGTTCGCAACTAAGGTTTTCCAACTAATTCTGAAATTGCTCCCATTTATATGTTCCCTTCTTGTCTTCGAGTTTTGGCGGTTTTGAAGGGTTTTTTTTCTTATCTTTTACGGACTCTTCCTCTAGCTAGATTCTGAATATCCTTACGCAGCTTGGAATTGTTCTACAACTTATGGAGCTGATGGCCAATATATTAATAATACCCAAGGTGGATAATTAATGGGTAAAACGCTGGTGCTTTGGTCTACTTACCTGACCCCCCAATTCGAGTGTCCTGGGTTCGAGTCTGGGAGACTTTGGTTTGGGTTTTCACTTGGACCACCGCGTGGCAGCAGGAAGAATATCCCGTCTCAAATACTTGGATAAGGCCTAAATTGAACTAGCATTATCTGCTAATCCTTTAGAAACATGGATAAAGAAGAGGAAAATGTATCACAATCGAATGAGGAGGAATATTTGTCAAGAACCACTCTAATAAGTCAGATTCAAATGATGGGAAGCATTTCAGTTCACCTAGAGCAGGCTTCCTATGTGATTCCACTTACCCACAACGCTAGTTCTCTTTCCCTCGACCAATTGTCACTGCTTTGTCTATTGGGCAGCCTCCAAGGTTATATCTTCAACAAGAATGGCATTTGCTTTTGAAAATGAAGGTTACTGCAGAGATAATTATTTTCAACTGAAACTCGTGGTAATGTTTAATCCCTATCCTTTTACTTGTTTAGTTCCCAAGTGGAAGTTCGACAGTGATATCCTCCAATTTTATTATTAATCTGTCTGAAATTATCTACCGGTGAATTCAAGGATTCCGAATACAGCTACACATTTATAAAACAATAGCCCAAAGGAGTTGTGAACAAAATAAATTAATAATACGAGTATATATACTATGCTGAAATAGAGGCTATAGTTTGGAATATGCACTGGGCTTTCTTTGCGATTGGCAATGGAATGTTAATCGAAAACGGCTACCGTAATGTTTTAGGTTCCTCTGAGAGGTGGACACATGGAATTTCATTTTCTCTCATTGCTGAGATGAAGAAGGGAATATTATTTGAATCAGTATGTTACATTTAGTCCGCCTCTGTGGTGTAGTGGTTAGTGTGATTATCTGCCACCCCCGGAGGTCCGGGTTCGATTCCTGGCTCTGACACGAAATTTGAAAAGTGGTACGAGGGATGGAACGGGGTTTACTCAGCCTCGGGAGGTCAACTGAGTAGAGGTGGGTTCGATTCCCATCTCAGCCATCCTCGAAGTGGTTTTCCGTGGTCTCCCACTTCTCCTCCAGGCAAATGCCGGGTGGGTACCTGACTTAAGGCCACAGCCACTTCCTTCCCTCTTCCTTGTCTATCCCTTCCGATCTTCCCATCCTCCACCAAGACCCCTGTTCTTCATAGCAGTTGAGGCCGCCTGGGCGAGGTACTGGTCATTCTTCTCAGGTGTATCCCCCGACCCAGAGTCTGAAGCTCCAGGACACTGTCCTTGGGGCGGTAGGAGTGGGATCCCTCGCTGTGTCCGAGAGAAAAGCCCACCCTGGAGGGTAACCAGATTATGAAAGAAGTTACATTTTCTCAGCGGCACGATAATCAGGGTGGCAGCTCCAGTAAGGCGAGGATGAAAATAGTCCGTCAATCACTGGAACAAAAATATGAAACGAATGCTATAATGACAAATTTACCTGGAACTGACATAAAACTCCAGGTCAGGACCTCAAGCGCAATTCTTGAATCAGTCTTCTTATGAATGATATTAGAAAGTGCAGGAGATGGATAGTCAAGAAGCGCGGCTCACTTGGTAGACGGGTTACGTGACTACTGGAGATAGTGTAAGCTGTCTCCAGGATTGCTACAAGCTCGTCTATGTACTCCACACAACTGTCAGTTGCTCTCGAACTAAACATCATTCTAAATTAATTCATTATCTTCACCACCCAGCCTGTGGGGGACACTTACGTAATCCAAAGCGACACATTGCTACCAAGCTTGCGTCACGACGAAGTAAGATTGCCATAATTGAGCGAAGGGCTCTCAGACTGTGTAGCACTGCCAATTGTATTCCACAGTTCAACAAATAATATATTTTCATTTTCTAAGTGAACAGTTTTTAAGTGAACTCCATCGGTGTATCGTGCCGTCGGAGCGAGTGCTCTCACCATCACTAATGTCGTTTAAATAGATCTTCGTTAGCTTCCTTAATTGTTAGCTCTGGTAGTAGGCGAGATACTTCGTACTAGGTCAATGATTCTATCAAGACAGATAGATCCAAAGCTCTCCGTATTTAAAAAAATGAAATGGCGTATGGCTTTTAGTGCCGGGAGTGTCCGAGGACCAGTTCAGCTCGCCAGATGCAGGTATTTTCATTTGACTCCCGTAGGCGACCTGCGCGTCTTGATGAAAATGAAATGATGATGAAGACAGCACATACACCCAGCCCCCGTTCCAGAGAAATTAACCAATTATGGTTAAAATTCCCGACCCTGCCGGGATTCGAACCTGGGACCCCTGTGACCAAAGGCCAGCACGCTAACCATTTAGCCATGCAGCCGTACGCTCTCTGTATTATTCATACTGAGACGTAGAACAATACTACTATTCGTTATTCGTAAAATGAATTCTCATTCGGTGTTGTGGCCTGGCATTTTCACTAACAGAGTATCTGACGATAATGCTCACTAAAATCGTGTACTAAGAAACTTTCTCTTACAACTCCCCCCAGCTAGTGACAATTCAAAATTCTTGTCATTTCTACTCGACGTTTTACGATGATTCTTCCCTTGACTGTGAATGTTTGAATATGTTTTATACTATACTATTTTTGTAGTGTTTGGCCACAGTATTATAAATACTATTATTATTATTATTATTATTATTATTATTATTATTATTATTATTATTATTATAACATTATATTCTACAAAGAGGCTGCTTATACCCCGTTGCTAGCTAACATGTTCTTATGTTCGGGAGACGAATGGCCATTACTTCCTCTGTTGGCCATCCTCGAAGTTGATACCCGTAATTATCTATGTCAAACGCCGGTAGGAGCTATAATCGTGTCTCTCCCATATAAAATACGCCACTGCCATTCCAAAAACGACTCGGTAGTAGGCAAATTGATCAACAAAGGAATATTCTGCCAAAGATCTAGAACTCCAAGCCAGCTCTAGAGCACAGACAATTAGGAAAATGGTCCTCACAGAGTCCAGGAACTAAGGTGAAGATGCAAACATAACGACATTGTATGTTATATAATTTGTTCTATGGTTCAAGAGTTTTTATGCGTACATAGGAAGTATTAATTCTAAACATTTCTCGCGATGCATAGAATAAAATTAGTTTCTTTAAATTTTATTTATTTATGTATTTATTTATTTATGTAAATATCACGCATATGTTAATAAAATGGACTGAATTCCTACTTTCTTTCCCATCTTCCCTAACTTGAATAACGTGAATCTAATAAAAGGAGCACCTGCTCACTGGTTTATATCCACAATCATTTGCTGTGAGAGAGGCAATATTCATGTCTTTCATTATCTCGACCTTTATAGATGGGCCCTAAACTACCCCGAATCTTTAAAATAATATAGGTTAGCACGCGTGGGTATTATTTTAGAAAAAATGTATAGGAATATCTCGGAAAGTAAATTACGTTCATGTCTTTTTTCATAATCTAACCTTTCTTAGCTTTCGAGAGCAGTGCGACAGGCCTCGTCAAATGACACATTTATAGCATATATGGACCATACATGGTAATATGGGATTAAGAGGGACTTTATTACATTGTCAAACCTACACGAGTTATGCTATTCATATGTTCATACTATTGAGTGGGGCATAGGGTTTCGAACACAGTAATAAACTAGGTACCTGATCCAAGGCAAGAATTTGTCAGTACTCCAAGCTAGGCGAAAGTCAACCATCACGCATCCTGAGGGGGATTTTATTTGCGGTAGGATTGCCTGTTTCTTTTCACTCCTCATCTAGCCAAGATGATGGGGCTACCCATTCAATGTTAAATGAGCTCTGATGAAGTTGAAATGAAATGGCGTACGGATTTTAGTGCCGGGAGTGTCCGAGGACATGTTCAACTCGACAGGTGCAGGTCTTTTGATTTGACTCCCGTAGCTGACCTGCGCGTCATGATGAGGATGAAATTATGATGAAGACGACACATACACCCAGTCCCCGTTCCAGAGAAATCAACCAATGATGGTTAAAATTCACGACCCTATCGGGAATCGAACCCGAGGCTCTGTAACCAAAGGCCAGCACGCTAACCATTTAGCCGTGGAGCCGGACACTGAACTCTGATATCTCACGAGATCGGGTATTTCAATATGGTCACGCAGAATGCCACGTATTATTGTACGTGCCTATTGGTATCGATATCATAACCACGGGACCTCCAGTTCTACAACGAATCCGAACCATAGTGGCGTGACGTTTCATTTGTAAAAATCCGTATGAATTGCCTGGAATTCGAACCGAGGCTGCCTTGGTAAAACCCCACTGATGCTGCCACACGACCATCACAACCCCTACTGTTGGCTTGAGCACCACAAATAAGGTAAAATTTTAATTCATTTTTCTATTGAATACGTAAATCGTAAGTCAATATGGTAAACACATTGTACTCTGATAACGTGTAAGCAGAGAAATACTTACTTTTTTCTTCTTTTTCTACCGCTTTTCCCACACCCGTGGGATCGCGGGTGCGAACTGTGTCGCACATGTGGATTTGGCCCTGTTTTACGGCCGGATGCGCTTCCAGACGCCAACCCTATATGGAGGAATGTAATCACTATTGCGTGTTTGTGGTGGTTGGTAGTGCAGTGTGTGGTATGAACATTAAGAGGAAAGTGTTGGGACAAACACAAACACCCAGTCCCCGGGCCAGAAGAATTAATCCAAGACGATTAAAATCCCCAACCCGGCCGGGAATCGAAGCCGGGACCCTCTGAACCGAAGGCCTCAACGCTGACCATTCAGCCATACAGTCGAACCAAACAGTGAAATACATCGGGAATAATACAGTTTTATGTGTACACTCAACTGCACAAATATTGGCCGGCGAAGAAACACTTTACACATTCGAGATTATACCTGAAATCCTACCACCTGCACAGTATAATCATCCTATTTCAAACAAGAGGATTTAGAAAGAAAGTCGTCTGCGACGGCCAATTTTTGTGTGGGTGAGCATACGTTATTAAAGAAAGGAAACATAAATCGTGTTATATTTTGCCATTTCCATGTAAATGTCACGCGTGTTCCTTATGTTTCAATATAATTTCATATGGACTTTTATTTTATTACGAGAAACAAACAGAATTGGAATTAGTTTCTTGTTCTTTTATTCCTCCTCTGCGAACCATGTGACCTTGCCGCGGTGGGGAGGCTTGCGTGTCCCAATGATGCAGATAGCCGAGCCGCAGGTGCAACCTTATCGGATGGGTATCTGTTGAGAGACCAGACTAACGAATGGTTCATCGAAAGGGGGGTAGCAGCCTTTCGGTAGTTCCAAGGGCGGCAGTCTAGATGATTGACTGATACGGCCTTGTAATAATACTCAACATGGCTTAGCTGTGTTGATACTGCTACTCGGCTGAAAGCAACGGGAAACTACAGCCGTAACTACCTCCCGAGGACATGCAGCTCTCTCTGTATGAATGATGTACTGATGATGGCTTCCTCCCGGGTAAAATATTCCGGAGGTAAACTAGTCCCCCATTCGGATCTCCGGGTGGGGACTACACGAGAGGGGGCGATCATCAGGAAGATGGATACTGACATTCTGCGAGTCGGAGCGTGGAATGTTAGAAGTTTGAATCGTTGTGGTAGGTTAGAGAATCTGAAAAGGGAGATGGATAGGCTAAAGTTAGATGTAGTTGGTATAAGTGAAGTACGCTGGCAGGAAGAACAGGATTTTTATCAGGCGACTACCGAATTATCAACACGAAATCAAACAGGGGAAATGCAGGAGTTGGTTTAATAATGAATAAGAAAATAGGGCAGCGGATAAGCTACTACGACCAGCATAGCGAAAGAATTATTGTTGTCAAGATAGACACCAAACCAATGCCCACCACAATAGTGCAGGTCTATATGCCTACTAGTTCAGCGGATGATGAAGAAATCGAAAGAATATATGAGGAGATAGAAGATTTAATTCAATATGTAAAAGGTGACGAGAATCTAATTGTGATGGGAGACTGAAATGCAGTGGTAGGCCAAGGAAGAGAAGGTAGTACAGTAGGAGAAATCGGATTGGGACAAAGGAACGAAAGAGGAAGTCGGCTGGTTGAATTCTGCACTGATCATAATTTAGTCCTTGCCAATACTTGGTTCAAACACCACAAACGACGGCTGTATACGTGGACGAGACCTGGAGACACTGGAAGGTATCAAATAGACTTCATTATGATTAGGCAGAGATTCAGAAACCAGGTGTTGGATTGCAAAACTTTCCCAGGAGCAGACGTGGACTCTGACCACAACTTGTTGGTCATGAAATGCCATCTGAAGTTGAAGAAATTGAAGAAAGGAAAGATTGCAAAAAGATGGGATCTAGACAAGTTGAAAGAAAAGAGTGTGAGAGATTGTTTCAAGGAACATGTTGCACAAGGACTAAATGAAAAGGCTGAAGGAAACACAATAGAGGAAGAGTGGAGAGTCATGAAAAATGAAGTCAGTAGGGCGGCTGAAGAAATGTTAGGAAGGAAGAAAAGATCAAGTAAGAATCAGTGGATAACTCAGGAGATACTAGACCTGATCGATGAACGACGAAAATACAAGAATGCTAGAAATGAAGAGGGCAGAAAAGAATACTGGCGATTAAAGAATCAAGTGGATAGAAAGTGCAAGGTAGCTAAGGAAGAATGGCTGAAGGAGAAGTGCAAGGATGTCGAAGACTGTATGGTCTTGGGAAAGGTAGATGCTGCATACAGGAAAATCAAGGAAACCTTTGGAGAAAGGAAATCTAGGTGCATGAATATTAAGAGCTCAGATGGAAAGCCACTTCTAGGGAAAGAAGACAAAGCAGAAAGATGGCAGGAGCATATCCAACAGTTGTATCAAGGTAACGATGTAGATAATTTGGTTCTGGAACATGAAGAGGCTGTTGATGCTGATGAAATGGGAGACCCAATTTTGAGGTCAGAGTTTGACAGAGCTGTGAGTGACCTAAATAGGAACAAGGCACCTGGAATTGATGATATTCCCTCTGAACTACTGACTGCCTTAGGAGAAACCAGCATGGTAAGGTTATTTCATTTAGTGTGCAGGATGTATGAGACAGGAGAAGTCCCATCCGATTTTCGGCAGAATGTTGTTATACATATTCCCAAGAAAGCCGGTGCTGACAGGTGTGAAAACTACCGCACCATTAGTTTAGTATCTCATGCCTGCAAAATTTTAACACGTATTATTTACAGAAGAATGGAAAATCAAGTTGAAGCTGAGTTGGGAGAAGATCAATTTGGCTTCAGGAGAAATGTAGGAACACGTGAAGCAATCCTGACTTTACGTCTGATCTTAGAGGATCGAATCAAGAAGGACAAGCCCACGTACATGGCATTCGTAGAGCTAGAAAAGGCATTCGATAATGTTGATTGGAAAAAGCTATTTATGATTCTGAAGATGATAGGGATCAGATACCGAGAACGAAGAATTATCTACAATCTGTATAAAAATCAGTCTGCAGTGATAAGAATCGAGGGCTTTGAAAAAGAAGCAGCAATCCAGAAAGGAGTGAGGCAAGGCTGCAGTTTGTCCCCTCTCCTTTTCAATGATTACATAGAACAGGCAGTAAAGGAAATCAAAGAGAAATTTGGAAAGGGAATCACAGTCCAAGGAGAGGAAATCAAAACCTTGAGATTTGCCGATGATATTGTTATTCTATCTGAGACTGCAGAAGATCTCGAGAAGTTGCTGAATGGTATGGATGAAGTCTTGGGTAAGGAGTACAAGATGAAAATAAATAAGTCCAAAACAAAAGTAATGGAGTGCAGTCGAACGAAGGCAGGTGATGTAGGAAATATTAGATTAGGAAACGAAGTCTTAAAGGAAGTAGATGAATATTGTTACTTGGGTAGTAAAGTAACTAACGATGGCAGAAGTAAGGAGGACATAAAATGCAGACTAGCACAAGCAAGGAAGAGCTTTCTTAAGAAAAGAAATTTGCTCACTTCAAACATTGATATCGGAATTAGAAAGATGTTTTTGAAGACTTTCGTGTGGAGCGTGGCATTGTATGGAAGTGAAACATAGACGATAACTAGCTCAGAAAGAAAGAGAATAGAAGCTTTTGAAATGTGGTGTTACAGAAGAATGCTGAAGGTGAGATGGATAGATCGAATCACGAATGAAGAGATACTGAATCGAATTGGTGAGAGAAGATCGATTTGGCTAAATTTGACGAGAAGAAGAGATAGAATGATAGGACACATCTTAAGACACCCAGGACTTGTTCAGTTGGTTTTTGAAGGAAGTGTAGGTGGTAAGAACGGTAGGGGTAGACCACGGTATGAATACGACAAACAGATTAGAGCAGATGTAGAATGCAATAGTTACGTAGAAATGAAAAGGTTAGCACAGGATAGGGTGGCATGGAGGGCTGCATCAAACCAGTCTATGGACTGATGACTCAAACACACGTTCTTTTATTAACCAGATTTGAATCAGATGGTAGAATAGTAGCTTTCTGAGCCCATGTGGAGGGGTAGACTTCAGCTCAAGCCGGTGGCATATAATACTCCAGCCTCGTGTCGTTAGATTTACCCGCACTTGTTTTTCATTTTATAAATTGAGGACCAATTGCCAGTAAAATAGGAACCAATACATACATATTTAATCGTTAATTATTATTATTATTATTTTTCTATTTGCTTTACGTCGCACCGACACAGATATGTCTTATGGCGACGACGGGATAGGAAAGGCCTAGGAATGGGAAAGAATCGGCCGTGGCCTTAATTAAGGTACAGCCCAGGCATTTGACTGGGGTGAAAATTGGAAACCACGGAAAACCATCTTCAGGGCTGCCGACAGTTGGGCTCGAACCCACTATCTCTCGATTACTGGATACTGGCCGCACTTAAGCGACTGCAGCTATCGAGCTCGGTATTTTTTCTTATTTCATTCTATCTACCTTCATCTACATTTTATATACAATTTCCATGCTTATTCAAACATTTGTCATAGCCTGAGATAAGTTGCTCTGGACTCTTGACTCAGAAATGTGCCACCAGCGAGAGAAACCATTTCTGAACCATCATTTCCACGTTCTCGTCGGAGCTTCTTCAGACTCAGAAAGAGGTAGTAGTACCGGGAGAGTTGGCCGTGGAGTTAGGGGCACGCATCTGAGAGCCTCACTGTCGGCAGCCCTAAAGATAGTTTTCTGTGGTTTCCCGTTTTCACACCAGGTAAATGCTGGGGCTGTACCTTAAGACAACGGCCGCTTCCTTACCACTCCTGAGCCTTTCCTATCCTATCCTCGCCATAAGACCTATCTGTGCCTGTGCGTTGTTAAACAAATTGTAAAGAGGTAGTAATCGCTTGGCGCATGTCGAACTGCTGCCAACCTAAAGACTGGTTGAGAGCTTGCGTGTGGATAGCAGAACGGGGGTTCGCATGAAGTAGGAGCACTCCGGTAAACAGCTGACAGCGGCATTCATTCTGGATTGCGCTCAAAAGTTCTTCAAGAGAAGGCAATGCGAAACTGGGTTGACTGTCGTTCCTTGCGACATGAAATCCGTCAGAGAACCACCGAACCTGTCCCAAAACACCGTTGCCATAATCTTGCTGGTGAAAAATGACTGAACTTCACTTTCATCGGGAGATGTCGGGTGTCTCCACTCCATCGATTTCTGCTTGAATTCGTGAAACACTCATCTGTTGTCTTCCGTAACGGTGTGATTCAATAATTCACCCCTTTTCTCATGATACCAGGTCAAAAATTTCAAAGCACTGGCACATCTCATTTGTGTGTGTTCCTCCATCAGAAGTATAAGTTTTCTGACAATTTTTTTTTACAAAACACACCTTAACACTCGTGAAAAATCCAACGCCAGTATAGATTTTGATTTATCGGTGTTCACGAATTTTGGAGTCCACCGCACACACATATCGTCATGCGCTTCGTCATGCATGATTTCCCAACCGTCCTCGAAAAATCCCACCCACTTACGAATCTTGCCCTCACTGGTAGCATTGTGGCGCCGAATTTCACAAAGCTGACGATAAATCTCCATTCCTGCAACATTTCTTGCTGTCAAGAACAGTATAACTGATCTGATTTCACATGCGATGGGCTGTTCGATCCTCTTGAGTCAGTCTGAAGCCCACACGTTGCACATGTGACTCGAAATTGGGTCTACTGGCGAGCAAGTAATATCGGAAGTCACTGCACATGTGTAGAAGTACGGCGGCAAGGGATTTCAAGAAATAGTGTTATATGTGATGAATAAGTTGCAGGGATGTTGGGGCAGCACAAACTTTCATTCTTCGTGCCAAACGAGCTAACCATTTAAGATTGAAATCCCAACGCAATCGGGAAACAAGCCCGGGGCAGTCTTAACCGAAGGCCAATACGCTGAATATTCAGCGAAGGAGCTGGATATTAAATTATTATTATTTACTAGCAAATGTACCCGTGCTTCGCTACGGTATTCTCCATTGTATACGAATATTGAAGTAAATACTGTACATGCAGTAAATAAGATTGTTTTAAAATAGCATGTCTCTTAGCGTTATCCGAGAAACAATATGCAGAGGTCCCCATACGTTGTTTCCAGTGTAAAGTGCTTGTTACGGATTTGTGATGATAACGACAGGCTCACTTCCCTACTGCGATTCACAATCGAGTTGGGAAGTTTACATTATAATTGCAGGCCCCATTGCCTACTGCGCGGTCACAATCTATTTGGGGAGTTTCCGTTACAATTGCAGGCCCCCTTTCCTACCTCCAGACATATTACAAATTGAAGAGTTTTTATTATAATGGCAGGAAACTTCCCTACAACCAGTCAAAATTGAGTTGTGCAGTTATCATTATAATGATAGGCCCCTTTTCCAACTGCCAGCCAGCTTCCTGCCAGTCACACCAAGTTGATGAGTTTCCATCAAAATAGCAGGCCAGTATGCCTAATGCCAGTCACATTTTAGATGGGTACATCTGTTTATAACTGCGGGAACGCTTGCCTACAGCCAAAGACTGTATGCTGCATGCTCCCTTGCCTTCTGAAAGTCAAATCGAGAAGTGAATTATTCATTACAATGGTAGGCCTGCCTCATTAATGCCAGTTACACAGGAATTGGAGAAGGACTCCATTCCTACTGCCAGTCATAGTCGGTGTGCGGAGTACTGATTACAATAGCAGACACACCCTTTCTCGATCGCTACAAAATCGACATCAGTGAATATATATAGTTCGACATACGAAAGTATGTGCTTGTTTACAATATTGCAGACCTTCATTTACAGATTAACTGCTTCTAAACGGTACATCATATCGAGAAAAGATTGTACCATAAGACGCCTGATTTAGCGGCCTAAATTGCTGGTCATATGATATCTCATCTATTCATGGGTCAGATTGAGTTAGAAACTTGGGTAAAATTTGTGTAAGATTATCTCACATTGCATTGCTTTTCGGATAATTAAGTGACAGCTACATACATAGCATTTGGCTCACATATGGCTACTGGGTGGACCAATTTTCGTGTAGAGTATGATGATTCTATCTTTCCTCTAAGTGATGGAAGGTATGAATTATGTATGTGAAAAGTACTACTTTACTTAAGATCGAGAAATAGAGAAAAGTCAAACGTAAAATGGATATAAATACGACAAAAAGTCGTACGACCAAGGTTGTAGATCACTCCAAATTGAACGGGGATTGTGCCATCCGTTATGAGATGATACTTCCCGAAGGTCTGCACCATCATTAAAATTGCCTCCATATTTCGATATTCTTCGGGATAGAAAGGGAAAAATTTAAAGCTCTTGGAAGTTTTCCGCCCGTTACAGGCTAAGTCGTAAAATTTTGCCAAATTTCAGTTTTCTTTCTCGACTGGCAGATTATGCCGCAATCTGGGTTTTCAGTGAGAAGTGTAAAAAGTAGAACTTTCAAGATACTAAACCAAAAAATATGCAGATGATCATTATTACCCCTTAAGCGTGTAGCTGTACGAAAATTTCGACAAAATAGTCTATGTACAGGCACACAGTAGTTACGATTTTATTTACATAGATAAATAAGGAACCTGCTCCACGTACAACACCTTTTGGGCTATATCCGCTGGACTTAACCGGAAAAACGGACCGTTTATGATATCTCCCTTATTAATCCTCCTGTCGAAAAAATGCACATGAAAGAAAGTTTTAGAGATGGAATTCCATCATGTTTGGTCGATTTCCAGTCAGGTTGGTCTTGTACTGTATATATTCTGGAAGAGTAAAATCACCATTTCGGTTCCCTATAAACCGCCAGTCCATTCCGGGAACATGAAATGTTATTGACGATTAACACCTACCGTTGGACAGGTGGATGTTAATATAAAGTTTGACTCAAATATCTTCAGTAGTTTTCAAGTTGTAAAACATACGCTTTACACGCACCCGCTCTTGAGTTAAGTCCGGTGGGACTTGTACCGGAAAACGGTCCGTTAATGATATCTCCCTTATTAATCCTCGTATTGAAATGATGCACATGAGGAAAAAGGCCTAGAAATGAATTTCCATTACGGCAGCTAAATTTACATTAAGTTTGGTTGCAAAATGACGGTTTCGGTTTCGTATAATCCCCCAGTCAATTCAGGGATTCAGAAACAATACTTGCCCTAAAACCTACCAAAGGACAGATGGATTCTAAATATCAAGTTTGGTGGAAATATATCCAGTAGTTTCCAAGTTTTAGACAAACAGACAAACAAACAAACAGACAGACACCAAAACAGAATATATGCAGATGGTCATTATTACACCTGAAACGGATAACTGTACGGAAATTTCGCCAAAATTGTCAATGTACAGACATACTCTAGAAGTGTAGACCTTTATTTCGATAGTTACTGCTTTGCAACTGTACGACGTATCTACAAACGGACTTCACCATCAGACGCCCCTTTCAGTGCTCTACATGGTTGGTCCTATGACATCTTCTCGTATCTCCTTTATTTATGGGTTAGATTGAGTTAGAGTCATTGAATGGGGTGAAATCTTGTACAGTTTTTGAATGCTACTTTATATTTTTGATTCTCATGTGACAGCTAGAATCATAAAATTTGGCTATAACATTGCCAATGGTCATGTCAATGTGCGTGCCGAATGTCATGATTCTACCTTTCCTATAAGTGTGCCAAATGATAACATATACGTGTAAAAGTACAAAATCAACTTGTGTTTAATGTATTAGGGATAGAAATACGACGAAAAGTCACAGGACAAAAGTTGTAGATCTCTCCAAAATGAAACGCAATTTGCTTTGTGACTTTTGATACGACTTACTGATTAGCCACCAATTACCCCGAAACGAAGGTCTGCACCGCCGTTAAAATTGCATCCATATTTCGGAATTTTCCTGGGCCAGAAGTTATACATTTGCATAGCTTAGAATATTTCCTCAAAGGAAAGAGTGTACAGCATTCGGGATTAGCACTCGCATACATACGTGGTAATTAAGGAAGAAAGTAATACAGTTTAGTAAGTTGAAATTAATAGAAAATAGATTATAACAGAGGACATCCGGATGACGACAAATATATAAATACCAAGTGAATGTATTGGAAAATCAAATGCTCCTCAATAAATTATGCCGGAGTGAGTTATGGATATAAGAAAGCGGTAATCGGAGAGAAATTTAGGCGCAGGGATTCTTAGGTAATCAGATAAGAAGATGAATATTTGTGTTATTACTTATGCTATTCGAGGACGGTTATAACCTCCAATGATATTCCGCCAATATCCCGCAGAATGGCCGATTGACGACTCTCTTGCTTTCTACCCAAGGAACAACCACGAATTTAAAGGAATGATGAGGAAAATGACAATACGTTACTTCCCTGCTGGCAAGCAGTCAGAGACGTTGCCATGGTAACCCATATATTCGTTATCGCTCTGTCGGTCCCTCAATGCCGAGCATGGTATCGGCAGAAAATAGTAAATTTCTCCGTCATTTGAAGAGTAAGGTAAATTATGAACACAACGAAAGTTGTTTGTGATGAAGAGACCTTTCACATACGGTCCACAGAGTTTGCAGAAAATCAATAGTATAAGAGAAAATGGAGGAAGACCGTTGTGGTTTTCCTATAGACCCCCGTCTTTTCAAAGATTTTAAAATGATATGCATATCGAAACCTTCCCCGGGGTGAGTATACTCTAAATATGAAGTTTGGTTGAGATCTATCCAGCCCTTTCGACGTGATGGTGGAACAAACAAACATTTTTATTCTTTTTATTTTGCTAGTTGCTTTACGTCGCACCGACACAGATAGGTCTTATGGCGACGATGGGACAGGGAAGGGATAGGAGTTGGAAGGAATCGGCCGTGGCCTTAATTAAGGTACAGCCCCAGCATTTGCCTGGTGTGAAAATGGGAAACCACGGAAAACCATTTTCAGAGCTGCCGACAGTGGGGTTCGAACCTACTATCTCCCGAATACTGGATATTGGCCGCACTTAAGCCAAACAAACAAACAAACAAACAAACAAACAAACAGACAAACAGAAACGAACAACTTTATTTATAAGATTATTTTTATACCACTCCCCTCGCCCCCTGCCAAAAGGGTGCTAGGGGTGTCTTACCCTCACGCGGTTTGTCTCCTGATACTAATTGATAAGTGTACCACGTTTGGTGAAATTGCTCCAGTGGTTTAGGAGGAGATGTGTCATATACACACCCACACCCACACACCCACGCACACACATACATCAATTTTTATATATAGTAAGAAGAAGAAGATAATATTTTTATATGTAGTTTTTCGATTAATTTTATATCTCACCCCCTTCGCTCCCCACTTGGATTTGCAAAAAATCCGGAGTAATACTATTCATCTCAGAGACCCTGAAATCTATGGATTCGAAACTGTTTTTAATTATTTCTATATCTCACCCCACCCCCCCACCCTTTGCTCCCAACCTAAAAGGGGGCTGGATTTTAAAAAAATTCTAGAGTATCACTTTTCAACTCAGCGACCACGAGAACTATGAATTCGACACTATTCTCGATTATTATTGTAACTACCACCCCCCTGACCCTCTCCCTTAAGGGCGCTAGGGATGGCTTACCCCCCACAGTGATCGTCTCCCGATAGTAAGTGATTCGTGTACCAAGTTTGGTTGAAATTGCTCCAGTGGTTTAGTTGGAGATGTGTCATTTACACACACACTTCCATTTCTATATATAGTAAGATTTTTACACTCGTTCTTCACCCCCTTTCCATCCCCGCCCAAAGGAGTCCTATGAGTGCCTTACACAACAGTATATTTTTTTCCCAGATATTAAGTCTTATTTGTACCTATTTTGGTTGACAGCTATGCCCAAACGTACATGCATAATCTCACTGCTCTAGAAACCTGGAGCTGACGTTGCCATGGTTACGGCAGTTCATTTCTTTATCCGATTCCTAGAGCAGGGGTAGTGTGGTGCCAATATCTCCGTAACGGTTGGTTTTAGGGCCTTAAAACATGGTTTTCGGGCCCGTAGGGCTTACCGAGTTTTGTTCTTTGCGTCAAGAGGATTAAATTGAGCTTTGTCTCGTCCTTATACGACAAATTCGATATTTTGCCTATAATAGTATAAGAGAAAATGGAGGAAAACCGTTTTTCCTATAAAACCCCCGTCTTTTCAAAGATTTTAAAATGATATGCATATCGAAACCTTCCCCGGGGTCAGTATACTCTAAATATGAAGTTTGGTTGAGATCTATCCAGCCGTTTCGACGTGATGGTGGAACAGACAAACAGACAGACAAACAGACAAACAGAAACAATTTTATTTATATAGATTACATTATTAATTTTACCACCACTTCTTGGATAGCAAACCTTTTCTAACGGTTATAATTGCAATATAATTATATGCAATGAAAACAGCCGTATAAAGAATAAAACTGTTTTAAACGTTACATTTAATTTTATGACGTGATATTTAAGTAGTCTCATTCTAATCAGTAAACAGAAACAAAAATAAGCATTCCGCACTACCCAGAAGGGATTGAAATATTCAATTTCAGATCATTTTCTAGCAAACCATTGGGTATATACTGTAAGTGCATGAAGATATACGATTAATTTTTAATATTATCGAGCGAGTTGGCCGTACGCTTAGGGGTGTGCAGCTGTTAGCTTGCATTCGGTAGATAGTGGGTTCGATTCCCACTGTGGCGGCCCTGAATATGGTTTTCCGCGGTTTCCCATCTTCACACCAGCAAATGCTGGGTACTTAAATTAAGGCCACGGCCACTTCCTTCCATTCCTAGTCCTTGCCTATCCCATCGTCGCCATAAGACCTATTTATGCCGGTGTGACGTAAAACCAATTACAAAAATATATCTGATTACTGGTTTCTACTAGCTATCTTGACGATATTTCCAGATAAGAGGTCATAATCATTTTGTGTGGCTATTGCTAGCCTGGTTCAGCCCTTGCAGGGCAGATCCTCCGGATAGGGGGGGCGGTATCTGCCGTGTAGACCTATGGGAAGCTACGTGCTATTGTCGTGGAGGATATCGTTGTGTGTGGCGTGTGAGTTTCAGGCATGTTGGGGACAGTACAAACACCCAGTTCCCGACCAGTGCAATTAACAATTTAAGGTTAAAATATTCGACCCAGACGGGAATTAAACCCCGGGTTCTCTGAACCGAAGGCCGATGCGCTGACCATTCAGCCAAGGAGCCGGACAGATAAGGGGTCAACACTGGATGGGACAGAGGTGTCGTAACATTCCATTATCAACATAAACCATCACTGTTTCCTATACCCATGCACTCGACTGTATGTAAGAAAAACGTGTGAGAGACCTTGAGTTATAATCATTACCGAAAGTCGCTGTGCCTGGGTATCGAATATTTCAACGTTGGCTTCCAAGTCTCACCATGGAGTGAGAAATAAGCCGACTAACTTCTACTTGTAACGTTCGAGGACGAGTTCCTACTCTGGCATCACTTGCTGTAGGTTCAGGACCACGAGCCACGGAAGAGTCCAATTAGAGCTGAAGTTGACGCTCAGCCTTCCTCGATGATGAGAAGGGAGACACGAGTTGGGGTGTGGCCATTGTCATGGAAACCGAGTGAGGGAAGTCAACTTCATAATAAACATTTTGGACGAAATAGTCAAGCTATATCCAACGGTGTTTCGCTTAAGAATGCATGTAGGTCATGGTGACTTCACACTCCAGTTTACAATGGCGATTGACTGTGAGGCGACAATGAATACGGAATACCTGGTCAGCTTTCGAATATATACTCTTTTGGACTGGAAGTATAGCTCACCAGGTTTCACACTCGGCTTAGACTCAGCGTTATTGGTTCGATTATCAGTCGGTTGGCATATAAAAGAGAAATCAGAGCCCATATCAGTAGGTGGTGTAATTGCCGAATGACATAGTCATTGGCTTCTCAGTAGGGTGGCTGTGTTTTGAATCCCGACCAATGCATGTAGGGTTTTGAAATAGGAAGTCATGTCCTTGTGGATCAGATTCCACGTAAAACTGTACGTGTCATGGTTACGATCACGAAATCAGAGCCCATATCAGTAGGTGGTGTAATTGCCGAATGACATAGTCATTGGCTTCTCAGTAGGGTGGCTGTGTTTTGAATCCCGACCAATGCATGTAGGGTTTTGAAATAGGAAGTCATGTCCTTGTGGATCAGATTCCACGTAAAACTGTACGTGTCATGGTTACGATCACGATATAAACACACACGTAAACTACAGCTTGCTTCCTTGCCAGTATACTGCATTTAATACCATATTAAAAAAATGCTGTTCAGAGCAAAATTCCGCCGCCCTAGTTACTTAAACCTGAAAGGGAAGAAATTATGTTAAAATATTGTTATTATTGCCATGTCATGTTTGAAAACCGGAATCCGTGAGATATCCGAAGTTAAGCAACATTAGGGATAATAAACAGCCACATGCTGTTGGCTAGGAGAGAAGTGGATGGAAACTGGCGACTCTAATAGGCCTACAAAAAAACTTTGGATGAAGATGTCGGATCAATGGTCGTATAGCTGAAGTCATTGATCAGGCCAAAGTATAAATTTGAATAAAGCAGCAGATTTATTATTATTATTATTTTATTATTATTATTATTATTATTATTATTATTATTATTATTATTATTATTATTAGACCCTGTTATTTCTTTTCTTTCTTTCTTCATCCGTTTACCCTCCAGGGTCGATCTTTCCCTCGCACTCAGCTAGAGACCACACCCTCCTCTACCACCTGAAGAGCAGTGTCCTGGAACGTGAGATTTTGGGTCGGGGATTACAACCGGGGAGGAGGGCCAGTACCTCGCCCAGGCGGCTTCACCTGCTATGCTGAACAGGGGCCTTCTGGGGGGGATCGGAAGATCGGAAGAAATAAACAAGGAAGAGCGAAGGAAGCGGCCGTGCCCTTAAGTTAGGTGCCATCCCCGCATTTGCCTGGTGGAGAAGTGGGAAACCACGGAAAACCACTTCGAGGATGGTTGAGGTGAGAATGGAACCCACCTTTACTCAGTTGACCTCCCGAGGCTGGACTCCGTTCCAGCCCTCGTATCACTTTTCAAATTTCGTGGCAGATCCGGTAATCGAACCGGGACCTCGGGAGGTGGCAGCTAATCACACTAACCACTACACCACAGAGGTGGATATTATTATTATTATTATTATTATTATTATTATTACTTTTCAATTTACATGCCTCTCACATTGAAATCGTTTAAATGTAAGCACCTTCTAAACCAGCCACTGATTCTCACATCTCCACCAGCTGTACATTGTTATCCTCGACCATTTCTGGTAGTACATTTACAGCTTATCATCCCTACACCATAACTTACGTCTAAGCACATACATTTATTATCTTCCCTTTCATTACTACGGACATCCTGTTATCCTGATGCAATATTTTCTACTACAGAGTCTCTAATTTTAGTCCACAACTCATCATTTTCGAAACAAAAATACTCTGCATACTTCAAAATTTCACTTCTGCTTGAAGTGTCAGAGAACATGCTGTGGTAGCAAATGTGATAGTGAATTTTTAAATTTTTAAATTAATTACTGGATCATGCCATTTTTACAACATCACGCATATTTTCCGTCTTTAACCCTCACCATTTCACAAATACTGCAAACTGTTCTGTACTCAATTACTTCAGCATGTTCAGACCTGTATCTTATATAGAAGCTGCACAGAAGGGGTTTTCAGCTTTCGTGACAACACATTAAAATTGAATTCAAATATTGAAACATTGATTTTGCCAGCTCATAAAATTTATGTAGCATAATAATTCATCATACAGCCTTCCGATAAACAAAAATATCCGAAGAGGTTTTCCATCTCCAAAATATAAAGTAGCTTAAATGGCAATAGAGTTTTGATCGTCATAAGGAAAAGGCAGCTTCTGAATCACAGCTGTCACGTCTATAATATTATTGTATGGATTATTGTCAGAGAGCAAATGTGATAGTCAACAAATTTCCGGTTCGCCGACGCGCCATTTCCTGAATGTAGGCTTACAGATATACACCTCGTACTGAGTAGCCAACTCATTCTGTAATTACTTTGTTACTTCTGGGCTGAGTCGCTCAGACGGTAGAGCGCTGGCCTTCTGAGCTCAAATTGACGGGTTCGATCCCGGATTAATATGATGGTACTTGGAGTTGCTGAAATACGACAGCTTCGTGTTGGTAGATTTACTAGTACGTAAAGTAACTCCTACGGGATAACATTCTGGCACAAAAGCATCTCCGAAAACAGTTAAATGATAGAGGGACATAAAGCCAATAACATTATTGCTACTTGCCTCAGAGTTTGGAAGTTAGTAGAAATGAATTATTTAAAAGGTAGGAAATGACTTCAATTTTTAGAACGTGGCACTGATCTATAGAATAAAATTTTAGGTATCAGAACCAAAATAGATTGTAAGATCTTTTACGAAGTCTTTAACAATGGGGTGATAGTCCCGATGCTTTTATATTTATGTACAAAATATAGGATAAAATGCACTTACACCACCATACACCCAGTGCCCGAAGACTGGGAATGTAACACAGATTATAGCCTGTTGATGGGGAGAAAGCTCACCTTGCTATTGCAGCCTCTTCTGGAAACGAGTACATTGTAACCTCACATCCACAGACAGAAAAGTAAATATATCTTTGCTCCCAATAACCAGAGTCGTGCCTGAATATAGTTGTTTGAGCTCAGTGTTCAGAATTCCAGCAAGTCCTTTTACAGATCGTAGACTTTACCACGTTCAGGATGTGACGCTGTTGCTTGTCGAGGACCTTGCAGTGACATGCACGAAATAAGACCTGCAATATAAAAGTTTAGAATTTCTTGCATTATCTTTTTCCTGTGTCAGCAATGCCGTGCAAGTTACCAGGTCTGACGTGACTGCATTAAACTCGTAGAAACTCCGCAGCAATTAACAAGTAAGTATGGGCTTGTCTTAGTCCTCTGCAAATGACACTCAGCCAACTCTAGGGCCTCCAGATACGTCTGAGAAAGGAGAGAAAAGAGCAAATACGGGATCTCCGGTGTTATGTGTTTAACGATATCCTGATCATAGACAAAGAACCTCCAGTTTTACGTGATTGTTCATATTCTGATCATAGACAAAGAACCTCCAGTTTTACCTGATTGTTCATATCGTGATCATAGACAAAGAACCTCCAATTTTACGTGATTATTCATATCCTGATCATAGAAGAAGTACCTCCAGTTTTACGTGATTGTTAATATCCTGATCATAGACAAAGAACCTCCACTTCTCCGTGATTGTTCATATCCTGATCACAGGCAAAGAACCTCCAGTTTTACGTGATTGTTCATATCCTGATCATAGACAAAGAACCTCCAGTTTTACGTGATTGTTAATATCCTGATCATAGACAAAGAACCTCCAGTTTTACGTGATTGTTCATATCGTGATCATAGAAAAAGAACCTCCAGTTTTACGTGATTGTTCATATCCTGATCATAGACAAAGAACCTCCACTTTTACGTGATTGTTCATATCCTGATCATAGACAAAGTACCTCCAGTTTTACGTGATTGTTCATATCCTGATCATAGACAAAGAACCTCCACTTCTCCGCGATTGTTCATATCCTGATCACAGACAAAGAACCTCCAGTTTGACGTGATTGTTAATATCCTGATCATAGACAAAAAACCTCCAGTTTTACGTGATTGTTAATATCCTGATCATAGACAAAGAACCTTCAGTTTTACGTGATTGTTAATATCCTGATCATAGACAAAGAACCTCCAGTTTTACGTGATTGTTTATATCCTAATCATAGAAAAAGAACCTCCAGTTTACGTGATTGTTTATATCCTGATCACAGAACCTCCAGTTTTACGTGATTGTTCATATCCTGATCATAGACAAAGAACCTCCTATTTTACGTGATTGTTCATATACTGATCACAGACAAAGAACCTCCCGGTTTACGTGATTGTTCATATCCTGATCACAGACAAAGAACCTCCAGTTTTACGTGATTGTTCATATCCTGATCACAGACAAAGAACCTCCAGTTTGACGTGATTGTTTATATCCTGATCATAGACAAAGAACCTCCAGTTTGACGTGATTGTTCGTGTAGTAATCGTGGACACGGGACCTCTAGTTTTGACTTGGTGTAGTATTCGTAAACATGGACTTCCAGTAGTCCAGCACCTTGATTGAATGGTCCGCATCGATGCTTTCGGTTTAAAACTCCTGGGTTCGACATACGACTGGGTCGGTGTTTTTAGTCACCTAATTAATTCCTCTGCTTTGGGACTGGGTGTTTATGCATGTTGCAGTACACTACTCTTCATATACAGAATACACCACTCCGACAACCTCCACAGAAACACGCAGTAGTGAATACATAACTTCAGATAAGATTGGTGTCAGGATGTGAATCCAGCCGTAAAACTGGACCGTGTCATATATACAGCACAGTTCACACGTGTGACCCTATCAACGTGTGAGAAAAGTGCCCTAAAATGAAGCAGACAATATGGGCTTCCATTTTTACGTGACTGTTGATATCGTAATTGTAGACCTTTAGTGTCACGGATGGAATCCGAACTACGTTCTCAAGGCTTGATTCATTTGTTTTGAAGACATTAGAGATGTGGCACTTTTGAAACCGCGGCTGCACTCTCGGTGGTCGTTTTCAACGAAATGTTTATTTGTCCCTCAATTTCATTGCCACCGTGTCTGGAAAATTCTGGGAAGTGTTAAATTTAAGACTTGAAGGTCTTGCTTCAATACAGCTACTATTAGCTCTGAAATATCACAACGAAAAAGGAATTTACGACTAAACAGTAAACGACGCCGTGCATGGGCGTAATTTGAGCATTTTGATCGAGGGGGGAGTTGTCATCATTGGAGGGGGGGGGGGGTGTCCATGGCTCCTCCCTATTTAGAGAAATTTGAGACCAGAAAATAATTGCTAATATTCTCTATATTTCCTTGAATATACTATGTGAATCACTTAAATTTGACAAGCAAACCTCTGTAAAGTAAAGAACATCCACGTTGAATTAAGAAGCAGACCTAATTCAAATGCATTTGAAATGGAACATCAGTACTACTTTTCATAGAAGCCTAAAAGGATAACCTCTCCTGAGTGATCGTGTTCATGCAGAACGTTTTCAAACGCCAGCAAGCATGAAAAATACCTCTCACTAATTGCTGAATTAGTGACATTTTAATTAGAATGATGGATGAGGTAAAATTAAACAATATTAAACATTTTTATATCAACATTATATAGAAAGACTATACAATTTTGCAACGATAATTGCTGTTTCATGTAGCTAAATTAAACAGAGTAACGAAGTCTGTAATATTAGGAAAAATTGGTTTACTTCAAAATGTTGGAGTGGCAACCACCACCCCCTGCCACCCTCGAATTACGCCATTGATGCCGTGTGTTCTAGATTTGAACTGAATTAGTGCATGGCAGTCCACGTGCCACCAAGTGCTAATTCAGGCGTCCTACTTAAAGGAATCTATAAATTAAGCTTCCAACCACAAACGTAATGACGCAGTTGCTCCCCAGCCATCCGCGAAGAAATGAACAAGATCATCACATGAAACAGCTATTCGACAATCACTATTATGTGCATTATTTGTTTTGAAGAATGATATTTATGGTGCAAAGTTTCAGATGTACATATGCGAACTCAGTGTTTGGTATTCTATGCGTGTACCTGGATTATAAAGAATGGTCCGTTCTCCTATCTCTAGTCTCATACTCTCTATAGACATCTTACACAACACCGATAATCACAAGAGCTCTGAAGATTTGAATTAAGCTGCAGTACGTTAAAATTCACATATCATGAGAAAGCAGAACTGAATGATGCAAGGTAACGAGCTTGTTTGTTGTCAATTCAATATTTCGCCCTCATTTCAGGGTGACTTAGTGAGTTTTTAAATGTTCTGAGAAACCATTTTGAGTTCTTTATATTTTATGTCTCGAAGAATATGTTCTGAGTATTTTTATTCAAAGGTAGGCGCTTGGATAAATATTAATGTGTATTTTAAATACGTTTAGAGATGAGTTTTCAAAGTCTATGGAATAATGTCCCAGGAGCAAATTTCTTTCATCGGATATGCCTCACCAGAAACGTTTGTTTGCTGATCACACATTAATTTTAAGTATTGACTTGCAACGGGTTTAATATGTTATACGTTTTACTGTAGGAACATTACTGAAGTGCCAGTCTCAAAGCTACAGTCAGTAACTTGACTAGTAGGAAAACTTTATTTTTCTGTTCTTAGTATTAAGATTATGCATTTCTTGGCTCAAAGCTCCTCAGTTAGAGACGAATTTGGCAGGTGGTAATTTTCTCTAAATTCCACTAAGTTATTTACCGGGCGAGTTGGCCGTGCGGTTAGGGCCACGCAGCTGTGATCTTCCACCGGGGAGATAGTGGGCTCGAACCACACTGTCGGCAAACCTGAAGATGGTTTTCCGTGGTTTCCCATTTTAACACCAGGCAAATGTTGGTGCTATACCTTAATTAAGGACACGGCCACTTCCTTACCACATCTAGCTCTTTCCTATCCCATCATCGCCATAGGACCTGTCTGTGTCGGTGCGGATTAAAACAAATTGTTAAAAGAAGAAAAGGAAAGAAGAACTAAGTTATTTCAAGTCACATGTACCGTGTAATCTTCATACTGAGTAATTGACTTACTTGACTTATTTCCTTTAATTCTAGGTGGAAGAAAAGGCCTCGAGAAAATTTCTCCAGCTTGTTCTATCTGCCGCCAATGCCTTCACCTCCCTTCATGTCTTGTTGACTCCAGCTATCTCCCTTTCTATGGTTCTCTTCCAAGTAATCCTCGGTCTGCATTGCCTGCGACTGCCTTGTGGATTCCAGTTCAATGCCTGCCTTGTGATATTTTCTTGAGGTCTTGTCAAGGTATGCCCAATCCATCTCCATTTTCTTCTCATATGTGTTCCTGTATGGGACTTTGAGTTGTGGCCTCCCAAAGGTCTTTGTTTGAGATGGTCTTTGGTCACCATATTCTCAAAATGTACCTCAAACACCGATTTATAAAAGTCTGAAACCTATACTGAGCAATTACTAGTCTTTAATACTTTCTTGTTAATGATTTCAACAGCTGTTATTACAAGAATATAAAACGCATGCAGCCAATAGTAACAAGACTAAAAATTCGGAGTTGCCGACCGATAAGTCCATTTGATGTGCTTTCCATCACTCGTCCATTGTGTACTAATTATTCTATCTCTATACAATAGTTCCGGCGTAAATTACTACCCATAACCATTGTGCTTCTGTAAAAAGTGTCTTTATTCGAAATGAACGGGAATACATATTTGTTAACTTAACTGTAAAACAAAGAGACAACAAAGAGAGTTCAGCGAGTAGAGACAAACTATAGCAAGACGAACGCTTGGCTCTATCTTAATGTAAAACGTTACTCTCTTCCAAATGCAGCCCGCAGTCTTCATCGTTAGGGCGTCAAGTCTATATGGTTATCCGGATCGAGTCCCGTTAGTTGAAAATATTTTTACTATCAGAATGTTGTCCTGCTGGGTAGCAGGTGCGATGTTATACATTTTATTACTAGATTGTGTGCCAAAAGCTTGGATTAAATTCCAGATCTATCCACAGTGTTCATATGGACTGAGGGCACATGGCAATGTTGAGGTGATTCGTCCGTCGGATGGGGACGTTAAGCAGTGAGCAGACCCCTTAGTGTTATTCGACACTACTATCACATGTCACGTAATTCATTTCATTTCATTATCTCGTCTGGTTAGGTTGACGCCAGGAAGGGCATCCGGCAGTAAAAACCCACTACGCAGATTTATCTGACTTCATACCAGACCCCGTAGTAAACCGAGACAATAGTTGGACATACACACTCTCTTCCAAGGGTTTTAATTCAATAATTCAATAAATGCAATCGTAGGGTAACGAGATAGAAAACGAAAGCTGATATGTGATATTTTAAGCATATGCTGCACCTATTTAATAATAATAATAATAATAATAATAATAATAATAATAATAATAATAAACAAATCATCTGTTTTGCGTGTAATGCAATCCAAAAATTAATGTTGTCAATTATGATCTATGATTAAAATATTATTATTATTATTATTATTATTATTATTATTATTATTATTATTATTATTATTGTTGTTGTTGTTGTTGTTGTACCAGGGGTACAAATTCCCCGGCTGGTTAAACTGCGTGCCTTCTAATAAGGCCATCTATTTCAAGAGACTTGAACTGGTGAACTACCAGAAACTTTTGTCTTCTACAGTTAGATGTCCCTACCATCGATTTAGCTGCTCCCTCTTCTGGAATTAAGATTAACTACTTGATAACTTGATAACTTATTTTTGCAGCTGACAAATCTTTGTTTCTGAAGATTGTTTTGTTTATGTACCGAAGTTGTCAACATTTCAGCTGGTTCCTCCTCGATTTTAATCAACTTATCAAAAAGGTGGAAATATTTTCTCTAGCCATTTAAAATCGGGAGTGTGTACAGGAATCCAGCCTATCAGTAAAGAGTTCTGGAATCTTCCGCTTATAGTACTATAAAGGCAGGGCACTTAGCGCCGTATTGCCTTAATTGCTCCATTGCTTAATTTCTCGGTGGCTGATGATGGCACAAGCTTAGTGCCGAAACTAGTACCGTTTGTGAACGACTTGTGATTGATTTACATTAATAAATGTTTGTGTATTGAATAGGAGGACCCCTATTAATTAATTTCGACTCTGTATCTTCGAGACAGAAGCCCACTTAGGGTTTTAAGTATTTCTAGAAGGAGTGCAAGTGTTTCACCTCCTTACATTTCGTTTATGGCTGCTTATTTGCAACCATTTTCTAAGGCCATTTAGTATGGGCAATTATGCCCCTGTTTATTCGGTAACTGTTTCTGGTGTTAGTTACCTATGGGAACAGTGTATTATCTAACTGTTGAGTCATAGATAAGCCCACATCGGGGCAACCGAGTATAAATACTAAATGCGAGGACAACCCATAGGTTGTCAGTTGGAACCTGAGTGCGCCAATTGATGCCTCTATGGCATTTTTGGAGCGTAGACTCCCATGTAGTGTAAATGGTCGGAGCAAATCGTGCTTTTGTAAATGTTGTACCTGTCAAGGGCAATAAGGTTCTTCTATGTAAAGTAATTGCCTGCTAATTATTGCAAGTTTTTTTACCTGATGTTCGGACTTCTAAGTCCCCTATATTGTTAGAGCTGACGAGCACATTAATAACCTGTGATATTTATCTGATATTCATTCAGAGTTTCTTTCTATCAATTTTAAAGTAGAAAAGAAAAGAAGGAAAGAAAGAAATTTTCCAAATATGTTAAGTTCTGCTCTAGTTAATTCCCTGTCCAGCCATTCGACCCACACGCTTCTTCTCCATCTGTGAACCACGGAAAACCCGTATCAATTATTATTACAACAATAATTATATTCCCTTTAGTGCTTGGAACCGAAACAAATAGCCATTATTCATGCACTGTCGTCTGACAATCTTGGTGAGATATTCGACCCTCAGGCTCGGGACACGACGATCTACGGGCACATGCTCATGGTAAGACGAGGGCGAAAGCCACCGTTTATGACAATGCTGTGCTGGACTACTATTATGTTCGTCATCCGGGTCGTTTCAAGTTAAGGCTGTCGACCTTTCGAGTACATTTATAGTATTCTTTATCAAGGCGAATGGTACACCTCCCCCAGTCTCCCCATTTAATGGTAATTGACAGCCTGACCAGGATGGTAGAATCGTAGTTTAAATTCTCCGTCAGGAAGTCACTAAGTTCTTGAAACAAGACTTATACTTCTGAAGAGGTACATGGCCTGGAGGTCAAGTTTTCCAGACATGAGTATCAGTTTAATTCCTGGGGGAGGAGAGGGGGGGGGGGGAAGCCGGCCAGGTGAACAAAGGCTACGCGAACTGTATAGGGACGTAACAGAGGGGTGCCGAGTAATGAATAGTTAAGGAACAATGCTGGTATGGAACGTGACAATGAAACAAGCAATTCTGAAGGTAACTAACTTGCCGCGGTTCCAATATCTTTAGCACGAACTTTATACCCATATGCTGGGATAAGAACACGATCCGAAGTGGTAAAAGACTGGCGTTGAACCATCTGAGATACAGAGAGGTCCGGTGTATATTTTAATTAATATTAATTCAGTATTATACAATTCCAAGTATGATATGTAATGATGAAGTTTCTTTTCCTTTCCTCAAATAATCTATAATAAAATCGCTGGGGAATGTTGAAACGAGGCAGTGCTACTATTTTCTTGTGGCCTGGCGCGGGTGACAGAATTGTCACGGCTGACCGCAATGATATTGATAAACCTCTGGGGCAGGCCTGTTCACAAAGGGTGCAGTGGAGCACGCCCGCTCAACACTACATTTAGATAAGCTTCACCTGCGCTACACATCACCCTCGGCTCGTCATGGCATCATCCCCTAGTGGAGCCGCCAAACTCGCTGCAAACCCACTTTTCAACACCAATTTCTGTTGGTTTTTTTTGGGCTTAAGGGGCGTTCCATCAAAAGTATTTTACTGTACATCCGACAGTAATGGCAGGTATTTGCGCTTTAGGAAAGGCGCTTTCTGAAATTACAAGTAAGGAATAATCCTAACTTCCTTTTGGAGTGAGTGAGGAATTCTGATTACGAAGTTACTAATTGGTAATGGGGTAGGGTGTATGAATAGCTAATGAATGGTTTAGCTACTGGCTTCCTACAGTTACGGCTGAGGTTCGAAGTCGATCTTGGAGTTCAGTTTTTCCCTCAAATTTCACGTTGGGAAGAGGGCATCCGGTCTTCAACCCCTGGCCGAAAGGCAAAATGAGCCAGTGACCTCAGAGATAGCGATAATAAGTGACTAGTTAGAACGTTTCTAATTTCTTACATGTCCCTCAGCAAGACGGCCGTTGTTCATATCCCGGTCAGCATATGCGGTATACTTAAAATAAAAATATGATCCTTATGTTTCGAATTTCACATTAAACTGAATACCATGGCTATGATTAGGGTATTAACCGGCAAGTAATGTTCCTTGATATCAATACATCAAATAGATAGAAATTAAAACATTGTTGGGCTGCTAAACTTTCGATCAAACCGATTAAACCGTGTCAATTTGGACAAGGCGTTTTGATACATCAGGTCCAGGGATATCTCCGCAGTTAAGCGACACTGAGCGTGCTTGTTATCAGTTTGCATGGACCACATACCGGTGAATGGAGGAGAGGAGGAGTGAAAGGAAAATTGACTTTCTACCACAATACATTCTCATTGGCGGTCTTCCACTTGGCTGGGAGCACTTATAACATCATCGAGGTTAAGATGCAGGATACACACTTAGTATTTGACATAAGACAACCAACACCAGAGTAATTACAATGGAACATGTATGGGGTACGTATATCAAACAGAACTTATCTCACACAAATTTAAAAGAAAGTTACACGGCTGGCACATGAACGGGCAAAAGTGTAAAGATAATAATTTTCTTCAAACACGCAGCTTCCACTGGTAGAACTACCTATGAATTTGAAGTATTGGAAACCCCACAGTGTACGGCTAACTCTTCTGCCTCTGACACGGAGTCTCGCAGTCATTTCCGGGACTAATGTGCACCCTATTTCAGACACTCAAATCAGCTGTAGATGTTCTATATACATATCCGAGCCATGGAGTGCTGTTGATAATTTTACTATTCTATCACACTGCTTCAGGAAAATTTAATACGAGCACGAATATGAAGGCCGTTATTTTAAGTGGTCAAAATACAAGGTCGTCTACATTAGACATGTTCTTAACGATTGAAGAAAAGTTATATTCACAGATGTATCTTCTGACACGAAGTATGAGTAGACTCTTGTACGGAGGAATGAATGAAAAACTTTACATTCCACGTCCCGTGCTATGACCCTTTGCAAAATAATATTTCTTAGCTTCCTGTTTATACATAGGGCTATACGTGTCCAGTAGACACTTTGTGTAGTGAATGTTGTAGTCTAATAATGTTATCTCTATTACATCCCACAAATCATTTTAGCGTTTTCGGAGGTGCCGGAATTTCCCCTCAGGTGTTTTCTTTCTGCCAGTAAATATTACGACACTAGAATGGCATATTTGAACACCTAAACGTATCACTGACTGAGCTAGGGTACAATCCGCCAACTTGGGCTCAGCCTGGTATAGGCTATTACCATTTGAACTTATTTCTAAAGACATAGAAGTTCACCCTTGTGTTGACAAGTGTAGATAAACCCACTTGTATTTAACTTAGCCCAGATATTTATATTATGTAGCTCAAAGGCCGACTCCGTGGTGTAGGGGTAGCGTGCCTACCTTTTACCCGGAAGCCCTGGGTTCCATTCCTGCCCAGGTCAGGGATTGTTACCTGGATATGAGGGCTGGTTCGAGGTCCGCTCAGCCTACGTGTTTACAACTGAGCAGGTATATGCCTGTGAGATGGCGAGTCTGGTCTAGAAAGCCAAGAACCGGGCGGCTTAGCCGTGCGTTTAGAGGCGCGCGGCTGTGAGCTTGCATCCGGGAGATAGTGGGTTCGAATCCCACTGCCGCCAGCCCTGAAGATGGTTTTCCGTGGTTTCCCATTTTCACACCGGCAAATGCTGGGGCTGTACCTTAATTAGGGCCACGTTCGTTTCCTTCCAACTCCTAGGCCTTTCATATCCCATCGTCGCCATAAGACCTATCTGTGTCGGTGCGACGTAAAGCAACTAGCAAGAAAAAAAGAAAGCCAATAATAACGGTTGAGAAGAATAGTCATGCTGACCACTGATAATCTGCAGGTCTTCGGGCTGAGCAACGGTCGCTTGGTAGGCTAAGGCCCATGTTTTCTCTACAGTTCCACTGTGGTATTAGAATATCAGGAACTTTAAACTATTAATAGCCATCTATCGCAACAATTTTATCGTTTTAATATTATCATTTTCATTTTATCGCATGTACGTGAAATTGTTTTTATATCAATTCATGAGAATATTGCACTGAAATATCTTCAAGGGTACGTACATTTGACCACAGAAAGTACAATCAACAGGATGTAACTATGTTATTCTGATGTTGACAGCCGACGTATTTGGAGACTGCGGCCCAAAGAGTTTAAATGCAAAAGTAAAACGATATATTTCCGTGCTGGAAGTTTTCTTCCCTATATAAGTTACTAGCTTCGCTCGTGAGGATTTGGTAAGTTAATAAAAATTAATTGTTCCTCGGTACTGCACTAAGACATTATCTGAAAATCCCTAAAGTATAAAAAATTACCGAAAAGTTGCATTTCATTTACCCCAGAACCTCTTTGTAAACCACGTTTGTGGAATTGCCTTATGAGGTTAAGATGACCAGACTACTGGCAGAGATAAATCTGGAACATGCGACGTGGAACTCTACATGTGAGAAACAGTCCTCTTTTAAGTAGAAAAGAGCTTTGTCTCGACTTTGTACGACAAATATGATATTTCGCCTATATTAGCCTAGTATTTTTTTAAATCTCCCCTCGTGCCCCCTCGAATTGTTTTGAAAATAAAGTACAGCCCATGTGCCTCAGGGATAATGAATATTTATATTAGTAAAATATTTTTTTTAGAATCGGTCTAGTAGTTCCTGAGATTAGCCGTTAGATACAAACAAATTTTACCACTTTATACATTAGTATGGACGAACGCTTATGTATTGCATTCGTTTTATAGTTATGCACTTTCTATTGTATTTTTAAATGAGTAGTTATTCGTTAAATAACCAAAATTAATACACGAAGAACTTTAGATTGCGTGTGACCAGCCCTTGTCTTTGCGGGGTCGGATATGAAGTAAGATAAATCTACGTAGAAACATGAACTCTATCCGGCCCCGCGATGTAGGGGGCAACGCGTCCCCCTGTCACTCGGCGGCCCCGGGTTCGATTCTCGGCTGGGTCAGTGTTTTTAATTGTAAATGATTAATATCCCTGGCCTACTCTACACTTCCTCCATTCCAATTACACGCAGGTTCATATCACATGGTGCAAGTAGGGGCACAAGATCTCTATAGGTCGACGCCCCGAACAAATAGCAAAAAAAACAAAAGACAAGAAAGCAAAAAAGAAAAGAACTCTAGATTTCCGCTAAATAAATTGTAGAACTGTCGGTATGTTACTACACATAATGTGCTCCTTCCTTCAGGCCCTGCTTGTATTCTGGAACATAGAGGGTATAAAGTGGGACTTGGAGCAGGGATGGCCATGTGCTGAAACTATGACGTCATGTAGTGCACAGTACTTTTCCGTATTTAGTTGCGTGTCCTAACTTCGTTAACTATCGCCCGGTTCTTTTCCATGTCTTACTACAAAATGAACTTGACTGTGCCATGATACAAGTTGACAAGTGTCACTATACCTACGTAAATCTATACCAGTAGCAAATTCGTACTTTTACTAACTAGCACGTGAAGAATGTTTCAGGTCAAAATGTGGGTAATTTTAATTCCATAGCTGTTTAAATTGTCCGGCTCCTTGACTGAATTGTTAATGTACCGGCCTTCAGTTCAGAGCACTTCGGGTTCGATTCCTGCATGCAGTTTATTCTCATAGTTCGAGGATTGAGTGTGTATAATAGTCTTTATACTAATATCCATCTACACACAGCACAACACACTACTAACTACATAGAAAAACGTACTAACGAATATAACTTACCTCTCTACACAGGGTTGGCGTCAGAAAGAGAATACAGCCGTAAAACTGAGCTTAATATATATTAGTGCCGACCCCAGATAACTGAGAAAAGGACAGGAAATAAAGACAGAAGGAAATAAAGAAGGAAAGGAACAAAGAAAGAGAAAGAAAAGAAAGAAGGAGCCTTTCAACTGAAAGATGAAAATCAGTCTGGCATTTTAGGCATTATTTTTAACTCCGCACTATTACATCGAAAGTTTTCGGCCATGGAAGGATGGGTAAAGACTAGGATTGGGATGGTAGCGGCCGTGGCCTTAATGCAAGAACCGCTCAAGCATTTTCCTGGTGTGAAAATGGGAAACAACGGAAAACGATCCTCATGGCTGCCGACGGTGGGTTGCGAACCCACAGTCTCCCGAATGCAAACTCACAGCCACACGACCAACTCGCTTGGTAGGCAAATTTTCAGGACCGTGAACCGGCAGTAAGGAGGTTAAATTGACATTTCTTTTTCTATAGAAGGAGTCCATTCGTACGCGAAGTAATAAAAAATTCACATTTTGGTATTTCATTTACAGTAGGGCAAGCCTTCCTGAATACAAAGATACATAATATGTGTACGTTCCCGCAAACAAAATGCGTTTTAAAGGACTATTTGCATATGGTGGTACCACTGCCACTGCCACTCTTACTCAACTGTCACATCACAGAAAATGATATTTTTAGGCACACATTTCTCAAGAACCTTAAGAGCTAATGCAAACACAGTAAGTCTCTTTAAATGCGACCGAGCTCGATAGCTGCAGTCGATTAAGTGCGGCCAGTATCCAGTATTCGGGAGATAGTAGGTTCGAACCCCACTGTCGGCAGCCCTGAAAATGGTTTTCCGTGGTTTCCGATTTTCACACCAGGCAAATGCTGGGGCTGTACCTTAATTAAGGCCACAGCCGCTTCCTTCCCACTCCCAGCCCTTCCCTGTCCCATCGTCGCCATAAGACCTATCTGTGTCGGCGCGACGTAAAGCAACTTACTAGTAGCAGTATCTTTAAATGCGTGAAAACTACAAGGAAATCTTGGCGTCTCCGAAAACCGCAAAAGTAGTTAGTGGGACTTAAATCCCGTAAAATTATTTATTATTTTTAGCATATTAGAGCGTTAGTAGAAGCGAGATGTTCCGTAATCGCAGCCTAATAATAATAATAATAATAATAATAATAATAATAATAATAATGGCACGTGACCTCCGAAGAGGCCTGGTGCAGGTCTTTCGAACTGATGCCGTGTAGGCGACCTGCGCGTCTAAGGGAATGGGCCCTGCCCGCGATGAATTCTAATGTGAAGACGGCACACACACCCAGCTCCGAGCCATCGGAATTAACCAATTCTCGACCCGGCCGGGATTCGAACCCGGGACCCTCTAGACCAAAGTCCAGCAGCTAATCATTTAGACATGGATCTGGACAAGTAAACTCGTGTCCTCATTCCGAGGTGATGCAGCTCTTTTCAGGCACACCCCCCATTGGAGGTGAGCTGCATGTATCATTTCAACCACATACCAGCCCTCCTACCAATCTTAAATTGCTGGAAGTTAACAACACCCGTTACGCTACTAATTAGTGTTAACTACTCCTACTACTAAATGTTTTCATTCCTCCCCTGAAGGGAGAGGCGGGCCTCTTAGGCGGTGACGCCGTCTCTCAGGCCAGGAGATTTGTTACGGTGAAGGAGATGCTCAGGGAAGGTGAAGGGGTTGGCGGCCGTGGCCTATACTAGGAACTGTCCCGGCATTCGCCTTAGTGCAGGAGAATGGAAAACCACGGAAAACCATTCTCAGGACAGCAGACGGTTGGGGCCAGCCGTGAGGTCCAGCCCTGTCCCGTCTTCCGAATGCAGATGCGTAGAGCCACGGCAGGGCTGTGGCCACCCCTCCTCTGCTCTGTTGGCCGGTCAGAGTGCAGAGCTCTTGGACCACGTATGGGCCGAGACCCACTCTGCTTCTACCGACGAGGCGGATATCCGCAGCCTTAGGCAACTAGGTAGTTGATATTATGCGTACATTTTGAACTAGTTGATGTTCAACTGTGAGGAATGTTTGGTAGTCTTGTAACACATAGTTAAATAAAATCATGCAGAGTCCACATGCAGAGCTGCCCGTTAGACGAGGTTCCAGTGTGTTGATGAATTGAACAAAGAAGCCTCTCGATTAACTGAAAACCAGAAAGTCCTGTGGATGGTCTTGCGGGTATGTCACGGAAGTAACCATAAGACCGGCCCTGCGCTATGGCGTGACGTCACGCTCTCAGGAATGTCATGTAGGGCCTGCACTAATGGAGCTCGTTGTCGACGGTGGTCATTACCCCAGAACGAAGGATCGATGTAAGGTTGGCGCGGCTGCGTTTCGCTCTCACAGGCGATCTTTTGAGATGGCTGCACTAACTTGCCAGGTAGTGATCCTCGCTGACGCCATGCCAGTCTTCGAGGTCATCAGACCCATACTTGTGAAGCGATGTCGATTATTTTTGAACATTTGATGTGGAAATGTGAAATTAGTATAAACATAGTATTCTCATGGAGCCAAAGTGGGGAAATAAATGAAAAATAGCAAGATCGAAAAGTCAAAACACGCGTATTTTACATAATAGCGCTCCCGTAACCAAATGTACCCCATTTCACACACTCAAAAGAGTCTAAAATGTGCGGTGGAATCGGAAATCGAATCTCTCCACCAGAGTGGTGGCCAGTTATACTTAAGAATCCCTCCTGCTGATATTAACTGTCTTACCAATACTTCTATTCGATAATTGAGGCAGTTTGAAATTTTAAACACTTTGAAATTACAAGAGGATACAAACTCAATATTCCTGGAAGTAGAGTGTCCTTGTGCCAACAAGCCATATTATCAGTGTGGGAGAAAATAATCCAGATATTCTCCTTAACTAAACGAAGGCCACCGACCGGGTGAGTGGTCAGGCACGAGCCATACAGTTGTGAGTTTGTATTCGGGAGATGGTGGATTAGAACCTCACTGTCTGCCACAGCAGCGATGGTTTTCTTTGGTTTCCCATTTCCACATCATTCCCCATGTCTTTACTGCTCCATTATTACCGAAAACCTGTCCGACTCGTTGGCTGAATGGTCAGCGTACTGGCCTTCGGTTCAGAGGGTCCCGGGTTCGATTCCCGGCCGGCTCGGGGATTTTAACCTTCACTGGTTAATTCCAGTGGCCCAGGGGCTGGGTGTTTGTGCTGTCCCCAACATCCCTGCAACTCACACACCACACATAACACTATCCTCCACCACAACAACACGCAGTTACCTACACATGGCAGATGTCGCCCACCCTCGTCGGAGGGTCTACCTTACAAGGGCTGCACTCGGCTAGAAATAGCCACACGAAATTATTATTATACCGAAAACCTTTGTGAGTGAGACCTTAAATAATGCTTACATACAGTAAGTGCCTTGTGTTCTGTGTCGGTTCTCCTGATAAATGTAACCTAACCACACTTAAGGAAATTGGAGTATGAAGAATATATTAAAAATATATTATATATTAATGAAGATGTTCAAAGTATAGCATTTTTCTGGTTAATCTCTCTGTAAATATAATCAATCTTGGGAGAGGAAGAGTCAGTAATAATAAAGTATAATTCCTGGCCATTTATCAGTTATTTATGGTCAGTACTACATGTGAATTTGTCCATGTTTCACAGCCGGATTCCCTTCCTACGTGGGAAGGATGTATTCCCCATTGCGTGTCTCTATGGTGGTTGGTAGTGTGGAGTGCTATCTGTAAACGAAGTGCTGTGTATTAAGACAAAAACACCCAGCCTTCCAGTCAGAAAAAGTGATAATATGCGGGTAAAATCCTTGGTACGACCGGGAATAAAACCCGGGACCCTCTGGATTGGTTAGGAATAGAATTTGGGGTCCATGGGTAAGAGGCTGGCACGCTACCTCTACACCACAGGACTGGGAACCTGAACAGTGTGAACGTGCCAACAGTGGTAAGCCAGTTGTTAAAAATGGTAAAATGTAAATTAATGCTTTCGTATCGGCCGGACCAACGAGTGTAATTACGAATGAGACTGCCTTTTTGAAGCTAACATCATGGAAAAGCTAATATGCTGAAAACCATAATCACTTGCTATTGATGTTCACTAGGAGTGCTGAATTTTAGTATTTAGAAGGTAGGAATTTAGCATCTCGATTTGTATACTTAACGTACCGTAACGTTTATACGTGTGTCATTAAACGTTTTATAGTAAATGTATAGAATTCGCGTTAATTCTTTTGATAACAATCGTGCGAAATTAAAAATTCATTTGAAAAGAAATAGTAAAATAAAATTCTATATTTATTTTAAATTGATACAAACTAAAGCATAGCATATTATATATTTTTTTACAAGTTGCTTTACGTCGCACCGACACAGATAGGTCTTATGGCGTCTATGGGATAGGAAAGGGCTAGGTGTGGGAAGTGAGCGGCCGTAGCATTAACTAAGGTAAAGCCCCAGCATTTGCCTGGTATGAAAATGGGAAGCCACGAAAATCCATCTTCAGGGCTGCCGTCATTGTGGTTCGAACCCACTATCTCTCGAATGCAAGCTCAAGCTACGCTCCCCTAACAGCACGGCCAACTCACTCGGTAACAGAAATAGAGAATAAAATCATAAATGATGGGAATCGGAATAAGAAAAGAAAAGGTAGGTACAGAATAAGCTTAGTCATGTTCATGAATCAGTGGTGCTGTTGAAGAAAATCGACAAAATACCTCAACACATTTTTTCTGTCCTTTTTGTTCTTCTGTGTCAATTAAACTGTATTTATTAACATTTGTTTCAGTAACTAGAGCCTATGCTATACATTGCGGAGCAGCTTGGGCAAATTCTGGGTGTTCGAGATTTCAACCAAGAGCATTTGTAGAAAGTCCAAAGATGTGCAGACTCCCCGGTTTAAGTGTTCGAAAGAATATTAAAAGTATATAACGACGGTGCGCGAGCAACCCCTCGCATCCTACAATGCTCTTCCTATCTGTTGTTTCCTTAAGACTGGTCACGCCTTCCAGCCACGCCCGGATATGCAGTCCATCAGAAAAAATGTTCGTTGTGCCCATTTTCCTATGACAATACGTAAAAGAAAATTAACCTTATTATACCGTACCGTAGCAATGAAGTATTTACACATTCCTACAGTATAATGCATTTCTTTCTTTCTTTCTTAATCTGTTTACCCTCCAGGGTTCGTTTTTCCCTCGGACTCAGCGAGGAATCCCACCTCTACCGCCTCAGGGCAGTGTCCTGGAGCTTCAGACTCTGGATTAGGGGATACAACCGGGGAGGATGACCAGTACCTCGCCCAGGCGGCCTCACCTGCTATATTGAACAGGGGCCTTGCGGGGGGATGGGAAGATTGGAAGGGACAGACAAGGAAGAGGGAAGGAAGTTAGGTACCATCTCGGCATTTGCCTGGAGGAGAAGTGGGAAACCACGGAAAACCACTTCCAGGATGGCCGAGGTGGGAATCAAACCCACCTCTACTCAGTTGACCTCCCGAGACTGAGTGGACCCCGTTCCAGCCCTCGTGCCACTTTTCAAATTTCGTGGCAGAGCCGGGAATCAAACCCGGACCTCCGGGGGTGGCAGCTAATCACACTAACCACTACACCACAGAGGCGGACATAATGCATTTAAGGTTCATTTTCCTTTACACATTAGCACGGGAAAATGAACACAACGAACATTGTTCTGCATTGCTGTGGGCGTGAAGAGTCTTAATGAGGATAATAAATTGGACGGCCATTGTAGGATACGTGGTACTACTTACGCACCGTCGATAAATAACATAGGAAGTAATTGCAGTTTTCTTATTTATAACAAATTTGAGTATTCATTTTTGTATTATACTGCTCTCGAAATCGCTCGTAGAACACATTAAAATGGTTTAAAGGTCGTAGAAAATGAAAATTCAAATGTGTAACTTACATAGGCATTTCGAGTAATTTCGCTGTTGAAGTAGTAATCATGTTAGTCACGTGGTTTAGGCCACGTAGCCGTGGGATTGCATTCGGGAGATGGTGGGTTCGAATCTCACTGTCGGTAGCCCTGATGATGGTTTTCCGTGGTTTCCCATTTTTACACCAGGCAAATACCGGGGCTGCCCCTCAGTTAAGGCAACGAGTAGCTTCCTTCCCAGTCGTAGCCCTGTCCTATCTGATAGTCACCATAAGAACTGTCTTGAGAACCAACAGAAAATAACACGTTATTTCTGCTCACGTAACAAATATGGCCGTGGAGATAGTTTTAAAGTAATGCGCTTCATTAAAGAAGCCAAGCTACTCGTCACGCTGACCAAGTTGGTGTTCCACCTCTACAGGCTGTCTGGCTGGGCAGCAGTCGTCACGTTAGGCGATGGGCCACAATGGACTCTTACACTACGGGTTTGTTTCGGTTTCTCTAGCAGTCAGTGCTAAATACAGTTTTCGACTTCACAGCTTTAGGCTCATTACCAAATTAAAAAGAAAAATTGCGTGATATACTCTTGTTTGGTAGTATACGGATTTCTGAAGTTGTTGGGTACTACTGTGCACACATGGTCCGGCTCCATGGCTAAATGGTTAGCGTGATGGACTTTGGTTACAGGGGTCCCGGGTTCGATTCTCCGCAGGGTCGGAAATTTTAACCATAATTGGTTAGTTTCGCTGGCACGGGACTGGGTGTATGTGTCGTCTTCATCATCATTTCATCTTCATCACGACGCTCAGGTCGCCTATGGGCGTCAAATCAAAAGACCTGCACCCGGGGTGCCGAACGTGTCCTCGGACACTCCCGGCACTAAAAGCCATGCGCCATTTCATTTCATTTCATTTAAGGGCTTGAGATATCATAATAACTAGCATTATTATTATTATTATTATTATTATTATTATTATTATTATTATTATTATTATTATTATATGTGTGAATCTAGTCTCAGAAATGTTAACGTGAGATCTACGTGGCTCAGGTGATAGAGCGCTGTTTTTTTCTGGGCTCAAATCGTTGAAAATATTTGTACACACAAGTAAAATAATGTATTTCTCCAAATGCCTTACCTAGAATAAAGAAGGAGACTTTTCTATTAAAATCATCCTCATTTCTTCTCCTCCTTGCTCTCTCACACTCTAGATAGATCGTGATGCAAACCGTGCCGTATATGTACTTGGCCTTGTTGTTAATAATATATATGTATATTTTTGCTAGTTGCTTTACGTCGCACCAACACAGGTAGGTCTTATGCGGACGATGGGATAGGAAAGGCCTAGGAGTTGGAAAGAAGCGGCCGTGGCCTTAATTAAGGTACAGCCCCAGCATTTGTCTGGTGTGAAAATGTGAGACTACGGAAAACCATCTTCATGGATGCCGGTAGTGGGGCTCGAATCCACTATCTCCCAGATGCAAGCTCACAGCCGCGTGTAACCGCACGTCCAACTCGCCCGGTGTTAATAATAATAATAATAATAATAATAATAATAATAATAATAATAATAATAATAATAATAATAATAATAATAATAATAATACTGGTTTTACGTCTCACTAACTACTCTTACGGTTTACGGAGACACGAATGTGCAGGAACTTTTTCCCGCAGGAGTTATTTAATTTGCCGGTAAATCTACCGACACGAGGCTGACGTATTTGAGCACCTTCAAATACCACCGGACTGAGCCAGGTTTGAACCTGCTAACTTGAGCTCAGGCAGCCAGCGCTCTACCCCTGAGCTACTCAGCCCGGCTCTTGGCCCTCTTTTAAGGCTAGATTCCCTCCTTAACGCCAACCGCATGTGAAGGGATGTTACCTCCTTTGTATGTGTCTTGGGTGAGCGGTAGAGTGCTTTGATATGTGTATATGAAGACGTGTGAGTTCAGAAAAATACTCAGTTCGTGAGCTGGAGGAATCAATCAAACGCGGCTATAGTTCCCGAATACGCCAGGAGTTGAACACATGTCCCTGTGAGCCAAATGCCGTGACGGTGGTGAAGCTGACCATTCATCCAAATATATGGACTTAAAATAAACTTCATTCCTTTTCCTCAATTTCTTGGCGTCGGCTTAATCTTCACTACTGTATTTAATTTGTCTTTGTGCTTAGGCGTTGTTGGAAGAATCACATCTGCATCTGGCTGTTAATGTATTTGCAATTTACCTACAATACGCTCTCTCCAAGCTGTTGTGACTGTCAGGGCCGATAACCAGAGAATCCTCGCAAGAAGTCTAACTACGTTACAATCGATAATGACACTATTGCAGTCACGGCAGACAACATGACAAGAAAATCAATGACAGAAGAATATTAAGCAAGCTTATAGCGCGGTCCCCTAGAACACTTCGGATGAAGCTGAACAGTACACATTGACTTGTCAGCTAGAGAAGGAAAATAATGAAATAAACTCCACATTCACTGAAATGTCTAATTCTAAAGGATAGGCGAGTGCTTGTAAATCTGTTGTGATCTGTTAAGTGAACATGATATGCCGGGAATGATTTGTAAACAATGTAGTTCTGAAAGTAGAGGGACTGGCCCAGAGCTCTGACTGTAGTTCACATAACACATTTGGAATGGATTAGACCAGGGATATGCAACTCAAACTGGTGTAAGGGGATAACCTAATCAATGATATGAAGAAGAAGCCGTGACTTCCTTTCAGCCTATAAAGTCAGGGTTCACTGCTTTTCATCGTAGCGTAGACAGGCTTTTCTCTTGAACGCCGACCTCGTTGCCCAGGCAGCAGCATTTTTCTTACAGGATCACTTTCATTTAGTTGAATGACATGAACAGGCTACCTGAGTTTGCATAGTTTCACAGATATTACCTCGCATGCCTAACACGCCCTTTCCAAAGCAAGTGGTGTATACCTTCAATTGAAGGATGGAGAATGTAATGGTAGAGGGCAGAAAAAAATGATACCAGGCGAGTTGGCCGTACGGTTAGGGGTGCGCAGCTGCGAGCTTGCATCCGAGAGATAGTGGTATCGAGACCCACTATCGGCAGTCCTGAAAATGGTTTTTAGTGGTTTTCCATTTTTACATCAGGAAAATGCCGGGGCTGTACCTTAATTAAGGCCACGGCCGCTTGCTTCCCACTCTAAGTCCTTTACAATCCCATTGTTGCTATAAGACCTATCTGTGTCGGTGCGACATGAAACCAATGGAAAAAAATACACAGAGACTTTATAATATGAAGAGGTGCAAAATTGATTGAGCAATGGATTCAAATTCCACTGTCCGCAGCTATGAAGGCGTTTAAAAAAAGTGTTTTTCCATTTTAACATCAGGCAAAAGTTGGGACTGGACCTCAATTAAGGCCACGGTCGCTTTATTCTTACTCCTTGCCCTTCTTTATCCCACCGTCGCCGTAAGACCTGACTGCGCCGGTGCAACGTGAAACAAATAAAAAGGAAAATGACTTAAGCAACTCGGAAGATTTCTTGATCGGAAGATGTGGTGACTTACTGCCTACGAGGGCCCAGCAACATCAACGAAGACCAAGTCCTATAGAAGAGATCGTGGAAAAGAACGGCAAAATAAGAATTGAAATAACTACGATACTGTACAATAAGAACGAGCTTTTAGTAGATGTGAATGGTGGGATTGGTGATTATTGTTTTAAGAGGAAGTACAACTAGGCAACCGTCCTCTATAGTAGATGTGATGCGCCAGTATTGTGGCAGAGCTTTTGGTTTTAGGATTGGTCTGCTGAGCCATAAACACTAACATTAACACAGTCTGAAATCAACTGTTATACTCGTCGGTGAGTCAAGAGTCAACTCTGATGACGACGATGATGATGAGGATGATGTTCCGTACCGTACTGTATGGTTACAGTTGTTGTTGTTTCTGATAACCATGACTGAGTGCTTCAAAACAAGCCGTACTTCACTGCTGTACCTTTATCCTGGGCTGAGAAAGAGTTTAGAAAAATGCTAAGAACTTTTTTCGGGGTGGTTGAAAAAAATTGTAACTTAATTGTTACACTACAAATGCATGTGGTTATAACATATAAAACTTTCATAACCATCAGACAAGTAGTTTTCCTTGTATATATTCCTAAGTGAGCGCTTCCTGGAGAAGAAGCAAAAAACCCGGGCAATATTTATTACAACCACAAATAAAAAGTATTTAATGAACGTCGAAAACAATGTGTCTTATATAAACTGAGGTAGAATTAAACAAGGACAATATTGGTATAACTCGCATTGCAATAGGCCTATTGGTTCGTTTGTAATTAAAGCATAAACCAGAGTGTCCATAATAAAAAATCTGACAGTAGGCCGATATCGCTCATATTGCTGTATTGGGAAGGCGTATTAGTAGAGGGTGATGGTAGAAGCAAGGAACAGTCATCTTCTTCAAATCTAGCTGTGTGAACGCAGTTGCAGTGTAGGGTGACCGGACTTGGAGAAGTGAAAGAAAGGCTAGACTCTGGATAAGATTATAGATCTCACAGGTAATTCCAGCGAGCCGAGACTACCTGATGTGTGTAAAGAACGGAGACTTGCAAGTAGTCGACAATTAGTGAGTGCGGTCATTCACGGTTGAATAGAATTGTGTGTGTGCGTTTGCTTGGTCATCCTGAAATAAATTAGGGTAATAAAACAGACGAGGGGGCTGCCTGGCCGAGGTGGTAAAGGCGTGCTAGGTTCGCCCGGAAGGACGTGGGTTCGAATCCCCGTCAGGAAGTCGTAAAATTTAAGAAACGAGATTTCCACTTCCGGAGGTGCATATGGCCCCGAGGTTCACTCAGGCTACACCAAAATCAGTACCAGGTTAATTCCTGGGGGCAAAGGCGGCCGGGCGTAGAGCTAACCACTCTACTCCATCACGTGCCGAGGTTAACAATTGTGGAAGCCTTTACCTTCCACTCCTCCAAGGGCCTGCATGGCCAGTGCGGAGGTGACTTTGCTTTTTAATAAAACAAACGGTATTTTATTCGTAACAATACCTTTAAACTCATTAGAATACAGCTCACCGTTACCTCCCTGAATGTTCTTCCATTAAAAACACCTTAGACACTTTTAATCAAATTCAGACAATATTTACATCTCTATGCCTTCATGTCCACATTCCAGTTTTATTTTCTAAAGCTATGATTTCGGTCTTGCAGCCTTAAATACGGAATATTTTTCTTCAGATACAGTAGTTCTGATACTGGCCAGTAACCGTCGCCAACACGCTTAAAATGATTAAAATCTTCTATCATCATCCTTCAAACGTATTTCTGATAGCGAATTTAATTTGATTTGGGAGGATATTGCCTGGATAATTCGAAGTCTTATCTTTTAATCAAGGTGAGTTGTGTAAGAATGTACTTCACTCCTAAAAGGCTCTCCTCAATCAGAATATAGCCAACATTTCGATTATGTGCCGTGTCGTAGCGATTGAACGATTAGAACTGCTCTAATTGAGGATGGACTCCTAGGTTGTGAAGAACCTGCATGTAAAACTCACCACGAAAAAATTATAAGAATTAAGTTAACCTGAATTATCTGAACAATTTCTTGGGCTGTAGAGCATAGTTCATACGAAAATCTACTTTGGATAACGACAGTTACTTCGAACGGTGTGGAATCTTGTTTGAATCGAGCAACCTACAAACGTGGATGGCTCGTTTAGGGGAGTGAGAACATGTTACGATATCCCTTATGGTATTTTATTTCAATCTCAATGCTGTGTAACTTACGAAATTGTACGATGCTTTAACATGGAAGGGCTGTCGCCAATTTAATTTTATTTCGAAAATACTTCACTTACACTCAATATTGTACAGATTACTATCAAGCGCAGACAGACAGACAGACAGACAGACAGACAGACAGACAGACAGACAGACAGACAGACAGACAGACAGACAGACAGACAGACAGACAGACAGACAGACAGACAGACAGACAGACAGACAGACAGACAGACAGACAGACAGACAGACAGACAGACAGAACTGTACATTAACCTAGTATCATAAGCCTTTTCACAGTGATATTTTTACTTACTACCAACATCGATTTCACAGTCGGTTAGCCGTCCTTCTGTACGATTCAGTCAGAGGTATGTATAATTTGAGGGTGTTTAAATGCAATAACTTCGTTTCAAGCATATTAAGAAACTGCATAAATAAAATTATTGCATACAGATTTCTGTAAAATTCAATAGCGTCGCTTCTAGAACAAAACCTCTTATCCCACGATGCTCTTCCTATCCATTATTTCCCTTAAGAATGGTCACGCCTACCAGTCTCACATGAATATGCAGCCCATCAGGATGTTTTCCTATACGTATGTGTAAAGAAAAAGTAATTTTAAATACATTATTCAGTAGGAGTGCATAAATATGTCGTACTTACTTACATACATTCCTACAGTCTAAGTTTCATTTTCCTTTACTCATTAGCATAGGAAAATGAAGACAACGAAATATGCTCTGATGAACTGAATATCAGAGTATGGCTAGGAAGCTTTACCAGTCTGAAGGAAAATAATTGATAGGAATAGCATTGTGAGATACGAGGTATTGTTCCCGCAGCGACGATATGATGAGAAGTCGTAAACGAACACCGTCATTATTATTATTATTATTATTATTATTATTATTATTATTATTATTATTATTATTATTATTATTATTATTATTATCGTATAGCTTGACAAGTACATATTTACTTATTTATTTATTCAAGATCAGCAACAGCATAACGCCGAATTACACCGATCTGAGCTATGTACAATAGATATGAATCTAAAATGATGGATATATAAATACTTACAAAGGACACGAATATTCACAGTCAAAGTTTAATATACAGATTTGACAAACAGATATGTGTATTTGTTGTCTCACTGGGAATATTCTCCAAATCATCTTCGAAAGCTCTACGTGGGCATTTCTCTACAATGTGCGTCATCGTCTGCTCCTTCAGTAGCACTGTCACAGGAAAAACTAATTCTCAATGTTTCCATCATAAAACCATACCCGCCGTGCGCGTAGAGGCGCGCGGCTGTGAGCTTGCATCCGGGAGATAGTAGGTTCAAATCCCACTATCGGCAGCCCTGAAGATGGTTTTCCGTGGTTTCCCATTTTCACACCAGGGAAATGCTGGGGCCGTACCTTAATTAAGGCCACGGCCGATTACTTCCAACTCCTATGCCTTTCCTATCCCATCGACGCCATAAGACCTATCTGTGTCGCTTCGACGTAAAGCCCCTAGCAAAAAAAACCCACACCCCACATCACCTCTTCTAATTCGGTTTAGTATATTGTAGTTCATTCGTGAAAGACTGAAGCCCTCACGTTCTGAGAGGATCCATGATAAGGTGGAAATTTGAGATGGATGTTCTTTCTGACGTAAATTCCTAAAGTGCTTGGAGCCAACCAGATTTTGACTGGGCGTTTTAGATTGGATGTCTTTCCAGGTAACGTGTGATTTTTCAGGTGATAAATCCACTCTAGGATCCATTGAAATTCAAACTTTCGTCCTAATGGAAAGTCAATGGATAGCTGTGTTATTTACTCTAGTCTCTATTAATTGTAGGCAGGGCATCGAGATTAGCGGCCATTGCTATTATGTTAGGTCCTATTGCCGTACACGACCTACTATGAAGACCATAGGTTAAAGTAAGTAGTTTGGCGCCAAGCTGCATCGGCAAACCTCCAAACGTTTCTGTAATGCAGTAATAAAACAACGCAGTATGGAAGATCAGGCACTCTGATCTTTTTTTTTTTTTTTTTGGTTCCTCCTGACTGTGCCAAATCTGTCTTCTTAGGTAATTCCATTATTTGCTATAAAATCGTACGACCAGTAATAAAGTCATACGATACGGATCTTTACAATGTTTTAATTCCTACTAGAGGATCCAAACTGCTCCACACCATTCATTATAAATAGGTCAAATATCGTGTCTTGTTATGAAATTGCTCCATGCGTTGCCGGGGTACACTTTTGAATGATTACTTGTAGATTTCTTTATTGTGACACTGACTGATATATTACGGAATAATTTTGTAATTTTAGAGTTATTGTTGTGTGCTTAATTAATATTTTTACTTTTATTTTAATTTGTTTCGCGTGGAAGTTTGCCCATGTTACAACCCATATTGTCTGCGATGTGATACTTTTAAACAAATAAAAAAAAGTAATGATTGTATTTAGGCGTCGCGCTATAGATATGGTGTACACGATCCTGACTGCCATTGGGACTGTCACCAAATAGCCTAGCGAACCCAAGAATTGTAGATTCAACACCAATCTCGGTTATTTTTGGCATTTTCTTCCTCACCATTACTATCACTCCCTATGCCAATGGGGGCTGAACATGCACTTAAACGGCATCCGGAGTGTCACAATTCATCTTCGCGACCCCGAAAACTATGGATTCCACGTTAACATTTGCTATTTCCAATTATTTATATGTGAACCTTCCTCTAGGGTACTAGTAGTGTCATATCCGCACAGTGTTTTTCCTCAGACAGTAAGTCATGTGTGTTCTAAGCTTGGTTGAGAGCTGTGCTGAAACATACCGGTACATCCACAATTTCTGTCATTTTAGGCATTTTCTTTTTCATCCCTTTTAACCCCCCGCCTCCTCGCTCCCATGCCGATGGAGACTTCAACGGCACCGGAAGTCTCACTATTCATCTTAGCCACCCCGAAAAGTATGGATTCGACACAAATACTGGTCGTATTCACCTGTTTCTTCATTTAACTCCCTCCCAACCCCCAAACATAGCGACGTTAAGGGTGCCTTACCCCCATGGTGTTTCTCTCCAGATAGTATTAGTACCAAGTCTGGTTAAAATTGCAGCTTTGCCTATAGTCACCGTCATTTTTCGTTTAGCTTCGCAGCGATCTTTACGTGAAGATATTGCTCCTTAACTGTGTGCAACCCGCTAAGTACAGAATGTACTGCGGGCTAGGATACGCTTTCGCCAGCAATTACTGGAGTGGTCATTTAGTGATTTGATTTTAGGATTACGCAAAGTTAACTGAACGTAGAGACCTCATGATTCACCAGAAAGCAATTCCAGAAAGAATAAAAAAGCAATGAAATAAATCGGTCCAGTAGAACGGCTTGACGGACTGGACAAAGCCTGTTTTTAATAATCCTGTCTACTGCATAGATTATGCGTGAGAATATAATTTTGTTTCAGTTATTATACACTAGTCATTAATTAATATAATTTCTTTTGTTAACACAGTTGAGCAATAATAGATTCCCAAGTTATTAAAACGTTAGAGATAGCAAATAATAATAATAATAATAATAATAATAATAATAATAATAATAATAATAATAATAATAATAATAATAATAATAATAATCGTATGGCCTCAGCTACCGTGTGCAGACATTTCGATTTGACGCCATCTGGCTGTCTGCTCGTCAATTTCGACGTTCCGTTTTACTCTAGGTCTGCTAGATGGCAGACAGAGTAAACTGGATCTCTCTTGGGCATCTATGGCTGAGATTTAATTAATTTTGTCGGGTAAATACCAAATGTATCACCAGAGATCTTTTACATGCCGACATCGTACGACATGGAGTGTCGAATGGACTTTTTTCTGCCCTTCAAAAATCCGACTACCTCTACCGTGTTTGAACCCGCTATCTTGGGATCCGGAGGCCGACACTCTACCACGGATCCCCAGAGGCAGCTAGAGAAAGCAAACTCCCATGGACACGATCTATATGTACCAGAACGACACAAGGGAAGAATTCTAATTTTACATCAGAAGGATATAAATACGTATATAAAACTGTAAAATGGTCAAGAAGTCTTAAGAACTGGCATATTATAAATAAATAGCTCTACTAATATGTAAGAGTAGAAAACTTCGTTTATGTACGTATTCGTCCATGTTTGTTACTTAATATTGAACCTCTGAATATGGCTGTATTCCCTCACCTGGACAATGTTGTTTCTTAAGCGAAAGTATTCTAAGGTCAAGACCGATCCTCTGTGAAATGTTTGGCTTAGTACGACCACCGTCTTTTGTTCGCTGACCCGCAGAAGTTGAACCGAGTCTGAACCAGTGGGTACAATCCCAGCATGTACCAAGAACCGAAGAGAGAAAACAGACTGACCTAGTTCTGTTCCGTGTGTATCCCTGGAACTCATTACACTACCCCATATCACTCCCTCAAACCAGGATTAAATTCGTTAGATATCTAATACAGGGCAATGGGACGGAAAGCTAAGCTAAACGATGTACAATGGATGTTTGGCCTTCAGAGTGTTGTCTTGACGAGCTGAGGGTCAGTTTGGCTGCTACTGTGTCGTTACATTATAGACAACACACTGACACGATGGAATGGTTTCCTGAACGCAAGCGCTGTTTGTGATGCTTTCCCACACCGTTAAGGTGTACGAACGAACCACTCCGCCTTGTTAAGCAGGGGGAACCAGGGGAACCCCCTTCACGTGATGTCCCAGCCAGAGCGAGAACAGCGATAACGAGCTTGAGGGAGAGGAATCGATCCATTCAGCGCGCGACTTCAAAAGTAGGACTCGATAAAATAAAAATTAATAACTTAGACCGTGATAAAGAAGAACGTTCCTACATTGAAACGTTACGGACTTCACAGGCGAGGTGATGACAGCATCTTGTAGAACGCTGCCACATTTTCCACTCATTGTTTCTCGGGCATTTCATTTCGGGAGACTGGGATCTGATTGGCATGCGATGTCTATCAAGGGGACTAGAAATTATTTCACGTCTGTATATATTAAGCAATGTACAGGGACTTGTTCTTCATCGTATATTTTTAACACTAAAAGATCAATCCGTCGGTGAAGAAACAATACCTCGTATGTCATAATGCTCTTCCTATCCATTATTTTCCTAATACTGCTCACGCCTCCCTGCCACATTTGGATATGCAGTCCATCAGATCATTGCTCGTTGTTTCGATTTTACTATGCCACGTTTAAAGAAAGTATACTGAAGGGGTGTGTAAATACGTCACACAAACATACATTCCTACGTAACGAAAAGGTTCATTTTCCTATACACGCATGGGTAGGTAAATGAAACAGACAGTTATGTTTATGTTTCGTAGATCTAGAGAAGGCATATAACAGAGCACTGAGGTAAAATATATTTGCCGCTGGGAGATTTATGTTGACCATTAGGCTATAATAAGAATTGATGGTAGAATGTGTACTTGGTTCATGGTACTTGTGTAGCCAAGGCTGTACTCTTTCACCTTTTATGTTCATAGATTACATGGATATTCTGCTGAAGGGTATTAAGTGGCGGAGATAAAATCAGTTGGGTCAAAATGTATTAAGCAGTTGGGATATGCTGAGGACTTGGTCTTAATGGCATATTGTGCCGAAAGTCTGCGGTCTAATATCTTGGAACCTGAAAATATGTGTGATGAGTATGGTATGAAAATTAACCTTTCCAAGATGAAATTGATGTCCTTAGGTAAGAAATCCAAGAGAACTGAATGTCGGATTTGGGATAAAAACCTGAAACAGGTAGATAATTTCAAATATTTAGGATGTGTATTCTAATAATAATGTAATTGTTTATACGTCCAACTAACTAGTTTGGTGGTTTTCAGAGATGCTGAGGTGCCGGTGCTTTCCCCCGCAGGAGTTCTTTTACATTCCATGAAATCTACTGACAAAAGGTTGACGTATTTAAGCACCTTCAAATATAACCGGCCTGAGCCAGGATTGAGCCTGCCAAGTTGGGGTAAGACGATCAGCGCCTGAACAGTCTGAGCCACTCAGCCCGACAAATGTGTATTCTTCCAGGTTGGTAGTATAGTAAGTGAGATTGAATCAAGGTGCAGTAAAGCTAATGCAGTGAGCTCGCAGTTGCGATCAACAGTGTTCCCGGACGAAACTATCTTTGCATCGGTCTGTTTTCAGATCAACTTTACTTTACGGGAGTGAAAGATGGGTGGACTCAGGTTATCTTATTTATAAGTTAGAAGTAACAGACGTGAAAGTAGCGAAAACATTTGCTGGTAAAACAGGTGGGAACAATGGCATTGGTACTCGGAATGAGGTGATAAAGGCTAAGAATGAACTCGATAGAAAAAGCTGTACGCATAAATCGGCTTCGGTTGTGAGGTCATGTGAGGCGAATGGAGGAGAATAGTTTTCTTAGGAGAATAAGGGGCGCTATTGTTGAGGGTAAAATAAGTAGAGGGAGACCAATAATACGATGTTTAGACTCGGTTTCTAACAATTTAAAGATAAGAGGTATAGAACTAAATGGGGCTAGATAAATAGTTACACATAGAGGATTATGGTGGCGGTTAGTAACTTCACAGAGGCTAGAAGACTGAACGCTGAAAGGCATGCAAGTCTATATTGAATGTATGTATAATAAGAAGAAAGAGGAGAAGAATACACTAGCCAGAACAACATGTAGAAGAGAGTGAAAAGTGGCAGATTTGAATACATCGAGACCACTAACGGGATACATGAGATTATATCGCAAAAAAAAAAAAAAAAAAAAAAAAAGACTGCGTTAGAGCAGAACTGAAAATATGTAATGTCGATTACATCAGCACATCCAGGAAGAAGAATGAGGAACACGAAGATAGGATATCAAGCTCACGATGGCCTAAGATCTACCAGTTACAGGTAAAGATATTTTCATAAGAAAAAGAATAAGATGGGTGGTTCTCATTTAAAATTACAAACTTGTCCATTTAATTACTTGTATAGCACCATGTAGAAATTAATATAGCGATTTCGAAATCCGTTCATTTCATACAAATGCTTGTAAAATTCTCAGTCGGATGGAAAGACTAAGTTGACTGGCATTCAGTAATCTCCTCTTTTACGTGAAAGTAGTTTTGGCCTGAGCATTACGACACTTAACTTTTGTGGTGTCTCAGGATGTGTACCATCATTTCATTTATTCTGGTCAAATTTTGCCATATAGCTTTTATTATTTAGGAAGTTAATTAGAAGGTACCTGAGAGGCAAATTGAGTTCCACTGTTGAAATGGCGTATGGCTTTTAGTGCCGGGAGTGTCCCAGGACAAGTTCGGCTCGCCGGATGCAGGTCTTTCGATTTGACACCCGTAGGCGACCTGCGCGTCATGATGAGGATGAAATGATGATGAAGACGACACATACACCCAGCCCCCGTGTCAGAGAAATTAACCAATTAAGGTTAAAATTCCCGACCCTGCCGGGAATCGAACCCAGGACCCATGTGGCCAAAAGCCAGCACGCTAACCATTTAGTCATGGAGCCGGACAGTTCCACTGTTAATTTGTCCAAACAAAGTTATTTTCATCTCGAGCTAATCTCACGTAGAAAGCTAAATTTACGTTTACCGAGCTCGATAGCTTCAGTAGCTTAAGTGCGGCCAGTGTCCAGTAATCGGGATATAATGGGTTCGAATCCCACTGTCGGCAGCCTTGAAGATGGTTTTCCGTGGTTTCCCATTTTTACACCAGGCAAATGCCGGGGCTGTACCATAATTAAGGCCACGGCCGCTTCCTTCTAACTCCTAGGCCTTTCCTATCCCATCGTCGCCATAAGACCTATCTGTGTCAGTGCGACGTAAAGCAAATAGCAAAAAAAAAAAATACGTTTCGAGACATAGATGGTTCTATCTGTTTTACGTCTGCGGCATTGCAGTGATATTTACCACAAGACTGTACGCATTCGTCATGATATTTGTCGAAACTATACAAGTAGAAAATATCACTATTTTAGGCGCAATGCACGGCTAGTTTCAAAGTTCCTTCTTTGTGTTGTTGCACAGTCCCCAATTAATAAACTTCAATAGTAAATGAAAGATAAAGACACCTCCGTGACGAGGTGACGGCTTCCGCTACCCGCTCTGTGCTCAGTGGACCTTTTCCCAAGAATGAGGCTGGTAATATTTTTTGTAATAGTCCATGCAAACTCCAGGAACAATTGCCTCTCCAGAAGTGGCAGTCTAGTTTCTGTATTTCTTGGCTTCCTGATAGAAATTCGAACCTACGTCGTTCCCGGTGAAACGGGAATATCTTTATGACCTCGATTGGGCAGCCTCCATATTAAGGGAGATTTAAAATAAGTTATAGTGAAGGTTCTGTGGCCATTTATATTGTTCGAGGAATTGTAACAAGTTAGGCAGAACCGAAGTATTGAGAGATTGCGCTACTTCAAGAGGCCGTGTCCATGTTCCAGGTGGTTGCCCAAGTAGCAGTTACGGTCAAGGGGGTAAAGGTGAGCTTCATGCACTCAAAAGTGATCGAAACATTTACAAACGAGGCTTTCACTTTTAGAGGGACACTCGGGTTCACACAGCCTATTCGATAAACGAGTATCAAGCTAATAAACCCGTGGCATGTGAGGGACTTGCATTGCCAAGATGATTGCTGCGCAACCATACTGTATTTTAACAATTGTCTTTACGTCGTACAGACGCAGATAGTTCTTATGACGACTATGGGATAGGAAAGGGCTAGAAGCCGTAAGGAAGAGTAAGGTGCAGCCCCAGCCTTTGCTAGGCTAATTTATAACGATGAAGGTGGCTGAGCAGAAAGCTAATCAAGTTTCCTCTCTTAGTACCGAGGTTATGAATAGTGGAAGCCTTTGCCTTTCATTCCTCCAAGGCCCTCCATGGTCTGCATCAAGTTACTTGGCTTGGCTCGTTAGTGAGAAATATTGGTAAATGTTAGGATTATTTTGGCATCAACAAGTGTATGGCAATATGAGTCAGTTCAGCGTATTCTTAACTATGTTTGACTGAATAAATGAATTCATCATCATCATCCTGTATCATCATATATTATTATTATTATTATTATTATTATTATTATTATTATTATTATTATTATTATTATTATTATTATTATTATTATGTCCGGCTCCATGGATAAATGGTTAGCGTGCTGGCCTTTGGCCCGATGGGTACAGGGTTCGATTCCCGGCAGGATCGGGGGCTGGATGTATGTGTCGTCTTCATCATCATTTCATCCTTTTCACGACGCGCAGGTCGCCTACTGGAGTCAAATCAAAAAGACGTGCGTCTGGCGAGCCGAAATTTTCCTCGGACACTCCCGGCACTAAAAGCCATACGCCATTTCCATTTCATTATTATTATTATTATTATTATTATTATTATTATTATTATTATTATTATTATTATTATTATTATTGTCCTTGCGGAGACATTACATAAATATAGTGAATATAAAGATTATGTAGAAATATGTGGGTCTAGACTCAAGTGTTCGAAGGAAAGTCTTCAACTATTTATCTTATTTCATGTGTCCCGCATCAGAGTTGCCATATCGCGGACGTCGAGCCACTGTCGGAGGGTCCACATTCAGGATAATATTCTCCACGTTTCCCTTCTGCCTGGCCTTCTATCTTCAGTTATACCAGACTGTATTTACCATTTCGGGAAAAGTGACCGAAATAGGCTGCATTCCTCCGTTTTGGGGAGGTTAAGACTTCACATTATTTTTCGGCATGACGGGGTACCTTCCTGTATTGACGTGATCCCCCAATGTGATTTTCAATATTTTGCGATACATCCGCACTCGGCTCTTTCGTGAAGCCCTTCCATCCTTCAACAACATAAGGCAGTATAATGATAAATAAATAAATAAATAAATAAATAAATACATAAATAAATAAATAAATAAATAAATAAATAAATAAATAAATAAATAAATACAATAGTACAGTATTCTACATGAAGCATTTTCTGAAAAGAACTAACACAATGACTAACTATCGCTGTACTACGAAGGATACTAATACATGAGCTCTCATACCTGAATGATATAAATTACGAGTGAATGAAAACCTACAACCTGTTTTGCAGTCAGTGACCGGGTCAGGGATCGAATGAATGAAGCCCCCATCTTGCGGCGAGGATAGGAATTGTGCCGGCTGCTGAGGCCTGTCGCACTCCCCTGGGGCAATGATTAATGGCAGACAGATGAAATGAAATGGTAGTGGAGAGTGTTACTGGAATAAAGATGACAGAGAAGAAAACAGGAGTACCCGGAGAAAAGCCTGTCCCGCCTTCACTTTGTCCAGCACAAATCTCACATCGAGTGACCGGGATTTGAACACGGAACCCAGCGGTGAGAGGCCGACGTTCTGCCGTCTGAGCCACGGATGCTCATACATTACAAGTACTTTTAAATGTTTTTTGTGGCAAATATGTTGAAATTATTTTGAATAGGCATTCATAAAAACGATTTTACCATGGACGGTGTCAAATTAATTGAGGAAGGATCTATTTCGATATATAGAGCAGTAAAACATTAGTGACACGAAGCACCCTTAGGAAGCAACCTGAAATTGAGTTCGGCTCGTTAAAATAGGCCTTTATAGTTCGTGGTTTTCTACCCACGGAATACGTGAAGCTAACCTCGAGGAAACGCCCCGCTCAGAATTGGTGAGACCAATTTTCTACTGAAGAAAATTCACGTTTAAGCCAGTCTTCCCATTCGAGCTAGCAATCTGTCATTTCCGGCGAGCCTGTGGACGACACTTGCAGGAGCGAGGGGCCTGTGTTGGTTAGACCCTACACTATAGAGCAAATTAAGAACCATTTTGCCGTCAGAACAGTGGTGCAATGGAAGGCTCGAGAGCCCGTGAATGAACGACCCGATTATTGATCCATCCAGGGAGTGTTTGTTGTACTTCTTGTGCGCTCAGTTCGCAGAAAGCGTAGGAGGGTATCCACCCCCAACACTGCGACATGAATGACGTGTTCTCACCCCAGCCAAGTGGGTGGTAAAGGGATGCGGAAATTCCAACTAGTTTTCACCAGTCTTAAACGTCTGTGGCCTACTTTGTGGTTCGATCGCTGTACGTACGTGGTACGATGAGTATCAGGGGTGGACAAGGAGGGAAATATAGCAAGTTCACAATCATTCTTGTCTTCTTAAACCACCGAGCGAGTTGTTTACGAGGTTCGGGCTGTGTTGCTGTTATCATATATGCGGGAGGTTGAGGATTCGAATCCTACTATCGGTAGTTTTGGAGGGCGGTTCCCCATTTTCACACGAAACAAATAATAATAATCTTACCTTGATTTACTTTTAACGTTTTCGGCGACGCCGAGGTGCCGGAATTTAGTCCCGCAGCAATTATTTTACGTGCCAGTAAATCTACCGACACGAAGCTGACGTACTTGAGCACGTTAAAATACCACTGGACTGAGCCAGGATCAAACCTGCCAAGTTGGGGTCAGAAGGCCTGCGCCTCAACCGTCTGAGCCACTCAGCCCGGTACAAAACAAATGCTGGGGCTGTACTTTAATTAAGAGCATGGTTGCTTTCTTTCCAGTCCTAGCTCTTTGCCGTATCATTGTTACCGAACACCTATCTGAGTAAGTGTGATGTTAAACCACTAACATAAAGAGAGATATCCGTAGAAATATTAACATGATCGCCAAGTGTGGTATTACTTCTGAACTTTATCCCTTGTCGTAGCCATAAGATGAAGGTAATAGAGCGAAATGGTTGCTAATATTGACTAGTTAATTAAGCAGTATTTATCATACCGGCTTCGTTGGCTTGAGGTGACCTAGACGAAACGTCAGTCAGAAAGAGTGGATACTTGTTTAAAACTAGGCGCCATTTTTACCTACAGAACTCTATACAGAATGCTGGTAGAGTTCTGGCACGCGGTAATAACGTGAGGAAGAAAATTACGAAGACTTAGTACAGACAGATGAATATTGGTTGCCTGGTTTCCATGGTGTCGGTTTTCTGTCCACGCTAAATTTATGACGCTAATTCCAGGTAGAACCCCGGACCAAAAACAACAACAACAACAACAACAATAATAACAATAAATGCCGAGTATGTCTCCCCTTTTTCCTGTGATACCTCACCGATTCCGTTTTTACCACCAAGTTGTATTAGGACGTATGCAATACTACGGCTAGTATCCCTGTCTTCTTCTTCTTCTTCTTATTCTTTTGCTGCAGCTTTTTTCTACATGTGTGGGTGCGAACTACGTCGCAAATGGGGATTTTTCTCTGTTTTACGGCCGGATGCCCTTCCTGACGCCAACCCGATATGGAAGGATGTAATCAGTATTGCGTGTTTCTGTGTTGGTTGGTAGTGTGATATGTTGTATGAATATGATGAGGTGAGTGTTGGAACAGACAAATACATCCAGTCCCCGAGCCAGAAGAATTAATCAGAAGCGATTAAAATCTCCGACCTGGCCGGGAATCGAACCTGGGACCCTCTGAACCGAAGGCCAGTATCAGCGTACTATGGCTACTATCCCTGTAACAGTGTATATTTGCATGATTGTAAGCACGAGCATATGAGCGCCGAGAAGTTTCACGAGTAGAAAATTGCCTCTTACTCGAAAGTCTATACGTAATTCATACAAGTTGTCTGAGAGTTGTAAGGGGGTTCGTTACTTACTTAGTTATCGGTTCAGGTCTTTCTATTTGACGCCCATGGGTGACATTCCCGTCTGGATGTGAAATAATGATGATAATGAAGTAGGGACAGGGTGAAACCCGGTGTCGGCACGTAGCCTACTCTTGTAGAATAATACCAAAGCTTTACGTCTCCATCCGACGGACAAATTAACATCATCAGCGTCATATATCCTCACTCCGTATGAACACTATAGAGAGTTGTGGAACTGAATTGAGGATTTGGGAACTTAATCTAGTGATTAGAAATTGTATACCACCACCTCTCCTATCTTGTCGGTCAACATTCTTTCTTCCTTTCTTAATCTGTTTATTGTCCAGGGTTGGCTTTTCCCTCGGACTCAACGAGGGATCCCACCTCTATCGCCTCAAGGGCAGTGTCCTGGAGCTTCAGACATCGGATCGGGGGATACAACTGGGGAGAATGACCAGTACCTCGCCCAGGCGGCCTCACCTGTTATACTGAACAGGGGCCTTGGTGGGGGATGGGAAGATTGGAAGGGATAGAGAAGGAAGAGGGAAGGAAGCGGCCGTGGCCTTAAGTTAGGTACCATCCCGGCATTTGCCTGGAGGAGAAGTGGGAAACCACGGAAAACCACTTCCAGGATGGCTGAGGTGGGAATCGAACCCACATCTACTCAGTTGACCTCCCGAGGCTGAGTGGACCCCGTTCCAGCCCTCGTACCACTTTTCAAATTTCGTGGCATAGCCGGGAATCGAACCCGGGCCTCCGGGGGTGGCAGTTTATCACACTAACCACTACACCACAGAGGTGGACCGGTTAACATTCTGATGGGGAAAATTTTTCGACCAACGGGACTCGAACCGACTTACCAGGGTGACGCCTAAACGATTCGTTGGGGATTCGTTGAATCTCATGAAGGTTATTTTATGGTCAGTCTCAAATGGAAAGCAGAACATCTAATCGTGAGATCCAAGTAATGTGGTTGAGGGAGTCCTAACTCTGAAGTTACAAAACAGTTTACAATGCATCGGTACTCCAGCAGAGGTTCGATAAACAAGAAAGTTTCAGGTAGGAGCAGTTCTGCAACATATGAATGGTGGGAGCGACTGATCAATAGAGATACGTTAGACGAAATACCTCTCAGTTATCCACTGTATCATAAGATCTTCCGCGAGCTCAGTAAAAATTTATCTCTGTATAAAGAATTAATGAGCCAAAATATTAGTTATTTTCCATATGTTTATGAAATATTCATTGCTTTGAGATCAAATGTATGTGAGCCGAATATCAGGCTCACGGTATTAATGAACATGGAAGGAATATCCACCTGAAGCGAACGAAAAAATCTAGAATGGAAAAACCTGCCCTTTTTATCTTAAAGAATGATAAAACACTCACGAGGACACACGGTATACGATATAGGTCGAATGGTACGAATATAATATAATAACGATTTGAATAAATGTCTCCCAGGTGATCTACACTTCGTTGTTTATTGCAATAATAAAAGGTACTTTGGACGTTGCAAATTATTTATTGCAATCCTATTTATGCTTTTTCTTCCGGAAGTCGAACGGTTAATCCTCACCACCTGGTTATTTGAGATGAAAGTGGCAATCTTAAGTGAGGTATTTACCTACTTTTTAAAAATTTATTTTCTAGATTTATGTTGACGTAGCGAAATCTCACAGCATCTACTCCAGTTGTCAACGTTACATGCGGACAGCTCATAAAGCTCCTTAGAGAAGTGAAAGGTAAAGTCTTCCACTTCCAAACATGTTAGCTCTGTGCCAGGGCGTATTTTCGGGTTACCCGAGTATGCCTTCACTACCTTGGCTAGGCAGCTCCCTGACGCCTATCGTAGAACTTATTAATTACACTTATAACACTACCCTCACAAGAAAAGAGAAGTTTACACACTCATATTTACTTGATGTTGTAATCAAGGATGTTTCTAATTCGAATCAGAAACAATATTTCTCATCCCTATTTGTTGTTAAAGTAAGTCCGCTCCACCGCAGCTGAGACGTTCACTCACATATGCTTCAAATTTCGGAACTGCTGAAAATTAATATTCTATGTATTTCCCCTGAATTTGTTTACCTTTTTTTTAAATGCGAAACCTCGAGGTAAGTCTAGAACAACTTAGATAAACGGGCTATCTATGAGACCAGGGCGCTTGTCATTTACTGGTACTTTTATAATTATGTTTTACACCGTCACCACATCAGAAATGAGTATTCTGTCTATTCTTTCATGCTGTAATATTTGAAAAACCGCGAAAGGTATTAAATACAGTAACACGGAATTGGCCCTGATGGGATACTTAAAATGTATGAGTCAGGATTGTCGAATGTTTCCGTAGCTTTCATCACCAATATTTGTCAAGTTTAATATGGTTAACATTACAGAAAGTTACAGAAAATCACGTAACGATTTGTGTAAAAATCTTATTACTATTTTAACTTGTAAATTTTACCACCGCCGGCCCCGCAGTGTAGGGGTAGAGTACCTGACTCTTACCCTGAGGCTCCGGGTTCGATTCCCGGCCAGGTTAGGGACTTTTACCTGGATCTGAGGGCTAGTTCGGGGTCCACTCAGCCCACATGATTACAGTTGAGGAGCTATAGACGGTGACATAGCAGCCCCGATAGAGAAAACCAAGAATAACGGCAGAGAAGATTCGTCATGCTGACCACACGGCATCTCGTAATCTGTAGGCCTTTGGGATGAGCAGCGGTCGCTTCGTAGGCCAAGGACTACCGGTGCTGTTATGCCATGGGGTTTAGGATTTGGTTTGGTTTGGATTTTACCACCATTTTTAAAGGTCTCATGCCGGTCAAGACGGTTGCTTACCAGCCAGATAGCATATAGATATTACGGTGTAACGATACCATACGATATCTTTCTTGTCACGATCTGCTTCACTGCATCTCGTATGAAGCTGCGACTCAAACAAATTCAAGGTGTAAGTACACTGTGTTTCAACTATCATAAGCCTGAAATTGAATCAGATGCCTCCAGTTAAGGTATAAATGCTACTTCCAGACCTTTGGATATTATTATTATTATTATTATTATTATTATTATTATTATTATTATTGGTAAGTAAAATAATGATGCGAAATCTGAAAGACAATCCTTTTATCTCCTCGGTTCATTGAAAATGAAAATCCACAGCCTGTTTCCAGTCATTCGACCGGGTCAGCAATGGAATCGATGAAGCCCCATCTAGCGGTGAGGATAGGAATTGTGCCGGCTGCCGAAGCCCGTTGCAGTCCTTTGGGGGCAATGATTAATGACTGACAGGTGAAATGAAATTATATTGGAGAGTGTTGCTGGAATGAAAGTTGACAGGGAAACCCGGAGTACGCGGAGGAAAACCTGTCCCGCCTACGCATTGTCCAGCACAAATATCACATGGAGTGACTGGGATTTGAATCACGGAACCCAGCGGTGAGAGGCCGGCGCACTGCCACCTGAGCCATGGAGGCTTCTTCGGTTCATTATTTATTATAATTAAACAGTAAGAAACAATAAGTCATCATGCTTTGGAAAGCTCCTATCGAACATAACCACTCTCTGCTCAGCCTACACACTCTATTTATTTCCGATAAGTTTTATCTTATCTTCAGTAACTTACACGGAGGGTCAATATGACTTTATCGAATATAACACACGGTCTTTTAGACTCTATTATTCGAGGACAGAAATCATTGACATGTGTTACCTCTCAGTATGTGTAATCTTCTTTTTTGGGTCCTTCATTTGAATACTAGTGGGCAGCAAATTTTCTTCTCCACTCCTCTCCTTTTTTCTGCTAGTCGTTTCATTCCCGCAGAAAATTTCCCATTTATATTTTCAAAGATTGATTTAGTGAACTATAATCTTGACTTGTCTCTTCATCTTTTGCTCACCAATTTCTCCTCCACAAAATTCACCATCAAGTTGTTGTTTCTATACAAGTGTTCAAGAAACAGATTTTTTTCAATAGCTCCTTCAAAAGACTTCCATTTCTCTAAATCTAGTAAGCGCATCTTCATTAGTTGTTTTTGCCGTCACCGAGCTCGATAGCTACAGTCCCTTAAGTTCGGCCAGTATCCAGTATTCGGGAGATAGTGGGTTCGAACCCCACTGTCGGCAGCCCTGAAAATGGTTTTGCGTGGTTTCTCATTTTCACACCAGGCAAATGCTGGGGTTGTACCTTAATTAAGGCCACGGTCGCTTCCTTCTCACTCCTAGCCCTTTCCTGTCCCATCGTCGCCATAATAACAATCTGTGTCAGTGCGACGTAAAGCAACTAGCCCGTTTTTGCCGTCCGGGGTCTTCTATCTATTCGTCTCGAACACGACAGTCTGAATGCTCCTAAACCTTCCCATTTTATATTTTCCAACGGTTCATATTTCTAAATAATGAAGAGATTCGCTCTAGACATTGCAATTTATAAATATAATTTTTATCTATTTTATTTTTACTTTCATTTTTGTTAGAATGATCCCTTTCTTGTTGAATGACTCGTTGCCTCGAATAATTCTGCTCTTTATATCAGTTGTTTATTGTCTACCTGCGGCAATTGTGTACCCAAGTATTAGTGGACATGTATTTAACATTAGGGACACGGCCTTTGTTGCCAGATAAATACAGGTAGTGTGAGTGTTTCTCGGGAATTTTCTTAGGTGCGTTGTTTGATAAGTTTGGCGTCAATTTTTGTAAAAGTGTCCTTTGGATATGAGATGTGGTGCATGAGTAAAAATGTGATATTAGAGAAAAGTAAAATTGATATTATTGGTGCGGATAGCTGGTATTCCTTCACGGGATGAGTATCTCAGACGGCAGAGCGCTGCCAGATTCGATTTTGACTCTGTTCGGTGCTATATGAATATGTTAAAATATGCCAGTTCCGTGTTGGTAGATATACCTGAACATAAAATAATTCTCGTGAGAGAAAATTTCTCCCACTTTGTAGTTTTTGAAAATTACCGGGCGAGTTGGCCGTGCGCGTAGAGGCGCGCGGCTGTGAGCTTGCATCCGGGAGATAGTAGGTTCGAATCCCACTATCGGCAGCCCTGAAGATGGTTTTCCGTGGTTTCCCATTTTCACACCAGGCAAATCCTGGGGCTGTACCTTAATTAAGGCCACGGCCGCTTCCTTCCAACTCCTAGGCCTTTCCTATCCCATCGTCGCCATAAGACCTATCTGTGTCGGTGTGACGTGAAGCCCCTAGCAAAAAAAAAAAGTTTTTGAAAATTTCTCTCTTTAGCTATTTGCTTTACGTCGTACCGGCGACGATGTGACGACGATAGAATAGGACAAGTTTAGGATTCGGAAGGAAGTGATCGTGGTCTTAATCAAGGCGCAGACCCACCATTTGCCTGGTGTAAAAATGGTAAACTGCCGAAAACCATCATCGAGGCAGCCGGCAGTGGGGTTCGAATCAAATATCTCCCGAATGCTAACTCACAACTAGTGACGAAAGCCGCGTATCGGTATGGGAGTTGCCAGTGGGACTAGTCCAGTAACATTTATATACTTAAAATGTTTACTAAAAACAGCTCTGTCCAGTCCGTCCTTCCGTTCTAGTGGACCGATTTTGTTGTATTCACTCCGGAATTATCTTCCGGTAAACAACCCAGGCATTGATAGGTCTCTAAGTTCGGTAATATTTGAGTAACCCGGAGCTAAAATAACTAAATGCCCGCTCCAATAAATGTAGGCGAAGGCTTGCCCTAGCCCACAATACATTCTGTACTTAGCGAGTTGCACAGAGTTCTTTCTTTCTTAATCTGTTTACCCTCTAGGGTCGGTTTTTCCCTCGGACTCAGCGAGGGATCCCACCTCTACCGCCTCAAGGACAGTGTCCAGTAGCTTCAGACTCTGGGTCGGGGGATACGACTGGGAAGGAAGACCAGTACCTCACCCAGATTGCCTCACCTGCTATGTTGAATAGGAGCCTTGTAGGGGGATGGGAAGATTGGAAGGGATAAACAAGGAAGAGGGAAGGAAGCGGCCGTGGCCTTAAGTTAGGTACCATCCCGGCATTTGCCTGGAGGAGAAGTGAGAAACCACGGAAAGCCACTTCCAGGATGGCTGAGGTGGGAATCGAACCCACCTCTACTCAGTTGACCTCTCGAGGCTGAGTGGACCCCGTTCCAGCCCTCGTACCACTTTTCAAATTTCGTGGCAGAGCCGGGAATCGAACCAGGGCCTCCGGGGGTGGCAGATATTCACACTAACCACTACACCACAGAGTTAAGGAGCAAATATATTAGCGAAGCTAAACGATTAAAAATGACGGCAACGATAGGTGAACCTGCAATATAAACCAAACTTGGTACACAGATGACTTACTAACTGGAGAAAAATACTGTGGGGGTAAGGCACCGTTAGCGCCCCTACGGTTCGAGGTTGGGAGGAAGTGACATAATAGTGAATAAGTGAATAATCGAAAACGACCGATATTAGTGTTGAATCTATTGTTTTCGGGGTCACAGAGATGACACTCCGGATGACATTTAATTCCAACTACCGGGCGAGTTGGCCGTGCGTGTTGAGGCGCGCGGCTGTGAGCTTGCATCCGGGAGATAGTAGGTTCGAATCCCACTATCGGCAGCCCTGAAAATGGTTTTCCGTGGTTTCCCATTTTCACACCAAGCAAATGCTGGGGCTGTACCTTAATTAAGGCCACGGCTGCTTCCTTCCAACTCCTAGGCCTTTCCTATCCCATCGTCGCCATAAGACCTATCTGTGTCGGTGCGACGTAAAGCCCCTAGCAAAAAAAAAAAATCCAACTACATGAAGGGTGAGAAGGGGTGGAAAAGAAAATGTCCAAAATGACCGAGATTGCTGATGCTTGTTGTTTAAAGAGGCCTAACATCGAGGTCATCGGCCCATGACCGAGATTGTGTATGTAGGTATGTGCGTATGTCCCAGCATAGCTTTCAACCATATGACCTACTATCTGGAAAACAATACTGTGAAGGGGAGACACCCCTAGCACTCATGGCTGGGGTTGAGCGGAAGTAATATATCGTCGCTCCTATGCCAAAACCACGAATGTGGCAATGCTCTTCCTATCCATTACTTCCCTTAAGACTGGTCACGCCTCCCAGCCACATATTGATATGCAGTCCATCAGAACAATTTTCGTAGAGTTCATTTTCCCATGCGCTTGTGTAAAGGAAAATTAACCTTACTGTGCTGTACTGTAGGAATATATGTTTGCATGATATATATACCAACTCATGGAGTATGATGCAGACTATTTAAGGTTCAGGCTCAAAAATATTGCAAAATTGGGATTTTTAAACACAAAAGGAAAATCCATCCGCTCTTTAACACAGGGAGCCCGGATTCTCTGAGATCACTTACAAGAAGGAGCTCAACAACTCAGAATACTCTATATGAGCACAGAAGCTCACCACTATACAGAATTACACACAACGAATTTGACTTTTATACTTCGTTACATAAGGGGTTTAGGTTAAGTTGTACAGTTGTAGAGAAGAGCCGTAGCTTCTGATTCAATTTGCAAGGTGGGTCTCGAAACTAGTAGTTACATTTACAAAATATTACAGGGTCTTGAACCCAGGAGTCCATTAAATTATCCCCACAAATGGGCTGGAGAGTTACATTATAATTAGAAATTTAACAATCAGTTGCTTGAAAAATAGTCGAACAATCATTATTTATAGGACAGGGGAACACATAAGAAAACAGGATCTATCGATCCACACTTAACAAGAGCAGAAGGCCCACGCTACACGGCCGCAAAAATTGGAGAAGAGAGAACTAGAAAGGTAAATTTTACAAAAGGGCCGAAAACCGTAATGAATGGAGGCAAAACCCAAGCACTCCACACCAATTGGGCAAAAGGCCAACCCATAGTAGTCAATGACTAAGAAATGGAAGAAAGTTCGAAAAGAAGACGGAGAACGGAGGGCTACATTGAATTTAAAGTTTACGTGAAAAGATATTTGAATTATTGTTTTTAATTAATTATTAAGTTATTAATTATTTTTAAAATTTAAGAGGTGATCTGAAACTAAATATTACATTCTAGAAGGAGTCTCAGAAATCTTCCCTAAGCACACACGCAGGTAAATCACATAGGTGGTATTCTGTCTACCTCGTAACTGCTCTCTCACGTCAAACACTGCCCCACCCCCATCGTTTCCCTTTTCAGAGGAACCCTCCTCTCTAATGAATTACTGATACTTCATTGCTGCAATACAAAACATTAGTTACAGAAAATACTGTATCACTCCTTATATAGTACCTCGACAGAGTTTTTAAGAAGAAAAAAGAAAGACGTGATTGGTGAATAGGGTTCAAAGGAGAGGAGGAATATGATTGGAGGAACTTTAATAGCAGGCATGGCAACAGATAAACTAAAGAACACAGATTATCTACTCAGACTTGATAAAAGAGAATGTCTTTGAACAGTAGGCGTCGCTAGTAAATCACTTGTTGTGATATTTGTTCTTCAGAGTTCTATTTCCATCAGAGAGTTCATGAGATCGGACGAGTTGGCCGTGTGGTTAGGGACGCACAGCTGTGAGCTTTCATCCGAGAGATAGTGGGTTTGAACCCCACTGTTGGCAGCCCTCAAGATGTTTTTCCGTCGTTCCCCCTAGGCTGGGGCTGCAGACATTAGGATCCGCTAGAGTATTGCCATTAGGAAGTTGTCATTCTTCATAGTTTACTCTTGATTATTGCAACGGACTGGTTATCTGACCAAACAGAGAACGTATGGTATGCCTGCTGACTCCAGTCGCAATCTGAACTGGCAGAAGTGAGGGGCATATTCTTCTGTCTTTTTATTACTGATTCTGTTAATTAGAATAGAATGGCGTATTAATTTGTTACCCAACTAGTTCGGTAAATCAAAGGAGGCACTATCTAACAATGTACAACAATGATGTACTTTGCCCTTTACATCCTTTACATTTTAAATAATTGTGGACAACAAAACTTCAGTTTGAGGAAATATGGCCTTGACTGAAACGCCTGATTGACACTGAGGAATACCGACAGATGAGGAGATAGTGAGGTAAACAATTTGTTCGATGTGTAATATGATTTCATGCCACTTACTGCAATGTTTACTACTTACACGTTTCCAATAGTGTACTCGGTGTTGACCACCGAAGCAATTGAAATCACACGTTATAATGCTTGATATAATTGACTCTCGTATTAACATCTAAGTTATGAAACTGGGAGAATATGAGAATATGAGAATATGAGTAGTGTTTGATAGGCGTTGCGTAGTCGGCATGAAGATTACGGGTTATTAACAAATCGACGTGTTCCCCTCGAAACTAAACCCTGTTTAGAATCATCATTGATACTAATAATTCTATCAGTTGCCATAATGTCAAGGGTTTGACAGTTATTCTCTAAGAACCGAATTAAAACTTTTAATTTGGGTTGAATTTCACTGGACGTATTATTCTCTCAAATCAAGGCTTATACGCCCCATTACTAAATAGGACTGCATAACCCGCAAGAGAGTCTCAATTGTTAAAGTTTCAAGGGCATTGAAATTACTGTAGATTGATTAGTAATCAAAGTTCCTATGATTACAGCATTGCCACTTTTGCATTTTTGTTATTTATGACTACCAGAGAGGTGTTGTACGCTACACAACATTTTTGGTCCTCTAGACCAGAGATAGCCAAACTAAACAGCTTTTTAATGGCGTGGCTGATTACAATCCGCCAATCAGCATATCGTTAAAGACAAATATCGGAGCATATCAGACAATCGCCACAAGGGTTTGTCGTTATACACTTCTCATCATCGCAGTCGACTTACATCTACGCTTGCAGCGGATTAGTATAGCCCACATTGGGCACCTGTAAATACAATTTAGTTCCTTAAACATTTTTCATACCTCGTCATAGTCAAAATACCGTTCTAAAATAGATAATGTTAAAGAAGCGTGCCTTGTTAAGGAAAAAATCAACCATCAAATTTCGAGTGACTAGTATTCATTCATTCATTCATTCATTCATTCATTTGTAAATTCATTTAAATGTGCTGATAATCCTAGTGATATTAAGGTCAGGAAAAAATTACTGTCAAGCAGCATAGGTCTAAATGATTATTTATTTATTTATTCATTTATTTATTTATTTATTTATTTATTTATTTATTTATTTATTTATTTATTTATTTATTTATTTATTTATTTATTTATTTATTTATTTATTCGTGAAACCAAAACAACGAAAAGCCGAATTACAGAGTTCCGCAATGAAAAATACATTTACAATGGAGTAGCACGAGGGAAACATAAAAAATAAGTGGAAGAATAAGGAAAAAACATCTAATAATAAAAATAGAGGAAAAATAAAAAACTAACAAAATAACTGTAGAGACACAACAATTAACAACAAAACATGAAGGCAAAAGAAATAACGAGGAAAACTGAAGATTGAACGTAAAACGAAGAGAAGGACTTATATCTATACTTATCTTACTGTGCCAGCTATAACACATGAGTAACGGTATAGTACAGTTAAGTTTACAAATATATATTCTCGTTCATTTCGAATACAGACACTTTTTAGTGAAGGGCAATGGTTATGGATAGTAATTTACGCCGGAACTATTTTTTTTTTTTGCTAATTGCTTTACGTAGCACCGACACAGATAGGTCTTATGGCAAAACTATTATATAGAGATAGAATAATTAGTACGCAATGGACGAGTGATGGAAAGTACATCAAATGAACCTATCGGTCGGAAACTCCAAATTTTTAGTCTTGTTACTATTGGCTGTAAGTGTTTTATATTCCTATAATAACAACATGATGAAAACATTAACAAGAAAATATTAAATAGTAATTGCTCACTACAGGTTACAGACTTTTATAAATCGGTGCTTGAGTTGCATTATGAGAATATGGTGGCTAAAGACAATATTACATTGCTTTAATCTCTTAATAAAAAAGAGATGGTGTCTATATGTCTGTTTGTTTGTTTGTTTGCTTGTTCCGCGTAGGCTCGAAAATTAATGAACCGACTGAGCTAAAAATTTGGTAAGAATATAGTTTGAAATTCCGATTCACGCAAGAGATATTTTTGATTGTTTCGATCTAGTGGGAGATTTTGCAGGGGTATGTACCAATTTTGGGAAATTATTGCATTACATGAACCAAGATAACGGGTAAATGTTTGGCCCTATCGAAGAATGAACTGCACTATGTAGCCTTGAAATAAAATTTTGTACATATTCTTTGTAACTCTTACGGTTTTCGAGAAAATTCAACTTTGTTGTGTTTTTGGGTGTGGTCCACAGCGAAATAACTAAGCCGGACTCCGTTCCTTATGCAGTTGAGACACTGGCCTTTTGACCCCAACTTGGCAGGTTCGATCCTGACTCAGTCCGGTGGTATTTGAAGGTGCTTCGTGTCAGTAGGCTTAATGGCATCTAAAAGAACTCCTGTGGGACAAAATTCCAGTACCTAGGCGTCTCCGAAAACCGTAAAAGTTAGTGGGACATAAATTAAATAACATCATTAACTAAGATAACGGGTAAACGGTTGGCTCTATCGAAAAATGAAGGGTACTATGCAGTTTTGAAATTTTCTACAAGGAATGTCATATGCAATTTCGTAACTTTTAACGGTTCAGCTTTCTGGTGCTTTTGGCCGTGGTTGGACTCACTAATGAATAGGTTACACATTTCGCGCGTAAGTAGATGTGACGTGAAGCCATTTTCGTCATCACTCGTGTAAAGTCTTTGTTTTCTAAACAGGCCAGCTGAAGAAGGAGCACCCTATTCTGCGGAAAGCGTATGAAGGTTGAGAGTGTTATCCTTATTTGAGAACTGGTCCAGGTTTAGTGGGTTTCATCTTGCGTCATTAACCACTTTAATTCTTTGCTCATAAGTCCGTACGAATAACGGTTGCTTTAGCTGTCATGGCTAAATGGTTAGCGTGCTGGACTTTGGTCCAGATGATCCCGAGTTCGATTCCCGGGCGGGTTGGTGATTTTAACCCTCATTGGTTAATTCCGATGGCTCGGGGGCTGGGTGTGTGCCGTCTTCAGCATTGCAATTCATCATAGACGCGCAGGTTGCCTATACGGTGTCAGCTCGAAAGGCCTGTACCAGGCTTCTTCGGGGGCCACACGCAAGAGGTGTGACAAACGGTTATTTTTGTGTAACTGCTACATTGGTCACTGCTACAATAAAGTAACTGTGAAAAGTAACCGTTAAAAATAACGTCGAACGTTAGTTACGTTTTATTGGTCACAGCCTGGTCACGGCTTCAAGCTGGTCTCCTTACAGCTGTGTTGCGAAGTCCCATGTTTCCACCCGCACATGCGCGCACGCATCACTACACTGTTGAAAGACGGTGCAGCAAAACACGCGTTCCTGTTTGCTATAAAGTTAACGAGAGGTAGACAACGGATGAAATGAGAAGACAACATAGCGTCCTTTCTGAAATTTAGAGGAGTGAGTTTGACAAAGCCCCATTGCCCCAGAGAAGTGCGACAGGCTTCGGCAGCCGGCAAAATTCCAATCCTCGCCGCTAGAAAGGGGCTTCATTCACTCCAATCCTGACCCGGTCAAATGACTGGAAACAAGCTGTGGATTTTCATTTTCATTATTATATTCATAGTAGAGTATTTCATCTTGATTAGCGTCTCAACTAGGTTTGCGTCAGGAAGGGTATCCGGCAGTAAAAATTCGCCATATAAGTTTACCTCGTTCCCCACCCTACGAGGAAACGGGACTAAGGGGTAGTCACATTATTATTATTATTATTATTATTATTATTATTATTATTATTATTATTATTATTATTATTATTATTATTATTATTATTGTTGTATTTATGAGGACTTGAGCAAGTGCTAAGACTAGACGGTTATTATTTTCAGATATCTATACTACTTTAACATTACCCCTAACGCCAGAGTCGTAGTGCCACTCGGCGACCTCTTCTCCCGTGCTGGCCGACTAGCCCTACTCATTAGACGGTGTGCGTATCGACGGAGACGCCGCCGGAAGTGCGGGAGGCGAGTCTACTGCACTCAAGGTGAGGGGGAGCGCGCACCACGATCAGCACATTTTAAAGCTGCAGACTTCATGGGAAAATAATATTTCCAGGAACAACAAAACATACTAGGAAAGTTCTAGTTAAGAACACGACTTCGTCGAATGCTCAGCAAAATAGAAATTGTATTCAAATGTCATGGTACCAGAATTAGCTGCGGATATTAATACCACAAATCAAAGTTGTAATAAAATGATGAAGCTAGGATGATGAAGGTACAAGTAATAATAATAATAATAATAATAATAAAACAAACAGTTTGGCCTCTCCTATCATGTTGTGGATCTTCCAAAGTAGTGCCATCTATGCAGCCTGATCACCAATTTTTTACTTTCCAACTGTGCTTCTGCTGTCAGTGAAAACGTAATTATGATCGACGTTTCCTATGATTTAATTTTGTGGGGTGACACTAAGATAACTAACATGCCAACAACAATGACATGAAGTGTCAAAATTTTTACTTGCCCTTTTTATATATCGATTACCTCAACTGGAACTGAACTCGCATGAATGAGTCATTCTAACACTGATATTAATGATAAATACTTATTTTTCAGTGGTTTTAAATTCCATTTATTAGTATTACTTAGATTATTTAGAAGGGCCTCCGTGGCTCAGGTGGTAGCGTGCCGGCCTCTTACCGCTGGGTTCCGTGGTTCAAATCCAGGTCACTACATGTGAGATTTGTGCTAGACAAAGTGGAGGCGGGATAGGTTTTTCTCCGGGTACTCGAGTTTTTATTGCCATCTTCCACTCCAGTTACACTCTCTAATATCATGTCATCTCTCAGTCATTAATTAATCATTGCGCTAGATGGGATTTCTTTCATTCCATTCCTGACCCGGTCGAGTGACTCGAAACAGGCTGTGGATTTTCATTTACAGTATTACTTAGACATTTTAAGGATATTATTTCTACCATTCATGCATAATTTTCAAAATTTGTGAAGGTATGTACCGTATGGAATAAATGTTTGTAATGTATGATCTCTAATCTATATTTTTTTAAATATATATATATATGGATTATATGAATTGTACACAATGAAAATATTATTTTCAACGTCACTTCCCTAAGATTCTGTGGAGTCGATGAAACACCCTGGACTTAGCCGGGTGTTAAGGAGCAGGTAATCTTCCTGTTACCACGCACTGTTATTAGTAGAAACCTCACTGATGTCACATGGATTCGAATTCTGGATAAGTTATTCGGCTAGAAATTTAATGATTATACCATAGCGTAGCGGCCTTCAGTTCATTTGGGACGATTTATGATTTGAAGGAGTACTTTATTTGCAGCACAGCCTCCGTTATCTAATGGTTCAGATGACGCCACTTGAGTGGAATGGATATTCGAATGAGGTGCGATGTAGTTGGTGCAGATGATCGAGTCGTTAGCATGCTAGTTCCTTGTTTCCAAGTTTGGTTCTGTCCTTTTTGAAACTGGTGGATTATTAAGAAAAAATCCATAGTACACCATGTCATCCATGTCAGCGTATGAAATAATCTTTGTGAACACACTAGGCGTGCTAGAGGACTAAGAGCGTTGACTACAGTTACCTATACGCGAGAGTTACTCACGAAAGTAACTTCTAATCCGTTGAAGATATCGATATTAGGTTTTCATATTCTTAGATGGCATTACGGGGATTGAGAAACGTGTTTCTTATCTCCGTGCGATTATTAGCAACGGAGTTGTTTTGTTTAATAAAACTCTAGTCATTTCTGACATTAGCAGAAATGTTTGTACTATTACGACTTTAGATATGGAGTTGATTCATGCATTGTGCAATTAGTTTTTGTCGATAATAATTCAATTTATATCTGAGGTGGCTAAGAGCGGACACTAGTCTTGCCGTATCAGATGCGGTTCGCTGATGCAAGCTGTACCCTATCTGTGATCGAAGCTACACATAAGGTATATTACAATATGTAAAAACGTATCTCGTAAATAACATGTGACGTATACTTTGGATCTGCAACGTGTTTATGACAGATGAATTTATTAGAAAGGGGACAGAAAGGTTTAAGGTTTTAAAAGAAATAAAATAGTAGCGTTGGTTGTAAAGGATTTTTTAACATCGTCACGGCCTATTTGAACCACGTTTATATAGGTTTTCAACCATATTTACGTATCCTTGTTCACATGTTCTTCATTCTCTTAATGTGAGCATTTCTCCTGACCTATGACCAGGAAGGTCGTTTTGCTGGTTTGACCTCATCTTCAGGTATCCTCCAATCCTGTTTTTGTTTTTCGTTTAAAGATGCGTCTATCTATGGCTTCTTGTTACATAATACCGTTGAGCCTCAGACCATCAGCCACTCCTTGGTGCCATGGGTTTATCTTTGAGATTCCAAACTTGTTAGGATCTGTTTCGTCAGTCTGCTGTCAGACGTACGGAGTACATGAAAGTCAACCTCCTTTTCCTGGTGATGCCCATTACTTTGCCCACCTTGTTATGCACTTCTTAATTGTTTCTGAGTTTGCATGTTCCTTCCTCTTTAATAGGTCTATGATCTGTCACCCTATCCTTCATTATAGTTTCTTCAGTTCTCGTTTTGAGGTTTTATTTATCAAGTTCATTGCCTCTGGTTTCATAATGCACTAGACTTGCATGTGAATTGAAAATAGAAAATAACACAACAAGACGAAGGAGCTTGTTTTAGAAATCAAATGAATAATGACCGACTTAAGACTTAATTGATAATGATCGAAGTGGACTGAACACTGTTTAACTGTGAAGACATTAAAGGGAGTTTTGAATTTAGAATGTTGCACGCGACACGATTTCTTCTTTATGTGATAAAGCCACTACGTTGATTGTCTATTCATGGTCAATCCTTGGTTGTCTGACGGTGGAATTATCACAAGAACAAGGGATGCAAATGAATTCCAAGATATTCCAAAAGGAAATATTCAGTTAGTGAACCTCATACTAATATTTCTATTTTATTTTTGCTCGAAATGCTGACAATCAGTGGCAGTGTACGTCTGCAGTCCTTTCACGAGTGTGTTGCCACAGACCGAAGAGTATCCCTCAGTATTGCAGCACATGCTACATTGATATCAAGCACCACGATTATTATATTTCTTTTAGAAATATAAACTTTGATTCGCCTTTCATGAAAGCCTTGTAAACCCAAGGAATACATCACACTGTATTCACGAGAAGAGCTAGTGCATACTGTGCGTTGTGTTGCTGCGATCACTACAAGGAGAGAACTCGCGTCAGTGAACGCTGTCTGGTACGGCAAAACCGGCATCTACCCAATAAAAAAGCAAATTGAAGTATTGTTAATATTTCAGAAATAAATTGCCGGATATATTAATTACATGCCTGACGGAGTATTAACATTTTTGCAAGTTCCATCATATTTAAGAGAGAGTTCTTTCTTTCCATATTTTGATTCTCTTCAAGATTGACGGGTGTTCAGAGAAAACTTTCCCTACATTTAAAGGAGGTACTCAATGGGTAAACTTGATATTTCACTCTTCATCCCTACCTCTATTCGAATATCACCAGCTGAATATTATATTTGATCATGGGAGTAGCTTTCAGACAGCACCTGGCTCTTTGGCTGAGTAGTCTGCATAGTTGTCTTCCGTTCAGGGCCCCCGTGTTCGATTCCCTGCCAACCTGGGATTTGAATCACGTATGGTTAATTCCTCTAGGTTGGGAGGTGGGTATTACATACATATCTTCACCGTCCTCGCGGTGTAGGGGTGGCGTGCCTGCTTCTTACCCGGATAACCCGGGTTCAATTCCCGACCAGGTCAGGGATTTTACCTGAATCTGAGAGATGGCTCGAGGTTCAGTGCCTACGTGATTACAATTGAGGAGCTATCTGATGGTGAGATGGCGGCTCCGGTCTGGAAAGCCAAGAATAACGGCCGAGAGGATTCGTCATGCTGACCACATGATACCTTGTAATGTGCAGACTTTCGGGCTGAGCAGCGGTCGCTTGGTAGGCCATAGCCCTTAGGAGCTGTTGCGCCATGGGGCTTAATACATATCTTCATCTACACACGATACATCACACCGAGCACGTAATAGTGATTACATCCTTCCTCATAGGGTTGGAGTCAGGTAAAGCGCCCGATCGTAAAGCAGGGTTTAATCCACATTAGTGCCGATTCCAGATAAGTGGGGAAAAGACCAGAAAAGAAATTTCAGGCAGGTAGAAAAGATCTCATGACAAAATTTCTCAAGTTGGTGTTCATATTCTAAGGACATCAATGATCTCTATGTCATCCACAAAAACTGTGTTATTGTGATGCTTGTACTTTTGTGAGCAACTACATTTCGAGTATAAATTGTACAAGGAGTTTCAGGTATACAAAGAATATGAAATTGGAATTCTCAGTTTACTTTGTGAGTAAAACAATACTTGAGTGAGAATCTCTTTCATAAAGTACTCTTCCTCCGCCGCAGTCCACAGCAATGCGCACATTTATTTGTTCTCACATACAGCTGCTCTTTGAATAGGTGCAGCTTCATTGAGCAGGGTGTGGCATACTGGACGTCGCGTCTGATAATGATGAGCTGAGGGTTTTCCACAATTAGTGGACAGTCGTGACAGTACAAATCTCCCTATGTGTCATCTGTAAGAAAATGAAGGGTCACATTGCACAATAAAATGAACTTACACTTAAGCGTTCATTGTTTAAATGTTGATTGTTACGCGAATAGTGTTTGCGTGTGAAAGGCCGTCTGGCCATAAACCTGCACTGGAAATCTAGAAATAGGCCATCGTAGTTAGTTGAGCATGAAGCAGATTGAGCTCGAATTCGGAAAGAATCTGCGTAAGTAGAATCAGTTCGTTAGATGCTGATTTCCTGTACTAGCATCGAAACCTAGCACAATTGTTTGATAAAATCGAGACCGCCTGCAAGTCGATTTTCAGACACGTTAAAATGATCTTCAGGGCAATTTTTTCACTCTCCACTGACTTTTAAAATCCTGTGAAATTTAAGGGTTGATAACATAAGTGATCCTTCAAAGAGGAGAAGGAAAATCGTTGAATTTGTGTGAAGGTTATCGGCACCACAGGGGACATAGCCTATTTCAAGATAGTGTAATTCGTGCAAGAATAATGAAGTAGCCTAGTTTGTTTCTATAATTATCACAATAAATCTATAGACCTATTAATTACCTTAATAATCATATCACCTCATAATAATAATAATAATAATAATAATAATAATAATAATAATAATAATAATAATAATAATAATAATAATAATTTGATAAATTTTCAGAACCTGAAACCCAAAAATATTTGGATAAGGTTATTAAATCACTCGACGAGTCTGATGGGGAGGACGATGCGGACAATTGCAATGCCGGTTAGTTGTGGACACCACCACTTTCACAAGAGGGAATTGAAGATTAATATTCAATAAATCATCACTAATCTGCATTTAGTGTAGTCGCCGAGGTGACAGATTCCCTATCTGTTTTTATCTAGTATTTTCTTAAATAATTACGAAGAATTTGGACGGAAGGTGATGAGGGAGATGGAAGTGATAATGAGTAGGTATGTTTCTTTTTTGGTTGTTATGAATTAAAAGTACAAGGAATTGAACGTTTCTAAGCCGAAAACCGATAAAAAATATAAAAATAGGTGGCATTATTTTATTTTAGGCTGCTGTATAAGGTGTAGTGAGATGCCAATGGAGAAGGAACGATTTCAGTCTATAGGTTTCTTCAGTTTCTCAGCCTACTATATCACCTGTTGATAGAAATGAATATAACTACAATGATTTTCAAAATACACCGATGGTGAAATTTTACAATTAATTATTGACGAAACTTGTCCAACATACGTAAAAGTTCAGGGTCGTTTTTGAGATTAGATTTAGCTGATCTTAAGAAAGTATTTGTAGGAACTAGTATGATTATGATCTGCCTTCAATACCCTCTGATAAGAATGTACTGGGCTCAAAGATGGCGAGTACGAGTTATCAGTGATAATGTGAGTGGGGATAGATCCTTCACGTTAAGAACTTGTTTGAAGGTAGTATTTGATGATGTCAGGAAGGAGGACATGTAGAGGAGGCTGCGTCACTCAAGAAAATTAGACAATGATATCTGAAAGTAGAGAGAGATGTTCATGTTGCTGTGGATGTGATGAATGTCCCATTCCCAGGAGCTTTTAATCTCAAACAGTTCTGACAAAATAAGCCCAATCCTGTTTGTTTAAAAGTACTCGTTTCAAATAATCCGAATAGAATAATTCTGGACTTCAAGTTTTATCAGGGTAAAGCAACTTACGCCGAATATACCATGCAAGGTTTGGGTTTAGGAGAAGCAGCTGTTATTCAAGTAGCTAAAGGTATGACCCCTGGGCACTATTGTTGTCGAACTCTTGGGTTTTGGATCGACCGGAACTATCCAGAAAAAAAATTCCCAAGTAAGCAAGACAGAAATGAGAAAATGCACTCAGTAAAGAAGGAAAGATATCTTCAGATAAGTTATTCTACGATGGCGGTAAGTAAATAGGCTAATTTACGAAGTGGCTGGACAGAAGGTGTGTAGCAATGATGTAATCTGTTTGTGGCGTAAATCCTATAAAAATACAAGCGATACAACAAGGAAGTCAAGGTAAACGTGGATGTCACAAGACCAAAAATTGTACAGTCATACTATGGAAAAATGGAAATGTGTGGAGGAATGTTGTCATACTCTCCAGTGCAAGCAGGAATGAAAATGGACTATCAAAACACTTCTTCATCTCTTCGATATGAGTTTTGTTAATGCTTGGCTCCAGTTCAAGGAAAACCGGAAGCAAAAACAGAGTTCTCGCTGTGGAAAAAACACAGCTATAGCAGTATAAAACAATTATGGGGAAAGCCGTTATCCACAGTTAGATAGAGAAAGAAAATGGAACTCACCTCACCATAGAAGAGAAACAGAACCCTGAACCCATTTCTAAAAGACGTAACGTTGCAGTTCCTCTTCTACATGACAGCGTAAGGAAGACAAAGTGTGGACACATGCCCAGAATTACATGAATGGAAAAACTGTCGAAGTCCCGGATGTACTGCTAGAACAAGAACCGTCTGTACCACTTGCAACGCTTTCCTATGTCTTGGTGGGAAAAGAAACGGTTTCATGGAATATCGTGAGGAATAGCTAAGAGAGAAGTTAGTTGTAGATTAGCTCGATTATTTCTATTGTAAATGACAATTGGCCATGTAATGATACTCAAAAGTAATTATTTTAATATTTTGCTGCTGTTAATTCACACATAAAATGTTCAACATATTAATTGTAACTCTCCTTGGGCAATAATCTCAAAAGTAACAACTGTAACGTACTGACACTGTAATTCACCATGCAGATATTTCTGAATATTAATAAACTACTTTAAAACAAAACAAAATGTATTTTAAAATGTTTGAAAAGTAAATACTGTCGATACGCTTCATCCCAGGTCTTGTTCCGTATATTTAACTGCAATTTTTCCCGAGTTGAATGATACGTGGAGTATAGCGTACTGTAGTCCACTTCCTATTTACGTGAATCGCGCGGTTTTGGTCACGTAACTATCAGCTCGTATTCGGGAGACAGTGGATCCAAACCCACTGTCGCCAGCCATAAAGAGAGTTTTCCGTGGTTTCCCATTTTCACATCAGACAAATTCTGAGGTTGTGCCTTAATCAAGGTCACGGTAGCTTCCTTCGTGCTACCAGCCATTTCCTATCCTATCGTCACCATAAGACCTATCTGTGTCGGTCAGAAGCAAAGTAAATGATTATATTTTCCTGATAATTTTAAATGATTTTTCTCACGACTATTTCGGAAAGTATGAACATTCACACAATTTTTCTCGAAAAAATTCTCCTGTCTCGGGAAGATAATATGTGTACGGAATATAATAATTCGAAACGTTTCAATCAATAACATTTCTCCAACAGCCTTGTTTACGACTAAGTAACTTGAAATTTCTTGCACTAGTAGACAATAGTATATAGTGTACATTATCATGAAATTAGCAATTTAGACAACAGAATTCGCAACTATTTGCAGTTTAGTCCCTTGAAAATCAAATTATTTGTCGATCACAGAGTATCTACAACAGAAAGACAAGTGAATTATTTTTAGAAGTCCCTAAATAGGAGATTTATATATAAATTCGTGATTAAAATGGGTTGATTTTTATTCAGTTTATGTTAATAAGAGATATTTTGCCAACAGTCTCGCCCCTTGGTGATATTGGACTGTAATTGTAATCGTTAGGGGATGGATTTAGGTTAGGTGCCACCCAGTTTTTTCTGGTATAAGTAAGGGGAGCATCCTGTAGAAATCTACTATCGGCACAAATATTACTTCGAAATCCAGCATTTGAAATTCGCATCCTTCAGCTGTACAGCTTCTAAGTCTTAGAGAATAATGTCCTTAAGGGTTTGACTGCTAAAATATATGTCAAAGAATAAGATAGGCAGGTAGAAGCATCTAGATTGAACTTAAATTATTTTTTTATTTATCATATGGCTTTGTTTGTACCGGAAGTGTCTGAGGACATGTTCGGCAAGTCTGGTGAAGCCACTGTAAGGCAGACCCTCCACGAAGGTGGGAAGCATATGCTGTGTATGGGAACTGCGCGTTTTTGTTGTGGAAGATAGTGTTGTATGTGCGAGTGTATTGCAAGAATGTTGGGGACAGTACAAACACCCAGTCCCAGAGGTTAGAATCTCCGACCTGGCCGGGAATTGAACCCGGGGTTATCTGAACCGAAGGTGACTATGCTGATCATTCAGACAAGGAGCCTGGCACTAAACTGAAATAATCCAGATGAATGAAGAGAAGGTGTGTAACAATGAGCTACGGCCTTTTCCTTCTCATTTGCATGCTGAATTAATTCCATTTACACACAGAATACGGACACAATGGAAAGAAATTTTGACAGACAGTTTCTTTGCATGAAAAAGATATAATAATAAGACTTTTAAGATATCAAAGCTTTACAGAATGAGAAAACTTCGAAATATGGAATGGTTTAAAGTGATCATTATCATATTTCTCTAAATCTGGGCAAGAAACATCGGTGTGCATGGATACGAGATCTAACATATTCTAATGAACGTGGTACATATCAAACACAGTCTTCTGCGTTACACGACTGTAGACATCTCTGGACTAGAACACGGAGGGATGAGGCAGCAATTACGACTACATTTGCCAGGATTGTTAAAGTCTCTCCTTACGACGCGTCTTTCTAGCCGCCCGTCGCGAATGGGTCGTAAAACAAAACACGGTCAAGGACTTACGATCTCGCTCTATGGCTTCCACACGTGTCTTCTCAGAACTGTGACCACTTGCGCGTTTCGAAGGGACTAATTTCCTAGGTAACCATGCTCATGTCTGTCAGTCAAATTAGTGTTTCAAAGAACAGAGAGAAGCGTCAAATAGGTACCGTATACCAGTGAGAGTCCGCAGCACGACGGTTGGTTGGATTCCTAATACAGTAGTTTGGCTGTCATACAAAGCGTAAGTGTAACGGAAATTTTGTTGAAAGGAAGCGAGGCGTGAGGTAATTTCCCGCTATTTTCCTCAGAATGTATACAATAATCTCACTGAAATGAACACAGCAACTGGCATCTTCATACTAATCACCTCGAGGGCTGATTGATTAAGAACATTAATAGCCGAGCTCAGTAGCTCAGACTATAGAGTGCTGGCCTTCTGACCCACAGTTCCGGCTCTGTCCCGGGGGGCAATTGAAGGTGCTCAAATACGTCAGATTCGTGTACATGCATTTACTGGCACTTAAAGGAACAATTGCGAGATAAAATTCTGATACCTCAGTGTCTTCGAAGACCGTAAAAGTGGTTAATGAGATATAATAATAATAATAATAATAATAATAATAATAATAATAATAATAATAATAATAATAGTAATAATAATAATAATAATAATAATAATAATAATAATAATATCCCCGGGGCCGATGACCTTAGATGTTAGGCCCCTTTAAACAACAATCATCATCATCAATAATAATATTCCCTATTAGAACAATATTACTAGTGTCGCCCACACGGTGAATTCATATTGACAAAGCTAAAGTAAACGTAAGTTACAAATGGAATTACTTCTAGCATATTGTTTTACAAGTTGCTTTACGTCGCGCCGACACAGATAGGTGTTATGGCAACGATGGGACAGGAAGGGGCTAGGAGTGAGAAGGAAGCAGCCGTGGCCTTAATTAAGGTACATCCACAACATTTGCCTGGTGTGAAAATGGGAAACCACGGAAAACCATCTTCAAGGCTGCCGACAGTGGGGTTCGAACCCACTATCTCCCGAATACTGGATACTGACCGCATTTAAGCTTCCAGCCTATAAAAGAAAACATAGTACACTGTAACCACCATATCACAACATATAATTATTTGCAGGTTATTATTATTATTATTATTATTATTATTATTATTATCATAATCATCATCATCATCATCATCATCATCATCATCATCATCATCATCATCGAGAACAGTGTTCCTTAATATGGACCGAAGCTCCCATTGAACAGGTATTTGCACTCCGCCCTTTATTTCTTAGTCCCATTACGTTTACAAGTATGAAACATAACCTAGATATTCCCTTGAGAATATAAATGGATTTCACAAAAGTTGATGATTAACGTTCACAATAACTAGCAAATAAACTCAGTATCTTAAATATAGCCCCTTTAGATGGTAAACGTTAAATTCTTTTATACACTCTGTTTTTCCGAATACTGGATTAATTCAGAAATGCAAAGCATCTGGTACACTGGCCCATCTCACTACAACCTGTAATGAAATTTTCATGGAGTTTGGTTTCCCAGGTTTATTAATATATATTCAAAGATATTCTGCCATTTGATCTGAATATTTCGAGGGGTTTTCACAAAATAACCGCACGATACATTACTTCAACGAACTAATGGCGCAATCAGCAGATCTCCTCTTCAAAAGCTCGTGATTCACGGATCCAATCTCACGTTCGCTGTGTTTCCACAGGTCTGCTTCAACGTTCAACTTCGTACGTTATTTGCACTAAAAGCACATTAAGTATATGCGCAATAATATGTAATATTGTTTGTCTAATTTATGTATTATCATTTACTTCTCTGTGCGGAAAAATGATTTTATAAATTGAAAATGTGAATAACATACCTGTACTAGCGTGCTATGTAGATACAGTTGTAACTGATGATTACTTCCTGTCTGTTACTTATATACGGTATACATGGTTATGATGTGACAACGGGTAAGATATCATAAGAAAGAAACCATATTTATCACTGTCGACTAAGTTAATACACCCCCTTCATATCAAACGAAGACCATGGCGTCGTTACATACTATTTTTCTTCAGTGTTAAATGAATCCCACAGGAGGCTACCCTGAAGCTGAACGTCTGGAATGTGGGTTAGTTGATTTTATCTCCACTGAATTCCTTGAATTTAGGTACTGTTCTCGCAGCTCGAGACATTTTAGTAGGTTATTATTTATCACTATAATAATGTCTCACAAGGTAGTCCTTAGTTTATTTCCGAATTTTTATTCAAAATCGTTACCATGCATTTACTCGCTAACTCTCATAATATAACCAAGTATCACTCCGCCATTTCTATTCTCTCAATAGATTTATTCCCTACCACGTTCTCCTCACGCCCTACATTGCAAACTTCGAAGGGAGCTGAGTGCAGTCTAAACGTAGTCCCTGGAGATAACAAACGGTTAACAGCTTGAGATACTGTAAGTACACAAGACTTCCTCAAAGCTATTAAGATGACTGTGGAGGACTTCTGCATTCATAATTGTATCTCTGTTTGTTCATAATATCAACAATTCACGAACGTCCGTGGCTCAGGGGGCAGCACGCCGGTCTCTCACCGCTGGGTTCCGTGGTTCAAATCCCGGTCACTACATGTCAGATTTGTGCTGGACAAAGTGGGGGCAGGCCAGGTTTTCTCCGAGTACTCCGGTTTTCTATGTCGTATTACATTCCAGAAACACTAATATAATATAAAAATATCATTTAATTTCATATCATCTGTCAGTAATTGATCATTGAGCACAGGGGTGTGACAAGCTTCGGCAGCCAGCAGATTTCCTATCCTCACCGCTTGATGGGAACTTCATTCATTCCATTCCTGACGCATTCGAATGACTGGAAACAAGCTGCGGATTATCATTATCACCAACTCACAATCATTGACAGGTTTACGCATCGTAAACAATATTGAACATACGCTGGCGGAAAATGAAATTCCAGTACCAAGAATACATTAGTTTAGATGAATGCAACTTAGGCTAACCAATTGCCTAGGTAACATATTTATTTGACTTAAGTTTCCAGGTCACATGTTTAAATATGCGCAGGAGGACATATGACACGGTGGCACATTAATAATCGCTGCAGTAGCCACTATTTTGAATATAAGCATGCAAACTTGCATGTATTGTGTCGTACAGAGGCTCCATGTCATTTTGTTGGATGGAGTTCTACGCCTTGTACACTTGGTGAGTCAAATCAACAACCGTTGATGATGGCATTGGATTACGCTGGATTTGTCGTCAAATAATATTCCATATGTGCTCCATCGGCGAAATATCTGGTGATCTAACAGGCCAAGCCAACTGGTAGACAATTTTTTTGCTAGTTGCTGTACGTCGCACCGACCCAGATAGGTATTATGGCGACGATGGGATAGGAAAGGCCTACGAGTGGGTAGAAAGCGGCCGTGGCCTTCATTAAGGTACAGCCCCCAGCATTTGCCTGGTGTGAAAATGGGAAATCACGGAAAACCATCTTCAGGGCTGCCGACAGTGGGATTCGAACCCACTATCTCCCGGATGCAAACTAACAGCCGCGTGCCCCTGACCGCACGGCCAACTCGCCCGGTAGGTAGACAATCTGTAGAGCACGTTGGGTGACAGCAGTGGTATGAGGACGAGTGGTATCCTGTTGAAAAGAAAACGAATACTGAGAATGAATAGCAGCACAGCCAGTCCAGTCACCATTCTGACGTACAGATTCAATCTCAAGGTTCTTTGGATAAGGGTGAGAGTTCTACTGGTGTCAGAGGAAGTCGCTCGCCAGACCATAACTTATGGTGTACGCCCAGTGTATCGACGCCGCTGGCAGCTTCGTTCCAATCACCCAGCTAGCCTCATCCTTAGCAAATTACGGCCATCACTGACACCAAGACAGAGACGACTCTCATCTAAAAATAAAACTGATCTCCAATGTGCTCTCCGATGAGCTCTACCTTGACACCACTGAAGTCGCAGATGGCAGTGGTTCGGAGTTCGTGGAATGAATGTTACGGGGCCTCTGGCTTGGAGGTGTCCTCAATAGATTTGTTACAGGTCGCTGTGTCACTGTGGTGCCAAATGAAGCACTAATGGCTGCTGAACATGCAGTACGATCCACCGCATCAGTGCGATGAATACGGCGGTCTTCCCTCTCCGTAGTGGCTCGTGTGCCACTGATGCATTGTGGATACATCCTTGCCGAGTCTTTCTGCAATATCGCGAAAGAACATCTACCTTCTAGCAGCCCTACTACTCAAACTCAGTAGGCTGCCAATACTTCCTTCTTCGTCTCCTTAAAGCCGTGTTTGACTCACACCTACCTCACAAGTCAACACCATACGATGTCTAACTGTCCCGAAATGTACAGAGCGCATTTAAAGCAAACTTACTCTGCAAGATCATAGTGGCGCAATTAGCACTACTCTTCGTCGACTAGCGTGCACATTTCAAAAAGGCATCATCTTTCACATGTGCAAATATGCCTCCCGAATTTCGTTTATCTAACATAACTCCTTCTTGGTGTTGGGATTTCATTTTCCGCCAGTGTATATACGTACGGTTAAAAGTGATTTGATAAAATCTGAGGATGATGTTGTAGAGCGAAATATGCAATTATATTTTTATTAGTGAGTTGTGTTGTATGTTACAGAAAATACTTACTGTTGTAGTAATTGACAAGACAAGAGGTTAATACCGTAGACCTGTAAAAAAGAAAAACAGCAGACAACAAGAACACTACGAGCTTGTGAAGTACTCCTGAAATATTCAAATTATGTTTTCTCGGAATTTTGTGCGAGTTGCGCTTTGCAACTTGATTCGGTGAAAGTTCTCACCATGGCCTGCACGTATATTGGAAATGGATCAAATAGGGGGCAAGTATGGGCATGTTGGCAAGTTATCCTCGTTAGTATTCAATTTGATCTAAAGTTGATAGTGACTTTTATTCATTGTGGTCGACTTCGTAGTCAATTTTAACTGTCTGGGGAGAATGATTACCACGGATCTAGTAGGAGTGCATTAGGTACCTCGATAATTAACATCGTAATGCATCCTATATATCGTTAACCTGCACATACTGTATGTAAAACAAGTAATAATTTCATCCACTAGTTAGGATTCATTCAATGGAAAATGTTAACATGATATAATTATCAGAATTATCAAGAAAATTTCAACTACAGTGACAGTTGCTACCAGGGTTAATCTTTCATTTAATCATTATATTTTAACACTTAGTAATACCCTGTGTGCCACTCCATGTCAGAGTTTTACTGGATAAAGCGGAGGTGGGACAGGTTTTTCTCCGGGTACTCCGATTTTCCCTGTCACCTTTCAAACGAGCAACACTCTCCAATATCATTTCAGTTCATCTGTCAGGCTTTATCATTGCCCCAGAGGAATGTGACAGGCTTCGGCAGCCGGCACAGTTCCAATCCTTGCTCCTAGATTGGGGCTTCATTCATTCATTTAGTTCCTGACCTGGCTGAAACTGAAGACAGGCTATCGAATTTCATTTCCATTAATATCCTGTAGATTTGCTAATAAGATTTTTATTGATTTACGTTCATGAAGAAAATAACTGCGTAGATAAATATTTTTTTTCGTTTTCCTAACATAAGCGATTGCTAATATTCTTGTTATATATTATGACTACATCATGTAATCTTCAGAATTGCTATGGATACCAAACGTACAGGGTACGGTCACCTCATTCCCGTGCCGTATCCTCGCCTACGGTTGAGACTGCCGGACGGTATGATCAGACCATTTGTGGACTAACTGGAGGCTGAATTTTAGAGGTCTCCCTACTAGAAGAGGTAATTTGTGGCGTGGAGAAGGGAGTTATTCAGAGTAAGACTCATACTTGGATGTAATCCTCCACTATGTTCCTTTAAATATCCACAGTTATGTTCTCTCTCTCTAGACCGAGCGATTGGCTTTGCGGGTTGAGTCACGTAGCTGTCAGCTTGCATTCGGGTGGTGGTGGTCTCGCACCCTACCGTCGACAGGCTTGAAGATGGTTTTCCGTGGTTTCTAATTTTCACACCAGGACAATGTTTGGGCCGTACCTTAATTAAGACCATGGCCGCTTTCTTTCCAATGTTGTCCCATCGTCATCATAAGACCTATCTGTGTCGATATGACGTAGAGCAAAAACAAAAACAAAACACCGTCTTCCTTTCTTGATTGCGACTGTTCTCATCTTGAAGGAGTATATAAGTTCTCTGCTTGAATGGATGTCTAATCCTCATTAAAATTTACAAGTTAAAATGTTTACTTACGGAAATGGAGACGAATGCTTTCAGCAGCAGGAATACGGCTGTTCTAGTGTCGTACCTCCTCCCACGGCTTTCGACGACCGAAGACCTACAGTAGAAACTCGTGACCTTTAAAGGGAGCCGCATGGGATAAGGTCCAAACTTACATCTCCTAGCACTCTGTGTGCTTAGACACCTGATTACGTGATGGGTGGTCCCTTTTTATTTTTTATTTTTTGTTTGCTACTGGTTAAACGTCGCACAAACACAAGGAAGCTTTTCTATGACGTAAGGATAGGAAAGGGGTAGGAATGGGAAGGTTGCGACCGTGACGTTATCCAGGATTTGCCTGGTACAAAAATGGGAAACCACGGAAAACCATCTTCAGGGCTACCGACGGTTGGATTTGAACCCACCATCTCCCCAGTGCATTCTCACATCTACGCGACCCTAACGACGCGGTCAACTCACTCGGTCGTGAGTGATCCTTGTTATACTGCTTGAGGACGTGCTGCGCCCTGAAGGGCCCAATGAGAAAACGAAAATTACTTCATTCACGGACTTTCGTATGATTTTTATAATTATGATTTGCAGCTGTTCTCCAGTACTGTAAGGAAGCCATTCCTTTTTTCAGCGTCGACTCAGTTAATATATATTTTAAGTTTTGTAGTCCATAGAAACACGAATATTATGATTAGAACATACCACTAAAAGACACTTATATTTCATAAGTATGTTATAGTGTTGTAAGTGTTATAATTCGTGTTTCGACGAACTGAAAAACAAAAAGTTATAAGTACTTACTTGAAAATATAAGGTGTCCAAACTAGTATACCGATTCCTGGAGTTAAATACATCGGCACTACACTTACCGTCCGGCTCCATGGCTAAATGGTTAGCGTGCTCGCCTTTGGACACAGGGATCCCAGGTTCTATTCACGGCAGGGTCAGGAATTTTAACCATCATTAGTTAATTTCACTGACACGGGAGCTGGGTGTATGTGTCGTCTTCATCATCATTTCATCATCATCATCATCACGACGTGCAGGTCGCCTACGGGTGTCAAATCAAAAGACCTGCAACTGGCGAGCCGAACTTGTCCTCGAACACTCCCGGCACTAAAACCATACGTCATTTCATTTCATTTACTACACTTACCAGCCGTGTGGTTAGGGGCGCGCAGGTGTTGGGTTCGAACCCCACTGTCGGCAGCCCTGAAGATGGTTTTCGGTGGTTTCCCATTTTCACACAAGGCAAATGGTGGGACCGTATCTTAATTCAGGCCACGGCCGCTTCCTTCCCATTCCTAGGCCTTTCCTATCCTATTGTTGCCATAAGACCTAACTGGGGGCCGATGACCTTCGATGTTAGGGCCCTTAAAATAACAAGCATCATCAAGACCTAACTGTATCTGTGCGACGTAAAGAAAATTCTAAATAAAACTCATACCGGATTTTTTTAAATCAGCGGCATGCACTTTTGTATAGGCCACAACCGATTCCTTCCACTTCGTTACCAAATTTCATTCTCAATCATTAATTTCGTCTTCACTAGCTCCTCAGCTGAGGTTGTCGCCAAGAAGAGCATCCGGGCGTGAAAACATGCCATTAAATTCCTCTCACTTCATCCCCGACCCCGTATCAAGAAATGGGACCGAGTTGTAGATATACTGTACATAGAGTTGCATAAAGTTTGTTACAAAAGGCTTTATGTCGCACCAACACAGATATGTCTTACGGCGACGATGGCATAAGAAAGGGCTAAGAGTGGGAAGGAAACGGCCATGGCATTAATATGGTTGAGCCCCAGAATTTTCCCGGATTGGAAATGGGAAACCACTGACAGCTGCGTACACTTAACAGTATACTGTAGAGTGGTTAATATAAGGATACAGCACACATTTAGACTGTGCACTGCGGGTGGAATACCATTGTGAGACTGTGTGTTGTGGGTAGTATCAGAATTCCCTTTCAACAGTGAGCAGTGAGTAACAGTTGGGCAGTGCGTTGTTGGTGACATCATATTGGCTGCCTTACTGGGCACTGGAGGAGACAATATTTTCGGTTTTAAGAGACTGTTAATAATGTGATTATAGACCACGCATGTGATACGCAATTATGTATAGACTTCAGACTACACAGACATGGAATTACAATGAAAATGCAACATTCATTGGATAGGATTCGGTCTGTGGCCATAGAAGTCAGAAGCTAGTCGTGCTGTTGATAAACTATTAGTTAAGCTATTTATTGAGCGTGGTATAAAACTATTTATCTAGAGATTGTACCAGAATAATCGACCTCTGTACTGATTAAGGAAATTGTACTATTTCTTCTTCTGCTTTTTATACAGCTTTTTCCAAGACCTGTAGGGTCGCGGGTGCGAACTGCATCGTACACGTGGATTTGGCCCTGTTTTACGGCCGGATACCCTTCCTGACGCCAACCCTATATGGAGGGATGTAATCACTATTGCGTGTTTCTGTGGTGGTTGGTAGTGTGGTATGTTGTCTGAAAATGAAGAGGAAAGTGTTGGGACGGACACATACACTCAGTCCCTGAGCCAGAACGATTAATCAGAAGCAATTAAAATCCCCGACCCGGCGTCGTACCCGGGACCTTCTGAACCGAAGGCCAGTACGCTGACCATTCATCCAACGAGTCGGACTAAGGAAACTGTAGAATTATCTCTATTTTATCGGGTCATAAACAATGTATGTCATTTCGTGTCGTGAGGGTTATGACATTAGACTTTGTATTGCCAGTGCTATTAGTTATGTAATTTCATAGGTAGAATAGTATCAGTCGTATTGATCACACGATGCCTACATCTTCTCCTGAATGCCCTGATTCAGACAACCATAAGGTATGTTGCTCGTTAATGTTCTCCAGATATATTTCCCCGTCCAGTTTATCCCGTATGTATTGAGCACGGAGTTGTTAAAGGATGGGTGCTAAATAAATATTGAGGAAAACAGTTGAGAAGGAAGTAAGTGATTGTACCCATACATATGAATTTAGTGACTTGATGATCAAGAGGAGATTAAATGAGTGTTTCCAAAAGCCTTAGAGGCAACACAGATGATACCGCCAGCAACTAAGCCAGAAAATTTACGTGAATCTTAACCATAAAGCACAGGATCTACAGCTATACATGGAATTCGAACGACCAGGGCATGAATTTTCTAGAACTCAGTTTCATTGGCACTGGTACGCATGATAGTGGTAACAGATGACTTGTTAGGTTAACCGAGTTTGCCATCTTTTCCAGATCCGTCCTTGTAGTTCAGTGCTCGATTTGAGCTTTTATTGGAAGGTAGAGCAATTCCCTCATTAAGGTGCAATCTCCTTGCTCTCAGCCGACGAGCGAGCAGCATGCAGAGGTTCAATAAGTTTATCAAGCTCACACCGTGTAATATCATTCAGCTCCGCTGCAGAGTGCGCTGCAGTGGAAGAATTTGGTAACAAGATTTACCAGAGCGAGTGTCGTGATGGAGCGCGCACCAGCACTTACCACATGGAGGCAAATGGATAGCCTTAAAAGCGTTTGAAGAGCATTTAATGAACAAGGGTGTCTTCTGGAGCACTAATGATGAAATGGGAACCATCTTGATATAACACAATTATTCGCGGCCACGTGTACAGAATTCTCAGCAAATAGACAATAGCTCATGAAAAAGTTCCGGTCCTTAATAGCAATATTATTTACAATATTCGACATTTGAACACTGTTGGCGAATAATAATAATAATAATAATAATAATAATAATAATAATAATAATAATAATAATAATAATAATAATAATAATGCGTTTGGGTAAAATTTCTACGTTCTTCTTCTGCTTTATGTGCCATGTCCTCGCAGAACGTTGGCGATCAGTAGCATGATCTGTTGTTTGTTCATAGCTGTTCTGAACAGAGTAAGCTTTGTCACCCCAAACCACTGGCTCAAGTTGCCGAGCCATGATGTCCTACTTCTCCCCGGACCACGTTTTCCATTAATTTTCCCTTGGAGTATTACTTGCAGAAGGTGGTATTTAGAGTTCCGCATCATATGACCAAAGTATTCTAGTTTCCTTCTCTTGATGGTGGTGAGAATTTCTGGTTCTTTGTTCATACGGTGCAAAACGTCTATATTAGTCATTTTAGCTGTCCAAGGTATCTTCAGCATCCTTCGGTACGTCCACATTTCAAATGCTTGCAATCTCTTGCACATGGTCTCAGTTAGTGTCCATGCCTCAACGCCGTACAACAGAATGCTGAAAACGTAGCACCGGAGTAGTCGTGTCCGTAGTGAAAAGGAAAGGTCACGGCTTGTCAAAAGTTTCCTAAGTCTCTGAAAAGAAGTTCTGGCCTGCTCAATTCTGCATCGGATCTCGTGAGTAAGGTCCCAGTCATCATTGATGTGACATCTCAGGTATTTAAATGTTGCCACTTTCGCGATCTGTTGCTTTGCTGTTGTGAGATTACCTTGAATGCCATCTTCTTTCCTACTTACAACCATCCACTTGGTCTTCTTTTCATTAAGCTTCAAGCCCATTGCGCTGCTGGCTTCAGTGACAGCATTAAGTAGTTCCTGTAGATCGTGGAGATTGGTTGCAAGTAGCACAGTGTCATCGGCGTACCTGATGTTATTTATGATGAAACCATTAACCACAATTCCTTGAGTCTTTCCGTAAAGAGCATCTCGAAAAATCTTTTCTGAATAGATGTTGAAAAGCACGGGGGAAAGAATACAGCCTTGACGAACTCCTTTCATAATTGAGACTTCTTCCGAGACACGACCATCAACTCTTATGCCAGCACACTGGTTCCAGTAGAGATTACCAATAATACGAATGTCCCGTCTATCAAGTCCTACTTCCCGAAGAATGTTCATAAGTTCATCATGGCGGACTGTATCGTAATCGATGAAACAAGCAAAACATCGTTATTGACATCTCGGCACCTGAATAATGCCTCTCTAGTACCAAAACCATATCTGAAGCCAAACTGCGAGGTTCCTGTATTCTCCTCACATTTATGATAAATTCTCGCATGCAATACTTTCAGAACGTGGCTCATCAAAGTGACTGTTCTATATTCATTGCAGAATTTTGTATTGGCTCTCTATTTGAACCAGTCTCGAGGAATGGTTCCACTGCGGTGAATACTGTTGAATAGGTCAACTAATAATGAAAGGGATTTTTCTTTCTCAAGGAGTTTCAGTATCTCAGCATACATCTCATCAGGGCCTGGAGCCTTCCCATTCCTTCGCTGTTCTTATGGCATATTCTACTTCTGCACGTGTGATATCCACACCATCGTCTGCCCTAGCACCATGATCCACATTTCTGCGATCCAAGAAGGGATTCTGTACATATTCCATCCATTCCTTCAGTTTCTCTTCTGTGCTCGCTAAGATGTCACCATTCTTATTAAGGAGGACTCCACTACCCTTCCTGTTATATGCACCAGTTACTTGTTTCACTTTCTTGTACATGTTGAAAAAATCATGTTTGGAATTCATTAATTCTATTTCGTTGCATTCCTCAGAGAGTTGTTGTTCTTTTGCATTCCTTATTCTTTGTCACTGTCTTGAAATATCAAGCTCATTTGAAGTTCGTGTGGTTGTTAATAAATTTTACTCATTACATGAACAAGATATCTGAGTACCGGAGATAAATGGAGCTATAACTATTTTTTCTTCAGGAAACTGAGGTTTTGACGTATTTACTGTGTTTACTGCGATCTTCTTTTCCCGAGTGCAAATCATATACCCCACGCAATAATAAGCGCTGGCCAGTTAGAGGTAAAAGGCATTAAGTCCCGTATATTTCTAAAACAAATGAAAACAAAATTTGAAATGTCGGTGTTAAATGTCAAAAAATAGTTGTATTATTATGTAAAAAACGTTACGCTGATTTTACTTAACAGATAAGTGAAACAAACACTGAACAGCATTTTTAGGTCTCTTAAAAAATTTGCACCTTTATGACATATTGGCTATTACTCCGCAGCACAGCTATAATTATACAACACATACCTAAAAGAGTGACACAAGTACTTTATTTTTTGAAGAGGCATTTGCGCTTTCAAATGAAGCACCTTACTTTTTATTTAATTTATTTTCCGGGTTGAACCGTGTTGTTGTTATCTGTACATTACATTGCCAGGCAGCAATCACCTGTGATCGAGTAGGAGTATTTCAGTCGCCTTGAAAAAGAATACTGCAATGTATTCGAAACGTCGGCAAACTGTACGTAATGTACAGATAACAACAACACGGTTCAACCCGGAAAACAAACTAAATAATTCTACACACCGTGTAAGCTTCACCTCTAAGACACCTTACTTTTTTTTTTTTACTATTTGCTTTACGTCGCACCGACACAGATAAGTTTTATGGCGACGATGGAATAGGAAAGAGATAGGAGTGGGAAGGAATAGGCCGTGGCGTAAATTAAGGTACAGCCTCGATATTTGCCTGGTGTGAAAATGAGAAACCACGGAAAACTATCTTCAGGGCTGCCGACAGCGGGTTCGAACCCACTATCTTCCGAATACTGGATACTGGCCGCACTTAAGCGACTGTAGCTCTCGAGCTTCGTAAAGCACCTTATTTTACTCTAATCCAACACGAATTTACACAATTTATTGCAGTTCTTTAAGAATTTTTTCAATATAAATGATTTCCTTTTTATCAGCATTTTAAACTAGTACATGTTTAAATGCCGGGCGTAGAGCTAACCACTCAACACCATCAAGTGCCGAGGTTACAGTGAGTGGAAGCCTTTACCTTCCACCCCTCCAGGGGCCTTCATGGCCTGTACGGAGACGACTTTGCTTCGTTTTTGCTTTGCTAGATGTTTAAATGAATTAAGAGAACAAAATTTGAAAATGTTGTAATTTAACAACATGCAATCACTCCTACGAAAATTATCCTGTAAATAATCCTACCATCAATAAACAAATAGGATTCCACGTGTTTAATATGAAAAACTATTCTGCTATGAGGCAAATAGAAGGTGAAAAATGTAGTCATTTTTGTACAAGCCATGAAGATTTCAAGACGAATAGTACATAATGTCTTCCGCTATCCATGTCCTCGGTGTTAAATGAGACTATAACCTGTGCCTGTTTTCGTTGCTGTTGCTATCATGAAGTAAGAACGTTTCAGCGCCATTCAGGGTGCACGGCGCTCATTTCTCTTCCGGAAGCATCATAAACGTGCTCAATAAGAATGAGGTTGGTTGACCTTAAGCGCCAGGCAAGCATTCTCATATCCTCATGCCCGCGGAGTGCTCATTGAACCAATCAGCCTACATTCGGGAGTGACTGGACGGTAAGGTAACTTAGGGAGATCCCGACATGAGGGAGAACTCGACACTTTTAAGCTTAGCGCCCCTGGTAACCACAGTACTCTACAGGTCGAACTAGTAACTACATGTATTGGAGCCGTAGGGTGTTGTGCTCATGGTGATCCTGGTAGCAGACGATTATCACTATAAATACAAGATATCTGAATAGTTGAAGGTGAGTATGTAAGTGATATATGATGTAAAAGTAACGTACTATAAGATAATGAGTAGGTTGTAGAACGAAATACGTAGATATGCGATATTTTTAAGGCAATGTTTGAGGTTAGGCGCAAAAAGAACGTTTTGGAGAAGCGGCCATGTCATTTCCAAATCGCCAATCATTCAGCGTGGTAAGTGCTGCCACCTCTTGCCTGCCAATGTAACTCGGGAAGATGTCGACATGATAAGCGTGGGAGATCTCGACACTGTCATTTATCCGTACAATCCCGATATCCTCCAAGAAGACATTTTTGAATACGACCTTGTGCAAGACGAAAATGGTTCAAATCACGTACATGTTGGAGAAGATATTGCTGTCGAAACTAAGGCCAGTAGTCCTACATTATCACAGGAACATGAAGCCTCACCTGCATTTACACCTCCGAGTTGCTCAGTCCAGGAGTTATCTCCTGTTCCGATATTAAGACTCCTATCTGGAAAAGGAAGAGGAAGAAGAGTGCAAGAATCCGCCATGGTGACTTCTCAGGATTACCGACAAAAGTTAAGGAAGAGGAAACGCGTAAATGAACAGAATCCCTCAAATCTAAACAAAACAATGAGAACTCGGCGTGTTGGTAGTGGGGAAGCTAGTTCCTCAAGCAGTCTTAATTGCTCTGAGAATTACTGCGCAGTATGTGATGGCTATTTCTATGACGACAACCGAAATGAGGCATGGGTCCAGTGTAGTGGGGAATGCAGGAAATGGTTCTACGAGATGTGTGTAGAAAATGGAAACGACGAACAGTTTATATGTGCCCACTGTGTACAATAGCTGTGTAACTCTTCCGAGGTCCTACCTAGTGTCAGGTTCTCCCTAAGTGCGGGAGAAGTGGACATTTTTGCATCGTTTATTTATTTTCTAATTTACAACGATATGAAGTTTTATTTTTGGCCATAAATAATAGAAAACATACACTAACTGTCTACAAATTCACCAGGTAAAAATTGAACTATTTTGCAAATAAAGCATTATCAAAATTACAGGTTTTTGCTTAGCGTGTCGAGATATCCCTAAATTACTATATATTATCTTGCTGTACGTTCAGGTCTCGTGCAGTAAACTTGAGGTGATCAAATGAGTGGACAGGATCTGACAATAGGTTCTTGTATGTTCGTCAGTGAGGAACATTCTCAGATGTATCAGGGGTACCATTTCATCCTACGTGTAACTGTCTACATACGATGATACAACCACATCCGACCTGAACTCTACACTGCTGACAAGACGCGCTCGAGCCCTGCCATCGGCGTATACACACTGGTAGCACGTCTTCTTCCTCTGTGCTTTGGGAGTTCAGTTGTATGTTCCCGTGCCGATGTCTTTCTTGGTGACTTGTGACCTAGATTGAGCACTGGTATCCAAGTGAAACGCCAAGGAGGTGGTCCTGGATGGTATTGCTGCCCACACTTCGTTGTTATCCAGCACTGAATTCGCGAGTAATCTGTTGCGCTTTGACCCGACCATCAGCTCTCACCCTCCGTGACTTCTGTCTGGCGATGGTGGTTTTGCCCAAATCGACGTAGTCATGATACACTCTGGATACGATGGCCCATGAAGGTTCCATTACCTGCAAGACTTCGGAGGTGGAATAGCCCATAGGTGTGGCACCGACAATATGGCCACGATCTCATTTCTTACCCATTCTGTGGTCATCGGTTACTCACACGGTCAGTACGACGTTTGACGAGTTTCACGACATCGCAGTCATGTACCACGCCGAACTATTACAGTACATTCACTGGTACTACCTCAGCGTCACTTCCCCTAAATGACAGCTATCTATAATTCAATTGCTCATCAGTGTATAGATTATTTCTTTGGAGAAAAGTTCCCACAAGTAAAGTATTTCTTAGGCTTGTATACTTATACTTGCTTTTGAGCTCCAAGTTCAATCGCCTTTCCGCAACTCAATAATATTAGTGATGCTTGTTTTTCTCGTACCAATTTTTCAAGTTTTTACGGTGCCTGGAACTTCCTCATTAATTCGTATCAATTTTTATTTTTGTTCCTATTATTACCCGAATCGTTACATTTCGATTTTAATTTATTAGTATGGATAAATATTATTGGCATAGAATGGACATTTTGTTGTGTTCTAATGATTAAAGCATGAAGAATACCATAAAACATCCAGGTAATTATAATATAGATGAACATGATTACTGGCGAGTAGAAACAGAGCACTTTTATTTGATAACTATGCGGTCTTTTTCTTCTACCGCTTCTCCCATAACCTAGTGGGGCCACAGGCGTGGACTGTGTCGCGCATTTGGATTTGGCTCTGGTTTACGGTCGGATGTCTTTTCTGACGCCAATCCTATGTGGAAGTGTCTACAATTGTCCGTTTCCTAGGTGGTTGGTAATGTTGAGTGCTGTGTGTGAGTGTGTTGGGAAAACACGAATACCCAGTCCCTAAGTCAGAAGAATTAATCAGACGCAGTTATTATTTTTATTTGTTTACAATCTACTTTACGACGCACCGAAACAGGTAGATCTTATGGCGACGATGGGATACGAATCGACCGTGTCTTGATAGATGTACAGCCCCAGCATCTGCCTGGTGTGAACATGGAAAACCACGGAAAACCGCCTTCAGGGCTACCGACAGTGGGATTCAAATCCCCCTGACCTAGTTACATTCCCCGCCTAAGCCAGGAATCCAATCCAGGATCCTATGTACCGAAAGCCTCGAAGCTGTGGATTTAGCCAATACTTAACAAGTATACGGCATGCATGTTGAGTAGTCAGTCCGAAAGCTGGTCGGATCCCTAACAGCTTGGCGGTCAGTTGTCATAGATGGCCTAGGCATCACTGAAGAGACATAAAAGGATAAATTAAGAGTGAGGTAGTTTCCTGATGCTTTCCTCACCGATCCGGAAGTAGCAAATATATATCAGTCTGCCAGTACTGATGAAATGTACGTACCAACCGACCTTATGAGCGACATTTTCACACTATTCATAACAGCACCGACTGCATAAGGTATGGTATTACTAGCTTTACTCATGTAGGACTCGTTGGCTGAATGTTCAGCGTACTGGCCTTCGGCGCAGAGGGTCCCGGTTCGAGTCCCGGCTGAGTCGGGTATTTTAACCTTAATTGGTTAATTCCAATGGCCTGGGGGCTGGGTGTATGTGCTGTCCCCAACATCCCTGCAATACACGCACCACACATAACACTATCCTCCACCATAATAACACGCAGTTACCTACACATGGCAGATGCCGCCCACCCTCATCGGAGGGTCTGCCTTACAAGGGCTGCACTCGGCTAGAAATAGCCAAACGAATTTTTTTAAAGTTTCACCCATACGTTAGTTAACTGTGTTTGTACACGAACTAGCTAACATGTCACACATCTGCACTAAGAATATGCAGATATAATGTTTACGTCTTCTGCGGTGGTAGTGCTGCTGCTGTCGAGGAAGACCGTCGGTTCTTTTCGGCACGTTGAATTCCTTATCGTAGAGTGTTTACCAAAGTTTTCAGCACATTGCGTAGAACAGGTATTCTTCAAAGTTCCCGTTTTTCTACTGACTGTTGGTTAAACAACCTGTGCAGGAACACGACACATTGTTGAAATGTTCCAGTGTAATCCTACTGCCAGCATACGGCGCCTTTCTGCACGTATCACTGTCCCACGAACACATAGCATACGGAAAATGTGTACCCATTTCAAAACGTCAAAGAGGTTGGGCGGCTAAGACACATACGTGCGCGTCACTAGTCAAAAAACAAATGTATATTCAAATTATCTCACCTGTCATATCCCTGAATATTGACCATTCTTCCCAAGACAAGCTGTGTAAGTAGATACGTATCATTTATTGTTGTTATCTGACTTGATTGCGCTCTGTGCCGAATGCTCAACAGCTGATCGACAAAAATGTAATCATGCACATGTTGAATGATTCTCCTTCAAGGCGGGGTATAATACACTAGTGTCCAAAAGTTAAGCATAAGTTACAAGTAAGCAGGGCAACAGGAAATAGACCGCAAATCGCACGATATAAGCACCTACCAACCTTACGTATTCGCTCTGTGTAGGAAAGGAGTGTTCCCTGCTTTGAATGGCGGCGTAACCGCAAAGTAGACACAGCCAGTGCCCGCGCCCCAGATTCCTTCAGTCGTGTTTGCCCTGTTATAGTGTGCGGAGTGTAGCCTCGTGGTGAACGTGACAACATAATGGCACAACGACGCCATTTGGACCCATCTTGCAGGATAGAATACTCGGCCGCCTGGAAGGGGGCCAGACACAGACTGAAGTGGCCGTGTCCTTGAATGTGCTACAAAGTGTCATTTCGAGGCTTTGAAGACGATTTCGAGACACAGGAGATGTTAGTCGTAGGCCAGTACAAAGTCGACCAAGGGTAACCACCCCACAGCAGGACCGATATCTGGCCTTAAACGCCCGACAAAATCGGAGTGCACTTGCAAGAAAATTGTCAGCGGAGCTTGCAGCCGTCTCAGGGGTTGCCGTTTCCCTACAAACTGTGTACCGGAGGCTCAAAACAGCAGGGTAGTTTGCCCGATGTCCAGCGGTGTGCGTCCCGCTCACTCCAGCACAGAGAGGGGCCCCTTTACTGTGGAGCCGTCAACATAGAAACTGGACCATGAATGAATGGAGGCATGTGCTCTTCACAGATGAATCCTACTTCAGTTTGCAGAACGATTCCCGTCACACATTAATCTGGAGAGAAGCGGGTAGCCGATACAACCACAGGAACATCGTGGAACGGGACCAGTATTGTGGTGGTGGTGGTGGCGTCATGGTGTGGAGCGGCATCATGTTGAATGGCCGTACGGACCTGCACATCTTCATAGATGGTTCGAGGAACACTGTTAACGCTCAGAATTGCAGGGATGAGGTACTGACACCATATGTTCGACTCTTCAGAGGTGCGGTTGGTCAAGACATCCTCTTCATGGATGATAATGCCCGACCGCACCGCGCTGCCTTGGTGGATGAATTTCTTGTTGGGGAAGACATTCATCGCATGGACTGGCCAGTGAGGTCTGCGGATCTGAATCATATAGAACATGCCTGGGATGCATTGGGGAGGCGAATTGCATCCCATCAGCCTCCACCAAGGACCCTCCAAGACCTTCGCATTGCCCTTTCGGAGGAATGGGATCGACTGCCACAAGAGATCTTAGACCATCTGATAAAGAGCATGCCACGTCGCTGCGAAGCATGTGTGGCCATTAGGGGTAACCATACACCCTATTAACAACATATTTTGTTGTGGAAAACATTGCCAAGTTTTCTTAGTTGTTGTTAAAGGTGTACCTTAGCTATCAGAACCTTCCTGACACTGTTTTTTGGACAATTTGTGTGACATATGGTGTATGATTCAGCTTCCGTTTTTCAGCAAACCGTCTGACATTCCTATCAAGCGGTATGGCCTCGTTTAGTGATTATTCTTACCTTTTGGACACTAGTGTAGTTAGATTTATACATAAACACTGGATTAAATATTCAAGAAGGAAACTGAAAGAGCAGAGTACCACTCCTAATGGCTTTATATCATTTTGTGTTAAACACTGGTATAATCACTTACATGCTTTCCAAACTATCGGGATGCATTCTATGTTGAGCAGTCAGTCATTTAGGGAAATGCTGTACCTTAGCTATCAGAACCTTTCTGACACTGTTTTTTTTGGACAAGTTGTGTGACATATGGTGTGTGATTCAGCTTCCGAGATTATCATTGCCCGTGAGTCAGGTCACACGGTATGGGTCCTGTAACTGTAGGCTTGCACCCAACCAACTGCAACCTTCAAGATGGTTTTCAGTGGTTTCCCATTTTCATACTAGCAAAACGATGGACCTATACGATAATTAACGCCAAGCCACGGCTATTACCTCTGAAGTCCTAACCCTCTCTAGTTCTACGTTGGCCAAAATCTTAGCTGTTTTGGTGTGACATTAAACAATTAGGAAAACGTTAGGTCATATAATCTTCTTTTCTACCACATTTCCCACATTTGTGGGGTCTCGGGTGCGAACTGTGTCGCACATGTGGATTTAGCCCTGTTTTAGGGCAGGATGCCCTGCCTGACGCCAACGCTGTATGGAGGGATGTAATCACTATTGCGTGTTTGTGTGGTGGTTGGTAGTGTAGTATGTTGTCTGAATAGGAAGAGGAAAGTGTTGGGACAAACACAAACACCCAGTCCCCGGGTCAGAATAATTAATTAGAGGTGATTAAAATCCCGAACCCAGCCTGGAATCGAACTCGAAACCCTCTGAACCGAAGGCCTCAACGCTGACTATTCATCCAATGAGTTGGACTAAAGTTAGGTCATGTAATATCGTTCTTTAAGTTTTATTGACACGAACCAATATTCATGTACGCATTTAGACTTGATATTGATGGCAATATCTTTTAATTATGTTTAATTAGGCATCTAGTATGCTTTGACGCTGACCCCCGGCATGTTAAAGATTTTGTATGGGACGAAATTCCCACACACCGGCGTTTTTCAAGGTCTTTAGGAGTGAGAATAGGCGTTACATCAGTAAGGGTGGTAAATCTTCCTCTCTGTCCTACGATCAGTGTTAAGAGGTTCCGAGTCCCATTGTTATCTGGACCACAGCAAGTCCTTAGGACGATACTGAACACCACCAGTGTCCCAAGTCGCCACATTGAAAATCCATCAGATATATGGGATGGGAAAGTTGATATCCCACTCCACTATGTATCGGAACAATTAAGAAATATGTTGAATCCCGAATAGTATTACAGTGGGAGGCTAGCGTAGAGGTAAGGTGTCGGGGTAATATCAAAAGTGAGTGGTTCTCTTCATTTAGCCCATATTGTAGACCACACCTATTATCGTACTTAAAGTGTGGTGTGTATCAATGGGCCCGGATAAGAACACTTGTAGGCTGTCCGACATGTGTGCTCCCCGCCATGTCCACTTATATGGGCTCTCACACCCATCACGTGTTCTGACGTCTGCGACCTATGACTCATAGAGGGATACAAAATGTAGAACACATGAAGGTTACACGTTAGAAGCACATACCTATAATGAAAGAAGAAAACGACAGTCTATTTTCAATAATTTGGATAATTTAGAGCACAACATGGCGTTTGAAGTAAGAAGGCACAAGTATAATCTAAGTAATACACTTCTATTTCTATTTTAGTTTCTTCTACACAACAAAACATGTTTTAAAAACATTAGAAACAGAAAAATGTGTTTTAATTTATTCCATTTTTTTCAATGAATGTAATCAATTTTGTTTGTAAAATCTTGTGTCCAGTCAGCACTAAATTATCCCTTTTATAACAAGGCAGAATATTACTTGTTTTTAACCTTACCAGTTACGTAACTGATATAATAGGCCTTGCGGTCGTCATTATCTTTAAGGTTTGACAACGTGGTTGGCTGGTTTGAGTTCTGTTGGAGGAAAAAGAGTCACCATCAGAATGTTCGTCTTCAGAGTAGGAGAGAAGGTGGTATACAATTTCTGATCACCAGATTGCGTGCCAAAAGCCTGCGTTCAATTTCAAATCCCTCCACAATGTTCGTGTAGATTGAGGGCATATGACACTGTTGATACGATTCGTTCGTCGGATGGAGATGTTAGGCTTTCAGAAGACTCCTTGGTTTTATTCAACAGGAGTGGGCTATGTTCCGAAAGCGGGTTTCACTCTCTCTATATATAATATTCATCACCATACATACAGAGGCACAGGTCACCTATGGGTGATAAACAGAAAGACCTGATCCCGGCCACAGACAACTAATTAATTAATTCATTACTTAATGATTAATTTGAATTAACCAACTGCTACAGTATACAAAACAAGAACATATAAACCACTTTAATTATTGCCGACTTCACTGAACTGAGAGAAATAAATCAATGCATCCACCTAATCAATACTATTTAAATAGTAGTAAATAATAGTAAATAGTATCGATTAAGTAGAATAATTGATTTATTTCTCCCAATTGTATGTCACATCGATACGGATCACGAGGATGATACTTTGCGACTTCATTGAGCACCGAATTCGCAAAATTATTGCAAGAAAAGGATTAGAGTATATCTAAATACCAGGAACAGAAACATTAGGTCATAAATAACAGCTACTAACCATTTCTGACTGATAAAACTTTAAAGAGTAAAAATGAGCGGTAAAAGCACGATAAACGGCAATACTTCGGAGCCAGAGGTTGATCTGTGATGGCGCTGATAGGTCGAGAGCTTCCACAAGAGTTAATGTTCACATCACTTGAGTCCGTGGTTATCTCTTTTACTGGCATTCTCTGTGTTGTGGCTGGAAGATTGTATTTTGAAATGGAGCAATTGGAAAATTTACTTCTTGTTTTATTCTGTTAATAGAAAGTGAAGGATCCCAAGAGTTTGATGCCACGAAGAATATGATAATTCATTATTTATGCATTATCTAATATACCTGTGGAGTGTGTGCGTGTGTGTGTGTGTGTGTGTGCGTGTGTGTGTGTATTAATTGGGCAGTGGTTACTCACAATGCAGTGGCTGTCAGTGGAGACTAGTTTCTTATTTTCCTTGCTTTCCAATTCATACCTATTTAAATCACAACTGTTAGCAAGTGGGTATGTGAAATAAAAGAGAACTCACTGGATTAAATAAATAAAAGACCCCGGTATGTGACTGGACAATTTCGCTAATTCAAAATAATATAAACGAGGGGCAGGACTATCAGTGGATTAGCTGCTGGCTCTTAATCCAGATGTCCAAGATCTGAAACCCAGTGGTTCCTTGGATGGACCTTTCAGCTGATAAAGCATGTGGCGTTGGGAAGATATCTGGCCAAAATAAAAATTAGCCAAAGTTATTCCAGCAATCTTGAAAATTACTGGCATAGGTCGAAGAAACTTGCTATCTAAATATTTTTTCTTCGGCATTTGAAGGAAAAATTAAGGATATGTTTACTTTCACCAAATGATCTGTCTCATACTCTTATAACCAACCGCACCCAAACAACTAGGAGGATTTTTTTATAATTTCATGAGATTGTATGTTTCCTCCACTTGAATAATTAATTCATAGGTGTTTAACACTCCAAGAGAAGGCGAAGGATTTTAACATTTCGTGAACACAATAATTCTTAATAAGCATGAACACATTACGCTTAAACTGATATCTTCAGAGTTCTGGGTCGAATAGTAGAGAAATTTCTCGGCAAACAAGAGATTAATGGATCGATCCCATGTTTACCTTGGCATTTTCGTTCTATAGTAAGCATTTTTATGGTATACATTTGATGTACTGTATACGACTAGCTGACCAAAACATCGATATGAGAATTATCATTTGAATACGAATAATGATATTTCATGGATCATCTATATATAAAATGCTGCTTTATTGTGGTGGGGTATTTGGGCTGTCAATTGTTGCGCTCTGTTGAATCTTGATTAGTATCCAAAATAGTTCTTTAATATGCTTGTTGACAGATTATCAAAGCATAGTGAGAAGGATTCATATTGTATTCAGGGGCGCGCAACTGTGAGCTTGCATTCGGGAGATGGTGGTATTTTTGCTAGTAGCTTTACGTCGCACCGACACAGACGGATCTTATGGCGACGATGGGATAGGAAAGAGTTAGGAGTGGGAAGGAAACGGACGGGGCCATAATGAAGGAACAGCCTCAGCATTTTCCTGGTGTGAAAATGGGAAACCACGGAAAACTATCCTTAGGGCTGCCGACAGTGAGATTCGAACCCACTATCTCCCGGACGCAAGCTGACAGCTACGCACCCCTAAGCGCACGGCCAACTCACCCGGTGGAGAAAATACGATAAGTTTGGGACGAATTTCAATAAATTTTGAATCATTATTTCCATAACTTTGAAGTTACTTATGCCGGGTTGAATGGCTCAGACGGTTGAGGCGCTGGCCTTCCGGCCCCAACTTGGCAGGTTCGATCCTGGCTCAGTCCGGTGGTATTTGAAGGTGATCAAATACGTCAGCCTCGTGTCGGTACAGTTACTGGCATGTAAAAGAACTCCTACGGGACTAAAATCCGGCACCTAGGCGTCTCCATAAAAGTAGTTAATGGGACGGAAAAATTATTATTATTATTATTATTATTATTATTATTATTATTATTATTATTAAGTTGCATATTAAAAAGGAAGTAAATCTTCTATTCGTCGTGATTCTATATATCCTAGCGGACGTGCCACCGTATGGATCACAATTGCAATACTAATGAAATACTCACCCAAAAGTCGGTTACATGGCTAATGATCATGATGGACTTTCGGGAGTTATCCCGTAAACATCATCAAACGTATGAATGGAGTAGATAAATTTTCTTTGAAATTATCTTGATTAACGACTGATAACACTCGAAGCATAAATTTATCTGCTAGGATGAAAACCATAACGGTATAAGTAGCATTTTGACCATTAAGAGAAAAAGGCATTTAAACATCTTAACACTCGTATAAAGTGTACTATTTATAGTTATACCACCCATCACTAGAGCGCAGAATATTACCGCTATCACTAGCATCTCTTTGCTGATGAAAGGATTCATCCTCCCGGAGTTACATCCTGCACTTAACTCATTTTCTTTTTAAATGTCACTTATACAGTTATGGTTTTCATGTAAACAATATTGGAGTTAAATGGGACTTCGGAGCTATGTACCAAAGAAAGGTAGTGCACAGAAACATGAAATACTAGGTCATATTGAAGCTTCTGGAGGTGAAGTATCAACACCAGATGGGACCGAGTTATTGGGCAGAAGGAGAAGAAACGGTGCTAGGAATATGGGAATGACTTGTTATTGAATGACAAAAAACACAAGAAACCTAGAGAATAACAAGAAGATTTCACCACTGTAGAGCGAGATGGAGAGATGAATGACACTTCAATAAAATTTTATATTACTCGTGAACTGTTAAGCATTAGCGACATGAAAATCAGAGAAGTATTATTAATACGCTTGAGTAATGGTGAGATTATAGGAGAAATGAACATGGAGATAAGAAAGAGTCGCTGGTCATGAACGACCCTTGATACATCGAATAAATAAATAAATAAATAAATAAATAAATAAATAAATAAATAAATAAATAAATAAATAAATAAATAAATAAATAAATAAATAAATAATGTTATTGGATTTACGTCCCACCAATTACTTTTACGGTTTTCGGAGACGCCGAATGCCGGAATTTAGTTCTGCAGGAGTTCTTTTATGAACCAGTAAATCTACAAACACGAGGCTAACGTATTTCAACACCTTCAAATACCACCGAACTGAGCCAGGTTCAAACTTGCCACGTTGGGGTCAGAAGGCCAGCGCCTCAACCGTCTGAGCCACTCAGCCCGATAATAATAATAATAATAATAATAATAATAATAATAATAATAATAATAATCCTGAAAGGAATTATTTAAATAGAACTTAAGGAAGTGAAAGTCCGTCTCATTGGCTGAATGGTCAGCGTTGAGGCCTTCGATTCAGAAAGCCCCGAGTTCGATTCCCGGCCGGGTCGGGGATTTTAACCGCCTCTGATTATTTCTGCTGGCTCGGGGACTGGGTGTTTGTGTTTGTCCCCACACTTTCCTCTTCATATTCAGACTACAAACTACACTACCAACCACCACAGAAACACGCAATAGTGATTACATCCCTCCATATAGGGTTGGCGTCAGGAAGGGCATCCGGCCGTAAAACAGGGCCAAATCCACATGTGCGCACAGTTCGCACCCGCGACCACACAGTTATGGGAAAAGCGGTAGAAAAAGAAGAACAACTTAAGGAAATGAAAACGGAAATTAAATAAGATGTAAATGATCTCTTAAGATGGTACATTACTGATTGGAATTACAGCGTCATAGCTCTGTTAATAGAACGCTCAACTGAACAGAAAATTCGTGTTTGCCGTAGGGGAACGAAAGATCACGGAAAGTGAGAAATATACTTCAGGGTTAATGTCAAATCATTTCAATATTAAACATTCTATATTAAGATAATTCCCTCCCCTTTTCTTGCATAGAGCTTGTGTATTTATTATTATTATTATTATTATTATTATTATTATTATTATTATTATTATTATTATTATTTAGGATGATCAGCGTAGCGGCATTCCGTTCACAGGGACCCGAGATAGATTCCTGGCTAAACCGGCGGAGTTAAGTTCTTATTCTTCCTGGACTTTTCCCAACTACGTCTATGTGGTCAGGAATAATGTGGATTAAGCTCAGTTTTAAGGCCGGATGTCTTTCTTGTCGCTGTATTCACACCTCCGGGTCTTTACGGTAGGTTCTAGTGTGAAGTGTTGTATGGAAATGATGATGTGTATTAAGATGAACACGAACACTTAGACCTCGAACTGGTGGAATTAACCAAACACGGTTAAATTCCATGGCCCAGGCGAGGATCAAACACAGAAAGATCTGAACCGTAAGCCAATATAATAATCATCCAGCCTGAGAGCCGGACGGGACGGGACAGGCTCTGGCTCGGGGAATGGGTTTTTTCGATTGTCTTAGTACCCTCCCCCCCCCCTTCGCCGTCACACTACAAACTAAAAGCCACCACAGAGAAAAGATATACAGGAAAACCTCCGCTATCCGAAACACTCTTAACTGAAATACCGTTTGACCGAAACGCTCGGGAAAAAAAATGGTTCAATTAAAGAAACGAATGAAAGAAGCATAATTTGGTATGTTATTCTGCTAATGAAACAGTAGCATGACTTAGCGCCTAGCAAGCGATGAGAAAAGCAAAAACAAAAGAAAATAGAAAGCTTTTTCAGAAAAACAAAATAATAGGGCCTACGGTATATTTACAGTACATGCGGTAATAAATATGTTACTCGTTCTTTGTCTCACTAAATACTTTTCGAGGATCCCGAGGAGCCAGAATTTTGTTTCGCAAGAGTTATTTTACGTGCTGCTAGATCTACTGGAAAGATTTACTTTTACAAGTTGCTTTACGTCGCACCGACACGGACAAGTCTTATGGCGACGATGGCGTAGGAAAGCCTAGGAGTGCGAAGTAAGCGGCCTCCACTTTAATCAAGGTAATGTTCCAGCATTTGCCTTGTGTGAAAATGGGAAACCGCGGAAAATCGTCTTCAAGGCTGCCGACAGTAGAGTTCGAACAATCTCTCTCCCGAATGCAAGCTCACAACTGCACGCCCCTAACTGCACGGCCACCTAGATCGGTGCAACACTGAAATGAGGCTGGCGTATAGACCACCTTGAAATATCACCGACCGAGCTCGATAGCTGCAGTCGCTTAACTGCGACCAGTATCCAGTATTCGGAAAATAATGGGTTCGAACCCCACTGTCGGCAGCCCTGAGATGGTTTTCCATGGTTTCCCATTTTCACACCAGGCAATTGCTGGGGCTGTACCTTAATTAACGCCACGGCCGCTTCCTCCCCAGTTCTAACCCTTTCCTGTCCCATCGTCGCCATAAGACCTATCTGTGTCGGTGCGAAGTAAAGCCAATAGCAAAAACGAAATATCACCGACTGAGCCGGTTTAGTCACCCCGTCAGGTTGTGAGAAAAGAGGAAGATTATTATTATTATTATTATTATTATTATTATTATTATTATTATTATTATTATTATTATTATTATTATTACATCTTGGGCTCAGAAAGCACGCAGCGTAACCGGTCTGCGTCACACTTCCCTGCCTACTACAGCGACTAACCAATCTTACTTACATAGTACAGTTATTTACAACGAAAACATGTTTCTTAGCCAATGAAGAATTTTGTTTCTTGTTTTCCTAAACAGCTCATATTGTGATGAACCTACGACAATTTTATTGCGTTACATTTCTCGTTATTTACTACACATATTACTGTATCGTACGGTAAAAACTATCAAGGAAATCATCTCATTGCATACTATTCCTTTTATGAAAAATGTTCCATCGTGACTTGAGTAATTACAATGGGAACTCCCCACCACGCCCATTCAATGCGGTTTTTATCATTTACAATATTTCAGCCACAATAACGTTGGTCACGTATATGCCTCAAACCTTCTGAGTTTCCAGACTATTTAGGATCCTCTTCAATTCTATACCCGTACTTTCACACTGAACGAGATGATCTTCTTTGTCGCCTTTGTTTGCCATAAAGTCTGCCATATAACATGTCCCTCCTACTCATCCTAGCCGATTTTTTAAACCATTATTACATCGTCGTGCACTTCATGTTTCTGGTTAAATCTTCTTCCCCATTTAACATGCTTAGAAACGGAACCTAAATTTTGTCCAACATCTTCCATTCAGTCAACTTTAACAATCACACTTCTCCCGCAGGTTTCAGGCGCACATCAGATGAATAACTGTAATAAATAAGATGTTGGTCACTTTTAAGGTCATATTCAAAATAAACTCGTGCTTTTCTCCACAATTACTCCGGAGAGAGTGATTCATTTTAATTTAATAATTAACTATTAATGTTATTTTGTTTTACGTCCTACTAACTACTTTTACGATCTTCGGAGACGCCGAGGTGCCGGAATTTAGTCCCGCAGGAGTTCTTTTACATACCAGTACATCTACCGACACGAGGCTGTCGTATTTGAGCACCTTCAAATACCACCGGAATGAGCCAGGATCGAACCTGCCAAGTTGGGGTTAGAAGGCCAGCGCCTTAACCGTCTGAGCCACTCAGCCCGGCGATTTTAATTTAAAGAACACCCATTCTAATTTTCACCCAAATTATTACAGCTAAACACTCTCAGGATTCCGGAATAATACAAGTCAATGAGAAATGTTTTTCTATGTTTTCTGGGCGGAGTGATCACTAATACCTATCGTCCTAACTCTAAAAATGTCCGACTCGATGGCTGAATGGTCAGCGTACTGGCCTTCGGTTCAAAGGGTCCCGGGTTCGATTCCCGGCCGGGTTGAGGATTTTAACCTACATTGGTTAATTCCAATGGCCTGGGGGCTGGGTGTTTGTGCTGTCCCCAACATCCCTGCAACTCACACACCACACATAACACTATCCTCCACCACAATAACACGCAGTGTCCTACAAATGGCAGATGCCGCCCACCCTCATCGGAGGGTCTGCCTTACAAGGGCTGCACTCGGCTAGAAATAGCCACACGAAATTAAAAAACTCTAAAAATAAATAATTCAACGTCAATAAGGACAAGCACGTCTGCAGTGTATCAATCAAAGTTTGCTCAGAATATCTGTAAGACATGTCAAGTATTTATTAGACTGTTGTTTACCACATGCCTATCACCTAAAATGAAACATACACAGCAATACTTACCGTGATTACATGATTTATTACGAGAATTACTGTTTGCATTACTAATATGTTCATTATTCTGTTTTATCCTTTACACATTGCAAACATTAAAATTTATCTACACAATTGGAAACCTTTACTGTATTTAAGCATTTCAAAAAGGAAACTTTCCTGCTGGTGAAGATATGGAATATTTATCTCCCTTATGTTAAAATCTTGTCCGTGCTTTTTCCTGGAAGATTGGCAGAGACAAATTAAAAATATTTATACCCGTGCAGTAAACACTCGATTTAACGGACAGTTATTACGGGCTTAGCCTTGTCGATAAAATGGAAAGTCTGTTAAATTGCGGATCTTTGGAATTGCTTTGAAAATAAAAGACTTTCAACAGTATGAATATACATTCACAGGAACAATTATATAGTGGATTCTACTTGAAAAATAACACAAATTTTCAGTTAATTTACAATTAAAAACTGTTTGTTGATAATTATTTATCGAAATTAGTGAAAATGTTCGAAATAAGCACTCCGGTTTGGGTATGAGGAGGCACCTACGAACGAGAAAGTGTCCATGTGTTCGCTAACCTCAGACAGCTTCGGACCAGCTAAATGCCCTTAATCATCATCATCATCATCATCATCATCATCATCATCATCATCATCATCATCATCGTCATCATCATCATCATCGTCGCCGTCAACTTTACCACTATCCCGTAGAGTATTTTAGGCAATCTCCACCTGGCTTAAAATTCAAAACCACCGAGCTCAATAGCTGCAGTCGCTTAAGTGCGGCCGGTATCCAGTATTCGGGAGATAGTAGGTTCGAACCCCACTGTCGGCAGCCCTGAAAATGGTTTACCCTGGTTTCCCATTTTCACACCAGGCAAATGCTGGGGCTGTACGTTAATTAACGCCACGGCCGCTTCCTTCCCACTCCTAGCCGTTTCTGTCCCATCGTCGCCTTAAGACCTATCTGTGTCAAAGAAAAAAATAAGAAATAAAAAATAATAATTTCAAAACCCAGGGTTACCTTCGTCAATGTCTAACCATTGTTCAATGGTATTCTTAGACGCACAGGATACCCATGGACATTAACTGGAAAGACCTGCACTAGGACCCTAAGAAAGTTACATGAAATCAATCAATCAATCAATCAGTCAGTCAGTCAGTCAGTCAGTCAGTCAGTCAGTCAATCAATGCAGTTATAACCTTCCTGCTTGAGAGTTTCAGAGAGGTTTCGAAACCTCAAAAAATATTCTACAGAACGATTGGCTGCGTGGTTTGGGTCACGTAGTTGCCGTCTTGCATTCGAGAGGTAATGGGTTCGAACCTCACTGTCGGCAGCCCTGAAGAAGGTTTTCCGTGTTTTCCCATTTTCACACGAAGCAAATGCTGGGGCTGTACCTTACTGCAGGCCACGGTAGGACAAACGTTTCCTTCTCCCCTTTTCTATCCCATCGTCGCCATAAGATCTGTGTCGGTGAGACGTAAAGCAAATTGTAAAATATATATTCTGTTTCGTTTCCGTTCATTAATTAATTTTTGAAATTATTCCCATTGTCTTTAATACCGGTGCATCTAAGTACAGTTAATCGATGATAGTTTACCGCATGTAGAACGTATTGTGTGATCATTCGACCAGAACTAAGTAATATTGATGGTTTAAATAAGATTTAGGATGTCCTTTTTTATACACCATTTTCTAAAAAGGACGCATACTAAGAAAAATATTTCAATTCTCTTTTATATTAGTAGCTCAGTTTAATGTAAAGTGTTAATGAAAATCGTTAAGTTATTTGTTCAGTATTTTGACAGATACACCTGTATTATATGCTGAAAATATGAGAAGTTAGATACTATGCTCAATGTAATTCATTATGGATATTCGCAACTATGAAGCAATTATAAGTCAAATACAATCATACTCCGGATGACCAATAATACCACCGTTAAGAATGATGATTTATATACAAGTACGTAGAAATCGCAGCCTTCTATGTGAATTAATTTTGAATGTTTAGTGGTTTCCAGAGAAACACTTGGACACTGTATTGCCGTTTAACCATAACTTAGAATCCAAGAAGTGTGTCTAGATTTCTTTCAGCAATTGATTCGCCGGTACTATCAGGAAATTCCACGTTATTTTGTGAGAAGAAAGTCCAACCTCTTATTGGGAAGTCTCAAAGGATTTTTGCCCATTTGAAACGAAGTAAACTTAATTAAATGACTACGATGAGCGAAAGAAAACAGCTCTTTTTGTTCTTAAAATAACTCCAGCATTTATTTTCATTGAACAAATAATCCTACAAAAAAGTATGAATTATTTTTATTAATATTTTTCTGTACCGGTAATACAAGCACACTATTTTATCAATTGTTGTCAAATGAAACAAGCATAGATACCACATTTGCACAGATAATAAACTATTTAAATAGGACAAGATCTTTGAAATCAAGAGCTATTTAGTAAGGAATAGTAGCCAGTCATATGAAAACTGACATGTGGCACATAGCGCACGCGCGTGTGTGTGACAAGTCTTACGAACATCAGTTTGGAAATAAAATTTCGTGAGATTAGGAACATGTCTAAACTGTAGTCACATTCATTAATTAGTGAAATCGACACAATATAAACGAAATACAGTGAGAAAGATAAGTTCAGGATTTTAAATTCCTACATAACAAGTTCAATAAATTAAAAGTACAAAGAAACACAATTATCCTCCCGACAGTAAATCTCCGTTTATCAATGTTACTCTGGAATACGAATTCGAGGTTCTCTGTCAACGGAACCACTATAAATAAAGAACTAATTTCCTTCTTTATTGCACATGTGATTAAAAAATGAAAGGTCGAGTATCTCGAACTATGTAACATAAAACCCTGTTTTATTATTTATGTTATATTGCATTGAGTTAAGAAATGTTAACATATAATAAGGATGCAGTGTTAATATTCATGAAATAAGTGAAGTTGTTTCTTTTCTTTATTAATAATTCGTTTCTTCTGAATATGTTTCTGAACATGATTTTTCTAAGAACGAAATTTGAGTCAGCCAATAAATCATGCAGAAAGCTATATTATGTATTTTAAAGAATAAGGAACAATGATCAGCAACTGTGGATTGAAGTTCAGCAGATTATAGTACGATAACGGTAAGGTAATAAAGTCTTGTTTACTGCGGTACGAGGTGAAGAGAGAGAAATTTATCTCAGTGAGGTTGGTACGATCTGCTGCTATCGATGCTTTTCCAGTCTCCACAATGGAGCTCAGCGCATCTCACTGCTTCGACTCAATGCTCTATGTAGGAGTGAGTCAACCCACTAACTGAATTGCATAAGTTATAAGTCGGTATACAGCTGGGATAATTAAAATTGTGGACATTAAAACCATATACACATATGAGTATTTATAAAATTGAAACTAAAAACTGTATACATATTTTCAAAAATATTGATCCCATAATTCAGACACGTATACTGGGAGTAACTCGCGTACTTCAGCAAGCGTTTAATATACTCAATGATGCATAATAGTACATGTCATACATGTTGTTTAAAAGTCGAATAATTATTTATCTTACAAATACGTTAGTGATAAGGTTACATAATGATGAAAAATACTGTCGACATTTAGAAGTACGCGACGAAAACTTACCGTTATTTGAAGTAAATTTATTGGTAAATATTTAAGATGTAAAGAGCCTCCGTGGCTCAGACGGCAGAGCGTCGGCCTCTCACCACTGGATACCGTGGTTCAAATCCCGGTCGCTCCATGTGAGATTTGTGCTGGACAAAGCGGAGGCGGGACAGGTTTTTCTCCGGGTGCTCCGGTTTTCCCTGTCATCTTTCATTCCGGCAACACTCTCCATTATCATTTCATAGCATTTATCAGTCATTAATAATCACCTTGGGAGTGGCGACTCCGTTGTAATAATATCCTATATATGGTTCATTCATTACATCCCTAACCCGGTCAAAGACTGGAAAACAGGTTGTAGGTTTTAATTTTCATTTAAGTTGTAAATTGCAATTGATTGTTTGGCATAGAATAATTTACGGGTGATAGTGCAGCCTTTCAAGATGGATCCAAAGTAGGAAGTAAGTGGAGTTTCTTATTTGGTCTAAAAAGAAAAATGGAAAAGTAAAGACTGGTGGTTATCCCAACTCAGTCATATGGCGGTAATTTCAAATTTAAAAGAAATATTTTTCTTTCTTCTTGCTATTTGTTTTACGTCGCACCGACACAGACAGGTCTTATGGCGACAATGGGATAGGAAAGTCCTAGGAATGGGAAGGAAGCGGCTGTGGCCTTAATTAATTTACAGCCCCAGCATTTGCCTGGTGTGAAAAGGGGAAACCACGGAAAACCTTCTTCAGGGCTGCCGACAGTGGGGTTTGAACCCACTATCTCCCGGATGCAAGCTCACAGCTGCGCGCCGCTAACCGCACGGCCAACTCGCCCGGTGAAATAGTTTTCTAACGCATGTTCATTTCGAACGAGTACTATTACATTTATATCATTCATATAATCGATTAATGGGGCATTTTATAAATGTATTTGTCAATGTTCTCAGTACAAAAGTTTCAGGGATTGATCCGAAATTCGAAGTATTAATTTAAAGTTGACCATTTATCAGTCACTGCACGATTTCAAACACTGAATATCAAAAGAAGAATGTGTTGTAAAATGCATGCATCAAATTAAATAACCCTGTTTGGAATTTTGTATATCTTACGTATCTTCTAAAATGTTTAAATATCAAGTTTTATTGTTGTACAAATTAAATTGGGAATTGTGCAACTACACATGGCATGGAAGTAGCCCAAGTTTCATCAACTAGCTCCGGTGTACAAGTCATATGCATACGACTTGGGAAATCTAAACTAATACATAGCGTATTATTATACTAATCCTAAAGGAAATATTTCTGATAATTTCATGTTTCCTACGTTGTATATTAATTACAAAAGAATTTATCACACAAATTCCTCGATGTTTGATAATCAATCACTGAATAATTCGAGGAATGCTTATTACAAGTCGAAAGCTCCTGATGATGTATTAGGAACTCAGCTATATTTGAGACATAGTGCAGAACTATCATGTGTTATTTAATCACGAAGGAAACACCACTTTTATCGACGAAATGTTGACAGATTATTGAGAAATATTGCGATATTCAGTTTGAACTTTTCAATACAAATTTTGAAGTGTACAATAATTGAACTGATATTAAATATTCTCCATTTTGGAAAAATACTAAAATATTACCCATGATAGTTATTTAAATCAATAACAGCACGTAAGTAAATTAGGATAGCTTTAAACACTTCTTGGTGTATATATTTAAATTGGGTGGTAAGTTTGTCTTAAAATGTTTTGAATTATCAGCTACAACAAATGAATATAAAAGTAATTTTAAATTATACTATCGTATTAGTTTCTGTTCATCAATGTTTGTGATCTGGGTAAAGTGGGGCAGTGATGTAGTGGTTCATGGTTTTGAGCACAAAACTTGTAATAAAACAATAACAATAAATTCTAATATTTATAGCTAAGAAAAAGTGGCATTCGTTTCACATTCGTCATTCTAATTCACTAATATCAAACCTTGCCGCAGCGGAAGGATGGTTCAAATTCTCACGTACAGTGGAAGCCTATATCGTACGTTTACAAGACAATTTCGGTTGGGAAACAATTAAGTGAGTCAAAATTCCTTCACTAACGGTATTTATAGTGTAAAATCTAGCAAAGTATGTCAATTAATAGTTGAAACGAAAAATTCGTAGTTGAAATCATTGATGAAGCCATATCTATATTGCGTGATTCAGATTACAGCTTGTTACAGCTGTCAAAACAGAAACATAAATAATTGCATCGTACGATTAATTAAGGGGACAAGTACTTTAATTTTCCAATTAGAACATCATTGTTAACTGAAAATCTAAAATACCCCCTTCCTTTACTAGTAATGGTTATTCAGTACACGTCTCGGCGAGGTGACGGATAAGTCTGTGCAAAATTTGAAACATTATTTAAATATGACGTTATGTGAAAGCAGATGAATGATATTACATAAAGGACACATGGAAGTGACTTAAGAAACTGCAGACACAACAATACACAAAGTACACTCGAAATGAAATGAACCAAACAGTTGTCTAGACATAATAATAAGAAATGTATATTTATTAACTCACGGTCGGAGTGATGAATGTTAAGCTGTGACCTCACAACCAACAATCCTTCACTTTCGCTCATACTATAGGCGGCTTCATCACATTTTGCACATGAGATCAACACAAATATTCATTCACACTGTCTGTAGGCTCGCACACTCCGCACTGTGCATTGTAGGTACACGGCAAGTCCTATGCCCTTATGCAACATTAAATGATGATCGCTCCCATTTTTTGCACTGGGACAGGGATGTTTTTGAAACAGCACAACATAATGGTTACATGCAACAAGGATATGAAGTGAAAATTAATTCCTATGACAATTTAGGCATTATACTTTTCAAATATCAATAAATTCTAGTGTAGTGTGTTCAAAAGAAGGGTTAGAATGTATTGGAAAGTCTGACCTGTGCTAAAGCTGTACCGGACGCCATTTTGAACCGTGTCCAAGCCACCAGGATGCGGGGAATGGCTGCTTACTAATCCAAAGACTTGAATAAAAAAACCGGTTACCGCTTCTCGTGTTTCGCCGCAAAAATTCCCCAACCGTACAAAAATTGGTGGGGAATTTGTTTCCTTCTTTTGGTTCCGCCTATAATGTCGCTTCCCGCCCCGCACTCACTACACGAGCACCAGCGGTAACACATGGGCTCAACATCTTCAACTGCTGCGTCATTTCTATCGGCCTGCCCCTGTGAGCCTAGGGGCCGCTAGCCCGCTAGCCTGGCTCGATATCGCGCCAGTCCGTAACCACGTGCTCTTCCCGCACGCAATTCAAATACTGCATCGCATTCCACGGCCTCTCACACCTCAAGAATTGAATCTCATTTCATCTTCTTTTATTTAAGTCTTTGGAGAAAAGTATACAGACGAGTTATTTTAAGAAATCAGCCCATTCGTGTAGAGGAGCAGCTACAATTTGTTTTTTAAATCATGCAGCTAATTTAATTTTTTTATTATTCTCCATATATTTTCCATATACATCTGTTAGTTTATACATAAGTTCTTAGGTAAAACGAATACTACAATTTTTCTGTTAGATAAGGCACTCAAGTTGTTACTCTTCAAAATAGTTGGCATTTTACTAATTTTCATGTTCATACAAATTAGACCTCAAAATTCTCAATGAAAATAGAGACAATTAATTGAGGTACCAGTATTTCTTTAGAAAGTTTTTAACATTTAGATATCGATGCGTGTAGATGTCTCGGTTGTTTTATTTATAGGCTAGGAACATCATCAGTTCTTTTATATCAGAGCTACTTAATGGCTAACCTGTGTTGTAAAAATAGTTGAATGTGTAAAAAAAGAGGACAGTTATGAGAAGATATTCATGCAATGAAAAATTTGTTTAACATGTTCCTTTTTCATATTGATACATTTTTTTTCTTTTTGCTAGTTGCTTTACGTCGCACCAACACAGATAGGTCTTATGGCGGCGTTGGGAGAGGTAAACCCTAGGAGTTGGAAGAAGGAAGCGGCCATGACCTTAATTAAGGTACATCCCCGGCATTTGCCTGGTGTGAAAATGGGAAACCACGGAAAACCATCTTGAGGGCTGCCGACAGTAGGATTCAAACCCACTATCTCCCGGTTGCAAGCTCACAGCTTGATACAGTTTACGCGTTATATCATTTAAATATTACAACTGACGACTGAAAACCTATAAGCAACAGCGGAGATATGTATTCAAATGTTAAATATAATAATAATAATAATAATAATAATAATAATAATAATAATAATAATAATAATAATAATAATAATGAAAAACTGAAGCGTCTTGTTTTCTTAGGATTTGAAAAATATTTTGAATTTGACGTTATAAACGCATAATTTTATGATTTAATTCTAAAATCAGATTATTTTGTTTGCTTGTAAGTCTTTTCAAACATTAAATTAAGTGATCTGTTCAAATAATAGTACTTTGAAACTCATTCTACGTAAAGTCTGAACTGAGTGCTATTTAAAAAAAACATGATAACAGTCAAAAATAGGGACAGTTGCAAGGACGTTTAAAAGTAATTTTCCATACATAGCATGGGGGTATAGGTGAGAAATTTTCCCACACAGACTGTATTAAATAAAAACAGTGCAATATTTCACTTTGATGCAAAAAACAGAGAATGTAAAACTAAAGGCTAAATAAAAATGTGAACAAACTGGCTGGAGTGAAGCTGTTATCAGTGGCGATAAGTTAACGGGCTATTCATATGGCATTTCACCACGCTCCGTGCAGGTTTAGAGCCTTGCCAGCCATCTAACGGCCGTGAGACTGAACTATGGCATGTACTCAGGTCTCCTTCAGTAACTAGAGCAGAACTAGATATGGAAACTGGGATGAACAATTTTTCACAACCTGCAAATCGACAGATATGATCAATGTAGAAACGTATATTTCAGAGAACAGTGTTTCACGTGTTAAGATCTCACCGTTAGTAAGGATTCGTGAGGGAAGCTCTCACACTTTGATCAAAAATGTCATCCTACTTTAGAAATTAAGAGCTTACGAATGAATATTTCATAAACTATTTTCAATTAGCTGTTGAATCCGTCGTTGACGGGATAGTTTTTGTAGAATTGCAGTGGCAATGCTACATAGTGAAAATGAGCAGCAGCCAAAAAGAGAGAGAAAATTTCAAGTAACAAGTTGGTGTAATGTTATTGCTGATCATTTTAATGGGCTTAGGATGTTGTAGGCCACTGGATTTTCATTTATTCTGGGTGGGTGATATTAGTTCATCCAAGGTCAAGGGAGTCATTCATTTCCATATCCATTCATAACTCCATCTTCTGGTTTTATTTTTCTTGGAATTCTGTTCCTCATCCTGATAACCCCATGATCAATATCGGCTGTTGATCATAGACCTTATAGTAATTATGACAACAAGTATTTCATGAGATAGGTTATTTTCAAGTTTCTAATGAAATGAAATGTCGTACGGCTTTTAGTGCCGGGATATCCCAGGACGGGTTCGGCTCACCAGGTGCTGATCTTTCTATTTGACTCCCGTAGGCGACCTGCGCGTCGTGATGAGGATGAAATGATGATGAAGACAATACATACACCCAGCCCCCGTGCCATTGCAATTAACCAATTAAGGTTAAAATCACCGACCCGGCCGGGAATCGAACCCGGGACCCTCTGAACCGAAGGCCAGTACGCTGACCGTTCGGCCAACGAGTCGGACTTCAAGTTTCTAATAAAATTAATAATCGCAAACATTATTATTATTATTATTATTATTATTATTATTATTATTATTATTATTATTATTATTATTATTATTATTATTAGTCGTAATCTAAAAGTGAACAAAACCTAAAACGTCGGAAATTGCCTTTGGTCATAAGGGTCCCGGGTTGGATTCCCGGCAGGGTCGGGAATTTTAACCATCACTGGGTGTATGTGTCGTCTTCATCATCATTTCGTCCTCATCACGACATGCAGGTCACTTACGGGAGTCAAATCAAAAGACCTGCACCTGGAGAGCCGAACATGTCTTCGGACACTCCCGGCACTATAAAAAAAGCCATACCGGTACACTAATAAGGTAATATAATTACAGCTCTGGTGAAATCTCCGAATAAATCCTCTTGAACTTAATTACCGAGTTACGAGGAATTCTGTCAATACCTTTTTCTTTTATACTCAAACATACAAAATTTAACTCAATCAATTTACGACTTCTGAATACCTAATCTGAAATTTAAAACACGAAGTACGAAACAAAAATGTTAAGAGTAGGGATAAAATTGTAACTTTGTGTATACAGATGTAGGCCTATATGATCTGATGGCTGTTCGGTTACTTCAGTTCAGAGGGCCCTGGGTTCGATTTCTGGCCGGGCCATGGATTTTAACTATGTTTGGTCAATTCATCGAACTTGGGGGGAGCGAGGTGCTTCTGATCGTCTTAATACACATTCATACAACACATTGCACCACAAACCACCACAAAAACATACAATTCTGAATACATCTCTCCACACAGGTTTGACGTTACGAAAGTTATTCGGCCGTAAAAATGAGCTAAATCTACTTGTAGTTGGGAAAAGGCCAGAAAGAAGAACAACATGGAGAAGAAAGTTTAGTGTCTATTACAGAAGAATTCCTTCCCGGATGAACAAACCTTTTTAAAGATTTTAAGACTATTTTGTCAGTGTGAAACATGCTGCTTTCAGCTTCAGGAAGGTAAGTGGGTTGAAATTTTGCTTCCGAGGAGTATTTCTCCATCGATTTCAACTTCAGGCAAATGGTACCTACCGCAAAGCGCACGGCCACTTTCTTTCGAAATCCCGGTCACAATTAATTACAAACTAATACACATCATAACCTTACAATCTATCAAGTACATTTCACAATAATTAAGTGGTTGAAACTGATGATCACAATTTCCCACAGCCCTTAGATAAAGGGAGAGCAGCACCATAATTTGCACTAAGTGTGGGTATTTTCATTCACGGATTATTTGTCAGAAGTTATTTCAATCAATGTTTGATTCGTAATTTACGCTAAAATCTAAAACGTACGTGCCACATATAATCACACCTGGCATCCAAGGACAATATGCCTGACTCGTATCGTAAGAACTTTGGTTCGACCATCGGCTTGTACACGAATTTAGTTTTGAAGTGTGGGCTGGAATGGGGTTCATTCATCCTCGCTAGACCAGCTAATGAGCTGTGTAGTATGAGGGATAGTGGACGCGGTCAAGTGGAAGCAATTAATGCGCATGTGAAAGTCGTCAAGCTGACCAGGTGACATTCCTTATCGTCAGACCATCAGACTGGGCAGCAGTCGTTTAAGCTGGTGAAGATTCTTAATAAGCTATATGAGCCACAATGTGGAATTTTCCGATTTAAGCACCCTTACATGTCACCGATCTCAGACGGAATCGAACCTCTTTCCACGGGAAGAAGTAACCAGCGAAAACTGACTACGAAACTGATTTTGATCATGTAATATCTGCCATGTAACGAGAATGACAGTCATCCGAGACCTTAACAGTGAATGAACTATATTGTTCCGTTTGTGCTCACTGAAGTAATGTGAAGAAACACACTTTAGGACAGATGTAAGAAGTTGAAGTTGTTTCTTACCAGCTGCGCTAATAATAATAATAATAATAATAATAATAATAATAATAATAATAATAATAAGACCTCAGCTACCGTGTGCAGATGTTTTAATTTGGTGACATTTCGGCTGTCTGTGTGTCAATTTCGATGTTCCGCTTTACCAGACGGCAGAGAATACTAGAGCTCTGTTGAGTTACCTATGCAAAGCAAAGTCACCTCTGCACAGGCCATGAAGGCCCTTGGAGGAGTGGAAGGTAAAGGCTTCCACCATTGCTAGCCTCGGCACGTGATGGGGTAGAGTGGTTAGCTCTACGCCCGGCCGCCTTTGCCCCCAGGAATTAACCTGGTACTCATTTTTGGTGTAGGCTGAGTGAACCTCAGGGCCATATGCACCTCCGGAATTGGAAATCTCGTTTCTTAAATTTTACGACTTCCTGAGGGGATTCGAACCCACGTCCTTCCGGGCGAACCGAGCACGCCTTTACCGCCTCGGCCAGGCAGCTCCTTGAGTTACCTATGGCTGTGTTTTAATTAATGTTATCGGGTAAAGGTGTCACCAGAGATCTTTTACATGCCTCTATCGTACGAGGTGGAGTGTCGAATGAACTTTTTACCACCCTTCAACCATCTCAATACCTCTGCTGGGTTTGAACCTGCGATCTGGGAATACAGAGGCTAGCACTCTACCACTGGTCCACAGAGGAAGCTATTATATTAAATATACGACACTGACTGATTACTGAACAACTTATAACCTCAGAAAAAGCTAATTAACTACCACTCTTGTTGATTTGAAAGCTCTTGATTATGCCAAGATGGTATATTTTGGGTCGACTGGTAATTTTTAAAAGAAACATGTTCTCAAAACCTCCATAAGCAAGCTTGTTTCTTGGTATACTAATGCGAGACTAAGCAAGCAAGTTTCCTGTGCAGAGAGGGTGTGATCCTCTTTATGTGCCCCATTCCACCTCTTAAGGGTAGGGAGTGACCTATTTCAATAGTACAGGAATAATAATAATCGTATGGCCTCAACTACCGTATTCAGACATTTCAATTTGACGCTATCTGGCTGTCTTCTTCTTCTTTATCGGTTTACACTCCAGGATCGGTTTTTACCTCGGAATCAGCGAGGGATCTCAACTTTACCGCCTCGAGGGTAGTGTCTTGGAGCTTCAGACCCTGGGTCGGGGATACAACTGGGGAGGATGGCCAGTACCTCGCCCAGGCGGCCTCACCTGCTATGCTGAACAGGGGCCTTGTGGTGGGATGGGATGATTGGAATGGCTATACAAGGAAGAGGGAAGGGAGCGGCTGTGGCCTTAAGTTAGGTATTATCTCAGCATTTACCTGGAGGGGAAGTGGGAAACCACGGAAAACCACTTCCAGGATGACTGAGGTGGGAATTGAACCCTCCTCTACTCAGTTGACCTCCCGAGACTGAGTTGACCCCATTCCAGTCCTCGCACCACTCTTCAAATTTCGTGGCAGAGTCGGCAATCGAACCCGGGCGTCCGGGGGTGGCAGCTAATCACAATAAACACTACACCACAAACATCTGGATGTTTGCTCGTCAATTTCGACGTTCTGTTTTACTCTAGGTTTACTAGATGGCAAACCGAGTAAACCGAAACTCTTGGGCGTCTATGGCTGAGATTTAATGAATTTTGTCGGGTAAACATCAAATGTGTTACCAGAGATCTTTTATATGCGGACATCGTACGACATGGAGTGTCGAATGGACTTGTTTTTCGCCCTTCAAAAATCCGATTACCTCTGCCAGGTTTGAACACGCTACTACTGATCCACAGAGGCAGCTAGTAGTGTAGGAAAAGGAAGCTTATAGTTTTTTATGATTCATGATGTCAGTCACGGGTCCTTCACATTTACGTGGAATCTGAGCTACAAGGACGAGAAGCTGTTTCATGCCAGGATTCAGGAGCAAGTACTGCACCAACAATGGTTACTTACGTTAGCAGGTGCTCGAATTTACGACCTGCTCGGTTTATGCACGTCTGGGTACACTGCTGAATGATTATTCTAGTGTGCTGTAGCACAGTCGGTGTTTATTGACCAGCAAGTTTCAGCGATGAGTTGTCGAAGGTGCTTAGGATTTTCTGGCTCCGGGGTGTAAACTGTTTCTTTTTAGATACCTCCAAAAGGAAAAATATTATAATGGTGTTAAGTATGGTGACCTGGCGGGCCAAGAAGCAGGTCCCCCTCCTCACACCCATATTCTTGGATGTGTCTCATTCAGACGGTTACGGACGGATAATGTACAATGAGGTGGAGCTCCATACTGTTGATACTACATGTTAAACGTTCTCCACGTGGCACATCCTCCAGTAGGAGTTCATGGCTTAGAGTGTGAATAACGTGTGCCTGTTAAATGATCCTCAAAGAAATATGGTCAAATAGGCGACCAGCCAAATTCCACACCACATTACAAAGCGTTGCAATGGCTAAAACTTCATGACGTTGCGAGATCTCAGTAGTGTCGCTACGTACACAATTCTGAAAACGAAGACATCAAAAGCCACCTTTTAGGAAAAATTTACTATGTAATTTTAGGTTAGATTAATTATTATTCTTAAGTTGGCAACAAAACAAATAAACAGAGTTCCAAGATGGAAGTTGTGTTAATGGTTATTTCTTCAGTACCATTATAATGATTTAAACTCATGGAGTCAGAATATAACAGATATAATAGATTTACAAAGACTACTCTTCAAATTTCCAGTCATCCTAACGCTATATATAACAAATCTTTTGTTTGCACGTCATCACGCATATTTAACGCCTTTAATATTCACTGTTTGGCAAATACCACTACCCGCATTCAACTAACAAATTCCTATCATCCTTCTTTCTGGAGGAGTTCGTAAGGGGCTGAAAACACGCAATCTTATGTCTGTCGATCAGAAAGCCGTATATTTCTTAGACGATTGTTTTGATCACTGTAATTTTAATATTATTGTAGTCTAAAATATTTAATAATGACTTAGTTTAAAACTTAGTATAAAATGTATGTGTTCATTCTATTCGGCTTAGTATGTGTACAAACAAAGTCATAATTTAAGTCAGCTTTTAAGTATAATGTTTAATATTTAAAAAAATTAGTTAAGAGTGTTCTAAAATCTGTATCTTATTATTATATGAAGACGATAGATAAACAGAATTTTCAGCCTCGGCGTCTGTATTTACGCCTGTCGCCCAGTCGGCAGATTCCCTATCAGTTATTTAGATAATCTTAAATGATTTCAGAGAAGTTGGAAATGTATCGAAGAATGACTCATGATTGGCTATTTTGACATTAATGAGCCACAAATCCCTTAGGAAACAACAAACATTAAACTTTCTTTTCGTAGGGAGATACGATTTTAGTTCCACTGGGAGTTGAATCTCAAAAACTGATCGTTTGTGTCTAATTTAGAGTGGATCGGAAGATTAATATGAATATACACGAGTTTGAAAATACCAATTTATTTGCAAATGACGGTAACGAATACATCGATATATATATAAAATAAGAGTTTTGTCTGTACATTGCTCAGAATTTATAAAATAATAGTATTTCATCATCGTTCATGTCCACAGTAACCAGGAAATGGACTTTTTACTTTCCCGTAATTTCTGTCTGTCTGTCTGTCTGTCTGTCTGTATGTATGTATGTATGTACACGCACCACTAGAAAACGGCCAAAGAGAATTTAATGAAAATCGGTATGCAAAGTCGGGAAATAAGTCGCTACAATCTAGGCCAAAAAATAATTTTATTCACGTTGATAGAAATGGTAGTTTAGGGGAAGGCCTAAAATTTAATTTTCAAATATTTATGTTTTTAGTAGTCCTATCTTCATAAATATTGGTATGCAAAGTCTAGGAATACGTCGCTAGAATATAGCCTATGAATAATTTTATTCACGCTGAGTGAAATGGTAGTTTAGGTGAAGGCCTAAAATTTAATTTTTAAGTACTTACGTTATTAGTGGTCCTATTTCATTGAAAATTGGTGTGCAAAGTCGGAGAATGAGCCACTACAATTTAAGCTGTAAGTAATTTTATTTACGCTGAGTGAAATGGTAGTTTAGGGGAATTCTCAAATATTTATATTATTAATTGTCGTATTGATAAATACTACATAACCAAAGTTATAGAGAATTAAATTTCCGACCATTTATGTCTTATACATTTTTACCGTACCGGCTATGATAACACAGATATTCATGAATTTGTAATTTTGTTGCTAAGTCCATATCAATGCTGAGCCACGAGAAAATAGATAAACAGAATTTAATGAAAATCGGTATATAGAGTAGGGGAATAAGAAACTACAGTCTAAGCTATAAACAATTTTATTCATCCTGGATGAAATTGTAGTTTAGGGAAAGGCGCCTAAAATGTAATTTTTCAATACCAATGTTATTGGTCCTATCGAAAAGTACTATATAAAAAGTTATAGAGAATACAATTTCCTATCATTTATCTTTTATTCAGTTTTACCGTACCGACTATGATAAGAGTGGTATTTCAGAGTCGGAAGAAAACGAAATGTTAAGGCCTATAATATCGAAAGTGCATAACATTGATCAACAGTAACATTACATTGACCATTGTTTATTGTGATGTTCTTTGTCTCTTATGCTGCCTCTCAACTCCGATAGATGGGATTACTGTTGACTAACGAGTATAACAGCCTAACTGAATATTGGCGGGAAATAGCCGGGGAGTTAGAAAACTTTCTTCTTTAGCATGCCATTCCTCTGGTTCATATATTTTCTGATACAGATGGTACGTAACACACTGGATCATCATAGTATTTCAGCTATTCGACCCCTACTCTGACGCGCTGTTTTGAATGAGCAGTGTGCATACTTAAGGCAGAGCCTCACTTAGTGGTAGTAGTAGTAGTTGTTGTAGTAGTAGTAGTAGTAGTAGTATTATGGCCTGGTCTAGAATAACAATTTAGGCCTTTTCCAAATTATAGCACCACAATATTCACTAAATAACTCAAAATTCAACTCTGAAAAGAGCCGTTTCTTTCTCTTCACTTTTATTAAATTCTACATTCAATTTATTCCAATCTAGCAGTGAAGAGGAGGTTTCTCTTCTGGCTTGGAAGAAAAATTTGCCTTCAAGTCAGATAGATTTTTCTGCCGCCTTGTAGTGAATTGATATTTTCCGACTCATCAGATACTCCTAGGAAACAGAATAGTAATTGGGCGGTGTGGTCACTCCAGGTCTGGAACTTTGGACTGTTAGATAGGCAGCGTAGTCCTGCTCGTTAAAAGTGAGAAAATGTGTGGAGTTTCATTTGAACGAGTATTGCGTAATATGAAAGCATTCCTATTGACGTCATTGTATGTTCATTTCATTGGGGAAAGCCACTAAGACAGTCTTTCTGAGGATGTAAAAAGGCATTATAATGAAAACATCCCAACCTGATTGTGACTGCTGGTATGAAATTGGGTCTGCCATTACAGTGAATATTCCCTGTCTTCATATGAGAAAAGATGTTTGGTGACCTCCCGTCGCGTTTCTAGGGTAACGTTAAGAGCTGTACAATTTAAGACAATCTTGCTAAGAACGTGTACACACCTAACCTAGAATTATATATACAATGTAGAATGCCGTAGCGAAGCACGGGTACATCAGCTAGTAATCAATATAAATTTCCACCCCACACATTCTGTCGTAATCTGAAAGTGGGAGCAATTTTGTTGTTAAATCATCAATGATCTCTACTTCCACTATCATCACTGAAGCTTTTGGTGCTTTGTATCTTATGTGAATTACATAAGAAGTAAAGATCAACCATCCTAACTCAAGTTTAGCCTATCATTTTAACAGGAGAACCCCCTCCCCAGATGTCCTTACTGTAAACATTATGCTACGACTGCGATGGTCAGTTCTTTCAGACTAGAATACAGTAAACGAATGGGATCACACTGGAGCAGTTCTCGATTATTGTTATTATTATTATTATGAGGTACTCGAAAATGCGTTGCTTGACCTACATAATACATAAGACTGAGTCATGAAATGTAATTTCGTTTTTACTATACAATAGTCTCTGATGGATTTTGTTCTTTAAGCGACAGCGGTCGAAATTTCCGTTGCAGAATGAACATACACAAGTCTTCATTAGGTTGTAGAAACCTTTTTGTTCGGCAGATTTTGTGATGAAAGCCATGAATTGAAAGTCTAGTTACTACTTGTCTTTGGTCCTGCCCAGTCTCTATCCATTGCCGACCTATCATTGCACTCGTACCGTAGAAATCGGGATCGATGTTATTCTTCTTCTTCCGCCGAAAATTCAGGTTTGTTAAGGACCGGTAGATGGAAGCATGAAATGGAGTCTCAAGTCTTCTATGAAAAAGCTTTCCCTTGCTAATTCGTATACAATCCTTGAGGGTGCATGTATTCCAACTCCTCGAGCTCTCTTCAGGTACCTTGCTTTTACACTTTCTAATCGTGTGAGGTCGTTGTACGTTAGCTCCTCCCATATTAATTCTATTCCATATGAGACTGTTGGTATCATGACTGCTTTAAATAATGCCATTGCAGTAGGCAAAGGTAGTTTGGTGATATTTCTAATTCTATGTATGACTTTCGTAGATACTGATGTTCTCTTTTGAATGTGTACCTTGTAGGGATAGAAGGTCGTTTGTAGATATACTCCTAAATACCAGAATTTGTTCACGGTCGCTAGCATATGTTCTTACTGGATTAGATGGTCATGAAACGCTAGTTTACCTCCTTTTCTGAAAATCATGTGCACTGTTTTCTCTTTATTGATCTCTAAGCTGTTTTCACCGACCCATAATTCACGCTTTTGATGCGCAGCTTGCAAGTCGCCTTTGAAATGTGATCCTAGCGGCATGTCATCTGCATACATGATTAGTTTTATTGTGGGGTAGTCTATAACTCCGTTAATATTGCCATTCGTATGTCTCTTCTTCGTTGTTAGGACAACGGTGTCGTTTATAACTGTGCGGTTGTATGCTACTCTCCCTAGTGGTTGACAGTCTCCCAGCATCCCTTTTACCTAGGTAGTTTGTTTCTCGAATATTTTGGTGTTGTGGTGAAAGAACTTTGCCGAAATAGAATAGAATTAGTATCCGACTGCATGGCAATCAAAGGTATTCACTCGCTGTCGAGTATAGTGATGTCTTTCGAATGCATCACGGTCACCGATTACGGGTACTTAAATATCTGAAAAAAGCAATTACATACCCGAAAGCTCTGCCGCAAGGCTGGCAAATCAAAACTGTCAAAGCTCCTTGTTATTGTCGAATCTTGTTTGATTTTCGCACTCTGTTCTACGATCCCTTTTATCCGACTCATGCCTTCCTCGTTGTTATTCAAACTGTTATAAGTCCACATGGATAGTGCAGCGCCACATCGGTACATCCTGTCAGTTGATGATGTCAATTTGGCACTTCTCCTTATTGTATTGCTTTCTCTGTCCTCCCTGTCTATAATTTGCTTTACGTCGCATCGACACGGACAGGTCTCAAGGAGACGATGAGAAAGGAAGGAGATAGGATTGGGAAGGAATTTACCATGGCCTCAGTTAAGATACAGCCTCAATATCCGATTGGTGCGGAAATGGGAAACAACGGAAGACCATCTTCAGGCCTTCTGACAATGTGCTTCGAACCCACGATCTAACAAATGCAAGTTCACAGCTACAAGGGGCTTATTACGTAGCTAACTAGCCCGGTGATTACATTGTCAACCATTTATTAAGGATTATACAAAGAAAACACCTATAACAGATTACAGTAAAAAAGTATTAGGGGCATGTATCTACCTATACATTGCTTGCCTAGTTGCTGGCTGCAGTAGTTAGGTTGTGGTATCTTCCAAGTACCTAGAAATATGTCCATGTGTTGACCACAGAACGCCTCTCTGCATAAAATCCTCTGAATGTGTTAAAGATACTTCATAAATGTGTATTTGCCGATTTCTTGAAGATTTGACGCGAAATATAACGTAGTGTTATTGTAAATGGAGATACTGGCGTATGTAGTTCTCTTTGTGTTCAGGAATTCATCTCTGCCCGCTTTCTATTTCACACAGTTAAAATATTTCATTATAAATTCCAGGTTAATGTTCAAAATGTACAGGAAAATGTACAACCCCTTTTAAACGTTGTCGGGATCTCCACAGTAACTCTCCAGACAGATAACTATTGGTTTTCTGATTTAAATTTGTACGACCGCCTCTGATATGTCCCATATTTTCCACTATATCGGAGGAAAGGTATAGATTTCAAATAAATGTTGTCATGAGCAATTTTTTGTGAAACGAACCGTAAGAGAGACACATCAAGTTTTACGTTCTACACAATTTCTGATATTTCCCTCAAATTTCACTGTATTGGAAAAGAAATCTGAAGACTGAACCAGTTCCAACAAGAACAGTAATCAGATAAGTTAATTTTACTTGTGACTAACTTTAGATCTATTTTTGCTGCTCACTGTATTGATAAATATTACTCGACGGATTGCACGTGGTTGCAGCTACTCACCATCTGGGTGATAAATGACTGACTGCAAACGCTTGGGACCCGAAAGATGGTGAACTATGCCTGGCCAGGACGAAGTCAGGGGAAACCCTGATGGAGGTTCGTAGCGATTCTGACGTGCAAATCGATCGTCGGAGCTGGGTATAGGAGCGAAAGACTAATCGAACCATCTAGTAGCTAGTTCCCTCCGAAGTTTCCCTCAAGATAGCTGGTGCTCGAACGAGTCTCATCCGGTCAAGCGAAACGACCTCAACCTATTCTCAAACTTTAAATGGGTGAGATCTCCGGCTTGCTTAAAACATTTTTGAAGCCGCGAGAGATTTATTTCTTGGATCGGAGTGCCAAGTGGGCCACTTTTGGTAAGCAGAACTGGCGCTGTGGGATGAACCAAACGCAGAGTTAAGGCGCTCGAATAGACACTCATGGGAAACCATGAAAGGCGTTGGTTGCTTATGACAGCAGGACGGTGGCCATGGAAGTCGGAATCCGCTAAGGAGTGTGTAAAAACTCACCTGCCGAACCAACTAGCCCTGAAAATGTATGGCGCTGAAGCGTCTTGCCTATACTCTGCCAAGCACATGCTAACCATGGGAGTGCCTTCCGAAGGAAACTTTTAATAAAAATAATATTTTTTCTATGTCCAACCAAGTACTTTTATGGTTCTCGGAGATACTGAAGTGCCATACTTTTCCCCGCAGGAATAATTTTATATTTCAGTAAATACGCCGACACGATGTGACATAGTCGTGCACCTTTAAATACCACTGGACTGAGTAGGGATCGAACCCGAATACTTGAGCTCAGAAGGCAGGGACATTTTTCTCCCGCGGGAAAATATCAAGTTAGAATGAATAGACAACAGATGAGTTTGCTAACACATGCTCCACGATAAGAATGGTCAGTCAAAACTGAGCGGTATCTTCCAAGTCGCAGTGGGTTTCCACAGCCTTTTCTAGGGTTTCTTAATGGTATTTCAAAGTAACAAATTCTCTTCACAGCACTCATAGCCACATTGCTACTTACTGGAAAGGTATCTTGGAGTCTTTCAAGATGTTTAATGGTGTTATGATTATTATTATTATTATTATTATTATTATTATTATTATTATTATTATTATTATTATTATTATTATTCACTTATCGTGTATTTAGTACGTTTGTACATCTGATACTTATTTTAAGAGACATTGAAGTGAAAAACATTTGTCACTAGGAGGATTATTTAAAATGTCACTAAATCTAACTGTACATTTTCGGGAATTTCAGGAATAAATATAATTTGTCCGTGAAGTAATGGATTTTACAACCATGAACGCACCAGGGGATCGCTTAACTAATTCTGCTACCTACACTGTCTGACTTAATTGTATCTGGAAAATTATTCAAGACATGAAACTACGTTTGATGCTGTATGATGATGATTGCAACTTAAAGGGTCCTGGCATCTCGGTCATCAGCCCGGCCACCGTCTTCGAAAAACTTCAAAAAGTAGTTGGTGGAAGTTATAAACAACAAAATTATTATTATTAATAATAATATAGATTTCCAGTCACAGGTAAGTGAATAAAATGCTAATGGTCTTGAACCACGAAATAACAAAGCTAAAGCTAAAAATAAATACTAAAATAACAAAAGTCATTGTTTTAGACAGGAAGGGAGGGGGAGGAAGGAGGAATAATAGGGAGAAAGCGACTCAAGGAAGTAGGCGAGTTTTCCTCTCCTAGTAGCAATGTTGACGAAAATGACAGATGTCTCAATGAAATCAAGTGAAGAATAGCATAGGCCAAGAACGTTTTCCAGAATAAAAAGAACCTTATGCTGAACAAGCATATAAACATCCACACTAATACGTCTAAAATCATTTGTATAGAGTATCTTGACATATGGATGTGAAGCCTGGACGTTAGCAAAACAGGAGAAAGCTCGTCTCGAGGTAGCAGGAGGATTACCAGAACTAACTGGACTGGCAGGGAGAGGAATGAGATGGGTCGACAAGAAATAAGAAAGACAGCTAGCTACTTAAACCATAGGAAAACGCAAGGCAAAACTCACTGGAGAATTACATAGGCATGATACTCTTTTAAAGCAAGATATTAGGGAAGGAGACAAATACGATCAAGAACATCTTATTTAAGAAATATGTTCAACGAAATGGGGCGTTTCTCCTACTTGGAGATGAAACGGACTCCTGAGGAAAGGAAACGATGGAAACAAAAGTACGGATTAGGTTTTTGAATAAGAAGAAGAGAAAGAAGAAGAAGTCATAGAGTAGAGTGAGCTTGAATAGTATATTCTACTGTTGGTAGGTCCTATTAACACTTGGAAGATTTTTTTTTTTTTTTTTTGCTAGTTGCTTTACGTCGCTCCGACACAGATAGGTCTTATGGTGACGATGGGACAGGGAAGGGCTAGGAGTGGGAAGGAAGCGGCCGTGGCCTTAATTAAGGTACAGCCCCAGCATTTGCCTGGTGTGAAAACGGGAAACCACGGAAAACCATTTTCAGGGCTGCCGACAGTAGGGTTCGAACATACTATCTCCCGAATACTGGATACTGGCCACACTTAAGCGACTACAGCTATCGAGCTCGGTACTTGAAAGAATTTCGGCGACACACGAATGGGAATGTGCAATGATATAGTACGTTTTTCTCGGCGAACGATGGGCCGGTACGAGTGTCTCGCTCATTCATCAACAGACCCAAATCAGCATACGTGGTCGAGCATCGGCGCTCTGGACGTGTATCTGTTGATTGTTGGCTTTGGATGAGTTCTCACGCAGCATCAATCAACGTCCTACCGCCGGCCAAGATGTGCACATTTTACTGTTCCCTTCCGTGCAGGTGCTTCATGCTGCTTGTGTTATCACGTACATACTGGTCAGTATGTTGGGTGGGAGTTTTAGAATTTAATTTCTACGACTCTGGTGTAAACCCCACTGAATGAAACAAAACCATTTCAGGTTATCTGAAACATGCTTTCTTCAAGCAGTTAGACCTGAAATACAGGAAATTGAGCTATGCTTCATACCAATCACTCAAAACGTTTTACCGAGCTCGATAGCTGCAGTCGCTTAAGTGCGGCCAGTATCCAGTAATCGGGAGATAATGGCTTCGAGCCCCACTGTCGGCAGTCCTGAAGATGGTTTTCCGTGGTTTCCCATTTTCACACCAGGCAAATGCCGGGGCTGTACCTTAATTAAGGCCACGGCCGCTTCCTTCCACTTTCTAGGCCTTTCCTGACCCATCGTCGCCAAAAGACCTATCTGTGTCGGTGCGTCGTAAAACAAATAGCAACACGTTTTGTTTGTTCCAAATATTCAATCATGCAGAAGTTGTGATGAGTCTACTTGTTTAATGTGAAATCACAAATGTATTATTAAATTATTATTGTTGTTGTTCCTGTTGTTATTAATTACTCTAATATGGTAGTGTCACTGCGGTAGATTTCAGTTGATTATTTATATTAAATGTTCGAAATTGCCACCTTCGTGCTCAGTAAAAATCGTTATCCTTCTCATGGATTCACGCGCTCGAGAAAGCTACTAATTCAAATGTCTCTAATTCTCTGAATCAGATCATTTCTGTCCACTGTGAGATTTTGATAAACACAATACCGTACATAACCCGATAAGAGAAGTCCATTGGAATCATATCAGGAGATCGCGGAGGCCTTTTTTTGTGGACCATGGAGACAAACCTATCTATCTTGATATAGTCGATCAGGATCTGCGCGGGCAACAAGAGATGTGTGTGTGTGTGCAGGGCGTCCATCCTTTGGTAGCACGAATTAAGCCATCCTGCCAACGAAAACTCTTCCAACAGAGCAGGGAATCTCTCTTCAAGAAAACGAGCATAAAAGTGTCCAGCGACGTTTCCTTCGATGACATCAGGGCCTACTACCTGAATTCCTATGATAACACCCCATACGTTCATTATAAACGGGTTCTGCACATGCAGCTCCGTCTTGCAATGTAGAATATGTGGTGCAAAATGGTGTTCACTTCGTCGATTTGTGCACCCATCACTATGAAAAATTCACTCATTCGTCCAAAGTATGTTCTTGAGGAACGGGACATTTTGCACGTTACTGGAGATATATGATCGAATATCCAGTCACAGAATGGCAATCGACGGGGTGTTTATCCAGGACTCAGTCGTTATGTGGTATAGCGTTTGTATGGATGCCACTGTACTTTTTCGTAATACAGTGATCAACACAATCAAGTATTTAATATTTAAATTGTCCCGCTTCAGATCTTTATTCACAGAAGTGCAATTCTCAAACGCCCAGTACATTACGCAACCCAACACACTGACCTGTTTGTAAGTGATTCACCCGGTACAATTTCAGCAAGACCTAGACGATCGCACATCGCGATTACTTCAGAAATAGTTCGCAAGGCAAGTTCAGGTCAAGCTTGTCGACTGGCCTCCTTGTGAGGCAGAAACGAATCCTATCGAGAACGTGTACGCCGAGACGAAGAGAGAAGTTGTGGAGACCTGGCTCAACCTGCGCCAAATACGAATGAACTTCCCTTGGATGTTGTCACAGCGGCCGGGGACGAGGTGGCAGGTAACAATGCATATGATTCTGCCCTAATCGACTTCATATCAACCCGCTTGAAAGAGATCGTGCCCAACGGCGGTGCGTGGTCCTTCTAAAGGCCCCATTTCAAGGCACAATAATAAGCCCAATCACTGCCAATACAAAGGAAGTTATGTGATCCGCAATGTAAGTCAGTATAGGAATTTAAGTGACATTACTTTGCCTTAATGACACTCGAACTCTTGAGACCAACGGCAAGTGGCAGAATTCACTATTTAACATGCACGGCTATTGCCTTGGCTGAAAAAATTCCGACAAAAAAAAACCACAGTAGTTTAACCTGAAACTAAACAATATATTCGTGAACTCCATATCCTCAACTCCGATTGCGTTTCCGTAGTAAGTACGTCGTAACTTTATCTCTAATAATTTTTCAACTTTCATGGGATTAATTACCAACATGATGACAATGTACACAATTTATACTGTAACCAGCAGACGAACAATCCAAGGAACACGGTCGTAATGCAACTATACTTGTCAGTGCAGATACAACATGGCAGCGGGTAATGGCGTTAGCAGGCAACTGCTGATTTTTGCAAGGAAAAGCCAGACCACTGTTTCTGCGATGAACGGTCATCCCCTCCTACGGGTTTATTACCCCTACAGTATTTTTTGCAGAGAGTGACTCATATGCGTATCAAGTTCGGTTAAGAGGTATAGTGAAACATACACACATACATCCATATTCTCTGTCGTTTTGGATATTCCTGTTTACCCCTTTTCAACCTCCATTCCGAATGGGGCTGAACTAGAAATTAAACGTCATCCAGAATGTCACAGTTCATCTCAGTGACCCCTATAAGTATGGATATTAATTGGTCGTTCTTCGATTACTATTATTTTATATACTCCACCCCCTTGCCACCCCTGTCCAAATGGGCACTATGGGTATTACACCCAAAGTATTTCTTCCAGATAGTTAAGTCATATATGTACCCATTTTAATTGACAACTGTGCTGAAACATACGCGCGCACACACACACGCGCGTATAATCTCGGGCTTTATTTTTACCCCTTCTCACCGGATGCTGATAAGAATTTGGAAATGTGGTTCCAAAAAACAATAAGTATCTCAGCAGATTAATGCTAGCTATGACAGTAACATGGTTAAGCGGAATCTCTCCTTAGCCTTGCCTAAACTCACGCACGTGCCTTCTTCGAACACCAGACCTGTATTCTACTGTGGAATCCTTGCCGTGTTTACGATCGGTCATTTCTTCACCCGATTCCTAGAGCGGCGGAGTGTGGTGTCAATATCTACACAACGGTTGCTCTAGGGCCTTCAAAGATTATTTTCGATTCCGTATGGACTTAGCGGTTTTCGTAGGGTGCTCAGTCACTGTCATCTACAGAAAATGCCTTACCAACGCTCCCAAAATGACTTACCGACATTTTCGGGTGACTGCATTGAAGAAATGTACTTGTTAATTAATTAAACATTGCGTTCTATCAATATTGCCACTGCACTACTTACAACCCTCGAAAAAACGCTAACCGTTACACTCGGGAGGCTAACATTTGTTCAGTGACTGGCTATATTAAAGGAGCTGTGAACATGGGAGAAAATTATCAAACCCCTTAGTTCACGAGCCATATAATTTTTTAAGATTTGCTTTACATCACACCTACACAATGGCAACTATGGGATAGGAAAGGGCTAGGCATGGAAAGGAAGCAGCCTTGGCCTTATTTAAGGTACAGTCCCATAATTTGCCTGGTGTGAAAATGGGATACCACGGAAAACTATCATCGGGGCTGCTGGCAATGGGGTTCGATCCAATGTACTCACGAATGCAAGCTGACAGAATTTTAGCTTCTTTTCGTCTTGACTTGGGTCTTAAGAGGATAGTGGGTTTCTTTGTTTGTTTATGGCAGTTGGTCAGCCAATTGATGCCGCGGAGTATTTCAAAATTTAGGATATGCATAATGAACACAAACGTTTTGTTCACACAAACTCGCAATGCGTTGACAAGTCTGCCTACTTTAAGACAAGGGGAGAAAGAGAGAGATAGGCAAGTCCTGGTAGCTTGTGTTTTGGAGATTGAGGGTTAGAACCCTGTTGTATGCAGTCCTAATGATGGTTTCCTGTGGTTTCCCACTTTCCACTCACTGTACCCTAATAAGGCCCAAGGTCGCTCCCTTCCCATTTCAACATGCGACTTATACCATTATCGCTAGAAGACGTACCAGAGTTGGTATGACATAAAACCAATAGCAAATCCAGGTTAGAGAAAAAGATGATCTTGATATTCAGATATCCTGCTAATAGGTCAGATGGTTAAATTGGCAGCTAAAAGAACAGACTTCATGTCTGCTAAGTGTACGGGACTGTTGAGATCGTAAAATTGCCGGGCTGAGTGTCTCAAATGGTTGAGGTGCTGGCCTTCTCAGCCCAAGTTGGCAGGTTCGATTCTGGCTCAGTCCAGTGGCATTCGAAGGTGCTCAGATACGTCGGTAGATTTATTGGCACGTAAAAGAACTCGTGCAGGACAACATTCCGGCACTTTGGCGTCTCCAAAAACCGTCAAAAAAAAGTTAGTGGGACGTAAAATAATAATAATAATAATAATAATAATAATAATAATAATAATAATAATAATAATAATAATAATAATAATAATAACTCGTAAACCTCAGAGCGCGCAGTCGATTAGTACCGAAGGATCAATGTATCTAGCACCAACAGTCTGATATCGGTATAAGGTCATCTGATGCTGCAATAGCGCTGCCATTCTGAGGTACTGACATCGCCGTACTGCGCGGCTAACAGGTAGTATAGCTCTGGACTCCGCGACATGGTAGCATGTCGTGCAAGGTGCCTTTTGGTTGGTCTGAGTGAATTATACACGTATGTGAGGAAAACAAACTCAGACTGCGAATATTTGATAAAATTGACCCGTGAAGAATTGCGGATAAATTTTCTCTCATAAAATGTCATAATAAATGGCTTCAAAAGTTTCAGAAACTCATTCGAGAGATAGAGCGTGTTTTTAGAATTCCAAAAAATCGAGCATCAAAAGGCTTATTGGCAACGTCTTGAAGTTAAGGTGGAGTAGAGTTGTGAGGCGAGTTCCGCGACTCCGGAGCCCCACTAGCCAGCAGTGGAAAATGATTTGGGATAAAATTCATGGTCTTGAAGATGTAGAAAATTAGTTTCGCATAAAGAAATTTAATGTCGACAATACAGTTACAAGGCTATACTGACTTTATCACCCGGTACGTATTCTACATCAAAACGGGCGGCCATGACCACAACACAACACAACACAACACAACACAACACAACACAACACAACACAACACAACACAACACAACACAACACAACACAACACAACACAACACAACACAACACAACACAACACAACACAACACAACACAACACAACACAAGACAGCCACGTTCGAGTTCTTGATTTTTGCTAGTGGGTTGTTGATGATGATAGTTGTTTAAAGGGACCTAACATGTAGATCATCAGCCCTGCCAGTGCATTTTTGGTACTACTTTAACGTCGCATAAACACATGAAATGTTTTCGGCGACGGAGTGATGGGAAAGCGCTAGAATTGGGAAGGTAGCGGCCATGGATTTAATTAAGGTACATTTACCTGGTGTGAACGTGGGAAACCATGGAAAACAATATTGAGGGCTGCCGACGGTGGGATTCGAACCCACCATCTCCCGAGTGCAAACTCAGAGCTGCACGACCGGCTAACCGCACGGCCAATTCGTTGGGTGCTAGTGGTTTATCGTCGCGCTCTGATACCTTCTCGGCGGAAAGGGCTTCGGCTGGGAACGAAATATTCGTGGCATTAATTAAGGTACAGCCACGTCATTTGCCTGATGTGAAAGTAGGAAACCACGGAAAAACATCTTCAGAGTTGCCGATGTTGGAGTTCGAAAGCACCATATTCTGTATATAAGCAAAGCATGCAGTTACATGACCCGCACTCCGACTGTAATGAATGATATCCCGATTGAGATCGATGTCATTTTTATAAGGCTGTAAATGTTGATAGCTTCGTGTCGTTGGCAGCCGTTAAGGAACACCAAATGGCCGAAATTCCAACACTTTGGTGTTTCTCAAAGCCGTTAGCAATAATTGAATGGATGTTTAACAAATGAAGAACAATTAATTATTATTTACAATGTCCTCAGTACGTTCCATGAAACGGCAGCTTAGGCTAAGATGATTACGAATTCAAACTGCACTTTCCATTATTTGTTTTGAAACGTCTTGAGGTCGAGTTTCATGAATCATCTCATTCTTAGAGCAGAAGTGACTCTTAAATGGTATTGCAGATTCTCGCAACAACTAAATATCGAACGAAGAGGGTGTTGTAATCGTATTACTATTAATCCTAGGCCGTTCAACAGTGTCTATTGTGTTTGAAATGTACTGGATCAAATAGTTCCAACCTCGCTGCCAAGGAGTTAACGACAGCAACCCACGAGATGCCACTGAAGTGCAGTACGTGTAGGAGGTACAGTGGAATGGAGGCAGCGAATAGTCAGTTGACGTAGGTACCACAGAAAGGCACGCCATCACGTGCTCGCTGTTCTAGCTCACAAGGGGCACCATTGCGTCCCTAAGCCAGCTATACATGTGGAATTTATCAGAGAAAAATATAACATTTCTTCTTTATCGAGTGTCATGTCATTATTTCCAATGATATCTGTGAGTTAAAATTATGTCCTCTTTTCCTTCTCCGTTTGTGAGAAAGGCTTATTGGTATGTGACATGATATCCATCGTGTCTCATTATATATTGGCATGAATATATGAATCTCAAATGATAGAATAAAATACAAGATTGAGGGGCTACGGCGAGAAGAGACAGAAATGTGAGTGGATACTTTTAGTCACAATGAGATCCATAAACTCTTTATTTTCCCGAGATGTACATTTGTCGTCAGCCTTTCTCTGTTCTTGCATTCTTTAAAGTACAAGTATTTTCGTAAAACTGCATACCGTTTTTCGTTACGGGCGGTATGTATGCTTACAGAACGTCTTCTTCTTCTCTAGCGTGATTGCAGTGACCGCTTTTCTGCACTTCGCTTACCATCGCTTCCGTTCTTTGGCAGCAAATGGAGTCATTCTAAACAAGCACTTGTCCTCCTGTAGTGCGTCAAGATATCTCTTCCTCGGCTGCCCCCTCGGTCGACCGCCCTCAGTGTTCAAATCCAGTGCAATCTTCGCAATTATAGTTCTGTTGCTGTTCAGGTGAGTCTCCCCGATTATATCCGTAATTGGACCATTCCAAATGCCGCTCAAACATCTTGGTTTCTTGCATGGTCCAATTTAGTGAGTCCCAGTGACCATCGAATCACTAGCATTCCCGTTACATGGAGATGTTCATGTCCTTTTGTGGCTGGCTAGTACTTCCTCCCGTGTCCGACTCGTTGGCTGAACGGTCAGCGTACTGGCCTTCGGTTCAAAGGTTCCCGGGTTCGATTCACGGCCGGGTCGGGGATTTTAACCTTAATTGGTTAATTCCTACGGCACGGGGGATGGCTGTATGTGTTGTCTTCATCATTTCATCCTCATCACGACGCGCAGGTCGCCTACGGGTGTCAAATAGAAAGACCTGCACCTGGCGAGCCCAACCCGTCCTAGGATATCCCGGCACTAAAAGCCATACGATATTTCATTTCAATACTTCCTCCCGTATTGTACTACTGGACGAACGATCGTTGTATGAATCTTTGATTTCTTAAGTACAACTATGTCCGCCTGTCTGAAAGGACTCCCATAAGTGCCACTTCATCGTGGTTGAGTTTAATCTGTTCCTTGCATCTGGATGTGTATCGCAATTTGAAACAATGATTGATCCCAAATGTTTAAACTGATTTGTTTTATAAATATCAACGCTATCAATGTGAATTAATCCATTCTATTGGTCTCCACACTTCCTAGTCTTCGTCTTTCTAACTTTACGTCGTAGTTTGTACATACCCAAGTGAAGTTCCCTGTGTTGGACCAGGTGTTGTAGTTCTTGCCGACTCTCAGCGAGAGGATGAACGTTATCCTGTTGGAAAATGTCCCCTTGAATACTGCGAATGAATGGTAGCATAGCCGGTTCAATCACAAGTCTGGCATACAAATTTACTGTCACGGTTCTTGGAATAATGATGAGGGTGCTCCTGCCGTCGGAGGAAATCTCTCCCCAGACCGTAACTCCTGGTGTAGGTTCAGTGTGTAAATGCCGCAGACAGGTTGGTTCCAAGCACTCACCTGGTCTCTTTCTACCAAACTACAGCCATCGCTGGCACCGAGATAGGAACGACTCTCATTTGAGAACACTCCACTCCACCCTCCAATCTCTAGCTTGACACCACTGAGGTTGTAGATAGGAGTGATTTGGAGTTAGTGGCATGCACGCTGTAGGACATCTGACTTCGAACTGGCCCTCAACTATCGATTTATTACAATTCGTTGTGTCACTGTGGTGCCAACTGAAGCTCCAACAGCTGCTGCAGATAGAGTACGATCCACCAAAGCCATGCGGGGAATACGACACTCTTCCTTCTCCGTAGTGGCTCGTGTGCGTGTCTTCATGAGACAGTGCCTTCCCTTGACTATTGCTGACAACACCGATGCACTGTGGATACATCCCTGACAAGTCTTTCTGCAATACTGCAGAATGAACATGCATGGCCTTGTTCAAGCTCAGTAAGCTGATTGATACGGCTTCTTCATCTCCTTAAAGGCATGTTTGACTCACACCTCCCTCACAACGTCAATACTGGACGATGACTGATGCTCACAAATAGAGCGTACTTACAGCAATCTTGATTTGCAAGGTCATAGTGTCCCTATTTATTTTATTTTCGTGTGGCTATTTCTAGCCGAGTCCATCCCTTGTAAGGCAGACCCTCCGATGAAGGTGGGCGGCATCTGCCATGTGTAGGTAACTGCGTGTTATTGTGGTGGAGGATAGTGTTATGTGTGGTGTGTGAGTTGCAGGGGTGTTGGAGACAGCACAAATACCCAGCCCCCGGGCCATTGGAATTAACGTATGAAGGTTAAAATCCCCGACCCGGCCGGGAATCGAACCCGGGACCATCTGAACCGAAGGCCAGTACGCTGACCATTCAGCTAACGAGTCGGACATAGTGCCCTACTAGCACCACTCGTGGTCGACTAGCGCGCAAATCTGAATAGACGACATCTTTCAGATATGCAAATACGCCTCCAGAATTTCGTTCATCTAACACAACTCCTATTTGGTGACGGGATTTCATTTTCCCCCTACGTATGTATGTATGTATGTATGTATGTATGTATGTATGTATGTATGTATGTATGTATGTATGTATGTATGTATGTATACTGGCGGAAAGAAAATATCCAAACACCATGAAATAAGGAATGTATAATACGGAAAGTTTGGCTATATACTTGTCGAGATAACATATTTAATTGATTAAAGGTACAACAGGTACAGTAGCCCTATTTCTTATCCAACTTCTTCCCTCCCTCAAAAAAATATCCGCTCCCTCCCGTAGGTACAGTTTCAAACAGAATCGTATCAAGCATAACTACAACACCGAGTGAAGTTCATAACCTCCTTAAAACTCTTCGTACCAACAAAGTTACTGGTCCCAACACTATAGGTCCTATTTTCTTTAAAAGTACTGCCAGCATTCTTTGCGTCCCTCTTTCTAAATTATTCAACAGATGTTTCGCCACGTGATATTTTCCTATTACCTGGAAACAGACAAATATTATCCCACTTTTCAAATCAGGCCAAACATTGATAAAGTTGGAATTCAAGAGGACAAACTGGGGCAAATATTCATTTATAGGAAGGGGAGTTAGGGATTGGAATAACTTACCAAGGGAGACGTTCAATAAATTTCCAACTTCTTTGAAATCATTTAGGAAAAGGCTAGGAAAGCAACGGATAGGGAATCTGCCACCTGGGCGACTGCCCTAAATGCAGATCAGTATTGATTGATTGATTGATTTAATATTTCTTCTTACCGACCAATTTCTATTCTCCCCACACTAATAATTTATCATTGAAAAAAATATACACCAGTGTCTCCTCGAATTCACCTCGCCCTATATCTCAACCAATCAGCATTGTTTTCAACTAGGTAGGTCTTGTCTAACAAACCTGACCACTCTGCACAGTTTTGCATCACATGTCATTGCAGCTAAATCATAGCTGGATATCTGCTACGTAGACATCTCGAAAGCTTTCGATTCTGTAGACCACACTCTGCTGCTCCAAAAACTCTCCGAACGATTTAATATACATGGTAGTCTTCTGACCTTTCTTGTTTGCTAACTACATAACCGTTGACAGAGAGTGGTAATAACAGGCACATCATCCACATGGTTACCAGTCACCTCTGGTGTCCAACAAGGCAGTGATCTTGGTCCCTTGCTGTTTTCCTTGTTTATGGACCATATGCTGTCCAAACTCAACGAAACAGCAAATACCCTGCTTTTTACTGATGACTGCAAGATATTTAGGGAGATCAGGAATCCAGCAGATGGACATCGTCTACAGTCCTCACTTAACACCTTCTCGAACTGGTGCCGTACTTGGAAACTTATCCCCAATCCATAAAAATGCAGCCACATGGCCATAACACTACGTAAATCTCCTCTACCGACGGCATATTACCTACTCGACAAGCCCATCGCCGTAGTTACGTAACAGCGTGACTTAGGTGTCCAATTCGACACAAAATTATAATTCAAGAACCACATAGAAACATATACAATCAAGGATATGAAGTTACAAGGCATTATCTACCGCTTCACAGAAATTTCTGATCCCACTGCTCTTCGTCACTTCTTCCTCACGATGATTCAACCTCCCTTAAACTACGGCTCTCCGATTTGGACAACAGTCTCTCTCTCCAATATTAACCAGTTAGACAGAGCAGCGTCCTCCTTTGCTGCTATAGTTCGGAACGGAAACCCCAAGCTCAGAAATCTGTCTACGCAGCAGGTATTAAGGACAATGAGTATATCACCGAGCGGCAGGTAGCTGACCTGAGTTTCATTCATGGGATATTAAATGGGAATTACTGCTCGGAACATCTTGTCTCACTCTTCCCTCTCAGTGTTTCTTCCCGCTCCTCTAGAATAAAAGACTTCTCCACATTCCCCATACTCAGCACTCAATATTTCAACGATTTTTCCTAATCCGCCCCCCAGTTCTCTTTAACGCTATTAACAGGGGGCAATAACTTGACATGGCATCAAATAAAAGTATATTCTAGAGGGGTGCAAATAGTATCTTAAGGGTAAGCTGATGTGAAGAGTTTATACCGTCATTTTGACCGACGACGACTTTGCTGTGAACATGGATATTCCCATGATTTTCCATTTGGAAAGTTGTTATTAGTAGGCTGTGTACCTGATATTGTTATCTGTTGTTAAGTTTGATATATTTTATCACGAAAGTTTAGATTTGTTAATTAGTTTGTTGTCAGTACAAGTGAAATTTGCTCAGTGTAGTTGTATCTTGTGTTTTGTGAATAAATAAACAAATTCATAAATAAGACTACAGGTCAATATCCGCGCGAGAAAAGCCATCGAAAATTTGCCGTGCTGGTCCATTCATAATCGGTGTAATCGCCTGACTGTTGAATGCAGGCATGCAAACGTGCATGAATAAGTGAACAAGTATTGGTGATTTAGTAAATCATTTAGAGCTCTTTATTATAGACCAGATCATACTGTTGGCATTATCTTTATAATATGGGTGTTAAAAGTTACTTTTGCGTCAAACAGTACTCCGAAGTAATACAGTACGTTACTCCTAATTATGCTAATTATGTTGAAGTTTAACACATATTTGCACGAATGGAGGAAACGTTTATGTTACACTCCTCTGCGGGTTTCCGTCGCCTAAAAAAGAGGTAGCTTTGCCTCTCTATTATTGAATTTCTTATAAATCCTCCTGAGACCAAAGACATTGTTAGTGAGCGGATGTTTGCGAAAATCACAAATTATGCTTAAAATATCGCCATAACTGACACTCTGGAGTAATTTTCATTTTGTGACCTCTCACAGTCAAGGAAAAGTGTGTCCATTATATTGGATATTGGGTTTACATGCCTGGATTCTGCCAATGAACTTAAACGTTTTTCTTAGCCTACTCTGTTCGCAAGAAAATCGCATTACACATCATTAAGTGAAATAGTATTACATTTTCAACACCTTTGAAATTTGAATATATGAATTAAGACAGTTTTCATCTGAAACTCAGTCGAACTCAGCAAGGCAGTTGTTTTTTCACTGTGAGGCAAAGGTATTTTGCACACGCTGTGCACATGACCTTATTCCTCTAACGACACCCTGGATTGTTGCAGTACATGCTGTTCTTCACATCTGCCATAACAGGCAAGTGCTTCTACTTCTTTCCTGCTGGTGTTGACCCTTCACTCTCCCTTCCTTTCCTTTTTGGCGTGCCTTCCTCCATATCTTCATATAGTCTTTCATCTCCTTTGCTTAGCAGATACTTGGCTATCGATATCTTGAAATCGTGGAACTGCATGATATTTCTCCTTTGTTCACCTAGACTAATTCGATCAAACCGGTATTGCACCCAGATACTTGCGATGGCTAAGTCAGCGAAGTGAAAAAATGTCCTAACTGTCCATTTTCTGCTCCTTGTACTCATTCTGTAGTAACTGATAATCCTGTTAATTAAGTCAGTTCCACCCATGCTAAAATTATACTTGCTGATAATTTTAGGACGATAAACCTGAAGGTACTTCTTTTCCTTCTTTGACCATCTTCTGCAACTGTCCTGTGAATGTACACCCAGTTTGCTTGAGGCCATAAGCACAGGTTTCTGATCATACCACTTTACAATGCATAACTTGTTGTCCTGGCAAACAGATTGATCATATTGTTCCACGTCCTAATCTGCTGAGCACCTCATCATCTGTCAAGTGAACGGATGTTGGAATTCAGGATTTCATTATGGTTCCGGTACTGTGAATCTGTTTTTCGCACAACAACTCCAATAGTGTCAGTGATGTGAAGTACCGGTCAAAAATACATGTGTACTTGGCGGTAACGTTTCGCACAATCGTAGAACAGTCGAACCACCATTAAATAGTACAGCTTTCTGCCCAGATGATTCAGGAAAAGTACCTTTGCCCTGGTAAACTTCAAAATCCAAAACTAAGCCTGAAGGAGAAGCCAATACAAAATTTTTCAACCCTTCAGGGTTTGGTTTTCCCCTTACGAATTGTTTGACCGGGAAAACTCCAGTGAATTGTATAATCTGCTCATCAATTGCAATATCAGATTCTTGTGCAGGATTCAAACAGCCTTTCAAAACTCTATAGATAATCGGCCTGACTTTCCAGAGTTTATCAGCCTTTCCTCGCTCTTCAGAGATTCTATTATCAGTCACAATCCTAAAGTTATTTCTAATGACGAAATACTTGTTTCTAGAGATTCTATCAGTGATAGCAGAAACGTGAGTAGTTTTGGTACAGTACATGCGTGTCCTAGGGAAACGAAGGCACGACATCAGGCTGCTATGAAAACATTCATTTATTACAGTGTCAGTCTTAGAGTCTTCCCTGTGATTTCAAGATACCTCATACTAGTAAATTCACACATTTTTTCAATAAATTCTTCATCGAAATACTGATCTACATAGTCATTAATTGTCCAGTTTTCTGTTAGCGTTGAAGTGTCTTCAAAACGGGCTCAGGTATGTCAAGCCCTTCATATCTGTAATAAAGGATTGCCGAGATAATACTCGTTGTATGGGAGAGCCCATGGCCAGGAAGGATAGAAGTAAGTTGCAAACACTCCAAACATTCTTAATAAAGTGCAATAAAAATACAGTTATACACACCTTTCACTTTTCCTCCAGAATTGCCGTCTGGTGTGTGGCCAGTTATTATATTGCCTCATCTCACGGGAGTTTATATCAGAACCCTCAACTTCGCTGTCATCATCACTACCATCCTCATCATCTTTGGACAAAGCAGGAGTAATATTATTTTCGTTGATTCGAGAAGCAAGATCGAAATTCTGATTTTCATCGTCATCATCAGTTCCGTCATCATCACTAATGTCGAGATATGAAGTTTCACCATTCACTAAAGCTTCCATTATTTCACTTACATCAAGGTGGTCTTTTTTCCCTGTACGAATGAGATGACTGGGAAATAATTTAAGAAATTATACTATATAAATACATAATTTGTTGTAAGATTACAAACGGGGAGACTTCAAGAAGCATTAGACATTGGCAGGTTATGTCAAGGCCTAAAATGGAATGAGCTAGACCTAGTGTCCATTAGGATGAACAGCAAAGCATTATCAGAAACTACAGTCACCTCTTTCATTTTATAATATTTAGAGAGGATAATCCAGGCGTTTTTAAAAAATAATGAAATGATGAAACATGCGTAATATTTTGAGAAATCAAATGAGGTATTCACCAGGTATGATCAACTTATTCCGAAGAACAGCTGTACTGAACGAAATTAAACAGCAGTACATATTTCTCGCGTGCAGAGCGCAGCACGTGACTGTCTACTACAACGGATGTTAGTATTATCGGCACACTTTATCTTGGTGAATTTACACCCTAGTGCTGAATCGGTCGACCTCGGCAATCTTCGAGATTCGTACTGGCAACCTTTGAAACACAAACTATGAATTGCTTAAGCATCATTGTGCGACATCTCGCGTACACATTAAGTACTATTACTGTTGTTGTTTACACAGCAAAGCCAAAATATAGAATTCATGCTAGGAACAAGATTCGCATCGAGAAATGTTATATAATGTTATATAATGTGTATGTGACATAGTTGTTGGCTTAAGATAATAACGGTTTAGAAACTTCATATCGATCGATCATATTCTCGATTCAATTCAGATTTAATTTTCATTAAGTTGGCAGCACTATCGGAACCGGGACAGCTCCCTCCTTACTCCTCACCCCCGTACACAAATGCACCAAGATAAAGTGTGCCGGTAATAGTTGTTGCAACAAAACCAGTATCTAGGCTACCGCGATTCAAAAACCTGATGTCTGTTAGAATGGACATTGTATATCAGGAGGAACTATACCTAGTTATTTGTATTCAACCCCAAATTATTTTTCTTTCCGCAATTCATTTTCTCTATTTTTCCTCATAATCTTCTTCAATCTGACAATAACGCGATTCTGTTTGAAAATAAATACTTACTTTAAATAATAACTTTATCAAAATGGCACTTCTAAGTTTGCTTTTATCAAGTTATGCTTATAAGGATTGCGTTGTTTACATAGTTTAATATATCATGAAACCTAAGAAACATTTTCTAACTTAGTGCGGTATATCCAAAGGTACAGTTATATCCTATTTTAGTTGCTTTAAGGAGGCGATGTGCTCTTCAACCCGCGCTGCAGTGTGTGCAGTGGACTTGGTTAACAAACACAATCGATCAAAGGCCTATCAGTATATATGTCACATTCATGCATACAAAACGCATTTGGTCTTGACATTACCACAGAGGTTCAAAACCACATTGGTTTATATTCAATTGGTTTTCTCTAATTCTTGCTCCCATGGCTATTATCGGAACGGTAATACAATACCGTGGATAAAGAACTCGCAACCACGTAAATAACATATCGTATGGCTCTCATGATAATTCCATTGTTACACACAAAATGAAGTGCTAGAATAACACAGTTGATTTAGTACTCGTTACTCCAAGTCGAATCCAGACAGTGCAGATGCCGCCCTTCTACAAAAATTCAAATCTAGGAACTAAATACTGAATTAGGGATCACGAATTATGTTCAGTATTTACTACAATGTTCAGGTAGTCCGACCCCGCGGTGTAGGGGGCAATGCGCCCGCCTGTCACTCAGCGGCCCTGGGTTCGATTCCCGGCCGGGACAGGGTTTTTTAATTGTAATGATTAATATCCCTGGCCTGAGGACTGGGTGTTTGTGACGTCATTAATCTTCCTTTCTTCACACACAACATTCCACACTACCGCCATTCCAATTACACGCAGGTTCATACAATATCGTGCTAGTAGGGGCAAAAGATCCATATGGGTCGACGCCCCGAACAAATAGCATTTAAAAAAAATGTTGGGGTAATTGTAGAAGACTCTCATCTTTCTCGAGCGTCTTTCCTTGCTCAACTTCTACGTCTTCAAATCAGTAAGTTCATTCGTAATCTGTTTACCCTCCAGGGTCGGTTTTTCCCTCGGACTCAGTGAGGGATCCCACCTCTACCGCCTGAGGGGCAGTGTTCTGGAGATTCAGACTTTGGGTCGGGGATACAACTGGGAAGAATGACCAGTACCTCGCCGAGGCGGCCTCACCTGCTATGCTGAACAGGGGCCTTGTGGAGGGATGGGAAGATTGGATGGGACAGGCAAGGAAGAGGGAAGGAAGCGGCCGTGGCCTTAAGTTAGGCACCATCCCGGCATTTGCCTGGAGGAGAAGTGGGAAACCACGGAAAACCACTTCGAGGATGGCTGAGGTGGGAATCGAACCCACCTCTACTCAGTTGACCTCCCGAGGCTGAGTGGACCCCGTTACAGCCCTCGTACCACGTTTCAAATTCTGTGGCAGAGCCGGGAATCGAACCCGGACCTCCGGGGGTGGCAGCTAATCACGCTAACCACTACACTACAGAGGCGGACCAAATCAGTAAGTACAGTATATTTTACTTTTCTGCCAGGTATGGTAGTAATTACGGGCATTTAATCTAAAAGGGAGGTCACCTTTCTTACTTCGGTTATCTTAAATGAAAAATATAGCTGAAGATGTCGACACCAAGCTATCATACTGCAATCAATCAATCAATCAATCAATCAATCAATCAATCAATCAATCAATCAATCAATCAATCAATCAATCAATCAATCAATCAATCAATCTTGAGAAGTCTACATCTGAGGAAGCAAAATAATTTCTCGCTGTTATTACAGTAACCAAGTAATACGGCGAACAATAGCTATAGTGAAGGGCCGATGACCTAGCTGTTAGGCCCCATTAAACAACAAAGATCATCGTCATCATCAGTTACAGTGAAGTCAGGTCCATACCAAACATGCAAGTCCCCGGATGAATTGAAAGAAAATATCTCCACTATCTGTAACATCGGTTAGTAGAATAAACTGTATAGCTGACAGCCTATTTTGACTTCGGAAATTGGGTACCATTTACAGTAGTGGGATCATTGAACGCCAAGCACAAGTGTCTCTTCAAGGGTGAAAGGCTCGATTCTAATTTCATCAACTTTTATTAAACAGGGAAAACGAATTGACACCCTCTCACATTGTGCCAAGAGTATCCTCGTCAGCTCGATTAGGCAGCATTGACACCAGTGTCTGTGTGTATGACACCCATAGTGTGTTAGTAAACATCAAGTTACATACTGTGGACGTTGACCTTCGCACAGACATCAAACAAGCCCTAGCTACTAAAGACTGTGTTTGATATATTCATTATTTCCTCACAGACATGATTCACATAAACGAACCTATGATTTCCGAACACGTGCAAACACCTGCGGGTCTAACCTTATGGAAAAAACGTTAGCGAAGCTCACTTTCCGAGTCGATTACACTTGCATACACCAAACACTTGATATGTTCCCATAGATAAAAATTCAGGAAATTTAAGTCTGGAGTCCAAACTGGGCACAAAGTTGGTTCATTGCGTCCTATCAAACGGCGTGGAAATTTACGGTCTGTATTCACGTACACGGTGGTTCACATTAGGAGATGCATCATCACCAAAGAAAGTATGTTAATGCGTATTTGTAACGATAGACTTTCAAAATATGTCGGTTCATCTCTGTCAGACGCTTGGGTAATACGTGGAGCCCAATTAGACAATCGCGAATGATACCGTTCTACATATTGGATACAAATTGCCGCTCAAAATGTCCCTGCCGAGTCGTATGCGGGTGAAGGAAAGCCGATGGATGAATATCCTAAGGAAATTTTAAATCCCATTCCTCCTGATACAGGTTTGGAAGGGGAGCAGTGGTATTTGTGCCATTTAGTTCAGAAACCACGAACAAAATTCTAGTCTTGTGGAAAATCCCGTCTAGAAATACACCTTGCACATGATACGTTCACAGCCATTCAGTTATTCAGGATCCGATCCATAGTCCACTGGAACACGCCAACACCGCGTGCAACACTTCGCATCCTTAACTCCGGGTGCCGTTCAATTATGTCCTGAATGTAGGCTTTTGTTGGTAACAATTGCCATGATCTTTGCAGACCACAGGCTTGATAGGGCAGTAAAACAGTATTGTGTACTCGCTTGTACGCAACAAGGAACGTTGACCTCTTGGGTGTGCGCCGAACACGAAATCGTTCCTTGTACAATCGGTCGCTATATTCTGAGTTACGATGTGCTTCACCGTAACTTATAAGAATTTTTTTGAAGAAAACGCAATTTTACCAGCAAGAACAGACTGTTCGTTTAGTCTACAGACAGGCTAAGTTCATGGTCAGCCTAGCAAGAACCAGTTCGTATGCTTGATTCGTTCCAGTCCTGTTGTGCATGTCATAACAGGTCGTTTGATCTTAAGACTGGAGTAACTCACAGCATACAGAAGCAAGACACTGCACTGCTGCACGTGTTTTTAACTATTCTTTTACCCTACCTGACCGTATTGTGTTTTACTACGTTACAACTGTACCATCAGTGTAACTACAGTATATCCGAAAAATAAAAATAAAATCAACTTTTTACAAGTTACTTTACGTCGCACCGACACATGTGGTGACGATGGGATAGGAAAGGGCTAGGAGTGTAAAGGAAGCGGCCGTGGACTTAATTAAGGTACAGCAGAAGTGTATTTTTATTTTGGGTTGTTCAGCCGCCCCCTTCACCTCACGAGCCTGGGAGAGGACTGCTCCTCACGGAGCTGTGAAGTCACACCACGGGCGATTTGAAATGCGGACTGCTGGCTAAGAGACCTTGCTTAACTCCACATGACGTCATAACCTAACGTTGGCTAGGGCTTAATCTCAAAGGGACCTTAACCTAACAGATGTAAGTTTGATGCCTAAGGGAGCAAGCTTAACCTAACTGGCTTAATCTAACTAGACAGAATGGTGGCTATACATTATTCTTATAGGCCTACTTTAGAGAGAACAACCTCAGAGGCTCACAATTTGTAACTCAGGACCTATAAGCTTCATCGTCCTAACTTTTGGGACTGACGCAAGGGCTATTAGGCAAGATGGCTGCTATACACTATTATTTTAGACGTAAGTCTAAAGAGCTACTTTAAAACTAGGGAGGTGGCGTAATGGCTAATGCGTAAAGGGATGAAGAGCATTAAAGGCTACAAGGCTAAAGGGCACTAAAGAGCTAAAGGGCACCAAAGGACTAAGTGGCTGAAGAGCACTAAAGGGCTAAATGGCATTAAAAGGCTGAAGGTCACTAAATGGCACTAAAGGGCTAAATTAACTAATGATAAATTGCTAAAGGACAAATCGGCACTAAAGGGCTAAATGGATAAAAGGGAGCTAAAGGCACAAAACGGCTAAAGGGCACTAAAGGGCTAAATGACACTAATAATAAATTGCTAAAGGACAAATAGGCACTAAAGGGCCAAATGGATAAAAGGGTGGTAAAGGCACAAAACGGCTAAAGGGCACTAAAGGGCTAAATGACACTAATGATAAATTGCTAAAGGACAAATAGGCACTAAAGGGCTAAATGGATAAAAGGGTGCTAAAGGCACTGACATGGCTAAACGGCACTAAAGGGCTTAAGACCACAAAAGGGCACTAATGGGCTAAAGGGATAAAGGACACTAACGGACAATAACGTGTTAAAGGACACCAAGCCTGGAACACTCTATTCCTGATTTGAATTGTAGAGACTTATAGTAGTCTACAGTACTTTACACATCACTTTGACATCAATATAGACTAATAGGCTAAACGGGGGGGGTGTTAACCCCATTTTTAATATCTAGAACCACTCAATTTTGATTTTAACTTTTCGAGCTTATAGGTTTGGGCCCTAGAGACCTTCATTGTCTACCGTAAAGTTTACATCACTTATAAATTAAAACTTTGTGTTCAGAACCGAAAACTGTTCGCGCTACAACTGTAGGGTGTCTGTAGATTTTTACTCTAAGTTCTATTGCTATGCTGAGTAGTTTCGGAGGTACAGCGCTTGTAGCTTTTGGTGAGACCTGGTGCTGATCTTTTGATTTGAGGAATTAAAAGTAAAAGTCTCCGACCCGACTGGGAATCTAAACGGGGGTTCCTTCCCTCGGACCACAGACTAGCATGCTAATTATAGGATGGTACATTAAAAGGTGCGTTTAATTCAAACACTTAACTTTCGAGCTACAGCTAGGTTGTCTTTTCAATAACAAAAAAATGACTACGAGCAGGTTCATTAGCCTTGGAAAAATTTGCTAAGACTAGAAATATAAAGTTGATTGTTACACGTTTAGCTCGGAGCTCTTCCTTACGATTAATTCTAATTCTAACGCCCATCTATCCTCTGAGTTTGAAATAACTGCTATACTGAAGAGTAAGTCTCTTGAAAAACTGTACGGTTATCAGCTAGAGGTAACGTTAAAACATAACAGCCTATCTAGTCTCTATAGACTTAGACTGAGTAGTTCCAGCGGCAAAGCGCTAGCCTTTTGAGTCTTGAAAACTGCACGGGCATTAGCCTAAAAGGCTGATCTAAGAATGACAGACAGAGGTAACGCTAACACACATAGAAGCATAACAAGTTCATATAGATTTAGGCTGTATAGCTCCGGCGCCAAAGCGCTAGCGCTTTGAATCTTGAAAACTGCATAGTCATTAGCCTGAAAGGCGATCTGAGAATGACAGAGGTGATGTTGAAACATAGCAGCATATCAAGTCTATATAGACTTAGGCTGAGTAGCTCAGGCGACAAACGCTAGCCTTCGAAGTTTTGAAAACAGCTTATGTGCGGTCTGCTGATGCAGCATCAAGATAAAGGGCTAAAGCCCCTGAGGTAGCTCTCTAGACTTAGGCCATAAGAACAGTGTATAGCAGCCATTTCCCTAATAGTCCTTCCGTCAGTTCCCAATTCCCAAACGTTAGGCCGATAAGGCTAATAGGTCCTAAGTTACAAGTTGTGAGCCCCAAGGTAGCGCTTCAGGCTTAGACCAATAAGAATAGAGTTTAGAAGCCATCTTGCCTAATAGCCCTTGCGTCAGTTCCGAAAAGTTACACCGATAAAGTTAATAGGTCCTAATTTACAAGTCGTTAGCCCCTGAGGTAGCTCTCTCTAAGCTTAATCCTATAGGAATAGTGTATAGCAGCCATATTGCCTAATACCCCTTGCCCCATTTCCAAAATTTAGGCGGATAAAATTAATAGGTCTTAAGTTACAAGTTCTCAGCACTTGGTAGAGTTAAGCCAATAAGAACAAGGTATAGCAGCCATCTTATCTAATAGACCTTGCGTGTTTCTAAAATTTAAGCTGATAAATCTATTAGGTTCTAAGTTACAAATTTTGAGGCCCTGAGGTAGCGCTTTAAAGTTAGTCCTATACGAATAGTGTATAGCCAGCATTCTGCCAAGTTAGGTTAAGCCTGTTAGGTTAAGCTTGCATTATTGGACATCGAACTCACGTCTGTTAGGTTAACGCCCGTGCGAAGTTAAGCCTGGGATCGAAACCGGGCCTGTAAGATTAAGCCTGGCCACGTAGCCAGCGTTAGGTTATGACATAATATGAGGTTAAGCATGCACTTTTAGCCAGCAGTCCGTATTTCCTACCACCCGTGCTGTGACTTCAAAGCTCTGTAGCAGGCCGCTCCCAGGAGCGTGAGGCAAATGCGGCGGCTGAACAACCCAAAATATACTTCTTACAGCCCCAGCATTTGCTTGGTGTGGAACCCACGGAAAACCATATTCAGGGCTGCCAACAGTTGTGTTTGAACCCACCATCTCCCCAATACAAGCTCACAGCTGCGCGCCCCTAACCCCATGGCCAACTCTTTCGTTAAAATGATTTTCATGTATATAGTGCTATCCCTTATGATGTCAGTATACAACATTCCCTTTCTTACTGTACAGTAGTTAGCTAACTTATAAACAGTGTGATCCATAAACATTGACAATGTATTATATGTCATACCATTTATATGTCGATCACTTTTCAAGTTGGGATCAACGTCCATAAAAGTATGGTTCGGGCACCAAGGTTCGTCAAAATTTGACTTTGTTTCGGTTACTGTGATGGACGTACGTTCCAAATTTTGTAAATGAACCTCCACCAACCCACCATGAGTATCACATTGGGCATGAAATTACAAGAAGGGTTCTTATTGTCGACTTCCACATCGTGGTTTGGTAGCTAACACAAGGTGGAAATGTTGAAGAGTTTTTTTATGGGCTTTACGTCGCACCGACACAGATGTGTCTTATGGCGACGATGGGACAGGAAAGAGCTAGGACTGGGAAGGAAGCGGCCGTGGCCTTCAATAAGGTACAGCCCCAGCATTTGCCTGGTGTGAAAATGGGAAACTACCGAAAACCATCTTCAGGGCTGCCGACAGTGGGATTCGAACCTACTATCTCCCGAATACTGGACACTGGCCGCACTTAAGGGACTGCAGCTATCGAGCTCGGTGTAGAAGAGTTCAAACACTATCCAGAAGGCTTATCGTATTTCTGAATACCTTGCTAGTGCACGTACAAATGCAACAATTACAAAGTAACATGCTTTACGAACTACAAATATATTGTGGGTCGATATTACCTACTAGCAGCTTTCTAGATTCTCTTAATGTTCACACAATGTCCGAGAATAGAGAATGTGCCGAGTTCTTCTGCTGGAAAATCCTCTCATTGGCTAATCGGGAAGCCTCGTACTCCGCAGGGTAGTATTTAAGGCCCTTAGTTATTTATTTTGTGCATAAACGACATTTCATCTAATTTAAAGAATTGCACTTCTACCATATTTATGCGGACGACTTACTAATATGCTGTCACTGTAAGACATCTAATTTGCCTCAAGCTACAACAGGCACCAATGCTGACCTTCAGCGACTTAATGCTTACTCCTTGAAAAATTACCTTCTCCTTAACCCCTCCAAGACATAGGCAATCATTATTGGCTCTCAAATTTGTTGACCACACTACGATACGAAACTATTCGTCGAGTTATACTGAATGGCAGAGTTATTCCTTTCAGCCTAACTCTGGTTAATTTTAGAGTGGCAATGAACGACACTTTAAATTGGTCTGAATATACTGTATTAAAATTGTTTGTAAAACGATATTTTCGATTCTTCATTCAGTTAAAATACACAGCAATATTTTGCGTTGTAATGTGAGAGTCAAACTCATACAATCACTAGTGCTTCCCGTCCTTAACTACTGTGACGTCATTCTTTTAGACGCAACAAAAGATAGAAACTTCAGAGAGCGCTTAATTGTTGCCTTAAATTTATTTAGAGTTTGAGTTATGATACACATGTCACCCCATACTATCACACTATTTCATGGCTGAAACGTAACAAACGACGAACGTATCACATACTGATACAGATATACAGAGTGCTTTCTGAAGGCAGACCACTATACATTTCATCCCAGCTTAAGTATTTGTTCTCCTTTCACAGCAGTAATACCCGCTCTGGTTCCTCTCTCTCTATTCCTGTTCACCGATCCTCTATGTATAACAATTCTTGTATTATGACTTTGGAATTCCCTGCCTGTCAGTGTAAGAAATACCAACTCATTAGTTAAATTTAAGCATGCTTGCCGAGACTACCTGCTGAATACAGCTGACTAACTGGTATGACAGGATGATCGAATGAATGTGAGAAATGTACAAAATTGTAATGTATTATCGTATACGCTATTATTAACTATATATTATTATTTACTCTTAAGATCTGCTCTCAGTGATGTATCACTACAGTGGTTAAGTATAAGAGAGGGTCAAGAGCCCTAACTTCGCCATCTACAAGAGCAGATTTAGAAACTTCAGCGAGAGCTTTATTGTTGCCTTAGATTTATTTAGAGCCTGAATTATGATACATATGTCACCCCATACTAGCACACAATTGCATAAATAATAATACAGCGACTCTGTCGTTTTCCCACGTGCAAGCAGCATATCGGTTTTTTCCTTAGTTCTATACTAATACATGTCTATAGGCAGTCAACAGCATTACTGCAGTGCAATACACCACAAACGATCCAATTAGGGTATGAACCATGACCTGTGGATTACTGTCACTCATGTGCAGTTACTGTAGCTCTTGTAGCTTGCGCTGTTGGCTAATGCATTGCATAACTATTAGAACAAAAACAATCTGAACAGACCCCTCACAGTGTCCAGAATATACATGTCCAGATATTATTTTTAGTCTATTCTAGAGAGTACAGTGCACTATTAATACTATCCTCCATCAGAAAATTATTTGAGTACATTTACGTAGGTTAATTATAGTTAAAATATAGGTCGTAAGGGACGATACAACTGAAACTTCTGTTACAGATATTCCCTCTATATTGGTAGATATAATTGTCACCGCAAAGAGCCAGAGAACAGCTGTTCTGCTGGATGTGATCATCTTCAAACGTGGAGGAGACCTTTAGAATGCTTACCTCCTGGATATACTTTAGACTGGATAACTTGGAGATCAATGAACAGGCTACGATCAGGTGTTGCCAAATCCAGGGAAAACCTTGTCAAATTCCATTATTTTACACAATTATGTCCATGTTAAAATGTGTATAGCATCTGACGCGAGTAAATAAATACCGACATTTCTATCCTTGTTAATTTTAGCCTGATTTACACTAATTTGGTGAAATAATTCCTTAATATAAAACCAACCTAGAGGAAATCGAAATAGTGGGTCTGATGATTGGAGTGTGAGTAATAATTCCCGTTTTTACCGCGAATGTTTGGAAACAGATGTCTCTACCAGTAACAACGTTAGGGAAAATTGCTATCATTGCCTTAAATGGTTCATGAATAATTCTAAGAAATCATTGTTAAAATTAGTTTATCGTCTAGATTTCTCAGAACTGTATCTATTCTTTTTCTAAAATTTAATGTAAAAGTATACTTTGTCGCTAGGTAGCTTCTGCATGGGGGAAACTATTTAATAAAAAATTAAATTAAAATTGAAAATTAAATTTAAACTCAGTAATTATCTTTTCACGCATTGTTGTTTGGTTAGAGAAAGTGTTCTTTGCTCGAAATGCTCCAGGCACATCCAAGTTTTGTTTTCTGGTTTGAAATTTCGTTTCAAGTGGAGTTCCAATGGATAAAATATGAAAAATTAACAATTTTCAGATTTTTATTTTATGTGAAAGCTTGCACATTGACGTTTAAAATGATGTATAATACTTGATATTTGTTATTTGCAAAACATGGACAATATTTGTTTAAAAAACGTAGTGCGCATTAGAAAACACTTAAAATTAGAACGTACAAGGCTTCTCTATGAATTTGGTTTTATATGAAGGAAAATTATCATGTATTGGGAACTTTATTTTTCTGAACTTGGCTACATTGTAATAATATTAATTCTCATTTGTTTACTTCATTATTGCATTGGCATTGTTTTCATGGTAACATGTGTTTAATTATATGCAGTGTACTACAAGTCTGAAAGTGTGCAATATTTCTGTTCTGTGTAGTTATCTCCACTATTTTAGTATCTTTCTGTCATGTGTAAAAAGTTAAAAACACATCAAAATGCCTAGAAGTACATTGGTAGCCTAGAGGATATGCTATTTTTTGCTATTAGCTTAACGTCGCACCGACACAGATATATCTTATGGCGACGATGGGACAGGAAAGGGATAGGTCTGGGAAGGAAGCGGCCGTGGTCTTAATTAAGGTACAGCCCCAGCATTTGCCTGGTGTGAAAATGGGAAACAGTGGGATTCGAACATACTATCTCCCGAATACTGGATACCAGCCGCACTTAAGCGACTGCTATCAAGCTCGGTAGAGGAGATGAAGAAAGCTGTCTGGGCTGTGTATTTTCACTCGCTTTCAACAGATGAAAGTTCTCAACATATACTGTGCCCACAAGTTAGTGGAAGCACCGGGAGGCAGAAGTTTTAGGCCAAAGCTACAAACATAGTGAGCATTCTCATCTTCTAGAAAGCGTTATGACTGAGATAAAACCAATATTCAGAAACTTGGCTAACCTTATCCTGCTCAATAAATGTGTCCGTGGCAAGAGTGTAAATCCTAATGAATCTCTGAACAGTTTGATTTGGAATAGAATAAACCACATTTATTGGTATCAAAATCTTATACATCGGTGTGTATGAATCTATAGCAAGCTTCAACAAGGGAAATACTGTAAAATGCATAGTTCTGAACAATCTTGGTCTTCAGCCAGTACTCCACTGTATTTCAGCCATGCGCCGACTGGACTCGGCACGTGTAAGAAGAGCTGAATGCATGGTACAGGAAGCCAGGAAGAAAGCCAGACAGGATATAAGTATAGCAAAGAGAAATCTGGAGTAGTTGTTTGAGATTGCTCCTCATATGGTCCAGGGATGCACTAGCTATATCAGAAGAGGTACTTCATCTGGTACTAAACTTTAAATGGCGTTTTCTCAGAACTTATTGTTTTGCATATAAATGTTCCTGTTTTCAGTTGTCACTTATCACAGAAGTCTCAAATTTTTACCACCTTTAGCTGTGCTTGTAAATGGGAATGAAACACAGTGATTTTGTTCTAGCTCAAATTGATTTTGAAAAAGAAAAAGGATACATTTTGAATTTTTAAAGCCAAAAATTTGAGATTAAATAACAGAAATTATTATTAAGGTCACAACAGCAGAAACAACAAACGGCCATGTTACATTACTAGGAAATCATCACTATGGCAATAAAATTTCATCTAATTTACCCAGTAGTTTCTACAAAAAGGGAACATGAAGTTATTAAACATTAACATTAAGAAGATAGGCCATTGGAACTCAACCACAGAGCTCCATAGCTGCAGTCGCTTAAGTGCGGCCAGTAATCAGTAATCTGGAGATAGTGGGTTCGAACTACACTGTCGGCAGCCCTGAAGATGGTTTTCCGTGGTTTCCCATTTTCGCACCAGGCAAATGCTGGGATTGTACCTTAATTAAGGCCACGGCCGCTTCCTTCCCATTGCTAGGCCTTCCCTATCCCATCGTCGCCAAACAACATATCTGTGTCGGCGCGACGTAAAGCAAACAGCAGGAACTCAATCAATTTTTGGAAACAGATGTCTCTACCAGTGACAACGATAGGAGAAATTTCTATCATCGCCTTAAGGGGTTCATTAATATTTCTTAGAAATAATTGTTACAATTAGGTTACCATCTAAATTTCTCAAAGATGTTTCTATTTCTTTTCTAAAATTTAATGTAAACGTATACTTTATCGCGAGGTAGATTCTACATGGGAGAAACTATTTCATAAATAAATAAATAATGATGAAGACATGAAAATTTAATTTAAAATCAGTAATTGTTTTTTACGCATCGTTGTTTGTTTAAAGAACGTGTTCTTTGTTCGAAATGCTCCAGGCACATTCAAGTTTTGTTTTCTGGTTTGAAACTTGGTTTTAAGGCTTTGCATATCAAAGGAAAGTGTTGTGGTTGTTATTAATTAAAATATATTTTAACAACATTTTCTTAATAAATGACTTCGCAAATTAAAATCAGTTGACGAACGATTGGGTCACATGATTCGTGTTGCGAACCAGTAAGCTTGGATTCAGGGAATGGTGCGTTCAAATCCTACCGTTGGCAGCCTTGAAGAAGATATTCCGTGGTTTCCCATTTTCGCACCAGACAAATACTTGGTATGTACCTTAATTACGCCCTTTTTTTAAGTTATTGAAACCATTCGCTATGCCAGTGCGACGTTGAAGCGCTAACACACGAGCAGTGAAGTTAACGACTAGTGTCATACAAACCACTTATAGAAAGAGGGACGAACAGTGGTGGAATGTGTTAAAATGCTCATCTAGAACTTGTGTATAGAAAACTGTAACACAGACAGTTTTCAGCAGATAGCTGTTGAATGATATAATCTAGCGTGAACCGGTAAAACTCATCTCCCACCTCTCCAATCCGCATCTATCCAGTACCTGCTACAGCTGCGCATGTGCGGGCCGCGATCTTGTGACAGCGTTCATTACATTGTGGTGTACCTCAGCAATTTTGTATTAGACGTCACTTTATATATCTCTCAGAAACGACGTTGTGGCCCCCAAGATAAATTCATCTGAAACAAGTCTCTTAATATAGTTCTGCCCCAATCGAATTATTGTAAATTAAAATTACGATAATTCATGAATTGGTTGTTTTTTACATTGCAAGGATTTCCTTTCTTTTTTTTTACATTTTGCTTTACGTCGCGCGGATACAGTTAGGTCTTATGGCGGACGATGGTAGAAAAAGACTAGGAGTGGGAAGCAAGTGACGGTGGCCTTAATTAGGATACAACCTCAGCATTTGCCTGTTGTCAGGGCTGCCGACAGCGGGTGCAGGGATGTCAATAATTATATTAATCATTAGCTATATTTTTTTCAACAAAGATGTTTGAATCATTCTTCTTGCGCTCACGGTTGACGGTTCGATCCCAGATTAGTTCAAGGGTATTTGAAGGATGGTTATTGATACAGATTTAGGTCGCCAGAATAACCAGAAAACCTAGCTTGAAAGACAGTTCTGGGTTACGTTCGGCTACTCCATTGTTTTCAAAATATGTTAGCATTTGCATAGTAGACACTGGCATCATTCTTCTTCTTTATTATTATTATTATTATTATTATTATTATTATTATTATTATTATTATTATTATTATTATTATTATTATTATTATTATTTACAATGAGTCCGTGGAATGGACGGAGCACTTGTTTCACCCTTCAGCATTGTAACGGCTACAACAAGCTGCTTATTTCACGATGCCAATGGCTATCACAAACCCGCTTTTGCTGTACGCCTATCTCTTATCACCATTTTACCAAAAATACAGAACGAAAATGTCTTTCGAATAAATTGATAATATTTGATTTCCTATTTCAACAAGGCGTGATCATCGAGTAAATTAATGGTTCTAATTTCAACATTTTAGGATTAAGGACAATGGTGTTCTTATCAAAATTCAGATACGTTGACAATACGGTCGTCTTGGACAACCATCTCAACGGTATGAACAGTCGTTGGAAAGTATAAGTACAGCATGAAAACATGGGATTGAAAATAAATGTTAGTAAGGCGGAGTACATGATCTTCAGCAGACAAGTTCATTCCAACGCCTAGTTATTCTTAGGCAGACGATACATCAAGAGAGTGAGCAATTTCAATTGCATGGGGACAAACATAACTGAACAGCTTTATCCAGGAAAGGAAATCAGACAATGGCAAAAATGCCTACCCAAAATTGAATTCCTTCTTTTGTAATAACGTAATCCTAAAACTAAGGCAGAGGATGGTCATAGATTATAGTCTGTTCTGCTATACGGTACAGAAACATGGAGCCTCAAGAGCAACTCAGTTTAACGCCTAGAAGCTTTAGAAATGTGGACCCATGGTGTACGGAATGCTCGGTTAACAAATGAGGAAGTGCTGAACAGGCAAAAGCTAACAGAAAACTCATGACTACAATCAAATGCAGAAAGATCTCTTACTTCGGCAACATACTAAGGAATGACCGCTACTGGATCTTACAGCAGCTATTAGAAGGTAAAATTGACAGACGAAGGCTAGTTGGAAAAAGAAGAACATGGTGGATAAGAAAAATCAAGGAATGGACTGGAATTTAGAGGATTGAAAAGCTATTCTTATTGGAAGCAGATAGCAACGCCTTTGCTGTAGTCAGGGGTCTTGGAATGGCACAAGAAGGATAAAAAGAAGAAGAAGAATTTAAATTAACTCCACATCCAATCAATTGTTGGCAATGTCATTCACCTTACAACCTTACATAAACACTGAATCTCTACGTATTTGATTGATGTATGTTCAAGGGGATGCCAAGCTAAGGTTTTTAATTTGTGCTCGGTCAACCCGGAAGGGCGAGAGTTCGATTCCTATAAAAAAGTCAAAATTTTTATAAACTGGGTTATTACCTCTGGAAATCCTCTGGAATGCCTGGACACTGTGGCCAATTTAAACACTACTAGAATAATGAGGGGAGTTAAAAGAACTTTCGAAAAATCACAACTTATTGACCTGCAAGACAGTTTTGTTAAAAATAACTCTCGAAACTTCTACCAGACTTTCAAGAATCAATTAAAGGAGTATCAAGCACCTAGCATATGCTTCAAAGATGAAAATGGTAGACTTGGCCTAAGCAATGCAGAGAATTGCAAAATACTTGCGAAGCACTTTGATCAAATTTTAAACTGCCCTGAACCCGACCATAAGCTGGAATTCTCTCAAACAGCTGAAAACCTGGAGGAAGATATGCCACCCACTGCTGAAGAAATTAAAGAAGTAATTAACAATCTGAAAAATAATAAAGCTAGTGGAAAAGACACTATAACAGATGAACTTTTGAAATGGTCTCAATCAAAAATCATTGAAGAGCTGCAGTTAAAGATATTTGGAGAACAGGGAGAATTCCAGAAGAATGGAAAGTGGTTCTAGTACACCCAATGCATAAGAAAGGGGACAAACAAAAGATTGATAACTATGGAGGCATCTCACTTCTGTTAATTGCATACAAGGTATTCTCAAAAATATTGCTGAGTAGAGTAGAAACATCACTTGACAAGCAACTGGGTGAGTATCAAGCTGGTTTCGAAAAGGTAGATCTTGTTCAGAACAAATATTTAACTTAGATTCCATAATTCGCCATAGGACATTGAATTCAAAAGACATTGTTGTGACTTCTATAGGTTTTTAAAAGGCCTTTGACTCGGTTGATAGAGAAACCATAGATAAAACAATTCATGAATTTGGAGTGAAAACTAAATTGGCAACTTACTGCAATACGTGAAACACATACTGACACAATTTCAAAGGTGAAATTTATGGGTGAGATATCAAAAATCCTATTAAGATAAATATAGGGGTACGGAAAGGTGACGGTTTGTCACCTCTTCTATTCAACTGTGTTCTAGAGAAAATTGTAAGAATTTGGAATGTAAAGCTTAAAGAACATAACATTTTGCCGGTAAACTTGGGGAGAAAAAAACAAAGGCATTGAAATAAATTGCCTAGCATTTGTAGACGATTTTTCTATATTATCAGAAAACCTAACAAGTGCAACAACACAAATTAATCTCTTGGAAGAAATAGCCAAAGAGACAGGTTTAAGAATCTCCGTAGAGAAAAAGAACATTTATTACAAACAGCAAGATTGCTCCAAAATTTTTGGCAACAGATATTGGTCCAGTGGAAGGGTAACGAAATTCAAATATCTGGGAGAAATAATTCAATAAAATGGTTTAGACAAATCTGCAGTAGAAGAAAGGGTACACAAGATTGGAAGAGCATATGGTATCACAAAGAATTTTCATAACAAAATGTGTCTATCCAAAAATCTTAAAATAAGGCACTACACTACAGTGGTGAAACCTGAATGCCTATATGCAAGTGAATGCATGGTACTAAACTATAGATTAGATAAACTTGAGGTACTAGAAAGGAGAATCATGAGAAAAATCTTAGGCCCTGTGAAAATAAGAGAAGTATGGAAATTAAGATCTAATGATGAAATATACAAGAACATAGAAAACATAACAGAAACAATAAGTAAAATGAGATTGTAATTTTTCGGACATATTTGCAGAATGGGTGATTTCAGATTAACAAAAATGGTTTTCAAGAAACTTTGGGACAAAAAGGCAACACCTATCTGGATTCAAAAAGTAAAGAAATATTTAGAAAGAAATAATATAAGAGAAGAAGAAACTATGAACAGAGAGACTTTTAGAATGAGGTTAGTAAGTATAGAAGGATTCCAAGGAAGATTGAACAAGAAGCCTGGTGCGAAGTGGTCCGAGGACAGAACGAAACAGCATAGTAAAATGATGAAAGAATATTGGAAGGAGGGGAAGAGAAAACAACAACGTATGAAGAACTGAACTGAAATTGGCACGTGGTCCTTAGCAGGCGTCACCCGAATGAATAATAATAATATGGTTTACGTCATTCTAACTGCTTTTACAGTTTTCGGGGACGCCGAGGTGCCGAAAGTTTGCCCCGAACGAGTTCTTTTACATGCTGTTAAACCAACCGACACTGATCTGATGTATATGAGCAGCTTCAAATACCAGCGGACTGATCCAGGATGAACCTGCCAACTTGGCTCAGAAAGCCTGCGTCTTAACCGTCTGAGCCACTCAGGCCGAATGCAAATGAAGAATAACAAGACAAAGTAATACAGTTTTACGCGAGGCAAGTAACCTTTACAATCTGGACGAAGCGGCGAATGAAGAGCGAAAAAGAGTAGCAGAAGTAAATAATAATACACTGACTGACAGTGACAATGCAACACCAAGGAGGAGTGGTTCGAAAGGGATGAAAGTTGGGGAAAAAACAGAGACGGCACGGACGAATAATTGATGTTTATTTCAAACCGATATGCAGGTTACACAATGCGCACGGCATCGACTCAGTAGGATGTAGGACCACCGCGAGCGGCGATGCACGCAGAAACACGTCGAGGTACAGAGTCAATAAGAGTGCGGATGGTGTCCTGAGCGATGGTTCTCCATTCTCTGTCAACCATTTGCCACAGTTGGTCGTCCGTATGAGGCTGGGGCAGAGTTTGCAAACGGCGTCCAATGAGATCCCACACGTGTTCGATTGGTGAGAGATCCGGAGAGTATGCTGGCCACGGAAGCATCTGTACACCTCGTAGAGCCTGTTGGGAGATGCGAGCAGTGTGTGGGCGGGCATTATCCTGCTGAAACAGAGCATTGGGCAGCCCCTGAAGGTACGGGAGTGCCACCGGCCGCAGCACATGCTGCACGTAGCGGTGGGCATTTAACGTGCCTTGAATACGCACTAGAGGTGACGTGGAATCATACGCAATAGCGCCCCAAACCATGATGCCGCGTTGTCTAGCGGTAGGGCGCTCCACAGTTACTGCCGGATTTGACCTTTCTCCACGCCGACGCCACACTCGTCTGCGGTGACTATCACTGACAGAATAGAAGCGTGACTCATCGGAGAACACGACGTTCCGCCATTCCCTCATCCAAGTCGCTCTAGCCCGGCACCATGCCAGGCGTGCACGTCTATGCTGTGGAGTCAATGGTAGTCTTCTGAGCGGACGCCGGGAGTGCAGGCCTCCTTCAACCAATCGACGGGAAATTGTTCTGGTCGATATTGGAACAGCCAGGGTGTCTTACACATGCTGAAGAATGGCGGTTGACGTGGCGTGCGGGGCTGCCACCGCTTGGCGGCGGATGCGCCGATCCTCGCGTGCTGACGTCACTCGGGCTGCGCCTGGACCCCTCGCACGTGCCACATGTCCCTGCGCCAACCATCTTCGCCACAGGCGCTGCACCGTGGACACATCCCTATGGGTATCGGCTGCGATTTGACGAAGCGACCAACCTGCCCTTCTCAGCCCGATCACCATACCCCTCGTAAAGTCGTCTGTCTGCTGGAAATGCCTCCGTTGATGGCGGCCTGGCATTCTTAGCTATACACGTGTCCTGTGGCACACGACAACACGTTCTACAATGACTGTCGGCTGAGAAATCACGGTACGAAGTGGGCCATTCGCCAACGCTGTGTCCCATTTATCGTTCGCTACGTGCGCAGAACAGCGGCGCATTTCACATCATGAGCATACCTCAGTGACGTCAGTCTACCCTGCAATTGCCATAAAGTTCTGACCACTCCTTCTTGGTGTTGCATTTGCTCTGTCAGTCAGTGTATTTGCAGAATGGGTGATTTCAGATTAACAAAACTGGTTTTCAAGTAACTTTGGGACAAAAAGGCAACACCTATCTGGATTCAAAAAGTAAAGAAAGATTTAGAAAGAAATAATATAAGAGAAGAAGAAACTATGAACAGAGAGATTTTTAGAATGAGGTTAGTAAGTATAGAAGGATTCCAAGGAAGATTGAACAAGAAGCCTGGTGCGAAGTGGTCCGAGGACAGAAAGAAACAGCATAGTAAAATGATGAAAGAATATTGGAAGGAAGGGAAGAGAAAACAACAATGTATGAAGAACTGAACTGAAATTGGCACGTGGTTCTTAGCAGGCGTCACCCGAATGAATAATAATAATATTGTTTACGTCATTCTAACTGCTTTTACAGTTTTCGGGGACGCCGAGGTGCCGAAAGTTTGCCCCGAACGAGTTCTTTTACATGCTGTTAAACCTACCGACACTGATCTGATGTATATGAGCAGCTTCAAATACCAGCGGACTGATCCAGGATGAACCTGCCAACTTGGCTCAGAAAGCCTGCGCCTTAACCGTCTGAGCCACTCAGGACGAATGCAAATGAAGAATAACAAGACAAAGTAATACAGTTTTACGCGAGGCAAGTCACCTTTACAATCTGGACGAAGCGGCGAATGAAGAGCGAAAAAGAGTAGGAAAAGAAAATAATAATAATAATGTGTGGAGGAAGCCGAGGGTACCAGGTGTATGCATAAGTCTTTTCCGGTTTCACTAAGAGATGGAGCCAGCGAACAGTACGCAGTGTATGAATTTGACACATACGTCAGTTTGTTTGTCTGACATTAACCCACCAACACACACAAGTTGAGCCCGTCAAACACTAGCGTCTGTGTTGTATCTTCCAGTGATCATTTTTATTTTTTTATTTATTTACTTATTTATTATGGTTTCGTTCATGTGGTGAAGTTAGGGCACACGGCCCTCTCTTACACTTAACCACAATAGAATAAATAATATTAAGGTTGCCTATTACCAATAATACTAATTACACTCCTTATACTATTTCCTAAATTAAACTTAAGTTACGCATCCACACAATATGCAGCTTATTAGCTCGTTACTTCAGTCCTCTTTTCTATCTCACACAGACACTTGCACATACACTTACAATGTACACACTTATCAACTACCCTTACGTTTATATTATATAAAACTAACAGAAACAATTTTTAATTTTACAATTACCAATCACACGCACACAATACACACCAATACACACTTCAATCGGTATCTCTCAACAGGAAGTCTCGGCAAGATATTTTAAATTTGGGGAAAGATTCAATGCCCCTGACACTTACTGGCAGGGAATTCCAAAGCCTGGATCCGGTTACAATGAAAGATTTATTATACACAGAAGAGTGGTGAAGAGGAATAGCTAAAGTAGAGCCCGAGCGAGTGTTACGATTATGGAAGGAAGAGAGGAAGTGAAGTTTGGATGAAATATACAGGGGGGAGTTACTATGCAGGAGTTTGTGTATTAAAACAAGTATATGATATTCACGTCTCTTATCAGGTTTTAACCAGTGCAGTGCTTGATCATATCGACGTTTGTGTCTGAAAAGAACAATTGAGGCACGCATTGCTTTTATTATTTAATAACAAGAAAAAAAAGGCTGTGGAAAGTCATCTTTTGCTGGTAGAAACATATGGTGAACACGCTTCAACGATTAGAACATGTGAGACATAGATTCGACAATTTAGACGTGATGATTTCAATGTGAAAGACAGTGAGCGCTCTGATACACCACAGACTCTTGAAGACCGGCGAAACCGTTAATGCACAACGTTATCTCCAACAAATTAGTAATTTAAATCACGCATTGATCGAAAGACGACCTGAAGTGATTTTGTTACACGACAATGCGGCGTCTCACACAGCAAAACCAGTGAAAGACACCTTGAAATCGCTTGGATGGGACATCCTTCCACGCCCGTCGTACTGCCCCGACCGGGCGCCATTTATTACCTCTTCGCATCAATGGGGCACTCGCTCGAAGAACATCACTTCAGCAGTTTCGAGGAAGTTGGAGAATGGCTCCACGAATGGTTTTCCGCAAAATGCAAGCAGTTTTACTGACATGGTATTCATAACTTACCTGAAAGATGAGCGAAGTGTGTAGAAGCCGATAACCAATATGTTGAATAAACAAAAAATGAATTTCCCTTGAGAATCACGTGTTTTCTTTACCACAAAAAACGGTGAAAACTTAGGTATACACCTGATATGATTTCAACAATTTACACTGAGGAGGTAGGCCAGCTCTTCAATCAAGGCTGTGAGAAGAAGTGTACGTGTCTATTAATATAGGACTAGATGAAAATTGAGGCTACGAGCAAGTATTACTCCATACAAATGTCACCATCCTACTTGTGACTCACCAAGTACAGTTCTATAGAATGAAGGGCTCCGTGCAAGTGTTCCAAACCCGTAGAGTGTTGCTGGAAGGAAGTATGACAGAAAAATCCGGAGCAAACGGAGAAAAACCTGTCCTGCCTTCGCTTTCTCCAGCACAAATCTCACACCGAGTGACCGGGATTTGAATCACGAAACCCAGCCGTGAGAAGCCGGCATGCCTCCGCCTGAGCCACGAAGGCTGTATAATAATAATGATAATAATAATAATAATAATAATAATAATAATAATAATAATAATAATAATAATAATAATAGTGATAATAATGAGAAGAATTCTGAGAACCTTATATGCCTCTAACAACATTCTGTTCCTCGTTTTTGACAGTAACACTCTCTCCCTCCAAGAAAATCAGTCGCGGTGTTAGTACATCAATCCAGACATATCCAAAGGCTGTCCATGAAGCAGTTGTTTTCGTTGGGTGTGGCTACACGTCAGTTAGTAGGGGCTTTACAGTGTCCCATGAGGGCAGGGCCATTCCCATAGGTTCATGTAATCGGATGTGTGTGTCAAACGGAAGCCCCTTCAGAGTTTGACGTATTTTCACACGTATCATCCTGCTATACAGTCCTCTCAGTCTTAAGGGGGTGCTAATCAACATAGCAATCTTTTAACATTGTTGGGAAGAATTGCAATTATCAAACAACTGATATATTCATTTTGTGGAGTCGTATCTTATTAATTTCTTTCTTTAATAATGTGTTTACTGCCACGGTACTAATCTGAACATCTTTTCGGTATATCCTCAGTGTGTACGGAGAAAACTGATCTAACAAAATTACTTATTTCTCGGTAATATTTTATTTTCGTTTAGATTTTAAAATATTTATTTTTTGAGTGGAGATTTTATATTCTAATATTAATAATTTAAGCTCAGATTGATGCAGTACAACGAAAAAATATCATGCTGAAAATTCTATGATGGAACTGACTCTTTCAGAGAAAATGCACCTTTTATAAGAGAAGTAAGTCTTGGTGCATAATGGGTAAAGTGAACTATTTACCTATCCACTTACTGTAAATGCCACGCCCATCTTTTAGAATCAACTTCAAACGTCCACGACATGAAAAATAGAAGAAAAATCAACAAGAAAAGAAACAGCTGATTTAAATTAAACAATGTATGAACGATTAAATTTGACAACATTTTTTCACCATTTCGAACTGGAGCCTCGGTTAATGTCATCCTAATGATCTACTTGTATTTTCCATCCTCGATGTAAGACCTTCCACCATTCACTTCCATTCTCTCTCTTACAAGATTCTAATCCTTCAACGCCAGAAGGATCGAAGGATGTTGGTAGATCGCTCAAGCATCAGATAATCAAAGTACAATCAGGTGTACAAAGAATTTAAAACTTTATCGGGATGTTTCCCATAGCATCTCTCCATAAATAGGAGCTCTTGGACAAAGTTTCACAGGACCGCTAGCGATATTTCTCCTTTTATTGTATCGGAGAACCGCAAAGAACAACGAAGTTTGTATATGCGATTCTAAATGTAAGGGGCAGTCAAATGAAAACCGAACAATTACCATAACAGACATTCCGCGCTAAAGGTGGTAACACTGTAGTTACATATAATACTGCATAGTGACAACTCACAGATGCATGCAGTTGTTGGGTTATGTCTTTGTTAGTGCGTGGACTGGTCTTGTGTGTTCGAACAGCTGCAGAAATGGAGGCAAACAAAGAAGAGTAGATAAGTGTGGTTCGTTTTCTCGTGGCTGAGGGCGATGGAATACGCGAATATCATCGCCGAACGTTTGTTGTGTACGGAGAACACTGCATGTCCGTGACGAGTGTGGACGTGTGGGCGCATATCACTGCAGGACAGGCCCATCGAGCCATTACTCCTGATGTGATAGGGCGGATCAATGGACTTATCCGGGAACACCCACGAAGCACGGAGGAAGACACACTTTCGTGGACGTCAGTTACATTCGGACGAGGAAGTGAAAGAGAGGGTAAGGTTGTACACCCGTCTGCGACCTTCCTCTTTCTACAAAATTGGAGTTGACCGTCTCGTTTCCCAGTTGGATAAATGTATTACCACTTTTGGTAATTATTTTTGAATAAAAGCATTCCATGGTCACGTTGTAGCGGGTGTTCGGTTTTCACTTGATTCCCCCTTATACATTTTAGGCGTGAGGACTTTACCGAGAGTTTTGTGTTTCAGGCTCCCTCCGAATCATCCCTCCTTCTAATGTTTCTGAACAGCACGTGGCTAATATCCTACCCACCTTTATCGTTAAATATAAAATTTCATGAAAAACCGCCGGTGAGTTTTCCCGGCAAACTGAACCCCACACAGACTATTATTTGTCATGTCCGATATATAAAACAATTACCAGGTTAATATTCAAAAGGGACGGACACGAAAAAACTATTTTATATGTATAAAGATGTGATGGATCTTATTAAGCAACTCAATTTATCGTTCAGATTACATCCTTGAGGTCCCTTCTTTGCAATTTTCTGGAAGTGCCCAGATGTTCTCGTGCTGCTTATAATTAACTAGATTTATTTCGCATATGGCTTACTGGATACAATCGAGAAACGTAATTACGTTCATCACTATATTATAAACAAACATCTAGTTCTTGAATGGAGTTCAGGGTTGCCATTAGAAATTCCTCATACTCTCCTCCGTAAGCTCTATTTCCGCAGTCTTCTCTAGTATGTTGTATGGTCTGCCGTGGAGCGCCCATTTCACATGAGGTGCACTTGAAGAGTGAGTCTCCACATCTTCCCTGCCCTGTTCCCAACCGACTGAGTGTTGTATAATTAACTAGAATTTACATATTATTGATGTATCTTCATCCCTCTGTCCCCAGCAAGATGCCAGAGAGTTGTAAAATTTGAAATAATAGTCGATGTATGGGGGGAGTTTTCAAACGAACTTTCAGGTCACTGGTTTCTATTCTACATAAGTTTGGAAAATCCATTAAAAGAATCATGATACAAGCCAAAAGTTAGCTTGCTTCTTAAAATCCAAATTGGCTTCTCATCTTAGTTATCACTCCGATCCTCTGATCCTTTCAGTCCAGTTGTGGGCAAATAGTGACGAACTCACATGTGTAGGTTAGTATAAGTACACTTCCGTGCCGAGGTTGATACTCGTAATTAAAACGTTACACATCGATATTCTGGCGTGTCCACTCCCACAACGAAGACAAGTGTCGGTTGAGTAGAATACATTACTTTACTGTAATAATAACCATAGCATTTAGTCCATACGTTTATAAATGGAAATTAACAACATTAATTGTTACGTAAACACGCGGATGCTAAATAGAAAACTGAAGTTCTATTATTATTATTATTATTATTATTATTATTATTATTATTTGCAACTTGCCTTACGTCGCACCGACACAGGTATGTCTGTGAAGGAAGCAGCCGTGATCTTAATTATGGTACAGACCCAGAATTTGTCATGTGTAAAAATGGAAAACCACGGTATGCCGTCTTCATGGCTGCCAACAGTGGGGTTCAACCCACTATCTCCTGAATGTAAGCTCAAAGCTGCGCGCCCCTAACCGCACGGCTAAGTCGCTCGGTTTATTGTTATTATAATTGTCCCGCAGGAGTTATTTTACGTGCCAGCAAATCTAGCGACGGGGTGCTGACATATTTGAGCACCTTCAAATAACCCCGGACTGAGCCAGGATCGAACCTGCCAAGTTGGGGTCAGAAGGCCAGCGCCTCAACCATCTCACCACCCAGCCCGGCACTGTGCTATATAACTGGCCAGTAATAATAATAATAATAATAATAATAATAATAATAATAATAATAATAATAATAATAATAATAATAATAATAATAATAATAATAATAATAATAACTAGCAAATGTACCCGTGCTTCGCTACGGTATTCTACATTGTATGCGGATATTGACGTAAATACTGTGCGTGCAGTAAATGAGATTGTTTTAAAATTGCATGTCTCTTAGCCTTATCCGAGAAATAGCATGGGGAGCTCCTCACACGTTGTTTCCAATGTAAAGTGAGGGTTGCGGAGTTGTGATGATAACGGCAGGCTCACTTGCCTACTGCCATTCACAATCGAGTTGGCAAGTTTACGTTATAATTGCAGGCCCCATTGCCTACTGCGCGGTCACAATGGGAGTTTTAGTTACAATGACAGGCCCATTTCCTACTTTCAGACAGATTACATTTGAGGAATTTTTATTATAATAGCAGGCAACTTCCCTACCACCAGTCAAAATTGAGTTGTGCAGTTATCATTATAATGACAGTCTCTTTTTACTGCTGCCAGCCAGCTTACTGCCAGTCCGACAGAATTAGTGAGTTTCCATGAAAATAGCAGGCCACTATGCCTAATGCTTATCAAATTTTAGATTGGAACATTTGTTTATAATGGTGGGCACCCCGGCCTAAAGCCAAACACAATAGGGTAGGGGACTTTCGAACAAAACTGCATGATCCCTTGCCTTCTGCAAGACAAATCGAGAAGTGAATTACTCATTAAAATGGTGGGCCCTCCTTACTAATGCCAGTTACACAGGAGTTGGAGAAGGACCCCATTCCTACTGCCAGCAGTCAAAGTCGGTGTAGGGAGTACTGATTATAATAGCAGACACACCCTTTCTCGATCGCTACAAATCGACATCAATGAATATATATAGATGGTTATACGAAAGTATATGCATGTTTACAATATTGCAGACCTTCATTTACAGATTAACTGCTGCTAAACGGTACGTCATATTGACAAAGGATTGTAACATTAGGCGCAGGATTTAGCGATCTAAATGGCTGGTCCTATGATATTTTTTCGCATCTCATCTATTCATGGGTCAGATTGAGTCAGAAAAGTTGAATAGGTTGAAATTTGTGTAAGATTACCTTACATTGCATTACTTTTCGGATAATTATGTGACATAGCATTTGACTCACATATGAGTACTGGGTGGGCCATTGTTCGTGTAGAGTTTGATCATACTATCTTTCCTGTAAGTGATTGAAAGTATGAATTATATAGGTAAAGAGTCCAAATTTACTTAAAATCGAGAAATAGAGACGAATCTAACGTATAAGCGATACAGATACGACTAAAAGTCATAATACCAAGGTTGAAGATCACCCCTAATTCAAAGAAGATTGTGCCATCCGTTATGTGATAGGACTTCCCGTTTATCTCACGAAATACCTCGAAACGAAGGTCTGCACCATCATTAAAATTGCTTCCATATTTCGATATTCTTCGGGGATAAAAAATGAAAAAATAAAGATCGGTGAAGTTTTTCGTTCTTTACAGGCTGAAACGTATAATTTTGCCAAATTTCAATTTTCTTGCTTGTCTGGCAGATTATGCTGCAATCTGGATTTTGGGGGGGTAAGGGGTAAAAATGATAACTTTCAGGAAATTAATCCAAAAAAATATGCAGACGATCATTATTACCCCTAAAACGGGTATCTGTACAAAAATTTCACCAAAATAGTCAATGTACAAGCACACACAGTTGTTACGATTTTATTTATATAGATAGATAAGGAATCTGCTCCACGTAGAACACAATTTGGCTACGTCCGCTGGACTTAACCTGCAAATCCAACCGTTCATGATATCTCACTTATTAATCCTCTTGTCGAAAAATTCACATGAGAACAAAAGTTTTAGAAATGGATTTCCATTAAGGATTGTAGATTTCGATTAATTTCGGATGTCCATATTTTGAGGAAGTGCAAAATCATGGTTCCGGTTTCGGATAAACCCCAGTAAATTTTGGTATTCAGAAATAATATTGCCCTAAAACCTACACAAGGACAGGTGGATTCTAAATATCAAGTTTGGTAGAAATATATTCAAGAGTTTTCAAGTTATAAAAACTCATACAATCAAACCGACAAACAGACACAAAAGTTAAGAAATATGCAGATAGTCATTATTACAACTGAAACGGATAACTGTACGGAAATTCCGCCAAGATAGCCAATGTATAGACAGACGGTCGTTGCGATTATATTTATATAGATGACAGACAAGCATGGGCACGTTTGAAAGTGCAAACCTTCATTTCGAGATTTACTGCTCCTAAACGGTACATCATACCAACAAACGGTTTGCAGCCTCAGACGTCCCTTTTATCGCTATAAATGTTTGGTGTTAAAACATTTTCTCGTATCTCACATATTTATGGGTTCGATTGAGTTACGATATTTGAATGGGGTGAAATTTGGGTACATTTTCATCATTTTACATTATTTTTCACATACTGATGTGGAAGCTAGAATCATAAAATTGGGTTCGCATATAGCCATTGGTCGTGTCAATGTGCGTGCCAAATTCGATGACCCTACCTTTCCTATAAGTGTGTCAAACTAAGTAATACACGTGTAAAAAGCACAAAATTTACGAACCATGGAAGTATGCAGCCAAATCTACCCTATAAGGGAGAGAGAGAGAGAGACGACAAAATATCACATGACCAAAGTTGTAGATCACTCGAAATTGAACGGAGATCGTGCCAACCGTTTTGTGATAGGACTTACCGTTCAGCAGCGAAATACCTCGAAACGAAGGTCTTCAGCGTCATTAAATTGCCTATATTTCGTTATTATTATTTATAAAAAGTGAAATATTTAAAGATCTTGGAAGTTTGCCGTAGGTTACCGGCTAAAACGTATACATTTGCTTAATTTCAATTATTCAGCTCGTGTGGCAGATTGTGAGTCAATCTTGATTTTCGACAGGGAAGGGGGTGTGTAAAATTTAGGACTTCCAGGAAACTATAGCTAAAAATATGCAGGTGGTCATTATTACCAGTTTAACGGAAAGCTGTACGAAAATTTCGCCAAAATAGTCAATGCACAGACACACGGTCGTTACGGTATGATTTATCTAGATAGATAAGGAATCTGCTCCGCGTATAACACCTTTTGGGCTATGTTCGCTAGACTTAGCCTGAAAACCGACCTTTCATGTTATCTCCCTTATTAATCCTCCCGTTGAAAAATGCACATGAGAAAAAGATATTAGAATTGGATTTCCAAACAGTTTGATCGATTTTCAGTCAGGTTGGTCTTGTACTTTATATATTGTGGGAGAGTAAAAATCAACATTTTGGTCTCCTATAAAACCCCAGTCCATTCCGGGAATTTGAAATGGTATAAACCTTAAAACCTACCCTTGGAGGGGTGGATGCTAAATATAAAGTTTGGTTCAAATATCTCAGTGGTTTTCAAGTTGTAAGAAATACGCTTTACGCGCACCCGCTCTTGCATTAAGTCCGGTGGGACTTGTACCGAAAAACTGTCCGTTAATGATGTCTCCGTTATTAATCCTGGTATCGAAATGATGCACATGAGAAAAAAGGTTTAGAAATTAATTTCCATTAAGGCAGGTAGATTTCAATTAAGTTTGGTTGTGTATATTTTGAGGGAGTGCAAAATCACGGTTTCGGTTTCGTTTAAACCCACAATTAGTTCAGGGATTTAGAAACAATATATTTTCCCTAAAATCTACCCAAGGACAGGTGGATTCTAAATATGAAGTTTGGTGGAAATATATCCAGTAGTTTTCAAGTTATAGAAAGACAAACAAACAAACAAACAAACAAACAAACAAAACTAACAGACACCGAGGAAACCTACCCTTGGACAGATGGATGCTGTACATAAAGTTTGGTTCAAATATCTTCAGTAGTTTTCAAGTTGTAAGAAATACGCTTTACACGCACCTGCTCTTGCGTTAAGTCCGCTGGGATTTGTACCGAAAAACGGTCCGTCAATGATATCTCTGTTATTAAATTCTGTTATCGAAATGATGCACATGAGAAAAAAAGGTTTAGAAATTAATTTTCAATAAGGCAGGTAGATTTCTATTAAGTTTCGTTGTGTATACTTTGACGGAGTGCAAAATCACGGTCTCGGTTTCGTGAAAATCCCCACTCAATTCAGGGATTTAGAAACGATATTTGCGCTAAAACCTACCCAAGGACAGGTGGATTCTAAATATGAAGTTTGATGGAAATATATCCAGTAGTTTTCAAGTTATAGAAGGACAGACAAACAGACATCAAAGCTAAAAATTATGCAGATGGTCATTATTACACCTGAAACGGATAACTGTACGGAAATTTCGCCAAAATAATAAATGTGCAGACACACGGCCGTAACGATTTTATTTATATAGATAATAATAATAATAATATTGTTGTTGTTTGAGTCATCAGTCCACAGACGGGTTTGATGCAGCTTCCATGCCACCCTATCCTGTGCTAAACTTTTCATTTCTACGTAACTCTTGCATCATACAACTGCTCTAACCTGCTTGTCATATTCATACTTTGATCGACCCCTACCGTTCTTACCACCTACACTTCCCCCAAAAACCAACTGCACAAGTCCTGCGTGTCTTAAGTTGTGTCCTGTCATTCTATCTCTCCTTCTCGTAAAATTTAGCCACAACGATCTCCTCTCACCAATTCGTTCAGTATCTCTTCATTCGTTATTTCAACGTTCAATCTCACCTTTAGCATTCTTCTGTAACACTACATTTCAAAAGCTTCTATTTCCTTCCTTTCTGAGCGAGTTATCGTCCATGTTTCACTTCCATACAATGCCACGCTCCAAACGAAACTCTTCAAAAATATTTTTCTAATTCCTATATCAATGTTCGAAGTGAGAAAATTTCTTTTCTTAAGAAAGCTCTTCCTTGCTTGTGCTATCCTGCATTTTATGTCCTCCTTACTTCTGCCATCATTAGTTATTTTGCTACCCAAGTAACAATATTAATCTACTTCCTTTAAGACTGCTTTTCCTAATCTAATATTTCCTGCATCACCTGCCTTCGATCGACTGCACTCTATTACTTTTATTTTGGACTTATTTATTTTCATCTTGTACTCCTTACCCAAGACTTCGTACATACCATTCAGCAGCTTCTCAAGATTTCCTGCAGTCTCAGATAAAATAACAATATCATCGGCAAATCTCAAGGTTTTGATTTCCTCTCCTTAGATTGTGATTCCCTTTCCAAACTCCTCTTTGATTTCCTTTATTGCCTGTTCTATGTAAACATTGAAAAGGAGGGGGACAAACTGCAGCCTTGCCTCACTCCTTTCAGGATTGCTGCTTCTTTTTCAAAGCCCTCGATTCTTATCACTGCAGACTGATTTTTATACAGATCGTAGATAATTCTTCGTTCTCGGTATTTGATACCAATCATCTTCAGAATCTTAAATAGCTTAGTCCAATCAACATTATCGAATGCCTTTTCTAGATCTACGAATGCCATGTACGTAGGCGTGTCCTTCTTGATTCGATCCTCTAAGAGCAGATGTAAAGTCAGGATTGCTTCACATGTTCCTACATTTCTTCTGAAGCCAAATTGATCTTCTCCCAACTCAGCTTCAACTTGTTTTTCCTTTCCTCTGTAAATAATACGTGTTAAAGTTTTGCAGGCATGAGACACTAAACTAATGGTGCGGTAGTTTTCACACTTGTCAGCATCGGCCTTCTTGGGAATAGGTATAACAATATTCTGCCAAAAATCGGATGGGACTTCTCCTGTCTCATACATCTTACACACTAAATGGAATAACCTTGCCATGCTGGTTTCTCCTAAGGCAGTCAGTAATTCAGAGGGAATGTCAGCACTTCCAGGTGCCTTGTTCCTATTTAGGTCACTCACGGCTCTGTCAAACTCTGACCTCAAAATTGGGTATCGCATTTCATCAGCATAAACAGCCTCTTCATGATCCAGAACCAAATTATCTACACCTTTACCTTGATACAACTGTTGGATATGCTCCTGCCATCTTTCTTTGTCTTCTTTCCCCAGAAGTGGCTTTCCATCTGAGCTCTTAATACTCATCCACCTAGATTTCCTTTCTCCAAAGGTTTCCTTGATTTTCCTGTATGCAGCATCTACCTTTCCCAGGACCATACAACCTTCGACATCCTTGCACTTCTCCTTCAGCCATTCTTCCTTAGCTACCTTTCACTTTCTATCCACTTGATTCTTTAATCGCCTGTATTCTTTTCTGCCCTCTTCATTTCTAGCATTCTTGTATTTTCGTCGTTCATCAATCAGGTCTAGTATCTCCTGAGTTATCCACTGGTTCTTTGTTGATCTTTTCTTCCTTCCTAACATTTTTCAGTAGCTCTATTGATTTTATTTTTCATGACTCTCCACTCTTCCTCTATTGTGTTTCCTTCAGCCTTTTCATTTAGACCTTGTGCAACATGTTCCTTAAAACAATCCCTCACACTCTTTTCTTTCAACTTGTCTAGATCCCATCTTTTTGTATTCTTTCCTGTCTTCAATTTCTTCAGCTTTAGATGGCATTTCATGACCAACAAGTTGTGATCAGTGTCCACGTCTGCTCCTGGGAAAGTTTTGCAATCCAACACCTGGTTTCTGAATCATAATGAAGTCTATTTGATACCTTCCAGTATCCCCAGGTCTCATCCACGTATACAGTCGTCGTTTGTGGTGTTTGAACCAAGTATTATCAAGGACTAAATTATGATCAGTGCAGAACTCAACCAGCCGACTTGCTCTATCGTTCCTTTGTCCCAATCCAAATTCTACCTTCTCTTCCTTGGCCTACCACTGCATTCCAGTCTCCCATCACAATTAGATTCTCGTCACCTTTTACATATTGTATTGAATCTTCTATCTCTTCACATATTCTTTCGATTTCCTCATCATCCGCTGAACTAGCAGGCATATAGACCTGCACTATTGTGGTGGGGATTGGTTTGGTGTCTATCTTCACAACAATAATTCTTTCACTATGATGGTCGTAGTAGCTTGCCCGCTGCACTATTTTCTTATTCATTATTAAACCAACTCCTGCATTTCCCCTGTTTGATTTTGTGTTGATAATTCGGTAGTCGCCTGACCAAACATCCTGTTCTTCCTGCCAACGTACTTCACTTATACGAACTACATCTAACTTTAGTCTATCCATCTCCCTTTTCAGATTCTCTAATCTACCACAACGATTCAAACTTCTAACATTCCACGCTCCGACTCGCAGAATGTCAGTATCTATCTTCCTGATGATCGCCCCCTCTCGTGTAGTCCCCACCCGGAGACTAGTTTACCTCCGGGATATTTTACCCGGAAGGAAGCCATCATCAGTACATCATTCATACAGAGAGAGCAGCATGTCCTCGAGAGTTAGTTAGGCTCTATTTTCCAGTTGCTTTCAGCCGTATAGCAGTATCAACATAGCTAAGCCATGTTGAGTATTATTACAAGGCCGTACCAGTCAATCATCTAGACTGCCGCCCTTGTAACTACCGAAAGGCTGCTACCCTCCTTTCGACGAACCATTCCTTAGTCTGGTCTCTCAACAGATACCCATCCGATATGGTTGCACCTGCGGCTCGGCTATCTGCTTCATTGGGACACGCAAGCCTCCCCACCGCGGCAAGGTTACATGGTTCGCAGGGGAATAATAATAATAATACTAATAATAATAATAATAATAATAATAATAATAATAATAATAATAATAATAATAATAATAATAATAATAATATAAACAGCTTTCATACCGTGAGTTTAGTCATGATAGCGCGCTGACCTTTACCCAAAAGGTCCCGGGGTCGATTTGGGGAAGTTGGAGGGATTTATCTTTTACTGTGAATGTTTAATTTCTGTGGTTCTAAGATTGGGTGAGTGTTATTTCTCTACCACACCTTTCCTACTCAACAACATATTACAGTAATCTCCATTATATTTACACACAGTTAGTAGTCTATCACAGGAAGGTACTGGCCACCTTCATCAAAAGTTTCTGCTTTACGAGAGCCACCCCAGGCTTAAATATCCTCACGAAATTATTATTATTTTTATTAAATTTGGATGAAAATATCTGTTAATTTTGCAGCTGCACGTAATGTGTATTCCCCTGTTGAAAACGTTAAGTCATTTCTAGTTGATTTTCTTTAGGTCGTCGTGGTGTTTCAATTCATACTTCTTTGCCTTAGAAAACAAATCTTTAAGAGACGCAGAAATAATAAATTGCTTCACTTTATCTGACACGAATTGGGACGCATTCTTACCAGTCTTTAGATGATATTTTGGGAAGATAGTTAAATTATGACCATTTACATTCTGCCTGAAGATTACACAGACTAAATACACTTCTACGAAGGGCTTCTAAAAGTAAATTACGCATTATTATGGCAGGCCATATAACTTTTCTTGAATGCTGCATTACACTACATAGTGGCACAGGTACACGACACAACATAGTCACCAAGTCTACGTAAACAACGGCCTGAACGTTCTACCAATCGTTCAGTTCCTCGACGATAGAAATCCGTTCCTTGGACACGGAGGCATTCGAGAACCGCTGTGTGAACTTCCTCATCAACGAAAAATCCCCTCCCTCCCTCCCCCCCCTCCCTCCCTCCCTCCCTCCCTCCAGATGTTCCTTCAGTTTGCCGAAAATACTGAAATCGCATGGTGCAATATCCGGCATGTATGGCGGATGCTTCCATACCTCCCATCGAAGACGTTGAAGCAAACTTGAGTTGTGCGCACCGCATGAGGTGTAGCATTGTCGTGCAGAAGAACAATGCCTTTGCTTAATTTTGCACGCCTCTTGTGCTTTATGGTATCTCTGAAGTACGTATCCAGTTGACATGCTATTTCACCCACACACTGTGATGCACCTCTTATCAGCACCGCAGCAGAACTGTGTCTGCAGAAAGCCTGGAACATGTACTCTCTTCTGACATTGCGCCACTCTTGTTCCCCTATGGTCTTAGCATGGGACAACGTGTGTAACTTAATTTTTGAAGTCCCTACGTATTTCTCTATAGATAGATAGAAATCTCCGTACATGCCATGAAGTCCCTGGGAGGAGTAAAACATTAAAAGCTTCCACAGTTCTTAACCTTGCCACTAAATGGGATAGAATGGGTGGCTCTAACATAATCTTTGTGTCATTACAGTAACATTTGTTCATCAGCATGTTATTAAAAATGTGTAGCACGTGATGGGACACATTTTGAACACATATTGTACTTTTTTTGCTAGTGGCTTTACGTCGCACCGACAGAGATAAGTCTTATGGTGACGATGGGATAGGAAAGGCCTAGGAGTTGGAAGGGAGCGGCCGGGGCCTTAATTAAGGTACATCCCCAGTATTTGCCTGGCGTGAAAATGGGAAACTACGGAAAACCCTCTTCAGGACTGCCGACAGTTGGATTCGAACCCACTATCTCCCGGATGCAAGCTCACAGCCGCGCGCCCCTGACCGCACGGCCAACTCACCCGATACATACTGCAAAACAGCAATTGAATAATATAGCTGTGGCATGTGTTTTAACGCATTCGGTATATGTAAATCTGTATGCGTGTATGAAAAATAGAGAGAGGGAGAGTGTTGCAATTATTATTATTATTATTATTATTATTATTATTATTATTATTATTATTATTATTATTATTAAAGAAGGGCGATATATCGCAGGTTCATGGACACTAGAGAGAAGAGAAGGAATACTCTCAAAACGTAGGGCAGTGGAATCCAGGAATGAAGGAAATGGCGTATAGATGTCTGCAACTCTATAGTGAATAGAATGCGAGTTGTGTTTTCAGTTCAAAGGTCTCTTTGATTCATCAGTTCTTTACTAGCTGGCCATATATTTTTCTTGGCAGTTTCCCAATTAGCCTTACGCACAATGCACCGCGCCTGGGAAAGCAGCTCACTCCGTAGCTTCACAAACTTGCAGAGAAATCAACCACGGTAGAGGTTTCATGTTTGAACCATGAAGTTTTGAGGTAAATGCCGACATATGTCAGAATTCATATTTCTGCTGTCAGTGGCAAAGGATAACTCAAAATAGAAATATTACGTGATTATGTTGTAATCTTTGTTAATTTTAGAATACATAATCATGGCTTTCAAATTAAAACGCTATCGGTCGCAGAGGCCTCTTACTGAGCGAGTTCCTGCCGGTCGATAATCTGAGTTGTTTCGGGGTACAGACTATTCCAAAAGCCATAGTATTACACATAGATGACTATCGAGCAAGTGGCTGTGCGGGTTGGTTCACATACCTATCAGCTTGCATTCGGGAAATAGTGGGTTCGAACCCCACTGTCGGCAGCAATGAAGACGTTTTCCGTGCTTTTTTCCATTCTTACACCACACCTTAATTAAGGCCACCTTCTATTCTTTCCCCCTCCTAGGCCTTTCCTATCCTATCATCGCCATCTGTGTCGGTGCGACGTAAAGCAAATTGTGAAAATAAAAATAACACCCCTACTACAAAAGGTTCAGTGCTAGAGATGCTGATAGACATTACGCTTACCTGACATAAGATGCTGGATGTGGAGAGCTTGTTCTCCTAAGAAAATCTCATGTTTGAATACTTTCTGAAATAGATCTGCGGCAGAAATACTTTTATCTCACGTTGAATGCTGAGTTTTGATTTTTCTGAAGTGTGGGGTTTAGAATGGTACATTTCATGTTATAACGGAACTTAAGGTTTACACAAACCGTCCCTTATCAGCCTGTCTTCAAACATTTCACTTATTGCAGTTAAAGAATTAGCTGTCCAGTGAAGTTTTTCCGAATCCTTCTTAAACCAAGCTAAACTTGATCCTCATCAGCTCTGCAATAAAACACAGTCAAAATTTGCGAGATAAACCTCTCTAAATTCACAGTCTTCATGAACAATATGGGATAATAAACCTCCTAAGACTAATGGCATATCAAATACCAACTTTTTCATCGTAGAGCTGAATTTCGTTAAGAAAATTGCCTGATTTCTAGGAGCTTCAATAGCGAATCTTAATGCGTGCGAATACGCCCGCTTAAATGGAAACTGGATTCAACAGAATAATACAAACGCCATCTCTTCAGTGACAGCTCGGAACATACCACTTAGTCGAGCAGATCGTCTCCTTTCTACCAAGTCTTCCAAGCACAAACTTCGCAACATTTTCGTAACGCTACTCTTTTGTCGGAAATCGCCTAGAATAAATCGAGCTGCTTTCACGGACTTTTTTCAGTTCTCGAATCACGTAATCCTATTGAGGATCCCATGTACTGGAACCACACTCTAGTTGGGTTCTTACCAGGTACTTATATGCCCTCTCCTTTACATCCTTACTACAACCCCTAAATATCATCATAATCATGTGCAGAGATCTGTACCCTTTATTTACAAACCCATTTATGTGATTACCCCAATGAAGATCTTTGCTTATATTAACACCTAGATACTTACAATGATCCCCACAAAGAACTTTAACCCCATAAACGCAGTAAATAAAACTGAGAGGACTTTTCCTATTCGTGATACTCACAACCCGACTCTTAACCCCGTATATCGTCATGCCATTCCCTGCTGTCCATCTCACAACGTTGTCGAGGTCTTTTTGCAGTTGCTCGCAATCTTGTAACTTAATTGTTACCGTATACAGTATAACATCATCCGCAAAAAGCCTCGTCTATGATTCCAGTTCTTTACTCATATCATTTATTTATATAAGGAAACATAAAATTCCAATAATACTGGCTTGAGGAATTCCCCTCTTAATGGTTACAGGATCAGATAAAGCTTCTTCTTCTTCTTCATAGTACCGTATCAGGTCCCCCTGACGTTGGCGATCACTGTGGTGAATGCAGAACGATCTCTAGCTAGGTGGAAAAGTCTTTCAACACTGTGAATTCCAGTCCATTCTTTGATGTTTCCAAGCCATGATGTTCGCCTCCTCCCGACACCTCTTCGACCCTGTATTTTGCCTCGCACAATCCGTTGTAAGATGAGGTAACGATCATTTCTAAGGATGTGGCCAAGGTAAGAGATCTTCCGGAGTTTTATTGTTTGAACGAGTTCCCGACTTGCTCTTGCCCTTCTGAGCACTTCTTGGTTCGTTAGTCGTGCAACCCACGAAATCCTGAGCATCCTACGGTGGATCCACATTTCAAAGGCTTCCAAGCGTTTCACTGATATGTTCTTGAGAGTCCATGTTTCTACACCATATAGCAAGGCTGACCATATATAGCACTTGACCATCCTCTGTCTAAGTTTTAAATTTAAGTAGTCATTGCAAAAGAAAGATTTCATTATTGTAAATATTTTTCGTGCTATTGCTATCCTCTGTTTCACTTCTTTCTCGGGATCAAGTTGTTCAGTGACAATGGCACCCAGATATTTAAAAGTGGTTACTCTCTCAATCTGTCGGTTGTTTAGTTGTAAGATTGCCTCAGCATTGGCACGTCTGCTGAAGATCATGAACTTGGTCTTGTTTACATTTATTTTTAGTCCCATGTCCTCACTTACTGCACTGATATTATTGAGCAGGAGCTGGAGACCTTCAAAATTGTCACACAGGATGACTGTATCATCCGCATATCTTATGTTGTTAATTATGCCGCCATTTTCTTTTATTCCATATTGTTGATTTTCTAAAGCTGTTTTGAAAATTTTATCCGAGTAAAGGTTGAATAACAATGGAGACAAAACACAACCTTGTCTAACTCCTCTTTGGATGGCTATCTCGTTTGTAGTTTGATTTCCGATTCGGACAACGGCCTTTTGTCTCCAGTAAAGGTTTTCAATAATGCGGATATCTTTGCTGTCAACTCCTATATCCTTTAGGAGTTCTACAAGTTTTGGATGTTGTACTCTGTCAAATGCCTTTTCACCTATTCAGTCACGCTTTTGTATAGTCAGTTAGCCCTAATTTTTTCCAATAGTCTCCCATGATCTACCCTATCAAATGTCTTAGACAGGTCAATCGCAATACAGTCCCTTTGACCTCCTGAATCCAAGCTATCTGCTATATCTTGCTGGAATCCTACAAGTTGAGCTTCCGTGAAATAACCTTTAATAAAACCGAACTGTCTTTTATCGAGCCAGTAATTAATTTAGCAAACATGTTTAATATAATCAGAAAGAATGCTTTCCCAAAGGTTACATGCAACGCATGTCAAACTTATTCGTCTTTAACTTTCAGCCCTATATCTATCACCCTTTTCTTTATACACAGGAGCTACTATAGCAACTCTCCATTCATTGGGTATAGCTCGTTCATGTAAACAATAGTCAAGTAAGTACTTCAGATGTGGTACTATATCCCAAACCATTCTTTAGTTCTTCCCGAGAAATGTTATCAATTCCAGCTGCTTTTCTAATTTTAGCTTTTGTATCTTATTTTAAATGTCATAGGTAAATTTCAATATTTCGTTAGTATTAGTCACCTTCTCTCTCTGGATACTATCTTTGTAACCAACAATCTTTACATAATGCTGACAATATTTCTGCCTTCTGAAATTCCTCGCATACAACGCGCTTTTCCTTTGTTAGCCGTCCAACTACCCCGAAGAAGGTTGCAAACTGAATCAGAGACGGAAAAGAGGCAGGTAGTGTTTGTCTGTCACTGGTCTGAACTCAAGCTACTCAGAGGCGTTAGTCGCTGTGTTTATTAGTGTGAGGTCTCTGCAGCCGGCAGCATATTGGTTTGACAACCCTTAATATAAAATCCATTGATAATTAACAAAAATATTTTTGCAAGCGTTTTAAATTCTCTTTCTGACACTTTTCCTGCACTTTGGTAGGGTCACGGGCCCAAGCAGTTCCGCAAGACCTAATCTTTGTTTACGGCTGGATGCCCTTCCTGAGAGATGTATTCATTAGTGTGTGTTTCTGTGGTGAGTTGTGTGTCTATACGGAAAGGCGTGCACTGGAAATAACAAGAACCATCAGTGCCAGAGTTAGAGGAATTAACCATAAATGGCTGAAATCTCTGACCCGGCCGAGAATCGAACCCAGGACGCTCTGATAATTAAGCCAAGAAGCCGTACTATTCTAAGACTTGACATGACCCCTGCTACCCCTTTATGGTTATATGGGTTGGTTGTTTAAATTTCTGGGACGCAATCTGCACCCGCTCTATGAGCTACAACCACTTTCGTTTCAGTCCTAGCCGAAGTTAATTACAAATTCACACATCAGTAAGGAGACCACACCAACAAAAGTCCCATACTAAATTTATCACATTGAATGAGATGGCCAGACAGGCTGGGTCATGCAGCAAATAGCTGGTAGCTTCAAACCTCTCCAACGTCAGCCCTGAAAATGGTAATCCGTGAATTTCTATTTTCACATCAGACAGATTACCTTTCTTAAGGCCGTCGGCACTACCTTCTGTTTAGTAGCCCTTTTCCATTATTGACAGCCAAGTAATTCCGCATGTGGTAGTCTTTAATAGAAAGTCCACTCTCCTGTGGTTAGGATACCATGAAGAATAGAAGGCCCAATTCCTATTCTTCTTCAAGTGCCATGTCCTCCGAGAATGGTGACGATCAGAGGCATGACATGCGCTTTATCCTTAGCCATTAGGATCAGTGAAAATGTATTGAATTGTAACCACTGGTGGAGATTCCATCCAATTTTTACCCGGATGACAAGGTGAGAAAGCTAAACCGAGTATTACGCATGTAGTGGCTGAAATATTCACGCTTCCTCCTCTTGGTGGACGTAGAGATTTCCATCTCCTTGTTCATACGACGGAGATCTTCCTAATTGGTGACTAGTAATCCAGGGGATTTTCCAAATTCAGCAATATGCCCAGACTTCAATACTTCTATGTTTTTACTCGTAGTATCTGTTGAAGTCCTGGATTCAGTTCCACACAATCAAGCACTGTACACATAACAGTGGAGATGATTATCACGAACAGAAATCGTCAGATCGCGCTGCGTCAGTGTTTTGGACATCTTCCTGAAACAGTTCCTGGCGTCCTCGATCTTACATTGTATTTCTTAGGGGGATACCAGTGATCGTTGACAAGACTCCCTCGATACGTGAAACTGGAAATCTTCTTAACTAACTAGCTGCCATTCTCGATAGCTGAAAAGATTTCTAGACAACAACAAGGCACGTAAAGTATGAGCTTCCCTCCACTTTTCCCTTTTCACACCAAGATTCGCTGAAAACCTATATGCTATTAACTGCTAGGAGAGTGATTCATGTGTTAAGTAGAGCTCTGGATTTCTGAGCTCAAGTCGGTAGGTGCCATTCCGACTTGCTCACTTGCACCAGTCGCTAGATATACCGGCACGCGAACCAACTCCTTCGGAATAAAATTTTCAGTTCTTAGGGTCCCTGAAAGAATTTTTTTTTTTGCTAGTTGCTTTACGTCGCACCGACACAGACAGGTCTTATGGCGACAATGGGACAGGGAAGGGCTAGGAGTGGGAAGGAAGTGGCCGTGGCCTTAATTAAGGTACAGCCCCAGCATTTGCCTGGTGTGAAAATGGGAAACCACGGAAAACCATTTTCAGGGCTGCCGACAGTGGGGTTCGAACCTACTATCTCCCGAATACTGGATACTGGCCGCACTTAACCGACTGAAGCTATCGAGCACGGTGAAATAAGTTAATATGGCGTAAAACTATTATTATTATTATTATTATTATTATTATTATTATTATTATACTAAAACGAATAAAGGGCTACCCTCACTCTATATGTGAGGGAGAGACTACCAAGATGTTCCGATCTTCTTAAATTAAGGGACAGCAATTAAAACGCAGGTATGGAAATACTGTGTACTGTTGATGGGATTGAAACACCAGTTTCTGCATCCCTGTCCTTCTCATAGCTCGTTAGTAAAAAGAATAGGATAGTAGGATTAATTACTCCAGAAGAAATATTCTACTCCACTGAGGTCAACGGAAATACTCTCTGTATGATCTCATGAAATTATTGTACTCAGGGAGGGCGCTATGACAGGGAGAGAATTTCGAAGCTACTCCATACCCCTACTTTCTGTTAATCGCCCTTAAAATTGCTCCACATTCGCCCCCTGAGTCAGCATCACGCGGCTGACCTCTTCCGCATGCAGAGCACGATACCAGTTCTACAAGTTACTACAAGTGCAATTTGTTATCAGTGTAATGTGCATTGTTATTGATAGTAACTAACATAGTAGTTTATAATTCTACAAACGTATCTCTTACACTGATGATGGCGTGACCGGAAGTAATTCCTTTATCATACGGAATTTACAAGTATAATTTTCCTTAAGTACTACTGATACAAACCTACGATTTGGTTACGCGGTGCAGTTAGTTTGAATTCGGGAAATGTCGGTTCTCAAAACGTTGTGCTATGGCTTGCCCTTTCCACACCAGGAAACTGTAGGGGTTGTACGTTAATTAATAATACAGCAGCAACATTCCAATTTCATGTCCTTTCCTATCCCAGTGTCCCCGGCAACGTGCATGGCTTAATGTGACGTTACGCAGATAGCAAAAACGAGGAAGTAATTCCTATTATGTTGTTGATTCAGGTAGGTAAACTTTTAAATGAGCTGTGCCTTAAAATTGTTATCCTGCCAAATATTAAGCATTTTATTTTATAAATGATCACAATTAATATTCCTCTGCTACAGCCAACATGATGTTGGATTCTGTTAATACACGTGGTACAGCGAATCCAACATTTGTAGTTATATATTGAAAGTCTGTACTGTATTTCATTAGATAAAACTTATTTCATCATCATCATCATCATCATCTGTTTACCCTCCAGGTTCGGCTTTTCCCTCGGAATTAGCGAGGGATCCCACCTCTACCCCCTCAAGGGCAGTGTCCTGGAGCTTCAGACTCTTGGTCGGGGGATACAACTGGGGAGTATGACCAGTACCTCGCCCAGGCGGCCTCACCTGCTGTGGTGAACAGGGGCCTTGTAGGGGGATGGGAATATTGGAAGGGATAGGCAAGGATGAGGGAAGGAAGCGGCCGTGGCCTTACGTTAGGTACCATCCCGGCATTCGCCTGGAGGTGAAGTGGGAAACCACGGAAAACCACTTCGAGGATGGCTGAGGTGGGAATCGCACCCACCTCTACTCAGTTGACCTCCCGACGCTGAGTGGACCCCGTTCCAGCCCTCGTACCACTTTTCAAATTTCGTGGCAGAGCCGGGAATCGAACCCGGACCTCCGGGAGTGGCAGCTAATCACGCTAACCACTACACCACAGAGGCGGACACTTATTTGCTTTCTCTAAATATTACTTCATCTTTCGACAAAGAAATGTCATCGAAATCAAAAGCGTAAACCACTTCTGTACGTAATTATGAAAAACTTTCAAAATCTGCTTGATTCCTGGCTTCAATCTAAATTCAGCCACGCATTTTAAGCCTGGTTTGAAGGACTACAATTGCATGCACTCGGTGTTAAGTAACATAACTCTCAAGGAATATAGATGAAATCCAACTCCCAGGCATGCCATTCAGTAAGTAGTTTGTCGCTCAGAATCCACGTGAATGTATATTTAAAATGGCGACTCCTTTCCGTAAAATGGGAAAAATCACTACAAGGGTGTTTATCAAACAGCCATAACACACTTTACATACAATAGGGGTTGACCAAATTGTGTAAAGCCTCTTAAATAATACAAGGACATCATCATATGCGTTATACAGCAAAATAACACATTTGAAGAAGACATTATTATTATTATTATTATTATTATTATTATTATTATTATTACTATTATTATTATTATTATTATTATTGTTACTACAAGTTGCTTTACGTCGCGCTGACACAGATAGATCTTATGACGACGATGGGAGAGGAAAGGGCTAGGAGTGGGAAGGAATCGGCCATGGCCTTAATTAAGGTACAGCAGCAGCAGCATTTGCCTGGTGTGAAAATGGGAAACCACGGAAGACCATCTTCAGGGCTGTCAACAGTGGGGTTCGAACCCACTATCTCCGGAATACTGGTATTATTATTATTATTATTATTATTATTATTATTATTATTATTATTATTATTATTATTATTATTATTATTATTATTATTTAACTCGTAGGATTAAGGAGGGAATTTAATAACTGAAGAGTTATGGATCAAAATAGAGAGAAAGGAATGCTTCATGGGAACTGTTTGATGACCATAACCCGTTCTCACTGACAGTGGGATCTTCTGTATTTGGACATGTTTATTTAGCTATTTGTTATATATCACACTGACTCGGATAATTCCTATGGAGCCAAAGGCATAAGGCAGCGTGAGGACTGAAAAGGAAGTGGCTGGGTTTTAAATTAAGGTGCAGCCCTATTATGTAATCTGGTGTGAAAATGGGAAACCACAGAAAACCATTTTCAGGACTGCCGACAGTGGAATTCGAATCCACTATCTTTCGAATGCAAGCTAACAGCTACATGGTTCGAACTGAGCAGCCATCTCCCTCTGTAATATTTAGTAAAGGTACTTCGTGTTGTCTTCAAATTAAAGTGTACGTGAAACAATCTTCAAAGAAATAGAAATAGAATGGCTATTCTTTTTCTAGGAACTTTCCTCTTAATAATCGTGAGCCAGGTTAAATTACAGACTTTACATTTGTAATGAGATAGTACAGAGTATAGAAGATAATTGTCAGAAGGTTACACGTAAAATGCTCTACATAGAATTACTTTAATGAATTATTGAAATGTTATACAGCATTGAATTCTGTTCTTATACTTTTCAAATCTCATTCTAATGCCATTTTCTTGCTACACACGGTACATAAGGAGCTTTATCCAACTCAGCTTATCAGTAGCACGATTTGCTCATCATGTAGACAAGGCTGTTACGGGAGAACGTGGGTTTCATCCTAAAAAGCTCTCTATCGATACTACAGCAACAATGAAGGAATCAGTTCCACCACAATTTAACGAAGTGGCTTTTGTGGACGAATGTTTTATTTCCGTTGAGTTCTTGGACATATAAAATGTGGGATAGAAGAGCAGATCATACGTGTAATTGGGAAAGACCCTGTTATAATTACGGGAAAGTCCGGAAGTAATGAAAAGAAAGTGGTAACTGATGTGAACTCACTCGCTAATAATTAGGTCACAGGTCGATAACCTGCCACGTGGCAGTAACGCAAGCGCTGCCACCTAGCAGAGAAATGCAGTACGATCTAGTGGGGCGTCGGCCAACTACGGAGAGCCACCTACCAACTACGTGCAGCAGCATGAGATCTGATGCATAACGAAACACACCCTGCCATCTAGCGGGTCGACACACTACCTGTATATCTGTACGAGCTGAACGTGGGAACCATTCGCCATCTAGCGTCATTGGAATTAGGATCGGGACTTATGCGGCGCACTGCGAGATCGATCTGCGGGAATGAACTCGAACTCTAAAACAAGGTTGGTTCAGGAGGGTAATCTGAGATTTATTTCAGCACTACAGATTCTTTGAAGGAACTTTTATTTCCAACGGATCTCAGAGAGCTAATACTAGTTGTGACTGAAACTAACAACTCTTATTCATTCAGTCCATATTAGTTCCTATCCGTTTTCTTTAGTAATTATTTATTGCCAGTCAATTGACAAATATTTACCTTTCCCGTCTTTTCAATTCTTCGTGTCAATTCAGTCCCACACGTCCCGAAACATGTTCTAGTTTTTGCTTCACATAGGAAATGAGCGACATCGAGATCAGCAGTATGTGAAGTCGAAGTTTTCTTGCGTGTGAGTTCTGAATTACTTTTGGCAAGAACTGGAACGGGACTGACCATGGTTTATATGTTAAGGTAACATCCTGGCAATTATCTGGATATGAATTGCGAACGTAGGTTCAATACTAGCTCAGGCGATTCAGAGAGATTAAATGCAACAATGTCCTCCAGGTTATTAAGGAAATTCTGAGGGACAAAATGCGACTGCTTATCGAGAATAATAATAATAATAATAATAATAATAATAATAATAATAATAATAATAATAATAATAATAATAATAATAATAATAACAATTATATTATTATTATCTATATATATAAAAGCAAGTCGGGCTGGAGCGATGTATATATAAATATTTAAAAATGAAAAAAGACGTGAATTAATGAGGCACTTCCAGAAATCTCACAAATTTGAAACTTGGTACGGAGGAAACTGATGCCCCCAGGATCCCTAGAAAAATCGGAAATTCTCAAAATTCCCTGAAGGGGGCACGCCAGGGGGGGCTCAAATTTTGGGCTCAGCATAAGAACACAGTCGTATAGTATATCCAAAACGATAACCTATAGGTTTCGTGGGCTTAAAAATTTTCGGGAATTTCCTCATTTTTATCCCCCATCCCCCCAAACCAAGATGGCGGCACAACCAGCCAGACGAGGTAGACAATTGAAATTTGGTGAAATTATAGCTTTTGGTCCCTAACCGACGGGAAAATTCCAGGATGTTCAAATTTTTCACTTTTTACCCCCAAAGATATCGAAATATGGAGGCAATTTTATTGACTGTGCAGACATTCCTTTTGAGCTATTTTGTGGCTAAACGGTAAGTCGTATCACAAAACGGATGACACAACGTCTCTTCAATTCGGAGTGATCTACAACTTTGGTCCTGTGACATTTTGTCGTATCTCTCTCCCTTATACGTTAAATTTGGCCGTATTTCTGGATTGTTCGTAAATTTGGTGATTTTTACACTTATATTTCATTGTTTGACAGACTTAGAAGAATGATAGGATCATCACGTTGGGTGCGCACATTGGCACGATTAAGGGACATATGTGTACCAAATTTCATGATTCTGGCTTATACATAAGTAGGCAAAAAGTAATGTAAAATGTTAAAAATGCACCCAAATTTCACCCTATTCAGAATTTGAACTCAATTTATCCCCTTAATATGGGAGATACGAGGGTATGGTTTAGAAACAAACATGTAGAGCAATAAATGAAGCGTCTGATGGCGCAAACCGTTTCTTAATATCATAAACCGTTTAGGAGATATGAATCTCGAAGTGGAAGTCTGCACTTTTCAACGTGCTCATGCTTATCCGTCATCTATATATATAAAAGCAAGTCGGGCTAGAGCGATGTATATATAAATATTTAAAAATGAAAAAAGACGTGAATTAATGAGGCACTTCCAAAAATCTCAGAAATTTGAAACTTGGTACGGGAGAAACTGATGACCCCAGGATCCCTAGAAAAATCGGAAATTCTCAAAATTCCCTGAAGGGGGCACGCCAGGCGGGGCTCAAATTTTGGGCTCAACATAAGAACACAGTCGTATAGTATATCCAAAACGATAACCTATAGGTTTCGTGGGCTTAAAAATTTTCGGGAATTTCCTCATTTTTATCCCCCATCCCCCCAAATCAAGATGGCGGCACAACCAGCCAGACGAGGTAGACAATTGAAATTTGGTGAAATTATAGCTTTTGGTCCCTAACCGACGGGAAAATTCCAGGATGTTCAAATTTTTCACTTTTTACCCCCAAAGATATCGAAATATGGAGGCAATTTTATTGACTGTGCAGACATTCCTTTTGAGCTATTTTGTGGCTAAACGGTAAGTCGTATCACAAAACGGATGGCACAATGTCCCTTCAATTCGGAGTGATCTACAACTTTGGTCCTGTGACATTTTGTCGTATCTCTCTCTCTTATACGTTAAATTCGGCCGTATTTCTGGATTGTTCGTAAATTTGGTGATTTTTACAAGTATATTTTATTGTTTGACACACTTATAACAATGATAGGATCATCACGTTGTGTGCGCACATTGGCACGATTAAGGGACATATGTGTACCAAATTTCATGATTCTAGCTTATACATAAGTAGGCAAAATGTAATGTAAAATGTTAAAAATGCACCCAAATTTCACCCTATTCAAAATTTGAACTCAATTTACCCCCTTATATGGGAGATACGAGGAAATGGTTTAGAAATAAACATGTAGAGCGATAAATGAGGCGTCTGATGGCGCAAGCCGTTTCTTAATATCATAAACTGTTTAGGAGATATGAATCTCGAAGTGGAAGTCTGCACTTTTCAACGTGCTCATGCTTATCTGTCATCTATATATATAAAAGCAAGTCGGGCTGGAGCGATGTATATATAAATATTTAAAAATGAAAAAAGACGTGAATTAATGAGGCACTTCCAGAAATCTCAGAAATTTGAAACTTGGTACGAGGGAAACTGATGACCCCAGGATCCCTAGAAAAATCGGAAATTCTCAAAATTCCCTGAAGGGGGCACGCTGGGGGGGCTCAAATTTTGGGCTCAGCATAAGAACACAGTCGTATAGTATATCCAAAACGATAACCTATAGGTTTCGTGGGCTTAAAAATTTTCGGGAATTTCCTCATTTTTATCCCCCATCCCCCCAAATCAAGATGGCGGCACAACCTGCGAAACGAGGTAGACAATTGAAATTTGGTGAAATTATAGCTTTTGGTCCCTAACCGACGGGAAAATTCCAAGATGTTCAAATTTTTCACTTTTAACCCCCAAAGATATCGAAATACGGAGGCAATTTTAATGACTGTGCAGACATTCCTTTTGAGCTATTTTTTGGCTAAACGGAAAGTCGTATCACAAAACGGATGGCACAATGTCCCTTCAATTCGGAGTGATCTACAACTTTGGTCCTGTGACATTTTGTCGTATCTCTCTCTCTTATACGTTAAATTCGGCCGTATTTCTGGATTGTTCGTAAATTTGGTGATTTTTACAAGTATATTTTATTGTTTGACACACTTATAATAATGATAGGATCATCACGTTGTGTGCGCACATTGGCACGATTAAGGGACATATGTGTACCAAATTTCATGATTCTAGCTTATACATAAGTAGGCAAAATGTAATGTAAAATGTTAAAAATGCACCCAAATTTCACCCTATTCAAAATTTGAACTCAATTTACCCCCTTAATATGGGAGATACGAGGAAATGATTTAGAAATAAACATATAGAGCGATAAATGAGGCGTCTGATGGCGCAAGCCGTTTCTTAATATCATAAACTGTTTAGGAGATATGAATCTCGAAGTGGAAGTCTGCACTTTTCAACGTGCTCATGCTTATCTGTCATCTATATATATAAAAGCAAGTCGGGCTGGAGCGATGTATATATAAATATTTAAAAATGAAAAAAGACGTGAATTAATGAGGCACTTCCAGAAATCTCAGAAATTTGAAACTTGGTACGAGGGAAACTGATGACCCCAGGATCCCTAGAAAAATCGGAAATTCTCAAAATTCCCTGAAGGGGGCACGCTGGGGGGGCTCAAATTTTGGGCTCAGCATAAGAACACAGTCGTATAGTATATCCAAAACGATAACCTATAGGTTTCGTGGGCTTAACAATTTTCGGGAATTTCCTCATTTTTATCCCCCATCCCCCCAAATCAAGATGGCGGCACAACCTGCGAAACGAGGTAGACAATTAAAAATTGGTGAAATTATAGCTTTTGGTCCCTAACCGACGGGAAAATTCCAAGATGTTCAAATTTTTCACTTTTTACCCCCAAAGATATCGAAATACGGAGGCAATTTTAATGACTGTGCAGACATTCCTTTTGAGCTATTTTTTGGCTAAACGGAAAGTCGTATCACAAAACGGATGGCACAATGTCCCTTCAATTCGGAGTGATCTACAACTTTGGTCCTGTGACATTTTGTCGTATCTCTCTCTCTTATACGTTAAATTCGGCCGTATTTCTGGATTGTTCGTAAATTTGGTGATTTTTACAAGTATATTTTATTGTTTGACACACTTATAACAATGATAGGATCATCACGTTGTGTGCGCACATTGGCACGATTAAGGGACATATGTGTACCAAATTTCATGATTCTAGCCTATACATAAGTAGGCAAAATGTAATGTAAAATGTTAAAAATGCACCCAAATTTCACCCTATTCAAAATTTGAACTCAATTTACCCCCTTAATATAGGAGATACGAGGAAATGGTTTAGAAATAAACATATAGAGCGATAAATGAGGCGTCTGATGGCGCAAGCCGTTTCTTAATATCATAAACTGTTTAGGAGATATGAATCTCGAAGTGGAAGTCTGCACTTTTCAACGTGCTCATGCTTATCTGTCTTCTATATATATAAAAGCAAGTCGGGCTGGAGCGATGTATATATAAATATTTAAAAATGAAAAAAGACGTGAATTAATGAGGCACTTCCAGAAATCTCAGAAATTTGAAACTTGGTACGAGGGAAACTGATGACACCAGGATCCCTAGAAAAATCGGAAATTCTCAAAATTCCCTGAAGGGGGCACGCTGGGGGGGCTCAAATTTTGGGCTCAGCATAAGAACACAGTCGTATAGTATATCCAAAACGATAACCTATAGGTTTCGTGGGCTTAACAATTTTCGGGAATTTCCTCATTTTTATCCCCCATCCCCCCAAATCAAGATGGCGGCACAACCTGCGAAACGAGGTAGACAATTAAAAATTGGTGAAATTATAGCTTTTGGTCCCTAACCGACGGGAAAATTCCAAGATGTTCAAATTTTTCACTTTTTACCCCCAAAGATATCGAAATACGGAGGCAATTTTAATGACTGTGCAGACATTCCTTTTGAGCTATTTTTTGGCTAAACGGAAAGTCGTATCACAAAACGGATGGCACAATGTCGCTTCAATTCGGAGTGATCTACAACTTTGGTCCTGTGACATTTTGTCGTATCTCTCTCTCTTATACGTTAAATTCGGCCGTATTTCTGGATTGTTCGTAAATTTGGTGATTTTTACAAGTATATTTTATTGTTTGACACACATATAACAATGATACGATCATCACGTTGTGTGCGCACATTGGCACGATTAAGGGACATATGTGTACCAAATTTCATGATTCTAGCCTATACATAAGTAGGCAAAATGTAATGTAAAATGTTAAAAATGCACCCAAATTTCACCCTATTCAAAATTTGAACTCAATTTACCCCCTTAATATGGGAGATACGAGGAAATGGTTTAGAAATAAACATATAGAGCGATAAATGAGGCGTCTGATGGCGCAAGCCGTTTCTTAATATCATAAACTGTTTAGGAGATATGAATCTCGAAGTGGAAGTCTGCACTTTTCAACGTGCTCATGCTTATCTGTCATCTATATATATAAAAGCAAGTCGGGCTGGAGCGATGTATATATAAATATTTAAAAATGAAAAAAGACGTGAATTAATGAGGCACTTCCAGAAATCTCAGAAATTTGAAACTTGGTACGAGGGAAACTGATGACCCCAGGATCCCTAGAAAAATCGGAAATTCTCAAAATTCCCTGAAGGGGGCACGCTGGGGGGGCTCAAATTTTGGGCTCAGCATAAGAACACAGTCGTATAGTATATCCAAAACGATAACCTATAGGTTTCGTGGGCTTAACAATTTTCGGGAATTTCCTCATTTTTATCCCCCATCCCCCCAAATCAAGATGGCGGCACAACCTGCGAAACGAGGTAGACAATTAAAAATTGGTGAAATTATAGCTTTTGGTCCCTAACCGACGGGAAAATTCCAAGATGTTCAAATTTTTCACTTTTTACCCCCAAAGATATCGAAATACGGAGGCAATTTTAATGACTGTGCAGACATTCCTTTTGAGCTATTTTTTGGCTAAACGGTAAGTCGTATCACAAAACGGATGGCACAATGTCTCTTCAATTCGGAGTGATCTACAACTTTGGTCCTGTGACATTTTGTCGTATCTCTCTCCCTTATACGTTCAATTCGGCCGTATTTCTGGATTGTTCGTAAATTTGGTGATTTTTACAAGTATACTTTATTGTTTGACACACTTATAACAATGATAGGATCATCACGTTGTGTGCGCACATTGGCACGATTAAGGGACATGTGTGTACCAAATTTCATGATTCTAGCTTATACATAAGTAGGCGAAATGTAATGTAAAATATTAAAAATGCACCCAAATTTCACCCTATTCAAAATGTGAACTCATTTACCCCCTTAATATAGGAGATACGAGGAAATGGTTTAGAAACAAACATGTAGAGCGATAAATGGGGCGTCTGATGGCGAAAACCGTATCTTAATATCATAAACCGTTTAGGAGATATGAATCTCGAAGTGGAAGTCTGCACTTTTCAACGTGCTCATGCTTATCCGTCATCTATATATATAAAAGCAAGTCGGGCTGGAGCGATGTATATATAAATATTTAAAAATGAAAAAAGACGTGAATTAATGAGGCACTTCCAGAAATCTCAGAAATTTGAAACTTGGTACGAGGGAAACTGATGACCCCAGGATCCCTAGAAAAATCGGAAATTCTCAAAATTCCCTGAAGGGGGCACGCTGGGGGGGCTCAAATTTTGGGCTCAGCATAAGAACACAGTCGTATAGTATATCCAAAACGATAACCTATAGGTTTCGTGGGCTTAAAAATTTTCGGGAATTTCCTCATTTTTATCCCCCATCCCCCCAAATCAAGATGGCGGCACAACCTGCGAAACGAGGTAGACAATTGAAATTTGGTGAAATTATAGCTTTTGGTCCCTAACCGACGGGAAAGTTCCAAGATGTTCAAATTTTTCACTTTTTACCCCCAAAGATATCGAAATACGGAGGCAATTTTAATGACTGTGCAGACATTCCTTTTGAGCTATTTTTTGGCTAAACGGTAAGTCGTATCACAAAACGGATGGCACAATGTCGCTTCAATTCGGAGTGATCTACAACTTTGGTCCTGTGACATTTTGTCGTATCTCTCTCCCTTATACGTTCAATTCGGCCGTATTTTTGGATTGTTCGTAAATTTGGTGATTTTTACAAGTATATTTTATTGTTTGACACACTTATAACAATGATAGGATCATCACGTTGTGTGCGCACATTGGCACGATTAAGGGACATATGTGTACCAAATTTCATGATTCTAGCTTATACATAAGTAGGCGAAATGTAATGTAAAATATTAAAAATGCACCCAAATTTCACCCTATTCAAAATTGGAACTCAATTTACTCCCTTAATATAGGAGATACGGGGAAATGGTTTAGAAACAAACATGTAGAGCGATAAATGAGGCGTCTGATGGCGAAAACCGTTTCTTAATATCATAAACCGTTTAGGAGATATGAATCTCGAAGTGGAAGTCTGCACTTTTCAACGTGCTCATGCTTATCCGTCATCTATATAAATAAAATCGTAACGACCGTGTGTCTGTACATTGATTATTTTGGCGAAATTTCCGTATAGTTATCCGTTTCAGGTGTAATAATGACCATCTGCATCATTTTTATTTTCGGTGTCTGTCTGTTTTTTGTCTGTTTGTCTGTTTGTCTGTCCTTCTATAACTTGAAAACTACTGGATATATTTCCACCAAACTTCATATTTAGAATCCACCTGTCCTTGGGTAGGTTTTAGCGCAAAAAATAAAATCGTAACGACTGTGTGTCTGTACATTGATTATTTTGGCGAAATTTCCGTACAGTTATCCGTTTCTCGTGTAATAATGACCATCTGCATCATTTTTAGCTTTGGTGTCTGTTTGTCTGTTTGTTTGTCTGTTAGTCTCTTTGTCTGTTTGTCTGTTTGTCTGTCCTTCTATAACTTGAAAACTACTAAATATATATTTCCACCAAACTTCATATTTAGAATCCACCTCTCCTTGGGTAGGTTTTAGCGCAAATATCGCTTCTAAATCCCTGAACTGAGTTTGGATTTTTACGAAACCGAAACGGTGATTTTGCACTCCCTCAAAGTATACACAACCGAACTTAATGGAAATCAACCTGCCTTAATGAAAATTAATTTCTAAACCTTTTTTTCTCATGTGCATTATTTCGATAACAGGATTTAGTAAAGGAGATATCATTAACGGACCGTTTTTCGGTACAAATCCCAGCGGACTTAACGCAAGAGCGGGTGCTTTTAATGTGTACTTCTTACACCTTGAAAACTAACAAGATATTTGAACCAAATTTTTTATATAGCATCCATCTGTCCAAGGGTAGGTTTCCTTGGTGTCTGTTAGTTAGTTAGTTTGTTTGTTTGTTTGTTTCTTTGTTTGTTTGTTTGGTCTGTTTGTCTTTCTCTAACTTGAAAACTACTGGATATATTTCCACCAAACTTCATATTTAGAATCCACCTATCCTTTGGGGAGGTTTTAGGGCAAATATTGTTTCTAAATCCCTGAACTAATTGGGGTTTTATACGAACCCGAAACAGTGATTTTGCACTCCCTTAAAATACACACAACCAAACTTAATGGAAATCTACCTGCCTTAATGGAAATTAATTTCTAAACCTTTTCTTCTCATGTGCATCACTTCAATCACTTACAGGAAAGATAGTATGATCAAACTCTACACGAACATTGGCCCACCCAGTACCCATATGTGAGCCAAATGCTATGTCACATGATTATCCGAAAAGTAATGCAATGTAAGATATTCTTACACAAATTTCAACCTATTCAACGTTTCTGATTCAATCTGACCCATGAATAGATTAGATGCGAGAAAATATCATAGGACCAGTCATTTAGATCGCTAAATACTGCGCCTTAGGGTACAATCATTTGTCGATATGACGTACCGTTTAGCAGCAGTTTATCTGTAAATGAAGGTCTGCAATATTGTAAACATTCATATACTTTCGTATGTCCATCTCTATATATTCATTGATGTCGATTTGTAGCGATCGAGAAAGGATGTGTCTGCTATTGTAATCAGTACTCCCTACACCGACTTTGACTGCTGGCAGTAGGAATGGGGTCCTTCTCCAACTCCTGTGTAACTGGCATTAGTAAGGAGGGCCTACCATTTTAACGAATAATTCACTTTTCGATTTGTCTTGCAGAAGGCAAGGGATCATGCAGTTTTGTTCGAAAGTCCCCTACTCTATTGTGTTTGGCTCTAGGCCAGGGTGCCCGCCATTATAAACAAATGTTCCAATCTAAAATTTGACTAGCATTAGGCATAGTGGCCTGCTATTTTCATGGAAACTCACTAATTCTGTGTGACTGGCAGTAAGCTGGCTAGCAGCAGTAAAAAGGGACTGTCATTATAATGATAACTGCACAACTCAATTTTGACTGGTGGTAGGGAAGTTGCCTGCTATTATAATAAAAACTCCTCAACTGTAACCTGTCTGAAAGTAGGAAATGGGTCTGCCATTGTAACTAAAACTCCCCAAATCGATTGTGACCGCGCAGTAGGCATTGGGGCCTGCAATTATAATGTAAACTTGCCAACTCGATTGTGAATGGCAGTAGGCGAGTGAGCCTGGCGTTATCATCACAACTCCGCAACCCTCACTTTACATTGGAAACAACGTATGTGGACCTCCCCATGCTATTTCCCGGATAAGGCTAAGAGACATGCAATTTTAAAACAATCTCATTTGCTGCACGCACAGTATTTACGTCGATATCCGTATGCAATGTAGAATACCGTAGCGAAGCACGGGTACATTTGCTAGTATAATATATAATAATAACAATTATTATTATTATTATTATTATTATTATTATTATTATTATTATAACTTTCTTAATCCTTTTTCCCTCCAGTGATGGTTATCCCTCGTTCTAAGCGAGGGATTCCACCTCTATCGCCTCAAGGGCAGTGTCCTGGAACGTGAGACTTTGGCCCTGGAATAGAAATGGGAAGGAGGATCTGTACTTCACTCAGGCGGCCTCATCTGCTATGCTGAACGGGGTCCTTGTGGGAGGATGGGAAGATTGGAAGGGATAGACAAGGGAGAGGGAAGGAAGTGGTCGTGGCTTTAAGTTAGGTGCCATCCTACCATTTGCCTGGAGGAGAAGTGTGAATCCATGGAAAACAACATGAAGGATGGCTGAGGTGGGAATCGAACCCCTCTACTCAGTTGACATCCTGTTCCAGTCCCCATACCACTTTTCAAATTTACTGGCAGAGACGGATATCGAACCCGGGCCTCCGGAGGTGGCAGCTAATCACACTAACCACTACACCACAGAGGAGACATTATTATTATTATTATTATTATTATTATTATTATTATTATTATTATTATTATTATTATTATTATTATTAACTGAGTGTAGAAAATAAGACGCAATGTATAATTAGTTCATGTTCATTTGTGAGATGAAGATTTTCAGACAAAGAGGCATTAAAGTGATTATCAACTTCCCTCCCCTCTCTCTCTCTCTCTCTCTCTCTCTCTCTCTCTCTCTCTCTCGCCATCGCAGGGAAGGACGTAATATTGGTAACTGACTGCAAGTATGGAGCTGACTTTCAATTAACTATACGTGTAATGAAACGTAGGCTAATGTAGTTGAATGCATTACAATAATTTAGAAAAACTGGAGAATATATATATCACAGTGATGTGATGTCATGTTACTTTCGGTGAGGCCTGGTGTAGATCATTCAAGCTGACGTCCATGAAAGACCTGCACGTCTGGGTGTGTGTATATGATGATGATGATGATGATGATGATGATGATGATGATGTAAGGAGGAGAGAGTGAAACGTTCCCATCGGACGGACGAATCACCATCAACAGCGTCATATGGTCTCACTCCATACGAGCACTGCGGAGATGTTTGGAATTGAATACAGGCTTTTGGCACGCAATTAAGTGATTAGAAATATGAACCACCACCTCCCCTACCCTGCCAGCCAACATTCTGACGGTGAACATTTTTCCGACCAACATGACCCGAACCGGATAACCACTGCGTAAGGCCATATAGACTTGACGCCTTAGCGCTCATGTCCACCAGGTGGCATGTCTAAAGTATTGAACATCAGTTACTAATTTAAAATCGCACGCGTCTACAACAGTGACACAGGCGAATACTGCAGATTGTTTACCTCATCTGTATCATTTGGAGATAGCAATTCACATGCTAATGAATAATAATATATCACCTTGAGAAGGAAGGTGTCCTGGAAATAATGAGCGCTAACAATATCTGAACTGATAATGCGTCCGCTTCTCTATCGGTTTAACCGAAATGCTCTGGCAAAATTGTATTCTAATAGTTTGTTTTTACCCTCTCGTTTTCAGCCGCCGATGTTAGTAATTCTCTTGCTATATGTGCTGAGAGCTACTAGGCAAACCCTATTTTTATATTATGAATGCACCTGTAGCATAAAACAAAACATTTTCTTACCCTCTAATTCGTTCCATGATGCATTTTTCTTGAACAAGAAGGAATTATTATTATTATTATTATTATTATTATTATTATTATTATTATTATTATTATTATTATTATTATTATTATTATTGTATTATACGCCATGAAGATTATGTAGACTGTAGTTAACGTTGTTTTAGTTGCGCGAGTTTCATCTTGTTTACTGTTCGGACTAAACTGCAGCTTGACTGATTTCGAATTTGTATTAAAATACTGTACCATACGCTTTAATTACAGTACTGTAATAAAATTAATGTATACAGTATTCAGTTCAGTAGTTAAAAAGAAATTGTTTCATTATTTCAGATTGCTTTGCGCTTTGTTCAACAAAGCAAAGAATCTACACCAGATGATGTAGCCTATTGTTGATTAAAGGGTGGCGCGACATAGCTGCACGACAGCGCTGTACCAGGAAAATTCAGAAGAAAATCACTGATTTTATACAATGAGTGACATTAAACATTTCAATGGTAATATGCAGTATGAACCTTTGCTTAACAGATTCTATGCCTTTTTTTTTTCCGACATTTAACTTTCGAAAGTATTTACCATGCGTCATCCGAAAAAACGCGTCAACCGAAGTGGCTCCGCCCCCTTTATTTCGGATAAACTGGGTTCTATTGTATTTAATGTGTGGTGAGCTATACAGAAAGAATCCTAACATTAACAACGGGATAGTGAGATCCAAGGGGCAGATTATACAGTACCGCGAAACACATGTACACTGCTTGGAATGCCGGCGAGCAGTATATGCAATTTGCCCAACAGATATGCTGCGAGTGTTGCAGAGAGAAGCATAACATTGTGCTCGTCAGCATTAGAGGTATGGTATGCAGTACCGCCGAACAAACTCTGGGTGCTGTAAGTTCGTGGGATCTTTGGCCGTGTAGAAACGTAAACGTTGCACGACGTACTGTACTCACGCTATGGGGACAGCCTGATATTGCTCAAACGGAATACATTGCCTGAATGTTCCCAAGCAACACACTGTACTCCTAATCACACTCCGGCTGGATGTCTTCCGAACTGTGCCTAGTCAGGCTGACGCAAGTAGCAATAATGCCTCTCCCTCTCCGTGGGGGATGGTATGACGCATCTAGCACGGCCACGGCACCCAGCAACTGATAATAATAATAATGCAGAGGAGCGGAACATAGACTACCGCTTGGCCATACGGTAGAGACTTTGATGATAAATGGCGACTGCTACGTCAACTGATCAGGGTATTTACTCTTCTTCTGTCGGTATTCGCATGTTTCGTTGCGTTTAATGAGCCAAGGGGCCATATGTTTCCAGTTATCTTCTTCTAGTATGTACAGAAAACTTATGATCTAACATTTTAGGGGTAAAAATAAACATAATTTATGAACTCAAGTATTGCTTCCACATACATGTTTCATCTACGGTGTGCGGTGAAACCATCGACACTGACATATTGTTTAATTACGTTGGTATATTGTGTGCTTAAAATGTGTAGCATCACGTGACATACACTGTGCATGATGTTTATGAACATGATGAACACAATTACTTTATTTTCTCGGGCAAATTAGGAATAATTTTAATTGGGTTATCTCTCTTGGAAACTTGATCCTTTCAGGATGACACATATGTAGGTATCTGGGCCCGTGAGATCCGGGGAGCAGGATGGGCACGGAGATGGAGGTCCTTGAGAAATCAGGTGATCCCCAAAGTCATCGCAGAAGCATAAGTGACTCCTCCGCGGTGAGGGCAGTAGCTCCCTCTTCGCTACATCCATTGCCGTTGGAGGAGTAAATTTCTGGCGCGACAAAAAGCTGCGCAAGTCGCGCACGAAGTGGGTAATAATGATGTCTCTGCAGACATCGGTGCAATTATCAGCGACGAATTGAAGCCCCAATATTTCGTAGCCGGGCACGGTACGCCAAATAGTAACCCGCGCACTGTGTAACGTTAGACCGTTCAAATCCTAAAAATGTGAGTTGTTTATCGATTGATGAAGCCATCAAGATGAATATGGCTTTCATCTAAAACTCATATGCTGGAGAAGAAGTCAGGATCTTCATACTTCGTGGACAACACTCGGGGTGCAAGACTCGAATCGGGCTTGCTCATTCTTTTCACTATGACGCTGAGGGTCTTCAATGGGGTGTGCAAATCCACCCAGTACTTCAAACATCCGGCGAACAGACCAATGATTCAAACCGAGTTTCAGTGATGTTTGTCGTAGACTAAGTTTTGGAACGAGCAAGTGGTTGCGCGGTTTGGGTCATTTAGCTATCAGCTTGTATTCGGGAGATTGTGGGTTCGAACCACACTGTCCGCATCCCTGAAGATCGTTTTCCGTGGTTTCCCATTTTAGCACGAGGCAAATTCCGGGACTGTACCTTAATTAATTCCACGGTAGCTTCCTTCCCATTCGTAATCCTATCCGAACCCATTGTCAGCATAATACCTATGTGTGTCGGTGTTACTTAAATCAAATAGTAACAAACCAAAAAACGTCACCATGATTCTCGTTTGTAGTAACAGTTCATGGGAACCCTGTTGTTTCCTTTCGATGACATAAGACAGTCTCATATGACGGAACTTGTTATCGACAGCTAATATTGTTATTTGGTGCCTACTTATTAAATCGCTCCTCATGCTGTTCTTTAACGTGAAGCAAAGTCAGCCCATTCCGACGCCCCACTCAGTGTGACCGGAAATAATGTTCCACGATAAACACCTCCTCCTCTGTTGTGAGAAGCATAACTGCTGAAATAAACACAACATTGAATTTACAATACGTCAAATTATTATTTACTTAAAGCTTTTTCTGGAGTCACTGAAGCCACTTAGACTTAATTTGGTTTCGGTCGGGTTTTTAAGACCGGATGCTCTTCCTGACGCCACGTGATTATTCATATCTGAACCGAGGATCGACCGTGAAACGAAAATCAGTTTTCCGGGTGGCAGAAAAGCTAATGAAATAATTACTTCCCACCATCACCATGTCAATTTATTTACAATAAATTAGAAAATACATAGTTACTGGGGAGACAGATGAGGAATAACGTCAATGTCGTATGCCATATTTCATCCCATACCTAGGTCAGTATTCTCTTCCGGCCAAAAATATTGGGTTTTTGGAGTCAAAGGAACATTTATTTTCCCATCTTTCATGGCCCTTAATGTACTAAATGTCGCCCTCGCTTTTCGGATGATCGAATGATTCCTCTCTCTCATTATAAATATTAAGGTGAGTTCATAATTCCGCATAATTAACTGGCCAGAATATTGCAGTAGTGTATTCTGCATACAGTAAAATACTTCTGCAATCCTTTCTAATACCTTCATAATTCATACCTTACCCACAACCAATAATTGCATAACATTTTCTGGACAAACTTCGTATGATGATCTTAAGAGTATATTTTATCCGGTTTACAGTATATGTATATTCAGCGACCTTAGGATGATTATCAGCATATTTACCCTTTTTGGATATGAAACACAGAAGATTACTCTTCCGTAAGTGGCAATGATTAATTAATTCCCAAGAATCAAAGATATGAATAAAATACATTTATCATATACATGAAGGCGTATTCTATTCGTTCACAAGGACATTGGTTCTATTCCCCGTCAGGAAGACGAAACACACTAGAAACGAAATTTCCATTTCTGGAGAGGCATGTGTCACTGAATTTCACTCATCCTACAGTACAAGTGAGTACCATGTCAATCCTTGGAGGCGAGAGGGCAAAGAATCAACCTCTTTACCCCACTTCCAGTTGAAATTTATAGATAGTGGAACACTTCACCTTAAATACTTTAAAGCGTTATTATACTCTTTACGTAGATGAAGGAGAAAAATGTACTTTACGTTGACTAAAAATCACAATAATGCTATTGGTTTTACATCTCTCTAATCACTTTTATGGTTTTTAGAGGTACCAAGGTGCCAGAATTTTGTCTCTCGCGAATTCCTTAATGTGCCAGTAAATCTAACGAACACCTTCAGATACCATTGCACTGAGTCGGAACCGACTCACCAAGTTGAGCTCAGGCGCTATATCGCCTGAAATACCGAGCCCGGCAAGTTGACTACCAAAAAAGCACAGAGTTTATACTGAAAATGTGGCCTAACTCTACCGTAAAGCAATTTAACTGTACAAAACATAGTTACTGTGGCTGTTGGGCTATTAGACCGCGTCTGCTTCCAAGATTGTAAAATCAATCAATCAATCAATCAATCAATCAATCAATCAATCAATCAATCAATCAATCAATCAATCAATCAATCAATCAATCAATCAATCAATCAATCAATCAATCAATCAATCAATCAATCAATCAATCAATCAATCAATCAATCAATCAATCAATCAATCAATCAATCAATCAATCAATCAATCAATCAATCAATCAATCAATCAATCAATCAATCAATCAATCAATCAATCAATCAATCAATCAATCAATCAATCAATCAATCAATCAATCAATCAATCAATCAATCAATCAATCAATCAATCAATCAATCAATCAATCAATCAATCAATCAATCAATCAATCAATCAATCAATCAATCAATCAATCAACCAATCAATCAATCAATCAATCAATCAATCAATCAATCAATCAATCAATCAATCAATCAATCAATCAATCAATCAATCAATCAATCAATCAATCAATCAATCACTACTGATCTGCATTTAGGGCAGTCGCCCAGGTGGCATATACCAATCTGTTGTTTTCCTAGCCTTTTCTTAAATGATTGCAAAGAAATTGGAAATCTATTGAACATCTCCCTTGCTAAGTTATTCCAATCCCTAACTCCACTTCCTATAAACGAATATTTGCCCCAGTTTGTCCTCTTGAATTCCAACTTTATTTTCATATTGTGATCTTTCCTACTTTTCAAGACACCACTCAAAATTATTCGTCTACTGATGTCATTCCACGCCATCTCTCCTCTGACAGCTCGGAACATACCACTTAGTCGAGCACCTCGTCTACTTTCTCCCAATTCTTCCCAGCCCAAACTTTGCAACATTTTTGTAACGCTACTCTTTTGTCGGAAATCACCCGGAACAAATCTAGCTGCTTTTCTTTGGATGTTTTCCAGTTCATGAATCAAGTAATGCTGGTGAGGGTCCCATACACTGGAACTATGTCTAGTTGGGGTCTTGCGAGAGACTTATATGCCCTCTCCTTTACATCTTACTACATCGCCTAAATACTCCCAAAACCATGTGAAGAGATCTATAACCTTTATTTGCAGTCATATTTATGTGTTTACCTCAATAAAGATCTTTCCTTATATTAAGACCTGGGTACTTACAATGATCCCCAAAGGGAACTTTCGCCCCATCAACGCAGTAATTTAAACTGAGAGAACTTTTCCTATTTGTGAAACTCACAACCCGACTTTCAACCCCGTTTATCATCATACCATTGCCTACTGTCTATCTTAGAACATTATCGAGGTCATTTTGTAGTTGCTCACAATCTTGTAACTTATTTATTACTCTGTACAGAACAACATCATCTGCAAAAAGCCGTATCTCTGATTCCACTTCATTATACATATCATTTATATATATATAAGAAAACATAAAGGTCCAATAATACTGCCTTGAGGAATTCCCATCTTAATTATTACAGGGACAGATAAAGTTTCGCCTACTCTAATTCTCCGAGTTCAATTTTCTAGAAACTTAACCACCCATTCAGTCACTCCTTTGTCAAGTCCAATTGCACTAACTTTTGCCAGTAGTCTCCCATGCCTTAGATAGGTCAATCACGATACAGTCCATTTGACCTCCTGAATCCAGTATATCTGCTATATCTTGCTGGAATCCTACAAGTTGAGATTCAGTGGAATAACCTTTCCTAAACACAAACTGCCATCTACCAAACCAGTTATTAATTTCGCAAACATGTCTTATATAATCAGAAAGAACGCTTTCCCAAAGCTAACATGCAATGCATGTCAAACTGACTGGCCTGTAATTTTCAGCTTTATGTCTATCATCCTTCCCTATATACACAGGGGCTACTATAGTAACTCTCCACTCATTTGGTACAGCTCCTTTATGCCAACAATAATCAAATAAGTACTTCATATATGATACTATATACCAAACCAATTGTCTTTAGTATATCTCCCGAAACCTTATCAATTCCAGACTGCTTTTCTAGTTTTCAAATTATGTAGCTTACTGTAAATGTGATTGTTGTCATATGTAAATTTTAATAATTCTTGAGCATTAATCATCTCCTCTATCTGGACATTAGCCTTGTAACCAACAATATTTACATACTGCTGACTGAACACTTCTGCCTTTTGAAGATTCTCGCATACACACTCCCCTTGTTCATTAATGATTCCTGGAATATCCTTCTTGGAACCCGTTTCTGCCTTAAAGTACCTATACATACTCGTCCATTTTTCACTAAAATTTTTATGACTGCCAATTATGCTTGCCATCATGTTATCCTTAGCTGACTTCTTTGCTAGATTCAATTTCCTTGTAAGTTCCTTCAATTTCTTCTTACTTCCACAGCTATTTCTATTTCTTTCCAACCTGCACCTCCTTCTTAGTCTCATTGCTTCTCTGTTATAATATATTTGGATATTTACCATTCCTTACCACCTTTAAAGGTACAAATCTATTTTCACATTCCTCAACAATTGCTTTAAACCCATCCCAGAGTCTGTTTACTTTTTTATTTTTCGTTTTCTACCGATCATAGTTACTTTTTAAAAACTGCCTCATGCCTGATTTATCAGCCATATGGTACTGCCTAATAGTCCTAATTTTAATATCTTCCTTTCACATTTATTTCTAACTATCACGAAAACAGCTTCGTGAGCACTAATACCATCTATTATTCGGTTCCTGTCGTTCGCATTAACCTTCCCAATTGACATTTGGTAAATTGAGATCACCCGCTATAATCACGTTCCTTTCCTTATCCTTTTTCACATAGCTGATTATCTTATTAAATAATTTTGATCATATTGTAATATTCGGGCGTATTGTTATTTCGCTAGCTGCTCAAACTTGCTCTAACTCAGGTAGGTTTCCGGGTGTGATTGAATAGGAATAGTAAAGTAATATCCGTGAAATTAATTACTGAAAAATACTAGCATTTAGTTGCTCTAAAGATGTGGAAAACCTGGAAAACAATCTTCGTGTAGCCAAGGTTAGTTGAATGTGTTACTATGCATTTTCATTGTACCTATTTGCAATCTTCGCTAGATTATGAGGAAAGATTATAAAGGCATAATTCCATGTTTTGCTTACTTCACATTTGAAATAGCAATAATGAAACAGCTCGTCAAGCATATGCATTATTATTTTGATCGAGCGAGTTAGCCGTGCGGTTAGGGTCACGCAGCTGTGAGCTTGTATTCGGGATTTAGAGGGTTCGAACCCCACTGTCGGCAGCCATGAAGATGGTTGCCCATGGTTTCAATTTTCACGCCAGACAAATGCTGGGTTTTACTTCAATTAAGGTCACGGCCGCTTCCTACCTACTCCCAGCCCTTTCCTATCTCACCGTCGCCATAAGACTCATCTGTGTCGGTGCGACGTAAAGAAATTTTTTTTGCTAGTGGTTTAACGTCGCACTTACACATCGAAGGTTTTCTGCGACGCAATGATGTGAAAGGGCTAAGTTTGCGAAGGAAGCTGCCGTGGTCCTATTTAAGGTACAGCCCCAGCATTTTACCTGGTGTGAAAATGGAAAACCATCTTTAGGGCTACCAACGGTGGGATTTGAACCCACAGTGTCCCGAATGCAAGCTCATAGTTACGCGACTCTAACCGCACGGCTAACTCGCTCTGTCGATTAAACATAACCCTTGATGTATCCGGATAACAGTCATCGTGGACAATATTAGCGGTGGAAATATCCGGTCTCTGGCACATATAGGGTTGACTCTGTACTCCAAAATGGTTTGGTTGGTAAGTTATGGATTCACAATGGTATTTTGTAAATGCTACTGTGTATCAGAAACAATTTCTTCCATACAGCATTTTACAAACTCAATATCACGTTCAAGACTATTGATGCGAGGAATAATTGTTTGTGACTCAGCACAGTGCAAACAATCCGGCAGAAACTCGATCATCAGAGCCGCTGGAACGTTTTCCATATTCCCGTTTTGTCTCACGCTCTTGGATAATCTCTTGTTACTACTTCAGTAAATGATACATATGTGTTTTTTATATTAGTAAATCCTTAGTTGATTTTGAAAAAGTCTGGTAGAATCAAAGTCATATGAGGCATGAAGCACAGTACAGATATATTTGATTAAGATCATATAGAGTTTTCTACTTATCGTAAGTGCATTTGCATACATGTAGCAATGAATTCAAGAAACAGCTTAATTGAAGTTATATTAATAGATTTTCACATTCGAATTCTGATCATTTTAACGTCTCATGTGAGAGAACTACGTCTATCATTGTGCCATCATGTCACCCTGTATCTTGTGCAGTGACACTTAAAAACGAGTGACTTGGCCGTCCGATTAAAGTCGCGTAGCTGCAAGCTTGCATTCGGGAAATGTTGGGTTCGAATTCCACCATCGGCAGACTTGATGATGGTATTCCGTGGTTTCCCATTTCCAGGCAAATGCTGGAGGTGTGCCTTAATTAAGGCCACGGACGGTATCTTCCCAGTCTTTGCGCAGACGAAAACCTTCAATGTGTTAAAATGTGTTAGAGCAACGTTAAGCCAGTACCTAGCAAAAAGAAAAGTCTTTAGATAATAAATCTCACCGCTGTCTCGTAAGTTTACCTCTCCATATTTTCTTTGCTATCAGTTAAATGTCGCAGTAACTCAGAGATTTTCGATGACGATGGCAGGGGAATGGTATAGGACTGAGCAGGTAGCATCTGACACCTTAATTAGGGTAATGTCCCGGAATTTATTAAATGAGAAACTACTGAAAACCATCAACAGGGCTGGCGATGGTGGGGTTCTAATCCAACGTCTCCCAAATGCTCAACCCATACTGTATAGTAAACTCCCTCATTACTTTCATTGTTCTTACCCTCTATGATTGGGTGTATAATTTTCTTAGTGTATAAACCAAACCAAACCCCATGGCACTACAGCCCTTGAAGGGCTTTGGCCTACCAAGCGACGGCTGCTCAGCCCGAAGGCCTGCAGATTACGAGGTGTCGTGTGGGCAGCACGACGAGTCCTCTCGGCCGTTATTCTTGGCTTTCTAGACCGTTTCTTAGTGTATACCCTTCACAAATCGCTTTACGTAGCTCTAACAAGCCAAACTACTTACTATACAGACACATTAAACATCTTTGTTCCTGATTTGAGTATTGACGCACAGCAGAGTGGATAATGTATTGTAAGATGCAGAGACAGTACAAACAACTTCTTAAAATGTGCACGTAACAGCTGTAAACACACTGCATTCGTACGCCGTACTTTTGAAATCCTACTTACAACACAATATCACTATCACGAAGGAATATACAGTTCATCTATGTAAAACGTATTTTCTCTCTAGTCAATTTTCTCCACCGTATCTTCTTAATTATTTGTTGCTTATTTTTCTTCTGTGGACGTACGTTACTATACCCGTAATATTGAAAAAAAAAAAAAAAAAACTGAAATGGCGTATGGCTTTTAGTGCCGGGAGTGTCCGAGGACAAGTTCGGCTCGCCAGATGCAGGTCTTTTGATTTGACTCCCGTAGGCAACCTGCGCGTCATGATGAGGATGAAGTGATGGCGACACATACACCCAGCCCCCGTGCCAGCGAAATTAACCAATTAAGGTTAAAATTCCCGACCCCGCCGGGAATCGAACCCGGGGCCCCTGTGACCAAAGGCCAGCACGCTAACCATTTAGACATGGAGCCAGACACTATACTCGTAATATTGAAAGAAGCATTCTGACAGATAGGGCTCGAGGGAGGAGCATTGCATGAGGCATTGTACTATGTTGCTACTTTACTGCATTTCTTTCTCCTTTCATTCGCTTCCGACTCACTTGTTCGTTCGTTCAGACCGTTGTGTTCTGCTGTGCGTAACTCAGAAGTAAAAGGATTGGCAACACGAGCCAGGCACCAGGCTTATCTCCATGGCAACCGGAATTGGACCGCCCCGTTTCCATGATAACCATACCCCCTACTCCCTCCTCCCCACCCAGGAAGGCAGTAAACGGATCTCCCTCTAAGAAATGTCGGAACGCATCTTTCAGTATTATGACCATAGGTTTCTTCAGTTATCTCCCTAGGACGCTAATTTTATTCATTGCCAAATTAGAGTTATTCAAGTCCAAAACTTACCTAAGTGAATATTTAACCTTCACAACCGCATTGTATTCGAAATAAACGTTCAACGTATTAGTTTGTGTTCAGTACAGGTAGTAAATATCGAAGAGATGAAGTTCAGAAAAGAAAAGACCAGCCGGACAACAGTGAGATACGAAACCACAACCATTGTTGTATACTTAAAGTCCCTTCGGTATTTACTTTATACATTGAACACGATCTAATAGGTTGCAAGTTTATTTAGAGACTTATCCATAATGTTGTGTATTGACGTGTTTCATCAGATTTAAACACAAGTGGGAGGTTCCTAGGTATAGTAAAGCTTCTGGTTGCACGAAAAATTGTGCATCAATAGCTGACACCTTGCAAATATCTCTCACCAACTGAAGCAGCTTGAGTATTAGTAACAATCCCCTGTCCCCAGTAGAGGCACCAATAGCCTACCGAGGTTAAAATGGACGCTGTATTAGAGAACTTACCAAGCTTTGATTTTTTCAATACTTCGTAGACATCTGTAGACTATACATTGATTTTATAACTCCAGTGTTCCCTTAGCATACAGCAAACACATGTAAAAGAGTATTATACTCTTTCGGAGATACGAGAAAATATCTTAATGTAAAAAGAATTAAAACAATTAATTACAAATATTAGATATAATAATTATCAAAATAACATCCCAATCAAAAATTTCATAGTAACTGTAGGTACAAGTCATAATCAGGAAGTAAAGTGTACTCGGTAGAATGTTTAGCCTTAATATTGGTGTGTACACGAAAATGAGTTACGTTGACCAATTGGTAGGCACACTACACAATGCAAAAGGATTTTGCTATGAATAGGATATTATGTGAGGTTTACAGTCCAGCTGTACCGATGAATAAACATGAAAAGGTCCTGGAATAGAGATGGGTAATAATTCACTTAAATCTTACAATATATTTGAACGTTGATAACGAAATAAAGGAAACCAATGTGTGATTAAACACATTGTTGCTATAGAATAAATTCAAATATTGAAGAAGGCGAAGTCAAGAATAGCTGTGTAGAGGTCGACGCCTTAATTAATTTACAGCTTCGCCATTTGTACAGCGTGGAAGCGAGAAATCACGGAAAACCTTCTTCAGGGCCGCCAGTAGTTGATTTTACTCAGTTATGTATCTCTCTCTATTTAGTAATAAATAATCAAATTAACCAAGGATGTATTTAATATATGAATCGTTTTTATGTAGATTATATTCTGCAATTCCATAGTTATATTATTATAATTAATGTCAGCCATATTATTATAACTACATAGTATATAGAAGGAAAAACAAAATTCCAAGTATACTTAAGTACAATTAAATCTATTTCTATCACAAGTGAGCAACATCTACAGCACGGTTGTTGTTAGGAACAGATCTTCTAGGAAGCAACATGCAGGGCACAGCTGCCACATTACATTCAAAACTGGTAATGTGTGCTGGAAGCCCCATTTCTTAACCATACCTTAATATTCCTATTATAGTACATAGAAAGTTTAGAGATGTCTGGCAATCCACTTCTCTTAATGCCCAGTGGGCAAATTTTCTGACAACCCTGCCGAGTACTGAGAGTAAGAAAGGGAAATAATCCTTTTATCTGAGAATTTTCTCGTGAACATGCGTGTGATCAACGATTTCCTCTCGAAAATTCTGCTTTGATGCTTATGTTTCCTTATATACGTCTGTGATATCGCGGCCAACTTATCTATTAAGAAGATCCCATTTTATAAGAAAATACCAGCAACGCTGTCACACTAACTCTCCAGCTCTTCAATTTTAGCTTTCAGACAGATCTCTAGAGGGAAACGCCATCAAGTGTAATTCGTTTCTAAACATGAATGAATTGTAACAGTGTGCATTTGAGCGCACATTTACTTTCATACTACCGATATGGCACTCTAAACCGAAATTGCGAACAGTAAGGTGGTCACTTCCTAGGCATTCATCTTCTAGCTAATAGCATATGAGCTACCCATTAAAATGATCACCATTACAAACGTTATATTACTCAGAAGATACCATGGATCTTGTGCTTTAGCATGAGTACGCCCTCGTGAATACAGTGTATACTATAAATAAAGAAATGAATATATCTACCGGGCGACTGGGCCGTCCGGTTACGGGCGCGGAGCTGTGAGCTTACATCAGGGGGATAGTGCGTTCGAAGCCCACTGTGGGCAGATAGTTTTCCGTGATTTCCCATTTTTAACAAAAGGAAAATGCTGGGACTCAAAAGGCAAATGCTGGGTCTCAAAAGGCAAATGCCGGGGCTGTACCTTAATTGAGGCCATGGCTGCTTACTTCTGAATCTTAGCCCTTTTCCATCATTGCGTAATTGAAAACCTTCAATGTGTTAGTGGGACGTAAAATCACTAGCAAAAAAATGTCACCTCTGTAGTGGTTAGTATGTTTAACTGTCACCCTGGGGTTCAATTCCCGACTCTGTTACGAAATTGGAAAGTAGCACGAGGGCTGGAACGGGGTCCACTCAGCATCTGGAGGTCAACTGAGTAGAGGATAGTTTTCCGCGGTTTTCCATTTTCACACCGGGTAAATTCTGAGGCTGTACCTTCATCAAGGCCATGGTCACTTCCTTCCCCTTCCCAATCCTAGGTCTTTCCTATCCCATCGTTGACATAAGACCTACCTGTGTTGGTGCGACTTAAAGCAAATTCTAAAATTTTAAACAAATATTTCTTGCAGCTGATTTTGGCAGTCTCAACTTTGGCTTCCAAATTCACGGACAGAACTTGCCAAACCAACTTAAATTTGTAATATTACTAAAAACACATTATGACTCATGACTGAGATAATACTGCTTCTTTCACTGCTATTATTTGTTTTATTTACAAGACAGTGCCAAATAATTTCTAGTCGGGATTAAGGTAACAGAGAACCAAAATAATTTCTGGCTAAATATAGGGTATGCCGTGCGATCAAGTGATAATAATAATAATAATAATAATAATAATAATAATAATAATAATAATAATAATAATAATGGCCGCCAAGCTGTAGTCATGAAGTGGAGCTCCGCGATCTTGACATCTTTTCTCGCGTTCTGTGTAGTGTCGGTGAGTATCAGGGAGTATTTGAGCATTTGATTGGTGTGGTGGTTGTGTGAACGTGTTATCTTGGGAATCTAGAGCTTGTTTTAATTGATTTGAGGGCATAATTTTATTTCATTTTATTGCCATAAACGCCTCCATGTTGGATTTAACTACAATTGCTCCATAGATAACTTACCAAGAGTGTATATTGGCTGCTAACCTTGCCCTAACAACCACCCACTCGCTAAATTTTCTTGGTCTCCATAGATACTACCAACTAGATATATCATTCCACTCTTCCATTGAGGCGTCTCTAAGGCAACAGATCTTAGCCTACTGCTGGGAGCCATCTTGGTGGTCTGTGATAATATAATAATAAACACCATATGTGGGGAAGATTGGTCTCCGTTATAAGCCTGGGAAGGCAACCAGTCTAAGGGAGAAAACCCTAAATAAACCTACCGGAGCTCACAACCTCGGTAGTATCTCGATCAGGGGGTTTAACCTCTGGTCTCCTAAGACAATTTTCAACTAAAGCATGGAGGACAAACTCACGGAAGTAACTACCCCAGGTGGTATCAAATCCACCTCCGCCTTTGGCGGTGTTAGTAGGCCTTCGGATTCTGGGGAGCCCACACCAACATGCTTTGAGGACGAGTCGGAGCGTCCTGGAACTACTAGCAATAAGATCCGATATAAGGAACATAACTATTTCGCCACATTGAACATCAACTCACTACTTAAGCTAGGCAAACTGAAGCATTTAACTGATACTTTGACTCACCACAAGATACTACTCACAGCAATACAGGAAACCAGGTATACAGATGAGAATGCCTTTGATTCGCAGGGGTACCGTATTTTTAAGGGAAAGGTAGGGCGCAGGAGAATGAACAATGTGCCACACCTGGGGACTGGGTTCATTGTAAGCCATAAGATACTGGACTCGGTAATTGACTTCGACTCGCCCAATAGTCGAGTGTCCCTTCTAACCTTCCGGTGCACAAACAAGATCTACACTGCAGTAAATGTTCACGCACCTATCAATGAGGACAATAAACGTAACCCTGAAAGTACCGACAAATTTTGGGAAGAACTAGAGGACATCATCAGCAAAGTCCCAGAGCGTCATACAATCATTCTACTCGGGGACTTCAACGCACAGTTAGGGAAAGAGCGCAAATTTAGAGACATTGTGGGAGAATACCCAGCTCACTTACGAACAAATAGAAATGGGGAGCGTCTAGTGGGACTCTGCAAAGCTTTCAACCTGGTAATGAAGTCAACGGCCTTTAAGAAACTACCAAGGAAACAGAAGACCTGGACGTCACCCAACAACCTCTTAGGGGAATTTCAGATAGATCATGTTGCCATTGCAAGGAAAGCCCATAGAGAGATCCAGAATGTAAGAGTGTTAAGAGGAGCGAATTTGGACTCCGACCACTACCTCTCCAAAATAAAGCTGAAATTTCTACCTAGGAACACTAAAAGAACCAAGTCAGTTAAACTTACTAAGTTTGATTTAGAAAAACTTGCAACTTGCAAACAGTTTACAGAGAAATTGGAAAGAATAGAATGCAGAGATTGGGATGAATTGAGGAAAAATCTAGTAAAAGTAGCAACAGAGACTGCGCCATTACTAAAACAGAAGAAGCATGCCTGGTGGACAGCTAGATGTGAAGAAGCGGTAATGCAGAGGCAGATGGCCTGGTTAAAGTGGAACTCACAGAAGACACAAGAAAACAGACAGAAGTTCATAGAGCAACGGAAGATAACTGCCAATATCATCAGACAAGTGAAACGGCAATTCACAAAAGACCAATTGACACAGTTGGATGATGACTTCAAGAAGAACAATACCAGAAACTTTTACAGAGGCTTTAAACGGAACGTTAGTCACTACAGTCCACCCCGTCTCCATTTCCGTGGACCAGATGGGAAGATAGCCTATAATGACACTGACAATTGCCACCTTCTCGCCAAGTACTTCGAGGATCTCCTTAATTGTGAATCACCTGATACCTTTTTTGTTTACCAAGACAACATCAAGCAACCAAACTCGCAACCACCATCCAAAGAAGAAGTAATACAAATCATCCAGTCTCTGAAAAACAACAAAGCATCCGGAGAAGATTCGATAGTAGCCGAACTATGGAAGCAGGCTGGAGACAAGACTGTAAGCAAGCTGACAGAAATTCTACAAAACATCTGGGAGACCGAAACATTACCTAGTGACTGGACCACTGCACTGATTCATCCCTTGCACAAGAAAGGAGACTTGACTGACATCAATAAAATACGTTGTCATTTTCGTCGACTTTACAAAGGCGTATGACTCGGTAGACAGACCTACTCTTATGAAGATTTTGCAGGAATTAGGACTTGATGAGAAGACCCATAACCTAATCAAACAGACTTTAAGCAACACCAGGTCACGAGTAAAGTTCAGAGGAGTCATATCAGAAAGTTTTGAAATTAAATCAGGAGTGAGACAGGGAGATGGTCTGTCCCCTCTCCTCTTTAACTGTGCCTTGGAGAAAGTAATAAGAGAGTGGCGAAAGGAGTTAGCTAGAATGGAGATTCCAAGTGGCATTTATTTGGGACATAAGCGCAATGAGCTCAATGTTGACTGTCTGGCGTATGCCGATGATCTGGCCCTGGTATCTAATTCAATAGAAACTTCAGTGAAACAACTAAATGTTCTCAGACAACAAGCAGCAAAGGTTGGACTACATGTGTCTCTCTAAAAAACACAATTCATCACGAACATCGGTGAATCTCCTTGTACGTTGCATCTGGAACAGGGAGAGATCAGGAAAACCAATAGGTTTAAGTACTTGGGAGAATGGTTGGAATCCAATCTCTCTGAAGGAACAGCTTTGTCAACTCGAGTTAACAGGCTTGAAATGGCCTACCAACTGACCAAGAATACGTATAATAAAAAGTGTCTCTCTCGTAATACTAAGATGAAGCACTACCAGACAGTCATCCGCCCTGAAGCCTTATATGCTTCAGAATGTCTAACATTCAACAGGAAGGGACTCATGGAAAAACTTGAAATCCAGGAAAGAAAGATAATGAGGAAGATACTGGGGCCAGTCAAGGAAGGGGACAGTTATAAAAGACGGCCTAACCAAGAGCTCTACAAGTACTGTGAAAGAATAACGAATGTAGCAAGGATGAGACGCCTAGCATTCTATGGGCACGTCTACAGGATGCATTCTACCAGGTTGACCAACCGGATTCTCAGCTACTGGCAAAATAGGAAGACCAAGTCACCATGGTTGATGGAAGTGAATAAAGATCTACAGGAACTGGGAATAACAGAAGGAATCTTAAAGGATCGTTCAGCACTCAGGAAGATGCTTAAACATAAGAAGTTCCAGGACAGATTATCAACAAAGAAGACTGGCGCCCTTTGGACAAAGGAGAGGAAGGAGCAACACAGCCTGAGGATGCGCAACTACTGGGCAAACATCAAAGCCCATTCCAAAATGCAATAGTTGAATGTCGTGGTCCTTAGCTGGCCTATACGAAACAAGAATAATAATAATAATAATAATAATAATAATAATAATAATAATAATAATAATGGCGTGCGCGTAGAGGCGCGCGGCTGTGGGCTTGTTTATTATTATTATTATTATTATTATTATTATTATTTTATTTTTATTATTATCTACCAGTGATACTCCACAAACGTCCACAAACTAAAATTGAATTATTTCAGAATTGAATGGTAACATTACAGTTACTATAAATGAGTAAATATTTGTCGTAAGTTTATTAAAATTTCCCTACCAGCAAGTTTTATTACGGGTCATTATCCTAGTATTGAACATTATTCAACCGCTAAGGTATGTCTGCTTTCATGAATAATTGTGGTTTTAGCTGATATACACTTTTCAATAATACTGTTATTGATTTTACTTCCCACTAACAACTTTTGGCGGTTTTGGGGGACGCTGAGGTGCCGGAATTTTATCCCGCAGTTCTTTTACGTGCCAGTATCTACCGACACTTAGTTTACGTATTTGAGCACCTTCATGTACTACCGGACTGAGCCAGGATCGAGGATGCCAAGTTCGGGTCAGGAGGCCAGCGTCTTAACCGTTTGAGGCATTTAATATTTAATGATACTTTATCCAGAATATTTAACGATATTGTGTAATTCTGTCACATTTAATACGCCGAGTTGACATGAAGCTTCCACGACGCTTCACCAGAGCGCGAGCTGAACCTGAAGCGGAGCGCCACGAACGAGCGTCTGTGGTACTACCACGAAAGTGCTGTAGGGGAATGAGACAGAGAACACACCAAGCAAATATACGTGCGTCGTAATTGAATTGTTACACCTGATGTAATGCATGCTGCAATCATTTACGTGAAAATATTGGAGCAAAGAAAAGAGGGATAATATAAAGAATACCACAACATCATGTCAAAGAGCCTCTGGAGTTAATAATTCGTTCTCGGAATATACAGGAACAATGTTACTCTACCAGAATTCATCTTTCAGATTTTAAAAAGTATACATCACAAGAAAGTACATTATTAATTAATCTACACATTTTCATAAGCAAAAGTTCAGTTGTTCTGTATTAAATTACTTGAGAGTTTGAAATGTGTAAAGCCGATAATCTGTAGCTCACCCTTGATGTTCGTGAGCTGCAAGGGGTGACATGAAGAGAGGGAAGAGGGTAGATACTTAGTACATGAAAGCAGATATTACCGCAGTTCATTGAAACATTTATGTATACCTTGTTACTGCAAATGAAAGGACAAAAACATGGGGAACCAGCCTCGAAGGGCCATGGCCTACCAAGCGAACGCTGCTCAGCCCGAGGGCCTGCATATTATGAGGCGTTGGCGGTTATTCTTGGATTTCTAGACCGTGACCTTATTACCGCAGGATGGAGTGCACTTTCTATTCGGACTCTAACTATAAGGTAGATCCGAACTTTCACGACATTCCTCACACGAAGAAGACATTATGGGTCCGAAACATTTTATTTTCATGTTAGAATTTTTGTAAACGAGCGAGTTGGCCTTGCTGTGAGCTTGAATTCGGCAGATAATGTGTTCAAATCCCATCGTCTGCAGGCCTGAAGATAGTTTTCCGCAGTTTACAACTTTTACACCAGACAAATGCCAGAGCTGTACCTCAATTAAGGCCATGACCGCTACCTTCCCAGTCTTAGCCCTTTCCCATTCTTCCGTCGCCGAAAATCTTCGATGCGTAAGTGCGACGTTAAACAAGTAGAATCAAATGTTTATAAACACATAACGTACTCACCACACACGGATAGCTATAAGATAAACAACCAAGGCACTGATGTGTGCTCTATGACACACTGCGAGTGTTCGTGAATATCAAGTTACATAACCAGTTCGTGTGCTTGTGATTCATTATACTAATCTGAGCACCGAGCTCGATAGCTGCAGTCGCTTAAGTGCGGCCAGTATCCAGTAATCGGGAGATAGTGGGTTCGGGCCCCACTGTCGGCAGCCGTGAAGATGGTTTTCCGTGGTTTCCCATTTTCACACCAGGCAAATCCTGGGGCTGTACCTTAATGAAGGCCACGGCCGCTTCCTTCCAATTCCTAGGCCTTTCCTATCCCATCGTCGCCATAAGACATATATATGTCGGTGCGACGTAAAGCAAAAAAAAAAAAATAATAATAATCTGAGCTTCAACCAGGTGTGTTGTGGTTGTTACAACAGGCCGCTTGCCACTGTTGTGACTCCAGTGATTGTCAGCATACATAAGCAATCCACTGTACTGAGATTACCGAACGAGTTAGCCGTGCAGTTAGGGTCGGTTCGAAGCCCACTTTCGGCAGCCCTGAAAATGGTTTCCCGTGGTTTCCCATTTTTACACCAGACAAATGATGGGTCTGTACCTTTATTAAGGCCGCGACGTTTCCTTATAACTCCTAACCCATCGTCGCCATAAGAACTATACCTGTCAGTGCGACGTAAAGTAAGTTGTGAATATATATACACTGCGGCTCGTGTCCCTACCTATTGTAATACTTTACATACAAGTAATGAATTTTACAAAATTTAAGAAACGAGATTTCCAGTTCCCGAAGTGTGTATCCTGAGGTTCACTCAGCCTACATCAAAAATGAGTACCAGGTTAATTCCTGGGGGCAAAGACGGCCGGGCGTAGAGCTAACCACTCTACCCCACTAAGTGCCGAGGTTACAGATAGTGGAAGCCTTTACCTTCCATCCCTCCAAGGGTCTTCATGGCCTGTACGGAGATGAATTGTCTTGACTTGATTATATTTTACAACGTACCATCACACATTCTAGAATATTTCCGAGAAATGGAAATGCTTTACAAGTATGTCTTGTATTCCATATGATCGTGATATAACATTCTCTGTCACTCAGTATAGCCTAGTGCAAACCTGTATCTAAATACCGAGGTTCAAGAAATTAGGTCGTTGTCCCGTGATGTCGACACAAATAAACAGACAGAAGAAATACAATGAACCACCTTGTATAACTATTTCGAGTTAAATACGAATTCTGAGTCAAAATTTGAAGTGTATTTTTAATACTATTCGTTCGGGGCGTCGACGTATGAAGATCTTTTGCCCCTACTTGCACTATGCGTGTATTATGTAAATGACGGAAGTGTTGAATGTGAGGAAAGGAACGTTAAGGACGACACAAACACCCAGTCCCCAGGCCAGGGATATTAATCATTTGCAATTTAAAACCTCTGACCCAGCCGGGAAATCGAACCCGGGTCTGCCGGGTGACAGGCGGACACGTTGCCCCCTACACCGCGGGGCCGGACTATCTGAAGTGTACAAATAACATCATTTTATTTTAAAATAAAATTTAGATTATAAAATTGAGGCATATCAAATTAAAATTTTGCCTGAAGGTTTCAAAATTTTGCCTCATTGAATTACGTATACAAAATTAAAAATTAGGTTCAGTTAATTTTTTCTGTCTATTTATTTATTTATTTATTTATTTATTTATTTATTTATTTATTTATTTATTTAAACGGCATGTTTTGAACGTTAGTATTGAAGTTCAGGGATAGCCGGGTACACACAAGGCTATACAATGTATAGTATAGTTTACATTCTTTGATTAGTGTTCAGTGGCGTAGTAATATCCATTTTAACGAAACCAGAGCAGGAAATGTCAGAAGTGTCGGTAAAAGTGTATGACAAAAGTCGTGTCAAATATATGCAATGTTTTGTGTATGATGTGTTTTTATTGGGAGAGGAATAATAATGGAGATACTCGCTATGATTGTATTTCCTACAAAATACCAAATATGGCTGGAATTATTGGTTTCTATACAAAAGCTGTACATAACAATTTATGATCATTTGAATCTAGTACGGTACATTTTTACCGCGTGGGTTACGACAACATAGATATTTAATGCAACCCCCTCAGACCGAATATGATAATATTTTTCAGTGATGGTTTTCGTCATGATTGCGTTTATAAGATACCAAACCACGTTGTCAACAGCCCACATTCATCAGGAAGATAACGAATAATATCTTCGAAATGTGGGGGAAAACTAGAATAAGAAGAAGACGATGATGACATGGAAACATGAAAGGAGGAAAATTGAAAAATTCAATTCATCTCGAATGCCTTAATATCGCTGAAACAGAAGGAAGATAATTGTTAAGGCATACAATGTTACTCCTAACCCATAAAACTAGTCAACAATAACATTAATAATAATAATAATGTTATTTGTTTAACGTCCCACTAACTACTTTTTAAGGTCTTCGGAGAAACAATAACATTACACGGAGTTGAAGTGGGCTCTGTCTCTTCTGCTGCTTTATCACTGCATTTACAAAAAACTAACCCGCCAGCGACGGGTACGCAACAACCAGTCTTATACTGAGTTTTAGGAATTACAAAAAGTTGCACATAACGTATATCTATACATTTCTTTCACTTCATTAAACACATCGTTAGCTGAGCGATCAACCAAACTGATCAGCAGGAAATATCGTATTCTTCCTAAACAGATGTTGAAGACAAGGACCTCGTATAGCTGTATTGAACGTAATGTAGTGTCCCAGAAAGAGAAGCAACAGGTGCCGGCGGTCGCGTCCTATTTATCTAATTGGTTTAGTGAGCAATTTGTTTCCGCACCTAATATTTGACCTTATTCGTTATAACACCGAAATCCTCCATGGCTCAGGTAGTAGCGCGCCAGCCTCTCACCGCTGGGTTCCATGATTCAATCCCCGGTCTCTGCATGTGAGTGTTGTACTGGATAAGCGCAGGTGGGGCAGATTTTTCCAGGTACTCCGGTTTTCCCTGTCATCTTTCATTCTGTCAGTCATTAATCATTGCCCCAGAGGAATGAGATAGGCTCCCCACTTGATGGGGTATTCATTCATTCCATTCCTCACCCGGTCGCATGACTGGAAACAGGCTGTGCATATTCATATCACTTCGTAATAACACCAAAAATTAGGCTCTCTGATGTGAAATATATGAATGAACAGAAAATAAGAATTCACGGAGGATAAATTTTAGAATATATTAACGCCACGCCAAGTGAATAAAAATAACGTATTGGAGGGAGTTATAGTGGAGTAGTTGAGTAGCATAACATTGTGTATAAATTTAAGTCAAATCAAATCATATCAAAGTGTATTCGCACATTTGGGCTTTCTGACACCAACCCTAATATACCACTGTGTTACACTTCATCTTAGCCAAGAGTCCGCGAAGCGAAATAATGAGCAATATAAACATGTCAGGCATTTTGTAGAAAAGGAAGAGTTAGGAGACCCAGATACATATGACGTCAAAACATCCCCAATTAAAAAAATAAGAAAAATAACTTGAAAAATATATGTTTGGAACTTAATGGTTCGCTGGCATTCAGTACAATCTTTTCCAGTGTGAAAACGTTCGCATCTTCTACGCAAAACGTTTTCATACAGCTTATGAATGCATTCTAGCTGAAGTGCAGTGCAGTGATAAAATTAGAATTGTTTCTTACACATCATGTATGCAGAACACGCCCTGAAACAGCAGCGAAGTGATGTGTACAGCTGCATTGTAGTGATGTACTTACAGTACGTAAGATCATATCAAAACCGACAATGAAATTTCGCAGAGAGGGTGAGAAGTCCATAAGAAATCAATGTACAAAGTGTTAGCTGACATTTCGAGCTGTAAGGTCCTGAAATCGACACGAAATGTCTAATAGAATTGTACGCGTTAGCATATAGTTGGACGTGGACAGGTCTGATGACCAGCTTTGAGCTCTCTATGCCAGTTAACACATGTTCCTTTGAGAGAGCAGCTATGCATCCGGCTGATGATCTAGAGTATGAATTACGTTATTTCCGTGAAAGAGGTTTCTCCTCTTACCGTGAAATAACTTCGGAAGAAAGGGAGATGGGTCGATATGCGTTCGAACTAATTTAGAATCATACCATGGGTGCCAGCATCGTCTCGGAGTCGTGTCTGGAGATAAATAGTGACAGTGAAAGTGATAGTGGAAGCAGCGGCACCTCATCTGCTATCTGAAATGAAGATCAAGGGAGATTTCAATTGGATCAAACTAATTTCGACGTATCTATTAGTTGGTTCTGTCCGTTTCAAGGAAAGGTACAGGATAAAAAAGAAAAAATCACGAAATTTGTATCCTGTGCGAGAAGAATACAAAAATATAAAGTCGCAAAGATACTTGTGGAAGCCGCGTACCGAGCGATTTTTAGACTACACCTCTTTTTCAACATATAATGCAGATCAGAGTAGTTTCGTGAGCGAAATGAAAGAAAAAATGACTCTATCGTTTCTTGGTGAGATACAGAAACAGTGCTCAATCAGTTAATGTTCTCACCCATTCGTACACAATTATGCCTACAATTAATATGGCCTGTACTCTTTTCCCGAAATTATTCATTGTAATACAGGAGGCAACTGGAACTTCCCATCCGTAAGTTCACAGAGAAATGTTTCATTATAGAATTATAGTTTTAAAAGCCATAAAATCAAGAAAAATGGATAAGAAGGAATTAAAATATTGGTTTAAGGAATCCTTCTTCCCATTCGCGAAAAGGAAGTGTTTGCTACTGTTAGATTCCTGGACTAGTTATAGTGATAACAGCTATCTTTTATCTTTTATGGCGATGATAGAATAGGAAAGGCCTAGGAGTGGGAAGGAAGCGGCCGTAGCCTTAATCAAGGTACAGCCCCAGCATTTGCCTGGTGTAAAAATGGGAAACTTCGGAAAACCATCTTCAGAGCTGTCGACAGTGGGGTTCTAACCAATTATCTCCCGGATGCAAGCTCACAGCTACGCGCCCCTAACCGCACAGCCAACTCACCCGGTAGCTATCTTGAACACATTCCTCCAGGCAACAGTAAAGAAATTCTCCAGATTTTTCCGGCACTACAGGGAAAATACAGCCCTTGGGTAGGCTTTTTTTCCGGCAATGGAAGTCTTTTTATCGCCGGCTTGTGAATACTTTCAGTTTGATGTTTATCAGAGAACCCGCATGCCGAAAATGCAATCCTTCATTCATTTTCAATTTTCTTCCCTACGATTCAAGGATATGTTTAATTATTCGTGGTTCACAACCAATTACACAACGGAGAGACCTCCCGAGTTTGAAGTGCCTTCAAACAAGTAAGGAAAACTGTGAAGAACAACCTGGCCCTAAAGTGCATATTCGTAAAGCATATTTGTGTTTTTATCATGCGATTAACGCACCTCATTTATATTTCACATATGTTCACTATCAATCAAGTGGCCTTGGTGTGCGGTAACCTGCCAGTTCATTCTCTCTCTCTCTTTCACAAGTGCAACTTCACTCCGCTGTGCGCCGAGTGAGCCAGCAAGATAGAAGGGTTTTCAAGTAGCTGCGTTGTCACACGGATTTCATATCAAGATTTTGACACCATCCAGTTCGAAATGGCAGATAAAGTTTTGTATATCGCTATTTTATGGTCTTTTCATACCCTCAGCGAAATTTCATTGTCGATTTCGATTTCCTTCTTACACAGCACGTATGCAGAAGACGTCCTGAAGCAGCAGTGAACTACTATACTTAGAACTGTTTCTTCATTACGCATGAATACCGCCTGAAGCATGATACAACGGGTGGTATAAACCGACGGGCAAACGAAGCTACTACCTACATCACAAACATCGCGTTGTTATTCAAACTCCTCCCTCGGACAAACTATTCGCTAAACTAAAAAACAATCATCTTACGAACTTCGAACATTCATGCCTACAGTACACTACGCAAAGCTATTTGTACTTATTTCCCGAACACCGGGTACTGTGCATATTTGACTACGCGGTGTGGGTCGTAAAGCTATATTTTGCATTCAGGGAAAGAGTGGGTTCGAACTCTATCGTCAGTAGTCATGAAGATGGATTTTATTAATTTATCAATTCCACAACAGGAAAACATAGGAGCCGTATATTAATTTAAGACTTAGTCAACAACTTGTGTTATTGCGGCGTTAAATACTGTATGGCCTCCATGGATCAGACGGCAGCGCGCCGGCCTATCACCGCCGGATACCGTGCTTCAAATCCCGGTGACTCCATGTGAGATTTGTGCTGGACAAGGCGGAGGCGGGACAGGTTTTTCTCCTGGTACTCCGATTTTCCCTGTCATCTTTCATTTCAGCAACACTCTCCAGTATCATTTCATTTCATCTGTCATTCATTAATCATTGCCCCAGAGGAGTGCGACAGGCCTCGGCAACCGGCACAATTCCTATCTTTGCCGCAAGTTGGGGGCTTCATTCATCTCAACCCTGACCTGGTTATTGACTGGAAAACAGGTTGTAGGTTTTCATGAATACTGTATCTAACAAAATGACAATAAAAGTTATGTTGCACTTAAGTGTTGTGTTGCATTGGTAGCGAGCACCATCTTATCGAATAAATTCTTAACAATTTATTACGTAGTCAATTAATCTAATTTTCTCACGTGGGATAATATGAATGTATCTAACGTAACATGCTTAGGAATGCTCGTCTATAAAGCCTAATACTTATGAATAATTTAAATGCTTTGAATGGTGTCGGAAGATTCCCAGTGTCTTAATGAAATGAAGGTTTTGATATTCACTCTGTACAAAGGTTTCGGTAACATTACTTTCACCTGGCGTGTTGGCCGTGTGGTTAGGAGCGCGCAGCTGAAAGCTTGCATCCGGGAGATAGTGGGTTCGAACCAGACTGTTGGCAGCCCTGAAGATGGTTTTCCGTGGTTCCCCATTTCCACACCAGGAAAATATGGGGATTTACCTTAATTAAGACCACGGCCACTTCCTTCCCACTCCTAAGCCTTTCCTATTCCATTGTCGCCATAAGTTCTATCTGTGTCGGTGCGACGTAAAACAAATAGCAAAGAAAAAATTAATTACTTTAAATTATGCCTAGACACCGACGGCTAATGTGTGAGTAGTTAAATAAATGAAGAAACAAACCCGTTACGGAACAGCGCAACAAGCCCTTGCCTGCTAAGATAACTGCTGTCCCGTCAGATGGCCTGCAGATACTGGAATGCAACGTGACGGCATCTTTGGTCATAGTGCTTGCCGTGCGTCATCTGTTCCCCTACCTCTCGCATCAGACAGCCATTCAGTTAGTCTCATGAGGTGGAGTGAACCCTCAGTCCAGAACTGGTCTAGTCGGGAATATAGAACACATGGTCTCCGGGAAAGATAAGTACTGTACACCACTACTACACCATGGGGCTCGTTAAGAAGTTGAAAAGAACCAAAAACCAAACCAAACCCCACAGCACTTAACGCCCTTGAAAAGGCTTTGGCATGCCCAGTGACCGCTGTTCAGCCCGAAGGCCTGCAGATTACGAGGGGCCGTGTGGTCAGCACGACGCATCCTCTCGGTCGTTATTCTGGGCTTTCGAGACCGGGGACGTCATCTCACCGTCCGATAGCTCATCAATTCTAATCATGTAGGCTGAGTGGACTTCGAACCAGCCCTCAGGTCGAAAGAAAAATCCCTGACCTGGCCTGAAATCGAACCCGGGTCCTCCTGGCGAGAGGTAGGCACGCTACCCATACACCACGGGGTCGACTAAGAAGTTAAGACATATATTTGTTGTCTTACCAAGTTAACTTACGTAATATATTACATAACAGTAATAATAATAATAATAAAGAGAAAGGAAGGCATTCAAGTTTCTAATTGGAGAAGGTTGCCTAAACGCATCGATGTGCTGGAAATTTGTCCCACAGGAGTTCTTAGTTCTACAAGTAAACAGGGGTCCTTCCAGGTTACATGCAAGCTGCACGTGACCAAAAGGGATTAAAATGTTCCTTTATTACGTGTCTTCAGCCTCCTACAGTTTCGAGGGCCCTACCCAGTAGGTAAGGTAAGAGGTATTCTGCCGAAGGCAGGTCCGAACATCCGCAGAGGTGTTCCTGAGCCGAAGTTTACGTGCGGTAGGGTGGCCAAATCCTTTCCGCTCCTCCATTCCCTGACCCCCCTCCAACAGCGCGTGGCAACCCATCCAACTCCTGACCACGCTCAATGTTGCTTAACTACGGAGATCTCACGGGATCCGGTGTTTCAACACGGCTACGACCGTCGGCATCTACAAAGTATGCGGACCAAATACAAATGCAGTTTTTTCTCGCCAGCGCCCATGAAGGTCTCGCTAAACGCCTTAACTGGTCTACGGTACTTAATATGTTAGACTATTTCTAAAACGTTAATCGTAAGTTTGAAGATGGTCACTTCGATGTATACCACTATTTTCACGGTCGAATTATTTCTCAACTAGTCGATGAAACCTTGACAAAATTAAATCAACATCATCAATAGGAGATCAATATCGCTGGGAAAGAAGTAAGGATAAAACCGGGAATGAATGTTTTCGTTAAGGGCGATGACAGATAAATTTCTCCACGAGAAGCATGGAGCCCCTCCTCCTTCGAATCGACTTGCGTCAGCTTCAGTTAGGAGTCCTTGTCGTTAGCCCGAGGCGGGTCAAGTGATCGCACGGCATCTGCGACACACGTTCGCCCACACAATGTACAAATAGAGGGAGGAAGCACTCGTAGGCAGTACAAAAATAATTGAACTTTGAAGGGTTCCTAGCAATTCACTTGGAGACCCTCCAGAAAAGAGAGGCAGAAGTCTGGATACCAATACCTCGCGAAATGCGAGGAAAGTGTGAATGGATGGAGACTTATATTGTTGCCCCACCCAGATCACTCTCCCGAGACATTTAGTATTTAAAATGCATATATCTTCTGGTATAGGCTACAAGATGGTTGCTACGTTCATTGATCTGTCTGACCTGTCTAATCTGTCTCAGTCTCATCTTAGACACAATGAAAGTGGGTGAGGTATGCGAGATGCTTGTAACACGATTTCTTATGCAACCGGTCTCCATGTTGGATTGTGTGACGCTGTCGCTTATAGGGTCGGTTGGAATGTTCATTCCGTTGGGCTTGATTTGGAGTGATACTTAATAATTTAGAATATTGTGCTTCATCCAGGAAAGCAACGGGAAACTTAACTCGCTCCTCAGATCCTAATATGTCCCTTAAATTATATCTACGCTGCCTGTGACCACTGATTGTGGAAGTGTTGGGGATGTGATCAAACTTTGAGCCAAGGACTCATTACATACATACTCTAACCGTTCAATACCATGCTAAGAGACATGTCATCATGACCAACAAGTCATATATGCCATTTTCCGCGTCATCCTACGACATATTTGGTCGTAATGAGCATTTTATGCCCGGTTTAGGATGCGAGAGGCGCTGCGCTAGCTGGACGGTGAAGCTTTAATTACGCGTACCGAGGGACAAAGCTCGCAGTACAGCAAAACCTTGAAATTACGCTCTCTCTCCAACGAGCGAAAGAAACAGCACGCCAAACTAAAAGAGCACCTAGGTCAAGGAGGAGGAGTTAAGTTTACAGGATTTTCAACTCGAAAACTGGATATTACCAGTGATTTCCCTGTTTATTCGTGGATGCCAACTCAATTTCCGCACGTCAAGTGAAAATAATAATAACAAAATTTTGGTACTAGTATTAGAAAATTTCAAGTAAGGATTCATGGAAATTAGCATAATTTACAATATTTAATAATGCAAGAAGATATATTACTTAAGGAACGTACTAGTAATGACGCACATTGGCCAGATGTGTGGTGATAGGGAAAATCTGTCCTCGCGCTTATTAACAGAGAGATAGGGGAGTCCCCACCTCATATTATTCCGCGCATTGAAATCCAAGAGAAATTTTGTGAGATTACCAGAGATTCTATGCCTTTGCTGGCAGGACCTAGTGTTTATAGTGCACTATGTCTTCTGGTATTGGCTAAAGAAATTTTGTTACTTTCATTGATCTGTCTCTGTCTTATCCTTGGCTTTGAGAATATGAAAGTGACTGAGGTATGAGCGATGCTAGTAATGCCATTCCTTCTGCAGCCAGTCCCTGCTATGAATGGTGTGAAAATGTTGCTCATAGGGTCGGTTGGTGCATGCATTTCAGTGGGCTTGGCAGACTGATATGTAATAGCAACTTTTGGCTCGGTGAGGAAAGCAACGGGAAACTACCTCACTCCTCATTTCTCTAGTACGCCTCTTCAGTGATGCCTAGGCCATCTATGACAGCTGATGGTAGAGCTATTGAGGATCCAACCAGCCTTAGGGCAGACGACTGAACATGCATACATACACCAGAGATTCAGCGACACCATTTACATGAAAATAGGTCAGTAAAAAGAAGAAGTCAAGATCTATAAAATGAATACTCATACGTCCCTGAGGGATCATTATCAACGAAACGATTTGGACCCTGTGGGCGGAGCTTACCCTTTCCATAGCCGACGACCCGGATCTCCTATAAAAGACGAGTAGGCCAGCCCTTAGTGTTCATTATTTACTCATTCGTTACTCAGGCGCAGTCATTCATTGCGAACCAGTGTTGCTCATTCGGCGTGATTCTGTGCTACTCAATAATATACTCTGTGTTATTCAGCGTTCTAAATAATTGTGTTAGACAAACTGATACACGTTTTAAATATAATCACATTTTTCTTGTGTAAAATAATAATTGTGGTGTGAGGATATATGCGTTTCTAATCCCAATACATATTAGCTGGATGCAGACTAGTAAAGTCAGTACCGGCTCCATGAATAATTTCAAAGAACGGATAAAATTCCAATAATCACCAAGACGTAGTGAGTTACTGACTGTACAATATCAACAATTATTTTTTTCCGTGATTAAGGCATGTGCAGTAATAGGAGAGGTTCATTCTAATCAATAAAAGTTGTTAGATTAGCCAGGAAGTGCTACCTGAATGAACAAGTGACTCTCACGTAGGAATAATAAGTACCAGTAATTGTGCCGTTTTATAACAAAGGGGACTCGAGTAGTGATCTTCAAAGACTGAAACCGCTACTCGGGTAGTCTATTCGAGCCTATGAGTGGGTCTAGCCATAATATGTTATTCGAAGGCATATAGAGAGTGCTTCAATAACCAGTTTTCCATTTGTCCACATGTGTGTGAGTTCTCGTCGAATCCAGGACATTACCAGAACGCTCTAGTGTGCCTGCATTGTTGGATTATATTATACTAGAACGCGCCAGTGTGCCTGCAATATTTCATTCCGGGACCATCCAGATCTTCCAACAGTAGGAGATTGCCGATCAAGACACCATGGGCGCAACCTCCGAAGAAGATAAACCTAGAACTATCTGCTAACGAGGTACCAGTGATGGAGGCTTAAATTCCCATGGGTACTCTCTGATGACAGCGCGGTTATACGCAGCAATGATAAGTATACAAACCATGATACGTCTAAGCACGAAAATCATAAGGGTCACATTAATTAACTGTGTAAATATATAAATTTCCAGCATGTGATATGATAATCCGTAGGTGACGCAATATACGTGTTTCACTGGGGTAAAGTTTCTTTATTAGTTTGATTTTGTTTGTGTTTCTTCTGTTTTAGGAGTTAATCACGAATTTATTCCGTGGAGTTTTGCATGGATTACTATTTAAGGCCATATAGTGTTTTCTGTTTGGGTGAAGCATTCGTAATGGCGGAAATGATAATTCAGTAGACTTCATAATCCATTCCGAGTTTAATTAATTGAGATGGCCTTCGCAATTTTTTTAAAGATTTATTATTCAAATGCTTCACTAGTTTAATGCATAGTTCAAGCTACTCCTTTGTAATCTTAATAATGCTGACAACTGGAAGAAGGAAATGATCGCTTGAGGTGCAATAAATGATCTATATAGTTATGCGGGTGATCGTTATGCTAGTTAAATTACCTGTCGACTTAGGATGTTCTTAATATGTAATAACGTGGTTTTGAAATACACATGTGTGAAGTGAAGGGCGAAACGGTAGATGTAAACTTGCTTTAGATGACAGATTAAAAGTATAATATTAATAATAATAATAATAATAATAATAATAATAATAATAATAATAATAATAATAATAATAATGTTGAGGAATGAACCCATAATGACATTGTTGAAGCAGTGCTATAAAATGATATTGAAGGTATCCATAAATGATCATTTTCCTGGAGAAAAGCGAGAGAATGGAAATGAGAATTACGTATTTATGTCTGCGAGCAAAGTGAAATTAAGTATGCTCCCAGCTGACGAGGACACGCTGCTTCTTAGAGAGAGATTTATGGCCTTCAGAATATAGGACACGAGGGTGAAGTGACCGAGCCTTCGAGGGTGGTCCGTTATGTCTGTCACAATGTTCGCAAAAATTCACATAAGATGTTTCCCTCACTTTGGCATTGTATTAAATATTCACGCGTCAATAACTTGTACTATCAACATTGTATGTTTAATGATCCGATAGATGAAGTAATCCTGTCAATTTTATATTCAAATGAGATCGGAATAGGGATTTCAGGGTGAACCTCGAAGTCAATCTAACATGGTTCGATACTCGATTGGTGTCGACGTCCTTGGATAGACACCAGTACACCTGTAAGGTAATAGTTCCAGAAGGTATTCAAGTTTGTGAATTATATTTTCTGTTGATGTATTTACAGGAGGTTACTTCATTCTTTATGTATTTACATTCATGTATTTTATCAGTGTATGGTGATTTATGGTGTTTTACAGGAAACCCGCGTTGTGTGTGTCCGCATTGTAATATAGTAGAATAAGATAGTGCCCCGGAGAAATGCGTATATGCGATAATATTATGTGTAATTAATGTGATGAAGTAGATTTTATTAGCGATAAGCGACGACATGAATTTTATGACTGGGTATATGCGTGGGAATTTATTTTATGAAATATCTTAATACTACGACTTGTCAAAGAATATTGTCTTTTATCACAGAAATGCCATCGTTTTATTTTTGTATAATTTACGTGTTGTTAGGTATTAATATAGCGGATACCTGCGGTTACCGATAGTAGACATAGGGATAGACCCCAATTGATTAATAAGTGCAAGATATATATATGTCCAATGTTAATACGCTGATTTGGGAATGCCGAAATGATATTCAGATGCGATAAAGACCGACAAGACATATGACGTCATTTCCCATATAGATGAAATGTTTGTGTTTAATAATATGGAATTTTCTCGTGCGTATCGATTTTAATGTGACTCTATCAATTTGTTAAAATTATGTTTTGAATTGGAAACAAACCATTCTTCTTATTCAGATATAGTGTATTCCTCTTGTACTATAGAGCACCCTACTTTAAATATGTTTAGATCAAGTGCCCAATTTACTTGCGAACAGACCGTTAACCCGTATGCTCTTGAGTGTAGCCGTTGTGCCAGTGATAGCAGGGAGGACGGGACTTCGATGCCAGGGATTGGTTTCCGAAGTTCCTCGTCCGGAAAATTTCCATCCAAAGAATTATTTGTGAAAAATATTGTTTACTTAGCACTCTGCCAAGTCCGGAACGGGTGCAGTACATACAAGGTTTACTAAACTGAGAAGGGTCAGGTATTCACTATGCATTGATTCTAAAGGTAGATGTGTTCAGTTCCAGTACCTCAAACAATTCTACGTATATTCATCTGCAAACCTCAATAAGTAATAAATTGATTACGTTCATATAGGTCATAACGCTCTTTGCCAGTGTTCTATGACAGATACTTCCGTGCAGGCAGTAGGTTGATAGTGTTTCTCTGTACATACGTGAAAGGAATGCCGCGGAAAATGTTACCTAGAAGAACAATTTTGTCTCGGGTATCAAGAGTAAGATAAACAGAAGGAGGCACATAGTATAGTAGACAGACTCAGGTTTTAATTACTTCATTGTAAGAATCTCCGGTGAAACTAATGAAGATGAGACTGCTAGCTGCACAAAGAGTCTGTGAAGATATTCAGAATATTCCCCACAGTGGCTTGTAGACTGAAATCTGAAATTCTTAACTATATAATAATAATAATAATAATAATAATAATAATAATAATAATAATAATAATAATAATAACTAGCGATTGTACCCGTGCTTCGCTACGGTATTCTACATTGTATTCGAATATCGAAGTAAATAGTGTACATGCAGTAAATAAGATTGTTTTAAAATTGCATGTCTCTTAGCGTTATCCGAGAAAGAGCATGGGGAGGTCCCCGTACGTTGTTTCCAATGTAAAGTGTTTGTTACGGGTTTGTGATATAACGGCAAGCTAACTTGTCTACTGCTATTCACAATCGAGTTGGGAAGTTTACATTATAATTGCAGGCCCCATTGCCTACTACGCGGACAGAATCGATTTGGGGAGTTTTCGTTAAAATGGCAGCCCCCTTTCCTACTTCCAGACAGATTACAGTTGAGGAGTTTCTATTATAATGGTAGGCAATTACCCTACTATCACTCGAAATTGAGTTGTGCAGTTATCATTATAATGCCAGGCCCATTTTCCTACTGCCAGCCAGCTTACTGCCAGTCACACCAAGTTGGTGTGTTTCCATCAAAATAGCAGGCCACTATGCCTAATGCCAGTCACAGTTTAGATGAGGACATTTTTTATAATGGCGGGCACCCTTGCCTACTGCCAAACACAATCGGGTAGGGGAGTTTTGAACAAAACTGCATGCTCACTTGCCTTCTGCAAGTCAAATGGAGAAGGGAACTATTCATTACAATTGTCGGCCTTCCTTACTAATGACAGTTACACAGGAGTTGGAGAAGGAACCCTTTCCTACTGCCAGTCAAAGTCGTTGTGGGGAGTACTGATTACAACAGCAGACACACCCTTTCTCGATCGCTACAAATCGACATCAGTGAATATATATAGATCGACATACGAAAGTATATGCGTGTTTACAATATTGAAGACCTTCATTTACAGATTAACTGCTACTAAACGTACGTCATATCGACAAAGGATTATACCATAAGACACGCGGGATTTAGTGGCCTAAATGGCTGGTCCTATGATATGTCATCTATTCTTGGGTCAGATTGAGTTAGAAACGTGGAACAGGGTAAAGGGTTTGTAAGATTATCTCACATTACATTACTTTTCGGATAATTATGTGACAGCTACATACATGGCATTTTTCTCACATATGCCTACTGGGTGTGCCAATTTTCGTGAAGAGTATGACGATTCTGTATTTCATATACAGTAAGTAATTGAAAGTATGAATTATGCATGTAAAAATTCTAAATTGACTTAACATCCATTAATACAGAAAAATCAAACGTAAAAGGGATACAAATACGGCAAAAAGTCTTAAGACCAAGGTTGTATATCATTCCAAATTGAACGGAGATTGTGCAATCCGTTATGTGATAGGAATTTCCGAAGGTCTGCACCATCATTAAAATTGCCTGCATATTTCGATATTCTTCGGGGATAAAAAGTGAAAAATTTAATGATCTAGGATGTTTTCTGTTCGTTACAGGCTAAAACGTATAATTTTGTCAAATTTCAATCATTTTCTTTTTCTTCTGGCAGATTATGCCGCAATCTGGATTTTGGGCGAGGCGTGTAAAAATTAGGACATTCAGGAAACTAAACCAAAAATTATGGAGATGGTCATTATTACCCCTTAAAGGGAAAGCTGTACGAAAATTTCGCCAAAATAATCAGTGTAGAGGCACACAGTCGTTACGATTTGATTTATATAGATGAGGAATCTGCTCCATGTAAAACACCTTTAGGGCTATGTCCGCTGGACTTAACCTGCAAAAGTGACCATTCATGATATCTCCCTTATTAATCCTCCTGACGAAAAAATGCACCTGAAAAAAAAAGGTTTAGAGGTGGAATTCCATCTCGTTTGGTCGATTTCCAGTCAGGTTGGTCTTGTTCTGTATATATTGTGGAATAAAAGCACCATGTGTGTTCCCTATAAACCGCCAGTCCATTCCGGAACATGAAATGTTATTGACCTTTAAAATCTACCTTTGGACAGGTGGATGCTAAATATAAATTTTGGTTCGAATGTCTTCAGTAGTTTTCAAGTTGTAAGGAATACGCTTTACACGCACCCGCTCGTGAGTCAAGTCCGATGGGACTTATACAGAAAAACGGTCCGTTAATGATATCTCCCTTATTAATCCTCGTATCGAAATGATGCACATGAGAAAAAAGGTTTAGAAATAAATTTCTACCAAGGTAGGTAGGTTTCCATTAAGTTTGGTTGTGTATATTTTGTGGAAGTGCAAAATCACTGTTTCGGTTTCGTATAAACCCTCAGTCAGTTCAGGGATTTAGAAACAATATTTGCCCTGAAACCTATCAAGGACAGGTGTATTCTAAATATGAGTCTCCCATTTTCACACCAGGCAAATGCTGGGGCTGTGCATTAATTAAGGCCACGGCCGCTTCCTTCCAACTCCTAGGCCTTCCCTATCCCATCGTCGCCATAAAACCTGTCTGTGTCGGTGCGACGTAAAGCCCATAGCAAAAAAAAATATATATGAGTCTTGGTGGAAATACATTCAGTAGTTTGTAGCACTCGCGTACATACGGCGTAATTAAGGAAGAAAATAATACAGTTAAGAAAGTTGAAAGTAATAGAAAATGGATTATAACTGAGGACAGCCGGATAACGACAAATATGTAAATGCCAAGTGAATGATTGGAAAATCAAATGCCCCTCAATAAATGATGCTAGTGTGGGTTATGGATATAATAAAGCGGTAACAGAGGAGAAATTTAGGTCCAGTGATTCTTAGGTAAACAAATAATAAGAAGATGACTAATGGTGTTATTACTTAATCTATTTGAGGGCAGTTACAACATCCAACGATATTCCGCCAATACCCCGCAGACGCCTCTTTTGCCTTCTACCCAAGGAACAACCACGAATTTAAAAGCATGTGAGGAAAATGGCAATACGTTACTTCCCTGCTGGCATGCAGTTAGAGACGTTGCCATGGTAACCTGTAGGTTCGTTGTCGGTCTATCGGTCACTCAATGCAGAGCATGATACCAGCGGAAAATTGTAAATTTCTCCGTCGTGTGAAGAGTAAGGTAAATTATGAACATAACGAAAGTTGTTTATAATGAAGAGACGTTTCACGTACGGTAAACGAAGTTTACAGAAAATCAATAGTATAAGAGAAAATGGAGGAAAACCATTCTGGTTTTCCTATAAACCCCCGTCTGTTCAAAGATTTTAAAATGATATGCATATCGGAACCTTCCCCGGGATGAGTATACTCCAAATATGAAGTTTGGTTGAGATCTATCCAGCCGTTTCGAAGTGATGGTGGAAAAACCATTCTAGTTTTCCTATAAACCCCCGCTCTATTCAAAGATTTTAAAATAATATGCATATCGAAACCTTCCTCGGGATGAGTATACTCTAAATATGAAGTTTGGTTGAGATCTATCCAGCTGTTTCGACGTGATGGTGGAAAAACCATTCAGGTTTTCCTATAAACCCCCCGTCTATTCAAAGATTTTAAAATGATATGCATATCGAAACCTTCCCCGGGATGAGTATACTCTAAATATGAAGTTTGGTTGTGATCTATCCAGCCGTTTCGACGTGATGGTGGAAAAACCATTCAGGTTTTCCTATAAACCCCCCGTCTATTCAAAGATTTTAAAATGACATGCATATCGAAACCTTCCCCGGGATGAGTATACTCTAAATATGAAGTTTGGTTGTGATCTATCCAGCCGTTTCGACGTGATGGTGGAAAAACCATTCTGGTTTTCCTATAAACCCCCCGAGTGTTCAAAGATTTTAAAATGATATGCTTATCGAAACCTTCCCCAGGATGAGTATACTCTAAATATGAAGTTTGGTTGAGATCTATCCAGCCGTTTCGACGTGATGGTGGAACAGACAAACAGACAAACAGACAGACAGACAAACAGACAAACAGACAAACAAACAGACACGAAACGTAAAAACCACCGATTCGGTCTTGAGTTGACCTAAAACGGATAAATATCTGAAAAATTGGCAAAACAAAATAAATTACAGACATCGGACCCCCTACAATTTTATTTATATAGATAATAATAATAATAATAATAATAATAATAATAATAATAATACTAACAACAACAGCGATCTTAACAACTCAGACATTGACCTTCAGTTTCCAAGATACTGGATTCGATCCCAACTGAGGCTGGTGGCGTCTGATGATGTTTAAATGTAAGAACCCCGTATCAGTACTGTCTAGTACATATAAAAGAACTCCAAAAGCATATGGTGCTTCTTTCTAGAATCTGCTTTACGTCGCACCGACACAGATAGGTCTTACGGCGATGGTCGGATAGGAAAGGGCTAGGAGTAGGAAGGAAGCAACCGTGGCTTTAATTAATGTACAGCACCAGCATTTTCCTGCTGTGAAAATTGGAAACCGTGGAAAACCATCTTCAGGGCTGCCCAAAGTGGGGTTCGAATCCACTATCTCCCGAATGCAAGCTAATAGCTACGCAACCCTAACCGCGCGGCCACTTGCTCGGTAACCTACGGTTCAACAACCTATTAGATCATTGGCTTGTCAAGATGGCAGCTGCCTTTACTTGATTTGAAAATAGGGTGTTGAGGAGGATTATCTTCGGCTCTGCTAACAGTGGGTTTCAAACCCATAATCTACCGAATTCAAATTTGAAGACCTACACTCCGCACAGGACAGCCAACTTGTCTGGTAAATGAAAACATGTTTAACGATGGGTTTTCGATGTAGATTTTACTGTGATTTCTTGGTAAGAACTACGTCGAAAATCCATCATTATGAGTAAATACCACAACATCTCTTCAACAACAATTCTTTTGCTATTTGCTTTAAGTCGCACAAACACAGATATGTGTTATGATGACGATGGGACAGGAAAGGCTTCGAAGTGGGAAGGTGGCGGCCGTGGTCTTAATTAAGGTACATCCCCAGCATTTGCCGGGTGTGAAAATGGGAAACCACGGAAAACCATCTTCAGGGATGCCTACAGTGGGGTTCGAATCCACTATCTCCCGGATGCAAGCTCACAGCTGCGCGACCCTTACCACACGGCCAACTCGCCCGGTCTCTACAACCATTAGATATCTGGAAAATGTTTACTATACTTACCGTCACATCTTCCTGTATAAGATCATTTTTCTGTCAGTATCTTTTGAATAGTAACTTGATACTTGGTTTTTTTTATATACGATAGTGCAAAAATGGCCAACGTAGTTGTTCTCGTAACGTTGTTATAGAATTGCGTGAAAGTGACGGATGCAATTTCTTCAGAACAGCAGGTATTTAAGTGTAAGGGCGATTAAGATCTTCGTTACCCTTTTATGCGATTTATGTTAATGGGAATGGAGGGAGTGTCTGATAATTGTAACAAAAATAGAATGTCCCCCTTTATATTACTCTAATTGAAATGATTTGTTGCTATAGACATAGGAAAAATTATATTCTATCATTTTCATACTGCAAAAAAGTAAACGTCTTGGTGAGAAGTATTGGGAAAGTGGGGGGGGGGGGGCTAGCAGTTAGGTGACACACGTTATTGTCGGTCGAGTTCCTTTGTGAGTCTTTCTAATCTTCGAGCTAGTTGCGTGTACACTTATCCAGGTTAATAAACCTCTTAGAGGCTTTATTTTTGTATGAGTGTTTACTAGCCTACTCCTAACAGATGCACCTTTACTATACTGAGTACAGATGAAAGTCTGCGGAGATCTCTTCACAGTTCACTAGTACTTCTCGCTAAATGTAGTCTTATTACATGTTTTTTCTTACACGTTGTTTTAACTCACACCGACACAGATAGGCCTTATGACGACGATGGGACAGGAAAGGGCTAGGAGTGGGAAGGAAGCGGCCGTGACCTTAATTAAGGTACAGCCCCAGCATTTCCCTGGTGTGAAAATGGGAAACCACGGAAAACCATCTTCAGGATTGCCGACAGTGGGGTTGAAATCCACTATCTCCCGAATACTAGATACTGGTCGCACTTAAGCGACTGCAGCTACCGAGCCCGATAAGGGAGGTCTATAATATAAATAATGATTGGTCAAGCCACTTCTTCCAAGGTATTGTCACTGGAGTTACTACCGTTCATCTCACAGCCAGGACTATCTTGCCTGTGCCACAGTCAAAACAGCCATCTGACTATAGGCTATATTCACGGTCTCCTTTTACAGATTAAGACATCTAACACTGTACAGAACGAAGCTCTGGAACAGAAGACACCTATAACAATAATAAACATCGAATTATCATAGAAACAATTCTGGGAATTATAGGCCCGTAATTTAAGGATGGCAGGAAATAATACGTGGGCTATATTTCAGTTTTGAGTTTTCATATTGTCAAAGCGCCTGTTTCCATATTCTTTATTGGAATTTGGTGATGATTATCTTCTCCGACACAGAATATAAGAATAGACATGAAATATCGAAAAATCAGGGCATTAATCCAATATACGGATATCTGAAAATTCAGCTCTGTGTCAAATTTGAATTGAATTTGAATTTACTTATGATTTACATGCCACTGAGGTTGAAAAGCCCCTTTATGTAGCGTCTTCGTATAATATACAGTAATACAGGTTTATGAACGCTCAGATAAAGACAGAAAGAAGTGTAATGAATCTGGCACTGGACTTTAATTACCTACAAAATACTAAAAATGACCTATTGTGGGAAAAATAATCTAAGAATGACATTAATTTAGCAACAATAAAATATGACTCGAAAATACGAAAGGAAATATTATTTTACTCAATCTGTTAAACATATAAGTACTCCACATTAACTTCAATTTGTACTTATGCTATTACAAATATCAAATAATAATAATAATAATAATAATAATAATAATAGTAATAATAATCTGCCTGTCTGTTAGGTCATCAGCCCAGAGGCCGGTTGGATCCTCAAATAGCACCACCAAAGGCTATGTAGTTATACGGCAACCACAAAACCAATGGCAGTACCAAAATGAGGATTACTAGGCAAGATGAGGGCTGCGGTAGTTTGCAATTGCTTTCATCACTGGGCCAGACAGTGCTATTGTATCACAACTAACCCTATGAGCAACACCTTTCATGACACTTGGACACATTGGTTGTGCTATGAATGTCATTACTCAGCACCAGCCACAACCCAGCATCTTCCATACTGTCACAGAACAGAGAAATATTACTTGAAATAGGAAATTAATTGCTGAAAACAATGATGGAGTAAAATTAAAATGAAGACCCAAAATTTAAAAATAGCCAAGATTCACAAGAATGCCTTAATAATAATTTATGCAGTTTACGACGGACATGAAAAGGATTTATAGATAAATTAGCACGTCTGTAAGGCGCCAGTTATAAAAGCGATATTTATAAACATCCGAGCCCTAGTCATTATACACATATCAGGCGAGGTTTACCTTCAAAGGCAGGTGCAACAGCTAGTTCTTACGATGAAATCAAGAGGAAAATTCTAAGATCACCCATTTAATTATCTATACGCTATGTTATCGATTCCTTCTTTTTCACTGTCTAAGCAATATTTTCATTCCATTAGTCTGTGATACCTTAGCCTTCCCCTGACGTCAGTTGTAATGTGACCTTCAGCAGCATGGCGCAGTGAGTGGCCCTTGTCAATAAGCCATGCTGGTAACATATCGTTAGGGGTCACACAGTTCATTAGGGTCCGAGAGCAAAGTTCAGGTGTCATACGGAGAGGAACATTATTCTACGTAGTAAACTAGCTAGCGGGACGTTAGGATTACTTCCAGAGGGCGTGAGTTTCTCTACCGTCTTGCATATCCAATCCCGACTGTGCCTGGTTTATATGTAAATCCTCAGACTTCTCTTCCAAATCTACAAGTAGTTAATTAGAGGAAAGTGTCAAAACAACCGGATATTATGCTATCACAATATTGGCTATAAACGCAAATGGATAATTTAATAACATTTACGTAGTTGCTATGAACATTCCAACCGAGCTAAGTAGCTGCAATCGCTTAAGTTCGGCCAGTGTCCAGTATTCGGGAGATAGTAGGTTCGAATCCAACTGTCAGCACCATGAAGATGGTTTTCCGTGGTTTCTTTTTTCACACCAGGCAAATCCTGGGGATGTAAATTACTGTATTTAAGGCTACGGCTACTTCCTTCCAACTCCTAGCCTTTTTATTTTTATTTTTTGCTAGTTGCTTTACGTCACACCGACACAGATAGGTCTTGTGGCGACGATGGGACAGGAAAGGGCTGGGAGTGGGAAGGAAGCGGCCGTGGCCTTAATTAAGGTACAGCCCCACCATTTGCCTGGTCTGAAAATGGGAAACCACGGAAAACCATTTTCAGGGCTGCCGACAGTGGGATTCGAACCTACTAACTCCCGAATACTGGATACTGGCCGCACCTAAGCGACTGCAGCTATCGAGCTCAGTTCCTAGCCTTTTCCTGTCTCATCTTCGCCATAAGACCTACCTGTGTGGGTGCGACGTAAAGCAACTTGTATAAAAAATGAACATTCAGATTAGATTCTCTCAAATATTAATATTGCCATTATTTTCAAACACATTATATGAAATTTAAAAGTTAACATGATCCTCCTCAAAGATCATTCATCTATAAATTATCCGATTGGCGCTCGGTAGAGCGATAGGTTTAAAGGGCTGCGTAGAAATGAAGTATATAAAAAATCCGATGATATTAGTCCTATTCAAAAACTGTACTTTACGACATTTTTAAGAAATTTAATTTACGATCTGTTATTTGTTATATTATTTGCCCTATGGTGAATAAAAACGGAGAATTTTACTATAATAGTTTTGTGAAGTTCTGTGCTTTACAGATTTAATATTTACAGTAAGTGTGAGCTATTAATTTTTAATTTTTTTGGGCATAAGCATATTTTTAAAAGTTATAGGAGTGAAATTCTTATATAGACGATGTAAAGGAAAGATGAGATAAGGACAAAGTTTAAAATTTTATATTTAATCAGTACTTCTTCGTTGTTTCACTAGCCAGGTCTGCTTGAGGATTCACCATTGGATTATCAAATCGCGTTGAACAGATCTAATTGCAACTGACAAAATAAATTATATGGGGTAATGTTTGACATTGCTAGTTGCTTTACGTCGCACCGACACAGATAGGTCTTATGGCGACGATGGGACAGGGAAGGGCTCGGGGTGGGAAGGAAGCGGCCGTGGCCTTAATTGAGGTACAGCCCCAGCATTTGCCTGGTGTGAAAATGGGAAACCACCGAGAACCATCTTCAGGGCTGCCGACAGTGGGGTTCGAACCTACTATCTCCCGAATACTGGATACTGGCCGCACTTAAGCGACTGCAGCTATCGAGCTCGGTATTATTAGGTTTAAGGAGGATCTTGGACAGACACATGAAAGTGAATTTGGGGAAGAAAACCAGTTACGAACCCACACTTCCTTTGCGCAATGGAAAGGATGGCATCAATGGGAATAACGAGGTTAGAGAGCTGATGATAGAAGCCAGGGAAAGAATTCAAAAATCATTGATATTCACTTCAAAGAAATACAAAGTTTTACATAAATTTAATGTCTGACGTCGCTAAGTCTTAAGGAGCTCTAATTAGGATTCGTGTGTGCCGCAAGTGAGCATTGCCAGTTATAAAGTATTATTTTAAAGGTAAATATGTATATAATATTACTTTGTTAAATGCTGTTATCATACTTTGCCGTTCACGAAATTCCGACGAATATTTTGTGAGCACTTGTTATCATACTCAATACCAAGGGTGTTGATGAGTTACAGAAATATTTAAGTACGTATGTAAAACCCTAAACAATTACGAAAGTATCTAAGATGTTTTTCTCCATTTAGTATAAATCATCGTTACGCTTCTACATCATATAAAAAGGTTGGATAGGTATAACCTCAACGGAACAGCACTTAAATTGATTGAGGAATACTTGGCCGACAGAGTTCAATATGTTAAAGGGAACGGGATAACGTGTGGTAGTGAATTGTAAAGGACGGAAATAACACACAATACAATCACTGGCCTTGCTGTAATGGTCGTGTAGCTGTGAAGTTGCACTCGAGAGATGGTGGGTTTGAAATCCATCATCGCGAGCCCTTAAGATGATTTTCCGTGGTTTCCCATTTTCACCTTAAATAAGGCCAAAACAACTTTATTCCAAGTCATAGTCCTTGCGTCTACAAAAACCTTCAGTGTGTTGGTGTGCCGTTAAACCACTAGCAAAAAGTGTGTTTATAAGATCTTCTTAAGTATTCAATCCATGGAGGGTCTGAGGCACTTCTCCAGTCAGCTCTATTCACAGCTTTCCTCTACATCTATTCATAGTTTCTGCATCCTACATCAGACATTATTTGCTGTACATATTGTAGGCGTGGTCATCTTCGATATATTTTGTCTTCAACCATTCCCTCCAATACAGTTTTGAACAGGCTAGCGTGTCTCAAAATATGTCCTACCAGTCTAGTCTCCTCCTCTTTATACTTTTCCATAAGGTATAATTTTCTTCCACCTTTTTAAATAATTCAGCATTCGTTATTTTTTTGTCCAGATAATCTTTAGCATTCTTATGTAACACCATTTTTCAAAAGAATTTAACCTCTTTTTTTTCCTTCTTTTCCAATTGTCCACGTTTCGCAACGTTACAATAATCTTTTTCCTGTTCTTAGATTAATGGAATTTGTAGTGAATAGGTGTTTATTTTTGTGAAATGCTAATTTCCTTCTTGCTTCTTCCATCTTTTTAAATTTTGCTTCCGAGATGTTTAAATTCTTTAACATTTTCCAGTGTTTTGTTGTCCACCATTATTTTCATACTTGAATCTGGTTTTTTATCGCAGACCATAACTTTCGTCTTTGTCTTACTTATTTTCATGTTGTATTCATTACCTATGATTTACTCCGTTTTTACTATTTGTTTGAGATGTTGTTCACTGTCCACAAGTATAGAAACGTTACCTGCAAATCTAATCATATTTATTTGTTCACACTTTATCCTTATTCCTATTTTCAAATCCTCTAGAACCTTATTCAATGCATTCTGGATGTAGGCATTAAAAATTATGAGAGGCAAAGCACAACTTTGTCTAACTCCTTTCCTTATTTTTGCTTCATCATTTCCAGTTTTCATTACAATTCCTTTTTTGTACAAATAGCAAATTATTCTTTATTTTGATATGGGACTCCTATGATTTCTAAGAATTTCAAACATTTTTATCCAATGTACATTATCAAAAGCCTTTTCAATATCCACAAAGCATAAATAAGTTATTTTGTCGTTTTGTAATCTTTTCTCAAGTCTGAGTCTCTATGCCAATATAGCTTCTCTTGCACCCTTACCTTTAACAAATCCAAATTGGTCTTCTGTCAGATACTATCCAATTTGCTTTGCAGTTCGTCTTAATATTATGTTAGTGACAATTTTTGATGCATGAACGACTAAACTGATAGTGCGATATTGTTCACATAGTTTTGCTGCCATTTTCTTTGTACAAGCTTAAGAAATCTCTCTTTCATACGAAGTCCGCTTTTCTTAAGGAGTTCAGCTTTGAGATTATCAATAGCTGGCGTCTTATTGTCCTTCAGTCTTCGTAGAGCTAATTCAAATTCCTCTCTCAGTACGCTGAAGCTTACATTAGCTTATGTTACTTCATCTTCTTCCTTAAGAACTTCATTTCCTTGCAGGTTTACATCCTCGCGCAGGGTTTCAGTGTAATTTTTCCACCTCTTTGCAATCTAACTATGATCATCGAGAATTACGTCCTATACATTACTTATGGCATTACGTTTGTTACAACTCTTTCCAAAGAAAATATTTACCATCTGATATGCAGAAAATACATGTGCTTTAGTAGTTTTTCTTCTATCATTGAGCATATACCCCCATAATAATTTTCTCTTGTTATTCTTGCTTTCCTGTTTATAGCATTCCGCAATCTTCTATATTCTTCTTTGTCTTCCAAACTTGTTGAGCTCTTGAGTAACCGTCTGTTACCTATCATATCTAAAATTTCTTTAATGATTCATTCCTTCCTAGGTGGTATTTCTGTTTTCCCCAAAATTTCATCAGCTGCCTCCGTCACATCTCTTATAATTTGAGTCCATGAATCTTCTATAGTATTCCCTATTTCTGCTTTAGTTACTTCGTTAGTTTTCTGCTGGTATGCCTCAGCAATATTCTCATCTTTCAACTTACTTATTTGCCAAAATTTTGTATTTCTTTTCTGTATTGTTTTTAATTTCAGCCTGCTCTTCATCATAACCATAAGATATTGAAATTAAACTTTTAGATGTATTATTATTACTCTTCAGCTTCTCCTCCTTTCCCTTTTCTAACATTTATCTCATTTATCTGGGGTAGACAATAATGAGGATGTATCCCAGTTTACGGTTGGATGCCCTTCCTGTCACAAACCCTGTGTGGAAGGATATATTAACTACTCCATGCTACTGTGGTAGTGTATAGTGTGATATCTTGTGTGTTTAGACGACCAGAATCACCCCGACCTCAAGCTAGAGGAATGAACCATGAAGGTTTAAATCCCCAATCTCGCCGGAAATCGAAGCTGGGGTCCTCTAAACCGAAGGTCAGTACGCTGAACGTGTAGCCAACTATGATTTACTCTTCAATACGACCGAAACATTTATACATAACGTTTAATAGTGTTCGTTATGAGTTGATCGCATGTGCCATTAACATGGTTCATTTTTGGAAAATATTTGGTACATGGAGCAGCTCTGCATAAGTATTATGTGTGATGAAGTGTATTCATTTAAGGACATTTAATACGTTACACTAAGTCTAAAAGGAAAATGAAAAATGATATTAAATTCATTTATTAAATTTGTTTGCAGAAGTAGTACTCGTTCCACAAGACCCTTAGGTTGAGAAGACGACTACTTCTTAGTTAGATGGACTACAGATATAATTTATGTAATTCCTCAATCAAATAGATTCCACCAACATGTTTATAAATTTTAGTAATGGTAGTAGGAAGAAGAGAAGGAGGGGAGCCTAGAATTGCGACAGGAATTAGAGAGTTCTTATAAGATACGTGGTCGTGATAGCTTAGTGGTTTCGTCGGGAGTTTATCACTTACACGGGCCTTGTTCGATTCCTAGTCAATGCAAATGGTATTTCTAGAAATGTATAGTGACATGTATATTCGTTTCCCTCGTAGAACTGTTAGCACTGTATCCTATGTTTTCAGATTAATAGTCATTTAAAGTTCTTGTTTCTTCAACTTGCTCTACCTCGCACCGACACAAATAGGTCTTATGGCGACGATGGAATAGGAAAAGCCTAGGAGTGAGAAGGAAGTAGCCGCGGCCTTAATTAAGATAAAGCCCTAGTATTTGCCTGGTGTGGAAATGAGGAAACCACGGAAAACGATCTTTAGAGCTGCCGACAGTGGAGTTCGAACCCACTCTCTCCCGGATGCAAGCTCGTAGCTGCGCGCCGCTTACCACACGCCCAACTCGCCCGGTAATTGATGTTCTAAGCTAACAACTATCGTAAGTCGTGGCATTCAGTGTTTGCTGGGCAGGCTCACAGTCCTTAATGATATGCATGATTTGTTAAGAAGGTGATGATGATGATGATGCTTGTTGTTTAAAGGGGCCTAACATCGAGGTCATCCGCCCCTAATGGTACGAAATGAAATAACAAAAAGTTCAAATTCATCCACTGACCAAAATAAAAAAAATGTAATGAAGAATGAATGGATGGGCATGAACCCAATAAAAAACAAGAAAAACAAAAACAAACAAACAAAAAAAGGATCAGATTTAAAAACGGTAGTTAATTAGAGTATTACTGACCAAGGGACCACTTATAAAGCACAATGATGCTTGATGTCTGAAGGGGCGCTAAATCCACGTCTAAGGCCCCACAGAATGGTAGATGTCGCGAGTAAAGTAGAACCATGGTATTTGTCATTTTGGGGTACTAATCAAAAGTAGCAAAAACTCACGGTGTTCCACACAAGATGGTACTGCTCAATAGTATTGCACTACGTACAGGGAACGCAGACCTATGGTGTTTCTCACACAATGGCGCCACTCATAGCCAACGCAAACCAATGAGTTTCCTCACCTAGGTGTACTAGTCACGGGCGCCAGTATTCCCATGGTGTTCCTCACATAGTGGGTACCAATCATAGGCAACGCCGACCCACGGTGCCGCTCATATAATGGTACAACTTACAGGCCACGCCCAGATCCACGGTGTTGCTCACATGGGTACGACGCACGGGTACTGGAATCCACCAGGCCAGGCTTTTTACTGAAACTAAACACAAACCTACTTCGTACCTAATTTAGTGGTACTACTCGCAAGTACAGGCAACCCATGGTGTTCCCCGCGTGATGGTACGAATCAAAAGTAGTTTCACGGTTCTAATTCAATCATCCCTTCGTCGCCCCTTTTAGTCGCCTCTCACGACAGGCAAGGGATATCGCGGGTGTATTCTACATGTGCGTCCCCCACCCGCAGGGGGTAGTGTGTTTGGTCCGCGAGAGGTATTTTATTTCCCTCAAGTCCGCCGGCAAGCCGGTTAGGACCTTCCTATCCGCCACCTGGGACGCGCCACGTGGGAGTATCACCTGCGTAGCAGGTTCGTGGTTGTTAAGAAGGAAGCCACTCTTTAGCAGAGTCGACTTTGTTAATATAACTTGGTAAGTTTTTAAGGTCCGCCTCTGTGGTGTAGTGGTTAGTGTGATTAGCTGCCACCCCCGGAGGACCGGGTTCATTTCCCGGCTCTGCCACGAAATTTGAAAAGTAGTACGAGGGCTGGAACGGGGTCCACTCAGCCTCGGGAGGCCAACTGAGTAGAGGTGGGTTCGATTCCCACCTCAGTCATCCTGGAAGTGGTTTTCCGTGGTTTCCCACTTCTTCTCCAGGTAAATTCCTGGATGGTATCTAACTTAAGGCCACGGCCGCTTCCTTCCCTCTTCCTTGTCTATCTCTTCCAATCTTCCCATCACCCTGCGAGGCCCTTGTTCAACATGGCAGGTGAGGCCCCCTAGGCGAGGTACTGGTCATTCTCCCCAGTTGTATTCCCCGACCCAGAGTCTGAAGCTCCAGAACACTGCCCTTCAGGTGGTAGAGTTGGAATCCCTCGCTGAGTTCGAGGAAAAACCGACCCTGGAGGGTAAGCAGATTAAGAAAAGGAAGAAGATTTTAAGTCTGTCGAAGTACGAAAGGCAACATTTAGTACACTATAACATACCTATAAAAATGACAATTATAAGTGGGATGACATGTGTCGTTCTACAAGAATATCGTCAGATTCTACCAATTCACTTTTGAACCCTGCATTTCTTTATACATTTATTTACGTTGGGTAAACTTATGAATTGCTATTAATGAAACAACTGAGACAATATATGAATATAGTAGTCCGTTGTTCGCACTATTTTACCTCTAAGAAAGTTTTCTATAGGTACGTATCTCAGCCAGCTTCTGCCGCTCAACTGTTGGAATGAGTTTGGTTTGCTTACACGCTTGTTCGGTGAATTGGGGGTGGGGGGGTGGGGGGGGCAGGTAACCACTTTGCTCAGTGGAGACAGGGGAAGTGCTGTGGTTTATTTGTCTAGACGTTTACTGGAATGAATGCATATAGATGGAAGTAATGTGTACTTAAGAATTAAAGATTACCTTGTATGGCTTTATATTTAGTGATAAATAATAACCTTCATAGTGGTCTTCTTTCTCTAGCCACTACCTAAATCCATAGAATTTACTACAGATAGCAATAACCGTACCCACATTCCAGACGTACTTTGCGTCAGAGTGATATCCTCCGGGATTCATTAATAAATAAAAGAATATAGCCGTAAATATTGTCTTACTATTTGAATTAATCTTTTTGCTATTTTGCTTTACGTCGCACTGACATAGATAGGTCTTATGGCGACGATGGGACAGGAAAGGCCTAGGAATGGGAAGGAAGCGGCCGTGGCCTTAATTAAGGTACAGCCCCAGCATTTGCCTGGTATGAAAATGGGAAACCACGGAAAACCATCTTCAGGGCTGCCGACAGTGGGATACGAACCCTCTATCTCCTGGATGCGAGCTCACAACTGCGCGCTCCTAACCGCACGGCCAACTCGCCCGGCTTGAATTAATTTAGTATCACGAAGAGAGGGGAGTGGTCGTTGAGGTTGGACTGAGTCCAGGTGATATGATTCCTACTTTGGTTTGCTAACACGCTTGTCTATGGGGGTGGGGGCAGGTGAAAATATACCCTATTGGTTCAGCGGTGATAGAAGTGTTAATTGGCTGTGATTTTATTTTTCTTGACGTGAATTGCAATGAATACATGATAAAGAGTTTGGAAGGAATAAATGTGTAGTTTGAGTTAAGGCGTACAGTTGGTTGTATGATTATTTTTTAATTATAAATAATAACCTTCATAACGGCCCCGTTTCTCGAGCCCTGCCTAAATTCATAAAATTTAGTACAGATAAGAATAACCTATCCCAAATTCCAGAAGTGATTTCTTTGCCTTGGGATGCGAAAGACAGTATAAACTCTGCTGTGCGTTAATGGATGCTGATATATTGAATATATTTTGTGTGGAAGGTGCAAACATTGACCATTTAATACCTGTAAATACACTGCATTCGTGCACTGTATTAAAAAAATCCTGCTTACCCCTCAATACTCGTGTCTGATTTCCACTGTAATTGCATCAAGGAGGAGTATTATCAAAATGATACATTAAATAGACACTGACTCTTTCATATATGACACAGACTCTTGACAAAATACAACCCAACTGTCACCTGCCCTGAAGATGGTTTCCTGTGGTTTCCCATTTTCACACCAGGCAAATACTGATGCTGTACTTAATTAAGACCACGGGTGCTTCCTTCCTACTCCTAGCCCTTTCATATCCCATCGTCGTCATTAAACCTACCTGTGTCGTAAAGCCAACTGTAAAATACAAAAGCAAAATACAAGTGAATGATGTAAAGTAGGAAATTTAGACGTGTTTGATACAAGTGACTGTACTATAGAGAAAATAATTATAATACCTTTTCCTCTTGTCCTGTCTAGTGCAATGGTGTCTATTAGGCGAGTGCTTCCACCTTCAGTTGTTACACTTAAGAAAATGGAAATTGCAACACCATGGAGGCATTGGTCGTTTGTGTTGATTTTCAAGATATGGAACGATGCCATGTAGGTATGTAAACGTTCAAAGTTTCAGACCCATTGGATTGTTGCTACAGGTCTCCCCACGTGATTGGTCGCGGAGGAATCAACTCCAGTATACGGACTCTGGTGTAGCGTAGTTGACTTGCAGTCTGTGCAGTGAAGTGTTCACCGTCAAACATGCCTCGGCGGCAGAGAAGAGCACGCTATCAACAACTGTCGCCGTTTGAGAGGGCTCGGATAATTGGGCTGTATAAGGCTGGATTATCGCTAAGGACTGTCGCTGCACGTCTTGGCCGACAGGCATCTACGGTACAACTTGTATGGCAGCAGTGGTCAAATGCAGCTACCCACATTCGTAGACCTGGCACAGGCCCAGCGCGACAGACAACTGTGAGAGAGGATCGCCGCATCATTCGGATGGCCCGGATGGAACCCCATGAAACAGCAGCGCAAATTCGAGCAGCTGTGGCACCCCACGTTACACAACAAACAGTTGGTAATCGCCTGCGTGCAGCTGGCTTACGGGCCCGTGTCCCTGCAGGAGGTGCTCCATTGACCCCACAACAGCGACGTGTAAGGCTGGCCTGGTGTCGAGAAAGATCGACGTGGGTCGACAAATGGCATAGGGTCGTCTTTAGTGACGAATCGCGCTTCTGTCTTGCCCGCAGTGATCGCCGGGATCGTGTGCGTCGACGTACCGGGGAGAGGGGCCGCCCAGATCTTATTGTCGAGTGGCACACAGGGCCAACACCAAGCATTATGGTCTGAGGAACTATTGGCTTTAATGTGAAATCACAATTAGTGCTTGTTGAGGGCACTATGACTGATCGACAATACGTTGATAGCGTACTCAATCCAGTGGTTGTCCCTATGATGGCGAACATTGCTAATGGGATGTTTCAGCAGGATAATGCCCGGGTTCACACTGCACGCATCTCCAGAGAAGCTCTCCACGAGATCACAACCTTAGAATGGCCCGCGAGATCCCCGGACCTCAGTCCTATTGAGCACGTGTGGGACATGATAGGTTGACAACTGGACAACCGTCCTCAGCCACCCACAACTCTGGAACAACTGACCCGTGCAGTGCAGCAAGCATGGGCCACAATTCCTCAGGAAGCGATCTAGGGCCTTACTGACTCCATGCCTCGACGAATTCATCAATGTATTGCAGCTCGTAAAATTGTGTCAGTCATCATCAGAAACTCACTGCTGATATCCCTTCTCACATAACGGCATTAGGCTACATATGTCATGAGGATCATTAGGCTAACGTACCGGGGGTACACCTTCTCCGTCCATTTGAACGGCCCGCCCTCTAGAAGGCCATCTGTGCGGTGAACTCTGAACTATGTATCTGAAGATACTTGGACCTTTAATATTTAGATGTCTCTACTATCGGCCTATGTGCCCTCACTGGCGGGAGGACGGACAATTTATTTTCAAGGGAAGTTTAATATTTCTAAGTTGATAAACCTTAAGTATTTGTGAATATTGAATTTTTACTACCGCATTGTAATCGAAAACGACTTTCAACCTATTAGGTCGTGTTACGTACACTTAGTACGTGTTGATGAGATGTTAAGTACAGAACAAAATTGGCCAACCGGACACCACTGGGATCCGAACCCACAACCTCCCGATTTCGCGTCGGTTGCTCTACCAATTGAGCTATGGTGGCCTAGGCCATCTTTGTTCTGTTGGAAAGGATCTAGGCTACAGGTCTGGTACTACTGCCATAACACTGTAGAGTGCGTTTTAGTTGCCCGTTGAGGGTCAAGTCAATGAATATTGAATTTTCACGACCGCATTGTAATCGAAACCGACTTTCAACCTATTAGCTCGTGTTACGTACAATTGGCAGAGCAACCGACGCGACATCGGGAGGTTGTGGGTTCGGATCCCACTGGTGTCCGGTTGGCCATTTTTGTTCTGTACTTAACATCTCATCAACATGTACTAAGTGTTCGTAACACGACCTAATAGGTTGAAAGTCGGTTTCGATTACTTAAGTGTCTATAATTTATTTTTTGTGTGCTGAGGTTTTCAGCACTACTACGGCTTCCTTCTTCCTTATGTCATGGACCAATCAGATGTTTTTGGCATATTTTACTAGCCAATTAAAATAAATTGGGGGTGTGTACATGCATTATGTCTAGGTCAAGAGAATTCTGAAACTTTCCCCTCTGAGTTAATATAAAAGGTAGTCGCTTTAGGGCTGTATTGTCATCTTCATCGTTTCAGTAGTCGAAAGGCCCAACAGCGCAAGGTAATGGCAGGCATCTTTTAATATGTGGTAGCTCCAGGCAGATAAATAGAGGGGAAGGTTTCTTAATGTAAAATTCTAAAGTTTATCACCTTTTAAAGGTAGATTTTCTAGCAAGTCTGAAGAATTTGTTCAATCCCTGCTGGGGAATATGTAACTCATGGAATAAAGAGTGTTCACCTTCTATTAATTCTCATTCACCTTGGTATGGGGGTGACTATTATTTTCTAAAACTCTACAATTTTAACACTATTTTGGAACTTAATATTTTGCATCTAGTCACCCCTCTGTAGTATAGGCTTGGCCTCTGCAACTTCGGGCCGCAAGCCCATGTAGGATTTTATGTGTAAAGGCGTACAAGTGTTTCGACTCCTAGCATTTGCTTATGGCTGATCGTCCTAAACCTTTTATTTTGTACTTCTACGCCATTTAGAATGGGCACTCACTGCCCCTGTTAAATTCTCATTTTTATAGACGGGTGTGTCTGACTGTCGAGCTGAAATGACAATAAACATAGTTTTGAAGTTTACCTAGTGTAAATTTGGATAAGAAATTGGTTCCTCGAATAGGCTGGATTGTATTAATGTTTGAAGCTCTAAGTACTATACGATGTAGGTGAGTGGAGCAAATATGGTCTTTGAAATAATGTACCTTTAGAGCTACCATGCTCATTCATTTGCAAAGTGTTGTATGGAAAATCTTCTCCATTGTACCTGATTTTTTACTTTAAGTCATTGTTGTTATCAGAGATGTCAACCTCATCGTTATTGCATTCAACTTTTATTTGTTTCTGTTGTTCATTCAGATTATCTATCAAGTTTTAAATCAAAGAAAGCAAGGAAAGAAATAAAATTTCAGAAATTAGTGCTTTAACTTATGCTTTGATCTTTTCTCTGTCCACCAATTCACCCCGTCACCTTCTCACACCACCAAAACACGGTAACAATAAAGATGACTATTTCGACTTTATTACTTCATTTAATTATTTCGAATTTCCTAAAATGGATATTGCTTCTGAGGACAAAGTATACTGTAAATATACGTCTTAAATGTAATTTTGAGTTGATTGCATAGTCGGTAATTAGTGTATTTGGCATTAAAACGTTTGAGAGATATGGTTCTTCAGGATTTTCATTGACTATTGTAAGGCAAAATAGCTACAAAGCAGATAAATGCACTAAAGTAGGAAGCAGATAAAGCAGGACTCCAAATTTCTTTTAAAAAGAACAAATGTATGACCAACATCGAAACAGCACCTCATCATTTTAAAAGAGAGCATGGTAAGATAGAAGGAGTTGACAGCTTCAACTATTTCGGACAAATCGTACGACTGAAAACTAGCGACAGAGAAGACAACTACAACAGGCGAGAGAATATGGCGACTGCTTTTCGCAGGACACATGCTGCATACAGGAGGAAAGCCATCTCAAAGCGAGCTAAACTAGGACACTGCAATACAGCAATCAAAACTGTATGCTAGTGAATGCTTCCGAATGACAGAAATATCAGGACTAAGAGAAGCCAAGAAATTTGAGAAAAATATCCTCCTCAAGATGATCTTCTTTTTCTACCGCTTTTTCCCACAACTGTGGGGTCGTGGGTGCAAACTGTGCCGCACATGTGGATTTGGTCCTGTTTTATGGCTGGATGCCCTTCCTGACGCCAACCCTATATGGAGGGATGTAATCACTATTGGGTGTTTCTGTGGTGGTTAGCTAGTGTGGTATGTTGTCTAAATATGACGAGGAGAGTATTCGGACGGACACACACACCCAGTCCCCGAGCCAGAAGAATTAATCAGAACCTATTAAAATCCCCGATCCGGCCGGGAATCGAACCCGGGACCCTCTGAACCGAAGGCCAGTATGCTGACCATTCAGCCAACAAGTCATAAAAATATTCTTCTCAAGATAATGGGTCCAAAAATCTTGGATGGCCAGTATAGGTTACGAGGAAGGGGAGAATTCTAACAAGAAAGTGAAAGATTGATTGAGACAACGAAGAAAAAAAGACTAAAATTTTATAGACATCTGTTTAGAATGGACGAGAAGAGGCTGACAAAACAGATTTTTGAAAAATTTGAAAGTAGACCTAAAGATTCCGACAAATGGTTCAGGGAGTTAAGAAAGGGTCTTGAGCAGTCTGGATTAAATCGAGAAGACATCCTAAACACGTCATAGTATAGATGAGTGATCGACAGCTTCAGAGGATTCCGTCACGAGCAGAAACTGAATAGGCGATGGACAGAGAAAAGAAGACAGTCTGCCAGAGAAAGAACGCAAACAAAGCTCCCAGCAATGTTTGATTGTTAACGTGGTCTCAAATGGCAGCAAACGAATATAACAGTTTTAAAGTATTTATTAGAACTTCTCTTATTAATGCAATACTCATTTGTTGAAATGTATCTTATGTGTGAATTGTCACTTGGGAATAGCAATTCAACCAGCAAGTGCAATGTAGCTGCCAGTGCCATCTAACAATTTCCTGAATCTTCTGTTGGAAGTCACGTAGAACTATGTCCCAGATTCGTGCTCCAGTTCTTCCAGTGTGCAAGGTTTCTTCCGGTGGACCTCAATCTTTGCCCAACCTAATTACTTTCTGCAAATTCCATATAACTTAAAATGTTCCATTATAAGTAGTCCAGCATAATAATTACAATGCTATCACAAATCAGTTCACACATGTTTTAAATATTTCCAACACTTAAACACTAGTATTAAAGTAGGTTGAGCTTTACAGTTTTTAAAAAGAAAGAAACATGTACGGCGTTTAGTGTCTATTTTATGTCTGTGGTGACCTGCGTATTTAGATATGTGCGGGGGGTGGGGGTGATGATAGCTGTTAATGTCCACTAGATAAAACCCAAAGAGCAGCCCTTTTAGCTGATGAGAGCGAAAACCGTTAAGTGCATAGTACAAAGGACAACTGTACTTAAGGGAGATATTCCATTATCTCTGTTAAAAATGTAACATCACACAATGCTGCTATGTGCGAAATATCTGCATCCAATGTCCCCGGACACATTCTTTCGACATAATTTACATGTAAATCATTTAGCCTGTCATTTGAACAGATGGGGCAGGTTGCTGAAGATAAATGATGAATCAAAAATGTGCACCTTCACCTCATTCAGAGTCAACGGCTCGAGTGAAATGTGTACCAGCAATGAATATGTAGAACAACGTGACACCTATTGCATTAGAAACCGTGTTCATTCGTCGAACAAGGCACATCATCGCTGTGGACATTTCTCCTGCACGTGCTCTTCTGAATCAGTTGATAGGCGAACTGCTATTGGTACTCGTTTTGCTACCGGTCTATGACAAACTCCTTGTTGAGGTTTTGTCTCATACAGACCGCAGTAAACCTCTACTACATTCGTTCTGAAGTCACAGTTGGTTATGCTACTTTCTAGCGCAGATGCCCTGTAAATCTGCCATGCATTCTGGCAAGCTGCGTCTAAGCCGATATCAAACAGAGGGAACCACACAGCGCATTTCTCAAGCTATCCACATTCTAGTCCACTCTGTTTACCCCACCCATATAAGTATTGTTCAGAATTCAAGTCTGGGAGTCAACTTGTAGTTTAGTACGGCTTCCGTTTATTTTAGATAACGGATTTACTTCACTGCAGTTGGACGCATGGTTACGATATCGTACCACTTATGACAGCTATAGAATTAGTAATTTGAAATGGAAGGAAGCTTCCGGTTTTCTTATTTAGTACCTTGCTAGTTACTAGAGAACAGCCTTGGCTATGATTATCCCTCAGAGTTTATGTGCCCCCACTCCAATTTTGAGAGAGTTTGGTCAAAAGTAGAATGGTGCTAAAAAAAGTTATCGAAAGAGAAATTGGAGGGTCCTTTAGGTTTTGGGAGTCTGCTTTCCATTTCAAGGAAAACACGTTCCCCTAGTCCATATTGTTCTTGAACTAGAAGAGGTTCACAGCCGAAACTTGATGCGGCTCAGAATGGATCAGGTAGCCTAATCTTGTCTCGCAAGACCACAGCTTGTATCGAAATCTAAGCGGCTTCCTGTGGATGTTTTCTGCTTTGTGCCATGCTCGCCGTAGTTTGGTTCTACCGTTTCATTAATGGACATACGAGTAGTGTTATAAAACTAAGGTTCAGTATATCAGAATACTTTCGGACTTTACCAAATCTGTCATTTTCGGATAAATGTAGATTGTAACACAGATGTAAGTATTGGTTTAGTTCGTAAAACCTGTCCTATGCATATATTGTGACACTAAATTGTTGAGAGTGTCTGATTTTATCTCCCAAAACATCGCTATGTTAAACAACCAGTTAACAGAAGAACTGCAATGTACACTTTTAACTCTTCCAAGTGAGAGGAAGAGAATGGTTCCTTTGCGTAGCATATAGGTTTGACATTTCGACAATTTATTCTAAGAAATAGCGCCTCAAAACTTTCAACCGGCCTTGAATCACTGGCAGTAAGGCTGTCTGCAGCAACTTAAACTTTAAAAAACCTACACAGAAATAGATTCATCATCAGATTATGTGTAACAATATCGTGCTTTCTTAATTTTTTGGAGGCTCCGAAATATTACTGTAACCTAACCGATACGATTTATCCTTCAGTTTGGCAGATTCTTGGACAGAATGCACATCATTTTCATTGCAGGCATGTTGTGTAAATATTTCCACATTAGTAGTAAGCATCCGTGGAGAAAGATGGTTTATATCGCCCGGTCCTTCGTCTCCGCTTTTTTCTTCAGTGACTTCACCACCCACTGGAAGCATGATAACGAACTGAGCTGTATCCACCGCCTTTTTGTCATTTTCGTCATCTAACCGAAGAATTTTCTCCAATATTTCATGAACTTGAAGGCTGGAAAAGAAATATTTCAGTTAGAAGCTGCACTCAACACGTCCGGCAGTTTGAACCGAAACGAGCTATGCTAACATACGTCACCTGGAGGTGACAGTGAATACTTTGCACCAATAAATCGTAGTAAAACTCGGAAGGCTCTTGAATGTTGTTGTACACCATCTTGGTGCGTGGTTCATATATTGAAAACTAGACTAATAATGCAGGGAATGTTAGATAGAGACATGAAAGAAGATTGGTTGTAATTAATGAACACACAGTTCAGCAGTAATCACCAGTAGTAGAGTGAAAGCAAAATATTAAAGCAGTGTCACCTGTAGGTGATGATAGAAACTGACGAGTTAAACATATTGTGACGAATATTGTCAATAATACTACTTGTATTGAACTAAAATTATCATGAATGTGAAAACAAAACAGAATAATTTGTCTTTAAATGACGTACAGTTGTTATTGAACACAAAGTAAAATAATTGATTCTTTTAGAGAGTATTAATCTTTAGACAATGACCTTAGCTCAATGGCATGCACATTTCTCAGAATGGAAATATGAATACTTTCAATTTTTTCTCTACAAGAAACAGTTTACGTCGCAGGAATAACTTGATTAACACTACCTCATGGAAACAAATTGTGAAGTAGCCTCCTAGCTCGAGAACCATATCAAGCTTGGTGTGTATCTCTTTGCCAAGCTACATGGCTTGGTTGCATACCAGCCCCTGTCCAGGACGACCTGAAGTGTGTATACTGTAAGTACAAAAAGGAGTAAGTCACTTAGGTTCTTGAACTAATGACATGTTTATTACTTACTACGAAACGTAACGTAGTACATCATTAGTACATGACATTATGCTTGCTTGTTATCAAATAAAATGTAAGTGTAGTTACGAACTATTGTTAACAAAAAGTACGTAAACCATGAGATAGAGAAGCTCTAACGAAGAACATGTACTGAATATGTTAACACATTTTAAACGCAGAGGAAGCAATAAATCAATGTGGCCTCATTCATTTTTCACACCTGCTTTACTTCACTTCAGTACTGACACTTGGGCATTTTCTAAAATATTCCCTCTCACGCGTATTGCCGAGTAAGCATTTTCAATGCACTGGTTTAGTCCCTCAACAGTCCACACAGTATCTCTGTCATAATCTCACAGGATAAAGTAATATGAATTTAAGTCTGAGGATCTGGGTGACCACTCAATGATACTCCCACGACCTATCAATTTCCTGTGGTATTCACGTTGAGAACATCTTTCACCTGATGCTTGATGCTAGACTGAGAGCTAAACTGAAGTGAGCTGGAGCCCTTTCATACATGACAAGCATGATGGATCTTTATTCCAGCAAACAGGGAACCACCTTGAAGTAATCTACTGTAGTTATACCCATTCAAATGATTTTGTAACCAGCATGGTTCTATTAAAATTTTCCAAAAATTCCACACCAAACATTTAATGAAAATTGCTGTTGATGTCCAGATAAAAGTCATAAATTAGGACTGTCTTCGGGTCATTCATGCTCATTATGCATGTTTTATCATACCATCACAAGAGAATCGGGCTTAATTTGTGAATAATATCATTATAGACAAGTTCAGATGTTCAAAATTGCGGTGCAGGACCAACCCTGTTTAAGGTAATTCTCCTGGATATGCTGTGAATCAAATGTTTACAGTTATTCTTTTGCCAAAGTTCGCCACACATGTGTCCCTAGTGCGTGCGGTGTTGAGGCAGCTTGATGCTGGACTGAGAGCTAAACTGTCATTCACCCATAATATCTAAAGATATCTTCTTCTAGAGTTGGATCGGTGGTGGGCTGCCACCCGCCATCGGTGCATGTACTAAGAGTGACGAAAGAACGTGTTTCTCTCAACGACTTCCGAATTTCTGCTATCTAGAAACTGTCTCATTAAATATATTTTTTGATAACCGTGGCATGCGGGACGACTATTTCCGTTTTACAGTCTATATACTACAAATGGCAGTAACATATCGTAACATGATAATGCATTCTAATGCGGATATTTGGAAACACAGCAGTTTGTTTTAAGCGCGTTTTTGCGTAGACGTGAGTAATAACTTTGTAAAAGTATACGAACAGTACTGACATTCCTATTCTATTACTTTCTGGGCGATTACAGGTATTTAGTTGTATGAATACTCGTTGGCTGAATGCTCAGAATACTGGTCTTCGGTTCAGAAGGTCACGGGTTCGATTCCCTGCTTGGTCGGTTTTTTTACCTTCATTGGTTAATTCCAATGACTCGGGGGCTGGGTGTTTGTGCTGTCCCCAACATCCCTGTAACTCACACATAACACTATCCTCCACCACAATAACACGCAGTTAGCTATACATAGCAGATACCGCCCACCCTTATCGGAGGGTCTGCCTTACATGGGCTGCACTCGGCTAGAAATAGCCACACGAAATTATTAAGTTTTAGGCTTACTGGTGGTAATACAGTCATACAATAGTGTAGTTCGCGTTGTCCTTCCACTTTGCATGTCGTGTTTCACGCTGTGTTATGGACAATGAGCAAAAGCCCGATACGATTTACGTTTATAAAACAGGAAAACGGTTTCTCATTTGGACTATTCGACCAAACACCAGAGCAAGTAGGCAATATTCTCTTGGAGATTCTCTTATCTTTTCGCTCTTCTATGGATCCGCTATCCGAACCATAACACACAGCGGTGAAATATTTTAACCTCCATAAGAAAGGGATCGGTAATCATTTCTTCATTTACTTTCAAATCCTGCTCGAAGATCGGAAACGTCAGGAAAAAATAGAAGTAGCATACGATGTACTTGTTATAACAGGAAACAAGTTGAATGACGTACCATGAACAGCGATTGACATCCTAATTATCCGGCACCGTCAAATGACGTCGAGGGATATTTATTGGAATTATTTGGGCCTGCTTTGAAATGACACCTGTAGTCTCCTCTTGTTAAACTAGCAATAGCGTGTTATAGGACGAGGATGTGAAGAGACCCCTTTCTGGTATGCGTATAGATACATTTCCCGGCCCTGTCGCATTGTTAGGGCCTGCAATGGTCCGTTTTAGAGTGGTTCCTGCAGAGTTTAAGTAGGGAATAACTGTTCTTATCTTCAAAGGTGGTAAAAAATGAAATGGCGTGGGAAACTACGGAAAACCACTTCGGGGATGGCTGAGGTGGGAATCGAACCCACCTCTACTCAGTTGACCTCCCGAGGCTGAGTGGACACCGTTCCAGCCCTCGTACCACTTTACAAATTTCGTGGCAGAGCCGGGAATCGAACCCGGACCTCCGGGGGTGGCAACTAATCACGCTAACCACTACACCACAGAGATAGTGGTACTTTTGTACCTACCAAAATTACCACTGCAGCCAGTAATATTATACATAAGATATCTTGGGGTTAACCTTTGTGAAGAATTTCTTCAATTAAATTGTTTAGTTTACCTTTACAGAAACGTGATCAGGAACTCTCCACCATTAACGAGTATATATGGCCAAGTCTCAAATATTTCCTGCAGTGTGTGCCATTACTAAAGATTAAGAATAGATTTCTAGATGATTGCGCGGCTACATGGCTAAATGGTTAGCGTTCTGGGTCCCGGGTTCGATTCCCGGCAGGGTCGGCAATTTTAACCATCATTGGTTAATTTACGTGGCACGGAGATTGGGTGTATGTTTCATCCACGACGCGAAGGTCGCCTATGGACCTGGTGAGCCGAACATGTCCTCGGATATTCCCGGCACTAAAAGTCATGCGACATCTCATTTCATTTCTAGATGGTTTTGATAAGTTACTAACAAGGGAAGACTATGGTGCATAGGTGACTGATTTGATCCATCTTTGGTACACGTGTAATATAACAGGTGCAAGTAGTTTGGCGCAATTCTCAACCGTTTCCGAGAAATTAGGCCTAATTAATGAAAAATTCCAGTGCACTTATGTGCAAGCTATGTTTGCGAAAAAGGCTACTAGCTCGTAGCGCAGCGGTAAGAGCTCCGCTTCGTAAGCGCGGGATCGCTGGATCGAATCTTGCCGATGATAATTTTTCAAATATTTCACCTCTCTCGAATTAAGATGTCTTCAATTATGTTCATTTTCGAGTCAATTCCAAAAAATATTTTTGGCGGGAAAAATGTTCGGCAAAAGTCGTACCAAAATGTAAAAGTACGGTATTTATCACTGGCGCAAGATGACGCAATAATTATTGTTTCCCCTGCTTCTATGACGAATATCATCCTAGTTCGTGCAGTAATTCGTCGCGCGAACAACACAATAGTGAGTAAAGAAGGGTAGAATAAGTTGTACAAAATACTGGGAATAAAAGTATTAATTTCTCGGACAGCGCCTGTACGGGTTTTTCAGAACCCACTTGCCGCTGCACCACGAGCTCGTTTGTATTTTTCGCAAACATAGCTTGCACGTAAGAGCACTGGAATTTTTCATTAAATAATATCTCGCAAACGGCTGAGAATTGCGCCTTACTACTTGAATCTGTTATACTCCTGGTCATGCCCTACACGTGCATGAAGATGGATCGGATCAGTCACTCATGTGCCATATCCTCCCCTTGTAAGTGGAGCTGTGAGAGAAATTACTGGGCTTGCTCACGAATGTCTAGATGGAATGATTTTTCTTCAAAAATTTGCCGTGTAATGGGTCTTGTGAAACCTAAATTTGTGACTTTGTTACAGCACTTCACACTCAGTAGCCGTCTGATTCGCGTCAATTATACCTACCTCTCCTTTGTTAGAGACTTGCTGAGTAAGAGGAATGCGTATTAGGCGTTTCAAATATCAACGAATCTGTTAACAACAATTTGACTGGCAGGTGTAACAAAAGAAAAAAAAAAGCATTTCACGTAACAAAAGGAGAAAAGCCTTTCACGCATGGGCTTCTTACTCCTTGAGAAGATGTGTGTCAGTATACGTCCACCTATCCAAGCCGACTTTTGAATGAATAATCGCATAGGATTGGCGTCTTAGGAGTGGGAGAACGCCCTTAAACCTCGGAGGTTTGAGCAGTCCCTGAGAGGTCCACAAGTACAACGCGTGCCGTCCTCGTGACTATGGTGAGACTGAACTTTTAGAATACGTATTTTGGTATCGGTCCCAAGCGAGTATTGCAAATGAATGACCACTATCACAAGGTTGGATAACCTTTGCCTTCAGAATTAACAGAAATGAAGTGGCAAGTTAAGGAAGAAGTTCACTGTTCCCCTTCTGTTAGAAGAGCCGACGTCATTACCATTCATCCAAGAAAGCACAACTGCTTTAGTGTCCGTTTAGTGAAATATTTAGCGGACGACTGAGGTTGACTCAGAAAAGAAAGAAATTTATGAACCACTCATCCCATATCTCAACTGCAGCGTCCGACTTGAACATAGGTCAGTTAAAGGACTCTTACTTAGTAGCAGGGAAGGTATTAAAAATACGGCTAGAATGTTTTGAAAGATTTAGGTACTCCACAAAATGCACTCGACAATATCACAAGAGCCATTGTCAAAGACTCGTTAAGCATTTTTCATCACTACCATGACCTCTATTTTTAATGATTATCAGTCTAATCCACTTTGTGTAATAGTTACCCCTCGAAAGTGTCACATTTTCTTGATATGAAGTGTGAGTTTTAATTCTGTTCAAGCAGACCATTGTTTGTGTATACGAATAACAGACTCATTTTAAAACTGTATTATTATGTCTACGGGCGTTTTTGTAAAATTCACGATCATTGTGGTGGCACACAGTAGGTGCGGTGATGTTCTTAAGAAAAATATATCTGTAACGAGCAAGACAAACCGGGTATCTGACAATGCATTTCCTTACTACTATTTCCTTTAGGAATGATCACGCCGCTCAGCCACGTACGGATATGCAGTCCATCATAACAATCGCTGTTGTATTAATTTTCATAAGGCTATGTGTACAGGAAAATGAGCCTCACATGCATTATACAGTAGGAGTGAGTCATGTATGCATTCTTGTAGCAGACCTGATGACTTATATTAATATAGTGTGAGTCCTGTTTCTACAGTCCACGTGGCCAGTGCATTTGCTGCATCATTCCGTCGTAATCCTGTTACCCGAAAACACGTGGAAGAAGTGTGTATACAGACATTGTAGACATGTTGTAGAACTCTTACAGCAGGTCGCACTCCATTCTGTAAATATTATACAAAACTTGATTTGGTATGGCTACTTAGAATGGCAAGTCCTATCGACACTGTACGACAACAATATGAACTACTGCTATGACGGCAGACGTATATGGTAAAGCAGTTCAGTAATCCATAAATTCTGCGCAGATGTATTTCAGCTAGACCTAATAAATGCAGTTTGCGAAAAAGTACAGGTGTGTTCACGTTGTCATCAGATCCATAAATATCTACAAATATGGCTTGAGGTAACTTTGTGTTTTGTATGTTCGTTCAATATTCATAGTCAATCTACGAAGATTACTAAGATACTTAGAGGCTTTTGAAAGCATTACTGAGAAGTTCGTAGTAGATTATTGTGTAAGATCCACCATTCTAGTCGCAATTTTAAAAATCGTTCAAATGTCCTACACACACAGGATGACAGCTCGACTGGCCTGTATGAGGACTGATTTGGGTCCTTTCTGAGTTTTAAAGTTAGAACAATTATATTTGTGGTCCAATCCAAAGGATATGTGCGGCTTATTCAGAATTCCTGTAGTTTAAGAAATTTAATTGCTGGAAATTGGAAAATGATATAAGCGTACGTATTAGATATGACGATGCACTGGCCACGTGGGCTGTAGAAACAGGACTCACACTATATTAATATAAGTCATCAGGCCTGCTACAAGAATGTATACATGACTGACTCCTAGATTATAATGCATATCCGTACGCGGGACGATTTTTGAAGAGCATTTGGGTACAGAATCCAGTTACTGTTCCAAAGGGACTAAAGCGGGACATTTAATTGAGGAAACTACATTTCTTACACTGTAAAGAAAATAGAACGTATATTTTGAAAGTAAGCGCATATTTCTAACTTTACTAAATCTATTAAAGAAACTATTTAATATAGCTTATGTTGGGTCCACCTTGTCAATACCTACACTTTTAATGATGGAAAATTATTTATTCATTCATACATGTTTCAGTAACAATATGCATTTCCTTCATCAGTGAAGTCAAATAAAATATTTTCAATCATTAAAAGTGTGTTGACAAGTTGGACCTAACATAAACTGTTCTAGTTTCTGTAACAGATTGAGACAAGTCAATACAGGATCAAATATAAAACATATTACGGTTAAGTTAATCAACAGTTACTTAATCATTTCATAATAAATCAACGTTCTAAAACGTTTCTACTATGATTAATATTACTGCACAGGTAATTTTGCAATAAATTTCATATATTCGTTTATTACATGAAAAGTGCTCCATATTCAGCCGACACAATTCTATAGTTTAAAGATGACATTCAATTCACCTAAAGAATATAGTGGTCATTGTGCACAAGGTACAGAACTATTTGCATGCTCTTGCCTCTATTTAATATGAAACAAACAGTAAAAGAAAATATATGGCATATATGGTATAAACAAAAGAATAAACTGGCGGTACACAGTTTTAACAAATCAGCACTTGCACACTTGATCACCAATATTCGCAATTGAGAGTATAATTTCATTCTGTGTTAGAACTGCAATTTGTAACTTCTGTATATCTGAGAATCGAATTCTGCCCCTCATAACATTACGCTAAATGTGGTAATTTTATATTATATTTATGCACTCACTGAAATACAATACTTAACACTAACTGTCGTGTATCTTACCTGAACTCTAGCCTCAAACAATTTACAGGGTACAATAAGACAAAAAAGTGATACAGCTTATCAAGCTTACCAATAATACAGATATTTGCGTACGTAGTGATGGCCAAATATTGCTAAATCTCTTATAATTAACAATAAACTAATACAGGTACACTCTATAGAGGATTCTATTCTCCATTATCTAATCATTTTATGAAGTCAATCATTGCACACCTGGGATGTGTTTATTCAAAGCAAAGAAAATTCACAGTAGATTAACAATAACTACTCTGGTATAAGACAGGTATATTTTACATCATAAGCATTTATATCTGATCCCAAAGCTTTACAAAAAGCTGTTTTGACCCTTCTAATATTTTAATCAGATATAGCATGTAATTATTAATTTAAAATATTTCCGAATTTACGTTTTACTAATGCTATTATTATAAGGCTTTAACTGTCGGGAATCTTACCTAAACCCTAGCCTCAAATAATTACAAGGTACAATAAGACAACAAAGTGATACAGTAACCCTCCTGGCTTAACTTGTAACAAATTCCGTCATTAGAAATGAGCCTCAGTCCATGAACTGTTGAATTCGATGAGTATGAGAGAAAGAAATGCTCAGAAAACAAACATAATGCTATAGCCTATGTATCCAGAAAAGGAAACGAAGTGAATCAGAACTAAAAATGAAAGGAACTTATCCAAAAATAATTATTTTTATTTGATTAATGTCGCGTAATACACAATATTTATTACTAGGTTAATTTATGTTCATTTACAATAGATTTAATAAATACAAATTAATGATTAATAATATTCACACCAGAGTGCGTGGTTAAAATAAATGTTTCTGGTTTTAGTAAAAGGAAAGGGAATTCTTCAGGAGATATTTGGGTAGGGTTTACTTTCAATTTAAGTTCCAACAAGGAGTTGTATGAAAATATATTCATAACAGTGCGAAAAAGGAGCTTCTTGTTTTACGGGCATTTGAAGGGAATCAGCGGGAAGGATTGGAAAATAAGACACTTGCACTTCCGCTAGCTGAAAGAGATGCACAAAGATCTACAGGAAGGAAGCCTGACACCAGCTGAAATTCACAATAGGAAACTTCTGAAACAAAATTGTGGATTTTAGGGAATATCGTGAAGAGCCAGCTGCATTTTGATGCATATAAGCGAGAGAACAACAAAGGATCGCGAGAATGCCATAGCTTGTGTATTCGTAGCACATAGGTTGCTTTGAAAATTAAGAAGAAGAAGAAGAAGATGAAGGAAAGCGTGAACCATGCCACAAGTAGATTTTACTGTAGTGGATGTTGGTTACCCAGCCAAGATGGTCAGTTCACCTGGAAGGACGTCAGTCGTTTTCCCGTCAGAAAGTATAAACATTTGCGAAAGGATACTTAGCACAGGCAAATGACTAGTATTGACTCAGCCCACACGTAAATGACTACCAGCTTAATTGCATGGGACAAAGTGCGTCAGCCACAGAGCTAAATACTCCATCCTACATAGTGACAGGGTTACTAACAATGAAACCATTCCATTCCTTCAAAAATTTCATGGTTGTCATTGAAATTATTTTGTTTACTTATGGGCATTCTTAGCACTCCGTTGGTACACTTCGGGTTAACACGTCGTATCATACGAACAACCGATTTCAGACAATTCTGATTTCGTTGAAGGGTCGTCAGTAATCCCTAACACATATCGGTAGGCCTAAAAATAGTAGATATGTAGACACCTCCTCAATTATTCATGCTTCCATGCCGAATGCAGTACGAAATCCCTGAGGTATTCCTTTCATGTTATTACCACTTGATTACATTGATATTCTGTCCCTTATCTTGCTACTAATTGACTGACTGGTACTCACATAATATCGCCGAGTTTCATGCGAGTCTGCACGAGGGCGCATGACTTGAAATCCGAGGTGGTGACGGCTCGTCGCCGACGATATCGGGGGCTGGATGGTGGCAGAGGGGGTGGTGCCCACACCTCTGTCTCCCCTAGGCGAACCATGGGAGAAGAACCCCGCCGTCGTGTACTCATGTGGCGGCCGGCCACGCCTCCCAGCATCCTGGAACTGAAATATTTGATCAGTTAAACACAATGAACTTGTAACATCCACAACATCAAGGAATGGATTTTATATATTCTTCGTCAGTCGGTGATTGCACACTCATAAATCCAAGACAGGCTGATCGTAATTCCAGGTGAATACAAATATATAGAACAGAAAAACGTAGACAGATGTAAATTTTATGAAGCTATGCAGTCTGATTATTAACCCAAAAACAAATATTAAACAAGTCGTCCACTTGCATAACCTGCTGAAATCTTGATAAACGTAGCGGTGGAAATTGGCAAAAAAGTCTCACTACTAATCCTCAAAATATTTCTTCCATAAATCAGGAAAAAAATCGTTGATATTAATGTTAAAGTCTGTATAATCTCACCTAAAATTTCTCGAACTAAATAATTTAAAGTTCACGAACAGCAAGTTTTGTAAGTGGAAGTTAGATTTGGCAGATTTTACATTTGCATAGACGGTGATCTTGATCAAGTTATGATTTGAAAAACATGTAAAATTTGTCTTCCACTCGCAAAATCTGCCAGAGAGTTATATCAGATCCAAAATTTTTCTTGCCTACGTATGAACTCATTTTAAGTATTGAAAAATGCACGAGGGTGCAATGTTAGAAAATTGTGGAACAAGTACATGGGGAGTGACAGCCAAATTAAATACATGAAAACGATAATAATGTTATTGGTTATACGTCCAACTAAATACTTTTACGGTTTCCGGAGACTCAGAGGTGCTGGAATGTTGTCTCGCAGGAGTTGTTTAACTCCCAGTAAATCTACCGACACGAGGTTGACGTATTAGAGTACCTTCAAATACCACCGGACTGAGCCAGAATCGAACCTGCCAACATGGACTCAGAAGGCCAGCTCTTCACCATCCGAGCAACTCAGCCCGCCTACATTAAAAAAAAGGTTCACAAAATATTTAATATCAAGTAATTTTTGCACATGCTGAAATTAACTCCTCTTTTCTTGAGCTTATAGTATAATAATCCGAACATTTTACAGAATTTAGTTCCTGCTTGAGCTGAACTCGGATAATAATTCTAGGAAAGAGTAAAGTAACTAAATAATTAACTCTTTTCATACTCTGGATATCATGATAACTTATAAATTTAACTAAATCGTACTTGAAAAATGGAAAATGAAAAATGGCAATCATTGCATTTAAGAACACGAAATTTTTACAGTCATGACCAAAAATATTAACTAAACATCGTAGTAAAAGTTTCGAAAAGAAAGATAGCAACCACGGGTATTTAAAACTGCAGCCCTGAAGATGGTTTTCTGTGGTTTCCCATTTTAACACCAGGCAAATGCCGGGGCTGTACCTTAATTATGGCCACGGCCGCTTCCCAGCTACTCCTAGCCCTTCCCTGTCCCACCGTCGTCATAAGACCTATCTATGTCGGTGCGACGTAAAGCAACTAGCAACATAAAAACTGCGAAAGTAATAAATTCTATATCGTTCGATACTGTAACTGTCGAATATTCATTTTAAAAACTTACTGATGAAGTTCATAACGATCAAGTAAACTCAAAAATAGCGTCCACCCTCGCCAATAAATGTGGTTTGGGTTTTGACCTAAAAATGAAGGTCTCATTTATATGATAACGACATCAACGTAAAACTACAAACTTGCTTACTTTTTGATTAATATTATAATCTGAGGACTCTTAGTTATGCCCTTAGTTATGTATTTCTTATCTAAGAAGCATTGAAAGTAACTCCATTCCTTTGAATTGGAGGCGTATCTTATTGCTATCAGTGCGCTCTTGATAAGGAAGTCTGCTCCAATGTAGCAGGATTGCGGGTTTCCTCACCAATGGCTGCTGACGTCTCCATGGTGACAGTAAATTGTATGCCCAGCTAGGCCCGCGTGCATTCACCAGGTGTAGCCAGAAGGACCCTTTCTAGCTGCATTCCTCGCTTTGAAACTAAGGCAGTTTAATCATAACTTTCTTAAACTCTGCTCTTCTCGTGTTAATACCTGTGGGCTCAGGGTGAGAAGTTTTCAAAGTATCTCCTTCCCAAAGACGAGAAAGTAAAACACATCTGCTTATCACTGTTGTTTGAGGTAATGTAATCTCTCTGTCGCTTTCAACGTCCGTGGTAGCTTCTCAGTAAATTAGCACGATGTTTGAAAAAGGTTTTCGGTAGATTTCCTTTCTCCTTCACTCAGGCAAATTCCGGGACAGATCCTTTTATAGGCCACGATCACCACCTACCCTACTCCGCACCTCAAATCACTGTTTGAAATCTCCTTGGTCTGAGAGAGAGCATCACCTATAGGAGGCCCGCCCTACCCCTCCAGGGTACGGTAGTACTATGTTTGAATTCAGAAGAATTCAAGTTTAATTTTTGAAGTAGAAAGTAAAACCATGTTGTTCGATTTCCACGTGAAGCTATACATCCTAGGCTATAACCACAATATCAACAGTCAAAGTTTGTTTAGGAGCCATACGCGTTGCTTAGATATTCATTAATTTTCCTTCATCTATACGCTGCACAGTACACAAACAAATCCAGACATTCTTCTTCTTTTTCTTCTTTTAATAATTCCTCCGATTGCTCAGTTTTGCGGCCGGATGCCTTCCTGGCGCCAACAAATATACAATTTTTTCCTCTTTATAATATTAGTATAAAATTATAGATTACATCCCTACACATACGGTTGCCGTCAGGAATGGCATCAAGGATTCTACAGTGATCCTACTACTCCATGATTTGATAGAAAATAGTTACTATAGGTAACAGACTCCGCAAAATGCTGAAACCTAAGCCAGTACGTAAAAACGGAGGCCCGTCGGCAATCGCTGGTCGCTGTACTACGGAGATCTCCGGGGTTATTATTTTTATACTTCACTCCCTTTCCATCCCCGCCCAAAGGAGTGCTATGAGCGTCTTATACAACAGTTCATTTTTTCCAGATAGTAAGTCATATGTGTATCAATTTTGGTTGGCAGCTATTTGTTTCTTTATCCGATTCCTAGAGCAGGGGTAGTGTGGTTCCAATATCTCCATAACGGCTGGTTTTAGGGCCTTAAAACATGGTTTTCGGGCCAGAAGGGTTTACCGAGTTTTGTTCTTTGCGTCAAGGGGCTTAAAATGAGCTTTGTCTTGTCCTTGAACAACAAATTCGATTTCGCCCATATTAGTCTATTATTTTAATATTTTTATATCTCCCCCGTAGCCCCCCTCGAATTGTTTTGAAAATAAAATACAGCGCATGTTACTCACTGACAATGTAGCTTTCTATAGGTGAAGTAATTTTTAAAATCGGTTCAGTTGTTTTTGAGACCATCCTTTACAAACAAATATACAAATTTTTCCTCTTTATAATATTAGTATAGAAGTATAGATTACATCCCTACACATACGGTTGCCGTCAGGAATGACATCCAGGATTCTGCAGTGATCCTATTACTCCATGATTTGATAGAAAATAGTTACTATAGGTAACAGACTCCGCAAAATTCTGAAACCTAAGCCAGTACGTACAAACGAAGGCCCGTCGGCAACCGCTGGTCGCTGTACAACGGAGATCTCAGGGGCTATTATTTTTATACTTCACTCCCTTTTCATCCCTGCCCAAAGGAGTGCTATGAATGTCTTACACAACAGTTTATTTTTTCCAGATAGTAAGTCATATGTGTATCAATTTTGGTTGGCAACTATGCCCAAACGTACATGCATAATCTAGCTGTAGAATCCTGGAGCTGACGTTGCCATGGTTACGGCCGTAATACGGAACGATGGTTACCCCACAAATATGTTCCAATTCGTGGCATCCAGCCGTAAAACAGGCTCAAATCCACATGTGCGACACAGTTCGTACCCGCAACCCCACAGGTGTGGGTAAAGCGATAGAAGAAGAAGATACTCATTTTAAAAATTCACCCAGTTTTTTATTCTTTCCACCACCCTAAGTGGATTTTCCAACAAGAGTGTGTTCATTTTTAAAGGAGATTCCAAGTACAAAATTTCAAGTCTGTAACATCTTCATTTTTTGAGATATATGTACCCTCATATAAATAATTCAACTCCTTCCTCACTTCTTTTCACCCCCCCCCCCCCCACCTTAAGTGAATTTTCTGAAAACGAATATTTGTGTTCTTTTATTTTTAAAGGGGATTCAAAATATCAATTTTCATGTCTGCAACATGTTAGGATTTTGTGATTTATTGTAGATAATTTCGCTGCTGTAGAATCCTGGAGCTGACGTTGCCATGGTTACGGTAGTTCATTACTTTATCCGATTCCTAGAGCAGGGGCAGTGTGGTGCCAATATCTCCGTAACGGTTGGTTTTAGGGCCTTAAAACATGGTTTTCGGGCCCATAGGGCTTACCGAGTTTTGTTCTTTGCGTCAAGAGGATTAAATTGAGCTTTGTCTCGTCCTTATACGACAAATTCGATATTTTGCCTATATTAACCTATTATTTTTATATCTCTCCCCCCGTGCCCCCCACCTAGAATTGTTTTGAAAATAAAATACAGCCCATGTTACTCACTGGCAGTGTAGCTTTCTATAGGTGAAGTAATTTTTAAAATCGGTTCAGTAGTTACAAACAAACATACAAATTTTTCCTCTTTATAATATTAGTATAGACATAAAGATCCAATAATACTGCCTTGAGGAAATCCCCTCTTAATTATTACAGGGACAGAAAAAGCTTCGCTTACTCTAATTCCCTGAGATCTATTTTCTAGAAACATAGCCACCCATTCAGTCACTTTTTTTGTCAAGTCCAACTGCACTCATTTTTGCCAGTAGTCTGCCATCATCTACCCTATCAAATGCCTTAGATAGGTCAATCGCGATACAATCCATTTGACCTCCTGAATCCAAGATATCTGCTTGAATCCTACAAGTTGAGCTTTAGTGGAATAACCTTTCCTAAACCTGAACTTCCTTCTTTCGAACCAGTTATTAATTTCGCAAATATACCTAATATAATCAGAAAGAATGCTTTCCCAAAGCTTACATGCAATGCATGTCAAACTGACTGGCCTGTAGTTTTCAGCTTTATGTCTATCACCCTTTCCTTTATACATAGGGGCTACTATATCACCTCTCCATTCATTTGGTATAGCTCCTTCATGCAAGCAATAATCAAAGAAGTACTTCAGATATGGTACTATATCCCAACCCATTGTGTGTAGTATTTCCCCCGAAAATTTATCAATTCCAGCTGCTTTTCTAATTTTCAACTTTGGTATCCTACTGTAAATGTCATTGTTGTCATAGGTAAATTTTAACACTTCCTTAGTATTAGTCACCTCCCCTATCTGGACATTATCCTTGTAACCAACAATCTTTACATATTGCTGACTGAATACTTCTGCCTTTTGAAGATACTCGCATACACATCCCCTTGTCCATGAATGATTCCTGGAATATCCTTCTTGGAACATGTTTCTGCCTTAAAGTACCTATACATACTATTACATTTTTCACTAAAATTTTGTATGACCGCCAGTTATCCTTGCCATCATGTTATCCTTATCTGACTTCTTTGCTAGATTCAATTTCCTAGTAAGTTCCTTCAATTTTCCCTTACTTCCACAGCCATTTCTAACTCTATTTCTTTCCAAGCTTCGCCTCCTTCTTAGCCTCTTTACTTCTGTGTTATAATAAAGTGGATCTTTACCATTCCTTAGCAACTTTAAAGGTACAAACCTATTTTCACATTCCTCAACAACTGCTTTAAACCCATCCTACTGTTTGCTTATATTTTTTATTTACCGTTTTCCACCGATCATAGTTACATTTTTAGAACTCCTTCATACATGTTTTATCAGCCATGTGGTACTGCCCAACAGTCCTAATTTTAAGACCTTCCTTTCTTTCATATTTATGTTTAACTACCACAAAAACAGCTTCGTGATCACTAATACCATCTATTACTACGGTTTCTCTATAGAACTCATCTGGTTTTACCAGCACCACATACAGAATATTCTTCCCACTATTTGGCTCCATCACTTTCTGAATAAGATGCCCTTCCCATATTTCTTATTTGCCATTTGTTGGTCATGCTTCCTGTCGTTCGCAATACTTTCCCTATTGACATTTGCTAAATGGAGATATCCTGCTACAATCACATTCCTTTCCATGTTGTTTCTTACATAGCTGATTATTTTATCAAATAATTCTGAATTAGCGTCAGCGCTACCCTTTCCCGGTCTGTACACTCCAAGGACATCAAGTTGCCTATTATCTTTACAGATGAGCCTTACACCTAGAATTTCATGTTTTTCATCTTCAACTTTTTCGTAGCTTGCCAATTCTTCTTTCACTAAAATGAATACTCCCCCTCCTAACATTCCTATCCTATCTCTACGATACACACTCCAGTTCCGTGAGAAAATTTATGTATCCATTATATCATTTCTCAGCCATGATTCAACTCCTATTACAATATCTGGTAAGTATATATCTATTAAATTACTTAATTCTATTCCCTTCTTTACAATACTTCTACAGTTGAGCCCTAACATTTTTATGTCATCCCTACTTGACTTCCAATTTTTTGTTCCCTTAACACCGCTCCCTAGGCCACCCCGTTTCCCTGAATGTACCTCCCTATATCCCTTCTAAACAAATTTCCTAACTTATATGTACCACTGCGGTTTAAGTGAAGGCCCTCTGAGCAGAGATCCGTATCTCCTACCCACCCATTTGGATCTAGAAATCGCACTCCCATTTTCCCACATATCCACTCCATAGTCTCATTTAAATCCTCAATTACCTTACAGTCGGTATCCCTCCTACACAGTGTCCATCAAAACACGTACCCTTCCTTACACGAAACGTGATCGGCTGAAAATCACGATCAGAAAGAAGCAGTTCATTATCACAGATATTTCTAGGTTAGTTAATACGCAGTTTTACGTAAGCTTCGCTAAAAGAAGGTGAACGTATATGCCTATAAAACGAATTTAATAATGGCTATTTAGCTAATACCTCTAACGACAAATGTGGGATAATATTATCAGGAACTTCAACCAATCAACAGCTATCTATTGTTACAGTTTTATCGTTTTTCTGTTATCACTTTCGTAAAATCAGTTCCATATTATCACACCTACGAGCACTTTTTAATGTGAATTACTCAGAATAGCGCAGTCATATACTTTTTGTATTTTCTTTGCTCTAATAATTATGTTTAAGTTGTATTTTATAACATATTACGTAACTGTGTTATTTTTATGAAGCCAATAACCTAAATATTTGTAGAATGCTGTCGAGAAAGTCTAAATGCTAAAATACAGCAGTATATTCTCATCCTGAAATTTTTGTTCACTGTATAGTTGAATCGTTTTTTTTGTTTATTTGTTTTGAAACGACACATGTCAAGATTTTGCCACAATTGAGTTAAGGCAAGTAATACAATCTTTAAGCATAGATCTACCGTTTTCTGCAGAAACTGCACACGTCACTGCATTGCTTTATCCGGTAGCTCTGCCTGATAATAATAGTTTGTTGGAGAAACAGCCCTTGTCACTGACACTGTACGTTTTAAGTGGATATCTCCAAACTAAGATGTACCGACATGTGTTGTTTCAGAAGAAAACGATTCAGTTATAAATACCTTTGCATTTGATTTTTATTATATTTATCCAATTTTATTATCGTTACCTTTACTTTTCGAATTATTCACTAAATAGTCAAAATTAAATCAACTCGAGCTCCAGATTCTTTCTAGATAATTTTTGGAACTCTCTTTACATTACCACATGTAATATTTGCAAAGAATTTTCTTGGAGTTTTTATAAGAAAATATAAGTACGTAAGAGTTTATTTATTTATATATTTATTTTTTGTGTTTTGCACAAACTGCCTCTGAGTTTCACTTTGGTTTGGAAATGGTATTCTATGATTTACAGTCGTAAAGCTTGGTGAAAGCAGTACGAGAAGTTCATATCTTAAAACCTTACCAAAAAAGAAAAGAAAGAAAACCGGAAATTTGAAGATGAGAACAAAATATTCAAGGAAGAGTTTGCTTTTGTGGAGAAAATGGTAAACCATCCTGTATTTTGTGTCAGTCAGTATTGTGGCAATTCAAGGCCAGTAACCTCAAACGTCACCATAACACGCATCACCAGTGCGTTTACAAAGGACTCTCCTATTGTTTCTAAACTAAGACAACCAAATTACTTCACTCAAGGACAAACTTCACTGTCAGAGTACAGTTATGTGCGATTTTATAAACGGGGATATTTAGCAACTGGGGAGTGTTTGCCTTGCCTGTTAATATTGAGAATTCTAAGAAACCTTAGTGAGAGGAAGACCGTATTAAACAAATTAAATTTCAAACATTCTATTTTGGACCATGAAATCAAAAAGTTACACAAAATAGTTGAACAAGTGCCTGCATCTAGACATAGAATTGAAAGACGAATTTCTGACATTAGTGCTGATATAGAAAATAATTTACAAAGAGATTTAAGTAACTGCTCAGCCTTTAGTCTGGTTTTTGTCGAATCTAAACTCACCGTACAAAAAGTTAGTCACCCTAGTGCACCCGCAAAGTTGGAATGTTAAGCCTGTACAGACTGCGCAGCGAACGAGTACCGTGCTCAACCGCACACACACTGTCTCTACGTGAGCATCAGGCAGTAGCGATCAGTGAGACATTGATGTTTCAGAGAGACAGTGTACGTCAACATAGGTAGAGGTAAGGATGTGACAGAGTGGCAAAAAGAGTCAATCGAGTTTGGCCATGCCCATGGCCATACGGTGCGTGAAGTTGCTGGATTTGTTGGTGTTTCGCAGCGGACTGTTCAACGTGTCTATAAGCAGTGATGTACTACACGACGTTAGAGTTATCGTCGGAAAAAGATCCTGACTGAGAGGGACCGAAGTTGGGTTTCACGGCTTGTGAACGAAAATCGCCTCCAAACCCGACAGGAATTGCTGCAGTCAGTGAATGAAGGTCCATCCCTACCTGTCAGCGAGAGAACATTGCGTTGGGAACTGCAGGCAATGAACATATGGAGTCGGTCACCTCGCAAGAGGCCATTGCTCACACAGGAACATAAAGATGCGCGTCCTCAATGGGCTAAAAATCATCGAACGTGGACAGTAGTTGACTGTTCAGTATTCAGCCCTAAGGTTGGTTGGATCCTCAACAGCTCTGCCATCAGCTGTCATAGATGGCTTAGGCATCACTGAAGAGGCGTACTAGGGAAATAAGGAGTGAGGTAGTTTCCAGTTGCTTTTCTCACCGAGCCAGAAGTTGCTATTACATATCAGTCTGCCAAGCCTCCTGAAATGCATGCACCAACCGACCCTATGAGCAACATTTTCACACCATTCATAGCAGGGACTGGCTGCGTAAGGAATGGCATTACTAGCATCGCCCATACCTCAGTCACTTGCATATTGCCAAAGCCAAGCGTAAGACAGAGGCAGATGAATGAACGTAAGAAACTTGCTCTAGCCCATACCAGAAGACATTGCGCACTGTAAACACTAGGTCCTGCCAGCAAAGGCATAGTAGTTGACTGGTGGAATGCCATTTGGTCTGACAAACCACGTTTTTACCTATATTCCAATAATGCGTGCCGTCTTTGAACTGAAGGCTAAATGAAGCACTTCATACTGGATGTATGAAGGTCAGGTTCAAGCCGGAGGTGGGTCTGTGATGTTTTCGGGGTATTTTCCGTATCATGCATTGGGCTCGCTCACTGAGGTGAGCATGTTTATTTAAAGATTCTGGATGATCAGATGTTGCCTTTCAGTCAATATATACACGATGAGTATGGTATGGATACCCCTGTTTTTCACGATGACAACTACCAAGTTCATCGGGCATGACGCATATGTGACTGGTTTTATGAACACACCCCCACCCTATTACATCTCGATTCGCCTGAAAATTCACCTGACTCGAATAACATTGAAAATCTAAGGGACATGTTAGAGCAGCGGGTAAAACGCCGACATCAGCTCCCCGCAATTCGATGGAAACGCGCGATCAAATCCTCAGCGAGTGGCTTAACCTAAATGCCACGTACCTGCACAACCTCGTGGATTCCCTTCCTAACCGAATCCAGGCGGTTATCAAGTGCAGAGGCGGAGTTACAAAGTATTAAATTATGCTTGCAATGATTTCTCCAGGGGTGACTAATTGTTTGTCCGGCGATCTTACTTATCCTGAGTAACATAGAAGTGAAGAAGAATACTTCGACTTGGTTGCAGTAAAGGACAGCACCCGAGGTTGTGTGACATTAAAGACGCTTTTGATTGTGTGCTTCGTAAAGCTTCCGTAAACGTTGAACAGATAGTCCGTGTTGCTGCTTGATGGTGCTCCATCTATGAAGGGCAGCAAGCGAGGATTACTTGGACTTAAACTATTGACACATCACATCCTGATTTCATATCCATCCAGTGCATTCTTAACAGGAAACAGATAGTTGCTAAACATTTTATATATGAACATGTTATGGAAGTAGTTCTAAGAATTGTTAACTACATCCGTTCAAGTGCCGAAACACACTGAGAATTCAAATCTTGCATGAAATAAATCGGCAGCGATGAGTTTCCCGATGATGTGTCGTGTTATTGCTCGGTAAGGAGGCTGTCTGCAAGCAATATTCTCAATGTTTCTTCCATTACTGGAAACTATTAAAACATTCCTTAAAGAAAGGATCAAATCTTTTCCTCAACCTGATGATTCTCACTGGTTGTTAGATATATCATTTTACACGGGTGGTGTTCAACATCTTCAAACACTTAACCTTTCATTGCAAGGCCAAAAACCGAGCTCGATAGCTGCAGTCGCTTAAGTGCGGCCAGTATCCAGTATTCGGGAGATAGTAGGTTCGAACCCCACTGTCGGCAGCCCTGAATATGGTTTTCCATTTTAACACCAGGAAAATTCTGGGGCTGTACCTTAATTAAGGCCACGGCCGGTTCCTTTCCAGTCCTAGCCCTTTCCTGTCCCATCGTCGCCATAAGACCTCTCTGTGTCGGTGCGACGTAAAGCCAATGGAAAGGTCAAAATAAGCTTATTTCATATCCAGTCTAGACTCTGTTCAGCTTTCAGAGTAAAATAAGACTCTTTCAGACCTCAAGACTAAAATCTGCTCACTTCACTTCTCTGGAAAAATGTAGAAAAATTTCTCTGAACCTGAAGTAGAAACAGAAGATCAGGTATGTAAATGAAGTGGTCTGGGAGATGAAACGAATAACAGTTTTAGTGATCTTAATAAACATAAACCTCCGTTTCCTTTGTTTTTTTGGAACATCCCTTTCATATTGACATAACGAAAAACGGTTGCTCTATTTCAAGGCAAATTGTGATTGATTCTGCAGATATAGAGTTGGAGCTACTGGAGATTCAAGAGGATGAAGGACTAAAACATTTAAAACCGGGCGAGTTGGTCGTGAGATCAGGGGCGCGCAGCTGTGAGCTTGAATCCGGGAGATAATGGGTTCGAACCCCACTGTAGGCAGCCCTGAATATTGTTATACGTGGTTTACCATTTTTACACCAGGCAAATGCATGGACTATACCTTAATTAAGGCAACGGCTACTTCCTTACCACTCCTAGGCCTTTCCTACCCCATCGTCGGCATAAGACCTATCTGTGTCGGTGCGACGTGAAACAAATTCTGAGAAAAAAAGAACCATTTGAAACTCCTAATTTGATGTTATACCATTCAATTATGGAAACAACTTCATGAAACAAAATATCCAAAATTAAAGGAATGTACTTAGGAACATATCTCCATTTTTGGGACAACCTTTTCTTGTGAGTCATTGGATTCAACTTCTAAATTCATTAAATCTAATCATCGAGCTCATTTAAGTGATGCAGATTTAAGTGAACTTGTTCGAACTCCCTTAACTAATCACCAACGAGGCCTTAAGCAGCTGACATGGGCACCCGAGTTGTATGCATATGTTCAGTGATGTACTTATTCAAGGAATCATGGTCTATCTATGACCTACTGTTAATGTTTGGTAATTGAAAATACTATAAGTTCTACTACTGGATTTAGTTTTAGTTGCAACCATAAAATCAAGTGCGTCACTCTTCAAAGTTTGTCCCTTAGACTGCAACTTTTAAATGTCAGACAATTGGCCACCCTTGGTCTACAGTTAAAGCTACATACGGGTGGGGTTATATTTAAAAACTATTAAAGGTCAACTTTCCGAGTTGCACATCATACAGACATTCAATATTGACACTACTTGCAGATATTATTTATAAAATAACTGTTAGGTTGCTCAGTCTGTCGAAACGTATTTATGAAAAAAATCATTTAGATAATGTTATTCTTTTTATCTATGTCCCACTAACTACTTTTTGCGGTTTTCCACTGAGATTCCAAGGTGCGGGAATTTAGTCCTGTAGGAGTTCTTTCACGTGCCAGTAAATCTACCGACACGAGGCTGACGTATTTGAGCACCTTCAAATACCACCGCACTGACCCAGGAACAAACCTGCCAAGTTGGGGTCAACCGTCTGAGCCACTCATCGCGATAATAAATTTACAACATACATGAAAAAATAAAACATATGGTAACAGAATTATACCTGAAAGAGGAACAACTGAAGTTTAAAAAATAGAAAATTCTATTTATTTATTTATTTTTAATTTATTAACACATTTATTATATTTTAGTTTTGTTTATTTTTCAGATATAATCTGTTGTTATGTGTTTTCTTTTCAGGTAGCTTCTAAATGTTATTAATTCATAAATTAGTTTCGACGGACTAAAAAACCTAACAGTTAACTGAGTCGCAACTGAAAAGAAATGGCTCCGAATATCACAAACTACTTCGCTCTATACCCTCTTCAAAGTGCAGGTCTGTCGACGAATTCCCAACATTTTCAGAATTTCTTGTAACATGGTAAAGAATAACATAACAAAACTGTTTGCTAGGAAGTTAGGAGGTTTTCAACATGCCACCACTTCAAAGCTTTTAAAATATGGTAATAAAAAGTTGTTTTGTGTATTTTATACTTTAACTGTTGAATAGAATATGGCCACTGCAACAAAGAGCCAATTTCTCTGTACTGAACGTCAGTCGCTCTGCTACAGCCATACTGTTTACTCGCTGCTGCGTATCATCAAAGGGGAATGGCATGCAAAGGTTAGACTTCAGTGTTTGGGGAACGAAAGCTCGTTATATTACAACATGAAAAGTGAATTCCCAGTAGGAATATTGACAAATTACTTAACATTCCTAGAAATATGCCCGTTCCGGCAAAACAAATAATCAAATTAGGTAAACAGGAAAGATTTCTAGTTATAGAAACGTGAAGAAAAGTTCAAGAAAAGCAATGTAAAAGTAGTTAGCGTGATATGAAACCGGTAACATTATTTTCAATAATAAAGCAGTGGCAGGTACACTCCACTCTGGACTTAAGCCTACCATAAGGACTACTGCTAACTTAGATAGACAGTGGGTATTGGAGATCCATGCGATGAAACCTTGGTTCTTATGACCAGGATAACGATAATACGCACCAATCGTGTTGGTTAGGTGGTACACATCACGTAGCTGTGAGCTTACATTCGGGAAATAGCGGGTTCTAATCCTACTGTTGACAACCCTAAAATTGGTTTCCCGTGTCTCCCCATTTTCATTCCTGATAAATGCCCTGGTTGTACCTTGATTAAGGCCACAGTCATTTCCCCGACAGTCACAGTCCTTTCGAATCCAATTGTCACCAAAGAAGCCTGTCTGAGTTAGTTAGACGTTAAGCTGCTTCTAAAAATAATTCTGACCGAGCGAGTTGGCCGTGCGGTTAGGAGCGCGCAGCTGTGAGTTTGCATCCGGGAGATAGTGGGTTCGAACCCCACTGTCGGCAGCCCTGAAGATGGTTTTCCGTGGTTTCCCATTTTCACACCAGGCAAATGGTGGGGCTGTACCTTAAGGCCACGGCCGCTTCCTTCCAGTTCCTAGGCCTTTCCTGTCATATCGTCGCCATAAAACCTATCTGTGTCGGTGCGACGTAAAGCAACTACCAAAAAAAAAAAAAAAAACTGCAATATGTCACCAACTAAAGCTTGGCTTCTTTAACATATCACCAAAATTCAGGCAGGGTAGTGAAATCAAAATACGTGAACACCATAGCCGAGGCCATAAGATTATTAATGGTTAATCACAGAATCCATTTCTTGGATGGTCTTTGTAAGTCTCTGTTACCTTCGTATCCATGAATAATGTGAGTTACTATGACCAACTTTTAACGTGCTAATATATCAGGATTTGTTTGAGCCATATGCCCGGTGATATCGACAACTTAGGTAACACTATCACTTACAGTACAAGGTACCTTCTTTCACGTCACCAAAAGTGTACGAGTGGGATCCAGTGTAAGACCCAAAAAGTAAGAGTTATATATATTTCGTAACTGCAACGTAATAATGTGAAATTTGGGGCACATAGCAGCTGGATAAAGGAAGAGGGTGTTCGCTATGATTGACAGCAGCCCTTGTACAGCTTAGTGCACTTCATCCGCTCATGAATTCATGAAAGGGGTGATACTTACACAGCCTGTGGCCATCAACTGAATACCCTGTCAGCAGTAATTGAAAATGTAACGTTGTAAACGACCAGGACCTGATTCCATAGATGTTCATTCATCAAGCACCGGGCGAGTTGGTCGTGCGGTTAGAGGCGCGCGGCTGTGAGCTTGCATCCGGGAGGTAGTGGGTTCGAATCCGACTATCGGCAGACCTGAAGATGGTTTTCCGTGTGTCCCATTTTCACACCAGGCAAATGCTGGAGCTGTACCTTAATTAAGGCCACGGCCGCTTCCTTCCAACTCCTAGGCTTTTCCTATCCCATCGTCGCCATAAGACCTATCTGTGTCGGTGCAACGTAAAACCACTAGCAAAAAACATTAACCAAGCTTTACCTTTACGTTTTATATTAAATAAGAGAACGTCCTATGCGAGGATCTGATATATGCCTCTATACAGTAAATGGCATGAATTAAAACTTGAAACGCATATGCCAGTGGACTATGCACTTAATGTGAATACATTGAAATCACAATCAATTCTGTTAGGTGCTCGAAAAGTCCCCGTGCAGTTCAGTGGAATCATTATTCATTCAACATCACCCAATGGAACGTCACTGAAATTTAAAGATACAGATATAAACCAGAGAGTTCTTGCGGACAAACACCTCAGTTGGAATGACCATGTCGTAAACATACGTCAGCGGGTGTTTCTTTCCTTATATTCTATGAAAAATTTCCGATGATTGCTGTCATATTATTTAAGGAAATTAAGAGCACCATGTCTTATAATGCCCATTTTTTAATACAGTGACGTAGTTTACAACAACTTAAGCATATCACTTTCTGCCAAGCAACAACAACAACAACAATGAGGCCGTATATCATGTGTTAAATTTATCCCAGTTTTCTCCTAACTTATACATACATACATTATCATTATAGACTGTTATGCCTTTCAGCGTTCAGTCTGCAAGCCTCTGAGAATTTACTAAACGTCGCCACAATCCTCGACTTGCAACTAGTGTTGTGGCTTCATTTAGTTCTATACCTCTTATCTTTAAATCGTTAGAAACCGAGTCTAACCATCGTCGTCTTGGTCTCCCTCTACTTCTCTTACCCTCCATAACAGAGTCCATTATTCTCCTAGGTAACCTATCCTTCTCCATTCGCCTCACATGACCCCACCACCGAAGCCAGTTTATGCGTACAGCTTCATCCATCGAGTTCATTCCTAAATTAGCCTTTATCTCCTCATTCCGAGTACCCTCCTGCCATTGTTCCCACCTGTTTGTACCAGCAATCATTCTCGCTACTTTCATGTCTGTTACTTCTAACTTATGAATAAGATATCCTGAGTCCACCCAGCTTTCGCTCCCGCAAAGCAAAGTTGGTCTGAAAACAGACCGATGTAAAGATAGTTTCGTCTGGGAGCTCACTTCCTTCTTACAGAACACTGCTGATCGCAACTGCGAGCTCATGCATTAGCTTTACTACACCTTGATTCAATCTCACTTACTATATTACCATCCTGGGAGAACACACAACCTAAATACTTGAAATTATCGACCTGTTCTAGCTTTGTATCACCAATCTGACATTCGATTCTGTTGAATTTCTTACCTACCGACATCAATTTAGTCTTCAAGAGGCTAATTTTCATACCATACTCATTGCACCTATTTTCAAGTTCCAAGATATTAGACTGCCGGCTTTTGGCACAATCTGCCATTAACACCAAGTCGTCAGCATAGGCCAAACTGCTTACTACATTTCCACCTACCTGAATCCCTCCCTGCCATTTTATACCTTTCAGCAGATGATCCATGTAAACTACGAACAGCAAAGGTGAAAGATTACAGCCTTGTCTAACTCCTGTAAGTACCCTGAACCAAGAACTCATTCTACCATCAATTCTCACTGAAGCCCAATTGTCCACATAAATGCCTTTGATTGATTTTAATAATCTACCTTTAATTCCATAGTCCCCCAGTATTTCGAACATCTTTTCCCTCGGTACCCTGTCATATGCTTTCTCTAGATCTACGAAACATAAACACAACTGCCTATTCCTCTCGTAGCATTTTTCAGTTACCTGGCGCACACTGAAAATCTGATCCTGACAGCCTCTCTGTGGTTTGAAACCACACTGGTTTTCATCCAACTTCCTCTCAACGACTGATCGCACCCTCCCTTCCAAGATGCCAGTGAATACTTTGCCTGGTATACTAATCAATGAGATACCTCGATAGTTGTTGCAATCCTTCATGTTCCCTTGCTTATAGTTAGGTGCAATTACTGCTTTTGTCCAATCTGAAGGTACCTTACCAACACTCCACGCTAATTTTACTACTCTATGAAGCCATTTCATCCCTGCCTTACCACTGTACTTCACCATATCAGGTCTAATTTCATCTATTCCTGCTGTCTTATGACAATGGAGTTTTCTTAGCATCCTTTCCACTTCCTCAAGCATAATTTCACCAACATCCTTTTCCTCCTCCCCATGAGCTTGGATGTTTGCAACACCACCATGATGATTTCCTTTTACATTGAGAAGATGTTCAAAATATTCCCTCCACCTCTCCAGTGATTCCCTGGGATCTATTATGAGTTCACCTGAATTACTCAAAACACTGTTCATTTCCTTTTTCCCTCCCTTCCTAAGACTCTTTATTACTGTCCAGAAAGGTTTCCCTGCTGCTTGACCTAGCCTTTCCAGGTTATTACCAAAATCTTCCCATGACTTCTTTTTGGATTCAACCACTATTTGTTTCGCTCTGTTTCTTTCATCTACGTACCAATCTCTGTCTGCCTTGCCCCTTGTTTGGAGCCATTTCTGATAAGCCTTCTCTTTAAGTTTGCAAGCTGCTCTCACTTCATCATTCCACCAAGATGTTCGCCTTTTCCCATCTTTACACACAGTTGTTCCTAGGCATTCCCTTGCTGTTTCTACTACAGTATCCCTGTATGCCACCCATTCATTTTATATATCCTGAACCTGCTTACTGTCTACTGTTCGAAACTTCTCGCTAATCATATCCATGTACTTCTGTCTAATTTCCTCGTCCTGGAGACTTTCTACGCTTATTCATTTGCAGACAGATTTCACTTTCTCTACCTTAGGCCTAGATATACTTAGTTCACTACAGATCAGATAGTGGTCTGTATCATCGAAAAATCCACGAAAAACGCGTACATTCCTAACAGATTCCCTGAATTCAAAGTCTGTTAAGATATAGTCTATTATGGATCTGGTACCCCTAGCCTCCCATGTGTAGCGGTGAATAGCCTTATGCTTGAAGAATGTATTCGTAACAGCTAAACCCATACTAGCACAGAAGCCCAGCAAACGCTTCCCATTCCCATTAGCTTCCATATCTTCCCCACATTTACCAATCACCCTTTCGTATCCTTCAGTTCTATTCCCAACTCTCGCATTGAAATCGCCCATTAGCACTATTCTATGCTTGCTGTTGACCCTGACCACGATGTCACTCAATGCTTCATAAAACTTGTCAACTTCATCCTCATCTGCACCCTCACATGGTGAATACACGGACACAATTCTAGTCCTAATTCCTGCAACTGACAAATCTACCCACATCATTCGCTCATTTGCGTGCCTAACAGAAACTATGTTGCGTGCAATGGTATTCCTGATAAAGAGCCCTATCCCAGACTCTGCCCTTCCCTTTCTAACACCCGTCAAGTACACTTTATAATCTCCTATCTCTTCCTCATTATCTCCCCTTACCCGAATATCACTTACTCCTAGCACATCCAGATGCATCCTCTTTGCTGACTCAGCCAGTTCTACTTTCTTTCTTCCATAAGCCCCATTAATATTGATAGCTCCCCATCGAATTCCATTTCGTTCGCCAAGTTGTTTCTAAGGAGTCCCTCGCCTGTGAAATGGGAGTGGGACTCCATTACTCCCATAGGTCCGAGGCTTGCTTAAAGTGTTCTGAGCTCGGTGAATTCATGAAGCAGGATGCTGCCCTACTTGCACATAGTCCAAGTGAGGATCTCTCCTCTAACGGGTTATGGACCACCGGTGAATTGTATAGTCCTAGCCGCCTGAGCACAAGGAGGGCCATGACTCAGAATATGTCCGAGATGCCCACCCCCATTCCATAGCAACTGGTATCCCGACTCTCAGGACCACTTACTAGGCCACTCAGTCGTTGCTCATGGTTCACGAACTAGGACGTGACTACAGTAACACACAAACATGAACCATTCCACAAACATGAACTTATAGCGTTACGTAAAGAGAGCGGCGGCATCTCACCCTGTCACCATGTTACATGGTGCACTGACCCTAAATAACCCAATAAAACTTGCTAATCTCTTCTACTGCCTAACAATTTCTACCGGTACAGAATCGTGACCATTCTGTAGATCTGTGCTATCGTAAGCATAGTCATTCAACAATCAGCCAGCTATAGCAAGTCATTTGTTATAGTGTATGTGCAAGCTGCACCACAAATTCCATACTTGCCGAAATTATGAGCACGTGAAATATATCGTCGTTGCTGGGGGGAAAAAAAATCTCCTATGTGACAATAGTTTTGAAGATATACTGACCCGCAGCACATACATTATGAAAAGCCAGAATGCCTTGACAATATTGCACCTTACATGACAGAACCTTACCGGCCAAAGTTCTAAGCTAATGTATTTCACATAGGAGGTTTTTTTCCGACAGCGACGATATCGCACTTTCAGAAGCAATGCCAGAACTAGACTGTAAGAAATATATTGTGTAAGATTAGGATAAATATCTTTCAGAAATTAAGCAGTAAATTAGCAGAGAATATTTAAGTTTATGCAACATGATATAGTCAGGTTAAATACTAGTACGTGGCTGACCGAGCTTTTCTTGGAATCATTGTGAAATTTTATTTATACGCGATGAACTGTTATACCACCCCCACCCCCACCCCGCATGGCGCAACAGCCCCGAAGGGCCATGGACTACCAAGCGACCCTGCTCAGCGCGAAGGCCTGCAGATTACGCTGTGTCGTGTGGTCAGCACGACGGATTCTCTCGACCGTTATTATTCGCTTTCTAGACCGTGGTCTCCATCTCACCGCCAGATAGCTCCTCAATTGTAATCACGTAGGCTGAGTGGACCTCGAACCAGCCCTGAGATGCAGGTAAAGATCCCTTACCTGGCTGGGAATCGAACCCGGAGCCTCCGGATAAGAGGCAAGCATGGTGCCCTACAAATTTTGAACAAAAATTATGGTAACTACTTATTAGTTTGCATAAAGGAGTACAACCATAACTATAAAAAATATGTTAATAAACGTCAAATACCTTAATCTAACACCTCATTCCACATTATATTGCGAGAATGACGTGGAACCTGCTGTGGCAGTAGTATTCTGAATATGCTTGACTTCTTTACTCTGACACCTACAAGATACCATGCATAAAAACTAATGTATTTAGGTCCATGCCAACAAACTCGATAGTTTGGCCCTGCGCATTGTGCACCATAATAGCAAATGCAAGTCGTTGCATGGTAGCCTACATCCTAGACGACCTTTTGCGGAATCAAGGATGATTCTAGGAATATGCATTTCTTTGCCGGATTTTTCACCAGTGATGGTTTTTGTTTTAATTACGTTATTACACAGGCTTGTTACAATTATACTACTTCCGTTGAATAAAAGTTCTGTTCCATCCAATTACGTAACAAAATTATTATTGAATTTTTAAATTTTAATTAATGTCGTGGTAAGTCTGAAATGCTCACCGAATTAAGGAATTCAGTTTTACAGTAAATTCAGATGCTCATTCGGGTTGATATTTTACTGAGTCTTACCCATGGGAGATTTTGTACTTTCCGGGAAATTTGGCAGTGGTACCATTGTTAGTTCCATCGTCATCTGTGCTGAGTGCTTTCATTTCTTCGTAATATCCAATGGTAAAGCAGTTTCCGAAAACGTCATCAATAATATTGTCGCTTGAAAATGATATCTTTTGGCGATTCAGTTTCTTTCATTGTATTCAACGATAATATTCCATTGCCTGGCTTTAGAAGATATTTAGCAAACTGGCGTTGCTCCGAATCAACAGGCATATTTTCTTCGAGTGTAAATATCTCGAATAGTGGCCATAGAGAACGTCTTATAACGGAAAGATCTAATCATTCATTTCTGTTTGCTCGTAGCTGTACAGGAAGACATAGACGAAAGTCTCCTACCAGTACCATCACTTTGCCATCAAAAGGGAGATCCTGACTTCCAAATCTTCGTAAAAGTTGATCCATGATATTTTATAGATAAACGCCTTCCCAGTGCCACCTCGACCATCAATGAAAAAGCATTTTATTTACAAATTTGCATCATTTACTAAGCTAAGTTTGATATTGACGATGTCTACAGTGTAACGGTTCAAATACCGTTACAAGATGATATCTGTATTATTATTATTATTATTATTATTATTATTATTATTATTATTATTATTATTATTATTATATATGTGATATTATTACTATTATTGTAACTATTACTATTGTTCAATTCAATTCTGCAATGCTTGTCGCTTGCGTGATTGTAGTCAAATTGTTACGTACATATGTGTGTATGTAGATTAACACTAAAACATGTACAGTATGAATTGATGTATATCCATCAGATGTGGATATAGTGTGTGCAATAACTTCTGACGTTGTAATATGGCGAAATACTGCTGGAGTAATTGCAGAGTTATTGCTACGTCATCGTGAGCATTTAGCGGTGAGCTAACTTTCTTGGAGATACCTAGGGTGCCGCTGGCGGTTTCACCACTGTATGTAACATTTGTCGCGACGTGGGAGTAGATCATAGTTATTTCTGGAGATTGCGTAGGTGTGTCAACCAAAGTCTATATAAGGTGGCTGCATATTGTAGCGTCAGTCATTATTCAATTGAAAAGAGAGGCCACAGCTGGTCGGAGAGTGAACGAGATGGAGAGGCCTCAGTTGGTCATTAGTTATTAGCCAAGTGATGAAGTCAAGTGGACGGTGAGACCTCAGTCGGTCAGTTGTGTTCGAAGGATAGGCTTCCCATGAAGTCATATAAGACAGACTTAGCAAGAAGTCATCAATTGGAGAAGAAGCAGTCACATGGATACATCACCAAATTAGGCTTGACACATTTACAGTAAACACCAGATCAAAGGAATACGTCGTAATTACACTAAAATTGTTGAAGGTACAGTCAGGTGAACCAGTGAGGGATAAATTTCGTGTATAATTGTTTAAAATCCGGTCAAAAAGAATTCAAATTCATGCCTAGTTTCTTTCAGTTGCATTGTCATAATTTCATATTCTCATCTGTTTTATCGCAGCAAGACTTACTATTTTTTTCTATACAATTTAAAGAATGTATTTTGTTCGATCAAATTAACTTATTGTTTCATTTTTAGAGTAGAATCGTATAACCTCAAATTTAATGGGAAAACCGAACGCCAATCTCCTTTTCCTAGAACGTCTATGGTATGTTGTGAAAAGTAAACTTATTGCCCCACACCCTAGAGATATTCAAGAATCTCATTCTCTTGTTGCTGCACTGAGTTGTAGCTGGCGCCCTTCAAGTAACGTATGTGAAAGTAAGCAGGTAGGAACCATTTGTAAGTGCAGGGTCCAACGATTGGGTATTTTATTTAATGAATATTAATTTTCATATATTTTCATTAAATGCAATTTTATATAATTTTTAACCGAGTTAGGAACGTCTCAACAGTATGTTTCTATTTGTTACATTTGGTCTCCCTGCGCTGCTGAGTGGTCGGCATTCAGAATATCCTGATTTGTTTAATTCTCGTAATCGTCAATATTCTAAAAGCCAAACGATTGTACCGAGTTTTGGAAATTTCTGCCTTCTGTTGCTTCAGTATTCAGTTTATAGGCAATAATCTGGTAAGCGTGCTTAATTTCATGTTCTGTAGACTGTCCGTTTCAGCGAGCTCCGAGTATAAAATCTTCCGCCAGATTTTCTTTAAAAGTTTCCCAGAGCCCCTTATGGTTTTCTCTCCGCATAGCTGTGAGTGTTTTATATAGGGAGGATTCCTTCTATCCATTGCTGATCGTGGTAGGCTAAACCACGAGCTGTGTCAAAGTTCCAATAGATGGGATTACTGTTGTATGCCGAGTATTTTTTTTAATTTGCTTTACGTCGCACCGACACAGATTAAGTGTTATGGCGACAATAGAATAGGAAAGGGCTAGGAGTGGAAAGGAAGTGGCCCTGGCGTTAATTACGATACAGGCTCACCATTTGCCTGGTGTGAAAATGAGAGACCACGGAAAAGTATCTTCAGGGCTGTCGACAGTGGTTTTCGAACCCACTACCTCCCGGATGCAAACTCACAGCTCCGCGCCCCTAACCGCACGGTCACCTCGCTCGGTCGTACCGAGTATAACAGCCTGCCTGAATATTGGCGGGAAATAGCTGGGGAGTTAGATAACTTTCTTCTTAAGCAAGCCATTCCCCTGGTTCATAAATTTTCTGATACTACTGGTACGTAACAAACTGGTTCATCATAGCATTCGAGCAATTCAATCCCTACCCTGAGGCACTGACTGGAATGAGCAGTGTGTATATTTAACGGAACAATGACAGAGGAGTGTTGACGCCTGTCTGCGATCTGGTTATTCCAGCACTGGAACTTTGGACTGTTAGATCGGCATCGTAATACTCTTCGTTAAAAGTGAGAAAATGTGCGGTTTTTCATTTGAGCGAATATTTTATATAACATTGCTTTTAATCTTCACATTCCTACTGACGTTTCTGTAATGGTCTAAGTTAACTGTAGTTGGGAAAAGCACAAATTCAGTCTTTCTGAGAATCCCGTAGCGAAGCACGGGTACATCAGTTAGTCAGTCCATATAGTGGTTTGATGCAGCCGTCCATAACATCCTATTCTGTACTGACCTTTTCATTTCTACATAACTACTACATCCTGTCCGACTCATTGGCTGAATGGTCAGCGTTGAGGCTTTCCGTTCAGAGGGTCCCGGGTTCGATTCTCGGCTGGGTCTGGGATTTTGTTGTTGTTGCTATTTTGTTTTACGTCGCATCGACACAGATAGGTATTATGCGACGATGGGATAGGAAAGGCCTAGTAATGGGAAAGAAGCGGCCGTGGCCTTAATTAAGGTACCGCCCCAGCATTTGCCTGGTGTGAAAATGGGAAACTACGGAAAACCATCTTCAGGGCTACCGACAGTGGGATTCGAACCCACTATCTCTCGGATGCAAGCTCACAGCTGCGCGCTCCTAACTGCACGGCCAATTCGCCCGATGGTCGGGTATTTTAATCGCCTCAGATTAATTCTTCTGGCCCGGGGGCTTGGTGTTTGTGTTTGTCTCAACATTCTCCTCTTCATATTCAGACAACACACTACACTACCAACCACCACAGAAACACGCAATAGTGATTACATCCCTCTATATAGGGTTGGCGTCAGGAAAGGCATCCGTCCGTAAAACAGGGCTATACAGTTCGCACCCGCGTCCCCACAGGTGTGGGAAAAGCAGTAGAAAAATAAGAAGAAGATATCTACTACATCCTACATCTGCTCTATTATGCTTGTCATATTGGTACCTTGGTCCACTCATACCGTTCTTACCGTCTACACTTCCCTCAACAACCAGCTGTGCAAGTCCTGGTTATCTTAAAATGTGTCATATGATTCTCATTTCTTCTTCTGGTCAAATTTAACCAAATCGGGTATTCGAATCCCGCGTGCAGCAAGATTGCAATGGGTCAAAATCTCAGAGTTAAAATTAAAAATCAAAATGATCTCATATGTGTGCAAAATAAGTGTCTTAATACATAACAATAACCCTACCTAAACAATGCATCGCTGATTAGATTTAATATCACTTCATTCGTGATTCTATCCACCATCTCACCTTCAGTATTATTTTGTAAACAATATTTCAAAAGCGTCTCTTCTCTTTCTTTCTAAGTGAGTTATCGTTCATGTTTCACAATGCCACGCTGCAAACGAAAGTAATCAGAAAGATCTTTCTAATGCCTGTATCAATGTTCGAGGTGAATAAATTTCTTTTCTTAAGAAAGTCTTTCCTTGTTTGTGCTAGCCTGCATTTTATGTCCTCCTTACTTCTGCCATCATTAGTTATTTTAATACCCAAGTAAGAGTACTCACCTACTTCCTTTAAGACTTCATTTCCTAATCTAATATTTCCTGCATCATCTGACTTTGTTCGACTGCAGTCCATTACATATTAATATTATACATTATTATTACATCATATTATTTCGTAATTACAGTGCTCAAGTAGGTAAGGAAAAGAGGTTTCATAAAAGGACAGACAAATAACCAGGCAATAAATATATTAAAAGTTTGATCAAATTGTGAAAGGACTACAACTTAGCCCTTCAATCAACAGCTTTCAAACATCTTGAAAACCAAAACTTACAGGTGTCGCAATCCTCTGAAAAAAATAGAATTCCAGTTTGATCACATGGACATAGCAAAGAAGTCTAACAAATAAATATTAAACGCGAAGGGCCTCAAAGGACGACCCCCGTTACGCATCTTTAATGAAAATGAACTACATTATATTCAACAAAGGCCAAAAGGATAGAAAAATCGATGTTAACAAAAATAAAGGAAGATAATAACTGTTGTGGTGCCGGTATTCGAATCCCGCGTGCAGCAAGATTTGCAATGTGTCAAGTACTCAGAGTTAAAATGAAAATGAAAATGATCTCATATGTGTGTGAAATAACTCTCTTAATTCATAACAAACACTGCATAACAACGAACACAAAACAAATTGCCGACCATTGCAATGTTGCAAACAGCTTTTGAAGCCCTCTCACTGACTGAACCACAGAAACATATATGATGAAGTCACATTCAATGAGACTGGAGGCAAATTCTCATAATCCTTGTTGTTTGGAAAGTTTTCTTTTGTTTGATTTATCTTACTTTTTGAAGTTCCTTTTGGTTGACCTGAGCAGCTTTTTAGTCAGTCTAGTGTAGTTTGTTAGACAGAGGAAATGTAAATTCATAAGTGATAGAATATAGACGTTAATAAACATAGAACGACACGTTTTGTCTAATCAAGTGGATATTTTCAGGTTTCAGAAATCATATCGAATACGTCTACATATTTTCAAGTACTATAAAGGGATGTGTTTAAAACTTATAAACTTATTACAATTCTAGATTTCTGTTTGAGTTAACTTGAGGAATCTGGATGGGTCCACTTGATCTGATCAAATATGCAATTCTCCGTTCAACAGTCCGGCTCCATGGCTAAATGGTTAGCGTGCTGGCCTTTGGTCACAGGGGTTCGATTCCCGGCAGAGTCGGGAAATTTAACCATCATTGGTTAATTTCTCTAGCACTGGGGCTGGGTGTATGTGTTGTCTTCATCATCATTTCATTCTCATCATGACGCGCAGGTCGCCTTCGGGTGTCAAATCGAAAGACCTGAATCTGGCGAGCCGAACATGTCCTCGGACACTCCCGACACTAAAAGCCATACGCCATTTTTTTCTCTGCTCAACAATGCTTCTATACAAGACTTCATTTATCTTCTCGTTTGTGTTATAAATAATGTTCGACTGACTGTTCGACGTTGAAAATGGCAAGTATTTCGACATCGTCAGTACCAAAACATGTACGACTAGGATATGTGTGTAGGGAACCAAATTCTAAAGGATGCCCGACTGCTTGGCTGAATGGTCAGCGTTGAGGCTTTCGGTCCAGAGTGTCCCGGGTTCTATTCCCGGCCGGGACTTTAATAGCGTCTGATTTATTCTTCTGGCTCGAGGACTGGGTGTTTGTGTTTGTTCCAACACTTTCCTCTTCATATTCACACAACGTATTTCACTACCAACCACCACAAAAACACGCAATAGTGATTACATCTCTCCATATATAGCTGGCATCAGGAAGGGCATCCGCCGTAAAACAGGCGTGTGTGTGTGTTCGTGATACAGTCCGTACCCGCGATCCCATAAGTGTAGGAAAAGTGGCAGAAGAAAAAGAACTAAATTTTGAAGGGTACATTTTTGGTCCTCAGAGTGTGGTTAAAGTTGCTTACGGACAAATTTCATAACTGACCGTGACTTGATTTTGACGTTAGAAGTTTAGGATAGAGTTCTCTGCATTTCGGGAGTTCCCATTCACATGTACCGTACTATCTTACTTTTGTAAGAACATTTTACTACCTATCTATCTAACAGAAAGGCAGGCAGTCGGTGTAGATGGCTATGTAGTAGGGAAAAGCGTTGTGGGCATTAAGGGAAGTGAGGCGTGTTGCATAACTTACAGGAGGTTCACGACCGCGATTTGCTACTCCAGCACACCGAACGAGTTCCGACGTAATTGCTGTCACCCCTCGCCCTGTCACACCGGATATTACACAACCATTATTTCCTCCCACGTATCACATAGCTGTCTTCATTTAACACGTGACTTTCACACCAAGACTGGATATCGCTTCTACTGTCTTTGCCGAGTACGAATTAACACACGTCCATACACAAGACAATATATTTGCTTTCGTCGTCAATTTCTCCCTCTGTCCTGTCCATTGTTTATTTAGAACTGTGTTTTGGCGAAGCTGGTATGGCAGTACAGTATATAATACGAAAGTCTTAAAATGGACACAGCTCTCTCTCGAACAGTTTGCTTTACTTCGACAGTTGTTTGACCCGTAACCTCTAGTATCAGTACCAACATAAAAAAAATTGACGATGATACTAAATGTCTTACGTCCATTTAACGCCGATGGTCGTATGAAGTGCCAGAATTCAGGAATTTTGCTTTGAAAAATAAATCCTTTAACAAATTTAAACATCTTTCAAATTTATTTTTCAATACCAGCGGGATTCCAAAAGTTGGAGAAATGGAGTAAAGTACCTAACCAAATGCACTATATATCTGGTAGCTAATATTTAAAGTACCTGGCGAGTTGGCCGTGCGGTCAAGGGCATGCGACTATGAGCTTGCATCCGGAAGATAGTGGGTTCAAATCCCACTGTCGGCAACCCTGAAGATGATTTTCCGTGGTTTCCCATTTTCACACCAGGAAAATGCTGGGACTGTACCTTAATTAAGGCCACGGCCGCTTCCTTCCTACTCCTAGGCCTTTCCTATTCCATTGTCGCCATAAAACCTATCTGTGTCGGCGCGACGTAAAGCAAATAGCAAAAAAAAAAAAATATTCAAAGTCGAATCTCTGGATGAGAGATGTCCCTGGTTTTCTCATTAATTACCATAAAATAAAGTAATGTATTAACAAAACAGATTTTCAGACAGTTTTCGTACAGTGATATTAACTAAGACCTTCAAATCCCCTCCTTTTGCAACAGAGCTGTCGACCTCCGAACAATGTAGCTCCTCAGTACAATCCTTGAACATTAGTATGCAATCGACTTCCTGTCTACACAATATTTTCTGGAAAACTGGTTGAGAGCAGGATCTTAACCTTAATCTCTTCTGCACCGTATTGCCAACTCTAAATTTACCCCAACTCTCAAATGAGTTCTAAGAACCAGAGAAGTATTCGAACCTGATAGGCAAGATCACGTCACTAGTGCAGCAGAAAACATAACTCAAGTGTCGAGGCCGCTCATGAATGAAGACACTTGTGTGTCAGACAAGTCCTTGGTCAGATGTTCTTCCCTTATTCCTTTATTTTTGATTTTTGTTTGAAAGTGGTTAACGTCATTTTAAGTTTTCAGCGGCGAAAGGAAAGGAAATTGATAGTATTGGGAAGGTAGCGATCGTGGCCTTAGTTTACAGCCGATAACGGATTTCGAACACACCATTTACCGAATACCATCTCACAGCTACGTGACGCGGACCACAAGGCCAACTCACTCGCTTTACTTCACGTCGCACCGACACAGATAGGTCTTATGACGACGATGGGACAGGAAAGGGCTAGGAGTGGGAAGGAAGCGGCCGTAGCCTTAATTAATTTAATTTGCCTGGTGTGAAAATGGGAAACCACGGTAAACCATTTTCAGGGCTGCCGACAGTGGGCTTTGAACCTACTATCCCCCGAATACTGGATACTGGCCGCTCTTAAGCGACTGCAGCTATCGAGCTCGGTGGCCTTAATTAAGGTTCAGACCCAACATTTGCCTGGTGTGAAAATGGGAAACCTTATTGAGTGGTACCGGCAGTACCTACTATCTCCCGAATGCATGCTCTACATCTACGTGACCTAAACCGCGTAGCGACAGTTTAGTGTAAGCATACAGTGTTCACAAACAGCAAACTTATCCAATAATACTTCCAGAGATCAATAATTTTAAAATGAGATCATTGAGACTAGCGAAATTCTATTATCTTCCACTTCTCCAGAGCTTCCACCCTGTATAGGAAATGGCTTTGACTTTTACATGTTACTTGGTGTCACGTTGGCTCGACGGCTTGGTTTTCGGAAAAGAATTTATAATCCATGTTTTTCAGGCGATTTCTTCTATTGTTGATCAGCATTACACGGAAATCCGTTGCCTCATTTCTTATGAGGGTCAAGCCCAGGTTCAGAAACTGTCTAAAGGTCACAATGCCCATCGTCTGCACTGGAACACGTGCATTGGTGGAGCCATATTCTCATATTTCCGTTCAGCAACTTTGTCAGAAGGGAAACTTTACCTGTGTGTGTTCTTTTAAGTGAAGAGATAGAAACTGTGTTTCTGCGTTACTCTTGAGTTCTCTTCGCACACGGTACGCAGACACCTAATGGTATCGAGGGACAAGCACATAATCACTTTTCACTTTGTAACAGAAAATGTTCCAATGCGATACTAAAAACCGGCAAGTAGAATTGTGGTAAATACTCACACAGAGACCTTAATTTTGTCCGTTAAACATTCTTTACTTCATTTGATGAAAGAAAATAGTGATGTAGAACATAATGCTTTTTTCTCTTTAGGCAAGATGTCTGAGACTCGAAATAATCTTTCAAGTCGTGTTCAGTATATATGGAAGAGATGTCAAGTAGAGAACAAAATAATCCAGCCAGACACGAGTGGAACTCAAACCTACAACCTTCGGATGTCGCGTCGAATGCTCTTACCATTGAACTATGGTGGTGTAGGTCATATGTTCTGTTAGAAAGGATCAGAACTGCTACTACTGAACACGACCGAATTAGTTTAAAGCTTAATTTGAGTACAATGCGGTCATCAATAGTACATACACATTCAAGAAGTCTGGACATCACAGTAAGTACCTGGGTAGTTCCGTATACATAGTATGTCAAGGGGAAATGAAGGGGCTAAAACCTGGAGGTACCGGTAACTTTTTAACTTTCTCCTGGAGTTGAGAGAGTTCTAATACGATCGAGAGTACGATTACAACTTTCCTAACTACATTACAGTACTTTTACGGATTTTGAAGATCTCGCAGGTAAGAAATTTAATTCCGGAGGAGATCTTTCACGTACTGGTAAATTTACAGACACTGGGCTGACGTATTTGAGCACCTTCAAATATCATTGGACTGAGTTAGGCTCAAACAATCCAGCTTGAATTGAGAAAGTGTGTTCTGACCTCAGGGGCACTAAGCAATTTTGTCAAACAGACATCGCATCCAATTTCTGAACCCACGTTCGCGCTATGAAATTCTTCCTAAAAGTATCCAGAAACGAATCAAGATCATGTTGTGTTAAATACTACATGACTACAGTGGCGAGATAACCATGTACATAAAATTTTGAGTCTATTCCTACGACTTGATACACCATGTGTACTGTATTATGGAACACGTTAGCTTTGAGATTGGTCATACCGAGCAAGTGACTGTGCGGTTTGAGTCACGCAGCTATGAACTTGCATTCGGAAGATAGTGGGTTCGAACCCAACTGTCGGCGGCCTTGAAAATGATTTTCCATTTTCACTGCAGGAAAATGCTGAGGCTGCACCTTTATTAATGCAACGGTCGCTTCCTTCCCTCTCCTATCCCTTTCCTATCCTATTATCACTATAAGACCTATCTGTGTCGGCGTGACGTAAACCAGATAGTGAAAAAAAAAGAGTGGCCATGTGCAGTTGCAAGCTATAATATGTAGGCTACCATGAGAAATTCAGTTACTGGGTAAGTGATATCGTCATTGACTCCTTACCAAGGTACCCATGGTTCGAATCTCGACCAATCTGTATTGATTTCTCGAAATTGAAGTTTCCGTTGCAGTGGTTGGATACCACGTAAAATTTAGGTCCCATGTCTAGTATACTCTAGAGAGACAGTCCAAATTCATAGCTGTGTGGTCATAATCTTGAACTTTCGCCCTCAGGGCTCCAGTTTCGATTCCTGCCTGGGTTGTTGGAATTTAAGCGTAAACGGTTAATTCATTTTGTTCAACGTCTGGATGTTTGTACAGTCCCCAAGACTCTTCCAGCTCACATAGAACACTATCCTCTAATACAACATGCTCCACACGGCTGATAGTGGCTACCCTCGGTCTGCATTTCAGGCTAATAATAACCATGAGAGTTGCTAAAACAACAGTCACGTATTATTGCAAGCTTACTTTCTGGAGACTTCCAGTGACCAACATGAAAAATATCATTCGATAACCATAATAATAATGTTATTGCTTTACGTCTCACTAACTACTTTTCACGGTTTTCGGAGACGCCAAGGTGCTGGAATTTTGTCCTCTCAGGAGTTCTTTTACGTGCCCGTAAATCTACCTACATGAGGCAGACGTATTTGAGCACCTTCAAATACCACCGGACTGAGCCAGGATCGAATCTGCCAAATTGGGGTCAGCATTCCAGCGCCTAAATCGTCTGAGCCACTCAGCCCGAGGTTCGATAAGTAGAGGAAAATAGCCTCTTACTATAATTCTCTATGTACTCTATATAATTATAGTGCAACAACCGAACATCATAGCATTCTGAATCACTGTGCGCAGAACCTTAAAATAGTTATAAATGAAAGTACTTGTAACAAAAAAACTGCAAAGCATTAGAACTTGTTCCGTCGAACAGTATCCATTTGAGCACACAGACTTAAGAACACGGCTCCTCTTTTGTCTGGTAGATGACGAGAACAGTTGAGGTCGCTGAATAGCAAATTAATTTAGGTGGAGAGAGAGAGAGAGAAAGCACTTCATGAAAATGAGTTTTCCCTCTAAAAGCCAACAAATCTAATTTGTGATCGCGAACTTGCTACATTAATTTAGTAAGGGCATGCCTAGGGTTTACTCCTGACATTAACTCGATAAATTCCCCTCTGATTTTTCTCTCATTATTTCTCAATACACATAGATCTTCGAAACCTAGCAGCGCGTTCAATCAGAACACTAATTAGCCATCTGACTAAACACCTCTCAGTCATACATAGGTACATTTTCGTATCTTCTTCCTGTCTTTCTCCCAGTTACTTAGAGATTGGTACTACCCGTGACGAGCCCAGTTTTACGCCCTGATGCCTTTCCTGGCGTCAAACCTGTATGGGGGAGTGTAGTCTTACTGGATATTTACGTGCTGGTCGACAGTGTGTTGTGTTGTGTGTGTATGATCTGGTGTATATTGAGACAAATATTCAGTCTCAGAGGCAGAAGAATTGACTAGATGCCGCTCAATACCGAACCTTCTGAAATCGACCTCGCGTCCCTCTGAAGCGAAGGCCGCAATACTTACCATTCAGCCAATGACCTGGGCCCATTATCCCAAGAAGTATATGTACAATTCATATAAACATTAATACATTTTTTCACTGTGAAATCCCATAACAATTAACTGCTTACATCCAAGTATCAGAATAGGAGATGATGCTCCAAATTGCTTTAAGACAGAGAAACGTGCCGTTAGGCAAGGCTTACCGCACGGATGGACAACTAAGGTATACAGACTATTGAAACCAACCCCACTGCGCTAGATCCTTGATTGGCCCGGGACAAGCAATTTGGAAATGCTCAGTCCGAAGGCCGGTAGATAACGAGGTGATGCATGGTCACCGCGACGAATCCTCTGGGCCGTTAATATTGGCTCTCGCCGGGCTAGGTGGCTCAGACAGTTGAGGCGCTGGCCTTCTGACCCCAACATGGCAGGTTCGATCCTGGTTCAGTCCGGTGGTATTTGAAGGTGCTCAGATACGTCAGCCTCGTGTTGGTAGATTTACGAGGACGTAAAATAAGTCCTGTGGGACTAAATTCCGGCACCTCAGCATCTCCGAGAACCGTAAAAGAGTAGTAAGTGGGACGTAAAGCCAATAACATCAATTATTAATATTGGCTGTATAGAACGTGGTCACTACCTCACTGACAGAGAATTCCTCAATTGCTCTTCCATAAGCTGAGATGACTTCAAACCGTCCCTCATATCAAGGTAAACATCCCTGACCTTGTTAGGATTCAACAGGAAGCTTCAGGGTAAGGGGCAGGCTTGCTATGCCTAGACTATCGGGCTGACTGACTGGCCAGGGAAATGTTACATCCCGAAGAATACCATTTCCTCTTTCTCTCCGTCCAGTATAAACTACATTTGAACCCAGGATGAAGTAGTGTTATTGTTTGGGAAGAAAAGGGCTGTCTTACAATAATCTCACAACTCTTGAATGAAGCTGTAATTATGGCCAGGAAAAGGTGACTCTGGACACCGCTAGACAAGGAAGACTGGACGTGCATCTGCTAAGAGGTAATCTGTTCTTCCAAACCACACAATGTGTTGACCAAATAATTACAGATTACTGAAATTTAACATCTAAGTAGATATGTGGTCGGAGTCAAAATTCGACAAAATTCCTTACAATTTTATTGTGATTGGCACCAATACAGAAGGGTAGCCTGACTTAAGGTAACAGATGATAGAAATCTATTTAAAAAGGGGCTATGTTACGCTATTTCATAGTGGTGGCCCTGTTGTTTACTAAGCTCCTGAAGTCGGCTTTCTGGTATTGGTAGATGTCCATGATCAGTAAAAGGATACATAAGAGTAGTTCTCAACGATAATTCTGAGTGAAGGAATGGTGAACATATGACAACCGAGCTCGATATCTGCAGTCACTTAAGTGCGGCCAGTATCCAGTAATCGGGAGATAGTGGGTTCGAATCCCACTGTCGGCAGCCCTGAAGATGGTTTTCCGTGGTTTCCCATTTTCACACCAGGAAAATGCCGGGGCTGTACCTTAATTAAGGCCACGGCTGCTTCCTTCCACTTCCTAGGCCTTTCCTATCCCATCGTCGCTAAAAGACCTATGTGTGTCAGTGTAACGTAAAACAAATAGCAAAAAACAACATATGACAATGAGTGCTTTAAGGGCTTACTAATAATAATAATAATAATAATAATAATAATAATAATAATAATAATAATAATAATAATAATAATAATAATAATCCGTTAAGGACATTTAAAATGTAGCTGAACTTGATAACTTCACTACACAATCCTTCTATGGAACAGTAGCAGAATTTTGGCGTTCGGATTCCAAGGATGCTGGTTCAAACCCGGAAGGAGTGGCTCAGACGATTGAGGCGCTGGCCTTCTGACCCCAACTTGGCAGGTTCGATCCTGGCTCAGTCCGGTGGTATTTGAAGGTGCTCAAATACGTCAGCCTCGTGTAGATTTACTGGTACGTAAAAGTTCTGCGGCACTAAATTCCGGCACCTCGGCGTCTCCGAAAACCGTAAAAGTAGTTAGTGGGACGTAAAGCAAATAACATTATTATTCAAACGCGGAGGATGTGTCGGATGTTTGAAGGGCGAAGAAATATCCATTCTACACTCCATGTCGTACTATGTCGGGATGTAAAATATCTCTAGTGGCAGAGTTCGTGTTCACTGGACAAAAATAATTAAAACTCAGCCATAGATAGCCAAACTAATATTCGGTAGAGTAAAACGGGACGTGGAGATTGACGCGCAGGTAGCGAAGATGATGTTCAATCGAAATACATGCACATGGTAGCTGAGATCATATGATTATTATTATTATCTTTTAATCGATTTTAGCAAACTATGGGCCACTTAGGTATATCTTAAGATTTCAGTTTTTATTGGCACCAGTATATCTTTATTCTCTTGCTTGCCTATTTCTTGCAGGTCCTTTTTGATGTTAATAACATATATTTTTCATATGAGTTGCCTTTTCTATTTGACTCGAAAAAATTATTGAACTTACTGTTAGTAAACCTGTCGTCGCTCATTCTCGAAATGTGTCGTGTGACGTCTGTTATCCAGCTGCATATTTTGTACAATTATTATTGTTGCTGCCAAATCGGTAAGAGTTAGCGCATCACTTGGGTTCGACGAATTTTCTTAGGATTTTCTTTCATTTCTTCGATGTCTTATCATGTTGTTAATCTTAGTCATTCTGTAGCATACAGGCACTCTGGTTCGATCACTATCTGTTAGTATCTTAATAAGATCGCTTTCTTATTGTATGTGTTTCTCGTACGGTGGAATGCAAGCTCCATTATTGTGGGTCTTTCATGGTTTGTATCTTTATCTATTTTGGGTTATAGGATCCCTCCAAGGTACTTAAATTTAACAATTTTATTGTCAGAATGTGTTCCTGGATTCTTTAATGTTGATCATTAATTTCGTCTTTTCAAACGATATCTGCATGTCTGTTTTCCCTGCTACATTTTCGAAGGTGCTAACTTACATGATAGCCGATTCAATGCTCTCTGGTATCAGGTAGAGGTCGTCAGTGAACGTTCAGCAGTTAACAGCGATGTTTTCTTCATTGTGACCTATTCTTTCTTGGTCTTTAACGTCTTTTCTGCAAGTACTTTCTCCCATTCTTTTATAATAATCGTGTCCAGGACGCAGTTGAACAACAATGGGGGTTGGCCATCTTCCTTGTCTTATGCCTGTCTTAACTTCGAGGGCTGTGATATCTCACCCATGAGTTCAAATTTTGAGTTTGTGTTTGTTAATATTTCTCTAATTAATTGTAATATAGCCTATTGATTTTGTACCCATTTCTTTAAGAAGGTCATAAAGTGCGGACCTGTGAAGTGCGTCATGTGCTTTATTATTATTATTATTATTATTATTATTATTATTATTATTATTATTATTATTATTATTATTATTATTACATCCATTTAGAAAGGCTCGGCTTTTGCCTGTAACATAATGGGCTGCCTCGGCTAAGCAAGGAGACACCCTCTTGATTATGAAACTATAGATACATATATCTACAAATATTTACAACAGAAATAATTACAACATACCTTATGTATTTATACAATAAATATGCACAGATGATGTCGCTAAACAACGTTTTATCTCCCCATTTTGGGAAACTGTTCTTCAGTATTACTGGAACTTCATGTTGTTTGGTGTAACTCAGATGAAAAGTCGTTCCTAGAAACTTTCTCACAATTTGGCAGGTGCTCAGGAGGGTGACTTTCTGTAGTTCTACGTACTTGTGATGATGCAGGTTTAATGTGCCCAGAGAGCTGCGCAAGCATTTCGTAATAACACCAGCACACGATATTACTATTGGAACTGTGGTGACTGATTCTAGTTTCCTCAGGCGTTGTATTTCTATTGCCAGTTCGGTGTATTTTGATATCTTTGTGGCTAGTGTCTTTTGCAGATTGGAGGTTTTCGGAGAAGCAATTTCTATAAGGGATGCGGATATTTTTGATTTATCGACTAGAGTGATATCTGGCGTATCGTTGCTATTATTATTATTATTATTATTATTATTATTATTATTATTATTATTATTATTGTTAATATCATCATACGAGTGGTTATGTGACTCAGAAAAATAATTTGATTCGGAAGATTGCCTTCATGAAGTGCGCCTTGTGTGATCAGAAACTCAGTTTTTGGCGTTTTGTACATCATGGATATGTGAAATCACACATTATTTTGCCAAAAGTCACCTGTGATCCACTCGATGAATGAAAATGTACATGTTCATAAAGTACGATATAATGTGTGTATTTGTAATTTACATGACAATCCCTCCTACATAAACTACAACTCAATCGCAGTCGAAGCTTCAGCTAACACTGTCGTTAGTAGTTAGCGACGTAAGTGTCACGTGACGTAACACTATCCGTAACGTGCAGCCGGCGAGGTAGGAAGAATGTAGTTCAAACCCCAGAGAACAGTAGGAATGTAGAATTCACAAAGAACTTTCTAAACATATTCTAACAACTATATTATGTAACACTGATCAATTTTGCTATCTGTAGTTTTGACTAGCCAACACTGAACACACAGCTTCGTTCCATAATGCCTCAATTTGATTTTGATACTTATTTAATGCCGCTATAAAACCGACAGGATTCTGACGACAATAGAATTTGGTAGATAGTGCCATCATTCACCTGGTGTAATAATTGGACATCACAGAAAACATAGGGGAGCTGACGACGGTTCGAACTCACAACTCCCGACTGCAGCTACAAGATCCGTATTGTATAGGAGGTCTCAGTAAGGCCTAACGTGTATGGCAACCACGGAGCCCGAATTGAATATACTGTAGAATTACCCCCACTTACTCGTGCCAGCTTCCTTTATTTTTCTTTCCAGTTAAAGTTCCTTCGGTCGACACTTTTCCTTCTGTTACATGGATAATACTAGATTGAAGAGGTCTGGGATATTTCATGGTCCGACTGAAAATGTTCTGTGCTTCTTAACAACTACTACCACCATATCTCCCTGTGTAGCTCTCGCTGTTTGCTTCCGATAGAGTGCTGTTCTCTAGCAATCGAACACGACTGTCCTGTAGCAACAGGTTGGTATGGCAACAGGTGCCCTCACAGCCAACCCTGTAATACGAGGCTCGTATGGCCGGGGGCTTCTGCACCGCGTCACACCCATGTCGTCGGCTGCGGCTACAGCGTCAACAAGACATGTTCTATCTGCAGAGTTTGCCATGGCTATTGATCAACCATCCATATAAAGTACTTAGAAAAGATCCAAATGTTCTGAAGTAGCTTTATTTTAGGTGTTATGTCTTGAAGTACCCTGATCATCAGCTCTGTGTACTTATGAGAGTACGTCAATAAATAACACGTCCTTAGCTCGACATCACTGTATTTCTTCTGAAATGAAATGTCGTATGGCTTTTAGTGCCGGGATATCCGAGGACGGGTTCGGCTCGCCAGGTGCAGGTCTTTCTGTTTGACTCCCGTAGGCGACCTGTGCGTCATGATGAGGATGAAATGATGATGAAGACAACACATACACCCAGCCCCCGTGCCATTGGAATTAACCAATTAAGGTTAAAATCCCCGACCCGGCGGGGAATCTAACCCGGGACCCTCGGAACCGAAGGCCAGTACGCTGACCGTTCAGCCAACGAGTCGGACATTTCTTCTGAAAAGTTATGATGATAAAAATACATCCGATTACTGCTGAATTGCTTGCACTAGTTTTGCATAAACTGCACGATGAGCAGATTTGGTTCATAAAGAAATGAAAGTCTTTCATGAGTTTGAATTGGAACTGTCCATCATTTCCACAAAATTGAATAACTTGCCAGCAAATTAATGTATTCACACAGAGAAAGCCAGCAGTCTTATAGAACTGATCCGTTCAGTAAAGGTAAGCTACATCCGTGCTACCGGGCGAGTTGGCCGTGCGCGTAGAGGCGCGCGGCTGTGAGCTTGCATCCGGGAGATAGTAGGTTCGAATCCCACTATTGGCAGCCCTGAAAATGGTTTTCCGTGGTTTCCCATTTTCACACCAGGCAAATGCTGGGGCTGTACCTTAATTAAGGCCACGGCCGCTTCCTTCCAACTCCTAGGCCTTTCCTATCCCATCGTCGCCATAAGACCTATCTGTGTCGGTGCGACGTAAAGCCCCAAGCAAAAAAAAAAAAAAAAATCCGTGCTAGCGTCTACTGACCAATGTCTGAAATGTAAATGAGTACAGTGTGCTTGTTGCACTTCCTTGATCGAGGCAGTATTTTTACATCTGTGTATTTTCAGAGACCATAGAAAAGTGTATTCTTCACGTAAGTCTGTGTAAATATGGAAGAGTGGTCAGTACTGTGTAATAACATTTAGAAAACGAATTGTCCACCTGGATGTTATGAAAAGTGTTACGCATAGGGTCAGTCGTTGTGCAATAGCACCTTCTCCTCCAGTGAGGAAAGCAAGTGGAACATTCTCCACTACTCATTTGATTAATATGCCTAATTTTGGCACCGCCATCTAATTTTTCGGTTCCCATTTAGCTGTATGACCTTCGGTGGTGACATTCCAGGATCCAGCCAGCCTTCAAGCCGAACAATTAACCGATATGAGTACACAGCCATGTTGCTATTAAAGTAATATGGTGGCAATAAAATAGAGAAGGTTATTTATTATTCATTTATTTATTTATTTTATTTTATTTGTGCTGGTAGAAAAATCTCTGAAAACTTACAAGTGTGTGACAGCATGCAATGGTGTACATGTAATTATACAGTTGAGAAAAATATGGCTTAGAGCACAAATATTTATCAACCTTAGCGACACTATCAGTTCAGATTCATGTTTCTAAGGTGGCAGGTTCGATATCGGTTGCGATGTGTGACGTCAGAATGCTTTTCTATTAGGAAGTTTAGTTTATTTGACTTCCTGCACGTAAAAGCGTTGAAAACTTAACTCCACGTTGCACGCGCGTTCCACAGTAAATATACATGTTCATAAAGTACGATATAATGTATGCATAATGTGTATATTTGTAATTTACATGACAATCCCTCCCACATAAGCTACAACTCAATCGCAGTCGAAGCGTGGATTGACATTCCTCAACTGTCTGTAAGATTTTTCCCTTTATTTCTCTTCTCTGTATCAGGCTATCTTACATAGTAATTACTTTATTTATACTGTAATGTAATAATGTTCAGAAATACTTAATCAAATATTTTTTCATGCAAATTTCCAGTACTTTGGAATACTTACTCCGTGGCGCGTGTAATTGTAGGTGAAAGTGGAGATACTCAGCAACTACAATTATTACGTATTTCCCTAGTATACCACTTCAAGTGACGTCTAGACTATTTAAGACGAGCCTTCGGGCAGAAGACTCTGTTTCAGTAGCAAGGTAGTTCCTCCTTGCTTCCCTCACTCAGCTAGATGGTACTGATATACACCGGGTGTTTCAACAGCCCCTTATTATTCGGAGATAGGCAACCCAAATAACGCGTATAACCTAAAATTCATTATAATTTATTTTTATGAACACCAAATAACTTGAAGTTTCTCATTACGGTCGATAAGACTCTCCACTACCTGTGCGTCATCACTGTAAATTGATCAATGGACCTATCAAGGGAAAAACTACTATGCTCAATTCCGCGCCATGGGAAACCAGCATGGGATACACAGTGTGTATGAGTACCGGTAATGCAATGGTGCGATTCCAACATTATGCATTTGTTTTTAAAATTTTTTGACTGACAGAACGTGCCCCATTTTAACGGGCACAATGATTATGCGCATTTACCAGGTCTTATGACAGCACGTATTCATTCACTCACGATACGAGTACGTTGATATGTTACTCATTTATTGGAAAACAAGGCAGAACGCTATCCAGTCGTAACGTCTCAACGAGCGTTTTCCTGACAGAAGACCGAAACCTCGGCCGAAGATTGCTAACAACTGGGGCTCTTGGAAAGGTAACTTGCGTTACAGATGCTCCTATAACGTCTGGTCCAAACGAAGTGGCTGTTTTGGACGCTGTCCTTAATAACCCTCATATTAGTACCCGGACACTTACATAAGAGACTAACATCAGCCGTTCATCAGTCATGCGTATACTGCATAATAATAAATTTCACCCCTACCACACCAGCAGCTCCAAGGACGTGATTTCGATGCTAGAGTAACATTTTGTCAATAAGCCTTACGCAACGTGACCAGTAATGCAGTCTTTTTGTCAGGAGTCCTGTTTTCAGACGAATCATGATTTCACAACAATGGCGTCGTAAATCCACACAATATTCACTACTGCAGCGCGGAGAATCCCCACTGGGCAAGACGGGGCCGATTTCAAGTGCAGTGGGGAGTAAATGTCTACCCCATCGGACCATATTTTTTTCTGTGGACATTAACGGGAGCACGCTACCTTCATTTTCTTCAAAATGGACTCCCATAGTTGCTGGAGAATTTGCCACTGTGCGAGCGGTTACGAATGTGTTTTCAAGAGGATGGCGCTCAGTAGTCGACCGGAACCATCTTTATGCTTTATATCCAAAGAAATGGATATCAAGTGGCGGACCCATTCACTGACCCCCCAGATCACCATAACTAACGCCACTTGATTTCTGTGTGGGGTCACTTAAAGCTGGCAATGCATGCACAGGAGCCTGAAGATCCTTCGGCAACTGATCACCGAGGCTTGCCAAGCTGTTACACCTGACATGTTCCAACATGCAAGAATGTCTTTACGTGATGATGAAATCTGCTTAAACCAAGGTGGTCAAGATTTCCAACACTTGTTACACTGAATATGCAGGGTACCACACTTCCTACTTAGATACCATCATGTCGTATTCCAGCTTGGCTCCGTAATGTCGAGTAAAACTGTCCTTTTCAGGACCAAGTAAAAATTCGCTCTTTGGAACATGTGGGCATATCACAATCTCTTTAAATGGCATTAATCGAAAAGAAATGTGTACCAGCTTGTGAATCGAACCTGCTACCAGACAGCTTGGCTGATGCTATAGCAGAAATGATTGATTAAGCCGCCTTAGCTACTGCGAGCCGAGATGCGGATCTAGCACGTTGTAGCCCTTTTAGACACTTCATCTCCAAACGTAAGATAGTGCTATTCGCAGCTGTGATCGCTTTACACATTCATTATAGTTTAAATAATAGAAATGACACTGCCGCTAATGATTTGTACCATATTTGCGAACATTATATAAACCGTATAGTTTTACTAAGGCCATAAAAGAGCTGGTACTAATGTTTTTTGGATGACGTGTTAGTTGGGTTACCTAGCTCCGAAAAAAGTAAGGGGATGGTGAACCACCCGGTATATACCAGCCTACTAAACCAACCAAAACAGATGCAACAACCGAAACTATGAACGAAATTTTCACACCATTTACATCAGGGATGTGCTTCGTTAGGAGCAGCACTACTAGCGTTGTTTCATCACCATATTCACTTTAATAATGTTTTCAAAGCAAACAATGAGACAGAGGTAGGACAGTGAAAGTATTTTTAAAATGTTCTAGCCCACGCCAGGAGCCATAGTACACTGTAAAAATCATGTATTACCAGAAATGGGTCTAGGCATGTATATTCATCATCATTCATGGACAAAGTTCAGGATTTTTAAATCATCAATTACAGTACCTGTTGAAATGTTACGAAATTTACATATTATTCTGTAGACAACTGAAGTTCGCACTCTAATAAACACTAAAATCCATGGGATAGATTTAATACGTACACGTTACTTTTGTTGGAATGATTCGAATATTTATATCAACAATATTCTGCATTTTGTTTATTTGAATTAAAAATTCGCTATTGTGCAGAATTTAATCGGCTATCTTCACTAGTTTTTAAATTCTTATGAGATCTGCTTGTTGATGATGATGATTGTTGTTTGAAGGGGCCTAAAATCTAGGTCAACGACCCCTTTATGAGATCTATGAGTGAGAATTAAAGTTAAGGGAAATGAGGAATAGACATATGATAGAGTGGGAATGGGTAGTAGCACGTGACAAACATGAATATTTTACAAACGCTTGTTTTAACTTGTGGAGATAATTAAACTTTTCATCAAATTGAAGAGTCCATAAACATAAGAATGCGATTCATTGATGCAGAAAGATTTATTATACCAATCCCTATTAATAAGTAAGGTGCACGCAGAACTAGAAGTCCCCTATAACTTTCTTTAGAAAAGAAATAATAGAATACATTGGTAAGAAATCAAAATATCCTCTAGTCTTTTACTCAGATCAATGTTTCCGTATACAGAACATGTGAATGAGTCGTAACAGTGTACGATGATTAGAAGAATGGACTACTTTAGGTTTATTAGACATTTCTGACCCTTTCTACGTCCCATCCATTTAGGTCATTATTGTTTCTAAAATAATTTTTGGGGTGAAGCATCCTTAATATCTAGCTCCTCTTCAAAAAATAATTATCTTCACTCTAACATAGAATCATTATCATAATTCACTCCAAGATGTTCTTCTAGCTATCCGTAAGTGCCTACTTAAAAGTTGAGGAACGTGGATTAACGTTTTCTTGGCATCGTTCCTTGCTCTTCAAGGGGTATGTTATATTTAGGGAGCTATGTTTAATATGGTATCAGCTACCATTTTCAGGCATTTTTGATTTGACGCAATTCAGGCTGTCTCCGTGTTTATTTCGACGTTCTGTTTTACTCAACTTTATTGCAGAGAAACTATAATTCCTTTGAGTGACATATTGGCGAAATAAAAAAAAATTCCTAGGTGCTTTACGTCGCACCGACACAGACAGGTCTTATGGCGACGATGTGGTAGGAAAGACCTAGGAGTCGGAAGAAAACCATGGAAAACCATGTTCAGGGCTGCCGACAGTGGGATTCGAACCCACCATATCCCAGATGCAAGCTCATAGCCGCGCACCTCTAACCGCACGGCCAACTCCCCGGTGATGAAAGTTTAATAATTTTGTCTAGTTAATACCAAATATGTTACCTCAAGTCTTTTACATGCCGAAACCTTAGGACAGGAAGCGTCCAGTGGATCCACACCCACACTCCCTAAAATATCCCGCTACTTCTACCAGATCTGAACCCGTGATTTTGGGTTACGGAGGCTGAAGCTCTACTACTGATTCACAGAAAGAGCTAGAAAGGTCAGTAAACTGCTTCGTGTAAATTACTACTACTTACAAGAAATATTCGCGTAGTGCCTGACTGATAATGGTATAAAATAAAATCCGATGTAAAGTTCAGCTGTAATCAATGCTTACTGTACCAATTTTAGCTGCCATGGTTGTTACTGTACATGTTTATCTCTCTAGATAGGTAGTGATTTAATAATGAATACGAGAGAAGACTCAGCTATAGATAATAGTAGTGAGTAGTAGTAAATTTTAGCTGTCCTTACATGCTTAAACATGTTTGTAGGTCTTGATGTAAAAGTCTGTAAGCACAAAGATAAACGAACGGGTGAATGATGCATTTGTGTAGTTGAAAGTTGAGCAATTCGAACTTTTAGTGTCCCATGTAACGCTCTCAGGAGCATCAAAGGCGTCAAATGGAAATGTACCTCGGGTCGAACGTTTGAGTACGTTATTAGTTTACGTGTAGCATTGTAGTATAGATCGTAAATGAACATAACTTACTCTAAAAGATTACGGTAAAACTATTCTGAAACCTCAGATCTTGGGAGATATGTGTAGATAAGCAACAATGGACTTGGTTAGAACAGGTGTTAGTAGACCGTGGAGGAGCAGGAAGAATCTGGTTACCCTACCAAAGGAAAACTCCTATTCGGTTTAGTAGATCAATGGTACCTTGGCATAGCTGGGGGCACTGAATAATTATATCATTAGAGAAAAATGTATCAGGAGGAACTAAATTCCAAAAACAAGGTTTAAATTGTAATAAATTGTAGAAAATATAACATGTCGTGTGTTTAATAATAATAATAATAATAATAATAATAATAATAATAATAATAATAATTCAAGCCTGTAACGTGACAGATCATTAGGTTCTTGGCCTACAGGGACGACGTCTGTCCTTCCAGATAGCCTGCAGATACCAGAGTTTCAAGTGGTCAACGTAATGACGATCTCAGCTGCATTGCTTCGCTTTCTTGAGTGGGCCCGCTGTCCTTCTTACCAGACAGATTCTCAGTTGGTCTAATGAGGCAGAGTGAACCCAGTTCCAGTCCTTAGGCCAGTATTGAAATATCCGGTCAACCCAGGAAACAAGTCCAGTATTATTATTAATTATTAACGTATTATTAATTTTGAAATATGGCAGGATAAATACACCGCTAGCTACTAAAATTATAACAAAAAGAAGGACGTGAGCCACCAAACGAGATTTATTGGACATAATACCCATCATAACAGGTGATATGATTACTATTGCTGCTCGGTACGACATACACAACATAGGGAAATCACTACCGTGTGGCCAGACCACAGGCGGTAATATTCGCCGCTACACGAAGCGATGATGAGAGGAAAAGGCTTTAGACATCCTACTGGGTTATCCCCATCCATCTCAGCTGGAGAATCCGTTGTGGCAGCAAGTGTCCTAAGGTAGGCCGGTTTACTTCCGACGAGAGAAATACGTTTTCAATGGGTGAGAGATCCGGTAAGAGCGCAGGCCAAGGTAGCAATGTGACATATTTGTCATCCAGGAACGCAATCGCACCTTGTCCTGCTGATACAAGATGAAGATAGAGAGAAAACAACGTCAGCAATGTAATGGTTGACGATCATTGCACCAGCAACTCCGACTAAGTGCGAGCGGGACTGGAATCCAAGGACACCCCGTTCTGCTCAGTATGACAGCGCATAATGCAGGGACTGGCCCGGCGTGTGCCACTGTGCCACCAGATAAGTATAACGGCATTTTCATCTATTAATATTCATTACTCGATTAAAAATTGCATTAATGTGTATATTTTTTCGCACAGAAGTCATATCCACCTTGAGGTGTAAGCGGAGTTAAAAGGAGCTTTCATCCTGTTAGCTTTGTGTGGTGAGTGAGTCCGTGTGGTTTTAATGTTCAATTTTATTGTCCTACCAATTCGATTACCGCAACGAAAAGAGCTTACCGAATTGAGTACGGTGTTCATGATGTTCCCGATCGGAACTTGATTCTAAGATTATTGGAGAAGCTGGAACAAACTGGTTCATCAGTCATTGTGAAGCAGAAGCATAATCCACCGCCACGAGTGCCACAGCGTGCTGTAAATGTTTGTGAGCGATTTTTTCGCTCCCCAGAAAGGTAGTAACGCCAACTGTCACGAGATACCGGTTTCTCGGGGACTATGTGCCAAATAACAGCAAAGCGTGCAAAAATCAGTCCATACAGATTGACTGCAGTATCCGAGTGGAAAGATTCCGACAGAAGGAAGCGTTTGCAGTGCTGTAATTGAGTCGTCAACGATGTGGTTTGCCAATGAAGTTTTGTGTCATCTCTCAGGCTATACTAATTTTCAACACACAAAGATATAGGTGATAGAAAAGCCTCGCATATAACACGAGACATCAATCCATCTAACAATATTTGGAATTTGGTGTGAAGTTTCCATTTACAGGATCATTGGACCAACTTTCTTTTAAGAAATTGTAAATACTTAAGCGTATAAGAAAACTTTCATGGACTTCGTGGAGCAGATAGACGAAATTAACGCATGCATATTTTATCAGTATTGTACCACAGATTGAAGCCCAAATTAATCGATGGCACACTTCAACAACTTCTTCGAGGATCAGATTATCTGTAAAAATTTGTGGCCACCAAGGTCACCAGACTTGATGTCAGCGGAATATTTTATGTGGTACTATCTCAAGGAAAAAGTCTACACGAACAGAGCACGAACCATCCAGGATCTCCAGACGAACATCACAGCTGAAATAAATAATATCGACGTAGACATGCTAAAGGGAATGTGACTAAATATTAAAACAGGTGAAAATGTGCCTCCAGAAGGAAGGGGGCCACTTGCAGGACGTCTTGTGAATGTAAGTTATTTTCCCAGTATATAACCTCTCATTTACACTTGGTTGTGTTAATATATTATTATTCAGTCAAACAGCAGATCAATTTAAAGGGTGGAACATCTCACTGAATCACTCTTTATGTTCTAGTCGTCAAAAGACTAATATCACCGGGTTTACCAAGGGGACGTGAGTGAGAACCCTGATATAAATAAGTTGAAACACTGTCAGGCTTAGCTAATGGCCCCATGCTTAGTTAGAACTGAGTGTGGTACGTAATCACAACTCTTATGAATCAATGGAAAGTTAAAAATAATTATTGTATTTGGGGGGATTAATGTATAAATTCATAATTTGTTGATAACACCGGTATTTGATTCAGTTTTATTAATATATTTAACTTGAAATAAGGTGAGTTTAAATTTGTTTAATACTGTTTCTGGTGTTTCATTTTTAGCACTAACAAAATGAAGTATGAATCTACTACAGAGTTGAAGCAATGACCACTAAGTGTATGTCACGAAGCCTGAGGAACTGACTGACAAGCAGCGAAATATTTTACTTTCCAGTAATGGAGCAGAACGTGAAGAACGCTTTCATCACAGAAAGAGAGAAGATTTCAAACATTTCCCTTGTGAAGAAAGAGCCTGCATTCACAAAGGAGATTTCCTGTCTTGATACTTACTCAGATGGCTCTGTGCTATTTATAGTTGTTCTGTCACCGAAGAAATAACTTAAACAGATTATCTTAAATAGAACCCATTATTACGTGTTATAAGTGTACCAATAAGTCGATTCAAATTCATACAAGCTCGTACCCTGAGAGCTATGAACAGGAGAGTGAATAATTAGATTGCAGGTATTAGCGAGACTTTAACTCTAGTATGAACACAGGCACTTTTAACATTTCTTTCTACGCTACTACTCTTGCTGACCTTTTTGGAACTGGCTTTGGAGGTTAGTTACGAGGTGTGAACCTAATAAGCATTAATTTGTAGGTGTGTTGCCGTATACAGAGGTGAACAAACCTGCTAGACAAAATATCAGGTATGCACGCTTCAAGCGTAAGATCAGTAAACACAGTCTGTGCTTAACATCGTGATCATAGCTGCGGAACCTTCAGATGTCCATGGAATTAGAACCATAAGGACATGATTTACCATTTTTTGCAAGTGCAATATCAGTACGGGTCTGTAAATAACTTAAGACACAAGTATAATCTCATTGTATTCTGACCAAGGAATTATGAAACACTCAGTTGAGATTACCTTAAATGAAAAGCTCAAATTTCTCAAACCCTATCTGAATACTTCCCATTGAGTTCATAGAGTAAATTGTCTAAAATGTTATTTTTTTACACTTCACCTAGAAGGCTTGCGGTCACATAATTTAGTTCAGCCAAGCGATAACTATTAAGAATCCGGAAATTAAAACCTAAACATTTCCAGACGCATGGAAATGTAACGTATTCTTTTTCCTGTATAAGAGGAATCCATTTAAGAAATCTTTCACGACATATTTGTGACACGCTGTGTGGCATATTACTTATTACGGAATAGCCTTAAGCAGGTTAAAATAGTTAAAACATGCTTAAACAGCAACGAGTCAAATCTTGGCTTGTCACGAGTAATGTACGATAGATAGACGCTAGTCCTAGTTATAGCATGCATATCGTTCATACAGTATTTATATTACCAAATATACGGAATGAGCCATCTAATGTGTTCACCTCCTATAACTCATTAACTGTTAAAGGTATTGAAAACCTGTTTTCAATTTTACAAACGTTTCCATGGCACTAATAATTGAACATGCAGTTCTTTTCCAGAGTATACATTTATGCCGACATATCTGTACTAAATGAAACTACACTGTTTCCCACGCCTGGCATCAGAGTAATGGACATTGTACATTCAGGGGTGTTATTATTTTCAAAATACGATAAGTTCTTTAGTTATTAAGAAAACATAATTATTTCTTCTTCTTCTGACGCCGACTCCAAACGGAGGTTCGAGATCCACGTAGCCAGCTCCGATTTTAACAGTGCAACATTTAAAGCTTCTTCCGGTATACATCCGTGCCAACGTCGAATGTCTCTTAGCCATGAAATTCTTCGTTTCCCCGCGGAACTTTTCCATTGTATCGGTCCTTCCGTAATTATCTGTAATAATTGATACCACTCGCCCCTCATAACTCATCCTACGTATCACGTTTCCCTTGATTTTATAATAAGTAGCAGCTCTCTTTGCTTTTTCATCCGATGAAGGACCTCGACATTTGAAATTTTCAAAATCGAAGATATATGCAAGAGAAAACGATAAGGATACATTTCAAAAGGTATCGATACGTTTTTCAATGCTTGCATTCAGGGTCCAGCTTTCACATCCATATAGTAGAATAGAGAATATGTAGCGAGGGATATTGCGGATTTGTAGCTGCAGACTGAGAACTGACGTTACAAAAAATTTCTTCTAAGTTAATAGATTATTTTCTGGCCTTCTCAGTTCTCAATCTTATTTCTCGTTTGGAATCATATTTATTGTTTAGCATGGTGCCCAATATTTGAAGGGGGACGCTCACTCAACTATATTACCTTTTATTGTGATATTGGCTCGTGTTTTCTCTTTAGAGAGCACCATTATTTTTGTTTTAGAAGGGTTAAGCCAAACTCTTCACTATGCTCCACTAAGCGATTTATCACGCATTGAAAGTCGGGGAAATCATCTGCTATGACAACAGTGTTATCCGCATACCTGATGTTAATAACCTCCCCATTTATCTTGACCCTGCCATAATCTATTAAATAAACTTTAAAAAATTTTATGTTGCGTCCACCTTGTCAACACACTTTTCATGACTGAAAATTATTTGTTCTATCATACATGTTTCAGGAACAATATGCGTTCCCTTCATCAGTGAAGTCAAATCAAGGAATAAAAAATAATATAGCACTATCTTTTGTTAAACCCACAATTTAAAGAAGTATTGCATTCTAATTACCAAATAAATTAATAAACAAACGAGTTAAATATTATGAAAATTATCATTACATAAAATTTTAATGTTTTGATGAATTGAATTAGAATACATAAATAAATTTAAGATCTTCAAGTTTTTCTCCTTTTTAATTCTTTTTCTTTCTTAAATGAACAAACGCTAGTTTATACAATGGATCCTCTTCCGTACCTCTTTCATTTAAACTTGATTCAAAGTCATTTCTCTGAGCAAGATAAATTTCTAAAATTTCAAAAACATTCATGAATTTTCCCTTTTTGGCCGAATATATTAACTCCATGTCATTAGAAATGTACGTAAATTTATGGTTCATTTCAAACACATGCTCTCCCATCGCCGAATATCTTTTATGTTTGACTGCATTAACATGTTCTTTGTACCTTACAGCCAACCTTCTTCCAGACTGTCTTATGTATCTTTGCCTACATGTTTGGCATGTCAATTTGTGAATTCCTGACTTATTAAATATATATTTATTCTCTATTTTATCCGAAGTGAAAATTATCTTTTAGTATTATTATCAGTTTTGTATGCCGAATTGATGTTCCTTTTCCTGAAAATTGTTGTCAGTTGATAAGAGTGCTTGTTTCGAAAAGTTAGAACTGCAAATTCCTTTTCCTCCTTTCGCTCTTTAACTAAAGTTGTTTTTGGTTCATTTTTTATTTTATTTATCATTCTATTAATAAATATTCTGGAGTATCTGTTGTTACGAGCAATTTGGTGGATTATATTTATCTCTCTATTATAATTATTATTAGGCATAGTTATGTCCACAGCTCTATTAATTAAGCTGTAAAATGTTGCCTTTTTATGTTGACCTGGATGATTTGAGTCGTTTCCGATAATAGTATTTGTTTGAGTAACTTTTCTGAAAATTTGAATATCGAAATGACCAGAATTTATAGTAATTGGTAAATCTAAATAACTCCAAGTTCCATCATTCTCAGATCCCATTGTAAAATGTAGTTGTTTATCAAAAGTGTTTAGATACTCTAATAGACCATCAGGTTTAACCTTTCGTTCATCGAGAACAAGTGTATCATAGACGTATCTTAACCCTGTAATCAATCCATCTACTTTATCCACTATTTTATTATATTCCGTGTAATCCATGAATATGTTCCCTAAAATACCTGATGAACAAAAGGTTAAACCTGATGGTTTATTAGAGCATAAACAAGTACACTTTACGATGGAATCTGAGAATGATGGAACTTGGAATTATTTAGATTTAACAATTACTAGAAATTCTGGACATTTCGATTTTCAAATTTTCAGAAAAGCTACTCAAACAGATACTATTATCGGAAACGACTCAACCCATCCAGGTCAACATACAAAGGCAACATCTTAAGACTTACTTAATATAGCTATGAACATACGTATGTCTAAAAAGAATTATTATAGAGAGATAAATATAATCCGTCAAACTGCTTGTAACAACGGATACTCCCGGAAATGTATTAATATAATGTCAAATAAAATGAAAAATGAATCAAAAACAACCTTAATTAAAGAGCGAAGGAGATAAAAATATTGCAATTCTAACTTTTCGGAATAAGCACTCTTATTAACTGACAAAAATTTTATGGAAAAGGAATATTAATTAACACTAATAAGATAATTTTCAATTTAGATAAAATAGGGAATACATGTTTGTTTAATAAGTCAGAAATTTACAAAATGACATGCCAAACATGTAGGCAATGATACATAGGACAGTCTGGAAGAAGTCTGGCTATAAGGTACAAAGGACATGTTAATGCAGCCAAATTTGAAATATATTCGGCAATCGGAGGGCGTATGGTTGAAATGTATAATACATTTACAGACATTTCTAATAATATGGAGTTAATATATTCGGCTAAATAGGAAAAATTCATGAATGTTTTAGAAAGTTTAGAAATGTATCTTGCTCAGAAAAATGAGTTTGAATCAAGTTTAAATGAAAGAACTACAAAAGAGAATCCATTGTATAAACTAGCCTTTGATCATTTAAAGAATAGAAAGAAGAAAAAAGAAGAAAACTTGAAGATATTAAATTTATTTAGGTATTCTCATTCAATAAATCAAAATATATATATTTTATGTAATGATAATCTTCATAATATTTAACTAGTTTGTATAGTCATTGATACGGTGAATTAGGGTACAATAATTCTTTAAATTGCGGATAAACAAAAGATAATGCTATATTGTTTTTATTATTTGATTGAATCCAATGATGGAGGGAATGCATATTTTTCCTGAAACATGTATGATAGAATAAATAATTTTCAATCATTAAATGTGCATTAACAAGGTGAACCCAACACAAAGTATTTAAAATAGTTCCTTTTAATAGATGTAGACAAGTCAGTACAGGATAAAATACCTATTATAGTTAAGTTGATTAACAGTGTGCCATATTCTGTCAGCATTTCCTTAAAGATTGTCTCAGAATAAATGTTAAACAAAACAGATGACAATACACCACCCTGTTGGACACCGATTCTGATTGAAGCTGTTTCTGAAGTTCCGTGTCCGGTTTTAAAATCTGCAGTCTGATTTCAAAGATGAATGATTGTGCGTAGATTTCTTCAGACATATTTAATTCATAAGCCACCGCTCGCCTTCCACCCCATTCATGTAAATCCCTAACCAGGAGATCAAGGCAAGGGCTCTGACACCTACGTATTCATTAATACACTATGATAAGATTTAAAACGTGGCATTTAACAAAATATGTATTATTTAGTAATAACATAACATGAATATACCAAAGAGGCCAAAATTACATAATTAGGGGGATAATAGTTAATATTACATGTTAGGATAATGATGATGTCCCTTCGAAACCGTCGCATATCCATGTTTCCCTTACTTGCTATCTACGACAATATTTAAGTTTCTAAATCGTACGTATAATATAGGGCAGCAGTCTAGATGATTGATATGGCCTTGTAATAGTACCCAGCATGGCTTAGCTGTGTTGATACTGCTGCACGGCTGCAAGCAACGCGAAACTACAGCTCTAACTCCCGAGTACATTCAACTCTCTCTGTATAAATGATGTACTGATGATGACTTCCTTCCGGGTCAAATATTTCGGAGGTAAAATAGTCCCCCATTCAGATCTCTGGGTGGGGACTACACGAGAGGGGATGATCATCAGGAAAATAGTCGGAGCGTGGAATATTAGATGTTTGAATTGTTGTGGTAGGTTTGAGAATCTGAAAAGGGAGATGGATAGGCTAAAGTTAGATGTAGTTGGTACAAGTGAAGTACGTTGGCAGGAAGAGCAGGATTTTTGGGCAGGCGACTACACAATTATCAACACAATATCAAAGAGGGGAAATGCAGGAATTAGTCTAACTATGAATAAGAAAATAGGACAGCGGGTAAGCTGCTACGACCAGCATAGTGAAAGGATTATTGTTGTCAAGATAGACACCAAACCAATGCCCGCTACAATAGTGCAGGTCTATATGCCTACTAGATCAGTGGATTATGAGGAAATCCAAAGAATATATGAACAGGTAGACGATTTAATACAATCTGTAAAAGGTAACGAGAATGTAATTGTGATGGGAGACTGGAATGCAGTGGTAGGCCAAGGAAGAGAAGGAAGGGAAGAGTAGGAGAATTCAGATTGGGACAAAGGAACGAAAGAGTAAGTCGCCTGGTTGAATTCTGCACTGATCATAATTTATTCCTTGCTAATACTTGGTTCAAACACTACAAACGACAGCTGTACACTGGAAGGTATCAAATAGACTTCATTATAATTAGGCAGGTATTCAGAAGCTAGGTGTTGGATTGCAAAACTTTCCCAGGAGCAGACTTGGGCTCTGATCACAAATTGTTGGTCATGAAATGCCATCTGAAGTTAAAGAATTTGAAGAAGGTAGGAATCCAGTGAGATGGGATCTAGACAAGTTGAAAGAAAGGAATGTGAAGGATTGTTTCAGGTAACATGTTGCACAAGGACTAAATGGAAAGGCTGAAGGAAACACAGTAGAAGAAGAATGGACCGTCATGAGGAATGAGGTCAGTAGGGCTGCTGAAGAGATGTTAGGAAGAAAGGAAAGATCAACAAAGAATCATTTGATGACTCAAGAGATACTAAACCTGATCGATGAACGACAAAAATACAAGAATGCAAAAATGTAGAGGACAGAAACGTATACAGCTGATTAAAGAATGAAATGGAGAGGAAGTGCAGGGCCGCTAAGGAAGAATGGCTGAAGGAGAAGTTCAAGGATTTTGAAAGTTGTATGGCCCTAGGAAAGTTAGATGCTGCATACAAGAAAATCAAACACAACTTTGGAGAAAGGAAAGCTAGGTGTGTGTATACTAATAGCTCAGATGGAAAACCACTTCTAGGGAAAGAGACAAGGTAGAAATATGGCAGGAACATATCCAACAGTTGTATCAAGGTAAGGACGTAGACGATGTGGTTCTGGAACCAGAAGAGGCTATTGATGCTGATGAAGTAAGTGACCCAATTTTGTGGTCAGAATTCGACAGAGCTTTGAGGGATCTAAATACGATAAAAAAGCACCTGGAATTCCCGTGAATTACTGACTGCTTTATGAGAAGCCAGCATGGAGAGGTTATTCCATTTAGTGTGCAAGATGTATGAGACAGGAGAAGGGCCAACTGATTTTTGGCAGAATGTTGTTATACCTATTTCGAAGAAAGCCGGTGCTGACAAGTATGAAAACTACAGAACCATTAGTTTAGTATCTCACGCCTGCAAAATTGTAACACCGAATATTTACAGAAGAATGGAAAGATAAATTGAAACTGAGTTGGGAGGTGATTAATTTGGCTTCAGAAGAAATGTAGACTTTACGTCTGGTCTTAGAAGATCGAATTAAGAAGGGCAAGCCCACACACATGGAGTTCGTAGATCTAGAAAGAGCATTTGATAATGTTGATTGAACAAAAGTAATGGAGTGCAGTCGTACGAAGTCAGATGATGCAGGAAATATTAGATTAGGAAATGAAGTCTTAAAGGAAGTGGATGCATATTGTTACTTGGGTAGTAAAATAAAATGGCAGAAGTAAGGAGGACATAAAATGCAGGCTAGAAAAAGTTTTTCGCCCGAACTGGCAGTGAATGATCTGTCAATATATTTGCACCTAGCGTTAGAATCATAGACGAAATAGACTTCTCAGAACCCATGGAAATTCGGAAATTTATTTTTATATCCACTGTATTTTTGAAACTTTCGCAATAGCCGGACATTCTTCTGGAGTTAAAGAGGGAAAGCTAAAGAAAGGTCTAATCTAGAATGGGCAAGAATGTTGATATCCGAGTTTAACTTTCCTTCCAATTGTATTCGCAACAGTAAATGCAACCCGCTTCAAATTCTCTTCGACATATCACTGTATCAAGCAAAATGCTTTTAGCTTTACGTGACTCGTGATATCGTGACCATATCCACGAGATCTGTAGTTTCACGTGGAATATGACTTTCATTCCAAATAATCTCACATGAGCCGTCCGGATGTGAACAACGGCCGTCTTGATGAGGGACCATTAACTATGCCATTGGACAACCACAGGATCAGGACACCGAAACCGCTCCAAGTTACATGTGTGCTAAACTAGGGGTTTACTTTCCGAAAGTGAACACAGCCTCCGGTTCCAAGTCATACTATTTTATCACTCTCACTATGCATACCTATAGAGACTGCCTAGGTTACGCCGTAAGGACGTACTCAGTTCACGCAAAAGAACAGGGATTAGATTCCCCGTCAGGACGTCAAGAAATTTAAATGTGAGGTTTCGTCTTCTTTAGTCCAGCTCCATGGCTAAATGGTTAGCGTAATGGCCTTTGGTCACAGGGGTCAGGGGTTCGATTCCCGATACGGTCGGGAATTTTAACCATAATTGGTTAATTCCGCTGGCACGGGGGATGGGTGTACGTGTCATCTTCATCATCATTTCATCCTCATCAAGACGCGCAGGTCGCCTACGGGAGTCAAACTTTTCATATTTCCGCTTCTGGAGAAGCACATGGCTCTGAGGTTCACTCAGACTACATAAAACATTAGTATTCGTTTAATATCTGCAGTCAAGGACGGCCGAGAGTAGAACTAATCACTCTGTACCACTTACTGCCGAAGTTACGAATAGTGGAGGACTTTGACTTCAACTCCTCGAAAGGCCTTTATGGCCTACAAGGGGTGGGCGTTTCGTTTATATGTACCAATGGAAGTAATGAAATCATTGAGATGACTCATTCGATGTACTACTGTACACATCTTCTGTTAGGAAATTAAGCTCTCAGGTTTAAATTAATTGTACTGTACTTTACATCAAAACACACCGTCCTTAAATTCACAATCAAGAATGAACAGGAATACTCGTGGATGATTGTTGTAGGACTTGAACGTATTTTTAGTCTAGAGTTGGAGAAAGTGAATTAAATACTAGTGACTGTTGAATTAGAGAAGGAGAGATCTTTAAGCACTCTGCAGGCTTCACAAATTGTACTTACAGCTTCCTCTTCAATCATTTAAGCTCTGTGTCTCACCCTAACACAGCCTTCAAATGGACTGGAGAACGTGCCTTGATGCTAATCTGGATCTCAATTCTACGTAAGTATTGCGTGGAATACATCCACCACATACTAGAATGTAGTGTTACCGGTTGACCTACTCCTTAGGAAAGCAGGGGATTCGGGTTAGAGTCTTGATACCGCTGAAATTTTCAGAAACTTTCTTCTTCAAAAAAAAAAAAAAAAAAATCTAAAAAAATACGTTGTAAATATACGAGATCAACAATTCTCCCCGGATGTCAGGACGTTCGATGATGATGATGATGATGGTGTTTGTTGTTTAATGGGACCTAACATCTAGGTCATTGGCCCCTAATGGTACGAAATGAGACGAAATGCATTTACAATTTTAAGTCCAATATCATCCAATGACCAGAATTCAAAACGTGATGACGAAGAATGAAGGGATGGATATGAATTTAAAACAATCAGTGGATCCGGCCCGCAATGCCCCATATTCCCAGAAACTAGCGTTAAACAATAGTATTACTGGTTAAGGGTTTGCTTCTAAAGAATCCTGAATTGATGAAGCTTGTAGTCTAAAGGGGTCCAAAATCCAGGTCATCGGCTATGTTGTGCTTTACTTTGTAAGTGTCTGTCAAGGCCTCCTTTGTGTTGGTTGTAGTAATTTATTAATAGTGGCCTGATCCTCAATTTTCACTGCCTTAACTGAATGCGAGGCGGACATTATTGTAACTACATGACATTTCTAGGAACATAAGTCAGTCTAGAGTAAAATAAAACTTGCAGGCAACATACTAGAATGACCATACTTCAATCATCAAAACTTCGTGTGCCAATCGAAAGTAAAACTTCGTGGGACTGAAAATAACTGAAAATAAGATGTAAAAGGAAATTTGGTTTCTACCACATGTATGTCAAGCTATACCCATGGTGAGGGGTCACATTTATAGTCTATGGTTAACGCAGGCAAGTCACCGTGGACGGTGAAAGTACGAAAGATTCAGGACTGCGGAGGTGGCGACCGTAGCCTTCATTGAAGTGCAACTCCATGTATGCCTACTGGAAAATTGGGAAAGCGTGGGAAATCATATTCATATCTGTCAACTGTGCAGGGAAATAGTGTCTATTAATTGAGTTAGCTGAAGTCGTAACAGTCTGGAGGAGATGGAATCGTAAATAAAAGTATGCGGTACTAAATACTGCATTTCTCGGTTATATAATAAACATGTTGCAAAAGTTGTTGTCGTATGCACGTTTTTTAACAGCATTTGGAAGTCTGTGAAGAAGAAGGACGTCATTGTACAAATTGATCCACAATACGAGATGATATTGTTGTAATTCACCGGGCAAAAGGTACAGTTATGGTGATTGATCCCCACTATAAGATTCGAGGAAAAGGAAAAGCAGCCACGATTAGAACTTGAGGGGGAAAAGATCATATGTGAAACATGCACTGAGAATCTCGGAAAGAAGTATGAAGTCATTGGGCTTATGATTGGCGTGAGAGGGACAATTCCTAAAGAGATGCTGAACTTCGTAAGAATGAATCCCGGACATCGTCATCCAGACCATAGCGAATTCTGTGCTCAAAAACTCGTTGGAGATTGTTAAGCGCCATTTTACTTCCTGACCTGACATGCCATGAATTGGATTGTTTACTTTTTCAATAAAATCAGAACAAGAATTTCCACCTAACGGTCAACAGTTTTAATTTTGAGTTTTGACTCAAATTCTGCTTGCATCTAAAGACCAGATAAAAGTATTTAAATATTGTTCATATGAACGGATCAGGAGGTCGATCATTTGGACTAACATAAATGATAAAGTCAGTTAAGCTAACTATATTTTCCAGAGTAAGGAAACGGGACACTTCGATTTAAGCTTCAATACTTATCATTCGTTTGGTTACCTTCAAATTATAATGACGATAATACATTGTAACAGGACAGCTGAAAACCCATGCTTAGAATAGATGCACCATTCATGTTGGAAACCCACCCAAATACATTTCAGCAATAGAATTGATCAAATGAAGGGCTCGGTGGAATATAGTCATAAGCTACCATTTTGTTGTTTTTGAGATGTTCATGCCATCGTATTCTTTAAATTTCACTCTTTAATATCACACCAAGAAGTTTCTTGTATTTATAAAAGATGGCAGCATATGCTAGGTGGAAGTTCTTTACTTTGCCATCTAGTGACAATTTCAGAACTAACACAGTCATAAGCCATACCAAAATGGCGTCGAAATCAAGAGTGAATGAAGATTTATCTCCTGTTCAGAGAACTTTTGAGAATAATGAAGCTGAAAGTGAAGAGTCTGATCCATTTAATACAGATGGTGATTATTCTTGGCACCCATCAAGCAACAGTTCCAACTTGGTAAGAGTATAGACACATTTTATCATGAATAACCTCTAGTTTGTGGCTTGTGACTGTATTTTACTCATTTTGCTTATTTTACAAATAACTCGTATCTTATGAAAATGCATTAACAATAGCGTTAGATTTGATAACCATAGAATAGTAATTTAGTAGAACTATCAATATTAACAATAATATTTACATAGAATATCATGTGAAAGCAATTAGCAGTTAAATATTTGTTGATGTGGCTTATAACTATGTTCATCTGAAATTGTCCGAATTTGTTACTCCTAATTTCATAGCTTGAAGTTAGTAGAATGCCTGAGGAATCACCAATAGTATATACCCCAGATGAATGGGTGGATGTTGTGAAGACAGCAAGTCCAAAAAACTTCATTGTGACAAAAATGAAAAGAGGTGACTTCAAAACTTTAGATGATCTCAAGTCATTGCTGTCAATACCCACTAAATTCACAACTAGAAATTCAGTTCACTTCAGTGGAGCTACACAGTTTCAATTGAATTTCAAAGACCCTTTTCAGCTAGGTAGGGGCTGCCTGGCCGAGGCGGTAAAGGCGTGCTCGGTTCGCCCGGAAGGACGTGGGTTCGAATCCCCGTAGGAAGTCGTAAAATTTAAGAAACGAGTTTTCCACTTCCGGAGGTGCATATGGCCCTGAGGTTCACTCAGCCTACACCAAAAATGAGTACCAGGTTAATTCCTGGGGACAAAGGCGGCCGGGCGTAGAGCCAACCACTCTACCCCGTCACGCGCCGAGGTTAACAATGGTGGAAGCCTTTACCTTCCACTCCTCCAAGGGCCTTCATGGCCTGTACAGAGGTGACTTTGCTTTGCTTTTCAGCTAGGTGTTAAGCACTGTTATACTACATTAGGGCCAGTTCAGTATACAAATATTCGCACCAAGAAGAAAGGAAGATTTGTGGAACATGATCCATTTCAGCTCAGAGTAAAAAACATAAATCAACTCCCTGTCAACCAGAAGAAATTTACTGATGTCATGTCTCTCATGTCATTCATTCCTGTAGCCAATCAACTCATCTGCATGTCCCTTACAGGATATAATGTTGAAGAAAATGATGTGGAAGAATTCCCTTGAGATACACATAGTTTTTCTTTAAAGTACGTGTATTCATTATCAAATATTGTGTGTTCTTAAATTAAGTGTGTTCATTCTCAAATTTTGTGTCCTTATAATTAAGTGTAGGCTTATTAATTCTCCAATATTGTGCTATTCTTGATAAATAAAAATTTATTCGCCCTCAAGTACTTAAATTTCTTTCCGGGAAATAAAGTCATAAGCCCATGTCAGTTACCTCATTCATCAAAAATGCTCTTAAATCATATACTAGGGAAAATTGTTGTTTCACTGTCTCCCATATGTTTTATAACACATACAGGTGTTCATTTATACAAGGAAAGTTATTACAAATATAGTGAATGATTTACAGATTTGAGCTGAACTTTAATTTGTCATTTACTCAGAACTATGTTATTGTGGCTTATGACTATATTCCACCGAGCCCTTCAAATCAAAATATAATAGCCTAGTTCCCCATAATTCTATAACTTTAATACAGCCATATGGCTATATACAAGTTCTATTAAGTTATTGTAAATAATCAACTAGAATTACTCCTCCAGGCAGAATTTGTTACGGAGGTCCCTTTTTGGGGCACTTTAGAACGTGATATCTCTTACAATTTTGACTGATATGGTCACACACACATAGTCTTTATCAGGTGCATGATAGGTTTTCCTTCTGCATAATCGATGATGGAAGCCGTCTACTGCCATTCGGGTCACCAGTTCGTAATTTACTCCCGCCCATCTGCGATAATTTTTCCACCTCAGTGTATTCCCGTTAGGTGTAATAATAATAATAATAATAATAATAATAATAATAAGAAGAAGAAGAAGAAGAAGAAATGCATTGGCTTCGCAGGTAGGAATTTCATTTCTATCTTATTTCACCACGGTTGGGCGGAATATTATGGTGTAAGAAGAATAAAAGTGGACGGAAATGTTGTGGACGAAAACAAAGTAGATGAAACACCTGCGTATCGTGATTGTCTTTGTGTATAACCGGGTGATCATCTGCTCCTTTTAATTAGGAAAAGATAAAAATGACTATCGAAGTGAAAAAAACATTAGAGGTCCTAAGACACTAGGAATGAGACAAGGGCTCCTGATCGGTGTGAAAATGAAAGTCTGCGTCCGGCATGTGAAGAAGACCTACAGTTGACTGAGAAACGTCCTATGAGATAGATGTGAGTGGAGACAAGTAATTGTAAGCGCTGCTAGGTTCACCTAGTGGTCCGAAGTTGAGAGCCCCTTATCATCAGTTACAACAGGCAGTAGATATCACGAGTTTATATTATGCCCAGACGCTCAGGAGTCTTCACTGACGCAGAACCGATACCCATGAATCAATCAATCAATCAATCAATCAATCAATCAATCAATCAATCAATCAATCAATCAATCAATCAATCAATCAATCAATCAATCAATCAATCAATCAATCAATCAATCAATCAATCAATCAATCAATCAATCAATCAATCAATCAATCAATCAATCAATCAATCAATCAATCAATCAATCAATCAATCAATCAATCAATCAATCAATCAATCAATCAATCAATCAATCAATCAATCAATCAATCAATCAATCAATCAATCAATCAATCAATCAATCAATCAATCAATCAATCAATCAATCAATCAATCAATCAATCAATCAATCAATCAATCAATCAATCAATCAATCAATCAATCAATCAATCAATCAATCAATCAATCAATCAATCAATCAATCAATCAATCAATCAATCAATCAATCAATCAATCAATCAATCAATCAATCAATCAATCAATCAATCAATCAATCAATCAATCAATCAATCAATCAATCAATCAGTAAATACTGATCTGCATTTAGGGCAGTCGCCCAGGTGGCAGATTCCCTATCTGTTGTTTTTCTAGCCTTTTCCTAAATGATTTCAAAGAAATTGGAAATGTATTGAACATCTCCCTTGGTAAGTTAATTCAGTCCCTAACTCCCCTTCCTATAAATTAATATTTGCCTCCGTTTGACTTCTTGAATTCTAACTTTATCTTCATATTGTGATCTTTCCTACTTTTATAAACGCCACTGAAACTTATTCGTCTACTAATGTCATTCCACGCCATCTCTCCGCTGACAGCTCAGAACATACCACTCAGTGTGGGTCCTTGGCTAAATGGTCAACGTAGTGAATTTCAGTTCATATAGCCGTGGATTCGATTCCTTGACGGGCCTGGGAGTTGAACCGTTTTCGGTTGATTTCTCTAGCTCGGAGATTGTGGTCTGAATGCACCTCACATCACACTGCTAACCACCTGAGAAATACGAATGAGTGAATACATCATGAAGGTCCTTCAAAATGCGCTTCATCTAAATTAATGGCAATCTCAAGTAATTGAGAATTGACTAGGAAAGGAAAGAGAAACATCACAGCCAGTCATTTTTAAGGGGATACGGAACGGTTAAAGTTGGTCAAAAATATCATTTTTTAATTTTTTATACTTTATGAATCTCTGAAGTCTGCTCTTTAAAATGATGTATAATACATTATAGTTTAACAATTAAAAGTTGTCATAATTTTAATTTAAACTTGCGCTAACAATGAGAAAATCATATGTGTGGAAAGTTTTAACTGCAGTTTTCTCTTTTTCCATTTTTTCAAATATATGTTCCTTTTCCTAGGTGACTATTTATCACAGAGCTGTGTAATTTTCATCATTACTTTGTCTCATATTGATTAATATTTTAACGGAGGGATTTCCTTATTTATATAAAACTGTCTGAGATTTGGCTGGTTTTTTTAGGAAAAAATTATTCTATTTATTGACCGTTTAAAACATATGTATCTGAGTCCCCTTAAGTCCAATTACAAAACGCTCCGTCAGTATGTCGAATAAGGTTTGAATAAAATGTGACATAAATTTCATTTTCATAACTTTATTAGATTCTGAGAAAAAGGAACATGAATCAAACAAATTTAACATTGGTAAGATAGGCGGCTCCGTATCCCCTTAAGACAGACTTTCCACATACCAAGTTCACTGGTTTGCTAATAACGTTGTCGTACGTCCCTAAAATGAAGCTACAAAGAAAATTGTATCATTCAATTTGACCGAGGTTATAATCTCTGCCACGTGGCGACCTGAATGTCAAATCCTTCAGTTATCTTGTGGCAGCCGTGGTTCATTTGTTTCCTCTCGGACGTGAAGCTCGTCAATCACAGAGAGTAGAGGCTGAAGAATATCTTGTGGGCTTCTCTCATGTAAATAGCGAACAAAGGCAGTATTGATTTCTCTGGACATGCTGTTCGCTTTTATATGTGCTTCTCTCTGGCTTGCACTCAGAAGGTCTTCTAGATGAAGTAATCAGCTTCTCCATTCGCTCACAATCACGTCTCAATTTTCTAACAAACCTACAACGGAAGATTTGGTTTGTTAGAGTGCTCTTGATATGAAGGAAATAAACTGTCGTTTTCAATGGTACTCCGTTGATTAGGAGTGTTGATCCTTCACCAGCAAGCAAAAAATACAAGTATTTTGACTGTTGTATCCTGATTATAGCTATGAGACCTCCAGATTTTCAAGACTGTTGACATCATTGGACCTCCAGTTTTGGGTGAATGTTAACATTGTGTTCATATTCACTGGACCTACAGTTCTATGTGACATTTGACATCATGATAATTGTCCTTGGACCTCTGATTTTACGCAACTGTTGACATCATAGCCATAGTCAATTGACCTCATTTTTATGCGTAACTCAAAATATCATAGTCACTGGACCTCCAGTTCTACGTGACTGTTGAAGCTGTAGTCATAGTAACGTGACATCTAGTTCTTGGTAACTTCAGACATCGCGGTCATAGTCACGACCTCACTCCATCTTTTTCTATCAGCTTAACGTCGCAGGCGGTGTAGGGGTAGACCGAGTGAGTTGGCCGTGCGCTTTCATCCGGGAGATAGTGGGTTCGAACCCCACTGTCGGCAGCCCTGAAGGTTATTTTCCGTGGTTTTCCCATTTTCACACCAGGTAAATGCTGGGGCTGTACCTTAATTAAGACCTCGGCCACTCCTTCCCACTCCTAGGCCTTTCCTATAGCATAGTCGCCGTAAGACCTATATGTGTTGGTGCTACCGAAAGCAAATAGTAAAAAAAAAAAAAATGTGTAGGAGTAGTGAGCCAGCCTCTTACCCGGAGGCGTCGGGTTCGATTTCCTTCAAGTTCAAGGATATTTACCTGGATGAAGGCTTGTTTGATGATCACTCAGCCTACGTGAGCACATTTGAGGATCTATCTGACGATGAGTTTGCGGCTCCGGTCTGGAAATCCAAGAATAATGGCTGAGCGGATTCCTCGCACTGACCACACGTCACTTCGTAATCTGTAGGCCTTCGATCTGAGCATCGGTTGGCCAAGGTCCATCAGGGCTGTAGCGTCACGGGGATGGGTTTAACGTCACATTAACCGAGATAGGTTTCTGGGGACGATGGGATGGGAAGGAATTAGCCGTGGCCTTAATTAAGGCACAGCGCCAGCATGTTCCTGGTGTGAAAACCACGGAAGACCTTGAGGGCTGCTGATAGTGGCATCCCAACACTCCATCTCCCGAATGTAAGTTCACAGACATCACGCAGCCAACTCACTCAGTCTCCAGTTTTTGGGAACTGTTGATGTCCTGATCATAGTCAAGAAACCTACAGTTTTACGTAGAACTGAACCACAGACACACGAAATTTAATTTCAAAATCCCATGTGCACTAAATTGGATTCGAACAGAATGATGAGGTTACTCCGCTATCAATCCACCCAGGATCACGGGATAGTATTTAGGAACATCAGTCGTTCAATTAATTTGAACTGCATCCACTGTAACACAGACTCAGAACACACCTTATCATCAGAGATAGGCAGGGTGCACGAAGTCCTTAAGCAACAAGGAAAATGCAACCATACCTTGATGGAACTGACTTATTAGTATTACATACACATATGTCTTCGTTATGCACTGTTTACTTCTCGGTGTTCAGTCCGATGACCGTGATATCTCCAATGGCAACGTACATATTTGTTAATATAAAATTATCTGCAAATGAATTAAGCACCTAAATCGTGCTCTGTTTACAATTAGCACTGTGGTCTCACCTAGTCATACACATGGTGCCCTTTAAATACTAAAAACTGATCCTAACCACCACCGTACAGCTCTCCCTCTGATTCTCTTGCCCTCCATGGCCCAACCCATTATTCCAATTGGCAACCCATCCTTCTGCATTCACTTCATATAATCATATGACAACAAAACCGGTTCATGCACACAGCTTCATCCATTGAGTTTATTTCTAATTTGTCCGACTTGTTGGCTGAATGGTCAGCGCACTGGCCTTCAGTTCAGGGGGTCCCGGGTTCGATTCCCGGCCGGGTCGGGGATTTTAACCTTCATTGGTTAATTCCATTGGTCCGCGGACTGGGTGTTTGTGCTGTCCCCAACATCCCTGCAGCTCACACACCACACATAACACTATCCTCTACCACAATAACACGCAGTTACCTACACGTGGCAGATGCCGCCCACCCTCATCGGAGGGTCTGCCTTACAAGGGCTGCACTTGGCTAGAAATAGCCACACGAAATTATTATATTTCTAATTTAGCTTTACTCTTCCCTTTGGGAGTGCCCTCAGGACATTGTTCCTACATATTTGTACCAGGAATCATTCTCGCTATCCCCATGCCTGGTTGTACCTGAAACAAATAAATCATTTAAATAGCATGTTTATTTTCCCCGGATGGTAGTATAATAAGTGAGATTCAATCAACGCGTAGTAAAGATACGATAGTGAGCTCACAGTTGTGATCGACAATTTTCTGTAGAAGAGGAGCGAGTTTCCAAACAAAACCATATTTACATCGCTCTGTCTTCACACAAGCTGGAGTGAAAGCTCTCAGGATATATTATTTATAACCTGTAAGTTGATACTAAATTATCTCACAAAATGAGAGGGCTATTGGCATATTGGTTTCATATAAGGAACATGAGACATCTCGCTGAATAAGCCTGTGCTTGAAGTCAGTCCGATAACCACATGATGCTTCTCGTTTCCGTATTGGTCCGCATACCTGCATTTTTACAAGAGGAGGGATGGTCTCTATACAGTAGATGTCATATCGATATTCACCTAGTGTTGATGTTGAGAGGGTGATCGAGAGTGGATCTTCAACTCACTTGTCTTCACAACCCTATTATCTGAGACTGACAGAACCCGTTCCAGTTCCTCAGTCCAGTCTTACATTTATTGGTAAGTCCGAGAGTCAAACCCGGACCAGTCAGGTAGGAGCCTACTACGCACCGCACAACCCTTAGCATAAATTCTGCATTAAAGTTTTACATGATTTAAAGAAAATAAGAACGACGAGATTACGAGCTTAACAGTGGGAAGGCCTTATAGAATATTTGGTCTTGCTTCTTGAAAGAACAGTTGGCGTACCGGCCTTCGTTTCAGAGAGCCCGGGGTTCGATTACCAGTCGGGCTGGAAATTTTAACTGCGTAAGGTTACACGGGGATTAGGTATTTGTTTATTTATTAATATATAATGCATCTCGTCATGCACTAGCACAGGAATACGCAATATCTACAGGATATAAAATAGGAAGGCCATTCGTACGTAAAACTAGGCCAAGTACGCGCCCTACGCTAACCTCAATTCATTGATAGAAAGGCCATGATTAGGGTCTTTTAGGAAATGCGGGAATGCTCTAATGGGTAGTCAGATTATTTGACAATAATATCTCTTTTCCCGTGAAGCTTTAGAAATTGTGTCATATACATCTTCAACGTTCAACATTAAATGCCGATTAATGCGCCTCCAAAATTCCCTATCGAGCGTAGCAGCCGCATCTCACCTCTGAACTACTGAATGCCGGATGTAACAACGTCACCAAGATTGTCGTCTCATACGCAGTTGACACTGGGACTGAACTTTCTAATTCCTGTAAATATGAAGTTAGCATCTTAATATTGTATGTGCTCAAAGTATGTGATAATATAAATATCTGTACCAAATTTGATCAATATAGCTTTACTAGTTTCATAGATATTAATTATTTTCTAATATTTAACTGCAAAATATTGAAATGTTCTAAATGTCAAGCATAACAAACTGAGCCAGATTACGCAATTTTGAATAATTATCTACAGCCTTATTGTTATAAAATGAAACTGTGCATCGTTTTTGATATTGTATTATTCACTATCAAGGTATAATTTTTTTCCACATCGACCTTTATTTTTTGTAACATTCTTGAAATTTTAAGGTTTGAAATTTTTTTACAGGCAAACCTGAGCTGCAATCCTAAAAGTAATGCACACGTTTGTGGACAAAGTACTAAGGAACAAGTATGAGCATTTACAAGATAATAGCATCAGATATGTAATGTGTAGTAGATTTTACACATCTGAAAATGTGAAACTGAGAAAATTGCATTTTTCTAAAAACATGCACATTTTTAAATATTTCCACTTCAACTTACTCATTAAAGCTGTCCTGCAGCATAAGTCACATCCTCCTTCTTCCGTTTTGCAGCCTCCTTGTTCATCTTTGTGACCTTAATCTTCCGTTGAGTTGCTTTTGTCTTCTCAGAGGACAATCACTGACTTTCATACTTCCTGCGAGCATCAAGCCTAAGGACTGCCTGTTCTGTAACATGAGCAACTGAAGTTCTTTTGATGTCCAGCTTCAGGTCTATTGTTGCACTGCATCCCATATTGAACTCTGCCACGGCATTACATACACAAATTTGATACAAAAGTTTCTTTTGGACATTTTCTCCAGATGCTAGAATGTACACATTCATTCTGATTCTGCGTGGCGCCACGGACATATCGAGATAGTACTTCATCAGAGGCCAGCCTCTGATGTACAGGCATAATTTTGCACACTAATGGTTCAGAAAGGTTGACAGCCATTTTCTCACGACTCTACCATCCCTTCCGCTATGCTTTTGTTGTAGAAGCACCAAGAATCTAAGCCTTGGGGGCATTTCTTATGTTGGGGCTTACTGTTAGTTGACATGTAGTGGCAGAGAGTGGCATAGATGGCATTTTTCATATTGGCAACATTAGGCGTGTTTTGTACAATAGCATTGCTATAATAGCTGGTAAGCTTGGTAATGGTAGCAATAGCAAGCCCACCTGAACGACCACCTAAATGCACATCCTTTATTTTCCAAGCCTGTACCATCTGTTGCAAACCTCATCCCATTCTTTTAGAAATGTGGTTCACACATTTCTCCTTCTTCAGTACTTTTTTGGTGCCATACACATTTTTTCTCATCAAATGGCTGAAAGTTTTAGGGTCACCATCAGAGAGGATAGTTGCGTAGCTCATCTGACAGTCTGTAATGGAACGTTCACATAAAATTCCAGTAGCAAACATTTCCATTGCTACAGAACTACCCTCATAATTTTGCTGACATTCCCCACACTTCTTATGATTCACATACCACACATTAAATTCTGGAGACCCTGAACCAAGCTCACCAGAGGTCATGACACACACTGGGCAGTATTTATTTATTTTCAAACATTTGAAGTTTTTGTATAGTTTACATAGTAATAGTGTCGGTATTCAACGCTAGATAGAAGCACAATGCAGAGCTATTAGTACAGCGGGCATTTCAAGTGCAAGATTCAAAATTATCCGATGAAAAATGCATAAATTCCTGTACAGTATAATGCTCTGTAAGGAACCAAGAGAAAGGGGCGTTTAAATGGCTGTAGGCAGGCATTTAAATCTCTCGCTGTGCCTTTAAAAATGGCGGAACATGGAAAATTATACCACTACTTGATCTGCAATTGTCAGGGGTTCAATAATATGCGTAAATCGAAAAATCGAATTATTTGACGAAAATATGCCTAAAACTCAGTCCCAGTGTCCCTTAATTAATTATCCTCAGCCTAGCTCATTGTACGAAACAACCCTTTAAGTGACTCAGGCGTACAGCTTCAATCAAGGTATTCCAACGATCTGGTCGTTACAAGTGCAACTGGGGACACGACAGACGAATGGCTGGATACTTACCAAAGCGACCGCGGTAGCATGTGGCCATGAGATTTGGAATCCACGTAAAACAGGAGTCCCGTGGCTATAGCCATAAGACGAAAGGTCACGTAAATATATACCAAATCAAACCCCCGAAGGGTCATGGCCTACCAAGCGACCGCTGTTCAGCTCAAAGTCCTGCAGATTACGAGGTGTCGTGTGGTCAGCATGACGAATCGCCTCGTCCGTTATTCTTCATTTTCTAGACCGGAGCCGCCATCTCATTTTCAATCGTCTCAATTGTGATTATGTAGGCTGAGTGGACCTCCAACCGGCCTACAGATCCAGGTAAAAATAGCCGACCTGGCCGGGAATCGAACACGGGTTCTCCGGGTAAGAGGCAGGCACGGTACACCACACCGCGGGGCCGGTGCACCTAAAACTATAACATAAATAAATACATTATCATTATAGACCCTTATGCCTTTCACCGTTCACTTTGCAAGCCTCTGTGAATTTACTGCACCCCTCCAAATCCTGTATTTCCAACTGGCTTTATGGCCTTATGGGATAGCGGACCCGGTCAAGAAAGCCAACAATAACGACCGAGAGAATTCGTCGTGCTGACCACACGACACCTCAAAATCTGCAGCCCTTTGGTCTGAGCAGCGGTCACTTGGTAAGCCATGACCTTTTGGGCTTGTTGCGCCATAGAATTTGGTTTGGTTTGGTCTTGTTTAATTCCATGTCTCGTTTCTTTAAATCATTAGAAACAGAGCCTAACCCTCGTTGTCTTGGTCTCCCTCCAATTCTCTTACCCACTGACCAAATTTCTTACTAAAAGTTATCAACTATTCTAAAATTAATTTCAAATATAGCCTTTATTCAAAAATGGACCAAGTCCATTATTCTCCTAGGTAACCTATCTTCCTCCATTCACCTTACATGGCCCCAGCACCGAAGCCGGTTTATGCGTACAGTTTCACTAATCGAGTTCGTTCCTGTCTTAGCTTTTTCTTTTCATTCTTAGCACCCTCCTGCCATTATTCCCACCAGTTTATATAGCGATCCTTACCGCTACTTTCATGTCTGTTACTTCTACATTATGCATAAGATATCCTGAGTCCACCTATTTCACTCCCGTAAAGCAAAGTGGTCTGAAAACAGACCGGGAGCTGACTTCTTTCTTACACTGCATTAGCTTTGTTGCACCTTGATTCATATCACTCACTGCATTACCATTATGGGAAGATACTCATCCGAAATAAGGAGCTGGCTGGCCGAGGCGGTAAAGGCGTGGTCGGTTCGTCCGGAAGGACGTGGGTTCGCATCCCCGTCAGGAAGTCGTAAAATTTAAGGAACGAGATTTCCACTTCCGGAGGTGCATATGGCCCTGGGGTTCACTCACCCTACACCAAAAATGAGTACCAGGTTAATTCCTGGGGCAAAGGCGGCCGGGCGTAGAGCTAACCACTCTACCCCATCACGTGCCGAGGTTAACAATGGTGGAAGCCTTCACCTTCCTCTCCTCCAAGGGCCTTCATAGCCTGCACGGAGGTGACATTGCTTTTTTACTCATCCTAAATACATGAAATGATTTATCTGTTCCCGTATTGTATTCCCATCCTGACATTCAATTCTCTTAGGTTTTTTCCTACTGACAATATTTAGGTCTTGGAAAGGCTAATTTTAATAACAAGAACAACAAGAAGAATGTTATTAGTTTAACGTTTGGCCAGCTATTTTTACGGTTTTCGTAGACACCGAGGTGCCGAAATTTTGTCCCGCAGGAATTCTTTTACGTGCTGATAAAACTACCCACACGAAGCTGGCGTATTTTAGCTCCTTCAAGTACCACCCGATTGAGCCGGTGTCGAACACGCACATTTGAGTTCAGAAGGCTCTTCCGACTGAGCTACTCAGTCCGGCAGAAGCTATTTTTCATATCATGCTCATTGAACCTATTTTCAAGTTCCGAGATATTATATTACAGGCTTTCAGCACCGTCTTCCATTAAGACCAAGTAGTCGGTGCGACGCAAAGCAAACAACATTTACAGACCTTCTCTTATCCTTCAGTTTTAATTCAAACTCCCGCTATGACATCACCCATTAGTACTATCCTATCCTTACTGTTGACCCTGACTGCGATGTCACTCAGTGCTGCATAAAAATTCCTCCTTATCTGCATCCTCACATTGTAAGTATACTGATACAATTCTCGTCCTAATTCCTCTAACTGCTAAATCTACCCACATCATTCGCTTATTTACGTGCCTGAGAAACACTACTGCGTGCAATAGTATTCCTGATTAACTGTCCTATCGCACACTGTGCCCTTCTCTTTTTATCACTTCTTAAGAACACTTCATGATCCCCTATTCCTTCCTCGATATCTCTCCTTACCCGAATATCATCAAGAAGAGAAACAATAAGTGGAATTACAATATCTTCCAAATTTGACCTTACCAGCTATCAGTCTCGTTGCTTGAGCACTTATTACATTCAGATTATGAGTATGATGTCCTAAGCCTGCCTAAAGTTACTTCTAATATGGTACAATATCTATGAATACTAAATAATTTTATCAGATGGAGAAAAAATATTCTTACAGGAACTATGCAAACACAGTAACCATTGGAAAGGGAGAGCAGTTCCCTCCAGTTGGCTTCAATTTCTTGAGAGACCATGACGTTTATGTAGAAATAAATAACTTACTCCTTTCACGTATACTGACTACATTAGCACAAGAATTCTAATTACACACAGCAGTACAGTATTATCAACACAGGTTTTCACTACACGGGTAGATTACCATAATGTCTCTCAAATCCCTTACATGAAGCAGTAGAAAGGAGAATGATGTCTAGAGGCTTCGTGACTTGTATCCCAGATATTAAGGATTTTTTTACTGTCCAGTGTAGATGTATAAAAGGTGCTGGACCCCAGAACTACCAGTCTTTGTTTGAGAGAAATGAAGCAAAAATAATCACTGCCTGCGTTACCAAACTTTCGTGACCATAAGCTTGTGAGTACAACAAACATTATATTCGACTGGGAGGGACGGTATCATTAAAAAGTTGCGCGTGTGATTGACCTAAAACACGTACACAACGCTGACTGATGTCTGAGTAATTGTTCGACGAACACGCAGGGTAATCTTACTTCGTCATTTTCCAAACTTGTCGAAAGGAGGTTAATGTAATTCTCTGTTATCAAAGATGAGGATATGAGGCATTATAGCCGAGTGGCATAGTCTGTGGTTTCTCACTAAACTGGCTGCGGTTGGAATACCAGCCAATGCATGCACGATTATATATATGAAGAATCAGGTCTCTGTGATTCGGATTCTGCGTTCAGGAGTATCCCTTGCATGTAATCACATTATCAACAGTCACGTTAATCTACAAGATTTATTTTGTGGAATGAAAAATTTTCAAATGTCCATGCAAGTTGGAGCAGGGTGAGGATATCGAGCTGGTTGAAAGTGTACGAACATGTTGTTACCACAGGTGTAAGAGATTCGCTTGGCGTCTGGCTCCCTGGCTGAATGGTCAGCGCAGTGGATTTCGGCTCAGTGGATCCCGGGTTCGATTTTAACTTGGTGCGGTTTATTTCTCTACCTCGGGGATTGAGTGTTTACGTTAACACACTACAATGCCAACCACCATAGAAGAACGCAATGATGAGTACTTCCTCCCACATAGCGTTAGCGTCTAGAAGGGCATCCGGCTGCAAAATCGGATCATACCTACACGAAGTGCCGACCCCAAGAAATTGGTAGAAAGTCCAGAAAGAAGAGAGATACCGTTGGTGTATTCTTCCTTCAAAAACTCACAGCTTTTAAGACCTACGTGGAAGCTATAAAGTCTCATCCAACCTCAGATTTATTTTCAGTTATTTGTGTCACCCTTACTCTTCTTTTTCTTACCTCGCTTGGTCATTGTTCATTGTTTTCCTTCCTGGATGCCTTTAGATTTTGATTTCCACCTTTCATGGCCCTACCTTCCTTAGTCGCTAACGTCTGCCTGATTTTGAAAGATTTCAAGCTCTGCCTCGTCCATTTTCAGTGACGAGGTCAAACCTCTAAGCCAATAAAAACACACCCACCTCAGTTCCACTTACACTTTCACTACACGGGTAGATTACCATAATGTCTCTCAAATCCCTTACATGAAGCAGTAGAAAGGAGAATGATGTCTAGGGGCTTCGTAACTTGTATCCCAGATATGAAGGATTTTTTTACTGTCCAGTGTAGATGTATAAAAGGTGCTGGACCCCAGAACTACCAGTCTTTGTTTGAGAGAAATGAAGCAAAAATAATCACTGCCTGCGTTACCAAACTTTCGTGACCATAAGCTTGTGAGTACAACAAACATTATGTTCGACTGGGAGGGACACCCCTGGTGTGATTTCAAATGTGATCAAGTTATTATTGATTGCCGAATCGCATTTCAGAAATACAATAGCCATAAATCTCCAGAAAACCTACAACACTTTCTCGACGTCCGCAAACAGGCAACCAGGACTATCAGAACAACTAAACGTAATTAAATAACTAAGAAACTTCAATCAATCGGGAATGACTTCAGAAATGACAACATTTGAGCTTTTTTTATAAAACCTTCAGGAACAGAATTAAAGGTTACGTACCGCAAAATTTGACCTTCAAGAAACAAGACGGAAGTCTAGCATTCACTAACCAAGAGAACTGTGAAAAACTAGCTCAACAACGAATAATAAGAGGTTAGAGTTGGAAAGTAAGTCCAATAAAAGAAAAGTGCAGTATTTGCCTCAAGAGGGTATGTGGAAGACAAAGAGAGAGTAAACGGAAGAAAACAAGGTCATGTCTAGGTATTTTGTTACCAACGTTTGTGGTTCAATGTGTTTTGTAGCCATGAATGCAGTTTCTGTGAAGGAGATCTGTAAACCAACTTTTCCAGCACATTCTCTGAGGACTTCAATCTGGTGAATTGCCGTCTCCTCATATCCGGAGAGGATTGCCAAATCATCAGCAAAGGCTAAGCAAGTAACGTTGATATTGTTCTGTTTTCTGCCTAACATGACAGGTTTCCAGATGTTGCGACTTTTCAATTCTTTTTCACATTCTTTTGTGACCTTATCAAGAATAATGCTGGACACCAACGGAGAAAGTCCGTCACGCTACCGGGCACCGGTTTTAATGGGAAAAGTTGAGATGGTTGGGAGGTTTGTCATGGCTCTAAGTTTGAAGGTCGATTTCAGATTGAAGAATTGTCCTACGGCTGATCTGTTTGATCTGAAACCAGCTTGATATTCACCAATGAGGGGTTGGGGTAGTTTTTGCGTACGTTATAGAAGACAGGCGGAGGGGATTTTATAAGCGATTGGCAAGATGGAAATTCCTCTGTAGTTATTTACATCAGCTTTATCCCCTGTTTTGTGGAGCTGTTAATTGAGTGCGCATTTCCATTCGTCCGGTAGTTTTTCACTTTGCCAAATGTCTTGAATGATCAGTGTAATTTCCTTTAGTGATTGTGGTTCTAAATTTTTCAATAGTTCTGCGATAATAACGTCTTCTCCTGATGTCTTTCCGTTCTTCAGTTTGTTGATGTAGTGATAGATTTCTTCTTGCATTGGTGGTTTGGCTTCGGGTCTTATGTGTTCTGGGACTGTGTGTATGAATCGGTCAGGTGGTTCAGGGCAATTCAGGAGGTCAGAAAAATAATGTGCTAGTTTTTTACAGTTCTCTTGGTTAGTGAATGCTAGACTTCAGTCTTGTTTCTTGAAGGTCAAATTTTGCGGTACGTAACCTTTAATTCTGTTCCTGAAGGTTTTATAAAAAAAGCTCAAATGTTGTCATTTCTGAAGTCATTCCCGATTGATTGAAGTTTCTTAGTTATTTAATTACGTTTAGTTGTTCTGATAGTCCTGGTTGCCTGTTTGCGGACGTCGAGAAAGTGTTGTAGGTTTTCTGGAGATTTATGGCTATTGTATTTCTGAAATGCGATTCGGCAATCAATAATAACTTGATCACATTTGAAATCACACCAGGGGTGTTTTGATTACTTCTTAGTGGAATAAGTTCTTTGCATTTTCTGATAATTTTGCTGCAGAAGTCCGTCCAATAGTTCACTGGTTCTTCATTTCATTCTTCCGCGATTTTTGTTTCTTGAATTTTGGATGCGTCAAATTTCCCGATGTAATGTTTTTTTATGAATTCTCTTCGGCGAGAATTTCATTGTGATTCTTGTAAGGTCTGAATCAATGTTTGCCCCTTGTCGGACCTGAACGTCATGGATAGTTATGTATAAGGCATGGAAGATGGAAGCATGATCATTCTGGTATTCTGCGAGTTGTTGAATGGGAGAATGCGAAGTTTTCTGTTTGTATGCAGGTTTCCTGAAATGGATAGATATGACTTTGAGGTTAAATTGATGACAAATGTCTACCAATCGTGTGCCATTGGTGTTCGTGTTTTGGTGTGCGGAATTTTTTGCCGATGATTTTTCGATATACTTTTCCTTTGCCAAGCTGAGCATTAAAATCTCCCATCAGAATTTTCACGTCATCTTGATGAATGCCATTCAAAAAATTCTAGTTTTTCCAAAATGTTTCAAAATTTTCCGGATTTTTCTTATTATCCATTATAGTAGGTGCATGAGCATTGACAAGTATGTATTTCTTGTTGACGCACTGGATGCGCATGGTTACAATTTGATCATTAACAGGTGTAACTTCTTTGACAGAGTTAATGATGGATTTGTGGACAAGAAACGTCATTCCGAAGACTGGTGTACCTTTCACGACTCTCTATAATGTTTTTCTCTTGTAAATGCGGTAGTTTCTATAGTCCATAGTTTCGTTGTCAGTCATCCTAGTTTCTTGAAGAGCGAGAATAAGAAATTTTTGGCTGTCAATCTCTTTTGTGAGATTGTGTAATTTTCCTTTTTAAATTAGAGTATTGACGTTTAGAGTTACAATGAATGCTTTCTGTTTGCATGGAAAGTGACCTCGGACGCTCCTAGTTGTGCTTGCCTGGACTCCCCAGAATCCGAAAGTCCAGTTGCCGTCTGTTGGCGGGTGGATTGTGTACCCCCTGGGGTAGAATTGTGTTTGCTTGCACAGTTCATGTTTGCTTGTACCTAATTCTGGCGACTTCTAGGACCAAATAGGATCAGAGGTTGTTGAAGCCTTTGGAATTATTATTATTATTATTATTATTATTATTATTATTATTATTATTATTATTATTATTATTATTATTATTATTAGCCCACAGACCAGTCTTTGAGGGTCAAGGCTTAATCCTCCTCACGAGCGCTGAAAGCTGGAAAGGCTCAGCCAGATCGAGAGTAGAAATATCATTCCTAGAACAATGATTTCAAAACTTGTTCAGAGTAGCACATTAATCATTCACACAATTACTGATATACTACTGGGGAAACAAAAATATATCATCATGGCATCACTTAGTTCCGAAAGAACCTTAATCTCTGCCTCTGTGCACCAGTTCAGTGTGTCAAAAAAACTGATCCCAACCTCGTGGGTTCGATCCCGGCCAATGTACCCAATCTTTTAAGGGTGAGCAAAATTCTTGGCATTTTACTTAATAATTGTTGACATCTAGAAGAATTATGGAGGTGCACTCTACTATTAGAGATGTGAAACAAGGGTCTTAGGACTGTGCATAAGAATTCAGTTATCTGTGAATATAAAACTCTGTAAACTGGAAAATTTCCAATGAAATATTCAGCATGGCATATTTTGGAAAGTATTCTGCGTTCTTGAAAATGTGTGCAAGTCAAAAGGTGCCAACTCTAAATAACTTCCTAGATGTACAGGTAAGAAAATATTTGGTACACGCTATTACAGTGAAGTCTTTCCTCGACAAATGTCCGCATTCCTTCCATCAAGTGATAGTATCTGAATGTGAGAAAAGTGCCAGTCGCTTTCTGACAAGCTCCCTCTAGTAGCAAACAGATCTGTAAACCATAACATTATATCGTCTACAAGAGTGAATTTGCATAACAATTAAGAAATTATCAAAATAAAATTCACTAGGTACTAACTAAAATGATGTAATAATAATAATAATAATCTATATACTAAAAAGTTTACTAAATACAGCTTTGTCCTGTCCGTCCGTCCGTTCGTTCGTTCTACTAGATCGATTTACTTCATTTTTGTGTTATTCTCTCCGAAATTGCTGCTTTCTTTCTTTGTTTCTTAATCTGTTTACCCTCCAGGATTGGTTTTTCCCTCGGACTCAGCGAGGGATCCCAACTCTACCGCCTCAAGGGCAGTGTCCCAGAGCGTGAGAGTTTGGGTCGGGGGATACATGCGGGGAGGAGGGCCAGTGCCTTGCTCAGGCGGCCTCACCTGCTATACTGAACGGGAGCCTTTTAGGGGAATGGGAAGATTGGAAGGGATAGACAAGGAAGAGGGAAGGAAACGGCCGTGGCCTTAAGTCAGTTACCATCCCAGCATTCGCCTGTAGGAGAAGTGGAAATCCACGGAAAACCTCTGCTCAGTTGATCTCCCGAGGCTGAGTGAACCGCGTGCCAGTCCTCGTGCCAATTTGCAAATTTCGTGGCATAGCCGGGAATCGAATCCGGGCCTCCGGGGGTTGCAGCTAATCACACTAACCACTACACTACAGAGGCGGACCTCCGGAATTACCTTACGGTGAATAATGAGGCATTGATAATTCTAGAAGTACAGTCAAATTTGAGGAAATATAAAATCTAATCATTAAATATGATCACTCTAATTGCAGGCGAATTGCATCCCTCAAAACATACTCTACTTAGCGGGTTGCATGCAGTTAAGGCTCAATATCTTTACGTACATATGACGTATATCAACGAAGCTAAACGATTGAAAATGACGGCGAATATGGGCAAACCTGCAGGTACACATATGACATAATAACATGTAGAGAGAAATATCGTGGGAGCAAAACGTACCTAGCACCCACAGGGTTGGAGTGGGGACGGAGTGGCATGTATAAATAATAAAAAACGACCTGTATTAGTGTTGAATCCATGGTTTTGGGGTCGCTGAGATGAGTAGTGATACTCCGAATGGCATTTAAGACCAAGTTCAGTCACCATTGGCATGGGGTTGAGAAGGGATGAAAGAAATGTTCAAAATGACCGAGATTAACCTATGTGTGTATGTTCCATCATAGCTCTCAACCGACCTTGATACACAGAGAAGTTACCATTTGCAGCAAAATACTTGGGGAGTAAGACACCCGAGCACCTCTACGATTGGGCCTCGGAAGGAGTGACATGTACAAATCATCGTAAAGGAGCAATATTAGAGTCGAATCAATAATTTTCGGGGTCACTGAGATGAAATGTGACACTCTAGATGCCGTTAAAGTTCAAATTCATCCTCTATCGGCATGCGAGTCAGAGGGGTGAGAAAAAATATTCATCGTGACCAAGATTAGTGTTGAATTCACCGTTTTCGGGTTCGCCAGGTGACAGTTCCAGTGACAGTATGAATCGTGTACACCATATCCATAGCACGACGTGTCAGTACATACAATTACTTATTTTTATTATCTATACTATAGGAGGAACTAATTCTCACACAATCTGGGCTGCCCCAAAGGCAAAGTTCCACGCCAAACAAACCCATCTACAAATAAAACCTTAAGTTAAATACACAACAATTACTCTGAAACTACGAAATAGTTCGTAACATGTGAATTAACTTCAAAATAAAGAAATCTACAAAAATTCACTTAATACATAATTAACAGGTAATACAAATCCTGAAAGTAATCGTTCAAAACATTTACCCGGGCAGCACAGGGAGCAATTTTATATCAAGGCACGTTATCTGACCTCTTTTTAACAAACGCTATGGAGCAGCACGGGCTCTCTAATAATAATAATAATAATAATAATAATAATAATAATAATAAGTTCACGTACTAGGAGAAGTACTTCAATCATCAGGCTTGAATCGTGAAGCTAATAAGGGGATGATCTCAATGTTTATAGACTCACGTGGAACAGATATAACAAAAAATCGATGTCCAGGGGAACGCAAAATTAAGACATTACAACTCAGTTACCAAACCTGAAGTACTATACGCCTCGGAAACCTTAATCATTGGGAGCAGATCACTTATAAAAGAGTGAGATAGATAGCTGCAGTCGCTTAGTGCGGCCAGTATCCAGTAATCGGGAGATAGTGGGTTCGAAACCCACCATCGTCAGCCCTGAAGATGGTTTTCCATTTTGACACCGGGCAAATGCTGGTCACGGCCGCTTCCTTCCAGATCTTAGATATCCTCTCTCCTCGTGGCCATAAGACCTGTCTGTCGGTGTGATGTACAAAAAAATGATCGTTCTAAAATCACGATGAGGTTCATCTGGAAATATCCTCTTTCACATTCACTGGATAAAATAGCTTCTGTACTCAGAGTGCGTGGATGATTATTCATATTTCTTTGAACATTTCTTTTATGAAGACTCGAAAGGTTTCATTTTCAATGAAATCTAATTTATTTTCCGCCAGAAATGATCCATGATGATGATGATGATGATACAGAAACGAACCTCGTTGCGAAACAGCCAATTAGGGCCTTGACCTTACAAGGCAGCCGGAAAATACTGGGGTGCCATATGATCAGCCTTACGATATCTTCACGCAGACCGATGAAGACACAAGATGAAAGTGTGTTTTGTTCTAAAAGTCGAAATAATAAAGTTAATATGCGATATCTCACACCGTCAGGCACTTCCTATCACTTTCGACAAATTCAAAACGAGTAGAATGAAATATATTTTAGCGTGGTAAGCTCAACTATATTTTCATTTCATTAACCCGAAAAATATTTTTATGAATCTATAACATTCTAACTTCATTTTTAGTATACCGTAAAGGTCCTAGAATGCCGTCCCATACGTTCCGCCAGAAATGATCCATGATGATGATGATGATGATGATGATGGTGATGATACAGAAACGAACCTCGTTGTGAAACAGCCAATTAGGGCCTTGACCTTACAAGGCAGCCGGAAAATACTGGGGTGCCATATGATTAGCCTTACGATATCCTCAGCTATAGTAATTGACTTTCTTGACCGGGTTAACTGTCTCTTGTATCAACAGCCTTTCAGTTGTTTTCACGAGGTTGAACCTCGTTCCTACAGGAGTCGAACCCAGAGCTTCAGGTAATTAGGCTCTCTATAACTATGCCACAGTTCTAGTCCTAAAAGTAGTATTATTGACCTCACTTCAATTAGGTAGGTAAGAGCTTTACAAGGCGCCAGAATGATGAAATTTAGCCCTCAAGGTGATTCGTTGACGTTACTTCTAATTCCTAATCACCATAGCCTTTTTCCGCAATAACTTGGGTTCGGCAGTTTGTATGAATTGAGCCCAGTTTTTCGGCCTATTACTTTCTGAAGCCAACCGTGTGTGGAAGAACGCATTCACTATTGCGTGTTTATGTAGTAATGTGTGTTTTTGTATGAAAAGCCGTGTATTAAGACGAACAGGTACATCCAGTTCCCGAGCCAGAAATAGACACGGGAAACGAACCTGCGGCCGTCTGCAGCGAAGGCCAGTACGCTGGCCATTCAGCCAAGGAGCCGAACTTAGGGACTTTTTGACATACCAGTACATTTTCTGATAACTCTGAATTGCTGGGATTCGGTCTGAAGCCTTGGGTACAGGAGAAAAACGTATAACTAACTGTGCCATGCAACCGACTAAGCGAACCATGTAACAGAATAACGTCATCCTCTTCCATCATGAGCTACTATTAGGGGAAGTTTTTCTCCTTGTTAAGTACAATAGTGGGTGACACTTTTTGTACCAGACAGTACAGATGTTATCGTAAATGCTCAGGCAATGGACTCTAACCATTACTTACTCCATTATTGTTCAATGGATCATTTATCATCTACACACATTCCAAGCGTTAGCATACAGGACACGAGGAAAACACGGAGACACATTCTGAAATGCTATTTATAACACGCCTAAACAAAAAGCTCATATAGGCTTTTATCGAGTGACGATGAATTCTCGTTGTTCTGAAGGTACGGAGAGTGCTAACGTTCGTCCGAGCATGTACAGGTGCAGCATTAGTGTTTTATATCTATTGATGCCATGTGCCTGTCAGCGTTCTGGTCGTCAGGTAGTGAGATTCTAAGCTCGATTCCCGAGCGACCCGTAGGATTTAATGACTTAGGAGTTTGGTGTCTTCTTGTCCCAAAAACTCACTCTTATTGGAGACCTGCCTAATAAGTGCTGCGTACGGCTACAGCCATACACATTTATTTACTAGCTTCGCACGAGAGCAGTTATGAATTTAAGGTGATAGGTTACTTTTAATCTTGGAATTCTGAGATTTCCTTGTATACGACAGTAGTCGTACCTTCTCCAGTAATGAACACGAAATAATTTTCTTTTAATGTAACACGTGAAAGGGTCGCATAAAGCTGTCCATGAGGAAATATATTCTCCACTGAGATCAACTCCAGACCCGCCAAGAGTCTGATACTGCTCTTTGTTTATTGTCTTGCCAAAGCAGACTATTACCGGGAATTGGACTCGTTTGAGGACAAAAGCAGATCTGAAGAAACCATAGGGTATGAAGACCGCTTCTCCTGTACCACAGCTTCAATCAAACAGTTTTAAAAATTTTTCTTTACTATCTTTTCCTATCTTTTTACTTTCTTTTTTCTTTACTATCGACTGCTATGTATACAATACTGAGTAACATACTTGAACCTGGACAATGAATGTGGAGCAAAATGACTGAATTTTTTATTTGTCAAGTCATTGTTTCTCTGTCCTGTGACAGTATCATCGTTACTTGATAAACACACTTTTACGAATGCAATGTATAACGACGACCTATATTCGCATTTCGTCTCAGCAGGATGGGTTATCGTAGATTTTATACAGATAACGAAAAATAAGTGGGAAAATAGTTATTATCTCGTAACACGTTCAAGAATGCTGGCCGAAATCGTTGATAGCTAGAAATCTACTCGGTGACCGTTTTCCTTCGACTTTCCTTATTTAAATCGTCACTGTAACATAAAAACGATTATAGTGCGCTATGCGTTAAAGATAGACATACGCTGTTGCGGATGTTTTTGTAGAACGTATTACGCTGAACAAGTGTTACCGTCATAGTATCGATGTATCTTTAACGTTTTAACCAGCATAAGGTAAAAAGGTGCTCGAACATGCCGTTTTTTATTCGAATTGGTTCCCTGAAATCGTTACTGCTAGTCTTCCTTTGGCTATAGATGAATGTTCCTACATATAAACATTCTTCGAAAAATGATTAGTAAAATGGTGAAAATAGCATCAAAATCCAACAATTGGTTCTTGAGTTTAGCTGTCACAGACAGACAGACAGACAGACAGACAGACAGACAGACAGACAGACAGACAGACAGACAGACAGACAGACAGACAGACAGACAGACAGACAGACAGACAGACAGACAGACAGACAGACAGGATTGAGGACTTAATTTTACACTAAGTAGGAATTAATTTATTCATGGTTTGTGGTGTGGGTTACTGTAGCCACGTCCTAGTTCGTGAACTATGGACAACGGCTGATTAGCCTTGTACGTGGTACTCAGAGTCGGGATACAAGTTGTTATGGAATAGGACTGGGCATCTCGGACATATCGGAGTCATGGCTCTCCTTGTGCTCACGCGGCTACGACTATACACTCCACCGTGGTCCCTAACGCGTTAGAGGAGAGATTCTCACTTGTACTATGCGTAAGTAGGGTAGCATCCTGCTGCACAGGTTCTTTTTTTACGAGCACGCTCAAAATACTATAAGCAAGCCTCAGACCTATGGGAATAGCGGAGTCCCAATTCCATCCGACAGGCGACGGACTTACTGGAAACAACTTGTCAAAAGAAATGGAATTCGATGGGGAGCTACCAATATTAATAGCGCTTATGGAAGGGAGAAAGTAGAACTGGCTGAGTCAGCAAAGACGATGCGTCTAGATCCGTTAGGAGGTAATGATGTTCGGGTAAAGGGAGATGACGAAGAAACGATAAGAGACTATACATTATTCTTAACGGGTGTTAAAAATCGAAGGGCAGAGTGTGAGTATAGGCCTGTACATCAAAAACATTATTGCACGCAACACAGTTTCTGTTAGGCACATAAATGAGCGAATGATATAGGTAGATTTGGTCGTTGGAGGAGTAGGACGATATTTTTGTTTTTAACAATTTTCTTTACGTCACACGGTTACAGGCAGGTCTTATGGCGACGATGGGATAGGAAAGGGCTAGGCGCGGGAAGGAAGCGACCGTGGCCTTAATTTTTGTTGCTAGTTGTTTTACGTCGCACCGACACAGATGGGTCTTACGGCGACGATGGGACAGGAAAGGGCTAGGAGTGGGAAGGAAGCGGCCATGGCCTTAATTAAGGTACAGCCCCAGCATTTGCCTAGTGTAAAAATGGGAAACCACGGAAAACCATTTCCAGGGCTGCCGACAGTGGGGTTCGAACCTACTATCTCCCGAATACTGGATACCGGCTGCACTTAAGCGACTGCAGCTATCGAGCTCGGTCGTGGCCTTAATTAAGATACAAACCCAGCATTTTCCTGGTATTAATATGGTAAACCACGAAAACCATTTTCAGTGCTGCCGACAGTAGGGCTCGAATCCACTATCTCCCGAATGCAAGCCGACAGCTAAGTGGCCCAAACCAAGCATCCACCCACACGACTGATGAAAATTCACCATATGAGGATGCAGATGAGGAGAAAGTGGACAAGTATTATGAAGCGCTCAGTAACATTGTAGTCACGGTCAACAGCACGGATAAGAGAGTTCAAATGGGTGCGTGATTTCAATGCTAGAAATGAAAATAGGAATGAAGGATATCACAAGGTGATGGCTAAATGTGGCGAAAATACGGAATATAATAGGAGTGGGACGCGTTTACTGGACTTCTGTGCTAGTATGGGATTTGCAATTACAAATATATTCTACAAGCAAACAGCTATTCACCACCAGGCATGGGACGATAGGAGCACCAGATCCATAACAGAGTTCGAATTCAGGAAATCTGTTAGGAACTTAGCCTAGCCTTAGGATAGAGAAAGTGAAATCTGTCTGCAGACGAATAAGGGTAGAAAATCTCCAGAACGAGGAAACTAGACATAATTACATGGATATGATTAGTCAAAAGTTCCAAACAATAGGCAATTAGCAGAATCAGGATGCAGGAAGGGAATGGGTGGCATACAGGGATGCTATAGAAGAAACAGCAAGTGAATGCCTAGAAACAACTGTGTGTAAAGATGGGGAAAAAACGAACATCTCATCTTAGTAGAATGATGAAATGAGGGCAGCTTATATATAGAAAAGTAAATCGTATCGGAAATTGATCCAAACAATGATTGATGCAGACAGGGAACTGTACGTAGATGGAAGAAACAGAGTGAAAAAGTAATTGTTGAATCCAAGTAGATGTTATGGGAAGATCTCGGTAATAACCTGGAAAGGCTACATCAAGCGGCAGGGAAGTTTGCTGCACGGACATAAAGAATCTTGGAGGGAAAAAGGAAATTAATAGTGTTTTTGGTCAATCTGGTGATCCCAGGTAAACACTGAACAGGTGGAAGGAATATTTTGAAAATCTTCTCAACGTAAAAGAAAATCCTTCTCTTGATGTGACGAACAACCGAGCTGATGGAAGGAGGACGGTTATGTTAATGAAATTACGCTTGTGGAAGTGGAAAGGATAGTAAATAAACTCCACTGTCATAAATCAGCAGGAATGAGTGAAATTATACCTAAAAGTGTGAAATGTAGTGGGAAGGTAGGATGAAATAGCTTCGTAGAATAAATAAGGTTAGCATGGAATGTTATTAAGGTACTTTCTTATCGGACGTGAGCAGTAATTGCACGTACCTATAAGCAAGGGAAGAGGAAGGATTTCAACAACTATGGATGTATTTCACTGATCGGTATACGAGGTAAGGTGTTCACTAGCATTTTGGAAGGGAATATCATCATCATCATCATCTGTTTACCCTCCAGGTTCGGTTTTTCCCTCGGACTTAGCGAGGGATCCCACCTCTACCGCCTCAAGGGCAGTGCCCTGGAGCTTCAGACTCTTGGTCGGGGGATACAACTGGGGAGTATGACCAGTACATCGCCCAGGCGGCCACACCTGCTATGCTGAACAGGGGCCTTGTGGATTGATGGGTAGACTGGAAGGGATAGGCAAGGAAGAGGGAAGGAAGCGGCCGTGGCCTTAAGTTAGGTACCATCCTGGCATTCGCTTGGAGGAGAAGTGGGAAACCACGGAAAACCACTTCCAGGATGGCTGAGATGGGAATCGAACCCACCTCTACTCAGTTGACCTCCCGAGGCTGAGTGGACCCCGTTCCAGCCCTCGTACCACTTTTCAAATTTCGTGACAGAGCCGGGAATCGAACCCGGGCCTCCGGGGGTGGCAGCTAATCACGCTAACCACTACACCACAGAGGCGGACTTGGAAGGGAATATACTGATTGAAAACCAGTGTGCTTTCAAACCACAGGGGTTGTCAGAATCTGTCAGGATCATCTCTTAATGATTCCTCGTTGTTAAGGCAAGCTCCAGTTTCAAGTGTGGAATAATCCACAGTATTGCACGTTTTGGCTACGTGTAGGCATGTCGGTTATGTTGTGAGTTTTCGATACTGATTTTCATGGTGGTTTGTTACATTAAAATATTAATCCGTAGACTCGACATAGAGGAAGGTCATCAAATCGGTGCATTTTCCTAGTTGTTGATCGTGAGCATTATGGCTTTTAGTGCCGGGAGAGTCCGAGGACATGTTTAGCTCGCCAGGTGCGGATCTTTCGATTTGGCGCCCGTAGGTGACCTGCGTGTCACGATGAGGATGAAATGATGATGAAGACGACACATACACCTAGTGATGGTTAAAATTCCTGACCCTGCCGGGAATCGAACCCGGGACCTTTGTGACTAAAGGCCAGCTCGCCAAACATTTAGCCACGGAGCCAGTAGAGCTAGTATTACCATGTGATATAAGATCAAGTCTGGCCACTTACGTTGTTGAATAAGACAGTGTAACTTTCTTTCGAATTGGTTAGCTGATAAGACTACGTTTTTATAGATAGGAGTTGAAGGTAGAGTATTTGACCTTGGATATGCCACTGATCCTCAGCTTAATAATAAACTGCTCATAAGAAATCAATTCTCAATTTGTTCTCAACCACTCAGTGTCCACTATGGAATGGCATAATCCAGTATTTTTGTTGTTGTTGTTTACTTGTCGTTATTAAGGGCATTGAGAGTCTCCAGTCACATGTATTTCACTTTTCATGATTTATCTAATGCTATGATTAATGTTTCTGCATTTATTAGTGGGATGGTACGGTCAATGCCTGGTATCAGCTGGTCAAAGTGAGTATGCCCAGTTTCCTTCAGTATACAAACATTTTTCTCCAGAAATGGCAGTTGCCTTACTTTCCACTTTCAATGAGAAGCATCAACAGTCTTTTGAATTTTTAGAATCACGTCTTTAGTTGATGAAATCATTATACAATTATTTTTCCTATTGGAGCTATTCTGAAGCATAACCATGGTTTTAGCATTACAATAGTAAAATTGTTAAAACTATTTTGGGAATACTGGATTGAAAATAGTAGACTAGTCATTAAGAAAATTTTCCGTTGGGAATACATTTTTGGAATAATAGATTGGAAAAGTGTCCGCCAGTCGCTTACTTGACAATCCTTTTATCTGCCCCTATCTCTCTTCCATTTGACCCCACTATCCCATTATTGGAACATCAATTCAGATTCCTGCCATTTAACAAATGTTCATTATTAGTCGAAAATGAGTGTGTAGTAGACTGTTACATACCCCCATTGTTAATTTTATTAGCGCTTGCGCCATTCAGGTAGAGAAGAAGTAGCTGGAATTCGATTCCAAATGTGCTTATTTCCTTCAAATATGGTATCTAAAATGGGGTAAGTAATTGTTTCAGTGATTAATTGTCTGCCTCCGTAGCGTAAAAGTTAGTGTTATTAGCTGCCATCCTCGGTGGCCAAGGTTCAATTTCCGGCACTGCCAGAAACTTAAGATTGGCAGGAGAGCTGGTTTATGGTGTAAATTATACAGGGTGTTTACAAATGAATATCGGAGTTTTAACGCCTTATAATATTGAATACGTTAAACTTACAGTTATGCATTATATGTCAAATGAAAGAGCAACTGAAACAACTGCTGTGATGATATGAAACAGTTTTGTTTGTTGGCACCAGTGCGCATGTACGTGCAATGGTTTCGTCGCAATCCGTTAGACAGCGGTAGTAGCAAAGATGGCGACTAGTGAACAGAAAGCTTTTTGTGTTTTGCTGTTTGCAAAGACAGAATCTGTAGTTACTGTGCAATGTGCGTTCCGCATTAAGTTCGGTTGTGATCCTCCAAGTGATAATAACATTCGCAGATGGTATCATACGTTTGAAGACACCGGTTGCCTTTGTAAAGGGAAGAGCAAGGAACGACCAAGATTAAGTGAAGAGACTGTTGAGCGAGTGAGAGAGTCATTCACTCGTAGCCCAAATAAATCAGTCCGGAAGGCTAGTCGTGAATTACAACTTCCTGCGTCGACCGTTTGGAAAGTTGTAAGAAAACGCTTACAGCTACGTCCTTACCGTTTACAGTTATTACAGGCTCTAAAGCGGGCAGACCACAGATTACGTGCCAACTTCGCAAACGACATGTTACATGATTATGAGTTTATGAATTGTGTTGTTTTCAGTGATGAATCGGTCTTTCACGTTAGTGGACATGTAAACACTCATAATGTGCGCATCTGGGGCTCAGAAAATCCTCACGAGTTGGTACAAATGCAACGAGATTCCCCTAAAGTGAATGTTTTTTGTGCCGTATCCCGGCGAAAGGTTTATGGGCCTTTCTTTTATGGTGAACGTACTGTAACTGGTACTTCTTACCTCGATACACTAGAGCAATGGCTCTTCCCTCAGTTGGAAGAAAATGAGCCAGAGAACTTCATTTTCCATCAAGATGGTGCGCCACCTCACTGGCATAACGACGTACGCGATTGGTTGAACGTCACTGTACCCGAGCGCTGGATAGGCCGCAAGGGCCCCAATGACAGGACTTGCTTGGCATGGCCTCCATGTTCTCCCGAATTAACGCCATGCGATTTTTTCCTTTGGGGCTTCATCAAGGATCGTGTGTACGTGCCTCCGCTACCAGCTGACCTTCCTGAATTAAGAAACCGGATTGAAGCAGCTGTTGCTGAGATTACTGAAGACATACTTAATAACGTTTGGGAAGAACTCTACTATAGACTTGATGTATGCCGTGTAGCAAATGGTAGTCACATTGAACATTTGTAAAGTTCGTAATAAAACTGTTTGAGTTGCTCTGTACATGCAGCTCACCTCCATTGTGGGTGTGCCTGAAAATAGCTGCACCAGCTCGGGATGAGGACACGAGTTTACTTTGTGACTGATTATACGATTACTACACTGAGCCGATTAAATAGTAGTTGCATGTACACAAAGTTTTCAGTGTAAAAATCTTCTGGCACATAACAAAAAAACAACCTAGAAATAAAATGTCATACGTATATGTTCCAATATTGAACCAGATGAGAGGGTGGTTTTCAAGTGCGTTTTTCCTTCACAGGCTGACTTTTGATAACATAATGGTCACATTAGAGGAATTTTATAAAAATAAGAGCAAATAGATTGGAAAGTGCTCCCCTGAAGTATTTCAAGTTGCTCAGAAAAGAAAAAAGAGGGACCTATGACCAAGTATTTGATGCCAACGCAAATATATCATTGGTGAGATTCCACGATAATAATATAGTAACAGTAGCTTCCAACAGTATTGGAGTAATCCAACTGGTATATCAAAACGCTATATATAGGGGTACCGAGAGGATAGACAAAAACACTGGAAAATTGAGAATACATTTCCGAATGAAGAAGTGGTACTGCCAGCTGCTTGCGTTTCCTAGCAATGCTTCAGTGAACAATGCTTGGCTCCTCCACAGGCAAATGCCATGCGGTAAAAAATACCATTTAATCTTTTTGGTTTTACGCGATACATAACAAATGCTTATTTCCATAAGTATCCTCAAGGATTGGTCGTTACTCTGAGAAAACCTAAATCGCTGGACAAAAGTGTTCCCGATGACGTAAAATACGACAGAGTATACCACATCGTTAGGCAAAAGAAGAACACGACGAAAATGTGCAGCAAGTTGAACATTCCTTTGCATGCCAACTGTTTCTAACAGTACCATAAACTCTAAATAGAAACTAGTGTCTTATCCAGTGATCACTAATGTGGACTGAGCTCGATAGGTGCAGTCGCTTAAGTGCGGCCAGTATCCAGTAATCGGGAAATAGTAGGTTCGAGCCCCACTGTCGGCAGCCCTGAAGATGGTTTTCCGTGGTTTCCCATTTTTACACCAGGTAAATACCGGGGCTGTACCTTAATTAAGGCCACGGCCGCTTCAATCCAATTACTATGCCTTTCCTATCCCATCGTCGCCATAAGACATATCTTTGTCGGTGCGACGTAAAGCAAATAGCGGCGGATCACTAATGTGCGACAGTGATTCCGTCCTTTATTACGTAAATAACTTTGACGTAATTGATAGGATAAACGACTGCAATCATATTAATTTTATTAAATGTGTGTACCACTGAAATTACTCTTAATTCTGTAAGCGAATAGTTTGTTAAATCTGAAGACAAGACACATATGACTGGTTTTGTATGAGCAGTAAAATGACTTATGTGGCATAAAAATTAAGTATTACTGAATACAAACAGCAAAATTCTTCCCTCTATACACCCTACCCTTTACACCCCACAGTTCCATTTTTGGAACATGGATTATTTTCCCATACATCCAGTTGAATTATTTCAAATTAAGTTTTAACATGCTTGAAGGATCAATATTGAAGGTAAATTATGGAATTTCTGCATATTCAAAAAGTTGGGACCAAATGGGTTAAGTATGACCACAGTGTACATCAGCAAATGAAATGTCGTTTGACTTTTAGTGCCGGGAGTGTCCGAGAAGATGTTCGGCTCGCCGGATGCAGGTCTTTTGATAACACCCGTAGGCGACCTGCGCGTCGTAATGAGGATGGAATGATGATGAAGACGACACATACACCCAGCCTCCGTGCCAGCGAAATTAACCAATGATGATTGAAATTTCCGACCCTGCCGGGAATCGAACCCGAGACCCCTGTCACCAAAGGCTAGCACGCTAGCCATTTAGCCATGGATCCGGACTGTACATCAGCAATACTAATAATAATTATTTACGTCTCACTCACTATATTTACTGGTTATGGAGATGTAGGAGTACTGGAATTTTGTCGATCAGAAGTTCTTTTTAGGTCCTAATAAGCCTACTGACACGTATTTGAGCGCTTTAAAAAAATAACCGGACTTAGGCACGATCGAACTCACCAACTTGGTTTACCGCCTGAGCGACACAGACCACATCTAATGTGTCTTTATCTTCCAGGTGCTTATTATTTTGTGATGCATGATATATAATATACGCTGCTCAAACAGGAAATATGGTCGACTTTTAAAAGCCCATACTCCTGTGATACGCATACCTACTGAAATGAAAACAGACACACAACGAAAGCAAGCCACCTTCTCTGCAACAATTAAGAACAGAAATGAAAAGCGTTCTTTGGACACTCAGTACATGGCGTCAATAGACAATATGTCATAAATAAAGTGGTCCCTGGCCATATACAAAAATAGTTACGTGGTAATTAAGCGTCTTTTTAAGGAGTATTGCCACCCCTCGAATGATTAACAGCTTCACAACGCCTTCTCATGCTTCTAATAAAGTGCCGGACTTTCAGTTGAGACAGACTTCACCACTCTTAGAAAAGAATGTCTTCGAAGGCTTGTGTTGTATTTGGTGGTGGATTTCGAGCTCACTTAGAGGCGTTGCTCCAGTTGGTCCCAGACTTGTACGATCGGATTCAAGTTGGGACTAACGAACGACCACTCCGTCCGTTACAGGTGGTGGTCTCACAAGAATCAACGATTGTGAAAGACAAAGTGGAGTTCAAAACATTACACTCGTTTGAGAATGTCTCCATAAAACTGTAATAAGAATGGGTGTCTTGCAAACAAGACACTACTTTCTGTGTTAAGGGAAGAAGATATCAATTTACACCTATGATATGTTGTTAAAAAACGGAGATTTGACGGAGAAATAACACGAACAGGCATTCGGCGACTGTAGAGTGGGGAAAGGATGGAACGGGAAGGTAGTGCCCATGTCTTTAATTAACGGGCAGTTTTCCTGGAGAAAACCACGATAACGTCTTTTCAGGGTCTCTCTCTTCTAAAAAGAAAAGAATTTTGTGGCAGTTAAAAAAATCAATGCTCTTTATCTTGACCCGTCTATCTCTTCAACACGAGAAACTTTACAAAAACTTTAGTTTTACGACTATTTCGTGCAAATGACAAAGTTTGTTTCTCATAACGGAAGAAAAATTTTCCACCGACATTTTATTCTCATTACTTTAACATGTCTGAATGGTCACCATAGTGGCCTCCATTTCGTACAGGCCAGGATTTTAACCTTAATTGGTTATTTCCAGTCGCTCGGGGACTAGGAATTTATGCCGTCCTCAACATTAAGTAAGGAGTAATTGAAGGAACATACTATGAAATTGAATCTAGCAAAGAAATCAGCTAAGGATAACATGCCAGCAAGCATAATTCGCAGTCATACAAATTTTAGTGAAAAATGGAAGCATATGTATAAAGTAGGTACTTGAAGGCAGAGAAAGGTTCCAAGAAGGACATTCCAGAAATCATTAATGAACAAGGGGAGTGTGTATGTGTGGATCTTCAAAAGTCACAAGTATTCAGTCAGCAGTATGTAAAAATTGTTGGCTACAAGGATAATGTCCAGATAGAGGAGGTGACTAATACTGAAGAAGTATTGAAATTTACCTATGATAACAACGACATTTACAATAAGAAACAAGAGTTGAAAACCAGAAAAGCGGATGGAATTGATAAGATTTCTGGGGATATAGTAAAGACAATGGGTTGGGATATAGTAACATAATTATCTGAAGTACATATTTTACTATTGTTTTCATGAAGGAACTATACCAAATGAATGGAGAGTTGCTATAGTACACCCTGTATAAAAAGTAATAATAATGCTATTTGTTTTACGTCCCACTAACTACTCTCTTACGGCTTTCGGAGACGCCGAGGTGCCGGAATTTAGTCCCGCAGGAGTTCTTTTACGTGCCAGTAAGTCTACCGACACGAGGCTGACGTATTTGAGCACCTTCAAATACCACCGGACTGAGCCAGGATCGAACCTGCCAAGCTGGGGTCAGAAGGCCAGCGCCTTAACCGTCTTAGCCACTCAGCCTGGCCTGTATAAAAAGGAAAGGGTGATAGACGTAAAGTTGAAAATTACACGCCAGTCAGTTCGGCATGCATTATGTGTAAGCTTTGGGAAAACATTATTTCTGATTATATTAGACATGGTAGCAAAACTGATAACTTATTCGATAGAAGGCATTTCAGGTTTAGGCAAGCTTATTCCATTGAAGCTCAACTTGTATGATTACAACAAATAAATAACAGATATCTTGGATTCAGGAGGTCAAATGGGCCGGATCGCGGTTAACCTGCCCAAAGCATTTGATAGGGTGGATCATGGGAGACTACTGGCAAAACTGAGTGTAATTGGACTAGACAAAATACTGACTGAATGCGATGCTATATTTCTAGAAAATAGATCTTAAAGGATTAGAGTAGGCGAAGCTTTATCTGACCCTGTAATAATTAAGAGGGGATTTCCTCAAGGTAGTATTATTGGACCTTTATATTTTCTTGTATGTTTATAAATGATATGAGTAAAGAAGTGGAATCAGAGATAAGGCTTTTTGCGGATGATGTTATTCTTTATAGAGTAATAAGTTAAAAGATTGTGAGCAACTGCAAAATGACTTTGATAATGTTGTGAGATGGACAGCAGGAAATGGTCTGATGATAAACGGGGTTAAAAGTCAGGTTGTGAGTTTCACAAATAGGAAAAGTCCTCTCACTTTTAATTACTGCGTTGATGGGGTGAACGTTCCTTTTGGGGATCATTGCAAGTACCTAGGTGTTAATATAAGGAAAACCGAGCTCGATAGCTGCAGTCGCTTAAGTGCGGCCAGTATCCAGTAATCGGGAGATCGTGGGTTCGAGCCCCACTGTCGGCAGCCCTGAAGATGGTTTTCCGTGGTTTCCCATTTTCACACCAGGCAAATGCCGGGGCTGTACCTTAATTAAGGCCACGGCCGCTTCCTTCCACTTCCTAGGCCTTTCCTATCCCATCGTCGCCACAAGACGTATCTCTGTCGGCGCGACGTAAAACAAATAGCAAAAAAATATATATATATAAGGAAAGATCTTCATTGAGGTAATCACATAAATAGGATATTAAATAAGGATACAGATCTCTGCACACGGTTATGAGGGTCTTTAGGGGTTGTAGTAAGGATGTAAAGGAGAGAGCATTTTGGTCTCTGGTGAGACCCCAGCTAGAGTATGGTTCCAGTGTATGGAACCCTCATCAGTATTACTTGATTCAAGACCTGGAAAAAATTTAAAGGAAAGCAGCTCGATTTGTTCTGGATGATTTACGTCAAAATAATAGCGCAAAAAATGTTGCAAAATTTGGTTTGTAAAGACTTGAGAGAAAGGAGATGAGCTGCACGACTAAGTGGTATGTTCCCAGCTGTTAGTGGAAAGATGGCGTGGAATGACATTAGTAGACGAATAAGTTTGAGTGGTGTCTATAAAAGTAGGAAAGATCACAATATGAAGGTAAAGTTGGACCTCAAGAGGACAAATTGGGGCAAGTATTTGTTTATGGGAAGGGGAATTAGGGATTGGAGTAATTTACCAAGGAAGATGTTCAATAAACTTCCAAATTCTTTGAAATCACTTAAGAAAAGCTACGAGAACAACAGATAGAGAATCTGCCACCAGAGTGACTGCCCTAAGTGCAGATCAGTAGTGATGATTGATTGATTTCATCCTATATTTCTCCTCGACCTACGGGCGCGCAAGTCACCCATAGGTGTCAAATTGAAGGACCTACACCAGCCCTATCCGGCGGCCATACACCATTACTCCTTTTACAATTGACTTCACGTCGCACCGGCACAGGCATGTCTTACGGCGACGATGGAGCAGGGAAGGGCTAGGCGTGGGAAGGAAGCTGCCGTGGCCTTAATTAACGTACAGCCCCAGTATATTTCTGGTGTGAAAATGGTAAATCACGGAAAACCACCTTCAGGGCTGCCGACAGTGGGTTAGTAGCAGCAGTACCGAGCTCGATAGCTGCAGTCGCGTAAGTGCGACCAGTATACAATATTCGGGAGATAGTGGGTTCGAACACCACTCTCGGTAGCCCTGAAGATGGTTTTACGTGGTTTCCCATTTTTACACCAAGAAAATGCTGGGACTGTACCTTAATTAAAGCCACGGTTGCTTCCTTGCCTCTCCTAGCCCTTTCCAATCCCATCGTCGCCACAAGACCTATCTGTGTCGGTGCGACGTAAAACAACTTGTTGTAGTAGTAGTAGGCCTAATAGTAGTAGTAAATATGCATGAAAAACATTGTGAATAAGGACATAAATACGGAATAAAAGGAGAAAGAGCAATGTTAAGGAAATAAAATTGAAAGAATAGAAGGAAAATATATTATATAATTCATGAAAAATAAAGAAGGAAAAAGAAACGGACGTCATTTGAAATGAATGAATGAATGAATGAATGAATGAATGAATGATTAATAATGGCGTGTGGCCTCTGAAGAGGCCTGGTGCAGGTCTTTCGAGTTGAGGCCGGACAGGCGACCTGGACGTCTATGAGGAGGCGGTCTTACCTAAGATGATTTCTAATGATGAAGACGGAACACATACACCCAGCCCCCAAGCCATCGGAATTAAACAATGAAGGTTTAAATCCCCGACCAGGCCGGGAATCGAACCCGTGACCCTCTGAACCAAGGGCCAGCACGCTAACCATTTAGCCATAGAGCCGGAAATCAAATGAAGTAGTGTGACAAAATGGAAAGAGGGGAGGTTAGAAATAAGAAATAAGATATATAAGTATGGTATAACGGAAGGAGATTGTGTGTTTCAGAGCACAAAAGAGACAGAGAGAGAGCGAGAGAGAGAGAGAGATAGGGGGTATATCAAAGAAGTTGGAGGAAAAAGTAGGAATTTAAAGAAACAGTACTAAAGTTTCAAACCTTGAGACTATTTAGCTGTAGAATTGGAGGTAATCTGTTTCCAATATGTGGGCTGGGTACAAAACTTGTCAACCAGAATATTAATCCACTTTAAGGTAATGTGCTAATGGGTACAACGCAATAGATTGAGCTATACCGAGCACGCGTGCTCTATCTCCGTCGATCTCTTGAGAGCTTCGGGTCGATATATCTCGCTCTCACTCCCTCTCCCTGGCAACCACCCACTCGCCAGCTGAAGCTCGGTGGGGCCAGCACAGATTGAATATAAACTCCCTACCTCCCCCAGCCTTGTTTACTTCTGCTATGCAGAATTATGCGAACCATTTTAGAGTGTAAACAACACGGCACTTTTATGAGCCTCGGCAAAGATGAGGGCTACATTACAAGCCTGGTCTTATGATGTGTGCTTAATTAAGATAAGCCTGCTTTACGGACACCCGTCATCAGTCCTGTGTACTTATGTCCTGTAGACGTCCTATTTATAAGCATTAAATGATATTTATATGCAGGCTGTTACGGAGAAAAAATGGTTGAAACTGGAGAAAATAGCCCAAAAAGCACAAATAGGGAAAAAAAACAGGTATATTTTTAGAATTATTCAATATGCACAATGCAAAATTCTTTAGAGGAAATCTAGGTTATAATAACGTTGAGTTTTTCTATTCTAGATGATTTTTGGAGGAGTGTAATAATTCAGCGACATCGTTACTAAGGCAATCGCGGTTCGAATCTGCTCTGTAAGATTATTAAAATAAAAATTCATGCATTTCTCCTTCGGTGCAAATGCAGAAAATGAGGTCATTGATACTGAACCCATGACCTTTGTGTCACGAGAAATTAGAGTCCTAAATTTACTATATGAGGCCCCATGAAATTGCAATGAGAAGCTTCAGTTATTTTCATCTCGCAAACACGGCATGAGGCAGGAAAGTTGCCACTTTCTTTCTCACACTATGAGACGTGACGTCACTCGCACGTGCCGAGGGTGGATGGATACAACCAAAGTGTTGGTTAAATAAATATATTTATTAAAAGGAATTAGCAGTGAAACTGATGTAATAAGTGTCCTGTAATTATCTGTGTGAGACGTGGTCTTTAGTAATACAGATTTGAGATTGCTAAACAGTTTCTAAGGAAAAATTGTAAAAGACGCGCGTGTCTGGTCAACCCATTTCACGTCAGCGGAATATAGTGCCTATCAAAAGAGGTCATTTTTTTGCTAGGGGCTTTACGTCGCACCGACACAGATAGGTCTTATGGCGACGATGGGATAGGAAAGGCCTAGGAGTTGGAAGGAAGTGGCCGTGGCCTTAATTAAGGTACAGCCCCAGCATTTGCCTGGTGTGAAAATGGGAAACCACGGAAAACCATTTTCAGGGCTGCCGATAGTGGGTTTCGAACCAACTATCGCCCGGATGCAAGCTCACAGCCGCGCGCCTCTACGAGCACGGCCAACTCGCCCGGTAAGAGGTCATTTAACCAGTCAATTTGTTACGAGATATTTTTAAATGTTCATGAGCAATATCAGTAGTAATTTAGTAAGTACTTGGTTACAGTAAAACCTGCCTTCAATACATTTCCACAAGGTCGGAAAATGTATGTAAATTTTCTTGGCGGCAAAGAAAAATGCCTACGAGAGGGGATAGAGATTACAAAAGAGGATGCGCCATCTAATTAATTAATGTTATTTGCTTTACGTCCCACTAACTACTTTTACGGTCTTCGGAGACGCCGAGGTTCCGGAATTTAGTCCCGCAGGAGTTCTTTTACGTGCCAGTAAATCTACCGACACGGGGCAGTCGTATTTGAGCACCTTCAAATACCACCGGACTGAGCCAGGATCGAACCTGCCAAGTTGGGGTCAGAAGACCAGCGCCTTAACCGTCTGAGCCACTCAGCCCGGCGATGCACCATCTTGAAGTCACCCCGCATTGAATCATTTGAACTCGAGAGAGGACGTCATACTGTTGGGGAACTTATCCGCGATTAACAGACTAAGTCCAGCAGAAAAATATTCTGGTCGATGTGGCTGGAGTATTGCCTCCAAGTGGAGATAGTTTTTGTTCGTTAGAGAGTCTTAATAAGATGTAAAGACGGTCATATCTATGCCGCAGTAGTATTAGTGAAGTTTTAATAATATTGTGTTGTAAAAAGTATTTCGTGTGCGGTCGACATTACAAACAGTCGAGTTCGGTCCGCGAAAATATCGAGTGAAGGGCTTTTCTTTATTTTTTGTGCCTTTATTCCAGGAAAGTAACGATGAATAAAATAAGATGTGAAGCCAGAAGTGTTGAAATGGCAAGATAAATACCGGAAGGTTGCTGGTGAATTAACGGGGGGAAGCTGACGTACTGTTAACGTAGGTGAACTATCACCGTAACCACCTACTGTATGTAATTGTTTCATGATGTCACCACTTATATATTCGTTTATGTTGTTGTGACGCAGTTTGGTCACCCATTTATGTCGTGAAATGTCAGAAATATGAAGAAAGTTCATTTGCTTTTAGGCTTAGATAAATTTTTAAATTTTTACGAGTATCGTGTGATGTGTTAAAAATAGTCAATTTGATGGTTAAGAAACGATTTAATGTCTGGAGTAGATTATCATTTCCGTGCGTTTATTTTGTTCTGTATTTGTGGCGTCAAGTTAAGATTTTCAATCTGATGTAAAATTTTCTGTTTGAAATTATGACGAAATTTGCGTAAGAAATCCGTGGTTACCCGTTTTCAATCGATTGTAGGCGTGCTGTCATGTTGAGCAATGTAAAGTTTTATTAAGGAGAGGTACGAGACGAGATCGATGAATATCTGTTACGAAGTGTTTGCTATTTCTATGTCCGTTTAAACTGTGCATAACTGACAATAAATAACAGTAAATTTTGTGAGTCATTTTTGTGAAGTCCAGTTCAGAAATACGAGGTCACGTTATGCGGAGATATTTCATTATCAGATTATTTTGTGTGGTTGTGCATTGTGGATTCTAAGGATTATATTCCATTTTCATATCGTCGAGATTTGTCGTGTTTTGAAGCAAGTGGTTTAAGTCTTGTTAAGATGTGAGTTGAGGTAGGATTTTCGTGAATCAGGTAGTTGGAAGCCTGTAATTATGCCGGGAGATTCTGTGTGAACCCGAATAATGTATTTGAGTAATGCTTAGAGATGGAAATTGGGTGGATTCCGCGTAAAAATGTAGATTCGCGATATGTATGAATATTGCGTGACATTTTAAAGTAAATCTCTGTGAACAATCTGTTTGGGCCAGGAATGTCGTATTTGTAATTTCATCAGCGAGATCGATTATTTCATTCTTTTAAGACCAGTTAAACGTGAATATGACAGATGTTTCCCGTCGAAGCTATGCCAGCAAAGGGGTAGCTCGTTCCGCTAGGCAGCTGATCGGGGAGTTCGCCACTTGGGAGATAACGGTATCTTCGTTGTTTGTCGACGTGTTAAAAATCAGAGTGTATTCTTTAGAAGGAAGTTCGTAACTTTGCAAGAAACTAATTAAAATTTTCATAAATGAGTAATGCGTAACGTTATTAGATCGCATTCTCTAATATCACCTCGTTTAACATAGATCTGGACGTATATTTGAAACGACGGAAGTTAGATTATAATGAGCGAATTTAACCATTTCCAGGGTGTCCACAGTAGAGTATTGTGGTAGTTATTCATTTATTTTTGAGGGATGCACAAAGCCTTATTTAAATGTCGTGATGGGAGGTGACATAGTGTTGGCTTATAATACGTAGAGTTTTACTTATGCAGATTTTGAGTACTTAATAATTACGGTATCCAAGTGTTAATAATTGCCAGTGTTAAATTACACTTATGATGACGTCATGAAATAAATATAATGATGGACAGGAATAAACTGTATTCTTTTCTAGCTACTACGACGCTAAACATTACAATATAACTACGTCAGAATTTGAGTAGGGACTTCTTAAAGAAACAATTCGACCGCGAAGATAGAATTTGTTGTTAATTAGGATTTATAAAAATTATTTCAATTTATTAAATTATTAAGCTCAATGGAAACCGTATTTGAGAAATAACTTAAAGCCAAGTGATTAACTTGAAAATGTATTCTGGAAATCTTAGTTTATTTTGCTGGGCAAGTTCAATTATTAACGTAACGATTAAGGGGACATGTCCGAATGCAAAGCATTTTACTGCCACAAAGTGTTGTGAGCGTTGTTGTTGTTGTTGTATTATTTGACTTTGATTGATTGAGCATTAAATGTGCTGGGATTATTAAAGTGGAAGCCTTGGCCATCAACTACTTTAACTTAATTGTATATAGCCTTCAGCTTAGAAACTTGGATGGTCATGGAATCATCAACCTCATAGATTGAGGCCATATGCCAATGTAGCATAATTTTCCTCGCGGTCATCATCCACAATGACTAACGTAAATCAGAAAGTTAGATGTCGTTCCGTGACATAGTCGCAGGTCACATCGAATCAATTAAATGTCCATGCCGTACAACCACTGAGTGGCACATACCGATTGGACCGCCTTAATTATACCAAGAGTCCAGAGGTCGTGTTACGAGGACTGGATCATCACGAATCATTATGATGGTACATGTAGTCTCACATGGAAGCCGAATTTAAGGATTTCCAGTCTTTCTTTTCTTCACTCTTAACTTGTGACAATGGTTTCTAGTAAGGATGCGCATCAGGCATTTAAGTCAAAGCTTCTCAAACCAGTAGATCTCTCCTCTGCGTTGTGATTATTGTTGATTATGTTGATCGAACAAGATAAGTTTGAGTATTAATGTTTTTTTTATTTCCCACTTAAATAATTTCTTAAATGAACCACGATTTTTTTAAATAGAATTGATTTTCATTTCGTAGATAGATTACAATTTTACTGAAACCCACCTCTTACCTAAGCAAGTGACGAAGAACCCGTTAACGACCCAAGAGACAGATCTCATGCAGATTGCTAATAGGTAAGAAAGGTAGGTATGGACCTCCAAGGGTACAATATATCATATGATATATAACATATTATATAATTCATTACAAATAAGAAAAGAAAAAAGAAACGAACGTCGTTTGGAATGAATGAATGAATGAATGAATGAATGAATGAATGAATTAATTAATTAATTAATTAATTCATAATAATGGCGTGTGGCCTCTGAAGAGGCCTGGTGCAGGTCTTTCGAGCTGACGCCGTATAAGTGACCTGAGCGTCTATGAGGAGGGGTCCTACCTATGACGATTTCTAATTATGAAGGCGGCACACATACCCCCAGCCCCCAAGCCATCGGAATTAACCAGGTGTCCATTCCAGTCATATAATTGCTGGACATCTTTGCATCGCTTTGCTTATGATACTGATATTGCTCAATACCTGTACTATACCATCGCTCGTTAAGGAGACGAAGTGTGTCTGTGAAAGAAAATTGTTATGATGAATATATCAAAATGAATGCTTTTTGGTTTGTCTCGAATGGACTCATAAACTACTGGACCGATTTCGCTGAAACTTTCACAATATTTTCTCGTTACTCTTGGGGTGATTTAGGAAGTGGTTTGAAGGAAATCCGATGGGTATTTTTTATGATGAGTAATTTTATGTAAAATTAAATTGCAAAGACCCATCAAGATTGGATCGACTTGATGGACAGATTGGATAGCTTACGCTATATCGTGATAGTCCGGTAAGAACTGCTGTATATAGGAGGAAGGGAACACGCCGCCATATTTTATGAAGTAATTTCTTGCTAGGAAGTTCATGACCGTGGCTGCTATTTGTATTGCTATATCCAGTAGATACCCCAGGCACCCTTAGGGATGGGGAACGACGGAGATGAGGTACAAAATAATCGAAAATAGTGTCGACTCCATAGTTCTCGGGGTTGCTGAGATGAATAGTGACACTCCGGCGGTGTTTTTAAAGTCCAAGTTCAGCCCCCTTTTGGAGAGGTTGAGGGGGGGAGTGAAATAGAAATATAATAGAAAATGGTATCGAATCCATAGTTTTCGGGGATGCTAAGATGAATAGTGACACTGCGGATATTTTATCCCTTTGGGGGGGCGGGGGCGAGTGAGATAAAAAATAATCGAAAATAGCGTCGAATCCAACGCTTTGTCGCTGAGATGAATAGTGACAATCCAGATCGTTTTAAGTCCAAGCGCAGCCCCCTTTCGCACATGGGTTGGGAAAGGGTAAAAAAAAAATAGTTCATAATGACAAAGATAATGGACATATGTATGTTACAGCGTAGCTATCAACCATAATTGATACAAGTATGACTTACTATCTGGAAAAAGTACTGTTTGAGACAAGACACCCCTAGAGCCACTAGGGGGAGGGGGTGAAATATATTTAGGCTATACATAAAAACAACCAATAGTAGTGTCGAGTTTGGGACTTCTGGAGCGATTTCAGACAAACTTGGTACACTTATGAGTTATGAGTTATGACTTACTATCAGGAGAAAAACCGCGCGATGGTAGCCATGACAACCTTAGTACGTCTAGGGTTGTGGGTTGGAGGGGGGGAGATATAAAAATGATCCATAGTTTTCGGGATCGCTGAAATGAATAGTGACTCTCTGGATGGAGATGAATACTGACACTCCGGATGATTTATAAGTCCGAAGTTGAGCCTTCTTTCGCATAGGGGGTGAGAAAACTTGAAAAAAAAATTCAAAATGATCGAGATAATGGACGTATGTGTTTATTTTCCAGCATAGCTCTCAACCAAAACGTATATAGACATGACTTACTATCTGGAAAAAATACTGTGGGGGTAAGAGACCCCTAGCCACCTAGGGTAGGGGTGAAATGTAAAAATAATAAAAATTGGCCGATATTTTGTTCAATCTATAGGTTTCGGGGTCGCTGAGATGAACTGTGACACTGGATGTCATTTAAGACGAAGTTCAGTCCCAATCGGCAGTGGGATGGGGGGGAGGGGTGATGTTGAGAACGCGTGAAGAAATTAACATGTCCAAAGTGACCGAATTTAAGAACGTATATGTGTATGTTCTAGCATACCTTTCAACCAAACTTCGCACACACATTACTTACTATCTAGAAGAAATTTCCTGGGTGGTAACACACCCCTAGGGGCAGGGGTGGGGGGTTGAATTATAAAATTGACAGTAAGAAGGGTGAAATCTATATATATATATAATAAGAGTTTTGTCTGTACATTGCTCAGAATTTAAAAAGGATGGTATTTCTGTATCAGTCGTGTTCACAGTAACAAGGAAATGCACTTTTTCATTTTCCGTAATTTCTGTCTGTCTGTATGTATGTACACGCATGACGAGAAAACGGCTGAAGAGAATTTAATAAAAACCGGCATGCAAAGTCGGGGAATTAGTCGCTACAATCTAGGCCATAAATAATTTAATTCACACTGAGTGAAATGATAGTTTAGGGGAAGGCCTAAAATTTAACTTTCAAATATTTATCTTATTACTGGTTGTATCTTAACGAATATCGGTAGGCAAAGTTGGGAAATAATTCGCTACATTCTAGACTATAAATATTTGTGTTCACGCTGAGACAAATGGTAGTTTAGGGGAAGGCCTAACATTTAATTCTCAAATATTTATGTTATTAGTGGTCCTATCTTAATGAAAATCGGTATTCAAAGCCATAGAATAAGTCGCTATAATCTAGGTCATAAATAATTTTATTGACGTCGAGTGAAATGGTAGTTTAGGGGAAGGCTTTACATTTAATTCTCAAATATTGGTATTATTAGTGGCCGTATCGATAAATACTACATAACTGAAGTTATGCAGCATTAAATTTACGATCATTTATGTCTTATACATTGTTACCGTAGCGGCTAAGATCACAGAGATATTCATGAATTTGGATTCTTGCTACTAAGTCCGTGTCACCGTCGAGACACGAGAAAATGGGTAAACAGAATTTAATGAAAACCGGTATGTAAAGTCCAAGAATAAGGAACTACACTCTACGCTATAAATAATTTTATAACACGCCCTAATATCACAGAGTAGAAAAAAAACTAGATGTGAAGGCCTACAATATAGAAAGCCCATAAAATTGATCAATAATACCATTACATTGACCATTGTTTGTTGTGATGTGCTTTGTGTCTTCTGTTGCCACTCATTTATGATAGATAGGATTACTGCTGCGTACCGAGTATTTATAAAAATTTACTTTACGTTGCACCGACACAGATAGGTCTTATGGCGACATGGGATAGGAAAGGGCTAGGAGTGTGAAGGATGCGGCCTTGGCCTTAATTAAGGTACACACCAGCATTTGCCTGGTGTGAAAATGGGAAACCACGGAATAACATCTTCAGCGCTGCCGACAGTGGGGTTCGAATCCACTATCTCCCGGATGGAAGCTCACAGCTGCGCGCCCCTAACCACACGTTCAGCTCGCCCGGGCGTACCGAGTGTAACAGCCTGCCTGAATATTGGCGGGAAGTAGATGGGGAGTTAGATAACTTTTTTCTTTAGCATGCCATTCCTCTGATTCATACATTTTCTGATACTACTGGTACGTAACATACTGGTTCATCCTGGTCATTCCAGCTCTGATACTCTGGACTGTTACATCGGCACCGTGGTACTGTTCGCTACAAGTGAGAAAAGGTAAGGTTTTTCATTTGATCGAGTATTTTATATGATAACATTGTTCTTAATCGCTACATTCCTACTGACGTTTTTGTAATCATCTATGTTGAGTGCAGTTAGGAAAACCACAAAGTCAGTCTTTCTGAGAATCCCGTAGCGAAGCACGGGTACATCAGCTAGTATAAAAATAATAGAGAACGACAAATATTAAAGCACAGTCAATACTTTCTGGGGTCGCTGAAGTGAATAATGACACTCCGGATGTCTTTGAAGTCCAAGTACAGCCCCCATCGGCATGGGAATGAGAAGGGGTGTAAAATAAAATGTCCAAAATGACTGAAATTACAGACGCATGTGCGTTTATTCCAGCAGAGCCCTCATACAAAATTGGTAAACATATGACTATCTGAAAAATATACTGTTGGGACAAAACACTCCTAGAGGAGGGGTGAAATATAAAAAATAATGGAAGAACTGATATTATTTCGAATACATTGTTTACGAGGTCGCAGATGGTCTGGATGGTTAAGTCATATTTCAGCCACAATTGGTATGGAGGTTGAGAGGTGGTGAAAATGAATGTAAAAATTACCGAGTTTATGGATATATGTGGGTGTGTTCTAAAATAGCTCTCAACGAAACTCGATACACATATGACTTACCATCTGAAAAAAATACCTATGGGGATAGAACATACAAAGCCCTACTGAGGGTCGGGAATCGGAGGGGAAGACATGTAAAAATAATTGTGAATAACCGATATTAATGTCTAATCTTTTGTTTACGTGTCGCTGAGACGAATTTTGACGATCTCCATTGAGACGGGAGTTGATAGGGACTTCAAAGTTAATGGTCTAAAATGACCGAGATTAGTGTTGAATCCACTGATTTTGCGGTCGCAATGCTCATTGGTGACAGTATCAATGACAGTTGAGGTCGTGCACATCATATCTATAGCACGACGGTTAAATACATACAATTATCACATATTACCTTTTTGGAAGGATTAAATACTTCCCCGTCAATTGGAACTTCCACAAGTACATAGCTTTACTCGAAAATTAAGTACACTAAAACTTGAAATAATAGTTCGTTAAGTATCAATCTATGTCTCAAAAAGTAATACCATAAAAATTCACTTCATATACTTGTATAACTAACTGGAAATACAAATCTTAATGGTGAACATAAAAAAAAACGGGCAACGCCGGATACTATTTTGAATGTAGAAAGAACTCGATTTATCAAGCCAGCTTCGAGTTACCGACAATAACCGATGCTAAACATACTGAAATCAGTGAGAATGAGTCATCCCTCATTGCGCGTACAGGGCTGTAAGAGGAAACCTGAAGCAATTTCTATTCCAAGTGTTAGGTTGAAAGGAAATCATTAATAGAAGAGAGTATTGTTATTCACTGTTCTAGTATTTCATAAGAAGCGTAAGAATCAATATAGCAGACTGAATAAACACTCAACAGCAAGCCATTATGATGGCGGAATATTCTCCCATCCGAGGGAAAAACAGGCACAGAAATTAATCAGCCGTCCAAAGAGGCCTTTGTGTGAAGCATTCATTGTATACATTATCATTTTAATATAATAATAATAATAATAATAATAATAATAATAATAATAATAATAATAATAATAATAATAATAATAATAATAATAATAATAATAATACTGGGTGGGTTAGCCGTGCGGTTAGGGGCGCGCGGCTATGAGCTTGCATCCGGGAGATAGTGGGTTAGAATCCCACTGTCTGCATCCCTGAATATGGTTTTCCGTGGTTTCCCATTTTCACACCAGGCAAATGCTGGGGGCTGTGCCTTCATTAAGGCCATGGCCACTTTCTTCCAACTCCGAGGTCTTTCCTATCTCATCGTCGCCATAAGACCCACCTGTGTCGGTGAGACGTAAAGCCACTAGCAAATAATAATAATAATAATAATAATAATAATAATAATAATAATAATAATAATAATAATAATAATGACGTATGACCTCCGTAGTTTCTTCGAGTTGAAGTACATAGGCGAACTGCGCGTTTGGGAGGATGAGGCCCTGCATATGACGAATTATTATGTTATAGACTGTACATACAACCAGCCCCCGAACCATGGGGATTAACTAATAAAGGTTAAAATCCCCCATCCGGCCAGGAATTGAACCCAGGGCCCCTTGAAACAAAGGGCTGCACGCAAACCATTTAGCCAGCGAGCCGGACATTGTGGTGGTGATTGTTATTTTAGTCTTATAGACTTGTTCTTTTACCTTTGTGCTGTGTAATCGGCTGGAGGTGAGGTACCACGATTCAAACAGCAAAATATAATAATCGAATATATACTAATATTCCCCGGGACTGCCTCAGCAATTAATGAATGGTAAAAATATTTTACTGACTAACTGGCATTGCTTCAGCTTACTTGTGTCAGGCTCCTTACGTTCACTTTCTGAAACCGACCTCGCCTGGTCAACTTTTGTTCTCGTCCTGCCTGAACAACGTCTAGGGAGTCTTTTTCTTGCGCTTCGTAGCCATTCCCCTTCTTCATTGTTCGAAGGGGATTTTCACTTCGGATTATAGTTAAAAGTGGATGTTTATCAAGTTGTACTGCCCCCTATTTAAAACAATCTCACCACACTCACTGTTTAATTTGAAATACGAATTCAGATGGAGCGAAAATTTAAGCGTGGAATCATGACCGACATGTCCTATCACTCACACGACAACAACATACAGTAGCCAGCATTTAATATCAAATCAAATTACATTTGGAAATCACCGTCATAAGTATGAGTAGACGGTCTTAAAGTGTTGCGGGGGGAAACAAATTGTAAATAGATAACGCGCTAAATATACACGGGTTGTATATACAGGGGGATCTAAATTCTCACTATACATCTCTAAGCTTATAGACTGTACCTGGGATATTAGATTTTGAAGAGTAAGATATGTCCAGAGATGTGTAATCTAGAAAACTAGATCCAATCAATTTTTTCACTCTTCTTCAGCATGGGAGGCATCTCATTTTGAAGACGCAGAAGTACGTCACTAAGCAAGTAGCTGTGCGGTTTAGTTCACGTGCTAACAGCTTGCGTTCGGGAGACAATGGATTCGAAACCCACTGTCGTCAGTCCTGAAGATGGTTTTCTGTCGTTTCCCATTTTCACACCAGGCAAATGCTGGGGCTGTACCTTAATTAAGGCCACGGTCGCTTCCTCTCCAGTCCTAGCCATTCCTATCCCATCGTCGCCATAAGACCTATCTGCGTCGGTGAGGCGTAAAGCAGATCGTAAAGAAAAATAATTCTTACGTCGTACTATGGTCACACAGCTTTACGTGTTATCTGTTTACCAACCGACTTTCCATTAAAAATTCAGTTGCCATTCAGTCGCTGACGAATAGTGAGCGGTACAGTCCGGAGGCGGTTCGTTTCCGTACATGGGTCCCTATTCAACACTTAATGTACCAGCCTGCAGAGGTCTGTAGTATGAATTTGGAATAAACCCCTATAGAAATGGAGGTATGAAAGTAATAACTTGATTTTAAGAGAACAGTAATCCACTTTTTGGAATACAGAATCACAGGGAATCGTAAATTAAATAAGAGTCCTTCAAGTTCCTCATCATTCAGCGTCTTTCTAAAATTCCTTCTAAACGGTAGCATGACGAACTTTTAGTGCATGTTCAAGATCCATTACTATTTTTGAATGTTTTATTCTCTTCTGATATCACAACGTATCGTTAATTTAACTCCTAGTTCTAAACCTGTCTGATCTCAGCTGGAGTACAAGATTTTAACGGTAAACGATTCCTTTCCTTGGATCGGATACCGGGTGTTTGTGCTGTCTCTAACTCACACACCACATGCACAGTACTATCCTCCGTCAAAGTTGAACGAAATGTTTCATACACAGCAAACCTCGCCTACCCCAAGTAGAAGGTCTGCATACAGCTCCCATAGCTACACGATATCACGACTGCATTCGTGGGAAAGCAAGTATGCGTATTGTTTTACGTGAGTGTTGATATCCTCATTGTAGTAGGTTCGAACATGACTGTTGGCAGTTCTAAAGATGGTTTTCTATGGTTTCCTATAATGATAAAAAGCAAACTCTGGGGCAATACTTTAATTAAGTCCATGGTAGCTTCCCCACCCAGTTCTAACCCTGTCCGACTCCATTATCACCAGAAGAACAGTTTCAAACAAATTTACAGTATTAAACAAAGTAGGAATGGATGTACAGCAATAATGGAGAATACCAAGCACAGTTCTGTACTTACTGGGAAAGTGGAAAGAGTAAAATTGCCTACAGTATTATAAGAAACAAATTACAAAATCAGTGTTTTCATTTCAAAATTCCATGTGATGTCGGTAAGAAACAAGCAACTAAATCACTCAGGTATCTATTTTCTCTTTCTTTCCTGATCAGTTTATCCTCCAGGGTTGGTTCTCCCTCGGACTCAGCGAGGGATCCCACCACTACCGCTTCAAGGACAGTGTCCTGGAGCGTTAGACTTTGCGTCGGGGGATACAACTGATGAAGAGGACTAGTACCTCGCCCAGGCTATCATGAAGAGGGACCTTCTGCGGAGATGGTAAGATTGAAAAAGATACACAAGGAAGAGGGAAGGAAGCGGCCGTGGCCTTAGGTTAGGTACCATCCCGGCATTTGCCTGGTGGATAAGTGGGAAACCACAGAAAACTACTTCGAGGATGACTGAGGTGGGAATCGAATTTTCCTCTAATCAGTTGACCTTCCGAGGCTTAGTGGAGCTCATTCCAGCCCTCGTACCACTTTTCAAATTTCTTGATAGAGCCGAGTATCAAACACGGTGGTAGCAGCTAATAACACCAACCACTACATCACAGAGGCTGACCACTCAGGTATCACGCTTGCTTACTGTATATGGGTTCGTAAACAAGGGCTATGCCTACCTGGACCAGAATTCGGACCTCTGAACTCTGAAGACTAATTTATTAATGCTATCGCAAAGAGAGCATTAAGACTCTTGCTGCAGAAGTAGGGTACTACAGACCGTAAACATGGAAGCAACACCATGAGTGGTGAGAAATGATAAAGAATATACTGCAGCAATATTCCCTGACATTAACACGTACATTATTCCACCCTTCTCTCCGCGGAATGATATGCTTTTATGATCCCACAGAAGAAGAGCTAAGAGTTAATTAACAGCTGGTTAATAAAGCAATTAAGCAAGCTTCCTGTGCTAGGAAGAAGTTACTAGCTGCAAAAAGGGGCGAGGACTGAAACGTGTTAAAATGTTGCAAACAATCGCGCTTTCATGTTTCAACAACTCACTTCACTACTGTGGATAATGGACAGCTATGACTGGAAACCACCCACAGGAAATGCTCCTTTCTTATAAATATCATAGAATTTGTAAAAGCGTACGAGCTAGTACTGATTCTGAAATCAACGATCACAAATTCTTAATTCGTAAAACAAAACAAACAATAATGTAATCTTGTAGTTTTAATAATTATATTATTTGGACCTCTCAACTCTGCTACGGTTTTTGTAAACACCAATATGTCATGATTTTGTCTTGCAGGAATTCTTTTACCAGCCGACTTGTGTAGTTGAGCACCTTCAAATACCACCGGACTGAGCCGGATCGAATCCGGCAGCTTGAGGTCAGAAAGCCAGAGTTCTAGTGGCTGAGCTACTCAGCCCGGTGCTTGTACTTTTATGAAACTGTTGATTTAGTTAGCATAATTACGACACCTCTCGTTTTACGTGTAATCAGAACCGCGAGACTTTTTATTTCCAAAATCCCACGGCTTCAAATCACGGCTTCCTTTGCGGGAAGCCAGTGGCTATGTCAGTCGGCTATCAATATCGCTGTTCATTAAAAGTGATCGACCATTGGTGTTATGTTGTGTGTAACATTACAGAATGTCAGAAAAATCACCCAAAAGGCCTTTACTTCGCTTTCCCAGCGGAATCTACGACAGTTGTAATAATTCTGAATAATTATAAAGACGTGTTACTGTTATTAGTCGAAGAAAATTAACAAATGAAACCTTATGGCGTTACTAAACTGGTCAAAGTTTCTTCTTTTTCTTTCAGAACATCCAGATTTTCAGGGAATTTGTATCGCATCCCTCGTAAAACTATCGTAACTTGCCCAACTCTACCCAAGTAGACAAAACATCATTAACATCATTATCAATATCTCTATGATAATAACAATAATATTAAAGGAAAACTTCAGTGAAACACAGTTTGCACATTCTGGGTGCTAGAGACAGACAGGTGTCTATTCAAATTTGAGTTCAAATTTGAGTTTAAATATATTTTTAACCAACAACAAACCGTATTTTGCTTGTTTCATCGGTTATGAAAATATTTTGAGAGCCTTAAACTGATAGTCTTGCACATCACCTGGAATATATTGGGCTTGGTGGTAAATAGACATAACAAGGAAGCTGTGGTGGAATCAGACAACACACATCAAATCTGGATACCACGTTACTGAAGAGATCAAGATCTCTCTCCAATCCTTTTATCCTATCCTCTAAAGCTATTTTCCGATTACGCTTTATAATTCCTGCTTTCTTTCTCAAATGAAATAATGTGATCCGTAAAACTATGATGATGCTTGTTATATAAATGAGCCTGACATCTAGGTTTTCGCCCCACCGTAAGCATATTCTCTTCGTCCAATATATAACATATAACAGGCTGAGGTTTTGTCTAAGGTTAGAATAATACACGAAAAACGTAAAGTACAACAGTTTGGTGACCAATGATTTCATATAACAATTTCACAACGGCACAGCGGAAACCCCACTATCCACATCTAGAAAGAGATAATCGACTGACTGGATCAGGAGATCTCACTGGAGGTAGTATCTACTAGAATGTGAGCTCCTACATTATGTTACTGAAAATTAATAATCCAGTATAGAAATATGCGACGATTCATAGGGCTCTGAACCGTACAACGCTTCAAGCCGGACATAGGCATCCAATTGACAGGAGGAATAAATGAGAAGTAGAGGGTTGACTAACATCTAGCTGGCTCGCTACGATGAGGCAAGTGAACTTGATGCAAACACAGCTCAGAAAGATTTACAACTTGTGACTATCTTCAGTATGAACAAAACTCTCTCATATACGTATACGGTCGCCTTTTCGAGAATCTGGTGACAATATATTATACACACTACATTGATAATAGGTTGAGTAGAAAATGGGTTACGTGTTCATCTTCTGTGCCACTGTCACTGACATCTCACCAAGGTGGCTACGCTTTGAATCCTGGACAAATCATGTGGGAATGTTGAAACAAAAAGCCATGACCTTGTGGTTATAATAAAATAATAAAGATTTTACTGCAGCCAATGGCCATTAAAATATGTTTACATGACTAATTACATCAAACAATTTGGTTAGACCCATCTGTCTTTTAGTATACGTCACAACATGATATAAGTCGCAATTCTTCTCAAACAGTACACATATACATTCCTTTCTCGGGGTGTGAAAAGTTTTGTTAGCACACACACGATGATGAAAACCGTGTGTTGCTAATCTAGTCACTATGTGGCTGAGTTCATAGTCTGCCTTCATCCAATCCGTACTGGTCATAGCCTCTGTGGTGTAAAATGTTTCCCATATATCTCCCTTCTTGGTTTGCAGCTCTGTTTGTAACTGGTTGAATGTATCTGTAGACGGCAATATTAGTTTGCGACGTAGTTCCTCTGTATAGAAGAGTTCTCTTGTCAGCTCGTAACATAGTCTTGAAGGAGTGAATTTGGACAAACATAATACCTTTTTCATTTTTACACTTGCAATGTCTCGAATATTTCCTTTAGTGAGATGTTCCCATATCAATTCTAGTCCGTACGTCATTATCGGTGATATTTTTGCATGGAACAATTTCATAGCGACTTCAACCGAAAGTTTGCGTAAGATCAAGATGTCATTCATTGCTATTACGGCCGCAGCCACAACCTTGTGGTTATAAATGCACGTTAAACTGGAGGTTGTGATCACATGTTAACAATCACTTAAAACGTTCAACTTGTTTGCTTGCTTACCAGCTGTGGATGAAGTTACGAGAGTGGATCTCTCCTTCTTTCCTTGTTAAACCGATTCCTGCACAGTGAAGTAAAAAATACATTCACAGGATAGTTCTCCACTTTGAGCACCTCTTATCCACTGTTGACGTGGTAAGTTTGCCAGTGGTGTAGCCATACTAAAGCACCGGATCCAGTAAACAACACTGGGCGTGGTGACAACTTGCGTTGCAGAGAGCTCATGGCCCGCAGAGGAGTGACAGGTAACTAGCGACCTCCCGAAAGTAAACTCGGGCTTAGAGTACCCTGAGAATAGCTCTTGCTTATTCGGGGATAGAGAGAAGTGGTGGAGAGGGATGGCCTGACTAGTTCTCCAGCGGATGAGGGTCTAGCTTTGACTTTTCTTTGTTTCCTGTTGGAGCCCTTCCATTCTTTTTTGAATACGTAGACATCCTCCATCTAAGGGTTTAATCAAAGTACACGGAGTTATTCAAAGAGCGCATCGAAACAAACCCGCATGAAGAGTAAATGAGGAATGGCACATCAGTAGTTAATTCCCAACCAAGTTTAAACCGATCAGTTGTGCATGCTTTTTATGCGAGACGGCATTTAGATTTTGAAATATCAGTTAATTCTGTTTTATTAATATGTCGAAAATTATGTGTACAATAGAGCAAATGATTCACAGTTATGACAAAGAGCAGTCTACAAAGCCTTAAAAAAGAAGATTTCATAACTATACGTCACACTAATGTTAAGACTAAGTGAATCAGTTCGAAAATCAGAATTCTCATCTTTAGCCTGTTCCAATTTCACACTAGCCCATACTTAGCGTACAGTTTTCCGGGAACCCTGGGAAAGATAAGGACTAAGTCAGCGAACAGCGAGGGAAGCGGCTATCGCCTTTTTTATGGTACAGTACCAGTATATTCCTTATCTAAAAGTGAAAAATCACGGCAAAAATCTTCAGGGCTGCCACTTAAGAACCCAGAATCTCTCAAAGCAAGCTTACAGGTTCATCTCCATGCCACATACTTGAAGTCTTAATTGAGCGTTAAACTCTGTGCTTCCAAGCAGTGAGTATGGAAATAACCGACCGCACATTTCCTCAATCAAAATGCATAACCTCCTGCACGTGATTTGGAATCCAGGTTCGATATTCACTATTCTCACGTAATTACCAAACGTTTCTAGACCAGCTCGTTGTGGCTTATGATCACAATTCGATTCTGGTCGGAAGCGAGAAAGGCCTACGCCTAATTGGCGACGTACAAGCTTTCTATGATAGCTTATGCTGGAGTTGTTGGAGATAAACCAGCTTTCAGATTAAGGATTCAACATACGTACATTATTATTATTATTATTATTATTATTATTATTATTATTATTATTATTATTATTATTATTATTTCAATATAAATGTTTACATTTTCTCACTTTCTCTTTAATCATTTTTCGTTCCATTTGATGGTAGTATATTTTGATCCCTGCTTAATTTTAATTTTATATTCGTGATTTGCTCATTTTCTTTTAAATACCTTACGCCATTATTCCTTGTGGTGCTGTAATACTAAATTTCTCTACACAAGCCTTGAAATGGAGACAAGAGAAGGAACGTCGCTAGTATCTAATTGCAGGTTGGGGAGCTGGGAGGGAAAGGTAGGGGCCCTCATTCTCATCCTGTCTGCAGCCAATCAGCAGTGCTGCTGATCGGGCTCATTACCGCAGAGAGTACATATAGGGTTTCAATCACGTGACAGACAGCGGCCGAGAGCAACATTCCCCAACTACAGGCTGTACACATCTCTACCACACCCAAGAGCACCAAGAGATTCCGTTCACTTTTTCACTGTACACATTGTATTTATACAGTTTTCTTGGCTAGGAAATCTGTAGATATTATAGAACTAGTTGTATCCACCCGTTCTGACCGGTTCAAACAAAGGTATAGTTACAATAAACGAAATATTCGAGAAATAAGTATTCGTTTTATGTTGCCTATTCTAAGGGCTAAAGGCAACATGGTTAGCATCCGTCATTATTTGAATTTCACTGCTCGAAACAATGTAACAAAGGAGATTGATATACACAAAGGAAAATAATAGACAAATGATACACAAGTGATACACAGATGATACTTTTCCGTTTATGGCATTCTGAATTTAAGGTGCTTACATGTGAAACCAATATCCTAGATTTTAGACATTTGGAGCCGATCTATTTAATATAATTCTCTTCTGTACACCACATTCGTCGTTCTGTTACCATGAGCACAAACAATGAGTAATTTGCAGAGTATGCGGCTGTTAACTAGGTGAGCAACAGGTTGACCTGAGGTTATGTCCTGCAACTCTCAGTGCCCAGGAGCGAGTATGCGTGCTGCTAATTTATTATAACTAAAAAAGTACGGAGCGTGTTTCCTTACTTACTGGGGGCAAAGTTGGCCGAGCGTAGAGATAACCACTCTACCCCACTAAGTGCCTAAGCCTTTACCTTTCACCCCTCCAAGAGTCTTCATGGCCTGTATGGAGTTGGATTTACTTTTGACTTTGAATTATAGTACAACAAAGTGTGCTGCAAGACACAGACCTATTCCCATTCCTTGGTAGCCTTATCTGCAATAATGGGGACGTAGATGCAGATAGTAGCAGCAGAATTGAGAAAGCTTCTGCAATCTTCCAGTGGGTGCGAAGCGTGTGATTGTTAGAGTCCATTAATACGCCCATAAAGCTCGGACTCTATTCCTCCATCATCCTACCTACGGCTATATATGGATGTGAGACTTGGAAAATGTCAGTAAAAAGCTCACTGTTTTTCATCGACGGTGCTTGAGACGTATTGTACACAAAAGTTATCGTGACCACATTACATATGATGCAGTGCTGGAAAGGAGTCGTCTGCATGGCCTTCATAAAATACCAGAAGAAGGTAGAACATTTGCGGGGTAAGTTTTAGGCATGGGCAATGAGAAACCTCCCAAAACAGCACGGTTGCCGGATGGATATTGTAATAGGTGAAGACCACGTAATACCGGGACGCTTCCTTCCCACTCCTAGGTCTTTCCTATCCCATCGTCATCATAAGACCTATCTGTGTCGGTGCGACGTAAAGCGAATTGTAAGTATTTATTACTCTAAAGAAACAATGATCCTATCTTTAATAATTTGTTCATAAAATTCCTTTAAAATTTGGGTGTCGGAAATATACTATATTTCATATAATGAAAACTGTTGAACAGAGGAAGTTAATATTGTCCAGAAATCACTTTACTTTTCTAAGATATTACTTCAAAATTGCTGTTCGATTTCATATGAAATGCCCCACACAGAAGTTATAACATATTTTGAGCCCAGATTCTGTTTTCAGTTCAGTTCAGTGATACTTTCCATGCGTAAACCGTCACTATGCATAATGCACATGAATATATTTCGATATCGGATAATGGCATTCACAGGGCTGCTAACAGTATTTTCCATACATCCTAACATCCATCGAAACTAGGTGAACGTGAGTCCTGGTAATCGCAGATAGAGAAAGCTATTTAGGGCCTTGTGTGTTTTTCAACAGGCTATTGCAGGTATAATTAGGAAAACTGCTCCAACACTGAGAAGCAATTATTGTACTTCATTCGTTTAAACAACAGGACATTGCACAACAGTGTTCGATACACGCTGGCCCAGACCACATTCAGTCATAAAGCGGCTATCAACAGGGGCATTAAACACACATATAAGGTAAACTTAATATTTTGTGTAGCAATGAAATGGACCACGGACGAGAAATACATCACAGTCTTATATATTTAATCCTGTAGATGTGAACGTGAATTTAAACCTGGAGCATATAGAGGTGCGTGTTGATGACAGACATGTAGTTACGGCGCGGCGGTGTGCTTGTTACTCAAGTTGAGAATTGTTCCAGTTCACATGCTTATTATAGTTAGTTGACGGTAGCGAATGTAGCTCTAAGCTTCCACATTGGTAATTGCGGATTCAAACCCGTCCGTCGGCAGCACTGGACAAGACTCTCCGGGATTTCCTATTTTTTTTACAGCATTCAAGTACCGTGATTCTTGACGTCATAAGTGATTCCTTTACCTTCCTAGACCTTTCCCGTTTCAACATCGCTAAAAATCTGTATTTCCCAAAAAACAAAATGCTAATATGAGCCCAAGTTGTTCTGTTTTAAACATAATCACTTCTAATCTTTCAGACAATTTCTACAATGAGATTCACAGTTCATACTTTCCTGATAATTATCCTTACAAAAGTGACACATCAGTGGGCTGAGTGGCTCTGACAGTAGAGTTCTGGTCTTCTTAGCCTAGGAATTCGATCCCTCACTTGAAGAGGGACCTAGGACTAGGAGATTAAATCTCTCTTCCCATCCAAGTTCAAACAATCCAGTTGTGTACATGCATGCACAGAAATGGTGTTCCTATGTAAACAAAGCATGGCGTCCCCTCACCTGCTCGCTTACCGCATTGCTGCATATAGACAGCCCGCTAAAAGACTTTGTTGTGATTAAAATGGGCTCAGTAGGAAAACCACTCTGATAAGTTCAGTATCAAGATGTAAAGGAGATTTGATACTAGTTCGGAATATTTTATAGCTGCATCATTTCGGGTCGTAATTTGAAAACATCATTTACTGGTTCTTAACTCTGTTCTAGATTTTACTGAAGATATAGCATCGTAATTTACCAGTTCGGGTAAAGAATTGCGATAAATTCTATAAAACAGAAAATGAATATATTAAAATAAGATTTTGATGTATAAATAATTCATCATCCTCGTTTTTCCTTACGCAGCTCCTGCCGGGTTGGAGCACGTATGGCACTTCTCTGCCTTGCTCTCTCCTTCACCATTCCGCCTCCGACATTTTATCCCAGACCAGATTCACTTTACTTGTACTCCTCTTCATTGAATCGATCCACCTCGATATTGGTATCCCTCTTGCTCTTTAAAATAGTTTGGCTATAATATTATAACTATAATTATTCTAATTGTGTAATTATTTCTTCATTAAAGTAACTGTAAATACACAATGCATAACTCTGAATGTGCTGTTTTTATCTCAAAACATGCAAAATAATGCTATTATTAGAACATCTGAACATAAGTATTATACATTTGTACAAAAGTGTCTTATAATCGATAATATGAACCTATGACATCTTTCTACGGTATTTTAATTAACATAATGCACTGACCATATTTAAACAGAATCGGAAAGTTTTAATGAGAACAAAAAAATTGAAATTAACACAAAACTAATTGTGAAATGGGTATTAAATAAACAGTTGTGCTAAATACTGACTTTACAATAAGTGTAAGTGACGAGTTCCTCCTACCTTCCAGAACATTAATAATCTGTCCATGTCCCATTCCTGTTTATCACTTGCTCCAGCCGCGTGAGAATGGAATCTATGACATGCTGGAAAAGTCTGGTTTATTCCTAAGATTCGCCAGAACTCGATGCATGTGCATTAATAGAGCCTCGGTTCACATGTGATAACATAGGAGCCATATTACAATGTTACAGTACAGTATAACAAAATCTGGGCCACTACGGAATCAGAATAGCAATACACATAATGTGGCTTCAGCACTACCCCTTCACTGCCTTACCCTCATCAGTGCTGGAGTGGGGCAGTGCTCAATATTTATGTTGGGGGCACCATTTTTGTGCATGGGTGTATGCTTCCTCTCTGGCAGTGGATTTGGTTTCTGAATTGGTTGAGTTACATAACTGTCACTTTTTTGCCTTCAGATATTGTTAATTACAATGTGAGGAATACGGGTACACAGAAAACATTATTCTCAAAACTTACAAAATAACGTTTCATTACTTTACCTTCAATAATAATGCTGGGCTGTGTAGCCCACACGATAAAATGCTCTAATTCTGAGCCCGTTCTGGTGGTTAGATTCAACCACAAACCTATTATATTTCAAGGTGCTCACATACGCTGATTTCATATCGGCACGTGAGCGAAATCCGGAGGGACAAAATTTATGTATCAAGGTCTGTTCTAACACAGTAAAAATAGTTAGTGGGATGTGAAAGGAATAACATTATTATTGTTATTTATTTAGAAATATAAAAATCATAGAACATGACAAACGATGTCATGATTATAGCCACGAGACCTGTTTTATGTTAAATCATAGGGACAGGACATTACTTTTCAACAACCCAAGATGTAATGGCTAGGATTCGAACCACAGCCGCATTGATAACTGACAATACCACCCCCGCTATCACGACCACCTCCACATATTACAGGTCGGAAGAAACCCCATAGGGGAGAAGGATCTTTATATGGGCCAATGTAATCGATAATTACTAACATCGTACTGTATTATCGTGGCCTGGGTGCACGAGGTCGGCACATCTCGAGCGTACAGTAATAAGAATAAACGCAGAGCGGTGGAAGTGACTCATACATACCACTTAAGAGAGGGCTTATTCCTTATTCTGCGAGAGTAGTCTACTCATATTTTATCATGAGTGAACAGCTTACTGGGCACAGGCTGAGTACATTTCTCATGACAGCCATCTAGCATGACACGATATCGGAAGTCTTCAATAAAGAAAACTTGGCTTACTATATTTTTTAAATTCAATTCAGTTCAGCTTCCCTGTACGGAAGGCTACCAAAACTATGTTACTTTGGACGGCAGAATGATGCAAAAAGCAAAGCCGCATCTGTGAATGTATGGTTTCCATGTTTTGGGGCATCAAAATTTGGCAACGCCTTGAGGGTGTGCGTTACAGATTTTGTCGAGAAACATCTAACAACCCAACTACAGCACCATAACGTGCATTAAATTTATTGTTCTAAATCTTATAGAAGAACGTTTCATTACTTTACCTTCAATAATAATGCTGGGCTGTGTGCCTCAGACGATGGAGCGCTGATATTCTGAGCCCATCTTGGCGGAGCTATTAAGCCCGACAGCACAAAACTGAGCTGAGGACCCCCGATTAAGTGGTCCAGAAAAATAAGTATTGAAACAAATATGAGACGATCAAAACCACAATGTATACTTAAAGAACTATACATCGATGAGCCATTACATTATGACCACCTACCTAGTACGATATTTTGACCGCGGAAGATATCCTGGGGTATTTGGTACTACAAGCACGACAAAAGGTCCACCAGTTGGCCTACACTGCTGGTCGGTGGTGATGTACGTATAGCACGAACCCCGTTCTCCAACTTGAACCACAAATGTTCAATGGAGTTCGTATTGGGGCTATTTGCGGGCCGTGATATTCAAGCAAATTTAGTAACATGTCCCTGAAACCAGTTCTTCACAATCCTACCAGTCTGGCATGGCGCATTGTCCTCTTTGAAGTGCCCGTCACCGTCAGGGAACATTGTTGATATAAACGGATGGACTTCGTTTTCAGTATACTGACGTCCAAATACCGGATAGCTGTTAGGGATTATTGTACGGGAATAACAGGTCCCAGTATGTCCCATGAAAATATCACGCAAGTCATCACACCACCTTCACAAGCCTGCCTCCGCAACCACGTGCCACATCCTCCGATGGAAATCTGCATACACGCGCTCGGCCGTCGACGTGATGAATCATGAATCTGGATTCATCGGACCAGATGGCCTCTTCCAATCATCCACTGTCCAGTGCTTTCTACGGACTGCAGTCAGCATAGAGGTACGAATTGGTCATCGACTCCACGGTCCCATGTGCCGCAGTGTTCAATGAACTGGATGAACTGCGTGCTTGGAAACATTGGCCTGTTCGTCACCGTTGTCTGTTGTGTCTCTAACTATGGCCCCGTGGTCGCTCCGAAAAATTCGTGACAGCGTCCGCTGGCCTCTGGCATCAATAAGCCGTTGTCGATGCACGGTTGGACGACGCGTCGTTTTTTCCATCACTGCACTACATTCGATACGTGCTCACAACAGCAGCCCACAAGCCACGCCATTTCAGAGATGCTGGTAATTTTTCTCCTAACGAACGTGGAGAGATCGGCCACTTTTCCCGCTCTGATGCCGAAAATGATACCAACAGCAAGCCTGTAGACCTGTCCTGCATACACCATGCTACCAGCATGTGACGTGTTACTCTTCCCGCTCCAGACGCGCTAAATATCTCTGGATTGGAGTGGACATAATTCAATGGCTCATCGGTGTATATAGCTGTAGAAAAGGACCACGAAGCTATTAAGAGAATAACCAAAAAATGTATAAGAACAAAGCAATCTTGTAGTTTTTCCAGAATGCCGATATGGGTGATCATGGTGATGTAACCCCCAGTTTTACGTGGGATAAAATCCCGAAGGGAAGATTTCGCTTCAAAAAAGTGTCACACATCCCTTGGCTGGAATGCGTACTGCGGCAATCTAAGTGAGAATCCAGGACGTCTGGACTGTAACTACCGTCCAAAATAACTTATAGTCAATTACACTAAGCTAACACAAATTCCCCGAACCTAAACCCTTGGGGATAAAAGTCGAGAAGACGACCCACATGTATACGATAATTTTGTGGCCGGGACCACTAACATAACAACGTGTACGTCGAGTAGGTTAGTAGAAGGGGTATCTCTTTGAAGCATGGTGGTATGAAATATATACCACCTTTTCAATTCATTCTGGGGACGTGGCATGATGGTAAATTTCTACCACCACATAGTGTTGTTCTGCTAGTTCTCTGCTTTGCGGATAGAGTGAGCGCTATGCTCTGTTCTTCTTATTTGCTGCATAACGGTGTCCTTACTTCAGAGAAATGAGCATCGGAGCGTCACCCGTTGTTTTTTGCCGGATTGTGGCTGTGAAAACCTACGTTTGTACGGTTTATTTCTGGAGAGCATTTCACTACATATTAGAGCTAAGGTATACGACAATCAGTTTACTGTACTTTTGAATGTCCATGTTCCTCGCTTGGGAATAGTGGATCGTATGTTTTATTTACCACCATGCCAGTACCACCCAAACATGGACCGTGAATGCTATAGCCAAACTTACCCCTATTCCGTTGTGATGGATGTTACTTCAATTAGTATTATTTCCACTCGCTCGTGAGTTTGTTAGGCTCCGTTCTCTAACGTCAATTTCTAACGGAATTTCAGTTAATTTCGCTAGAAAGGACGAATGATGAAGCAAAAAGACAGTGAAATAGAGACAATTTTGTGTGACGTTCCATCCAATGAAGAGTCTGTAGTGGACAACAAGTTCCGTTGTGCCTCAAGTGAAAACAAAACATATTTCCATGATTTTCACAAACTTTAGGACAGTGTTGCTGGTAATTAGAGAAGCAATGAAATTTTTCTGTAAGAAAGTTTTCTTTTGTTTGTTTCGATATTATATTTGCGTGTTTAGTTTTTTCCTTTTTTGTAATAAATGAACATAATTTTATCAAATTCATCATTGTAAATTTAATAAATAATAGTAAATAAGTAATAGCAAAATAAGGTATATTTGTAATTTTTAGTATATATATATATATATAGGTTGAAAATTTTAAAACCCAACTGGCATGGTGGTATGCTATTTATACCACCTCATACCACTCACACCAAAACACTAAGAGTTGCAAACTCACTCTTATAATACTATTCTAAGTGCATATAGAAGAAATAAACATGTTATGAACATTTTCATTACAAATACACATATTGTGCTTCAAAGAGGTATTGCATTCGAACTAACGAGGTGGATCTGGTTCCTCCAATCCCGCTGAACAGCCGCGGTGAAGGAGTTGCATAAATAGCCTACCTCACGGCGCAACGTAAGATAATAATGCTGTATATGAAGAGCTTGGATTCTTATTTCATACCCGCCGGTTGTGCTACCGTCTGTATGAAGCGGCTGCTAAAAATCAATGTCTAATTAGTTACTGCATGCTTGTGGAGTAGGACTCTTCTTCTATTCTAAACGTTCGGGTTTTTGTGTGGAAAAATGTTTGACGCATCACTTCACTCCGTGTTATCACAGTTAATTACCATATACGATGTTTTGTACACGTTCGTTGATTTGCAAATAAAACAGTTTTTATCCTTTTACATCTAATTATTTCTTATTGTAACTTACTAGTGCTTATTTTCTAATGTATTGAGGCCTAATCTACCAAAACACAATTTATTTCTCTAGCAATTTCTCACTCTAGATATCTTGTACTCTTCCTTGTGCCTAATACAGTGTATCAATGGCAGTGTGTCTGACTCGTGATCCCAAGTTCCTGAGTTCGGTCCGGGTGAGGTGGTCAATTCTTGAAGGACAATCACGTATCTTGACACTCCACTTGACATGTAAAGATCTCCAGTGGCGCACTTAATGTCACCAGACAGAATTAATTTAACCTGGTCAGTAGAATTCCGCTTACGTTCTTAGACAGCAGCAGAATTGTGATGTCATATTATTACACAGACCATCTAGATGGCATGTCATAAAAAAGTGTGCAACTTGGTAGCTGAGGTCATTCTGCCATATGATAGGCTAGAGAATCTTCGAAAACTTTTTGGCGAACGAAATATAATCCGATAGGGAGCTATCAATATCAGGATACCTTATTCATTATTTTGAAATCATGAGAGGCGAATTGAGGAGGATAGAGTAGTTAGGAAAATAATGGACTCGGTCATGTAGGGTAAGAGAAGTAGAGGGAGACCAAGACGACGATGGTTAGACTCAGGTTTAATGGCTTAGATGATGATAGGTATGGACATAAAGGAGGCAACAGTGTAACATATAGACGATTGAGGAGGCGTTAAGTAAATTCACAGAGGCTTTTCAGACTGAACGCTAAAAATGTATAACAGTCTACAATTCATGGGTGTGTATTTATTATTATTATTATTATTATTATTATTATTATTATTATTATTATTATTATTATTATTATTATTATTATTGTGTTGGGTTTCGCCGGTATTCAGTTACGTTAGGTAGGATAACTATGAAAGCCTAGTCTTCATTTACCGATCTTACACATCCCTCTTCAGCACTTTCATCATAATACTGCAAATTTCTGAAACAGCCGTTCTCTGCAGCTCAATGTAGTTGTCCCTGTCATTATTTATCTGGTGAAGTGAATCACACAGCTGGTGGGGATTTCATTCCTTGTTCTTCCACCACTACAGGTACAATGACTAGTATATCCTGACCTACAGAAAAATCCAAGTTATCATGTTAACACTAGACCGGTCTTAGTCATTTGTCGCCACTGTGTGCCTTGCGTGCCAGCACCTTCTTGAAATAATTCGAAACAAGAAGAGTGTCGGCAAAGTACTCAGACAGCGCGGACAATGAACTTTTCACAGGCGACAAAACCAGACGAGAGACTCGACAGCACAGCATTAGCCCTATCTTCTGTACGAAGTTTTCAACGTGCTTTCAGAATCTCATATTAGATTTGACATTAATCAGAAAATTTTTATTGTATATTAAAGCCTGATGTTCTTCAGAATAAAATCGGTATTCATTTGACGGACAAAAAATACGAAATCACGCTATACTTTCTATTTTATTTACTTTTATTTATTTAGTAGCATATGTACCTGTTCTTCGCACAGGAATTCGTAATTGATTTCAAGATTCCTTCATGAATTTATGCGAAGTTAAATTCCTGTATTCTAAAGTTTAATATGGCATGTTCAATTGATTCTTATACGAAAGCACATGGCAGTGACGTGAAGTACGATAAAGCCGAACAAAGTGGAGAGAGAGTGGGGTAGATCACAGAGTTTATTGAATGGTACAGTTCCTGGTCCTACTTCTCGGTTTCATATTGTTGTTTATCTGAAGCCAGGAGTGTCACTGTTGATAAAGACTCATGAAACCAATCGTTGACGATAATCTATCTTATTATCTGTTCTATCGAAAAGAGTAAAATGGCTCTTTAGTTAAGCCACTCAACCCAACTTGAAATAACTTGACAGCCGGTAAAAATGTCCATTAATGATAAGTCCCTTGTTATCCTCCTATCGAAAAGGTGCACATGAGAAAAACACTTTCAGAAATTGATTTCAATTAAGGCTGGTATTTTCCATTAAGGTTGGTCATGTATATTTTGTGGGAGGGTAAAATCACTGTTTCCACTTCATATAAACCCCCAAACCAATGCAGTATTTAGAAGCAATATTGACCCTAATACCTACCCAAGGACAGATATAAACTTTGGAGAAATATATAGAGCAGCTTCCCAGTTATAAGAACTCAACAAATGGACGAACAGACAAATCGACAAAAAAGCTTTAAGAAAGTCAGCTCGAACTTCAACTGAAAAGCGGTCCGTTAGTGATATCTCCGTTATTAATCCTCGTATCAAAATAATGCATATGAGAAAAAACTTTTAGATACTGATTTCCATTAAGGCAGCTAGATTTCCATTAAGTCTGGTTGTGTATATTTTGTGGCAGTGCAAAATCATTGCTTCGGTTTCGTATAAACCCCCAGTCAAATCAGGGATTTAGAAACAATATTGGCACTAAACCTACCCAAGAACAGGTGGATTCTAAATATGAAGTTGGGTAGAAATATATCCCGTAGTTTTCAAATTATAACAACTCACACAAAGAGACAAACACGAAAGCTGAAAAATATGCAGATGGTCATATTTACACCTGAAACGGATAACTGAGTAATTTTTTGCCAAAATAGTCAATGTACAGACACACGGTCGTTACGATATTATTTATATAGACTAGCACATGTACCTGTGCTTCGCTACGGTATTTTATATTGTATACGGATATCGAAGTAAATTATTGTGCATGCAGTGAATAAGATTTTTTTAAAATTGCATGTCTCTTAGCTTTATCCGACAAACTGCATGGGTAGGTACCCATACGTTGATTCCAATGTAAAGTGTGAGTTGCGGAGTTGTGATAATAACGACAGGCTCACTTGCCTACTGCCATTCACAATCGACTTGGGAAGTTTACATTATAATGGCAGGCCCCATTGCCTACTGCGCAGTCACAATCGATTTGGGGAGTTTTCGTTACAATGGCAGGCCCCCTTTCTTACTTCCAAACAGATTAGAGTTGAGGAGCTTTTAATATAATGGCAGGCAACTTCCCTATTGCCAGTAAAAATTTATCATTGTAATGAAATGCCCCTTTTCCTACTGCCAGCCAGCTTACTGCTAGTCACGCCGAATTGGTGAGTTTCCATTAAAATAGCATGGCACTCTGCCTAATGCCAGTCACATTTTAGATGGGTACATTTGTTTATAATGACGGGCACCCTTTCTTACAGCCAAACACAATCGGGTAGGGGAGTTTTGAACAAAATTTCATGCTCCCTTGTCTTCTGCAAATCAAATCGAGAAGGGAATTATTCATTACAATGGTAGGCCCTCCTTACTAATGTCAGTTGCACAGGAGTTGGAGCAGGATACCGTTCTTTCAGCCAATCAAAGTCGATGTGAGGAGTGCTGCTTACAATAACAGACACACCCTTTCCTGATGGCTACAAATCGACATCAGCGAATATGTAATAGATCGATTTACGAACATATATGCATTTTACAGTATTGCAGACCTTCATTTACAGATTAACTGCTGCTAGTCGGTATGTCATATTCACAAACGGATTCTACCATAAGAGGTCGAATATAGAGTCTAAATGGCTGGTCCTATGATATTTTCTCGTATCTCATCTCAGCTAAGTCTGCTGGGACTTGTGCCAAAATCCGTCCGTTAATGGTATCTCCCTTCTTGATCCTCCTATACACACGATGCACATGAGAAAAATGTTTTAAAAATTCATTTCCATTAAGTATGGTAGATTCCCATTCATTTTGTATGTGCATATTTTGTGGGAGTGCAAAATCATGGTTACAGTATCGGATACACCCCCAGTAAATTTAGGTATTCAGAAATAATTTTGGTCCTAAAAGGCACCCAAGAACAGGTGTATTATATATATGAAGTTTGGTCGAAATATATCCAGTAGTTTTCGAGTTATAAAAACCCAGACAGACAAACGAACAGAGAAACAGACACCAAAGCTAAACAAGTATGCAGATGATCATTATTACATCTGAAACGGATAACTGTACGGAATTTTAGCCAAAATGGTCAATGTACAGACACCAAGGTCATTACAATTTTATTTATATAGATTTATTTATTTGGGAATGCTGCTAGAGATTACTTTTCGTATAAACTTCCCTGTTTGCAAACAAATACCATAATATAAATTTATTAGATCCCTTGATTCGGCGCTGTAACTTGGTACCGACAAACACACAGTTCGTGGGTTGATTCAGATCACATCACCGATTTCCTTTTAGTGGATTGCTGTCCAAAATCCTAACTTTTAAAACCTATTGCCGACCACATTGGGGCAGTTGACTAGGTTTCCTTCTCTTGTTAATGTCATTAGAACATTTTTAACTGCGGAAATCTGTGCCGTTGTCTTCCAGCACGTTAAAGAGCTCCACTGGGACAAAATTTCAACACGCCGGTGCCCGCTGCAAGTGAAGGGAACATAATAATTATTATCATGGACAGCTGCTTAATGTTCTACTTTTATCTTGGTGAGGGAAAATACGGACGAACCCTAGTACTTAAAGTACTGAGAGTATCCTTCGACAAATAAGAGACAGAACATGCACAACCACTCCTAAAAGTGTTCATGTAATTGCTTCATTGACTCTACATCATAAATAAATTATTGCTTTTTGAATGAAAATCTATTGAGCTAATTAGTGGTTAAATTGTTTCTGAAGGTATTTTAATAAGTCTCGTTCTAACCTTTTATTTGATTGTTTGTACTTATGTCTTCCAGATGTTCCTCACGAAAAGAATTCCTGATTATTTTTTATGATAGCCCAACAATCTAATCTGTAGCCAGACAGACTGTCTCACAATACGCAGTATGAGCGATTAATATGTTATATGTTAAAATTATAAAAATTCAACGAGTGAGTTGGCTTTGCGGTTAGAGCCGTGTAGCTGTAAGCTTGTATTTTGAAGATAGTGAATTCAAACTACACCACCGGCAGCCCTGGAAACGGCAGTTAAATGCAGGAGATCTCTGCCATAATTAAGGCGACGGCACTTCTTTTTTCTTTATTTTGTTCACTTTCATTCCGTACCCCGAGGGGATACGGCGAGCCTTCTAGAGTGTGACGTCCTCTCTCAGGCCAGGATATGTATTGCGGTGATTTGAGGTGCGAAAAAGAATGACGGGGGAGTAGCCGTGGGCTATGAAATGAACATTCGCCTTACTGAGGAGAATGGAAATTCACGGAGAATCATTCTCCGAACAGCACGCGGTGTGAACCAGCCCACCGCTTCCCGAATGCAAATCTGTAGAGCCAAAGACACTCTGATCGATGGTACTTTATTTCTAGTATAGGCCCTTTCTTATTCCATCGCCCTCTATATATTTCGGAATTAAGTGAAAGGTACCTATCAAGTTTCATTACAAAAATGGTAAACACAATTCTCTCCTCCCTCCCCTTCTCTCAACAATTTGCACAGTCTATATTTATACAAACTGATATATTTATACAATAATTTTTTTCTGTAAACTTTAAATTGTCGACTCATACTTCGTATTTATCTCGGATTAGGTATACAAAAGACAACAATGCCTTTCTGTCAGGTGTTCGACTCAAGATCACGGTAAAATGGTTTCACAGAATTTCTTGAAATTCAGCAATTAAGATTAGACGTTTCCGGTGAGTGGATTAAACGATATACTATATACATAATAACATTAAGGGGTGAAAAACGAAATTCTTGGTTAATTTTTATTTTAAAAATGTTCCTCCACTGAGACTAATTGTAAGAATACACAAAAACAATTTGGCTAGACATAAAATAGCTAAAACTAAATTAAAATTCTCAGTCCGGCGAATACAAGTGATATCTGGGGGACCAGAAGATAACTCCTGAAGGCTTTCAGCCCCCAGTCGATGAATTCCTTGGTACTGATGTTGAGGGTCCTCTTCAGCTCTATCGTCTGCTTAGGAACTGTCCCTTCCGCACCGATGATACCCCTCACTTCTACGTCGTCTGCTCGTATTTATTATTTTCTGTGTTTACTTCGTCTTGTTGGTTTGAATCTGTTAATCTTCCTGTGAGGTCTAATATGCACTGCCTGACAAAAAATGCTAAGCACCCAGAAGAATTGATTGTAAGTGAATGAAACTATATATGCTGAAAGACCATGTAGCTTTACAGAACTGATTACAACATGGGATGGGAGACAAGGCCTTTGGCAGTTGCAGGTGAAATGTTGGCGCCAGATCAGTAGAGTGTCGCAACACCCCACCCCTCCTCCCCCCGGCCGCAATGCATGACCTTATGCGCTTCGCAATGGTGTCAAACAGCCTTTGGATTCTCTCCAGAGGCAAGTTCGTCCAAAGTTGTTGCAGCTGTCCGTCCAGATTCCGCAGGTTGGTACTCGGACGGAGTCCCCTTCCAATATCATCCCACACGTGTCCAATGATGGAGAGGTTCGGGGATCTTGCTGGGCATGGGAGGACCTCAACATGCTCTAGGCATGATGTGTTTTGACGTGCATAATCTTGTTTGAACAATGTTCCAGGGTGCTGTGCCATAAGGAGTAGGGCCTGCGGACTCAGAATGTCTGTGACGTATTGCTGTGCCGTGAAAGTCTGCAGAAACACTATTAGAGGTGACCTGAACGCATATACTATGGACCCCCGCACCATGATGCCAGACATTACGTATATGTGTCTTTCCACAATATGGGCAAGATTTTCCCTCGACGCCACCAAACCCGCACGCGATGGTCATTGAAGGTTATGGAGAAGCGGTACTCATCACTGAACATGATGCGACGCCAGTAGTTCTCTGTCCATACATCACGGGCAAGACACCACTCCAAACGCAGGCGTTGGTGATGTGGTGTCAATGGCAACCGACGCATGGAGCGGTAGGACCCCAATCCGGTGGATGCGAGTCGTCGAGGTACTGTGCGGAAACTTACAGGATGTTGTAGAGTCTCTAGTACATGTTCGCGGATGGCGGGTGCCGAAGTTATGGTATGCTTGACACACCATACGACAGTCCTTCCTCGGGGTGGTGTTTCTTGGTCGATCCGAACCTGCACGACGTGATTTGGTGCCCTCATATACCCACTGAGTCTAACATATATATAAATGGCCTACATGCCTGGCAATTGCACGATACGGCCAGCGTCCTGCAGTCTCACAATGCGGTCTTTATCAAATGTTGTCAATATTGGAGGATAGGCTATCTAACGCGTCCGCGAGGCATCGCGGGTTCTTCGTACTGTACGTAGTCCTCTCTGCACGTCTTCCTTAACTGACCCACTCACAGTTTGTCCAACCCTTGTCCCGTTTCCCTACGGGGTCGGGTATGAGGTGAGATGAAATTTGTCGTGGCGGTTTTTATGACCGGATGCCCTTCCTGACGTGAACCTCATCAGAGGAGTTAATGAGAGATGAAATGAATGACGTGATATATGATAGTAGGGAGAGGGCGAAACCCGGTGCCGGCACATAGCCTACTCCTGCCGAATAGCACCAAGGGGTCTGCTCAAGGCTTAACGTCCCCATCCGACGGACGAATCACCATCAACAGCGTCATATGCCCTCACTCCATATGAGCACTGCAGAGAGGTTTGGAATTTAATCCAGGCTTTTGGCACGCAATCTAGTGATTAGAAATTGTATACCACCACCTCCCCTACCCTGCCGGCCAACATTCTGATGGTGAAAATTTTTTCGACCAACGGGACTCGAACCGGCTAACCTCGGTGTTAGACCGTTTTTAGACTTCAGCGCCTTAACGATCATGGCCACCAGGCGGGCTAACTGACCCACTCACAGTAATTGACTGGAAACAACTTAACAACAGCACGGTGCCATCACGAATGCATTCTGGTGGGCGTTCTACACATTACAGATCCTTGTAAATCTATTCATTCACTCACACATGAATGAAATGCATGTATACCGAAATGGGATAATATTTGGACCACTCCTTCTGGGTGCTTAACTTTTTTTTTTTGTCGGACAGTGAATATAGTTTTCGTACTGCCATTTACTCCAATGCCATAGTCTTCCTCATACACTGTAGCAGCATTTGAATAAAAGTTGTGCAAAATATAATTTCCGAACTTTTATGTTGCATACCCTTTTAACGCACGATGAGTAATAATGGAGATATTCACGATTATTACATTTTTCGCGAACTTCCAAATATTTACGAAAATATAGTACCGGCACAACAGTGGCTTCAACATAGGAAGGTGTCCGCTGAGGGTAAGCGTTACGGTGAAAGAAGGGCCCCTCACTCCCTTAAATAGAGTTGCGTACCGCCTCTGGATCTCAGGCAAGTACTGAATTGCGGTGGAATAAATAAATACAGAATAAAATATATTAGACAGAACAACACTTGGAATTCATCAGGAGCTTCCTGTGTTGAAGCTTCTAATTGAACAATACACTACATCACACCATAATGTGCGAAAATGTCACCCCACTGCTCATTGCGAACCTGTTTTAATTTTCCATCAGTAACCGACCTATAACGTCTGACCTACATAATCCGCCAGGACGCGTGCTTCGTATTGTAATATATGAACTGATCGTAGCATGCCAGCCTGGTAAAAAAAAGTCCAAACCAATAATTTCCTATTTACTGGTTGTTCAGGCCTACCTCCCTCTCACTCTCTCTACCGTAACTGAACTACACTACCAGAATAATGTCTAAACTACATTTGTTTTTTTACATCCTTTGCTCCATCACGTCATACACTGAGTTTAGCGACTCTAAAGCCGGAATAATTTCATTTCTTTTAATAATTTCATACCTTAACCCGTAATCACAGTTATTCATAACTAAGCAACGTAGACAGAGCATCCGCATGGATGGGTGACTGCTACATTTCACGGGAGATGAATAGCTCTCACTAACATTAACACACGGGATCGGTGTGAGTGATCAAACTACATTACACTATACTACACTACACCACACCATAACTGTGCGAAAATGTCACTCCACTGCCCATTGTGAACTGCGAACGTAAATCAACGAGAAAATTAAAATTTACTCTGATTAACTTACGTTAGCACGCGCACTGGGTAGAAATTAGCCAGGAATGGCATCAATGCACAAACATATCACCAGCTCGAATAACACAAATGCAATAATCAATAAGCAATATGACCGTTTGGAAGAGTTCATGAGGAAAGTAGCAAGGGGTAGAAGATAAAATACCCGTTCGACCACGAATAATTATTATTAATTCATTTTGCCGTGGGCATCTCAGAACGGGTTATCCAATAAGACTCAATTTTGTCATTTTATATCATGTTAGCCCAAAAGTAGAAAAATATAGCTGATGATTTAATAAACAGTCGTTTTTCACGGGAAAATGTATGAAGGGAAAATAAAATGTAACAATCATCTGCTAAAATATGCCAAACTTCTACTTTAAATTTCGTTAAGTGTCCATATTGTAACTCAATTTCAACATAGTATTCTTTTCACTTATATCCTGTTAGCCGCTCACTCATTCATTCATTTACTTGAAAGGAGGTTGTACGTGGCTAATTGTCAGAATAGATCATAGTGGGTGGGGGGAAAGAATATGCCTGCCCATATACGAACCAGACAGCTTCCTACCTTGAGGCCACTGTATATAACAACATTACAGAAAATCTGTTTTTCAGTCTTTTATGTCTGATACAGTTTTACCGCTCCAGTTATAAAAATCGAGATAATCGAATTTAGGTTTTTCATTACCAAGTTCACGAAAGGCGAGCATTGCTGACGTAGGAATATTATTCAGTCGCCATTTATTTTAAATGCTATTTGTTCGGGGCGTCGACCCTTGTGGATCTTTTGCCCCTACTGGCACCATATTGTATGAACCTGCGTGTAATTGGAATGACGGTAGTGTGGAATGTTGTGTGTGAGGAAAGGAAGATTAAGGACGTCACAAACACCCAGTTCCCAGACTAGGGATATTAATCATTACAAATAAAAACCCTGACACGACCGAGAATCGAACCCGGGGCCGCCGGGTGACAGGTGGACGCGTTGCTCCCTGCACCGTGGGGCCGGACTAAATCGCCATTAGTAACGAACTTGATGGCGATGGTGGTGGTAGCTTGATTTCTACAACAAGAAAAACCGCGTACTCATTAGCTCGCTTGATAAGAAAATAAAAATTGCTATCGAAATTAATAGAAGAACGTGAAGGAACTATGACTCGAAGGAAACAACTAAACGGAATCATAAGAGGAGGGTCGAAAGCCTAGGCCTCGAATGCTTTAATATGTGCTGGCCTACAATGTCATACAATACAGGGCGAGTTGGCCGTGCGCGTAGAGGCGCGCGGCTGTGAGCTTGCATCCGGGAGATAGTAGGTTCGAATCCCACTATCGGCAGCCCTGAAAATGGTTTTCCGTGGTTTCCCATTTTCACACCAGGCAAATGCTGGGGCTGTACCTTAATTAAGGCCACGGCCGTTTCCTTCCAACTCCTAAGCCTTTCCTATCCCATCGTCGCCATAAGACCTATCTGTGTCGATGCGACGTAAAGCCCCTAGCAAAAAAAAATAAAACCAATGTCATATGTCCCTGAATCTTATCAACAAGGTTACACTGGCAGATTATTGTCGTAAGTTGAGGTTTGCTCTGTCTCTTGTGCAGCCAGTTATCTCTACTAAATGGCGTCACTGCTGGCATTATCCAAAAATATAACCCATCAACAACAGATAAGACAGCTAGTGACTACTAAAATTTTCCAAACCCTGTATCAGGGAATAGCCAGGTATCCTGTAGTAGGTGTCCTGGATGCATTCAAACACGAATCAGAAGAATGCCGTATCTCTCTCGTTAGAATGAATCTTCCATCGTACTTAATTGGATGACATGAACACGTACAGACGTACGGTATATTCGATTTATTAAACATACGTTCTTTGAATTAGTTACCAAACTCGATTCGTAATTAACACATGTTTCTCACTGATGTATTTGAAAGATCTTCGTTTCCTTTAAATGTGTATGTAGGGGCGTGGTAGCCGAGCGATATCGTCACGGATGTCATGAATGCGGCCGGGGTTGAACATCCGGCCAATGCATGTCAGATTTTTTAAACTGACAAGTCATGTCCTTGTAGATCGTATTCCATGTAAAACTGGGGACTCCGCATCTGTGTTCACATTAACAGCCGCGTAAAACTATAAGCTTTCTTTGACCTGAAATATGAATAACTCGAGGTCAAAATCACTTAATTCTTAAAAAATAAATGTCATCGTCAATAATGGTGTCTTGTTGTTAATATGTTTAGTGTTCTGTTAATAATTCCTTTCCTAACAGACGAAAACCACTGCTGAGAAATCATTACGTCTTACTATGTACGCACACATTGGAAACCGTTGTGAACATAGGCAGCCTGCTCTAGAGACTCTGTAACACGGTTATTCACTCAGGAGGCTAATTCTCCCCGGCAATTCCCTATCACAAAGGGACCTCCACCTTTATTCGTCTTTATCAATCTGAGAGGAAGTGTTCTGGTGTAGTTATCGATAAGTGGCTTGGGATAATCGATTATGAGCTTAAGATGAGGTGGAGTGTGTGTGTGTGTGCAAGTCGTGGAAAGTTTACTTTGCACGTGGCGACAGCGCTCCTGGCCAGTTTCTAAGTCCTGTGGGATTTTCAGCCGACCACCTGATGGTGCAGGACTATTACCGTCAGACCTGCTGCTCTGGGATAGACACGAGAAGACTGCTTCATGTTACTGCACGTACAAAAGAAATGAATCTTTCGAATACTTGTATCTAGAGTAATAACGGAAGTACGCTTCGTGACACAACTACATAGGTCTACTCTCTGGTACGGAAGGATGAGCGTCAACATTATATACCTCGTCGTGCGCTATAATCTTTCACAATAATAGAATTTGTTTTACGAAGCGAGAGGGCTGCGCGGTTAGGGCCATGTATCGGTTAGCTTGCATTTTGGGGGATGGTGGGTTCAAATCCAACCACCAGAAATCTTGAAGATGTTCTTCCGTGCTTCCCAATTATCAAACTTGGCAAAGACCGAGTCTGTACCTTAATTAAGGCGTCGATCGCTTCTTTCCTATTCACCATAGAAAGTTAATGAGGGCATGGTATTTGTATGTTCCTCGCATTTAATACTTTATTATACTTAATTATAATTATTATCAAAAATATTCACCTCCCATGTAGACAGAAACTCTCTGAATATCGACAACAAACATTATGTATAGGTTCAGTTATTTATGAGAGAAGTATACCTGCGAGAAATGTACAGAATACCATGCATTCATTCATTCTTTTTTTTTTCTTGGACGGAGCAACTTGAGGACTAAGAAATTTTTAGCCTATCACTATTTTGTGTCAGGAAGTGTACGTGACGAACTCTGAGATCCTTCGTGACGTAGTATCCTCACACTCTCTGCAGACTAATGCTGGGATATTTCCATACATTAATTGTCAAGGCAGGTTGTAAATAGCAGACTTAATTAATCGTAAATCGAGTATGCAGTAATTCAGGCTATTATACACTATTCCTATGTGGATTAATGTGGTGATCCTCCTCCAACTCATCATCATCATCATCATCGTGTTTCTTCGACTTTTTCCTTCTCCTCTTCATATTATTTTTTCTTCTGCCTTGCCTTAATTTCAATGTTCTTGTGTATTATCTGTAGCATCCAGTAACCTATCCTCCTTACGTTTCTTTCCTCCATATACCACAATACAGCTTCTTTCCTGAACTTTGCTCTCTATTTTATCCTGATAATTCTGGAGACATTCAGCCATCTTCTTGTGACACTCTCTATACAACGCATTTTCCAAATCGCCGGATCTATGGCTAAAAGGTTAGCATGCTGGCCTTTCGTCCAAGGGTTCCCGGGTTCCATTCCCGATCGGGACGGGGTTTTAACATTCATTAGTTAATTCCTCTGCCTCGGGAGCTGGGTGTTCGTGTCACCTTCAACATTAGAATTTATCATATGTAGGGCCCATCCGTACAGACGCTCATGTCGGCTATACGGCGTCAACTCGGAAAACCTGAACAAAACCTCTCCGAAAGACACATGCCATTATTATTATTATTATTATTATTATTATTATTATTATTATTATTATTATAACTAGCTGAAAACAACCCACTCAACTGGATTTTTTTATACATCCGTGCGGTTTTCTCTATATAATACAGAAGACGTGCATAAAAACACAATTTTTCTGTTAATTCTTTTACTTTTCTTATTTTCGGGGTACATAAATAATTTACATTCCAAGTCATTTCATAAAAATACATTCCTATACACTACATCTGATTTCTTGTTGTCTGGCAGATTTTCTGTTTGTCGGACACGGGAGAAAGCAACGCAGAGCTGAACTCCATATACTCCTGCAAGATGAATCAAAGATGGTATATAAAACCAAGGAGTACACATCACAGCCTTCTAGAGTACATTCTCACTCCGATCCTTCCATTTCGTTTTAAATCCTTCAAATTAACTCCGTAATAGTGGAAAGTTTGACCCTGAGCCTTACTGATAGTCATACTATAAGTTAAGCTCACTGGAAATTGTAATCGTTTGAAACAAAATGACAAATTAATCGAGATCAATGGAATTGTTGACATGAAATCCGATTGTCCTTTTTCTCTTCCGGTTAGGATTACTGCCTCAATGATATTGTTAAGGAGCTTTTTCAGTAAGTATCTGCTTTATATTCTAGAATTACAGAAAATACTCACAATGTGCTCAAGCAGCAAGGTTCTGAGATCGTCATACTCCTGCAAGACAAATCAAAGATTGCATATAAAACCAAGGAGTAAACATCACAGCCTTCTAGAGTACATGCTCACTCCGATACTTCCATTTCATTCTAAAGGCCCACATCTCCCACACCACCACCGCTACTGACACACAACTACTATAGTATATGATGGGAGACCCCAGGCTACTACCATACATAATCACCAGTCGTCTGCGATGGGTAGGTGTGACTGCAAGGTGAAATATACAAACACACACGTCTGTTTTATATATAGTCGGAAAATGTCAACCCCCACATCTCCCACATCACCACAGCTACCGCCACAGAACCACTACAGTGCACGACGAAAGACTCAGGCTACCACCGCACACAAACACCAATGATCTGCGGTGGATAGTTGTGGCTGTAGGGTGAAATATACGAACACACGCAGTCATTTCCAACCCACACATCTCCCACACCACCACGGCTGCCGATAGGCAACCATTATGTACTGCACGATGAGAGTCTGAGGATACTACCACACACAAAAACCAGTGATCTGCGGTGGATAGTTGTGGCTGTAGGGTGAAATATACGAACACACGCAGTCATTTCCAACCCACACATCTCCCACACCACCACGGCTGCCGATAGGCAACCATTATGTACTGCACGATGAGAGTCTGAGGATACTACCACACACAAAAACCAGTGATCTGCGGTGGATAGTTGTGGCTGTAGGGTGAAATATACGAACACACGCAGTCATTTCCAACCCACACATCTCCCACACCACCACGGCTGCAGATAGGCAACCATTATGTACTGCACGATGAGAGTCTGAGGATACTACCACACACAAAAACCAGTGATCTGCGGTGGATAGTTGTGGCTGTAGGGTGAAATATACGAACACACGCAGTCATTTCCAACCCACACATCTCCCACACCACCACGGCTACCGATAGGCAACCATTATGTACTGCACGATGAAAGTCTGAGGCTACTACCACACACAAAATCCAGTGATCTGCGATGGATAGTTGTGGCTGTAGGGTGAAATATACGAACACACGCAGTCATTTCCAACCCACACATCTCCCACACCACCACGGCTACCGATAGGCAACCATTATGTACTGCACGATGAGAGTCTGAGGATACTACCACACACAAAATCCAGTGGTCTGCGATGGATAGTTGTGGCTGTAGGGTGAAATATACGAACACACGCAGTCATTTCCAACCCACACATCTCCCACACCACCACGGCTGCAGATAGGCAACCATTATGTACTGCACGATGAGAGTCTGAGGATACTACCACACACAAAAACCAGTGATCTGCGATGGATAGTTGTGGCTGTAGGGTGAAATATACGAACACACGCAGTCATTTCCAACCCACACATCTCCCACACCACCACGGCTGCCGATAGGCAACCATTATGTACTGTACGATGAGAGCCTGAGGATACTACCACACACAAAAACCAGTGATCTGCGATGGATAGTTTCGGCTGTAGGGTGAAATATACGAACAAACACGTGCATTTTTATATATAGTCAGCCAGTTTCAACTCCAGTATCTCCCACACCACTACAGCTACATAACTTACAGCCACTATAGTGCACGATGGGAGGCTCGAGGCTACTAACCCACACAATCACCAGTGGTCTGAAATTTGTAGTTGTAGCTGCAAGGCGAAATATACGAAACACACACGTCTATTTTTATATACCGGGTGGTCCACCAGCCCCTTGTGATCCAGTTTTATGCATCCATTCACATTAATCCAATTCTGAAAGACATTGGTATCAATCCCTAAACCGGAGTAATATAACGAGATGTGTGTTTACGGGCTAGAAGACAGCAGGAATCGTAAGCGCCACTATTTTCATTATGTGTATCGCGAATGAACCCGTAAAACGTGTACAAATATGCAGAACACGTACTTAAAAAAGGAGGTCAACGCACAGACCGGAAGCACGGTACTGAATAGGCTGGGAAGTGGGCGTCGTAGGTCAAATGTCGCAGTAGCTCACATGGCTAGCGGTCAGGGAGATATTTGATAGTGGGCAGTGCTCGAGGTAGGAGGTTCGCATCCCACATAAGAACTTGTTTAACAGCCAGTTGCCTGAGATGTGGTAAGGTTGCATACTTGATAGCTTCCAAGGACTGATTTCTTTACTTGACGGTGTAAAAGAGCGTATATATCGTTGCATTGAGTATGGTGCTGGGTTGGACGAGGAGGAGGAGGAGGAGATGATGGTCTCTGGCCAGTATAGGCTGGGAAGTGGGCGCCGTAGGTCAAGTTTCGCAGTAGCTCACATGACTAGCGCGCGGTGGGATGTGTGATGGTTGCTGTGTTCGAGGGTTAGAAGGTTCAAATCCCATGCAAGTAATTTTTTATGCCAGTTGCCTGGGATGTGGCAAGGTTGTACTTAATACCGGTATTTTTCACAGACTGATTTGTTTATTTGCCCTAAAAGGGGCCGTTGATATGGAGCTGGGATTTCAGTTATCCACGTCGTTTAATGCAACACCTGCTCGAACTGACGACCTCCCTGTCCGATACAGAGCTGCGCGCGATGTTGTAAGGACCGTTTGGCGCGTTGCAACATCTCTGATGAAACGGATCGGCATTCTTCAGTGATGAGCTGCCTAAGATGATAAGGACTAGCCGGCTACTGTGCATACACCAGTTGTTTTACATGGCCCCACAGAAATAAATCTGGGGGCGTAAGATTGGGAGATCTGGCGGGCCAGGGAACAGGTCCTCCCCTTCCTATCCATTTATCAGGACGCGTCGTATGGAGATGGTTCCGGACGACCACCGTTGCGTGCGGTGGAGTTCCGTCATGTTGAAACCACATCCTGCAGCGATCAGGAAGTGGCACATGTTCCAAAAACAGTGGTAGTTCAGCTTGGAGAAACCGCAGATAGCGCTGGCTGGTCAGATGGCCCTCAAAGAAATGGGGACCGATGAGGTGATCACCAATGATTCCACACCATACATTCATGCCCCACTGGACCTGAAAAAATGTCTGTCGCACTCAATGGGGATTATCCACACTCCAGTAATGCATATTATGGCGATTAACGGTTCCATTGTTGTGGAATCGTGCTTCGTCCGTAAATAAGAGAGTCGCTAGAAAAGCAGGATAAGTGTCCACATGCTGTAGGATCCATCGACAGAACGCCACCGGGGCATCAAAATCATGACTATGGAGCTCCTGGTGTAAGTGCAGATTGTACGGGTGAAACCGGTGGGTATGCCATATCCGCATACAGACGCTAGGCCCATGTTCGTTTCCTGTGCAACGGCCCGTATGAGGGTTACACCGGATAGCGTCAAACACAACCTCTTCATTGTCAGCAGACGTCACGGGATACTCTCGAGCAGGCTGTGTCCTTCCCAGGGATGCAGTATTCCGCAGCCGTCTTTCCACACTCCGCCCGTCGGTTGTCGTCTATCCGGATAGCGTTCCTGGTACACGCGTTGTGCCTGGTATGCATTCTGTCTAGCTTCTCCAGAGATAAGTAAGATACCCACATACTCATCGCTGGAATACATCCTGAAGCAGTGAATAACTTTGTGTTGTGAATTGCTTCGAACAGGGAGAGTTCGCGCAGCTACATACTTACCTAACATCTCATGTTTATTGTTCCGATGGGGCATATTTTGTCCTACCTGTGGACTAGAAGCTTGGAAATGTACGACGTAGCTAACTGACCACAGACCATCGTCTCCACATCCTCGTCCAACCCAGCACCACACCCAATTCAACGATACATACGGTCATTTACACCGTCAAATAAACAAATCAGTCCTTGGAAGCTATCAAGTATGCAACCTTACCATATCCCAGGCAATTGACTGTTAAAAAATCTTATGCGGGATTCGAACCTCCTACCTCGAGCACAGTCCAATATAACATATGAACACTTGCCATGTGAGCTACTGCGACACTTGACCTACGGCGCCCACTTCACAGCCTATACAGTACTGTGCTCCCGGTCTCTGCGTCCACCTCATCTTTTAAAGTATGTGTTCTGCGTATTTGTACTTGTTTTACGGGTTCATTCTAGGTACCCATATGAGTTAATACAGGCGCTCAAGTTTCCTGCTGTCTTCTAGCCCGTAAACACACATATCGTTATATTACCCCGGTTTATGGAGAGGGGTATGGAGAATGGTAGTAAATGTGTAGGTATGCATAAAACTGGATCGCAAGGGGCTGGTGGACCATCCGGTATAGTCGTTCACTTTCAAGCCCCACATCTGCCAGATCACCACAGCTACATACAGTACACACAATCACTATGGGATACTCGAGGCTACTACCGCACATAAACACCAGTGGTCTGCGGTGGGTATTTGTTACTCCAAGTTAAAATATACGGACATACGCGTCTATTTTTATATATAGTCGGTCACATTCAACCCCCATATCTACCACATCACTACAGCTACCGACAAGCAACTACTATGGTGCACTAGGGAGACTCGATGCTACTACCGCACACAGACACAAGTGGTCTGTGGTGGATAGTTGTGGCTGCAAGGTGAAATATACGAATTTACACGTCTATTTTATATATACACTAGGTGAATACAACCAGCTTAGCTGGGTATTTTTGTACATGCGTGGGGTTTTCTCTATATAATACAGAAGACGTGAATTAAAATACCACTCTTTCTGTGTTTCTACTTCTATTTTGTTCCTCTTTCGGGATACATAAAGATCTTACATACTAAGTCATTTCATAAAAATACATTCTTACACACTGCATTTGATGTTTTGTTATCTGGCGCATGCACAAACAGATTTTCTGCTTGTCCGACACGTGAGAAAGCACAGTAGATCTGACCATGAGAGAAACAGGAATCCTTAAAAATAATTCCGCAATAGTGGAACGTTTGACCCTGAGCCTTACTACTGAGTCTACTACCACACACAAACATCAGTAGTCCGTGGTGGATAGTTGTGGCTGAAATGTCAAATATACCAACACACACATCTATTTTTATACATAGTCAGCCACTTTCAACCCCATAACTCCCATACCACCAAAGCTACCGACACGCAATCACCATAGTGCACGATGGGAGACTCGAGGCTACTACCACACACAATCACCAGTGGTCTGAGACGGGAAGTTGTGGTTGCAAGGTGAAATATACTAACACATGTGTTTATTTTTATATATAGTAGCCACTTCCAACCCTGATATCTACCACACCACAGGTACCAACACGCAATCACCATAGTGCAAGACGGGAATCTCGAGGCTACTGCCACACGCAAACACCAGATGTCTGCAGTGGTTAGTTTTGGCTGCAAGGTGATATATACAGACACACACGTCCATTTCTATACAGTATATAGATTATTATTATTATTATTATTATTATTATTATTATTATTATTATTATTATTATTACTATCAAAATATATCTTTCTTTTATGTTTGTTTCTTAATCTGTTAACCCTCCAGGGTTGGTTTTTCCCTCGGACTCAGCGAGGGATCCCACCTCTACTGCCTCGAAGGGCAGTGTCCTGGAGCACGAGACTTTTGATCTTAGGGATACAACTTGGAAGGATGACCAGTACCTCGCTAAGGTGGCCTCACCTGCTATGCTCAACAAGGGCCTTGTGGAGGGGTGCGAAGATTGGAAGAGATAGACGAGGAAGAGGGAAGGGAGCGGCCGTAGCCTGAAGGTAAGTACCATCCCGAGAAACCACGGAAAACCACTTCGAGGATGGGTGTGGTAGGAATAGAACCCACCGCTACTCAGTTGGCCTCCCGAGGCTTAGTGAACCTCGTTTCAGCACTCGTGCCACTTTTTCAAATTTCGTGGCAGAGACGGAAATCGAACACGGGCCTCCGGGGGTGGCAGCTAATCACGCTGACCACAACACCACAGAGGCGGACTTCAAAAATATATATCAGAACTAATATTCTTCGTCATTATTTCACAAAGAAAACTTCCTCCAGGTGTTCCTCTGTTATTACTTCCTGTGCAGTTACTAATTCAGGTACAAAAGCACAGCGTTCTGTGTGTTTAAATAATTCACTCGATCTACCTGTAATCCCCTCTAGGCTGGTAAGTCCAAACTGCTTTGTATTCATTATCAAATTGATTATTTGATGTTAGTACTGAATGGAGTAGCCGCGCGTGTTAACGCGCTACGGCTATGAAGTCAAGCTCTGCATTCTGGAGATACGCTGGTTCCAACTCCACCGCCAGCTGTCCTGAGAATAGTTTTCTTTTGTTTCTCATTATGTCTTCCCGTCAAATGTCGAGACAGTTCCTATACATATGCCAGCCGTAAAAACATGCAATATAAATTCATCTCACTTCATCCCCGACCACGTATCAAGAAACGGAGCTAACGGGTAGACAAACAACATCCGATTTTGACCAATAAATTATACTCCTTGCTTCTGATGTTGTCTTATCGTACAGACCCTTCTTGCTCTCTGCTATCATTACTCCACCGTCGACGGAAGATACTGACTTGAATTTCTGAGGATTGCAAAATCTCTACTCTCTAAAGAAAGGATAACAGGTCAGCAATAGTGAGCATGATAATGTGGTAATCGGAGGAAGTAATTACGATGGTTTTTACAAATTTGAAAACTGAGTGGTTTTGGTGTGCATTTTTCAGCAGTACGGTGGTGGCTCGAATCTTGACCAATGCATGTGAGATTCTAGAAATGGGAAATGATGTCCCGTAATTAAGATTGACTTCAGATTAAAAGTCTCGTACCGAACTCGATACTGCAGTCTCTTAAGTGCGGCCAGTATCCAGTATTCGGGAGATAGTGGGTTCGAACGCTACTCTCGGCAGCCCTGAAGATGGTTTTCCGTGGTTTCCCATTTTCACACCAGGCAAATGCTGGGGCTGTACCTTAATTAAGGCCACGGCCGCTTCCATCCCACTCCTAGCCCTTTCCTGTCCCATCGTCGCCAAAAGACCTATTTGTGTCGATGCGACGTATAGCAACTAACAAAAAAAGACAAAAAGTCTCGTGTCATATGAATTAATACCAAATATGATGCAAAGCTTACCATCGTCGTTACGAATTGCTTTGTTGATCCAGTGTTCAGCTGGGATATCATACTAATGTTGCACTACATTCTCAGACGGAATCTCGTGATGTTGTTCTTGCTTATCGTCTATGCCAATACGAAAGATGATGATAATGATGATGATATTTTGTGTGTTGTGGCCAATAGCACGTAGCACACAGTACGAGTGAAGTCAGCCGTAAAGTCTGTGGTATACGGCTTTCGTCAACAAATTAGGTTGTAAACTACAGAACACTATTTCTATGAAAACAGATAATGGGAATCATTCTAACTTCTGCTTTCAACTACTGTATGTTCCCGCGGTCGAGTAGGCCTACACTCAGTTACAAACCCTCAATTTGAATCCCCTACCGTTGGGAGATGGTATACATCCAGAGTATTTCTTGCCTATCGTAAAGGGTGACTGTACGGTGATGAAACGGCGCACGTAGTTGAGACTAATATTGTTTGTACTTAATTTGGAGATTCTTCATTGTAATATTCCCTTACTGATCTCTCTTCGTCAACTTCAGTATTATTCCGATCCCGACGATTTTAGGTTCATGAGATCTACTCATTTTAATTTCACGCCTTCTATAACCATTTCCTTTCTTTTGCTGATTCCTTCCTTCTTCTAGCATTTGGATCCCTATTTCGCCTATGATTGGAGTTAATCGGTAATGAAAGAATGAAATGGCGTATGGCTTTTAGTGCCGGGAGTGTCCGAGGACAAGTTCGGCTCGCCAAGTGCAGGTCTTTTTATTTGACTCCCGTAGGCGACCTGCGCATCGATATGAGGATGAAATGATGATGAAGACGACACATACACCCAGCCCCAGTGCCAGCGAAATCAACCAATGATGGTTAAAATTCCCGAGCCTGCCGGGAATCGAACCCGGGACCCCTGTGACCAAAGGCCAGCACGCTAACCATTTAGCCATAGAGCCAGACAATCGGTAATAATAACGGTGTACTTACCCTTAAAACAATGATCACCATCAATCTCAATACATTACGAGAACTTGGGTTGGGACCCCGAACTACGGGGTAGGAATCTACTTCACTGACATTTAGAGCTTCCAATGACAGAACTGTGACCTCAACAGGCTCTTACTTCGACATTATTATGAGTCACACCATGAGAGAGAAATATATTGTTAGCAACGTTTGTTTTCCAGCTCAAAAATCATTAATATTACTACAGACATTCTCTTCACAAGAATACCTTTGTCTCCTTTATTCCTGTTTGCATGGCGATTACGACTACACTGTGAATGTATTTCAAAAGTAGAAGAGGCATTGAGAGTGAGGTAAACTCCTACATGAACCGAGGAACCATTACGTGCACAGGGGAAAGAACAGAAATGAAGGTCTCTCAGACGAGAAAGGAAGTAAGAAGCATAAAAGGGGTTTGTTTGCGGAGGATGGAGTTGAAGGACTGGCAGGCTGGGAGGGGGAGGGAGAGCTGCAGTCTACAAGGAATAAATATTGGTCGTTCTCCTCCACAGAGGGAATCTGCGACAGGATTTCGTGCTTTATAAAGATGAAACGAGAGATGTAGAACCGATAAATTCTCACAACGATCGTTCTATTTCTGTGGATTTTGTGATCGGAATATTAAAATACACTGTCAGTTATTGACACGTTACTCATAAAGGATAATAGAATATAATACACGCTGAAGGACACGTTCTACTCAGCAAATTCTTGTTCTTGTCCCGAGATTGTGCAGCTCTTTTGAGGAACACCACCAATGGAGGTGAACTGCATGTATTTTTTAAACCACAAACCAGCCGTCCTGCCAGTCTTAAATTCTTGGTAGAGCCGGGAATCTAACCTGGGTCCCCGAAGGCTGCAAACAATTGCACGAACCATGGGAATTGAATCAGGGTACCGAAGACTTCAGTAAATAGCACTAACTAGTATACTAAGGAGGTCGGCAGCGACTTCACAGTACGGGAGTGTAAGCTGTATGAGCATAAAGTCTAAGTGGAGTGCTTTTGATCCGTGCTGTGCGGAGAACATGTCTGCTCCTATTCGGTGACCTAAAGTTCAATTTTCCGGCTCACGTAGGGATCTTATTGCTAACAAAAAGCTGGAACGGGCTTCAATTAGCTCCACGAGACCAGCTGGGGGCGTTCTGATACAAGAGGCAATGGACCCGATCAAGGCAACCCGTAAATACAGCAGAGGATGTCGTCACGTTGATTAAAGTTATGGTTAGTTGATTTGATACCTGGCTTCTTCTTCTTCTTCTCTCGGTGCCTATCCGTTTCGGATGTTGGCGATCATGATGGCTATTTTCGTCCTGTTTGTGGCAGCGCGGAGCAGTTCACCTGATGACATATTGCACCAGCCTCTAAGATTGTCAAGCCAAGATATTCGTCTTCTTCCAGGACCTCTTTTGCTGTTGATTTTCCCCTGGAGTATTTTTTGGAGTAGGTTGTATCTATCTGTGTTGCGCATTATATGTGCCAGATACTGCAGATACTGTGTTTCAAATACTCTTCTTTATTTTGCGATAGGGGCCGATGACCTTCGAAGTTAGGCCCCATAAAACAGCAAGCATCATCATCACCATCTTTATTTTGCGAGGGGTCTACTCTCGCACTAACACATCGAAGGCACATCGAAGGTTTTCGGCGACGGAGATATACGACAGGGCTAGGATTGGGAAGGGAGCGGCGGTGAACTTAATTAAGGTACAGATGTGAATATGTGAATCCACAGAAAACCATCTTCAGGATGCCGACGGTGGGATTCGAACCTACTATCTCCCGAATGCAAGCTCACAGCTGAGCGACCCTAACCGCACGGCTAACTCGCTCGGTGCGGTGATTATTGTTTTGAGAGGAAGTGAGATGTACAAAGACTAATACCTTAAAACTGACAAGTTGAAAACGTCCCACAAGAGATTGAGATGCACATGCTGACTTCAGACACAGCATGTTTATGAGAAGGATATTTTAATTTTAGTTTTCACCTTTTATGGGTAGTCTTCATCATTTCTTGAGTGAATAGTGAGAAATAGTTCCCGAAACTTCAGGATTTTTTCTTAACAATTTGCTTTACGTCACACCGACACAGATAGGTCTTATGGTGACGATGGGATAGGAAAGGGGTAGGAGTGAGCACATTAAAGGTACACTCATCACATTTATAGTGTTATAGAAATCATTTACAAAGGCGGTAATAAAAAAATATTTACTATCCCAAAATCATATCTGGAACGAGGGAGAAATGGTTGTACTTCTAGAGGACAGCTTCTCTAAAAGCAATCGTTATTCGATGACGAAAAGCCTGAAAAAGTTATCACTTTTGGTACTCGAATACGAATCCACAATCTATTAAAAACTGTGAGTTAGCAGATTCGTCCAGAAGGGAGAACAGGAGAGGTAATGAAATGGTTGTCTTCGGAAACGTCCAGTCCTTTGTCTTAGAGTCACAGAGGGAATCTGCGACAGGATTTCGTACTTTAACAAAGATGAAACGAGAGATGTAGAACCGATAAGTTCACACAACGATCGTTCTATTTCTGTTCATACATTTAGTAAATAGGATAACTATATAGTCATAGCGCTCAAATTTTACAATTTTCAACACACTATTCTGATGGTTGATACCTGCTCGAAAATAATTTGAAATTTTTGAAGATCAAGCTTGGTTTCTGGTCTATAAATACATATTTCAAAGATGTCATTTCACTTGATTTTCGTGAATTGAATCTAGAGATGTTCATGCGCTGTTGAAGACTGTGTTTCACTTTCTCAATTTAAGGAATTTGGATCTTACTATTGAAAGGAGTCATTTTGAGTACTGCCTTCACTTATTAATATATGGAAAAGGGACGGCAATAATATGTATTCGTATGCCCGACATCTTGTACGAGCGCGATACGAAGCTCCTCGTGGCGAGCTGGACACGTCACGAGCAATGAACCTGGGGGTTACGTCATGGCCACATGTTGTATGTCTCTATCTCGAATGTACTGGAAGGAAAATTTCTTAGCCGATAAAGATACGGAAATGAGACATACATCATCGTGTAGCTCATGTTTTGAACGTAAACATATGTCAATTTCAATAAAATCCATCACGGCATTCGAGAGATATAAGCGAGAAAGGAATCACACTTTCCCCAGTGACGTGGGTTGCAAGCAACCATGGGTCGTACGGAATATAAGCAGCGGGCCAGACCGTAGCAATTCAGTTCGCATTCTTCACAGCTGGCTCGCATGTCATGCTGCACGCGACGAGTCGAACTCAGTATTCATACCGCCGAACATCGTAATACTTAGATAATTTCGACGGCAAGTTGGCACTTAGTTTCTGTGAATACCAGTGAGTAACTTATATATTCACATTTATTGGAACTTTTAAATATCAACTGAGTGCTTCATTCATAGTGAAAGTGTATCATAAGCTCTTACGTAAAGTGTACAATAAGCTACAAAAATAGGACAATACTCAGAACATTGTGCTAGAAGATCCGATTTAATTTCAAGTGTTTCCATATTTGAGTTTGATGTGGTTACAAGAAGGGATTACCAAATTTACTTTATTTAATTTATGTAGAAAGCGTAACCTGAAATCGCAAGTGCTAATAGAAAAGACTTCAGGATTTCTTATTTACTTACAACATGCTTTGTTATTCATTTATGCCATGAAAGTTATGATGGACTTAACTGACTGAAAAAGACATTATTCAGTTGAATTTTAGTTGATCAACTTGATGTTTTGGTATTCTGTTGTTGAAATTGGGATTTATTTTCTAGTAAATATCTATGATTCGGCGATATAATAAGGTGACCTTCCAGAGATTGAATAAAGGAAAGAAAGATACAATATCTATTATTTCGCAGTGCGATCCTCCCTCTCTGTATCATCTCCTAAGGACTAGGCACCCCTCAAAAGATCTCATGCTCTTGAAAATCAACTTTCCCTGGTATAATACATACAAACCTTAAATATCCTATTGCACAGTTAACGTTGCAAAAATTTGAGTTACATTATTATTATTATTATTATTATTATTATTATTATTATTATTATTATTATTATTATTATTATTATACAAACAAGAAATGCTTCAAGAAACCAACAAGAACATCAGTGCCAGTTGGGAAACCTTCATACGCCCACGTAAGGAGCATTCTGGATATGGAAAATATTAACAGTTAAACTCTAAATATTTTGTCATTTTAATTACAAGACTTATTATAGCAAGTAGTTGAAGGCAGAGTACCTACAGTAGAGGAACATGCTTTTCACTCTCGAGATTCTCTTCTTCCACATTGTTTTCAACAACAATTATTGCTGTATAACATTTTCATTTACATTTGACTGACTGTATGTAGAATCGAAGTGTAGTCAGTGCACTTAACGCTTGGTCTAGTATATATAATTTCGTGTGGTTATTTCTAGCCGAGTGCATCCCTTGTAAGGCAGACCCTCCAATGAGGGTGGGCGGCATCTGCCATGTGTAGGTAACTGCGTGTCATTGTGGTGGAGGATAATGTTATGTGTGGTGTTTGAGCTGCAGGAATGTTGGGGACATCACAGACACCCAGCCCCCGGGTTATTGGAATTAACCAATTAAGTTTAAAATCCCTGACCCGGCCGGGAATCGAGCCCTGACCCTCTGAACCGAAGGCCAGTACACTGACAATACCATACAAACCTTAAATGCCGTATTGTACAGTTAATATTGTACAAAATTTGAGTTACAGAATAGTCTCAGTGCCTTTTGGGGAAACATTTGCTTCGAGAAATGGAGAAGTTCGTGTAATCGAGTTCCGAGTAATAGAGAAATAAGTACACGTGGAGAATAGAACAGGGAAGTTGAAATTACTTCGAGGTACTGGAAATTCGAGTAATGGTGGTTCGAGATATCGAGGTTCGACTGTACATCGAAAAACGAACAGGGAGAACTGAGGGAATGGAAACAGAAACTCTACGGACAATTGCTCTGCAGCAATATAATAATAATAATAATAATAATAATAATAATAATAATAATAATAATAATAATAATGTTATTTGCTTTACTTCCCACTAACTACTCTTTTACGGTTTTCAGAGACGCCAAGGTGCCGGAATTTAGTTCCGCAGGAGTTCTTTTACGTGCCAGTAAATCTACCGACACGAGGCTGACGTATTTGAGCACCTTCAAATACCACCGGACTGAGCCAGGATCGAACCTGCCATGTTGGGGTCAGAAGGCCAGCGCCTCAACCGTCTGAGCTACTCAGCCCAGCGCAGCAATATTCATGAATGGGATAAACACAGTTCTCTGAGATTCCCGCAATATCTACTCACCCAAGAAACTGTGATCACTGAACCAACCCTTTGCTATAAGTCAAGGAAACTATTCCGAACCCTTACGTATTTAAGATCGATGATGTGTGGAAGGCAGCATGGATGAGAATCCCGAATTTCAGTCACCAAGAACTGGACAACCTCACACATCTATAAGGAAATTGGTGCCGATTGAAGCATGTGAGGACTTTCCAAACCCGAAAAAAGGCAACACTGCACAAACGGGGTACTTTTAATGATAACAAGTTTCAAATCTAATATTTTTTGTTTAAAGAAATTACTAACTATTTATTAAATGACCCTCATAACTGAAAATTGCTCCAGGACACATTTTGAAGATAAGTAAGTAAACTCGTATCCTCTTTTCAGGCACGTGGAGGTAAGCTACATGTACCATTTCACCACTTAGCAGCCCTCCCGCCATTCTTAAATTTCTGGCAGTACCGGAAATCGAACCTGAGTCTACGAAGACGGCAGCAAATAGCGGTAACCGTTACGCTAAGGAGAAAGACATTTTGAAGGTAACAAGAATTAATCGATTGATGGCACGCCAAGAGCAGAAGAGTGGATCAAGTCACTGGACATTAACCTTTAGGCTGCTCAGAGATAGGCCTATTTACCTGTACATTTCGTAAATGCACTGGCGGAAAAAATGACCAAACACCATGAAATAAGGAATGTAGAATATGGAAATTTTGGCAATATATTTGTCGAGGTAATATATTTAATTGATTAAAGGTACAACACTCCAGATTAATATCCGCGCGAGAATTTTTTTCTGTTTTTAGAATCCGCTTTACGTCGCACCGACACAGTTAGGTCTTATGGCGACTGTGGGATAGGATAGGCCTAGGAGTTGGAAGGAAGCGGCCCCAGCATTTGCCTGGTGTGAAAATGGGAAACCACGGAGAACCATCTTCAGGGCTGCCGATAGTGGGATTCGAACCTACTATCTCTCGGATGCAAGCTCACAGCCGCGCGCCCCTAACCGCACGGCCAACTCGCCCGGTATCCGCGCGAGAAAAGCCATCGAAAATATGCAATGTCGGTCTATTAATAACCGGTGTAATAGCCTGACTGTTGCACGGAGGCATGCGAACGCGCATGCATTGTGTCGTACAGGTGCCGGATGATAGCTTTTGGGATGGAGTTCCATGCCTGTTACACTTGGTCGGTCAATACAGTGACGGTAAATGCCGGTTGTGGATGACACTGGAGTTGTCATCCAATTATGTCTCATGCGTGTTCTATTGGGGACGGATCGGAGGATCGAGCAGGCGAAGGCAACATGTTGACGCTTGTAAAGCACGTTGGGTTAACAACAGTGGAATGGGGGCATGCATTATCCTGTTACAAAGCACCCCCGGAAATGGGGTTCATGAATGGCAGAACAACAGGTCGAATCACCACATCTGCAGTCAGGGTGCGTGGGATAGCCACGAGTGTGCTGTTGCTGTCATAGGAAATTGCTCCCCAGACAAGAACTCCCGGTGTAGGTCCAGTGTGTCGACGCCGCAGGCAGGTGGAATACAGGCGCTCACCTGGCCTCCTTCTAACCAAAACACGGCCATCACTGGCACCAAGGCAGAACCGGCTTTCATCGGAAAACACAACGGACCTCCACTCCACCCTCCAGTGAGCTCTCGCTTGACACCGCTGAAGTCGCAGGTGGCGGTGTTTTGGGGTAAGTGGAATGCACGCCGCAGGGCGTCTAACTTGGAGCTGTCATTCAAGTAACCGATTTCGAACAGTTCGTTGCGTCAATGTGGTGCCAACTGCCGCTCGAATTGCTGGTGCCACAGCCATACGCCGAATACGGTGGTCCTCCCTCTTGGAGGTGCCACGGGGACGTCCGGATCCGATTTTCTTGCGAGCGTACCTTCCACTGCTGTCTGCACGCATGCACTGTGGAGACATTCCTGCCAAGTCGTCCTGCATAGCGCGGAAGGAAAATCCACCTTCACGTAGCCCTATTACACGGCCTCGTTCAACCGCAGTGAGCTGTTGATACTGGCCTCTTCGTCGACGTAAAGGCATTCTTGACCCACTCACAATCACTCCATCCAATCGCACAGGTAACTAACGCTCTCGCACAGTACAGCCCGTATCAAAACAAGCCTGATGTGCAAAGTCATGGGGTCGCTGCTAGTGCCACGCCAATGCGATTTGCAGGAAATTTGAATCAATGTCATCTTTCAGATGTATAAATACGTCTACCAATGTTCGTTAATCTAGCACAATCCCTTCTTGGTGTTTAGGTAGTATTTTTCCGCCAGAGTATCTGTCATGTTTTACGCGGCTATTATTATTAATATTAATACAACCTACTGCGTACGACTAATAACAATACCGATAGAATGTCGTAGATATAACTCTGTTCATGGATGAACATATTTTTAAACTCAGCAGCTGTATTTCTTGATAATGTAGTCCAGATTACGTCGTGTTTTGTATCGCTTAAGCATTTCTTAACTTATCGGCAGTGGGAAGGTGGTAGATGGAAGTAAACCTGATGCAATGCTCCATGTTACTACGAGTAACTTGTTTGCTGACTTGACTTGGCCATTTATTACATGGTAAGGAGCTGAGGTATTTACTACTAAACCGGATTCAAAATTACAAATATTAATATGGTCAAAATACAAAATAATACCATGTTGGCGCAGTTGTCAACCACTCGATTTTCAATCCAAGTGTTCTGACTTCGAGGCCGACTAACTGTGGTGGCTAAATCTAATTTGAACATGGGTGATCCAACGACGCAACAAAATAAACTTTGAAAGACGAAAACCACTGAATTAATAACAGTGATTACTCTAATTCCTTGAAACAACATTTAGGCCGAAAATTGTTATAATTACAAAATTAAAAGAAAGTAAAAAGCCAGCTCCTTGTCTGAAGAGTCAGAGCTGTGGCCTACAGTTCATAATCCTCCCCCCAACGCACCGGACAGGCTGACTGCCTCAAACGGTCGAAGCGCAGCCCTTCTGAACCGAAGCTGATGGGTTCGAAACCAGCTCACTCCGGTGTTATTTGAAGACGTTGAAATACGTCAGCCTCGTGTCGGTATAGCCTATACTGATATGCAGAAAGATGCCCACGGAGCAAAATCCGGCACCATAGCGTCTCTGAAAAGAGTAAATGTTGTTAATGGGAAGTAAGATCTATAACCTTAATAATAATAAAAATCATCATCATCACCGAGCTCGATAGCTGCATGGATTAATAGCGGCCAGTATCCAGTATTCGGAGATAGTGGGTTCGAACCCCATAGTCGGCAGCCCTGAAGATGTTTATCCGTGGTTTCCCATTTTCACACCAGGCAACTGCTGGGGCTGTACTTTAATTAAGACTACGGCCGCTTACTTCCCACTCCTAGCCCTTTCCTATCCCATCGTTATAATATCTGCAGTGTTGTCTTATTTCCGGTGTGACAAGTCCTCAAATGGTTCCATTTGCACCAGTTTCCTTATAGATGTGTGGGGTTGTTCAGTTCTTGGTGACTGAAATTGGGGATTCTCATCCATGCTGCCTTCCACATATCATCGATCATAAATACCTAAAGGTTCGGAACAGTTTCCTTGACTTGTGGCAAAGGGCTGGTTCAGTGAACACAGTTACTTGGATGAGAACATATTGCTCTAATTTCAGAGTACTGCATTTCTCCCACTCAAGTGTCGGTGCGACGTAACGCAACTTGAAAACAAAAAATCATCATCAACACTGAAGGGCCCCGGTTCCTTTTCCAGCCGGAATGGCGATTGTAGCCACGACTGTTTAATTCCTGTACCTCGTTGGCTAAGTGTTAGTGATCAAACATCTATATATCACCAACAAACACATAGGATTGGCGCCAAGAAAAGCATCCGTCCATAAAACTGGGGTTATTCCATATTAGTTATGAACTCAGATAATTGGGAAAAGGCCAATAAGGAGAGGGTAAAATTGAACAGTGACATTACTGAATAATTCTAGAGAGAAAGTATAGAAATGTCAAAATTTTCTATTGTATGTTTAACTTACTTTAGATACCCCTTTGTATTAACAAATTCAAGTAAATATGTGTTAACAGAATTTGCATTCACGGTTCGTAATATATTTTCTATTCTTTCTTTTTAAAAAGAAATAAGTCACTGAATACATACCAACACATGGAAGGTGATAGAAATATACGTTTTTCATAGAACATATTTTCTGTCGAATAGAGAAGGTGACTTCTTGAGTTGGACCACTATGAAGGCATACAATATGTTTTCTGGTTGACACAAATAGGTCTTAGAGCTGGGAGCCATCCAAAAAATGTGTGAACTGTAACGAAACAGTGTCGTATGTTACCTAGCAACAGTACATCGAGAGCCGCACAGGTCACGGATTTGTATAAAGGGAACAACACAGGCTGTGGTTCTGTATTTCATAGTCATCCACCAACACTTCACATCACAGCCTGCGTGGTTGTTAGGTAACATCGCGTTACACATTTCATTGAAATACATATTTATGATCATTTGATTTTCATCATCATCATCATCATCTATTTACCCTCCAGGTTCGGTTTTTCCCTCGGACTTAGCGAGGGATCCCACCTCTACCACCTCAAGGGCAGTGTCCTGGAGCTTCAGACTCTTGGTCGGGGATACAACTGGGGAGTATGACCAGTACCTCGCCCAGGCGGCCTCACCTGCTATGCTGAACAGGGGCCTTGTGGGGGGATGGGAAGATTGGAAGGGATAGGCAAGGAGGGAAGGAAGTGGCCGTGGCCTTAATTTAGGTACCATCCCGGCATTCGCCTGGAGGATAAGTGGGAAACCACGGAAAACCACTTCCAGGATGGCTGAGGTGGGAATCGAATCCACCTCTACTCAGTTGACCTCCCGAGGCTGAGTGGACCCCGTTCCAGCCCTCGTACCACTTTTCAAATTTCGTGGCAGAGCCGGGAATCGAACCCGGGCCTCCGGGGGTGGCAGCTAATCACGCTAACCACTACACCACAGAGGCGGACCATTTGAGTTTCCCAAAATAAAATTTAATAACATTTTTATTTAAGATTATTCACCCGTATATGTTCGTTTATTTTACGATTTAGATGGTAAATTTAAGCGATTCTTTCATAAAGTGTGTCGCAGCATCGATATTTTGGGTATTTATATAACATTATTTGGTATACTCTTTTGTGCACGTTAATTCGTTTAACGGTTGGGAAGGCGTTATTTACATTTAACCTCGCATGTTGTTCAGTATAGATTTATGCTGAATTATGCTGAAATATATGCCATTCCAAGTTCGCAGATCAGGCGTCGGTTCTGTGCGGTTAATTCAAAATAATGCTCTGTTATAATATAGTAAGGACCAAAATCATCGTGAGTTTGTTACCGGTTTTACAATCAATAACAACATTTTCCTTAATGTAGTACTGTTTGAACTTATGTTCAATAGATCCTGTCTTACTGGAATTCAGGGTACGTTTTTCACATTATCATGTAAACACATACTCGCCAAATAACGACAGCCTGGACGACAGCAAATACGATTTTGTGATATTCTGGAGCGAGTCTCTCAGAGTTTATCTTCTTACGGCGTTATACTAATCACTAGAGATTTCAACGCGAAACTTGGAAAGGAAGGAATCTGGAGATCACACGTTCGAATGGAGAGCCTCCGTTCCAACTCTAATGACACCAATATACAATATCATTTTACCTAGTTTTGCTGTCTCGTTAAATCTTTATGTCAAGAGTATGTTTTTTTTCATAAAGAAGACCACAAAACAACACTATATCGTCATTTGGCAACACCAAGAACCCAAATATATCATGCATTAGAGCAGAAGAGACTTCAAAGCGACGTCATCGATGTGCGCAGGTAATGGGGCTGGACTGCGACTGCGATCACCACCTTGTCGTCTACAAACTAGCTATGAGAAACATGCACTACGCATGAATTAGGAAGATGTAAAGAGATGCGGCGTCAATAGTTTGAGAGATGACGCACTAGGTTGCAGTACCAAATCAACATTCAAAATAAGTTTTAAACCCTGAAAGATCTAGAGTAACAAGAAGATGCTGTTAAAGCGGAGATAGGTTAAACTCAAACCTAAAATATTTGGGGCAGGATATCAGGTGATCCGTAGAAAGAGACGAAGTCCGAAGAACTGGTTGAATGACGCCTACACTATACCAGTATAGAAGAGGAAGAATGCCTATCATGCCTATCTCCAAGTCTCTAAGACTCACATCAGAGAGATAAGTACCTACCTGAGAGAAGAGTGTCCACCCGCGTCTTGCACAGGAACAAGAAATGGGTTAATGGAGAATCCGACTAAAGAGACTGAGACAGAGAGATAAGATGACCGCAGTCGCGATATGCATCAAAATGTTAAAGGACTGACGTAAGGATTTGTGCCCACTCCAGAAGCTACGCTGGATGAACACAGCGGACTCCTCACTCAACGAGAGAAGGTCCTGGATCAATGGAAGAGCTCTGAAGAGTTTTTGAACTGCAATACAGCTAACTAGGAAGTTGAAGCCCCACAGTTTTTCCACGCAGCAGAACCACTGGCATCAGACCAAAGTTTCGTAGAAGTTAGAATAGCAATGCACAAACTCAAACTGCAGGGATCGACTGAATACCCGAAGTACTTCTATGAGCACTTTTGATTGAGCTTCATAAGTTAGTGACAGCCGTGTGGAGGACAGAAGTACTACCTGACCAGTGAAAGATTGTTATCACAGTTCCAGTTTTTTAAGGAGACAAACTGCAATGCACCAATTATCGAGGGACTGCACTTCTGTGTGCGGCTTATAGAGTCCTCTCTAGCATCTTATAACTCCCATCTGACTCCATATGCTGACGAAGTACCCGGTGACTACCAGGCAGGTCTTATATCGAATCGTTCGACAATAGATCAGATCCTCTCGATACGTCTGATACTCGAAAAATGTTGGGAGCATATCATAGGGTTTCACAATAATTTTATAGATTTTCCCAAGGCATATGACGACTTCAAGAGGGAGAAGATACGGAAGATCATGACTGAGATTGCCATTTCCACCAAACTGGTACGCATGCCTAAAATCTGCATAGAAAGCTCGTCCAGTAGAATAAAGAGAGGCACCATTTTCCCCACCCAATTAAAAAAGAAACAGGTGTCAAACAAGGATAAGTTCTCTCCCCATTCATTTTCAGTCTAGTCCTAAAGAAGGTGGTCAGACGTACTTCAGCGAACAAATGTGGATTACATAAAACCTTTGGTTGTGTGGACGAGCTAAATGCTATTTCTGACAAGGCCGAAGACGTGGTACGGATCACTTCGCTGTTTGACGAGTACGCAAAAACGTTTGATGGATATAAACACCGAACAGATCAAGTAACCATAGATAGACGAGACGGACACCCTGTAATCGATAGTATCAGAGTTGATGACACAATCTATGAGAAGGTTACTGATTTTAAATACATGAGCACCACGCTGAACCAGTAAAACCACATGAAGTTAGACGTCCAAAGTTGCATCAAACTTGACCGGCATCACCTTGCAGCTTTTGAAAATAAGTTACTATGGCGATATATGGTCCTCAATCCGTCGACGGAGCCTGGAGACGCCAAAACAATGTAGACATCCATGCTAGTTACGGAAGACCAAACATCAACCAAATCATCAGAGGAAGACGAGTTCAGTGGTTGGACACGCAGAGCGTATGAACAGGAAGTCTGCTGAAGAAACGGCCTCTGGGGAGACCCAGAAGACTTTGGAAAGATGAACTTATGAAAGATATGACAGCTGAAGAATTAACTGGAGATAAGCGCTTACTGGCACACGACCGTAACAGCTGACGAGGAATTGTGAGTGCGGTCAAATGTCACCCTGACAATAGCGTCAGGAAAAGTAAAGTTTCTTTTTCTTTTAGCAATTTGCTTTACGTTGCACCGACGCTGATAGGTCTTATGCAACAATAAGATAGGAAATAGCTACGAGTGGGAAGGAAGTGGCCGTGGTCTCAATTAAGGTACAGCCCCAGCGTATGCCTGGTGTGAAAATAGGAACCACGGAACACCACCTTCAGAGCTGCCGACAGTAGGGTTCAAACCCACTATCTCCCGAATGTAAGCTCACAGATGCGCGACCCCAACCGCACGGCCACTTGCTCGGTAAGTAAGTACTGCCTGTCAGAAATTCATGCAGTAGTCAGACAGAGATATTAGAACATACCTCAACACATAACCATAGAAGTAGCTTGTATTCGCGGGATATTTGGTGGGGGGAACGCTATCAATTCCCCTCGTTCCCTCCACCTAGAGACACGTGTATGAATGGCAAGTATCATGCCCAACAGCCATCGATTTGTCTGTTGGCTTAGTTGAAGCTGTACATAGTAAGACAGGCTGCTGAGTAACTAAAGCGAGACGAAATCAGGAGATCCTGCAACCCCCACCCGACTGCCTCCTACACTAACAATTTTGTGTAATAATCTATTTTATGTGCATTCTGGACTTTAAAATCGAAGAATATTTTATTTTATTTTCGAATGTATGTTGGGAGTAGAATTTTGCAGGTTAATTGAATTTTAATATCTCTTTTGTGTGGTAGTTCCCTGTGAGTGTATGTGTGGCTGTGTGGAGAGGTTGGTAGCGCCGGGAGCCAGCTGGGCCCGGGGTTTCCCGCTATAAATAGCCGAGCGAGTCACTACGTTCGTTGATCGATGCTGTAGTCACTTCAGCCAATACGGAGCCAGCTCACTTCTGATTGGATAAGGTAATCCTGATACAGCACATACTAACAAAAGTTTAAATTTATGCTCTACAAAGACACTCAAACCTGATTACATCTCAATTGTTGCAACCGGTAGAGAATATTTAACTTTGAATCATATTTCTGGGTAGAACGCACAACCTTCCATTCTCATCTAATATGGAAGTCTTGCCATGATAGGACTGAACTATCACCGTACGCTCTATAGCATGGTAATAATTTATGTTGAAGTTATAGTTAGTTGTAGTTATTTCCTGCTAGAAATCCAGTATTATCACTTAAGATTGTGTATTGAAGAACCGGAAATGATGTTGTAGTCAGTGAATCAATATAATCTATCCTGGTATTCAAAATTTGAAACCTAAATTTAGTACCACATGGCCCTGAGGTTCACTCAGCCTACACCAAAAATGAGTACCAGGTTGATTCCTGGGGGAAAAGGCGGCCGGGCGTAGAGCTAACCACTCTACCCCATCAAGTGCCGAGGTTAACAATGGTGGAAGCCTTTACCTTCCACCCCTCCAAGAGCCTTCATGGCCTGTACGGAGATGCTTTTGCTTTGCTTTTTAGATTTAGTACTGGTACTGAAGAAATTCTGAGTGATCAAACTGAACAGGAAAAAGAACTAAAATGATCGCTTTAAACTTCATAAATTCCACAAAACTTGCTTTTCATACTTGTCTACATCCTAAGAGATACTAAAACAAGGAAGTTCCTGCAAAGAGCCTCCAGAGTGGAATCTTTGGAATGTTCTATGGTTTTTCGAAGCAAGCAAGCGAGCAAGCGTGATTAATCATGTGTTATACAGTTTTACGTGGAATGCGAACCATGGGGACACTAGTTTCATTTTTAAATTTCACGTCACCGAGCTCGATAGCTGCAGTCGCTTAAGTGCGGCCAGTATCCAGTATTCGGGAGACAGTAGGTTCGAACCCCACTGTCGGCAGCCCTGAAAGTGGTTTTCCGTGGTTTCCTCTTTTCACACCAGGCAAATGCTGGTCTGGGGCTGTACCTTAATTAAGGCCACGGCCGATTCCTTCCCACTCCTAGACCTTTCCTGTCCCGTCGTCGCCATAAGACCTATCTGTGTCGGTGCGACGTAAAGCAACTAGCAAAAAAAAAAAAAAAAAATCACGTACTTTAGCTAGAATTTTAATCGCGACCGCCTTGGTATGAAACCAGTGATTACGAAACTCGGCTATCACGCCTCCGTGTTTCTTTTCCTATACTGCCGTATATGTGACTGTTTCAAACCAATCAATGTTAGTGGAAATTTTGAAGACCTAAAAGGGGCCCGTTAGACTATCCAACTCATATGATGCCAGTATACGATAAACCACCGATGACACATTCGACAAGATAAAATATAGCTCATTAGCAATGGTTTGCCCTGTAGAATTCCACTCCTCTGTATTTGGCTAAAGTGTATTATTATTATTATTATTATTATTATTTGATAAAACAGGTGGCTCTCCCATTCGTTAATTGTCGTACCATGATGGTTGTTTCAATCCTTATTAACATGTTGGTCTGTTTGTCTCTGATCGTCTTTCTTTTAAGTAAAAGCATCGAGATAAAATTTGCAAGGTTTTAGCTGGTACCTTCTTTTAATATAGACTGCAGGCTACTTAATATCACACTGTATCGCAACAGATGGGCTGCCTGGCCGAGACGGTAAAGGAGGGCTCGGTACACCCGGAAGGACGCGGGTGCGATTCCCTGTTAGGAAGTCTAAAATTTAAGAAACGAGATTTCCACTTCCAGACGTGTACATGGCTTAAGGTTCATTCAGCCTACACCAAAAATGAGTTAATTCCTGCGAGCAAAGGTGGCCGGGCGTAAAGCTAACCACTCTATCCCTCTAAGTGCCGAGGTTACGGATAGTGGTAGCCTTTATCCTCCATCCCTTCAAGGACGCACGTGGCCTATAGGGAGACGACTTCGCTTTCTGCTTCTTAACGGGTCCATGCAGCGAAAGAAAATGTGAAGCAAATAAGTAAGACGGAAACGTAAGCCTGGGACCCTTAAAAGTGAATATGCATCCTAAACGGTTAACTCTATTGTACATGGATTTCAATTTATTTGAAAAAATGTGTGTATGTATTTTCTTCCTAAATACAAGTTTTTCAGGGGAATTTTTTTCTCTCTTTGTGATGAGAGCAACCGAAGAGTAAGCGCACATCTCAGCTAACAACAAAGTCTTGGTGGATATCTTCCGCTTCACAAAGAAAGAAGGGTGATATCAGCGCAGCAATCTCTTGCTTGATTTTGAATACCACGTCTTACCATTAAGAGGACGAAATCTTTTTTTTTTTTTTTTTTTTTTTTTTTTTGTGCGCTTTGTCCTATGTAAACTAAAATAACGAATAAAGTGTTGGTCTTACAAACAAAATAATTATACATACAGAATTAAGAATTGATCGTGCTCACCTCCCTGTGTTGTTTCTCGGGTCGCATTAAGACCCGTGATATTTTATTATGTACGTACACAGCCATTTCGTCCCTCGAGATCCTCCGCCTTGAAGTGAAGTGCTTGTTACCACTGCATTGTTTCACTGGATCTTCAGAAAGCTTTAAGGCAACGTTGAATAATTCCTTTCAATGGCACAATTCCTGTTCTCCAATTCTTGGTCGAATGGTAGGCGCAGTGACCTTCAGTTCATAAAAATCCAGGTTCGATTCCCGACCGGGACAAGAATTTTAGCTGCGTTTAGTTCAATCCTCTAGCTCGGTGGCTGGGCGTTTGTGCCCGTCCTAATAAACATCTTAGGCTTGGCGTCAATAAGGTCATCCGGTCGTAAAACGTGGACTTAATCCACATTCATAGAAACCGCAGATAACTGGGGGAAACACCAGGGAAGATAAAGACCTGACACAATTCCTGAACCTAGTCTTTCCTAATAATCGTACGCTATAGGCAAGTAAGAAGTATAACAAATAAATCCGTAGCATACCCAGTCCGAGGAGAGCTTTGGCATGCCAAGATAACCGCAGCCCAGCCAGATGGCTGGCGGATATTCAAATAGACGACTTAATCAAATGTGTCGCTTGACTTTCTTAACTGTGCTCGCAACCTCTCATACCACGCAGCTCATCAACAGGCCTCGCAAAGCTGAGCGAACTTTGTTTCATCTTTGAGTCCAGGATTAGAATTCTTAAACGAGCTAGGGATCATACACGAGGTTTTCTTGTCTGAGGTAGATATGGCAGCCGTATGCCAAGAGACTGGAGTAATAATAATCTAATATGGGACAAGGCCAAAGTGTGCATATTTTAGTATTATTTTATTTAACGCGATTTAAGTGCCGGCACTACAGATTTTGGTGGAGTCCGAACAACCCTAGGGACGTGAAATTTCATTTCAAAATACTCATATACATTGTCTGGGGTTCGAACCACGGTCTTCTAAGTGTGAAGGAAGTTAGAGACGATTTCACTCAAAAATCAGATCCTTAACAATATGAGCCTCATCAGCATCACCTCATGGTACAGTTAACTACTACTAACTCGCTGCCCGTCTTTGTGGCTGACTGATTAGTACACTGGCCTTTGATACAAGGGATCCAGGAATCAATTCTCGGCTGGTTTGAAAATTTCAACGTTCGTTGGTTAAATCGCGTGGTTCGGGGATAGACTGTGTCTGTCATTTTCAACATTAGATAGATAGGGCCCCATCCCGACAAACGCGCACATCGCCCATGGGTGTCATTTCGGAAGACCTCCACCAGACCTTTCCGGAGGCCAATACAATTAGTAATAATAAGTACATTTTTTCTACGATTTACGCAGACGCCGAAGTACCAGAATGTTGTCACGGAGGAGTTATTTCACGTGCTAGTAAATTACCAATATGAGGCTGACGTAATTGAGAGTGAGCAAGATTCGAACTCACCAGGTTGGGCTCAGGCGAACGCTCTACTGCCTGAGCTACTCAGCCTGGCATTAAAATTAGTGTATCATCATACAACTTGATGAACTTTACTAGATAAACATGCTATGACGAGATGGCACGATTCTATCATTCGTTTACCAAGATACCGTCTTCATATGCGAAGTAAACCCCGTTTGCACGTTCGAAAGACATAGGAAATTCATTTAGAAAACCATCTTCAGGGCTGCCGACAGTGGGGTTCGAACCCACTATCTGCCGATTACTGGACAATGGCTGCACTTAAACGACTGCAGATATCGATCTCGGTTTTAGAAAACCTAGTCCACTGATTAAGATATTACAATATGTTCCAGTCTCAATATTGATAGCGGCCATGCTGGGATTTTAAGTTGTATGTGGTATACAATGTCAAGAATTTGTGGGTTTGTATACCTACCACGGATTTACATCGAGTTACTGTCACTGCTAAGATATGCAATTTCTACGTTGTCAATGTACTTTATTTGCAATAACTGTCCAGCTTTTTATGCATTTCTAAGTGGGTACACCTTCCTTGTTAGACATGTATTGTGACTATGTGTAAAATTCTACATAAATTCAACAATATGTTTGGCACACCTATGCACATGTTGCGGAAATGAATGTAACTTCAGGTCTTACTGCATTATTTATTGAATCGTCCTTGTATATTTTCTATTTTGGTCTTTAAAACAACACAAAAATTAGAGAACTTATTTTACAGAGCAGAAGAACGGAAGCAATAGAAATGTGCATCCCGGTCCTCGTCAAAAATCTATAGCAGATGCTCAAGAGTGAGCCAGTGTACACTTGACATCGGACAGCATTGAGATAGCATCGGTTGTGAGCCAATCAACTCAGAAAACTCAGTTAGAATGGCGCGTTAATTTCAAGGAAACTTTTAACTGTATTACTCCGGCGTTGAACTTCTCGTTCATTTGGTTAAGCTGTCTTTTTCAGAGCTAAACTAAAACGTGTGACGAGAAACTGGATTAGTTGGCACTCTCAGGAGAGGAAGGATTTGTTTACGTGTCTCGCATTGGATCGTGTTACGAAACACGGGCTAACCATCACTCTGCAAGTTGTAAGTGATAGTTCAGTAACACTGTAGCTGTCATCTTACTAACTTGGCCCCTGTTAGGTTCCTAGTTAATGAATGATCCTTATGGATAAGTCTCCATGTGTAACTGAAAATATTGTGGGTATTAACAAGGTGACAACCATGCCATTAGTTGCTTAAGACACGACCATGATCTACACTAATGTCCAAAATTAAAGCAACAAACAGAAATCATTTTCCCCTGTGTCTATTTGACGACATAATACAATCAGATGATAGTAACATTTAAACAACAGCTGTCGGTGAGCAGCCGGCATGCAGGTTGTAACATACTGTAGCTCAACTCCTCTATAGCTAGTGAGACTTGTCAGTGCGGCAGTGAAACCATCTACGGACATAAACATTTCATTAGTGAAATAATCATAGTTTATAATTTAATAGAGTGAAATATGGACAAGTTTAGTATCAGTTAGTTAATACTATACAATGGTTGACCCCTAGATACGGGGCAGTCCAGAAAACTTGCATTAGAGACATCTTATATGAAAGACTCGCTACCCCAATTAGACTCAGTGAACCATACTCTTTCGAATTGAGTATCACAACTTCAACCAGCACCTGACAGTTATAATAACCAACAGTTAGGATGCTATTCTCAACAGCAACACCAACATCAACAGCAGCAGCAACATCACCGAGTTCTGAACACGGTCACTAATACCCCCTCACTACAAGAGAGACTCACATCCGAAGGTAATAACGTATGTTCTCCTCATCACGGAAATGACTTACTGGATAATAGTGTAGATGTACAGTTACTCCCATAAATATTCGGTCACTCTTATTTTTGATACACTTTTATTGGATAATTATTCTTACACTGTAATGATAATGTATTATACAACGAAACATGTAGAAAATTTAATACAACGTTATAGACACATTGTGATGTAAGTCAAACTCTTCTGGCAGTTATTAGTAAGCCATCTGTCGTACATTTAAATATAAGCAATAATTCCAATGCCGCCTCAAAAATATTCGGCCACTGTACAAAAAAAGCAACATAAACTCGATTAATTCACAACCTTGTTACACATTCAGTACTTTGTAGTTCCACCTTCATATTTTATGACCTCTTCCAGTCGATTCGGCATACTGGCGATAATTTTCTTGATATAATCAGGGCTTAATGCCGCTCATTCTTGTAACAGTCTCCTCTTCAAGTCTGTGAGGGAACTTGTCGGCCGGAATTGCAGAGCTGCCTTCATTTGACTGCACACATTCTCGATGGGGTTCAGGTCGGGTGATTGTAGTGGAGTCTCCAAAACCTTCGGGCAGTTGTACAGCAGCCACTCCCTGACAAGTTACGACTTGTGCTTGGGGTCGTTATCTTGGTAGAATTTGAAAGTACGCTGTGTACCAAGTTGTTCCGCAGATTGTCGCAAATTGTTTTTGAGGACAGCCAAATAGCCCTCTTTTGTCAAAATATGTTCAGTGAAACTCAGTGCATCAACCCTGTTCGATGCAACACATCCCCACACCATTGCACTTCCTTCACCATATTTTACCGTTGCTTGTAAACTGCTTGTTTTCAGTACCTCGTGACGTTTCCGCCACACAAATTGCTTTCCATCGGACCCAAACACGTTGAACTTTGACTCATCAACAAATAACACATCCTCCCACCAAGCACTGGGTTTGGTTACGTAGGTTTTGCGAACTCTAACCGCTTCTCTTCATATACCGCGCTAATGAATGGTTTCCTCCTAGCTCTTCTCTCAAGTAACTCATTCCTTCGCAGTGCTCTTCGCACGGTTGCAGTACTCACTTTCTTTCTACACTCCTCTAAGACAGCTGCTACCACTTTCTGAGCACTAATTTTTGGATTTCATTTCCCATTCCGAAGCACAAACCGCTCCTGTCGTTCCGTCAGCCTACTTGGTCTGCCTGTGTGAGGAACCGAATCAATTCTGTCTTCATTTTTGAATCGTCTGATTATATCCAACTATTATTCTGCTATGTTAAGCATCTGCGATATCTTTCTATGCGATTTACCTCGAGCATGATGGAATATCACGAGCTGGCGTTCTTCAAACGTGGTATTGTGTTGTCTTTTGCACCCTATTTGATACCTATCCGCAACACTACAGCGAATGACTTTGGCACGATGGGTCTTGCGGCACCGCATTTCTGAACTGAAAGTTTTGCAACGCTATCTGCCCTGTCTCTGTCAATAAACACAACGGCAATCCTGGCCTTTCCGGGTGACCGAATATTTTTGAGGCGTATCATTTCACCCATGTGAGCAATATCCTTTCTTTTACAGCATAATGTAAATCAATGGTCCCTGATTCCTCTTCGGCATAAGCAACCATATGTAGTTCCATTACTTAGACACGTTTGGTTTCACTTCCTGCTCATGGTTGCGTTATTGTCATCACTTTTTCGCGGATTTTATCAGTGGCCGAATATTTATGGGAGTGACTGTACCTAATCAACCACCTAAACGATTTCGCGGACAAATGTTAGGACAGTCGAATGGTAACATAAACGAAGTAGAAAAATTGATAAATATGGATATGTCAGACTTCAACATCTAGTAACCCCTCTGTCCAAAACGTGCCAGTAACTAATCAATCAAGTTCAAGTAAGCTTAGTTCTGATAAGAGAGCGCCTACCTATCAAGGTAAAGGCATAAGCCCGTATTATTTTCGTGGAAAGTTTGGACAGTAAAGTTGGCCAACTACACCCTCTGTCGACAGGTAAACTGCATTTTCAACATAACATGAAAATGAAAACCTACAACCTGTTTTCCAGTCAGTGACAGGGTCAGGGATGGAATGAATGAAGCCCCCATCTTGCGGCGAGGATAGGTATTTTGCCGGCTGCCGAAGCCTGTCGCACTCTTCTGGGGCAATGATTAATGACTAACAAGATGAAATGAAATGACAGTGGAGTGTGTTGCTGGAATGAAAGATGACAGGGAAAACCGGAGTACTCGGAGAAAAACTTGTCCCGCCTCCGCTTTGTCCAGCACAAATCTCACACTGAGTGACCGGGATTTGAACCACGGAACCCAGCGGTCAGGGGCCGGTGCGCTGCTGCCTGAGCCATGGGGGCTTTTTCAACATAAGAATGCCTTTAAAAATGAAGTGGTTGACATCAGCTCTATTGGAAAAAATCGTTTAAAAATTGTTGCTCGTGCGGCAGGATCTGCAAATTTCATTGAACAATGTGATGTTTATAAACAAAGGAATTTAGAAGCTTACTTTTAAAAATTCCTAATACATAAACATGGTATAATCAGAAATGTCGGCAACAAGTTAAGCGAGAAGAAAATTTTAGAAGAAATTATCTCTCCATATCCAGTTGTGCTTATTAAGAGATATACCAAAAGAACATATACGAACCTAGATCATGTTATAGCAATCCCAGCGTCTCACGTAACTTTTCGATCGCAGTCCTTCCCTACTCACATAGCTACTGTATATTGGGTGTCAGTAGTATTCAGAAAACACATGAACTCCACAGACGCGGTTCGTATGGGCCTCAGCCCACATCGGGATACCACATAATGAATACCTAGATACCTTAACGAAGGAAGGATGTTTCAGTGGACAAGTCATGAATACTCCCGGCAACTTCATGGATTATACAGTGATTCTATACAAAAGAGCCTACAGTCAGTGGAAAAAGAAATGAGAGGAAACGGAGAGCCACAAAGGTAGATTTTATTCAATGATCGAACAGAACCCCCCACGACGTCCTTGGTTCGCACAATAGAGCACTCAACGAAAATTCATCTCGACAATCACTCGAATGCGATTCAATCACGGACGTTTTAGAAGTCACCTTTATTGTATCAACGTAGTGGACACACCATACTGTTCATGTGATGGTCAGTCGATTCAGGATCTAAACCACCATTTTTTTTTTATTTTTTTTTTTTATTGCATGTACTCATTACCACCAACAGGAAAATATGATTACATCTCTGCTTCACGCTAAGGAACAGTTAACAATGTAAGTACACAACTGGCGACTAAAGACAAAAAAGTGTATACAATTATTACGAACTATGTAACAAAAACTTGCCTACAAATTTGACTGCTTGTACTGTATATGGATATTTATGTGATTGTAATGTGATGATGTGCATTATGTATGTCTTTGTGATATATCTATTCCAAACTGTGACAATGACTTGTAATGAACTGTAAAGTTCCAACCAGCATCCAGATGGCTGTTTGGTCTGATACTGATCTAAAGGCAAGTACGTTTTTAAAAATGTAAAAAAATAAAAGAAAAAAATATACTATTCCCGTATTCTGATCGACAGATGGCATGCATCTCTTCGTACAGCCATGAATACGATGACTTCGGTGTCCCTATCAGCCGGTGTGCGTAGTGTGTACTGTCGCATTCGTCCAACTTCCACATTCACTGCGGAAACATTCACCTATGGTATAAAGAAGACGCCTGGACAACTCCCTGCGGTAAATGAAATGGCGTATGACTTCTGGTGCCGGGAGTGCATTGGACATGTTCAGCTCGCCGGGTGCAGATCTTTTAGATTTGACGCCCGTAGGTGACCTACGCGTCGTGATGAGGATGAAATGATCATGAAGACGACACACACACCCAGTCCCCGTGCCAGGGAAATTAACCAATTAAGGTTAAAATTCTCGAACCTGCCTGGAATAGAACCCGGGACCCCTGTGACCAAAGACCAGCACGCTAACCATTTAGCCATGGAGCCGGACACTCCCTGCGGTGAAGGACGATTGGACGAATAGATGTTGGACAGTCGCAAGTTGTAGAGGCCAGATGGCTTAATGTGCATCGGTGTGTTGTTTCCCGGACGTAGCACCAGTTTTTAGAGTCCGAAAATGTGGCCCAAAGACCAGAGCAAGAACAAGAGTGACGTCCGAAAAGTAGGACAATTATGACAATTATTTGGCCACAAGAGTGAGACGGTACAAACATAGAACCATACGGCAGCCGGCATGTGACTTCACAGTGGCCAATGCGACGGTTGTATCGAGGGAAATGGTGAACAAAATGTTTAGGCAGAGAGGTCCGTACATTCAGCGACCTGCAGCACGTATACTCCCAACGCGTGTACACAGAAAGAAAGGTCTGGATTGGAGTCAAGAACATGTCACCTGGACAGCCGAACAAGCAAGAGATTTCGCTAGATATGACTACTGAGTGCCACTTTTGTGGTTTACAGCAGGCAAAGCGAAAAGTATCGCAGACCACCGTCGTAGGCTTAGCCTGGAGGATACGTTTCCTTCATGCCATTGTACTGGTTCTAGTTGATGGGATCTTCGGCCGTGTGGAAAGGCAAACAACTAGTAACATTGCACACTGCGTAATACTCATGCTACGGTGACAACGTGGAACTGCTCCATGGATAAACATTCCCTGAATGCAACACACTGTACGCCCGACCACACTCCCAACTGCGGGAGTCACACTGCCGCAAGCAGCTGCAAATTCCCCGCGGGAGATGGCATGTCCCCTCTTGCACGGCTACAGAACCCAGCAACTCAGAGTAGAGACACGGAAGGCGCTGAGCTCAAAGCACCGACGACACGAATTGTGTAAGCCACTATAGTGGCTCACAGCAATTATAAGTGGTCGCTGACCATACTGCCCCATTGAAATATGCCACAACAATCCAAAACTTGCAGGTAGAAATTTAGTTTTATTTATTGATATCCTTAATGATCTGAAATTTCCCGGTGTAATCCTCGCCGGAGTGAATTATGGTGCTGAATGCACTTTGATATAATATTCGATTAGAGCGATATAGTACTGATATAATGTTGTGCATGGTTATTGAATTTATAGCGAGTTGCACACCACACATATCCATACCTGATACCAGAGTGAACTGGCAGCCGAAACCGGTATGTCTCAGATTTTTTTTTTTGCTAGTTGTTTTACGTCGCACCGACACAGATAGGTCTTACGGCTGGTTTAGTAAAGGAACTTGCGTTTACTTCAATATAGACTTGCACAGTATTCCGGAACATATTGTTCTGCAACAAGTCTTAGACCTCGATATTAACGACCGCTAAAAGCCTGACGACGCTAATTACTCGTCAATCATTTCAGTGTTAGAGTAAAATCTGCTGGTGCTGTAATTTCTGAATAGTCGCGCTTTCTATAAATAACTAATGGTATTTATCACTTATCGAATTTCCCTAAAAACCAATACATGTCAAGAGCTTTAATTACGTAAATTAGATGGATGGTCTGTGTTGCCAACTGTACCGAGTACATTCAACTCACTTACTAAATGATTAAAATATTTATTGAATTAACCCGGCACTCAGCGCAGTATCGCGCACAATGGATGTTGGTAAAATGTTAACACTGGTCACACTCTCTTCCCGTCAATCGTCACAAACATCTGTATTTTGCAGCTAAATGAAAATAGGATTCTCAAATCTACACCAGCATTGCTGGCAGTACATTGTTGGGCGTAGTAGTGGGTAACATGTTCTGATTATAATAATAAATAATTTTGAGTGGCTACTATAACCCGATGCAGCCTTTGTGACGAGGGGCTCTGTATGGGAAATGGTGTGTTAGTCTGGTGGAGTGAGAATTGCAGAAATGTTGGAGCCTGCACAATCAACAAGTCCTCGAATTGAGTTCCGATAATGGATGGATGATATGTGGTCAACGAAAGACGTTACCCGCAGTTACATGCATTACGAGCAATGCTACTACCGATCCTAGAAATCTATTTTCGTTTGACGGCAAAATACAGATCATTGTAATGATATTGACTACAACTGGGAAGGAGGGATGTTTTTGCTGTTTGTTTTACGTCGCACCGACACAGATAGGTCTTATGGCGACGATGGGACAGTAAGGGCCTAGGAATGGGAAGAAAGCTGCCGTGGCCTTAATTAAGGTACAGCCCCAGCATTTACCGGTGTGAAAATGGGAAACGACAGAGTCGAGTGCTGCCGACAGTGGGGCTCGCACCCACTATCTCCCGGATGCGAGCTCACAGCTGCGCACTCCTAACCGCACGGCCACTCGTCCGGTCGGGAAAAACACGTCCGTGACCTTAATTAAGGATCAGCTCCATCATTGGCCTGGTGGGAAAACGGTACACCACAGAAAACTATCTTCAGTGCTGCCGGCGGTGGAGTTCGATCGCACTACTATCCAAATGAAAAAGGCATAGCTACGTGACCCAAACCGCACAGCCAACCCGCTCGGTAACAAATAGTGTGATGAGTATGATCGTTTTACTCACATTATTCCATGATAAAATTTTCTCTGGAATGTAGTTGTTTAGGTATTGAGATCGGCAGGAGTGAAATTCCAGTTCAAGAGCCCAAGAGATCAATTTAACACTCTACAAATATGAAGTGGCTCTCATCAGATGCGGTGAACATCAGAGAGAAGCATGAATAAAAGCAGGGGATGAGACAGAACTGCTCACTGTCTGCCTAGCTATTCAATGTGTATATCCAACAAGTTCTAGAGGAAGTAAGAGACAAGTGGGGAGAAAACGTCAGAGTTTCGGTGCAGGGGATGACGTAACACTCCTGACAGAGACGGGAGCAGTTAACATCATGCTGAACGAGTTGGGAGCTACACTCAGTGCTAGATACATGATCATTAGAGCCCGGATTTCCATGCAAATGCATGTTTTTAAATAAGCTAGTTACACTTCTCAAACTTTGCAAATATTCGTTTTATGACTTAACGATTCCAAATAACCGGTGTTTTCGTGCTTGTTTGCATGTTTTGGCCTTTTTGGGATAAAATGCATGCATAATGCATATTTTGAAGATTTTTGGGTTTAATAGCAAATATTTGGATGTTTATATTGCATAATATGGCTTTTCTTCTGACTTTGGCGCATATACGATTTTAGGTTGCGCGGTAATATCTTTTATAAATGTTTGTTTGCAGAATTTGCGACTGTTCTTCCACGTTATATACCTATTATTGAGGGGCGGAGAGAAATATAATGTAGACATGGCATCCAACCTGAGAACTAAAGTTAGTACATACCGTACACACCCTATAATCCAATTAGCCAAGCACTTTCTTATATGTTGCATGAGTAAACGTTGACGTAAACCATAATTCTTAGAAATAAGGTATCCCAGTATAAAGAGGATGTTTGCCTAGTTGTACTTCCTCTTAAAACAATAATCACCACCACCACCACTCCCAGTATAAATTGCTATGAAGCGAACCATAAATTGGGAATTACTAAATGACGGCTCATTATTTTCGTTAGACGAACAAAACAAAATTTGTATCACACGTCTGTAACGCTACTTTACTGAGATAGCAGCTCACAAACCTTGGTTTTGCAATGAACCTTCTTTCGTTGTTAACCTGGAATTTTCTTCCCGGAACTCTCACTCGTCACACGTCTCAGGTCAAAATGATTGAAACAAAGAAGGCAATTGGGAAGCAGCACGCATGCACACTGCAGATTGCAGTTTTGTGTTAGACTGCATTGTGAAATGTTGTTGCCATGCCGCCTGTTAGAAGTGTAAGGAGAGATCTCGTGTCTAAATGGACTGAAGGAAAGGAATTCCTAAGAACAAATGGCAATGTAGTTCATTGATAGTTGCAATAAAGATGTAAGTACGCGTGCTTTCTTTTACTTTTCTTTAATGGTTTATTTTCTTTTAAATGTTTATATTAGCACATTTTACTGGGCAGTGATCCACTTTATTTAAATATTACTGTTTCTGGAAAATCCACACGTAAAAAGAACAATACATGTTTCATTCGCAGATTAAATGTTCAAAAAAGTTTCATGTTGATCAACATATAAGTTCCGTTTCACACACTGTAAAAATGAATCAATGAAAGGAAACCAAAACGGAATGTGTCTAAACATTTATTACCACACCACCAGCTAAGCCAGGCCCAAAGCCATGTTCATGGATTTATATGATACTCTAGTGGGGACAAATATCCCGCTTGAAAAACTAGCAAGTCCCGTATCGAAATCATTTTTAGAGAAGTATACGAGCCATGATATCCCAGATCCAACAACCTTAAGAGAAAAATCTTCCAATATCATATACACAGGTAAAGAAAAGAAGATTTTTATTAATTTATTTATGCTGCTTTTTAAATGATCTTCAGTTAATATTATTTGGAAATGTGGAAATCAGTTTTGAAAAGAGGTAACTTTAAACTTACTTTGTTTACATGAATATTATTTTATGGCTCCGCCAAGTAGGTTTTAGATGAAATTCGAAACGATTTGGGAGGCAAACATATGGGCTTCCATGGACGAAACTATGGACTCAGCAGGTTGATATGTTTTCAATTTGATAGTTGCAAAGTTAAGTGAGAATGGACCTGGTCAAGCTCATCTTGTATGCTGCAAAGTTCTATAAAAAGCAAACCATTCTTCAACTGCGAACTTCTTCGAATGTTTCAAGAGGAACTGAAAATGTAACCATGTTGAACTGAATTTTGATAGTGCATATTTTCCACTTTTATTGTGCATGTTTTGCCATATGATAGTGCATGAGTGCATGCATATTTTGAGATTTGACAGTGCATGGAAATCCGGGCTCTAATGATCATAAACAATGACGCGAGCTAGATGCTCGTAGCGAGCTCGCACGGGATGGAGGGCGGATGGTCCTGGGTGGATACACGAAAGAACGTGGATCACTTGACATATTTCGGCAGCTAATCACATCTGACAAGAGGAGTATGGCAGATATTGTAAGCAGGATCAACCAAGCTTGAAGAAAAAGGAAAACTCTCAACCATTGGGGACGGGTATAACATTTTTCTGAAGCACAAGCATCTTACATGCTAATCTTCAGGATTCGTTTTCATCAAATGCTCGTAAACGGTCAACCTCGTCTTTCGCACTGTGGTGGATGTATTTCCTATATTTTGATACATCTCCTCGGTGGAATGAAAAGCCTTCCGAGATTTTATTGATCCAAAATATCCTTCTCAGGAACTGCTTTTCGTTTCTCTCAATCAGGGAATCTATTGTTGTTATTATTATTATTATTATTATTATTACTTAAATAAATCTAACAGCGTGACTGAGGAAAATATAAAGATACAGCAAGCAATATTTTAGTTGTTTGCGACAGTTAATTTAGAGATCACAATCACTATTACGACATGGAGTCCGAACCACAAGACGTGAATTTTCGTTTCAAAAGTTAAGCATGCTAATAGCTGAAGATATGTTCACCAATTCCAGTTCATTATTTTCAAACGTTTGTAAATTATGATCATTGTTCTTGTCACCTAATAGCGATGCAGGTGTTTTCTGATATTTAAAATAACTTTTACAATGCACACTACATAATTTTATACAAAGCAAAGCAAAAGTCATCTCCGTACAGGCCATGACGGCTCCTGGAGGGGTGGAAGGTAAAGGCTTCCACTATCCGTAACCTCGGCACATGGTGGGGTAGAGTGGTTAGCTCTACGCCCGGCCACCTTTGCCTCCAGAAATTAACCTGGTACTCATTTTTTGTGTAGGCTGAGTGAACCTTAGGGCAATGTGCCCCTCCAGAAGTCGGAATTTTATTTCTTAAATTTTACAACTTCCTGACGGGGAATCGAACCCACGTCCTTCCGGGAGAACCTAGCACGCCTTTACCACCTCGGCCAGGCAACCCCTACAGACTGTTATATGTGAATGATAATACCCTATCACAGAAAGCTCATGAGTTAAACTAAGCGAGCTAGATTAGGATTACCGAGGGAGCTGGCTGCGCAGTGTACAGCATTCGGCAGATAGTGGGGTCAAATCCCGCTGTTGGCAACCCAGTTCCGTACTTTCCCACTTTCGCTCCAGGCAAATGTACCTTAATTAAGGCCACGACCGCTTCCTCCCCAGCCTTAGCCCTGCCCTATCTCATCGTCGCCATAAGAATTATCTGTCTGGCCACGACGTAAATAATATCATAGAAATACCTTGCTATTACCCGCCTGAGTGCTCCAGAGTGTAGAAGCGCTAGAGCTTTCTGAGCCCGAGGTGAGGGGTTCGATCACGACTCAAATGTACCAGCCTCGTGTCAGTGATTTGACAGCGCTTAACTTAATTTCTGCACGGTAAAATTTCTGGTATCTCTGCGTCTCCGACACGCAGTTAGTTTTATTATTATTATTATTATTATTATTATTATTATTATTATTACTATTATTATTATTATCATTATTATTATTTTACCGGATTATGAGCAATTTTGCAACTTGTCGCAGATTAAGTGTAACAGAAATTAAAATATTAGTTCATTACGTATTTACACCTGGGGAGCACCAATATAAAGAATGCAAACTCTTATTTATATAATTTTGTTCTTTTTCTTTCGCGGACTTTTTCTCAATTTACTGGGATCAGCACTTGATGTGTATTTTCCCCACTTTTAAGACCGGATGCCCTTCCTGTTAACCCTATTTTGTGTGTCTCTGTGGTGGCTCGTAGTGTGGAGTGTTGTGTACACACATGAAGAGAGGTATATTAAGAGGAGAAAATACCCAGTGCCAGAGCTAGAGTAATTAATGATATGCAGTTAAAATCCTCTTCGCGACCGGAAATCGAATCCAGAGACCTCTGAAAGAAAGGCCAGTACGCTGGCCATTCAGCCAAAAAGGTCACGAAGTTTTCCAGCATTTACAGATCAATTAATAATAAATAACGTAACAATTAGGAAATGAGGCGAGTGTGTAATGCAGTATGTCTATGGAGAACTCTACTAAGCGTTCTTAACGCGCCGAAAACGTTACAAAATTTTTAACACATCGGGTTCAAAAATCTGCACCGAGTTCACAAAGAATAACGCCGTGATGAATTCATTTATTATATGGTATTATACCATCAGTCTGTGTGACAATTGCTTGGGAATCCATACTAAATTAATTATATTTTGTTGTCAGTGGGGATTTACGAAACGTAACACAATGTTATATAATGGATATTACAGGTCGTGCACACAATCAAAACTCATAGGCCGCAGTTCCCAACCCAGATGCTCAATAGAGATCGCGCCTATTTCAATTAGTTACTGTTTGCAAGACCACCTAAAGCTCAAATGAGGTATGAAAGCGAGTTAGAGCACCAGTTTGTGTAATTCATGTCGCCTACTGTCGCAGACTCGTTCCCAATAGTTTTAGCTGAACGTAACTTCCTTCCCCTCGGATTCCTGATTTGTGGGTGGATAGTAACCATTACGGGATAGTTGAGACTGGCATTGTTTCTCGTTACTTACGCCAGATATCCTCATTTCATCTCCTCAATCTGACCTCCATTCTTCAACCCTTGCTGACTTCCGAATCTGACGGTGTTAAGTTCACAAGCCCCAGGGTTCCTTAGTTTAATTGTCCTTCTTAGCTCTTCCCTTTCTTTGCCCAATAACGTCGTTCCAAAACAGGTTGCTCATATTCGCCAGCGCCGGGCAAGTTGCCGTGCAGTCAGGGGCGCGCAGCTGTGAGCTTGCATCCGGGAGACATTGGGTTTAAGTCCCACCGTCGGCATCTTTGAAGCTGGTTTTCCGTCGTTCCCCAATTTTACACTAGGGGTGTACCATAATTAAGACCACGGCCGCTTCCTTCCCACTCCTAGGCCTTTCCTATCTCATCGTCGCCATAAGACCTATCTGGTTGGTGTGACGTAAAACAAAATTGTAAATAAAAAATACGCCAGCATCGAGTTACCAGATTTTTAAAAATGATTTGTTTTACTTCGACTCTGATAAAGGTCTTATGATGACGATGGGATATGACAGGGCTAGATATAGGACTAGGAAGGAAGCAACCGTGGCCTTAAGTAAGGCACAGCCCGAGTATTTAGCTGATGTGAAAATGGGAAGTCACAGGGAACCATACAGTAGGGTACTAATCCACTACCTCCCAAATGCAAACTAACACCTACACACCACGAACTGCGTAGCCAAATTGCTGGGTTGTTGATAGATTTACCAGCACGTAAAAGAAATCCGTCGTGACAAAGTTTCTGGCTCCTCGGTACCTCCACAAACCTTGAAAATGAGACTAAAACCAATGTTATTTATGTATTTATTTATTTCCTGTTATTATTATTATTATTATTATTATTGTTATTATTATTATTATTACCTCCGTGGCTCGGACGGCAGCACGTCGGCCTCTCACCGCTGGATACCATGGTTCAAATCACGGTCATTCCATCTGAGATTTGTGCTGGACAAAGCGGAGGCGGGACAGGTTTTTCTCCGACTACTCCGGTTTTCCCTGTCATCTTTCATTCCAGCAACACACTCCATTATCATTTCATACCATTTATCAGTCATTAATAAATCACTTTGGGAGTGGTGACCCCGTCGTACCAATAGCCTATATATGGTTCATTCATTACATCCCTGAGCCGGTCAATGACTGGAAAACAGGTTGTAGTTGTTATTATTATTATTATTATTATTATTATTATTATTATTATTATTATTATTTATGAATTTTGTGGGGTTTTTTGTTACTTCAGGTAAGACGCTAAAAACGCAGTCAACGGCCTCGCATTCTGACTGCAAATGAAAACTGCCTGATTTGTTTCATTCTGCTGTCAATACTCAGGTGTGTGTTAGTAAGTATTTAGAGCAAGCATCGTGAAATGTCCGACAGCTAGCAGCGGTGTTCGTTGAAGCACACGAGGACAGATCATTCCCTGCAGAGCACATTACAATAAATAAAGCATTAGGTTGTGTTACTGGGACAACAATTATAAATTTGCACTAGTGGCATTTTATTCAGTTTTATTAGTTTGATCACTTTTCTGTTTTTTATTACGGTAATTTGGCTCGCTATTTTTGAAATAAAGACTACTTATCTATGTTATGTGGGTATCAAGTTGAAGAATTAATTTTGTTTTGTACAGTTTCAGGTACAAAATATATCATTTGTAATTTCATTTATTAATCGAAATGTATTAAATGTGAATCCTTGGTTGAATGGTCAGCGTTGAGGCCCGCGGTTCTGAGGGTGCCGAGTTTGATTCCCGGCCGGGTCGGGGATTTTAATCGCGTGTGATTTATTCTTCTGCCTCGGGTACTGGTTGTTTGTGTTTGTTCCAACACTCTCCTCTTCATATCCAGACAACATATCACACTGCCAATCAGCACAGAAACACGTAATATTGATTACATTCCTCCACATAGAGTTGGCGTCAGTAAAAGCATCGGCTGTCAAACAGGGCCAAATCCACATCCACATGGGCGACGCAGTTTTCACTCGTGACCCCACGAGGACTGGGGAAAGTGGTAAAAGAAGAATAATTGAAATGAATTAAACACAAGAATATGACCCAACATTTTGGGACTTGATTCGTTAAAATATTATGTTACAAAAATATCAGTGTTTTCATGTTCACAGTTACTTAAAATAATAAATTATTTCGTTCTAATCTATTTTAAGGTTTGGAGAGTTTTAATATTTTTAACATTAGTAATCCATGAAATTAAATTATGAATATGAAATGAAATGGCATATCGCCTTTAGTGCCGGGAGTGTCCGAGGACATGTTCAGCTCGCCAGGTGCAGGTCTTTCCATTTGACTCCCATAGGCGACCTGCGCGTCATGATGAGGATGAAATGATGATAAATACGACACATACACAAAATTAACCAATGATGGTTAAAATTCTCGATCTTGCCGGGAATAGAACCCGGGAACCCTGTGGCCAAAGGCCAGCACGCTAACCATTTAGCCATGGAGCCAGACACTAAATTATGGTTTCCTTCTGAAAGCTTAATTTTTATAAAAGCCAAAGGCAGGCTTTTCTACAAGCGAAGTACGTAATTCCCCTAATGCACTGTCACCTCATTGTCCTCCAAAGGAAAAATCATTGTTTATATCCTTTCCTTTACAGTAATACATATTTTCGATAATTGCAACTATTAAATTACTATTAAAATTACTATACCAAATCAGTGGTTGGCTAACTGACAGAACGCCACTGTTATCATGTGATTCATCCCCCCCCCCCGGCCGGCACAGACACCGCTTGAAGGACAGGCAAGTAACTCTAGTCTGTACGAATTGATGGCTCCTGGTTTAGAGTGACTAGAAAGGTAGAAGAAATCATGTCAGCCCAGTTTTTGAAGCAGGAAACCATGGAAAGTCATTTCTAGTAGCTGAAAGTAAGACTTCAACCCTCATTTCGTATCAGCTATGTCACCTGACGTTGATTCCACTCTGTCCACCAAATCAGTCTTTCATCTCTGCGAATCGTGACCAACCACATGAGAAGCTCTTTGTTAACCTACAAAGAGCAGCGTCATATTTTCAAGTTATCAAAGACTAAAGAGGTGTTACTGTGACAACCCTCGAGATTCGAATATGAGACTCACGCTAGGTGTGTTTACACTGATCTCTTTGTAACTACTAGAGATTTATGTCGGGTCACGACTGGATTACTACGAATGAATTTTAATGATAGTGACCACCATTAAATCAATTTTTGAGACTTTAGAGCATAGCCTACCTTCTCTTAAATCAGTCGATACCATACCTACGTTTCGGGCCTGATTACTGCAGGCTCTCTGAAGAACAGTTTAACTGTAATGAAAGGTTGCAGTTTTATGTGGCTGTAGATAACAAGATACTCATTGACGCAGGACATTTAAAACATGGTGGTGTTTTGTCTTTAGTCGGGAAACGATACGTTTCCGTACAAGCTCTTAGAGTGAGTAATATGTATTTATATACACCCTGTACGACTTTTATGCTATTGTAGACTACGTTACAGCCTACTAAAAGTTAGATCCTTTTAAAATTATGATTATTATATATTCAACTAAAGATGATTACATAGAAGACTGTGAAGTTCTCTGTACGGGCGTCATGAAACTTACCTACCGGCGGAATGAAATGTAGGAGCGTTCGGAAGGTTATGGATTCGAATCTCATTGTCGTGGACAATCCTGACCCCTGGTTTTCTATTTTCAAACTAGGTAATTCCAGCCTCTCTCTTCCTTATGTCACCCACAGCATTCGGTATATCAGCGGAGCGTTAAAACACGACGAAAAAATAAGAAAGAGAAATACAATATATCACCGTTCCCCTTCCCGTCCCCACCTCAATCTCTCTCTGCTCCCACCCCCTATCTTTTTTACATCATCACCCCTGTTCTGTTGTCAGAATGTTACCAAATTAACAAAAGAGACATTTTCAACTCTTAGCCAACACTGGAGAGGAAACAAACCACCATATTGATTGAAGATATAACGGCCATTTCATAGCCATACGCTCTTCTTTCCTCAGCTCATAATGATGATAACAGTGGGGTCTGCACTCACAATGATGCTTTGAAAGCAGTTATCGAATAATGTTTCTGCTAACACAACTGGTCGCCATAGAAACAGTCCACGAGCTGTTTGCCTTTCATCCAGGCTACGAGGAAAATCGAACTCGATAGATAGCCTTTCGCACTCAGCAACATGTCTGCCTGTCTTGTATTTTAAGTGTATGCAAACAAACGATAAAATGCTTATCCTACTGGGAATGAGAACGTAGTACCTCGGTTACTGATTAGTGAAGTAAATATAGATACAGGAAGCTATGTACAGTATTTCATTCCATAACTTGCGCATTAGTACTACGTAATACTCTACTAAACACTACTGTGTGTATGGGTGTTTACATTCTCCTTCGTAAATTATGTATACGTGGTTTTTGTGCTGATAGATGGCTTTGTAAACATAGTAGAACGTTTAAAAGTCAATGTTCAAAGATTAATATTCGAAATTTGAATTTATAATTATTTTGAATAGACCGGACGGCAGCGCGTCGGCCTCTCACCGCTGGATACCGTGGTTCAAATCCTGGTCAATCCATGTGAGATTTGTGCTGGACAAAGCGGAGGTGGTGCAAGTTTTTCTCCCCATACTCCGGTTTTCCCTGTCATCTTTCATTCCAGCAAGAATCTCCATTCCAATTTCATAGCATCTGTCTGTCTGTTAGGTCATCAGCCCATAGGCTGGTTGGATCCTCAAATAGCACCACCAAAGGTTATGCGGTTATAAGGAAACCCCAAAAACTAATGGCAGCACCAAAATGAGGCGTACTAGGCAAGATGAGGAGTGAGGTAGTTTGCCATTGCTTTCCTCACTGGGTCAGAAAGTACTATTGCAGCACGACTGACCCTATGAGCAGCAACTTTCATAACACTCAGATGCACTAGCCATGCTCCGAATGTCATTACTCAGCACTACCCATACCCCAGCAACTTCCATATTGTCACAGCCATGGATGTTGACTGGGACTTCGGTGGAAGCTACACTTTACTCTCGTCTGTGCCAAGAGATGGATGCAAAAGTACTGTATCCATCAAGAAATGACAGCAGGCAGTCATAGCATCTATCAGTCATTAACAAATTACTTTGGGAGGGGCGACCCCATCGTACTAATAGCCTATATCCGCCTCATTCATTAAATCCCCGGCCCGATCAAAGACTGAAAAACAGGTTGTAGGTTTTCATTTTCATTTTCAGTTATTTTGAATGCTTAAGCACTATGTTAAATTCAATCAATATGGTGGTTGTGTTTCCTCTCCAGTGATGGCTAAGAGTTGGAAATGACTCCTTTGTTAATTTGGTAACATTATGAGAACAAAACAGGGGTGATAATGTGAAATACAGAATTGCAGTTACAATGGTGACCTCAAATAACCCGTGAACCTCTTTTTTTTTTTTTTTTTTGCTAAGTGCTTTACGTCGCACCGACACAGATAGGTCTTATGGCGACAATAGGACAGGGAAGGAGTAGAAATGGGAAGGAAGCGGCCGTGGCCTTAATTAAGGTACAGCCCCAGCATTTTCCTGGTGTGAAAACGGGAAACCACGGAAACCCATCTTCAGGGCTGCCGACAGTGGGGTTCGAATCCACTACCTCCCGGATGCCCGTGAACCTCTAAAGGTACCAAAATTCTGTTTTCACTCTCTGTAATATTACCAGGGAGCTCATAATAGAACTTCCAATACTTTTCCAGGGATATAACGGTATTAACTTTGTACTTTTAGCAGAGATGCACTTTTCTCTACACCAAGCCTTGAATTTACGGACATTAAAAATTCAGCACTGTAATTTTTTGAAAATCGGGCAAGTAATTCTTTCTCAAGAAAAGAGAATGCCTTCAAACGTGCTTCATTTGCTAGCCGTTGGTCGCCCTGTTCGATTGTATCAACACCAGACGGCCAAAAATCGCGATAAGTTCCTGTGAAACATGAACTGTTAACGTACAGAGATACTTCACCTTCTGACGACTAGGTATTCGCTATACTGCGCTATGATAAATTGTATGATTTAACACCTTTCACATTGGTGTATATAACAGGTAAACGAAAAATGAAATAGGACGGCTTGTAACTTACAACATTATTATCCTGACGACGTTAAAATACACAGCATCGAGCGAGCTGGCAGCGCGGTACAGTCTACGTCAGGGCATCTCAGGGTGCATGCGCCTCGTGCATGCACTGTGCACGGTGCAAAAGACGACTTCGCTTGGTTGAGCAGAGTGCAGACCCCCACTCCTCGATTTGGAGCAATAGCATTGTCTCTCTCTTTCCCCACGCCTGTCTCGCTCGCTCCCCCTGTCTCCCTCTTTCTCACTTGCTCCGTAGCGCTCCAAATCCGAGTTGAGCCGAGTTAAGCCGAGCTTAGCCGAGTAGCCCAAATACGAAGCGTTGGTCCGAACCGATCCGAGCGGGACCGATGCACTGTACACAGGAACTCTGCGCCGCTGTTTGCACGCGTGAGATTTTGGGCGTTTGAGAGGCCCTGGCCTACGTACTTGTTAGCTTGTATTCGGGTGTAAATGAGTTCGAACACCGCCATCGGCAGCACTGAAGATGTTTATCAGTGGCTAGTCCTTGTCACATCAAACAAAGGCTATACGTTAATTAAGGTCATAGTCGCTTCCTTCCCAGTCCTAGCCCATTTTTCTACCCCATCGTTGCCGAAAACGTATCTCAGTGAGACATTAAAACACTAACCCAAGTAAATCCAGACAGGGTTGGTTTCAGGAAGGACATCCGGCCGTGAAACTTGATCAAATCCACAAATGTTACACAGATTGCACCCGTGCTCCCACCAGGGTTTATTTGATGGGGATATCTTAGTTTAATAACACTGTATCCAGAGTGATGGGATGCAAAGTTAACTGGGTATACGAGCGTTAGATGGTCGGTCACACTGATAAATAATCCGAAAATATAAAAATCGATACCCTGCACCACTATTATTTTATCAGCTGATGAAATTAACCGATTAGGTCACTTCACGGGAGAATTGAATTGGGCTTTCTGAGGTGGTTCTGCTAACACTGTACGTGACTCAAGTCCGGATTGAGAGCAGCAATAGAATAGAACGACTTCGCCAAGGGAGGGATTTGAACATGGAACTTCGAGCTGACAGGATCGCGCTATACCGTGACACCGGGTGAAACCACGGTGTGTTTGTGTTTGATGGGGATTTCTCATCATCGGCAGCTGCTAGGTGATCGGTCGTTTACGGAAGTGTTCGTTGAGGTGCCGGAAGGGTTACGTGCCAGATGCGTCCGTGCCGGATGCGACCCGGCCATTATCGTGCCAATAGCGACCGAGCGGATAAGCACCGTGCCGCATGCGACCCATCAATCACTTACAATTGATCTGCATTAAGGGCTGTCACCAAGTGGCAGATTGCTTATAAGTAGCTAACTAGGTCTTTTCTAAAATAAAGGTCTGACACCGTTGTTAGCAGGTTCGAGTGCCATTGGTCGAAAGAAAAATATAATAATGTTGCTGGCTTTACGTCCCAGTAACTACTTTTATGGTTTAAGGAGACGCCGATGTGCCCGAATTTAGTCCCGCAGGGCTTATTGTGCCAGTAAATCCACCAACACAAAGCTGACGTATTTGAGCACGTTCAAATACCACCGGACTGAGCCAGGATCGAACCTGCCAAGTTGGAATCGGAGGACCAGCATCTCAACCGTCTGAGCCGTCCGTGCCATTTAGCCTGGATGAAAAAAAAATTCACCATCAGAATGTTGGCCGGCAGGGTAGGAAAGTTGGTGGTAGACAGTTTCTAATCACTAGATTGCATGCCAAAAATCCGGGATTCAAATCCAAACCTTTTCTCAGTGTTCAAATGGAGTGAGGGGATATGATGCTGTTTATGGTGATTCGGCCGTCGGATGGCGACGTAAAGCATTGAGCAGACCCCTTGGTATTATTCGAGAGGAGTAGGCTACGTGCCGAAACCGGGTTTCATCTCTCCCTACTTCATTATCATAATCCCACATCCAGACGCGCAGGCCGCCCACGGACGTCAGGTAGAAAGACCTGCACCAGGCAAGTCGAACACGTCCTCGGACACTCCTGGTACTAATAGGACACGATACGTAAGTAGGCCTAAGTCGTAAATAATTTCAGAGAATTAGGATCTTTTTTTATTGCTAGTGGCATTACGTCACATCGACACAGACAGATCTTAAGGCGACGATGGGATAGGAAAGGGCTAGGAATGGGAAGGAAGCGGCCCTGGTCTTAATTAAAGTACAGCCCCAGCATTTGCCTGGTGTGTAAATGGGAAACCACGGAAAACCATCTTCAGGGCTGCCGACAGTGGGATTCGAACCCACTATCTCCCGGATGCAAGCTCAGGGCCGCGCGCCTCTAATCGCATGGCCAACTCGCTCGGTAAAGACGTAAACGCATCACCATGTTTCGTGTTGTAAAACGAGTTCCCCCAGAAGTGTTATGTAAAGTAGGGACAGTAGCTGCTTATAGGACTTATTGAAATGGCATTGCACTTCGTTTAGCTTACCTTATCTTGTGTGATGACACAGCTTATCAAATGACAATTTGTTTGTCAACGCCGGTCGCATCCGGCAAGGTTACAGATTATGCGGTCGCATGCGGCACGGTCGCATCTGGCACGGTTACAGATTATGCGGTCGCTAGTGGCACGAGTCGCATGCGGCACGGTCGCATCCGGCACGGTTACAGATTATGCGGTCGCATGCGGCACGGTCGCATCCGGCACGGTTACAGATTATGTGGTCGCATGCGGCACGGTCGCATCCGGCACGGTTACAGATTATGCGGTCGCATGCGGCACGGTCGCATCTGGCACGGTTACAGATTATCCGGTCGCTAGCGGCACGGTCGCATCTGGCACGGTTACAGATTATGCGGTCGCTAGTGGCACGAGTCGCATGCGGCACGGTCGCATCCGGCACGGTTACAGATTATGCGGTCGCATGCGGCACGGTCGGATCTGGCACGCCACCGCCGGAAGTTTGCTCCGTACGATTTATCTTACGTGCCAATAAATCCACCGACACAAGGCCGGCGCATTTGTTCACCATCAAATATCACCGACCTAGCCCATCAACTGAGACTCAGAAGGCCTACGCTCTACCGTTTAAGCCACTCAGCCCGAATTTCTTTTACATTCTTATTGTTTTCAAGTGTTCCTTTTTACCATTAGGTTTACACCCCACCAACATCTTACGGAGACGACGGGATAGGAAAGAGAAGCGGCCGTGGCCTGTATTAGCTACAGCTGCAATATTTGAATGGTGTTAAAACGAGAAACCGCTGAAAACCATCTAGCGAAGATGGGGTTTGAAAACATCACCTCTCGAATGAAAGCATACAGGTGCAGTATACGGCTTGTCTATTTGTCATAACGGAGTTCTGCCACGAGTTAAGTCTTAGTAGAGCAAATTTGGCATTACAGTTGTATCTGTAACTAGAAGTCAGATTAGTAGGCCTACATAAGCCATCTTAAGTGCCGTTTACAATAAGATCTTAATTAAAGAAAAACAGTCCAATAAGTTTCTAAATTACTAAACATTTCCTGCGTAAAGATGAAGACTGTATGGTTTAAAGTCCGTTCTAACTTCTAATTGCCTTAACAGAAGAGGGGGGTGTAAGAACTTTGTCCGACAACAGTTCCTTCATATACTGGAAGTTAACGATTCCGAGTTACGATGTATGAACAGCCTCAAATATCAAAAATTTCAATGTGGAGTCGTCTGTCTTGAGAACAAATGGCATACGAGTAACTAATCTGGATACTAATATTGTCACCATAGCCCTCCTCATGTAGGTGAGAACGAAGTACATCCACGATGTCGTTCGAGATGAATAAATGAGGAGACTCGCCATGGGGACATGTATCAGTGCCCACAGACATTGCTTGCACTTACTTGTCAGTATCCTTGATTTCATATTATCTATCCAATTTCCCTTAGAAATCGTTTCACACAGCCTGGAATTTTCTTTATTTCCACTTCCATGACTCTTTCCTTTCTTTTGCCGATAATGGTATTCTTCGAAGCGTAAGAACTGTTTCACGTCTTCTTCCCGTTCGAATTAAGTAGTAATGTTGTTTAGAAATTAATCACCTTACCATCATCCATCTTCATAGTCGCTCCAGCTAAATCCCGTTATGTGACTGCAGAAAGAAGAGTAGAGTCACAATTTGAATTAGAGTAACCATTATCTCGGAATGTTCCACATTCCCTCCAGGAAGATGTTGGAATTGTACCCTGTATCAAATCCCAAGAATATCAGATTCGTTTAGCGGATGGCAATATATTCCAGCCTTCAAGGGTTGGATATTTTAAATATATTTATCTCAGCCCCTACAATAAGTACAGCAAAATTCTATAAATGAATAATACTACATAAATACAATATAATCACGTGTTTCAGAACTGATACGGGTATTATCATATCCACCAAATTATTTAAAATGCCAGCTGTTTACGCGCCGGAACTCACCGCATCATTCATAGCCGGGGCGTTTATTAATGTATTTGCAGTCTGCTTTTTTAATTGTGCTGTTTCAATTCTCAGCTATAAAACTTACCACATCAAGAAATATATATCTAAAATTAGTACTTTAAATTATGTGTTAAATTAACATAACATTGCCTCTGCTGGCCACTTTCTGGTACGGACTAAACCAAGTTTCTTACTCCCATTGACCAATCTCACTCTTCGTTTCTCTGGCATACTTCACAAGAGATGGCAAGGGCATCTACCTAACAGCTGATGACGGAGATACTGAGGATCAAACCAGCCTTCGGGCTGAGTACTCATCATATACAGTATTAATATAACTCATTTTGGCAAATGTTTTGCATGCAGATAATTTTCACCCAAACAACTACCAATCCCACGCACATGATTCTGGTATGTTTTGTAGACATTAAACGTTCTTCGACTTACCACAGTTATATATGGAGTCGCTGAAGACACCCAGGCTTATTTTCTTTTTGGTCCTTCCTGCCTCCACGTGATTTTTCACATGAAATCTCAACTTTCAGTTGGCCAGGATTCGAACCTCAGCCGTGTGGGTGGGAAGCCAGCAGCCTGTTCTCTAGGTATTATAACTTATCTAACGATTCCGAGGTAGTAATTTGTAAGGTCTAGTTTAAAAGCTATGAGGAAAATTTGAAAATGTTGTTTACAGTTTCTTTCACTGGCTGCTAAAAAGGAGCAGATTTTTTTTAAAATCATGATATCAAAAATAACGCAGATATGCACCAAATACTTCCACCGGAATGTACTGTTGTACAGAAATAGTTTTAGGTGCTGACTTCTTGCGGTTTGTAAAATAATTAGTAAATCAGGTCGTCAGACAGTTCCTAAGCACACAAGTACAAGAAGTCCCACGCAATAAACAATAAACAAGCAAGGTTTCAGTTTTTTGTGGCTGCTAATGTCGTGATGCCTGTCAGGAAATCCACGAACTTATACAATCTCGGAAAGGTACACGGCTCTTGGGTACACTCTGCCTAAAACATAAATGAGTAAAATAATATGCAAGTGTTATTATTACAGTATCTGACACTCTTCCAGGGGACTTCATTGTCTGTTCGGAGATTTTTTATTGTTATTAACCAAATAATCATTGTCACGATTTTATGAGGCATCTGTAGTATATGCCATACACTCTATGTGGATTGATAGAGATTCGATCCATGCCCCATCCTACGAGAATTCTTTGAGGATCTCTTTCAGCAATCATGCCTCCAAGATTCTTATCTGAACCAAGTTTAAAGCACATTAGTAATGTATCTGTATATCCCCGACATCAGCGTAAATAATATTAATTAGATGGGAGCTAGACGTATTACTTCAACCCCTTCGCGTGTATTAAGAGATGCTTTATATCTTGGGTACTTAATCAATATTTTCCACCTTAAGACGTGGTCGTTAAGGGTAACTGGACACCGGTTCTGATGTTAGCCTCATGGCTGATTAATTAGCTCCATTAAAGGACGTGCAGTCGCGCAATAAGCCAGCGCAGTTCACAAGACTTGCGCCTCCGCAGGGGGCTTTTCATTAAACTACCGTGTACGGCAAAAGTTATGCCACATGAACATAAATTCCTCCACTTTTGTTTAAGAGAAATGTGATCTAATGAACAATTTCCTTTACTAATAGTCCATCGAATGTTTCACAGCAAGGGATGCCTGGCCTCCTATGTGGATCAGTAGCAGAGTGTGTACCTTCGAACCACAAGATCACGAGTTCAAACCCGGCAGAGGTAGTCGCATTTTCTAAAGGGGGTGAAAAGTCATTTCGACACTCCATAACGTACGACGCAACGTTGGTATGAGAAAGAACTCTGGTAACGGATGTGGTGTTTTCCGACATAATTATTTAAAACCTCAGCCATAGATCGTCCAAGAGAGATCTGGCTTCTTCTGTCATCTGTTAGAGTGAAATGAAACAGCGAAATTGACACGCAGATGCCATAGCTGATGACATACGATCATAATACACTAACTGACAGAGCAAATGCAACACCAAGAAAGAGTGGTCAGAACTTTATGCCAATTGCAGGGTAGACTGACGTCACTGAGGTATGCTCATGATGCGAAATGCGCCGCTGTGCTGCGCATGTAGCGAACGATAAATGGGACACGGCGTTGGCGAATGGCCCACTTCGTACCGTGATTTCTCAGCCGACAGTCATTGTAGAACGTGTTGTCGTGTGCCACAGGACACGTGTATAGCTAAGAATGCCAGGCCGCCGTCAACGGAGGCATTTCCGGCAGACAGACGACTTTACGAGGGGTATGGTGATCGGGCTGAGAAGGGCAGGTTGGTCGCTTCGTCAAATCGCAGCCGATACCCATAGGGATGTGTCCACGGTGCAGCGCCTGTGCCGAAGATGGTTGGCGCAGGGACATGTGGCACGTGCGAGGGGTCCAGGCGCAGCCCGAGTGACGTCAGAACGCGAGGATCGGCGCATCCGCCGCCAAGCGGTGGCAGCCCCGCACGCCACGTCAACCGCCATTCTTCAGCATGTGCAAGACATCCTGGCTGTTCCAATATCGACCAGAACAATTTCCCGTCGATTGGTTGAAGGAGGCCTGCACTCCCGGCGTCCGCTCACAAGACTACCATTGACTCCACAGCATAGACGTGCACGCCTGGCATGGTGCCGGGCTAGAGCGACTTGGATGAGGGAATGGCGGAACGTCGTGTTCTCCGATGAGTCACGCTTCTGTTCTGTCAGTGATAGTCACCGCAGACGAGTGTGGCGTCGGCGTGGAGAAAGGTCAAATCCGGCAGTAACTGTGGAGCGCCCTCCCGCTAGACAACGCGGCATCATGGTTTGGAGCGCTATCGCGTATGATTCCACGTCACCTCTAGTGCGTATTCAAGGCACGTTAAATGCCCACCGGTACGTGCAGCATGTGCTGCGGCCGGTGGCACTCCCGTACCTTCAGGGGCTGCCCAATGCTCTGTTTCAGCAGGATAATGCCCGCCCACACACTGCTCGCATCTCCCAACAGGCTCTACGAGGTGTACAGATGCTTCCGTGGCCAGCGTACTCTCCGGATCTCTCACCAATCGAACACGTGTGGGATCTCATTGGACGCCGTTTGCAAACTCTGCCCCAGCCTCGTACGGACGACCAACTGTGGCAAATAGTTGACAGAGAATGGAGAAGCATCCCTCAGGACACCATCCGCACTCTTATTGACTCTGTACCTCGACGTGTTTCTGCGTGCATCGCCGCTCGCGGTGGTTCTACATCCTACTGAGTCGATGCCGTGCGCATTGTGTAACCTGCATATCGGTTTGAAATAAACATCAATTATTTGTCCGTGCCGTCTCTGCTTTTTCTCCAACTTTCATCCCTTTCGAACCACTCCTCCTTGGTGTTGCATTGTCACTGTCAGTCAGTGTAATAACAACAAGTGAAGTCTAGCCAAGGTGGCAAAAGCGTGCTTCATTCAGTCGGAAGAACGTGGGCTCGATTCCTCGATGGGAATTCGAAAAATTAGGCAACGAGATTTCCATTTCTGAAGAGGCACATGGCTCTGGGTTTTATTAATTTTGACTGATTGAGCCGGGATCGAAATTATCAACTTTAGCTCCAACATCTGGGCTGCTCAGCCCGACAATTGACTGAGTGGCTCAGGCGGTTCAGGCTCTGGCCTTCTTACCCCAACTTGGCAGGTTCGATCCTGGCTCAGTCCGGTGGTATTTGAAGGTGCTCAAATACGTCAGCCTCATGTCGGTAGTTTTTACTGGTACATAAAAGAATTCCTGCGGGAAATAATTCCACCACCTAGGCGCATCCCGAAACCGTCAAAATTAGTTAGTGGGACGTAAAAAAAGAGTCACATTATTGACTAGCCCGGGATTTGATCTCACATTCCTGAACTCAGAAGGTGAGCGTATAAACAACTACGCTGCACAGCTGCCAAATGGTCAAAGTATACTTTGGCTAATAGTGTAACACAGAGTTTAAAGTTTCATATAACTCTCAAGAGATCAGGGAATTTTGTTCCAAAACAGTTCTAGACCGATCAGTCCGATTTTTGAGTCTTAAACATTGATTGGTTGTGCTGGGATTTGATCCTTTATACTTGAACATAGGAGGAGAACGCCTTATCAGTGGTACTACATATCCAGGTTAATACATGAACGTTTATGACGGAACGTGGTGATTTATTGGTTCATGTGTGCAGTAAAGGGGAGTTTCTCGAGACTTACGAAAATGAAACACATACCAACAGAACAGGAATGATCTCGTTCACCGTAACACAATAGAGTATCAGACGCGAAATCCGAAGGCTGTGAATCCGATTCCCATCGCTGTCCCATTTACCATATTTGTTCTGTATTGATCATCCCTTCGGCAAGTACTAAATGAACCCGTCATGGCCCAAAAAGCTGAGAGTATATTACAAGTTACTGTGCTTCTATTCATATACAGGGTCATATTTTATTTGAGCGTGCTTGTCGCTACACCGTGGCCTCAGGCACGCACCGCTCGCCTGCCGACACTTCTCCCTTAGACGGGCCGCCACGAGCATATCAACATACCGCAGATAAACGGACTAGACTGCATTAGAAACGTTATTTAGCAATTTAGTGCCTCTTCTTTTCAGATGCTCGCTATTTCTTCCCTCATAAACAACTTACAGTACCACTGGTCCGTTGTAGAGCGACACAGTCTCACGTTCTCACACAGCTCGCACACCCTTTAAGTAAGCGACAAGCTCAGAATGCAAGGGCGGTATTTACTTTCAATGCCATTTTCTTTTTTTTTTTCTTTTTTTTTTTTTTTGCTATGGGCTTTACGTCGCACCGACACAGATAGGTCTTATGGCGACGATGGGATAGGAAAGGCCTAGGAGTTGGAAGGAAGCGGCCGTGGCCTTAATTAAGGTACAGCCCCAGCATTTGCGTGGTGTGAAAATGGGAAACCACGGAAAACCATCTTCAGGGCTGCCGATAGTGGGATTCGAACCTACTATCTCCCGGATGCAAGCTCACAGCCGCGCGCCTCTACGCGCACGGCCAACTCGCCCGGTAGCCATTTTCTTGTAAGGTGATATATTTGAATAAGAAAATGGTATACCTAACATGGGTTTCATTTTTTTGCTAGTAGTTGAACGTCATACGAACTCCTCAAAGGTTTTCGGCGATGCAAGGATTGGGAGAAACAGCGTTGGCCTTAATTAAAGTACATCTCAAGCCTTTGCCTTGTGTAAAAATGGGAAACCATGGAAACATATCTTTAGGGCTACCGACGGTGGCGTTTGAAGTTAGCGTCTCATGAATTTAATTTCAGAACCATAACACATTAGAAAATTATATCCAAGCCATTATTGAAGGTACTTGTTCAACAACAAGAATTGATGAATTGTTTAAGTGATTTGATTACATATCTCTTTTAGGCCATGTAATCAATTAATATAGTTTAACGGTTTGTAAATTATCCGGCAGGCCTCAATAATGTATGTACGATTCAAGACATTGCAGTATTTTCCTGTATTGTGTAAAATGGTAAGCCTCATTACTTTACTACATTCATCAGTAGTATGAATCGAATCTTGGAAGATCGGGCGAGTTGGCGGGAAGCACCTGGCTCGCATCCGGGAGATAGTGGGTTCGAATCCCACTGTCGGCAGCCCTGCAAGGTGGTTTTCCGTGGTTTCCCATTTTCACACCAGGCAAATGCTGTGGCTGTACCTTAATTAAGGCCACGGCCGCCTCCTTCCAACTCCTAGACCTTTCTTATCCCATCGTCGCCGTAAGACCTATCTGTATCGGTGAAACGCAAAGCCCCTAGCAAAAAAAAAAAAATCTTGGAAGGAATGCTTACTATGCCAAGCATCAGCCAGCCATATGTGGCGTAGATAGCTCTTGTGGGGTAGAAATGTGGCAGCACACAGTCCCGCAAGCTAAAAGCCAGGTGCTAATGAATTACCGCCTTGGAGCGAACTAAGGTGTCTTTAAACATTCTCGTCCTAAGATTTAAGTTTATCTCTAATTCAGCACTGTCTCTAAGGAAGGCTTTATAAAAACTCGTTCATAATAGAAAATGAATGGAGGAATAAAAAATGAAGAAGATAAAAGCCCCCGAGGAAACACGCAATTACATTGTTAAAGTGGATAGCTTAGAACTCAAACACCATCCACTTCAAAACACTGTAGCATAGATATTACAGTAAGCCTCAACAACGGGAAGTGGAGTGAATTTTTATTTTACTTTCGTCCCTCTATTCCACAGGTATATCTTCATCTCCCGAATCTTGGATTTAGTTTCTTTAGACCTTCAGTACACCTTGTCTTGAAGCTTATGCAAGTATTCTGATATTATAAAAAGTGAAGAACAATAATCATTCATTACATAGCCTCACAGATATTATTCAATAATACATCAAACATTCTTATTGATCAAAGAAGTCAAACAAGTGAAATTATATATGGTGGCTTGAACTGACTTTTTTCGGAGTGCTGTGCTTCTGAAATTCATGAAAACTAATCTTAGGCATACAATCTTTCAATTCAAATAAGTCTACTTACACAACATACATTCATTATCACCAAGACGGAGAATTGACACAAGACGCTTTAACACCTTTTGATGTGTGGACCATTTCTGTTGCAAATTCGCCATATTTGTTCGGTTGATGGCTACGCCCATTATATAACTATAGACGGTATTAAAATTACACATTCCAATGTCAATGTCAATGTCAAGAATACACTAAATGCACCGTCGATTACAACCGGCAACAAATACTGAGGAATATATAGCACTCTACTGTCTGAACCACAATTTCATTATTGTTTCTCTTGCTACTGCTAGTGTTGTTGAACAGGATGCAAACTTCAAACTTTACTGCGGGTATTAATCTCGTTCGTTTGCTTACATTGCTGTGGTACGTCATGGTTTGTGCACTTTTAACTAATCAGAATTAGAATTCATGAATCCGCTGGGGTTTTGAGATAGACAGTTTTTTCCTGGAGTTCAGATGGGAATTCAACTAAACCAGAAAAACATTCTGCAAAGTCCTCCACAAGGAATTGAATTCCAGGCACCGAGCGATATGGCTGCCGTTGTTTCACATTTTCTCACCAGGCTGTACCTTAATCAAGGCCACGGCAGCTTCCTTCTCAGTCTTAGCTCTGCGACTTTAAACCACTAGCAATAACGAATTACAAACAAGGATCCGTACTACTGTACATTTCAGAGCTAATTCATTGCTGCACCAACGATCTATGGTTAGTGTGCCTGCCTCTTACTCCGAGTCCCCGACTTCGATTCCCTGTCAGATCAGATATAGTTATGGAGATATGAGGGCTGAGAATATGTGGAATTATCTGACGGTGAGACAGCGGCCCCACTCTAGAAAGCCCAGAATAATGGCCGAGGGGATTCTTCGTGCTCACGTCACCTCGTAATTTGCAGGCTTTCAGATTGAGTAGTTGTCTCTTGGTAGGTCGAGCTCTATCGTGGTTTTAGCGTCATGGGGGTTTTGTTTTGTTTGGTTTGGTTTACTGTCGAAAATCCATTCTAATTTTACATATTATGTTGCGGATACAGGTACACAAAATGAGTACTGATGTGTGAATGAATTCCCCAACAAGCCTGCAGTAGCGGTTTTATTTGCACGAACATAGAGGCGGGGTGCACTGTATTCAACAGGTGGGTGACTGGCTCTGTTTGTCTTGAGGCCAACTTGTCGGGTTGGGAAGCCGTCGAGACTTTTAGCTTTGTAATTAACTCAATGCTAATGCATTTCTTTCCACCTTCCTTATTCCGAGATATTAGTGATCTCCCTCGAGACGTATAATGTTCGCTCTCCATGAGCTGGAGATTGCAGAGCCTGTCAGAACAATCTCCTAGATACAGACGGGGACGTAATTAGCAAGAAGACATAATTGAAAATGAATGGAGTTTACTTCAGTTCAGCAGACCTTCTCGTATCAGAATTCTACCATAAGCAATCGACATTCTTTACATGATAATATATTGTTTTCTGTATTTTATGAAAACGAAGTCCTAATATACATAGAACCGCTTGCGTATATTAATTTTCTTCTTAGGATTATTTTGAATTAACTTTACACATTCGTTTCTGTTTTATTAATAAATGTAAAGGACATGATAATTCCTTTGTTCTATTACGTCGGCCTCCACGTAGACACTTGAGTGAATGCTCCTAAAAACAATGAAGTTTACACAAGACATCTAGTAAATTTCTTACAAAGTATGGGATCAGACAGATTTCAATAGAACTTGGGTGATGGATCAAATAACTTTTTAAACAAGAATTTGCTTTACGTCGCACCGAAACAGATTGGTCTTATAGCGATGATGAGATAGGAAAAACCTAGGAGTGGGAAGGAATCGGCCGTGACCTTAATTATGGTACAGCTCCAGCGTTTGCCTGGTGTCAAAATGGTAAACCACGGAAAACCACTTTTATGGCTGCCGTTAGTGGAGTTCGAACCCACTATCTTCCGGATGCAAGCTCACAGCTGCGCGCCCCTAACGGCACGGCCAACTCACCCAGTAATTAACATATCCTAAACTTAATGGTGATAATACATTTTCCATAATACCAAAGGTAATGGTATAATTAAGCCAGCCCCGTGGTGTAGGGGTAGCTTGCTTGCCTCTTATCCGGAGGCTCCGGATTCGATTCCTGGCTAGGACAGGGATTTTAGACCTGGATCTGAGGGCTGGTTCGAGGACCACTCAGCCTACGCGGTTAAAATTGAGGAGCTATCTCACGGTGAGATAGCGGCCCCGGTTCTAGAAAGCCAAGAACAACTAACGAGAGGATTCGTCGTACTGACCACAGGACACCTCGTAATCTTCAGGCCTTCGGGCTGAGCAGCGGTCGCTTGGTACGCCAAGGCCCTTCAGGCCTGTAGTGCCATGGGGTTAGTTCATATTATAATTAACTGTTGTTAATTAGATGGGCGGCTGGGAATAACTAGCCGATGATGACGTATGCACTGTAAAATAAAACGTTAATTTATTTTGAAGTTATATAAAATAACTTACGCTGAAAACTATATTTTTAATACACTAACCGAATTTCACACTAACCTAACGCGCACTGAGCATGGATATGTGGAGATATTAGTGTTTCTATACTTTTGTATCGTTTATAATGGAAGCTAAAATATTATGAAGTATAAAATATTGGTCACCTGTAATGCAGGGTGGCCGGAAACAAAGCGAACCGGGTTTACGAGCGTTAGAGGGTTGGTCATACTGATAAATAATTTTAAAACATAAATTAATACCTCGCGCTGTTGTCATTCTATCAGCTGCTGAATTTAGCCAATCAGATCGCTTCGCGGGTGAATTCAAATGGGCTTTCCGAAACGATGTTGCTAAATCTGCACTTGACTTAAGACTGGATTGACAGCAGCTCCTATCGAAGAGAAAACTTCGTCAGAGGAGGGATTTGAACACGGACCCCGATCTGACAGGATCGCGTCACTACGGTGCCACAGGTGAAAACCGCGGTGTGTTTGTGTTTGATACTGTTTTCTTGGCATTGGTAGCTGCTAGGTGATCGGCCATTTACGGAAATATTCGTTCAGCAGGCGTGCAGTCAACTTAAACTCACGTTGCAATGCAAGCCTTCTCTCTCTCAAACCGGTCTTAAGCCACGTGCAGTCAACTTGGACTCACGTTGAAATGCAAGCCTTCTCTCTCTCAAACCGGTCAAGCCACGCGCAGTCAACTTGGACTCACGTTGAAATGCAAGCCTTCTCTCTCTCAAACCGGTCAAGCCACGTGCAGTCAACTTGGACTCACGTTGAAATGCGAGCCTTCTCTCTCTCAAACCGGTCAAGCCACGTGCAGTCAACTTGGACTCACGTTGAAATGCGAGCCTTCTCTCTCTCAAACCGGTCTTAAGCCACGTGCAGTCAACTTGGATTCACGTTGAAATGCAAGCCTTCTCTCTCTCAAACCGGTCTTAAACCACGTGCAGTCAACTTGGACTCACGTTGAAATGCAAGCCTTCTCTCTCTCAAACCGGTCAAGCGACGTGCAGTCAACTTGGACTCACGTTGAAATGCGAGCCTTCTCTCTCTCAAACCGGTCTTAAGCCACGTGCATTCAACTTGGACTCACGTTGAAATGCGAGCCTTCTCTCTCTCAAACCGGTCTTAAGCCACGTGCAGTCAACTTGGACTCACGTTGAAATGCAAGCCTTCTCTCTCTCAAACCGGTCTTAAACCACGTGCAGTCAACTTGGACTCACGTTGAAATGCAAGCCTTCTCTCTCTCAAACCGGTCAAGCGACGTGCAGTCAACTTGAACTCACGTTGAAATGCGAGCCTTCTCTCTCTCAAACCGGTCAAGCGACGTGCAGTCAACTTGAACTCACGTTGAAATGCAAGCCTTCTCTCTCTCAAACCGGTCTTAAGCCACGTGCAGTCAACTTGGACTCACGTTGAAATGCGAGCCTTCTCTCTCTCAAACCGGTCTTAAGCCACGTGCAGTCAACTTGGACTCACGTTGAAATGCAAGCCTTCTCTCTCTCAAACCGGTCTTAAGCCACGTGCAGTCAACTTGGACTCACGTTGATATGCGAGCCTTCTCTCTCTCAAACCGGTCTTAAGCCACGTGCAGTCAACTTGAACTCACGTTGAAATGCGAGCCTTCTCTCTCTCAAACCGGTCAAGCCACGTGCAGTCAACTTGGACTCACGTTGAAATGCAAGCCTTCTTTCTCTCAAACCGGTCTTAAGCCACGTGCAGTCAACTTGGACTCACGTTGCAATGCAAGCCTTCTCTCTCTCAAACCGGTCTTAAGCCACGTGCAGTCGACTTGGACTCACGTTGAAATGCAAGCCTTCTCTCTCTCAAACCGGTCTTAAGCCACGTGCAGTCAACTTGGACTCACGTTGAAATGCAAGCCTTCTCTCTCTCAAACCGGTCAAGCCACGTGCAGTCAACTTGGACTCACGTTGAAATGCAAGCCTTCTCTCTCTCAAACCGGTCAAGCCACGTGCAGTCAACTTGGACTCACGTTGAAATGCGAGACTTCTCTCTCTCAAACCGGTCTTAAGCCACGTGCAGTCAACTTGGACTCACGTTGAAGTGCAAGCCTTCTCTCTCTCAAACCGGTCTTAAGCCACGTGCAGTCAACTTGGACTCACGTTGAAATGCAAGCCTTCTCTCTCTCAAACCGGTCTTAAGCCACGTGCAGTCAACTTGGACTCACGTTGAAATGCAAGCCTTCTCTCTCTCAAACCGGTCTTAAGCCACGTGCAGTCAACTTGGACTCACGTTGAAATGCGAGCCTTCTCTCTCTCAAACCGGTCAAGCGACGTGCAGTCAACTTGGACTCACGTTGCAATGTAAGCCTTCTCTCTCTCAAACCGGTCTTAAGCCACGTGCAGTCAACTTGGACTCACGTTGCAATGCAAGCCTTCTCTCTCTCAGACCGGTCTTAAACCACGTGCAGTCAACTTGGACTCACGTTGCAATGCAAGCCTTCTCTCTCTCAAACCGGTCTTAAGCCACGTGCAGCGCCCCGCAAAGCCCATTTGAATTCGCCTGTGAAGCGATTTGATTGGCTAACTTCAGCAGCTGATTAAATGACAACGGCGTGAGATATCGAGCTATGTTTTAAAATTATCTATCAGTATGACCAACCCTCTAACGCTCATATACCCGGTTCACGTTGTTTACGACCACCCAATCAATCACTACTGATCTGCATTTAGGGCAGTCGCCCAGGTGGCAGATTCCCTATCTGTTGTTTTCCTAGCCTTTTCTTAAATGATTGCAAAGAAATTTACTGAACATCTCCCTTGGTAAGTTATTCCAATCTCTAACTCCCCTTCCTATAAACGAATATTTGCCCCAATTTGTCCTCTTGAATTCCAGCTTCAAATTCCAATTCCACTCTCTATAAATGTGCATGCTGTTACTGCATTCGTTAACATAAACGAGCAATATGAGGGATTCCTGCTCAAAATGACACACTTTTTCGTGCTATGTACTAGTGTTGGCTACTGAATGCATGATTCGAAGCAGTGTATCGATTCATTCGAGTGTCCGAGTGAATCGAGTCACAGGAACGGCGAGCTATCGGCACACGATTCAGCTTACTCCCAGCGGACAGTGCTGAGTGGTGCACTCACTGGACGTTGACGGGGAGCCGAGCTTCCGCTGCAGCGACACAGTGAATCATGGCACACCGAAAGAATCGTGAACGAGCGCGGCTCAGTGAGACACAAGATACGCACGGTTCCTTATCGGCTCACTGGACACTGGCGAGAGCCGAGCTTCCGCTGCAGCGAGACAGTGAATCATGGCACACCGAAAGAATCGTGAACGAGCGCGGCTCAGTGAGACACAAGATACGCACGGCTCCTTATCGGCTCACTGGACACTGGCGAGAGCCGAGCTTCCGCTGCAGCGAGACATACAGTGAGCCATAGCACACCGAAAGAAACGTATGCTGTAATGGACTCTCGAGCTCATCTCATTTGAAAATAATACCCATTTGCATTCACTGTCCTCTTCTTACAGGGAGGTTTAAATAATAGATGGATTTATTTGCAGTGTTAAGGAGGTAGTCAAATCATAATTCTGAAGTAGCTGTAAGTAGGTAGGCTATTAGATTATACTATTTATTACTTTAATGAATCTCAGTATTATAACTTAGTTGACATTTGACAATTAAACTCGACTCTAGCCTGCCCTAAGACTATGAGTCATGCTAATGACCACTCAAAAGTACCTGTTTTATATTGGGAAGAACGGCTCAGTATTCTCGCAGTTCATATGTCACATCGTTGCACAAGACTTCAATCATATGTGGACAGACGCAATAACTTAACCAACAGTATGTTGAATCAGAAAACCAGCGGGCTACTGTACATCTCGGGTAGCCTATACAAAATATGACGATTTAAAAAATCCTCAGCTGATATAAAATTACATATTTTCAAAAATGACTGAGCGAGTTGTCGTGCAGTTAGTATCGCGTAGCTATGCGTTTGCATTCGGGGGATGGAGGGTTCGAATCCCCCGTCGGGAGCCGTTAAGGTGGTTTTCCGTAGTTTTCCCATTTTCACACCATTAAATGCTGGGACTGTACCTTAATTCAGGCCATGGCTGCTACCTTCCTAATCCTAACCTTTCCCACCCTGCGTCGCCGGAAACCTTCGATGTATTAGAGTGACTAGCATTTTTTCTAAGAAAGGAGTTCATAGTATGAAGACCAGATGGCAGCTGCGAGCATTGAATGCTGTTGCTCGCTGTCTTACCAGCACATACTTTACAGATGCAGTAGGAGCGGTGACTAATGTGCCGTGAATCGGATCACTGTATCAGTTCAGTAACGTGAACAGAATCAAATGAATCGATTCAGTATAATGAATCGAATGTCCCATCACTACTATGTACAGCCTGTGTAAAAACAGTAGACGTTCAACGATATTCTGATGACTTAATTGATCACCCTATCAAGTTTCATTGCAATCGGCCTGTTCCAACCGAAACAGGCCCCTCCCTAGTATCAAGGTGGCCCTGTTGGATGTGTCGTGTAGCATATATTCGGGAGGTAGTAGTTTTGAGTCTTGGTGTAGGGTTAACATGCTTGTTTCTTACCCGAATGCCGGGCTGAGTAGCTCAGACGCTTGAGTCGCTGACCTTCTGACCCCAACCTGGCAGGCTCGATTTTGGCTCAGTAGGGTGGTATTTTAAGGTGCTCAAATACGTCAACCTCGTGTGGTAGATTTACTGGCACGTAAAAGTACTCCTGAGGGACAACATTCCGGCACCTTGGCGTCTCCACAAGCTGTAAAAGTAGTTAGTGGGATTTAAATCAAAAACATTCTTATTCTTACCCGAATGCCCCGGATTCGATTTCCGTGCAGCCCACATATGTGGACACAGGACCGGAACGGTGTTCGCCTATCTTCTTGAGACCAAATGAGGATCTCGCTGATACGATAGGCAGCAGATCTGGTAAAGATATCCAAGTAATAAGACCAAGGATATTGTCGTACTTAGAACGCGGCACTGAAGTATTTCCATGCCAGCAATTATCTTGGCAGGATGTTGCGGCATTGGTTTCTTCAGTAAATTCGAACCATACCATCGGCAACCTGCGTATGGTTTTCCGTGGTTTTATTATTTTTACACAGATGCAGCCGTAGCTTAATGAAGGTCACACCACTTCAGGCTTAGCTCTTTACTATCCTTGGAGTCATTACACCAGCTAACATATTGCTGGATTTCTACCAGATTGACCACAGTTCGAATCCCGGCCAATGCACGTGGGTTTTTGAAATCAAAATTCAAGTTCCTGTGGTTACGATTTCTATACCATAGTCACTGAAAAAATCTACATTCTTCTTTTAAGAATGTTAATTATATACTCATTTGGAAATTATGAGAAACCGTTTTATGTACTACTGTCATTAAAAGAGTGTAGTATAATGCATGCGAGACAAGGCCATTAATATTTAACATTCAAAATTACAACGGGACAGGGAAATGTTAGAATAGCATTGGTGTTCCCCATTAGCATTACATCTCATACCATTATGAACTGAACATACACTGACCACTGACTGAGGGGCTGAAAAGTAAAAGTTCCTCCATAAGGAAAATGACAAAAGCGAAGTTGTAATGGAAGTACCGACGATTTTCTGGCTGTAGTAATTAACGCTGTGAATTACAGTCCTAATCTAGATGTATGTTTGTGGCCTCCTCCTTCGGTTTCCTTGGTTCGTCTCTCGAACGTTGGCGACAACTGTGGAGAGTACTTCTCTGCCCTCAGCCATTCTGTCCATGTTGCGATGTTCTCCAGCCTTGAAATCTGTCTCCACCTCATGCTACGTTTTCCTTCACATTATCCTTCAGAATCAGCTGGAGAAGGCGATACTTATCTCCTTGTAGCATGCAGTCAAAGTAAGAAATTTAAATTATTAAAATGATCAGTATTTACAAGAACTTCTGCTTATTCGAAACTTAATTGTATACGAGTTACTCATCATTAGATTTGTACTTGTCTGGAGCACGATAAAATACATCAATAAGCAAATTAATTAAGTAGATATCTAAAGAAATGTCACTTTTCTGAACATTAATGCTGATCAAGCTTTGTATTCGTCGAAGAAAATTTCTTTCATCAAGCTGTTAACTCCCATAGGTTTGTCAGGCACTTGAACTAAAACTACTGTTGATATTGCACAACTTTCCAGTATATTCCCTTCACTGAATTATAGAGAGCATTCTGTGAAGGCAATGTACTTCAACAATGCAGTGGTAGAGAAGGTAAACAACCTAAGTGTCACGCCGTCCTTGTGTCTGACATGTTTATTAGTTTGAAGCCTTTGATATATAATGGATCGATCTTGTGCCGCGTTATTAAGACACTCTTGTTCATTCTCAAAGCAGAGTTCCCAGGAATAAACTTACAGCTGACGTTTCAGAAAGATTAGATTCTCCACAATACTGCTAACGAACATTATACGAACCTATACTTCCAAGTTTCTTGTAGAATAAATGCTAAGCATGTCTGCGATCTTATGGGCATTTAAAAAGTTTAGCGTGATAGAAACCTGAAGTATCTTCCAAATGGCTTCATTAACCTGTGTTGCAGGTAGTCGCAAGATGCACACTTTGGGCAGAAATCTTTTTATGTGATTTTAATTGCGACATCAAGGGGAAACCCTACAGAAATGTGTATTTAACATAGTTTTAGACTGATTTAAATAAAGGTTTATCAATTAATATGACTTTAATTGAGAAAATCTTATAATTTTACCTAATACAGAAAATATATCACAAACTATGGTATTAACACATAATTTGGTTCATTGCCCTAGGTACAACAATTTTTGGATTATTTATTTCAGAACTTATTTATTTAGGTTAGAGAAGTTAAAGTAGTAGTATATCTGGTTTCAGTGAAGCAATTATATTCAAAGCAATATATGTATTATGTCATTTTGCATCATAAAAGTATCATTTCATAATTTATTACAAAATATTTCTGGAAGTCATCAATTGTTATCAAAATTGATTCTTCAAATTATAAATGGTGTATGAATGCACATTTAGTGGACCCATCACCAGGAGAGACAAACGCTGAAGAAACAAAAGAACGCACATATACAGGCACACAGCACAAGAATTATTTTACATTCTAGAAAACTTACTTTCGTGTGATTTACACTGAAGGAAGGCCCTACGTTAACGTTAATTTATGGTTCAGAATTCAAATTACCGATCAAGTGGCCGCGTTGTTTGTGTCACACAGCTTGCATTCGGGAGATAGTGGGTTCGAACCCCACTGTCGGCAGCGCTGAAGACGGCCTTCTCTAGTTTCCAATTTTCACACCAAGAAAATGCTGGGCCACTTCCTTGTCACTCCCAACGCCTTCCTGTTCCATGGTCGCCATAAGACCTATCTGTGTCGGTGGGACGTAAAGCAATTGTAAAATTAAAAGTTCAAATCAGTAAAGTTTAGTGCCTACTCTCATCATTTTTAGATACCTGGACGAGCACGGTGACCTCTTTTGCTTTTCATGTCCCTATAAATTGTCCAGTGATTATGACTAGAATGAATTCCACTTAATTTTATGCTTACTCGTACCATATCACCGAAAACTTTCAAAATCACAGGTGTGATTGAAACGTTTTCACTGGGCGTATAAAATGGCCACATACAGACACACGTAGATCCTCCCTTGCAAGGTAGAGTATTTGGCAGTACGTTTTCTCCATTCCCTCCTTTCTGAAGTGAACGCTTCGGGGATATCCCATGAGTAGGTCAAAACATCCAGGTCTTTGCCATGTGATTCGCTAGACGGCCTTCTTGTACTTTTCCGTTTGATGGATCATATCATTGCTACCTCTGGAATTCTGTTGCCTTCCACACGCTTAATGTGCCCAGCCAGTTAAGAGTTTTCTGCGTGCAACGATGTTATGAAGCTTAGATGATCCGCTTTTCAGCAGTACCTCCCACTTGGTGAAATGATCAAAATATTATATCTTCAAGATTCGACGAAGGCACCTCTGATCAAGCCTTTTATTGACGCTTTCTAAAGCCTCCAATGTCTCTTAGGCGTGAACGGCTGATGTAATGATACTGGAAGTGATCGGACAGATATCCAAGACCTTTCCAATAATATAGCATCCGCCTCTGCATCTCCATGCTGGATATTAACACTACCCAGATAGGTGAACCACAACCATTCGTCCAGTCGCTGTGATCCGAGTAGGATTTCGTTTTGATGGCCACATATCAAAATACACTGACTGACAGAGCAAATGCAACACCAAGGAGGAGTGGTTCGAAAGGGATGAAAGTTGGGGAAAAAACAGAGACGGCACGGACGAATAATTGATGTTTATTTCAAACCGATATGCAGGTTACACAATGCGCACGGCATCGACTCAGTAGGATGTAGAACCACCGCGAGCGGCGATGCACGCAGAAACACGTCGAGGTACAGAGTCAATAAGATTGCGGATGGTGTCCTGAGGGATGGTTCTCCATTCTCTGTCAACCATTTGCCACAGTTGGTCGTCCGTACGAGGCTGGGGTAGAGTTTGCAAACGGCGTCCAATGAGATCCCACACGTGTTCGATTGGTGAGAGATCCGGAGAGTACGCTGGCCACGGAAGCATCTGTACACTCGTAGAGCCTGTTGGGAGATGCGAGCAGTGTGTGGGCGGGCATTATCCTGCTGAAACAGAGCATTGGGCAGCCCCTGAAGGTACGGGAGTGCCACCGGCCGCAGCACATGCTGCACGTAGCGGTGGGTGGGCATTTAACGTGCCTTGAATACGCACTAGAGGTGACGTGGAATCATACGCAATAGCGCCCCAAACCATGATGCCGCGTTGTCTAGCGGTAGGGCGCTCCACAGTTACGGCCGGATTTGACCTTTCTCCACGCCGACGCCACACGCGTCTGCGGTGACTATTACTGACAGAACAGAAGCGTGACTCATCGGAGAACACGACGTTCCGCCATTCCCTCATCCAAGTCGCTCTAGCCCGGCACCATGCCAGGCGTGCACGTCTATGCTGTGGAGTCAATGGTAGTCTTCTGAGCGGACGCCGGGAGTGCAGGCCTCCTTCAACCAATCGACGGGAAATTGTTCTGGTCGATATTGGAACAGCCAGGGTGTCTTGCACATGCTGAAGAATGGCGGTTGACGTGGCGTGCGGGGCTGCCACCGCTTGGCGGCGGATGCGCCGATCCTCGCGTGCTGACGTCACTCGGGCTGCGCCTGGACCCCTCGCACGTGCCACATGTCCCTGCGCCAACCATCTTCGCCACAGGCGCTGCACCGTGGACACATCCCTATGGGTATCGGCTGCGATTTGACGAAGCGACCAACCTGCCCTTCTCAGCCCGATCACCATACCCCTCGTAAAGTCGTCTGTCTGCTGCAAATGCCTCCGTTGACGGCGGCCTGGCATTCTTAGCTATACACGTGTCCTGTGGCACACGACAACACGTTCTACAATGACTGTCGGCTGAGAAATCACGGTACGAAGTGGGCCATTCGCCAACGCCGTGTCCCATTTATCGTTCGCTACGTGCGCAGCACAGCGGCGCATTTCACATCATGAGCATACCTCAGTGACGTCAGTCTACCCTGCAATTGGCATAAAGTTCTGACCACTCCTTCTTGGTGTTGCATTTGCTCTGTCAGTCAGTGTATGTATATCACCTTGTTCTCCAACATTTGGGGTACGTACTGGCGCCAACATCACATTTTCAGTTTTAGGGTCTTTTCAGGGTGACCTCCCCACCCCCACCCGTCCCTGAAAAAGATTAAAAGTAAGAACGACAGGTGTTGTTAAGGAGATCTTTAACTTCAAGAGGTAATATGTGAGTTCTAAATTCTTATCAATGACTTTACTATACAGTATAAAATATCTTCATTATAAGCTCTGACACACTTTGTAAGCCTCTGTGAATAAACTTTGGTTTTCTATATGCTCTGCTCCCTACCAGAACTTTGAACTTTTCAGCTTCTATCATCATTTCCTTGAAAAAAGACTAGGATAATTAACGTTCTTTAATGTTCTTACTATCTATCCCTGGACGAATTCCTTAGTGTCCTAGATAATTCAGAGATTGAGAATGCACTTAAACAATTGAGGAATAAAAAATCCCCTGAGGAGGATAAAATAACGAATGAAATGATGAAATTAGGTGGAAGAAATCTGCTAGAAGCCGTGAGAATACTCCTCAATAAGTGCATTAACTCTGGAAGAATACCAGAAAATTTTATAAATGCTGAAATGATACTACTCTTCAAGAAAGGTGATAAGGAAAATTTAGAGAACTATCGTCCTGTGAGTGTGTTATCACACCTTTACAAGCTCCTGACTAAAATTTTAACCAACCGCTCCACAAGAAAACTGGATTTTTATCAACCTGCCGAGCAAGCGGGATTTCGTAAAGGTTCCTCACCTGACGAACACATCCAGACTATTCGTCTTCTTGAGAAAACCATTGAGTAAAACATCAAGATTCATCTGGCCTCATTGATTATAAAAAAGTTTTTGACTCAGTGGAGATTTGGACAATCATGAAGGCACTTCAATCAATCAATCAATCAATCAATCAATCAATCAATCAATCAATCAATCAATCAATCAATCAATCAATCAATCAATCAATCAATCAATCAATCAATCAATCAATCAATCAATCAATCAATCAATCAATCAATCAATCAATCAATCAATCAATCAATCAATCAATCAATCAATCAATCAATCAATCAAATCAAATCAATCAATCAGCATTTAGGGCAGTCGCCCAGGTGGCAGATTCCCTATCCATTGTTTTCCTAGACTTTTCTTAAATGATTTCAATGACATTGGAAATTTATTGAACATCTCCCTTGGTAATTTATTCCAATCCCTAACTGCCCCTTTCTATAAAGGAATATTTGTCCCAATTTGTCCTCTTGAATTCCAACTTTATCTTTATCTTTATATTGTGATCTTTCCTACTCTTAAAGACACCACCCAAACTTATACGTCTACTGATGTCATTCCACGCCATCTCTCCACTGACAGCTTGGAACATACCACTTAATTGAGCAGCTCGTCTCCTTTCTCCTAAGTCTTCCCAGCCCAAACTTGCAACATTTTTGTAACTCTACTCTTTTGTCCGAAATCACCCGGAACAAATCGAGCTGCTTTTCTTTGGATTTTTTCAAGTTCTTGAATCAAGTAATCCTGGTGAGGGTCCCATACACTGGAACCATACTCTAGTTGGTGTCTTACCAGAGATTTATATTCCCTCTCCTTTACATCGTTACTCTAACCTCTTAATACTCTCAACCATGTGCAGAGATCTGTACCTTTATTTACAATCCAATTTATGTGATTACCCGAATGAAGATCTTTTCTTATATTAACACGTATGTACTTACAATGATCCCCAAAAGGTACTTTCACCCCACCAACGTAGTAATTAAAACAGAGAGGACTTTTCCTATTTGTGAAACTCACAACCTGACTTTTAACCCCGTTTATCATCATACCATTGCCTACTATCCATCTTACCACATTACCGAGATCATTTTGCAGTTGGTCACAATCTTGTAACTTATTTATTACTCTGTACAGAATAACATCATCTGAAAAAATCTTATCTCTGATTCCACTTTTTTACACATATATATACGTATATATAAGAAAACAAAGGTCCAAAAATACTGCCTTGGGGAATTCCCCTCTTAATTATTACAGGGTCAGATAAAGCTTCGCCTACTCTAATTCTCTGAGTTCAGTTTTCAAGAAAGATAGCCACCCATTCAGTCACTATTTTGTCAAGTCAAATTGCACTGATTTTTGCCAGTAGTCTCCCATGATATACCCTATCGAATGCCTCAGATAAGTCAATCGCGATACAGTCTTGCTGGAATGCTACAAGTTGAACTTCAGTGGAATAACATTTCCTAAACCCAAACTGCCTTCTATCGAACCAGTTATTAATTTCACAAACATGTCTAATATAATCAGAAAGAATGTTTTCGCAAAGCTTACATGCAATGCATGTCAAACTGACTGGCCCGTAATTGTCAGATTTATGTCTATTACCCTTTCCTTTATACACAGGGGCTACTATAGCAACTCTCCATTCATTTGGCATAGTTCCTTCATGCAAACAATAATCAAATAAGTACTTCAGATATGGTACTCTATCCTAACCCACTGTCTTTAGTGTATCCCCTGAAACCTTATCAATTCCAGCTACTTTTATAGTTTTTAACTTTTGTATCTTATTGTAAATGTCATATGTATGTCATGTGTAAAATTTAATACTTCTTTAGTGTTAGTCACCTCCTCTAACTGGACATTATCCTTGTAACCAACAATCTTTACATACTGCTGACTGAATACTTCTGCCTTTTGAAGATCCTCGCATACATACTCCCCTTGTTCATTTATGATTCCTGGAATGTCCTTCTTGTAACCTGTTTCTGCCTTAAAGTACCTATAAATACTCTTCCTTTATTCGCTAAAATTTGTATGACCGCCAATTATGCCACTTCAGAATGCCATGATAAACTCAAGGTATATAAAGCTCCTGGAAAACATGTATGATCAAGCAACAATGGTAGTCAGAGTGGATGAAGACCTCATAATCAATAAAATCCCAGTTGGCAAAGGAGTTCGCCAAGGTGATGCAATCCCTCTAAAGCTGTTTACCCTTGCCTTGGAAGATGTATTCAAAACTCTTCTTTGTGATAATAAAGAAATAAAAGTCAGCGGGTTATATTTTAACCGCTTGCGTTTTGCCGATGACATTGTGCTCATAATTGAAAATCTAGAAGAGCTAGAAAACATTATCTAAGAATTAAAAACTGAGTCTGCTAATATTGATTTGGAAATGAACATTGGTAAAACGAAAATACTAAGCCCAGACAGTCAACCACATCAAATGGTAAACCAATATATAGAAGCTGTCGATGAGTACATCTATCGTGGACACAAAATAAAACATGGAAAAGACAACCAACGTGCAGAAATTTCTTGCAGAATAGGTATGATTAGGATAACATTCCGAAAACTGAGATTCATCCTTACCAACAAGGATGTTCCAATTAACCTAAAGAGCAAGGTTTATAATACGTGCGTGCTGCCAGTTACCACTTACGGTCTGGAAACGATGACTCTGACTAAGGCAAGTGCTTCCAAGCTCCAGCGAGCACAACGAGTCATGGAGCAACAGATGCTAGGGATCAGCCTCAGGGATAAGATCCGTTCAGAGGACAGCATGAGAAGAAGGAATTTAACAGACATCCTGGAGAGAGTAGCAAGACTAAAATAGCAATGAGTGGGACACATATCTAAACAAAACTACAACAGATGGACCTCCAGGATTGCTCACTGGAGACCATGGGAACACAAGAGAGGCACTGGAAGACCCCAGAAGTGACGGCTCGATGACATAAAGCTGTTGGTTGGAACACGCTGGTCCCAAGTGGTTCAAGACCGAAGACGATGGGAGCACATATGGAAAAGGCCTATTCCAACAGAAGAAAAAAAGACAAAGAAGATAATTCTCCATCGCCTTATACGACCAATTACCGAGGCATATTCAAACACACAGCTTTACGTAAAACGTATACTCTAAAAAAAAAGACAATAAAGTTTACAGTAGTTGTCTGTACATAAATAACAACAATATTAAGATGATAATGATGGCGATGTCAATATTGGCACTAAGGGATTTCTTTACTAGTGGCTTTACGTCGCACCGACACAGATAGGTCTTATCGCGACGATGGGATAGGAAAGGCCTAGGAGTTGGAAGGAAGCTATCGTGGCCTTATTTAAGGTATAGCCCCAGCATGTGCCTCGTGTGAAAATGGGAAACCACGGAAAACCATCTTCAGAGCTAGCGATAGTGGGATTTAAACCCACTATCTCCCGGATGCAAGCTCACTGCCGCGCGCCTCTAACCGCACGGCCAACTTGCCCGGTAAAAATAGGTTTACCGAGCAAGTGGCTGCGCCTAAGCGGCTCCTTGTGCGAGTTATGGCTGCAACCTACCCTCGAGGAGAAGTTTCTATCAGGAAGACATGCTGAGAGCAGAGTTCACCTTGAAGTTCGACAGCATTACTTGCGAGTTATACAACCAATTATCTCGAAGGCCGGTACTTAAAACGTTCGCTGTGCCGGAAGTTTTGCTTCTCTTCTTTTCAATGTGGTCTTCAAGATGAATGGAGAATTTCTAAGATTAAAAATAACCTGTACAAGAAGCTGGCTTTATTCCCTACGTATATTTCTTGCGTGAAAGGCATGTTCGTCATGCCGGAAATGTGTGTAATTTGTTCGGAAACAAGGACAAAACTATATCTACCATTATTCCTCAGTAAGTCGTAATATTGAGCAACATTTATTTTCCTAACGAACTGTGAAAACGTAGGAAGCCTAAAATGATTTTTCCTATCCAGTACATTAATTCATTTTAGCAGTTACGTACACTTCCTTACACAAAAAGTGACCAGCTGAAAATTTAAGTAACCAGGCAAGTTGGCCATGCGGTTAGAGTCGCGGAGCTGTGAGCTTGCATCCGGGAGATAGTGAGTTCGAATCCCATTTTCGGCAGCCCTGAAGATGGTTTTCCGTGGTTTCCCATTTTAACACCAGGCAAATTCTGGGGCTGTACCTTAATTACGCCCACGGCCACTTCCTTCCCAATGCTATTCCTTCGCTATCCCATCGTCGCCATAAGACCTATTTGTGTCGGTGCGACGTAAAGCAAATAGCAAAAAGGAAAATAAAAATTGGACCCCAAGTACACGCCCGACCAAAACAAGGGGTTGACTGTTATAGGAATTTTTCGCCTAACAAATATACAGTGGTTAATCTAAATTCAGCCAATAAAAGTTGCACTTCAATGGTTTTAGAACGAGTTTAACTGATAAATTCGCTACAAATTGCCCTAAAGTGTCTGTTGTCAATTTCCTAACATAATGGAACTACGAAAGATTATTGGCAGATTGTATATTAGAAAAACCTAATTTAAAGAGACATTTTATTAGGAAAGCCGGTGGCACAGGGCGAGGAGTATGAAATATGACGCTGTTTCTTCCGTACAAAGTCCACTCGATTTTCGTGTCAGAAATGTAACTCGCTCATTAGGAGTGTAACACTAAGTGCAGTAAAATATTAATTTGATACAAATGTATCAAGATAACAATTAAGTAAAAGGTTCCACCTGATTGATACTTTTTTATTATTTAACCTTTGGCTAAATTTATGTCATTAAGAACTTACAGAACATGTTTCGATTGTTTAGCAATCATCATCAGCTGTTTCGCTTAAGGCTTAGGTGAAAAAGCATAAAACATTTCATAATTAAAATGTGTTAGTAAGGGACGTTTAAGTGGTGCGGGAGGATGGTTGGTGGGGGGGGGGGTTGTGTTTGTTAGTTAAGATTAAAATTATACAAATTAAAAACTATTCCAAACTGAAACATCTTTGATTTCATTCGTTGTCACTTGCACTGGTTCATTATTAAGTTCTACAGTTTTACGTTAATGCTCTTGCGCACTTGTCTTGATGGTATAGTGTTCCTTCTTTTTCTAGACCTTTCTTACTGTCCGGTGGAGAAGATTATGTAGATTGTTGGTCGAATTGTTCAGTTTTCATTTAGTTGGATAGTTTGGAGTACGGTCCCTATCCATTTATTCGTTGTACGAATTTTATTTGGAATCATTAAGTCATGAAATCAAAGATGTTTCAGTTTAGAATAGATTTTAATTTGTATAATTTTAATCTTAACTAACAAACACAACCCCTGCCCCCCCCCAATCCATCCTCCCGCACCACTTAAACGTCCCTTACTAACACATTTTAATTATGAAATGTTTTATGCTTTTTCACCTAAGCCTTAAGCAAAACAGCTGATGATGATTGCTAAGCAATAGAAACATGTTCTGTAAGTTTTTAATGACATAAATTTAGCCTAAGGCTAAATAATAAAAAAGTATCGATCAGGTGGAACCTTTTACTTAATTTTTATCTTGATTACAATATCGATACGGAATGAAGTGGATAGTATGTAATACAAATGTATCAAACATAAAAATTTAAAAAAAATATTTCCACAATTGTTGTTGTGTACAATTTTAAGAGGGACGTACTATTTTCGTAGATATTTGGAAGTTTGAGAACAATGTAACAATTACAAATACGTCCATTATTGTTATTCGGATAAAAAAGCTGTCCGGCCCCGCAGTGTAAGGGGCAACGCGTCCGCTTGTCACCCGTTGGCTCCGGGATCGATTCCAAGCCGGGTCAGTGTCTTTTAATTGTAATTATTAATATCCCTGGCCTGGGGAATGGGTGTTTGTGATATCCTTAATGTTCCTTTCCACACACACAACATTCTAATAAAATGCAGGTTCATACAATATGGTGCAAGTAGGGGCAAAAGATCCACATGGGTCGACGCCCCGACAAAATAACATTTTTTTTAATGGCAAAAGCTCATAAAACATAGATATCGGAAAATGTAAAGTTTTATAAAGTACTGTTTTTCAACAGAGCTAATATTGACAGAGAAATTTTAAATTTCTTGTTTTGGTTCCCTAAATACTGTTACACCACTGAACAATAATAAAATAATACACACAGCCTAGTGCACACTCCGGACATCCTTGAACTTCAATACAGAATTTCAATCCCGTTTCCAGTGTCCGACTCGTTGGCTGAACGGTCAGCGTTCTGGCCTTCGATTCAGAGGGTCCCGGGTTCGATTCTCGGCCGGGTCGGGGATTTTAACCTTAATTGGTTAATTCCAATGGCTCGGGGGCTGGGTGTATGTGTTGTCTTCATCATCATTTCATCCTCATCACGACGCGCAGGTTGCCTACGGGAGTCAAATAAAAAGACCTGCACCTGGCGAGCCGAACCCGTCCTGGGATATCCCGGCACTAAAAGCCATACGACATTTCATTTCATCCCGTTTCCAGTGAAATTCAGGCAAATATCGAGTGTGATTTTCCTTTATTTACACATTCAAAGAAAACTGACACGTTAGAAGTTTTGTGTTACAATGTGTAAGCGTGCAAGTAACGATTTATAATTTCTTAGATGGGAATGACAGATCTTCCACTAAGGAAAGTAAAATTCCAGTTATTCTTTGAGTTAAGATATAATATAATTACATGCTTCAATAAGTTTAAAGTTTGATATTGCATAGTGTTTTAATGCTATGTGACTTGACTATTCATTGAGGTTCTGAAAATAGTATTTAAACCTTATCATCAGACGTCCATTGTAGCTAGCCTCTGAATAGTGAGTGAGTTTCATCACTAGTAAAGACACAGATATTTATTTATTACAATGTATTTTACGCCACACCGACACAGACAGGTCTTATGGTGACGATGGGATGGGAAAGGCCTGGAAGTGGGAAGGAAGCGGCCGTGGCTTTAATTAAGGTACAGCCCCAGCATGTGTCTAGTGTTAAAATGGGAAACCACGGATAACCATATTCAGGGCTGCCGGTAGAGGGGTTCGAACCCACTATCTCCCGGATGAAAACTCACAGTTGCGCGCCCCTAACCACACGGACAACTCGCCCGGTACATAGATATTTACTGTCCAAGTACAACACTATAAATGCAAAGACACGTATGTATTTAAATAAAATAATCTGACGAATGTTATTCCAGGTAAACATGATAGGATTGTTGAGTTTATCACATCATTTAAAAAGTAACATACATACATACATACATACATATATACATACATACTGAACCATACAGTTCATGGACCAATAGTATGGATTTTATTATTAGATATTGGGATTACCTGAGACCACCAAGGAAGTCATTGTCTTATAGTTTATTTCATAAAAGATTCCAGAAGAAGCGTTCTCGTGGGAAGAGAGCTAGTGCATCATTATGAAAATTTCCAGAGCCTCATTAAAGGGATTTATGGCTCAAGCCAAGCCACTTAATGAAGATTGGGGACGCTCTCCGGATCCCGGCAAACTAACTTTCGGAGGCAAGAAGGAATTAAATTAATATCTTTGGTTACGAAAGAGATGCATTGGAGCTGATACAAGAATTGCAACCTGCATAATTTGTGCTTAATTTTGATATGCAATATGGCTGTAATCATAAATGCATTCGTTAAGTAGAGTACTTGACGTGCTTTGTGCGGGAAGACTTCGAGCCGCGGGCGCGCGCATCCTACACGCGATCAAGCGGCGTGGCTACGCCAACCTGATTATAAATGCAAGGCCGCCTGGCACGTCAGCCTCATTCTCTGACCGTAAGACTGCTTGAACGAAGTCGTCATGCTGCGAGTCGGCACCTACACTAGAACAACGTTTTATCTTCGAGCTGCACATACAACTAGTACTACTGAATCTGCCAGAAATTACCTCTGCATCAAGCCAGAACGAGCTTCTACATCATCATTGCGAGGAAGCCACAACGGGAGCTGAAGCCGGCACGACATCGGGAATCGACCTAGGGACGTTGGGCGTACCTGATCAGCGCGACATCGAATGGGACATCTTCCAACCATCTAGGGAGCTTCAAGAAGGATTCACGCAAGTTAGAATGTCTCCAGCCGTTCACCAGCATCTGCTGCAAACGTCGCAGTTTTTCATGATGTGGTAAATTCAGTGGTCCACAGGAAGGGCCGCTCCGTCATGTCATCAATCATATAAGGTCAGAGCTTTCCAATTCTGTTTCAAGCATGTCATTTAAATTTAGATAGGAACAGGGGGGCCGTCAGCCAACAGGTTAGTTTATGGTAAGAAAATTCTTGGTAATAAAGAGCTAAGCCTCAAGCTCGAACCCCGTACATTAGTGTAGGTAGTAGATTGTATAGTCCTTGTTGGTGTGATTATATTTCATTTCGATAGTATTAGATTGTATATTCCTTGTTGGTGTGATCATATTTCATTGCGATAGTATTATATTCGCGTACGTGTAATCTTCATGGGTCAGGTCGAACTCCCTTGGTCATGTTAGGCAAGTCTGACAGGCAGGCACTGTTTATTGTGTAGCGTTTAGGCATATGTCTCTGCAGACATAGGTTGTGTATTTGAGATCAGGATTTACCCCGTAACTCACCTAGCTTTACTGACAGGGTGAGCGAGTCCGTATGTTTGAGAGATGAGGGCATTATGCATGTAGCTGACTGTATGAATTGATATGAGAGAGCCCCAGCACAGATTAAGAGTGTATTAGATGCATTTGAGATGCCTTATTATGGCTATGTGATTATAGCTTACTGAATTGTGCCTTTGTATTATCAAGGATGAGCCCATTGAAGGCGGAAATGAGATTTGTTGTATTGCTGGTGATATTGAGATGAGGGCGTGTAGCCCATGTGTATTTAAAAGAGCGCTTTAGCAGACAGATTATGTGAGGTACTTTGAAAAGCGAAGTTTCTTAGCACTCAGCTACAAGTCAGTCAGCTGAGCTCAAAAATTGTGTGGACCGCTGCCTGTCGAGTGCACTGCTGGTGAGGGTTGTTGTGCCTGACGTCACAGTCTTGAAACTCGGTTATATTGCTGTCTGAAGCTTATCGAGTGTGTAGAGGGGAGAGGACGACCTTGATGCTTTGACGCAAGGAGAGATTTTAGTTATGTTTGTTCTGCTTTATTTTAACACTTGCCCATTTGATATTGACCCCTTGGACAAGGTAGTTGTGTTCCTCTGAATTTTTTTTTGTATATGATTATTCAACGCCTTGCTCTTCATTACACCGGGTCAGGGCACTGTACATTATGTGTTTATATTTGTTTGCACCGGGGTTCGATGGTACGAGGCATAGTAAAATTTTATGGGGAGATTATTGTTAGATGTGTATTTCAGCAGATATCCATTTTCTCTTTATTTCATTACTTACACAATTGTACCATGCTTGTTACAGCAAAGCTGTTTCGTGAAGGCAGTGAACTGGTAGTCATCGGCTCAACATTATCTTTACCCCAGGCACATTTGAAAGCTCTTATATTTGTAAATAGTATTTTTATGTAATAAATCCCTGATTGTAAAACTTTGAATGCAGCGATGTTTTCTGTTAGATATTTTTTGGTAGGATTTTTCTCTTACCCTACATCATATCGTATCCACCTAAGTTATCTTTTATGCCCTCATTTTTCACCCTGATGCCCTGATTCAAGTTCTACTGAGCTGCGGATAGTGGATACGCCTGTAAGGTAAGACATGTGCCGTACATACATATTTTCTTGGATGTATGGGTCACTATGATATTCTTGGTTCGAATTCGGCATTAGCGTGATGAGAATCAAAAACATTATAGGGCACAATACATACATACATACATACACAAGAGCACATACGAGTACATACATGATGTACCAAGAACGCTGGTCCAGCATTAGAGTTTAAGTATTTCAAACTTAAAATACGCGCCGCGCGCCAACAGAGCCGCTGGCGACAGCAAATATGTTGCGAGTGACGTAGGAGCCAGCCCCATCTCGCCAAAGCTAAGTTTCATCATCCATAGAATATTCTATCATAAATAACTCGTATAAGAATTACAATACAAATATAAAAATAATATCACCGTATACACCATTTGAATATCTCCAATGCCACCAAGTTTCGTTAAAATCCACCTGGGATTAAGGTATATACTGAAAGAAATGAAACAGATTCAATCTCCATGACTTTGGTATAAAAGAGGAGCGAGAATTCAACACGACACAGTCTTGTCCCACAGTCGAACCAGGACAGTTGGCTGATGGAAATTCGTACCGCGATGTGACAGTATGGAATCGGAGTCTACAGCCAACTATATGAAATTACGGTGAGAAGTGACTGAAACATTCCAATAGTCTTGCGAACTTAGAATAGTGAACAGTGCATTAGGACTTGTATTCAAAATGATTGAAATATTTCTGCTGATAGCGAACTTAGAACGTTGATCAGTGCATTAGGACTTGTATTTTTCAAGTGAAATCTGAATGTTAGGAAAACATCAAAGCTTCACGTGTGAATTAACTTGTAATTACACAGTATCTTTAGATGAACCCAGGAACATTAGTGAACGGAACTAATTGTCACTATCAAAGTATTATGAAGCCTTACCAGTGTTATTATTTACGTTTAAAAGTAAACAGGACAGTGTGAGTGAACGGGAATAATTTCACTCCTGCATGAATAGTTTAATAGTGTTACATCTTGTTATATAACAGTGCGTGTGAACGAAACTAACTTCACATGTACAGTATTTAACTTCTTCTACGAAAGTGAAGTAACTGCCATTCGTAGTGCCATCGCAGTGCTAAATAAACTTTGTAAAAGCAGTAGAACTCTACAAATAATTGTGTTATATTCTTCGAACGTTAAATATTAAGTGAACTATTTGTGGACAATATCATAATTTGTGCTAAGTGTCACGCACGTTACAAAGAATGCGGGTTCGATTCTTGGCATTCGGCCGCATGAAAGTTAATTTCTTTATTTTCTGAAGTGACCGATTTATTTGCCTTAAAACATTTGTGTCGATTTCATTGACATTCGATACGGCATCTTTGCATTTATTTCCTTATCATTTCATGGGAATAATTAAAGTGAGTTAAGAAATTACACTTCAGATTAATACGTCCAGTATGTACAAGGGCTTAAATGCGTGTGTTCGCGCTATCCTTCGGAGTGAGTGATCTTGGCGAGCCAAACTTCCAGGCATCCAAGATCTTCAAGAACTTCAAGAATTTCTAGAACTTCTACAGCCTCCCTCGATGGAGTGAACGTGGTTCCATGGTGCGGAGAGTTGATCCATGGTGAGGACGAGAGGTGTAGCAGAGCAATGCGGGACATCGCCAGCCACATGGTGGAGAAAGGTCATGTCCAATCCATCATCTACTGTACTGAGGTGATGTGAACTTGAATTTTCACAATAAAACAAACAGTTTAAAAAATGTAGAATTGAATTCAAAGCAAATCCTTTCGCTTTCTGAACCACTCCAATTTAATGTGCCGTACACGCCCCACGTACCATCTCATCGCCTTCAAGCATAAAGTACGGGCATTTCCTGTTACTATACATATGTACGTGCAATTACACTCAACAGGTGAAGTTTACATAACAACCTGTGCAACAGTTTTGTAGTCCAGAAAATGTGTCATGTAGTGGAGGACTGTCCCATAAGACGATTTCCTGGCGGAAGCACGGTCTGTATGAAGTTTTGGAGGAGGCAGTTGTATGAGTCAATTCTTCCCACGTCTATCTTTTAGCCTGACATGTCGTCCTGAGTATACTTGTCAATAGTGTACGTATGTCTGTAAATGATTTTCATCGGGCGAGATGGCCATGCGGTTAGGGGCGCGCAGCTGTAAAGTTGCATCCGAGAGATATTGGGTTCTAACCCCACTATCGGAAGCCCTGAAGATGGTTTTCCGTGGTTTCCCATTTTCACAACGCTGTACCTTAATTAAGGCCACGGCCGCTTCATTCACTCTCCTAGGCCCTTCCCATCCCATCGTCATCGTAAAACCTACCTGTCTGTGTGACAAAACAAATTGTAAAAATTTTATACATTTTCACGCATAAGATAATAATAATCTATAATAATAAAAGAAAATGTGTGTGCATGTGTGTGTGTGCAATGCCCAGCCAAATGTAAGGTACGCAGAGATCTGAAATGTTTAAACAAATATGGGTGGAAAGAGGTCCAAATGAAACTCGAAGCCGTCTTTTTAATTTTCGCGTTGATTAGTGAGTTCTGAAAGAAAAACCGACCGAAAACGTGTGTTGAGATATGACAATCCAACGTGCTGTCACCAGTGATAAAATGTATAGATTCACTGTCGCTAGGCAACGTACGTAAGATGAATAATACACTGACTGACAGAGCAAATGCAACACCAAGAAGGAGTGGTTCGAAAGGGATGAAAGTTGGGGAAAAAACAGAGACGGCATGGACGAATAATTGATGTTTATTTCAAACCGATATGCAGGTTACACAATGCGCACGGCATCGACTCAGTAGGATGTAGGACCACCGCGAGCGGCGATGCACGCAGAAACACGTCGAGGTACAGAGTCAATAAGAGTGCGGATGGTGTCCTGAGGGATGGTTCTCCATTCTCTGTCAACCATTTGCCACAGTTGGTCGTCCGTACGAGGCTGGTGCAGAGTTTGCAAACGGCGTCCAATGAGATCCCACACGTGTTCGATTGGTGAGAGATCCGGAGAGTACGCTGGCCACGGAAGCATCTGTACACCTCGTAGAGCCTGTTGGGAGATGCGAGCAGTGTGTGGGCGGACATTATCCTGCTGAAACAGAGCATTGGGCAGCCCCTGAGGGTACGGGAGTGCCACCGGCCGCAGCACATGCTGCACGTAGCGGTGGGCATTTAACGTGCCTTGAATACGCACTAGAGGTGACGTGGAATCATACGCAATAGCGCCCCAAACCATGATGCCGCGTTGTCTAGCGGTAGGGCGCTCCACAGTTACTGCCGGATTTGACCTTTCTCCACGCCGACGCCACACTCGTCTGCGGTGACTATCACTGACAGAACAGAAGCGTGACTCATCGGAGAACACGACGTTCCGCCATTCCCTCATCCAAGTCGCTCTAGCCCGGCACCATGCCAGGCGTGCACGTCTATGCTGTGGAGTCAATGGTAGTCTTCTGAGCGGACGCCGGGAGTGCAGGCCTCCTTCAACCAATCGACAGGAAATTGTTCTGGTCGATATTGGAACAGCCAGGGTGTCTTGCACATGCTGAAGAATGGCGGTTGACGTGGCGTGCGGGGCTGCCACCGCTTGGCGGCGGATGCGCCGATCCTCGCGTGCTGACGTCACTCGGGCTGCGCCTGGACCCCTCACACGTGCCACATGTCCCTGCGCCAACCATCTTCGCCACAGGCGCTGCACCGTGGACACATCCCTATGGGTATCGGCTGCGATTTGACGAAACGACCAACCTGCCCTTCTCAGCCCGATCACCATACCCCTCGTAAAGTCGTCTGTCTGCTGGAAATGCCTCCGTTGACGGCGGCCTGGCATTCTTAGCTATACACGTGTCCTGTGGCACACGACAACACGTTCTACAATGACTGTCGGCTGAGAAATCACGGTACGAAGTGGGCCATTCGCCAACGCCGTGTCCCATTTATCGTTCGCTACGTGCGCAGCACAGCGGCGCATTTCACATCATGAGCATACCTCAGTGACGTCAGTCTACCCTGCAATTGGCATAAAGTTCTGACCACTCCTTTTTGGTGTTGCATTTGCTCTGTCAGTCAGTGTACAAGTCAAGGAACCATGTCATAGAAAGCCATTTTAGGTCCACAACACGAGAAATATTAGTCTATTTGTCTGTGTGTGATTCACAGCCAAATCTATGGCACGCAGAAATTTGTAATATTTAACATACGTGGGGACAGCATTTCACGGATAACGCATTCTTGGTGCAAGAATTGAAGCTGTCAGCGTCATCAACAAACAACTTTTACAAGAATTACCCGATTTTCTACAAATTTACAAGTCTATCGACACGACATGTAATATAGATGAGGCTCTCATCTTCACGACAGAGCTTCTGAACAACTTGGGAGTTAGCTGGAGTACCCTCGAATATCTTGGAGCGGACGATGGCGGCACCGATTCTTCTTCTCAGGAATATGAATCCTCCTTCCCTCTGCAATAGAACACGACTCTCAGTCAAGAAATTGATGTCGAATATTACTGAAGCCGCCATCAATTAGTATTCATTCCTCGGATTCAAACCATTCCTTCAGGTATACCTTTTCAATTTAGACTAGTTAACCGTTTGAGTTCCGCTAAGTGCATCAACAACGCACAAGAACAATCGCTTTAAGAGTAGGTCTCGATCTTCAGAAACGGCCCTTCTACCATGATCAACTGTACGTGGATTGATCAAGAGTTGGAAATCAAAACACACTATACATCTCAGCTCCAAATTGAAGGACACTTAATATAGTTTGCTCGGAAGCTCTATAAGGAAAAACTAGTTTGTTTTATATATAATATCTGTGTCGGCTCGACGTAAAGCCACTAGCAAAAAAAATATATTGATAATATGGTGTTTTATATCATTTAATATTATTTGTGTTATCCCGGTATCTTAAGCATTAAAAGCAACAATATATTTAAAAATAAAATAATGTAATTCATACAATTTACGCAAAGTCTATGTATGTTCATAAATATAATGTTTTTATTTTTCTTCCAAATACAATGGTTTGAAACGTCTAACGGTCGAATTAGTAAATGTGGGCATACTACTACTACTACTACTACTACTACTACTAGTTTTGCAAGAATCGGCTTACTAGCACCTGGTGGAATATGTTCTGCTTGTTCTAGTGGATCTGCTATCGGAAGTCATGGAGATTGAAGCCAGTACTTGTAACTTAAGAACTGAGTAGCTAATATTTAGTTTTACTCATATGCTCTCTCTCGCACAGTACTCGTTTTTTCAGGTGAATATTCCGCTACTCAGTCACCGCTATTCAAAGCTCGAAAACGTTAATTTGACCAATCACGTGTTATACTGTACATAAAGCAAATTCTGTGATAGTTGAAATGTACCTCACGCCCTGAGGAGGCTGGTAGTTCAACATGCACCAACGAGACAGCAGCACATAATCCTAGACGCTTCACTGATACGCTTGGCGTGGTCCAACAGTGGTAATCCTTATCTACATCAAGGTGTGAGATAATCCCTTCTGCTCGAGATTAAAGCCGTCACACGGACGAGGAGAAGGTCGGCAGTAATTACGTCTAATGCACTCCATCGTGAAAACTGTTTAGTACCGCTAGACTTGCTGGTTATCTTTCCATTTTTCATGAGAAATGATTCTGATCTAGTCTTGATTTGACAATATTGTCCATATATACTGACTACGGAAGATCTTATTTCCCTAAATATACATGAAATTAAACATATTTATCGACGGTAAATAATGAGAAAACTTACATAGGCGGTGTTCTGAGAGAAGTACCATGATGGGAGGTCGGAAGACATTTCATCGAGTTTTAGTGAAGGCAGTGATCTCACAAGGAAAGAAACAACAATAAATCTAGAATCAGAATGTTTATGCACAAATAGGTTAAAATGATAACTAACAGACATCACGATTCATCTAGCCTGTTCTATGATTATGTAGGACGAGCTGCATACAAACTTTCCAATATACTGTATCCCTAACGTTACTCCAAATCATTGCAAGCACCGGAATATACGTGCTTCAGTATGCTTCATTCTACATATTAATACATAAAACCTTGCAGATGACGTGATCAGGTGAGAATGTCCAATTTATACCATTAGCTCTGTCCAGTCATTGTGCTCAAATACCACAGCCTCGTGTTGGCAGATTAACCAATATCTAAAACAACTCATGCGAGACATAATTCCTGCTCTTCGGTTTCTCCGAAAACCATAAAAGTCCGCAAGACGTAAAACATTCTTCTTATTATTATAATAAAGAATAAGTAGTAGTCGTAGTAGTAGTTTTTTTGTTATGGCAGGGGAAAATCTTTTGAAGACACCACTCTGTGTGGGAGTTGGATTTCCACCAACTAAAAACCCCTGCCCTCTTCACTCAGCCCATTCTGGAACTGCTTGTCGGCATGACATCAGAATGGAGTGGTGTATATTATTAAGTTCTTCCTTTCTCTTCTTTCTCCTTCATCCCCATAATGCTTGTCGCCATTGCCTTTACTGTGTTCCAGGCAAACGGGCTCTCTAACATAATCTGAACCAGATTCCCTGGCGTGATTCGTCGGCCAAGTTGTTGGCAGGCTTTCCTTCGTTCTTCTTTCCATCGAACACAGTAGAAAAAAGTGTGTTCTACTGTATCCCTTTCAGAACAGTACCGACAACCATCTCCCTGCGTCTTTCCCATCTTCATGGAGTATAGCCGAATCTTCCATGTCCTGTCAGGACCTGTGACAGAAAGTAATCTACCTGCCGATGTCTACATTTAAGCCAGTCTCCTATGTCGGGTATTAGCTTTCTTGTCCATTGGCCAACATCGGTTGTGCCATCCCATCGGTCTTGCCAGTCTAGTAAGAGTTGGTTCCCCAAGGCTTTCTTTTCTTCAGCAGATATAGTCGCACCCCTTTCATGCCAAAGTTTTCTCTCTACAACGAGGTCAATGGGAATACTGGCAGCTACAACTTGTAAAGCTGCTGTCGAAACTGTTCAATATGCACAGGTAACTCTGAGCAGCATTTTCCTCTGTACTCTTTCCATAGCTCTTCGGTGAATCTTCCTCCTGAGTGCATTGTGCCAGATAGGTGCAGCATAAAGTAAAATGGAATATACTGCAGAGCACATAATCTGTCTCTTAACTGTTCTTGGTCCCCCGATGTTAGGCATAAGTCTGGCTAATGCCGATGCCTTCTTCTCTGCCTTTTGGGTTACTGCCTTCACATGTGCACCAAATGTGCAATTCCTGCAAATAAGAACCCCAAGGTATCGTACAGACTTCCCTGGGATAATCACTGTACCATTTAATAAGAAGGACATTTTTCCAATTCCTGGAACCTTTCAAAATTACAGCCTCAGTCTTACGTAGAGCCAATCTCAATTTATTATTTACCATCCAAAGGTTAACTCGTCTCAGTAATTCATTTACTCGGAAGGTCAGTTCTTTTGCATTCTCTGCTATTACCACTACTGCAAGGTCATCTGCATAACCAGTAGATGTTGTCCCTTTTGTCAGCTACAGGCGTAAGATGCCATCATATAGAATGTTCCACAAGGTGGGTCCTGGGACAGATGTCTGAGGAACGCCAGCACTCATTTCAAGGTCTTCTAAATCATGTCGTATTCTTCGTCCTTTGAAATACTTAACGATTATTTGTTGTAGATACCGAGAAATGTTCATCCTACGAAGTTCTCTCAAAATAATGCTCCAAGAAGCAGTGTTAAAAGCATTTTTGACATCTAGCGTTATCAAGGCAGCCCATTTCTCACTGCTTTCTGCCTGTATTTGAATCACCCTCTCAATAGCTTGGGTTGTGGTTTTACCCTTTCTAAATCTAAACTGGTTCGAAGTAAGTCCTCCCTGTCTAGTTTTAATCAATCCTTCGTAAAGTTTGCTCAAGCAAAGTGGCCTGTACGCTGATGGATCTAATGATAGTTTCCCTGCCTTCCATAACAGCACTAGCTTGGCTACTTTGCACTCATCGGGGAATTCACGCTTTTTAATAAATCATTGAAGACTGATAAGATCCAACCAGGTGCCACCTCAACTGCATACTTGATGGCTTCTGGTGGGATTCCATCTACACCTGGTGCCTTACCAGTCTTCATATTGCGTGCTACCTCTTGTAACTCAACCACAGTAAACGGTTCTGCAACACAAAAATCTGATTCCGTTTCAAGTCTGTCATTAGTACAAGGGAACAACTCCATTGCTATGGCTTTCCTTCTATCAGCTGGGAGCTGAACTGGTACCCCGTTGATTATTCGACCGGTCACTATCTTATATCCCGCCCCTCAGATATCACTGTCTAGATCTTCGCATAGCTTTTGCCAGAGATTTCTCTTAGAATCCGTTATTAGCTTCATTAGTTGCCTCTTTGATGCCATATAGTCAGCTTCTAATTTTATTAAGTTGACCTGGCTGATTTTTTTCCTAGATCTTGTAAGAATTCGTCTCTTGCGATTGCAGTCTTTCCTTTGCATTTCTGTTTCATTGTTCCACCAGTAAGGGACACGTGTTTTATATTTTGTTGATCCCCTCAATCGGCTGGTCCTGCAAGCATCTTTAAGAACAGCAGTTACATCTCTTAGAGTATGTTGCACTGTATCTACAGTTTGTGATATCCACTCGATTGCAATTTTAAAAGTTTCCCAATTATAATTCCGCACCGTTTTCGTGATATCATTAAGCTTCTTCGATCCCTTAACTTGAAAATAAATAAAACGATGGTCGCTGAGAGATTCGTCTTCCATAACTTCCCAGTCAACAATGCAGTAGCAGTAGTAGTAGTAGTAGTAGTAGTAGTAGTAGTAGTAGTAGTAGTCCTATCAAAAATACTGGCGATATATTTCCTCTAATGACGGGAAATTACGTCCCCGTACTTAAAACCATCCAGTATGGCTGTTCAAACCACGAGAGGTGTACGCTGACCCTGTGTAATGGCACCCCAGAATAATGTACCACCACTGTTCTCTACACATCGAGCAGACACATATAGTATTGCCTAGTTCCTTCCTTCGGTCATCCGGGTTCATACTTACGATATTTGTTAGTGAACAGCACCCTTTATCATTTCAGGGAAGTCCAATAAGCATTATTTCTTGTTCATACGTAAGAAAAATGGTCTGCGTGATGTGGAGCAGTAAGCGCTTGACCTCATCATGGCCATGGGATAATGTAGAAGGGCAACACGCAACTGTTTCTAATAGTTGTTTTGGACAATCGTCAAACTACAGCGAATACTGACGCTGGAGAGAGTTCTGTAGCATTCAGCTTGGGGTTCCCTCGAACTAACAGCCTGAGACAGGGGTCATTGGAGCTCCTTGCATGCGAGAACAGCCGTGCAGCCTTAGTCATTAATACTATTTGTTGTCCTGAAATGATTCACTTTGATTCATTTGGACCCGCTGAACCTCTCGTTTTGTTAACAATCCTCCTCGACGCAAAGTAATGAAATGCCGACATTGTCTTTCATGCCAAACGAAATTTCACTACACTGTTGAGGACAGGGCTTCGTTGCTCGTGCTGCATAATCCCAAATGCAGCCGACTGTTTTAGTTTGACGTTCAGTCTTAGGTAGGGTAACAAAGATCCATTTAGGTCGACAACAATTTATGGTCCATCCTCTAGTCTACATAAAAATATTGACTAAAGTCGGATGATAAAATATTCAGAGTGAAATCCTGAACTGAATTGTTAGTGTCGTCTCATTATAAAAAAAAAAAGTCCGGCTCCATGGCTAAATTATTAGCGTGTTGGCCTTTGGTCGCAGGGGTCCGGGGTTCTATTCCAGGTAGGGTCGGGAATTTTAACCTCAATTGGTTAATTTCGCTGGCACGGGGGCTGGTGGTGTGTGTGTGTCGTCTCCATCATCATTTCATCCTCATCACGACGCGCAGGTCGCCTACGGATGTCAAACAAAAAGATCTGCACCTGGCGAGCCGAACACGTCCTCGGACAATCCCGGCACTAAAAGCCATACGCCATTTCATTTTTTAAATCAAAAACAAATGTATTATACACATGATATTTCCACTACAGTTCTTTGAAATTATTTCTGTATACTATTAGACCTAATGCTACGCACACAACAAAGATCAGATTTGACACACTAAATACACGATGTACACGACCCCCCCGCCCCCCCAGTCCGACTGCGAGCAGCCGCCATTGATTGTACAAGCACAACTCTGATTGCGATGCACCTGATACTACAGGAGTTATAGTCCGTCAGAAATTCCTGAATAGAAACAACTTCCCACCAACAACGAGCAGGGAAGAGGAAAAGTTGCTTACAGCTTATGAGATGAACTACGCCATTACTGGCCTGTATCTTAATTCCTTTGAATGTACACAATAGGGTTATTTTAAAGATTATACGATGACCAGGGATCGGATTTCTAGAACCTATTGGTTAGTGTGTAGTTCATTATCATTATGCCTGCAGAAGCGTGATATTTAAGCACTTTGTTTGTTTTTCTTGTTATTCTTGTAGTAGAGAAACTGTACATTTTGCGGACACGGGTTTCTACTCAAAACGTTATCTATTTGACTCCTTCTAAAAGCCCCCGGACTACGCAATAGAAATTTTCGAATATCGTGCATAGAACTTCAAAAGCCTACTCTAGAATACCTGTCACTTTATCACACGTTCTCCGAGCACGAGGATCCAGTTATAGTTGTTGCATTTTCAGTCATCAGTCCATAGAAGGGCTTGATGCAGCTCTCGACACCACCCTATCCTTTGCTAACCTTATCACTTCAACGTAACTACAACATCCTACATCTGCTCTAATTTGCTTTTCATATTCATACCTTGGTGTACCCTTACCGTTCTTACCGCCCACACAAACTTTAAAAACCAACCGAACAAGTACTATCACCTCCATTCTCATCAAATTTAGCCAAATCGATCTCTCACCACTTCCATTCAGTATCTCTTTGTTACAGTTTTTTTTCTGTGGTTCAGATAGAGAAACAAGCGTTTAGGGTGAATGGTTAGACAAAGCATAAATCAGAGTTAAAGTAAAGCTAACCAAATAAATGAAAAATTATATTTCTTTATTTTCCTATGATTTGATTTTTTGAAACAATAGGGACAATTGTATAACAAAGGAAAGGATTACTTTAAGAGCATAGAAGTTCTAATATTTACAAAAGAAGAGCACATAAGCTCAAAAAACCTTACAATAGAGGCGCCCGTAAGCTCAGAAAGCTGTACAAATCTTGGGACGGATCTCCGATTTCCTAGTGAAACCGTCAAAGACTTCTGACCCGCAAGTCACATAATTTTAGAAAACGCTCAACTTGTAGGATTCCAGCAAAATACAGCAGATATTTTAGATTCATGAGGTCAAATGGCCTCTACCGCAATTGACCTATGTAAGGCTTCTCAGAGGGTAGATCATGGGAGAATGCTGATGAAAATGAGGGCTTACTGGACTAGAAAAGAATGTGATTGAGTGGGTGACTAAATTTCTAGAACCGGGCGAGTTGGCCGTGCGCGTAGAGGCGCGCGGCTGTGAGTCTGCATCCGGTAGATAGTAGGTTCGAATCCCACTATCGGCAGCCCTGAAGATGGTTTTCCGTGGTTTCCCATTTTCACACCAGGCAAATGCTGGGGCTGTACCTTAATTAAGGCCACGGCCGCTTCCTTCCAACTCCTAGGCCTTTCCTATCTCATCGTCGCCGTAAGACCTATCTGTGTCGGTGCGACGTAAAGCCCCTAGCAAAAAAAAAAAAAAAATTCTAGAAAATAGAATTCCGAGAATTAGAGTAGGTGGTGAGTAATCTGATCCCGTAACGACTGTGATGGGGGTGCTACACGGCAGTATTATTGGACCTTTATGGTATAGAAATGATACGAGTGAAGAACAGCAATAAGAGGCTTTTTCGGATGATGTTATATTGTGTAGAGTACGGAATAAGTTACAGGATTTTGAGCGACTGCAAGAAGAGTTCTACAATATTATGATGGTAAATGGAAAAGTCAGGTTGTTTCTTCTTCTTCTTTATCTGTTTACCCTTCAGAGTCGGTTTATCCTATGGACTCAGCGAGAAATCACACCTCTACCACCTCAAGGGCAGTGACCTAGAGCTTCAGACTCTGGGTTGGGGGACAAAAATGGGGAGGATGACCGGTACCTCGCCCAGGCGGCCTCAACTGCTATCCTCAACAGGGGCCTTGCGAAGGATGGGGAGACTGGAAGGGATAGACAAGGAAAGGGAAGGAAGCGGCCGTGGCCTTGAGTTAGATACCATCCCGGCATTCGCCTGGAGGAGAAGCGGGGAAACCATGGAAAACCACTTCGAGGATGGCTGAGCTGGGAAGCGAACCCACTTCTACTCAGTTGACCCCCCGAGGCTGAGTGGACCCCGTTACAGCCCTCGTACCACTTTTCAAATTTCGTGGCAGAGACGGGAATCGAACCCGGGCCTTCGAGGGTGGCAGCTAATCACACTACCCACTACACCATAGTTTCACCAAGTGTTTTAATTACCGTGTTGAGAGGGTGTTAATACCTCATGGGGATACTGCAAGCAACTCGGTGTTAATATTAGGAATGATCTGCATGGAGGTAATGATATTAACGAGGTTGAAAAGAAGGTACAGGCCTCTTCATGTAGTTATGAGGGTATTTAAGGGTTGTAATAAGAATGTAAAAGGGAGGGCATATAAGTGTCTGGTAAGACACAATTTGGAATACAGTTCCAGATATGGGACCCACGCCAGGATTGCTTGATACCAGAACTGGAGAAGATCCAAAGGAAAATAACACAACTTATTCGGGTTGATTTGCGACAAGAGAGTACAGTAGTGTTACGAAACTGTTGCAAACATTGGGCTGGGAAAAGTCGGGAGTAAGTATACGAGCTGCTCGGCTAAGTGGTATGTTCCGAGCTGTCGATAGTGAGATGCTGTGGAATGACATTGATAGACGACTAAGCTTCCGTGGAGATTCTAAAAGCGGGAATGGACATAATATGAAGATAAAGTTGAAATTCACGAGGACAAATTTTGAAAATATTTCTTTATGAGACGAAAAATAAGAGACTGGAATAATGAATCAAGAAAAATACATGGTAAATTTCCAAGTTCCTTGAAAACATGTAAGAAAAGGCTAGGTAAACAATTAATAAGGAATCAGCGACCTAGTTGACAGTCCTAAATGCAGAACATTCATGATTTATTCATTATTATTATTAAATAAACTTTACGTATATTTTATAGTTGAGTCATTGTTTCTACGTTCAAAGGTTTTGTTAACTTATTGGAACAGAAGAAAGAGCTAGTGATTATCAACCGTGCTCATTCAACTTCGAGTACCGGACAAGTCAATATTTTAAGGGAGGATTTTCTTCTTTTTCTTTACAGTTATTTGCTTTACGTCGCACCGAGACAGATAGGTATTATGGCAACGAGGGAATAGCAAATGCTTAGGAGGGGGTAGGAAACGGCCCGGGCCTTAATTAAAGAACAGCTCCAGCATTTGCCTGGTGTGAAAATTGGACTCCATGGAAAACGACGGAAAACAATCTTCAGGGCTGCCGACAGTGGGGTTCGAACTCTCTATCTCCCGGATGAAAGCTCACAGCTGCGTGCCGTAACCGCACGAAGAATTCGCCCGGTGAGAGAATCTGTAACACTGATTTAATGTTAATGGAAGTCGAACTTTTGACAGACCACAATTGTCGGTCATGTTGGAGAAAAGGGCGAAGTACTGGGCAAGAACTTCAATCAATGAGGTAGAAGTAATTTTGTTCCATTTGTGTGAGGAACAAACTCTGAGCAGGTGGTGTGTTATCGCCCATTATTCTGACGTTACGTTAAGTGGATTAAAAGAAATTGGCAGCTTTTCATAAGCTTTTTAAGAAATTAAACTGCAGGTTTGTTAACGACCCGACACATTCTTCCTGGTCATTAACTTGAGGAAGATAAAGACATGATCGTTAGGTGGAGGTGAGGAGTTCTAGTCTCGATAGAATAGCGAATGAGGAAATTATCCATTGTTACAATGTTCCTCTAATGCTAGAAAAGTTCAGAAAACTTCGTTTAATGATCCGCTGTGAGAATATAATTGGGGCAGAGTAATGAGATATCTGCATTAGAGTTGGGGCTACCACCACAAAGATATCAATAATAATAATAATAATAATAATAATAATAATAATAATAATAATAATAATAATAATAATAATAATAATAATAATAATAATAATAATAATAATGTTATTTTCTTTCCGCCCCACTAACTACTTTTACGGTTTTCGGAGACGCCGAGGTGCGGAAATTATTTTCCCACAGGAGTAAATCTACTGTCACGAGGCTGACGTATTTGAGCACCATCAAACACCACAGGACTGAGCCAAGATCGAACCTGCCAAGTTGGGGTCAGAAGACCACCGCCTCAACCGTCTGAGCGACTCAGTCCGGCCACAAAGATATTATCATTGGCATGAGAATCTCAGCGTTCTGACGAAGTCCTACTTATTTAGCCCAGTAGTGCACAGTCCTATGGCCTATATCTCCAGCTCGGATGACTGAATTGCTGCCGTACTTCCCAGTGCTGTTGACGGTCAACGCGTTGTCATTATTATAGTTCTTTCTTTCTTAACCTGCTTACCCTCCAGGGTTGGTTTATCCCCCAGACCCAGCGAGGGATCCCACCTCTACCGCCTCAAGAGCAGTGTCCTGGAGCGTGAGACAATGGGTCGGGGATACAACTGGGGAGGATGGTCAGTACCTCGCCCACGCGGCCTCACCTGCTATGCTGAACAGGGACCTTTCGGGGGGATGGGAAGAATGGAAGGGACAGACAAGGAAGAGGGAAGGAAGCGGCCGTGGCCTTAAGTTAGGTACCATCCCGGTATTTGCCTGGAGGAGAAGTAGGAAACCACGGTAAACCACTTCCAGGATAGCTGAGGTGGGAATCGAACCCACATCTACTCAGTTGACCTCCCGAGGCTGAGTGGACCCCGTTCTAGCCCTCGTACCACTGTTCATATTTCGTGGCAGAGCCGGGGATTGAACCCGGGCCCCCGGGGTTTGGCAGCTAATCACACTAACCACTACACCACAGAGACGGATTATTATAGTTAAGATGATAATAATAATAATAATAATAATAATAATAATAATAATAATAATAATAATAATAATAATAATAATAATAATCGTAATCATTGCAATTTAACGTCATTTAGGCTGTCTGCATGTCCGTTTCGAATTCCGTTTTACCTACAGATTGCAGAGAAACTAGATCTCTCTTGGCGATGTATGGCTGAGATTTAATTAATTGTGTAGGGTAATCATTGAATGTATAAAAGGAGATTTGTACGTGCCAATATTGTACATCATGGAGTGCCGAATGGACTTTCTTCAATCCTTCAAAAGTTCGACTCCCTCTGTTGGGTTTGAACCCGTAAGGCCAACGCTGTTTCACTGAACCATAGAGGGGCATAAAATGTTAGTTATGATGTACAATTACCGAGCTAGTGTCTGCATGGTTTGGGTCACGTGGCTGTCAGCTTGCATTCGGGAGATAGTGGGTTCGAACCCCACTGTCGGCAGCCCTGAAGCTGGTTTTCCATTGTTTCGTATTTTCACACCAGGCAAATGCTGCGGGGGTACGGCAGCTTCCTTCCCGCTCCTAGCCCTTTCGTATCCCATCGTCGTCATAAAAACTGTATGTGCCGCTGTGACGTAAAGCAAATTGTAAAAATATATATAAGAAAGATGTACAGTTACCTTGAATGGATACACGTGATGAAAGTGAATGTTGTACCACACGCATACGGGAAACCATAGAATGATTTTTGCAAAGTAGGCCTATACGTGAGAACCTTGTTTCATTTCCAGACATAGTTTAGGTACTACGATGGTACGTTGTGTGTTAGGTAATACACGAATAAAAGAAGACGTGCCGCAATACTGTGGCTTGCTTCAGTAGACTATGCGGTGAGTCGCAAGGGCAAGCGACCTGTTTTGACCAACATAATGCAACTGAACGGAAGTCAGTGTAGTAGAGTAAATCACAACGTCGTCTTCTACCACTTTTCCCACACGTGTGCGGTCGCGGGTGCGAACTGCGTCGCACATATGGATTTGACCCTGTTTTACGCCCGATGCTCTTCCCGACGCCAATCATATGAGGAGGGATGTAGTCACTATTGTGTGTTACTCTGATGGTTGGGAGTGTGTTGTGTTGGCTGTCAACGAAGGAGAAAGTGTTGGGATAAACACACACACCTAGTGCCAGAGCCAGAAGAATTAATCAGAAGCGATTAAAAACACCGACCCCGCGGGGAAACGAACCAGGGATCAATGTTTTAAGAGAAAGAACATTTGCGCAAACATCCTTCATTAAAAATAATCAGGGTGAACATTGGAAGAAGGTCCAACACTTCATGAAATGTAGGTATCGGTAAAAAAGAGTAAGTGCTACGAAGGCCTCAGGAACTTAGGACTTCTAACACAATCTGATTCATGAATAGATACGAGAAAACTCACAGGACAAGCCATTTAGACCGTTAGATACGGGTTCTTATGGTACAATCCGTTTGCTGATATAAAGTACCGTTTACCATCAATTAATCTGTAAATGAAGGTCTGCAAAATTTTAAACATGCATATACTTTCGTATGTCTATCTATATATTCACTGATGTCGATTTGCAGCGATCAAGAAAGGGTGAGTCTGCTATTGTAATCAATACTCCCAACATCGACTTCGTCTGGCAGTATGAATGGGGTCCACGTCCATCTCCTGTGTATCTGGCATTAGCAAGGAGGGCCCACCATTTGAATGTATAAGTCCCTTCTCGACTTGACTTGCAGAAGGCAAGGGAGCATGCAATTTTGTTCAAAACTCCCCTGCCTAACTGTGCTTGGCTGTAGGCAAGGGTGCCCGCGAATATAAACAAATCTACTCATCTAAAATGTGACTGGAATTAGGCATAGTGGCCTGTTATTTTAATGGAAACTCACCAAATCGGTGTGACTGGAAGTAAGCTGGCTGGCAGTAGAGAAAGGTGCCTGTCATTATGATGATAACAGAACAACTCAATTTTGACTGGCAGTAGGGAAGGGGGCCTGCCATTATAACGAAAACTCCTCAAATCGACTGAGACCGCGCAGTAGGATATGGGGCCTGCCATTATAATGTAAACTTCCAACTCGATTGTGAATGGCAGTAGGCAAATGAGCCTGCCGTTATCATTACAACTCCTCAACTCACACTTTACATTGGAAACAACGTATGGGGACCTCACCATGCTGTTTCTCGGATAATGCTGAGAGACATGCAGTATAAAAGATCTTATTCATTGTATGTACAGTAATTTACTTCGATATCCGTATACAATGTAGAATACCGTAGCGAAGCGCGGGCACATTTGCTAATAATAATAATAATAATAATAATAATAATAATAATAATAATAATAATAATAATAATAATAATAATAATAATAATTTTTCATAATCTGTTTTCCTCCCGGAGGCCCGGGTTCGATTCCCGGCTCCGCCACAAAATTTGAAAAGTGGTACGAGGGCTTGCACGGGGTCCACTCAGCCACGGGAGGTCAAATGAGTAGAGGTGGGTTTCACTTCCCACCTCAGACATCCTCGAAGTGGTTTTCCATGCTCTCCCACTTCTCCTACAGGCAAATGCCAGAATGGTACCTAAGGCCACGGACGCTTCGTTCCCTCTTCCTTGTCTATCCCTTCCAATCTACCCATCCCCCACCAAGGCCCCTGTTCAACATAGCAGGTGAGGCCTCCTGGGCGAGGTACTGGTCATCCTCCCCAGTTGTATCTCCCGACCCAATATCTCACGCTCCAGAACACTGCCCTTGAGGCGGTAGAGGTGGTTTCGTTGCTGAGTCCGAGAGAAAAACCAAGCCTGGAGGGTAAACAGATTAAGAAAGAAAGATAGAATCTATTTGCCCTCCATAGTTGGTTTTTCTCTCGTACTCAGCGAGGGATCCCACCTCTACCACTTCAAGGAAACTGGGAGGAGAACCAGTACCTCGCCACGCGGCCTCTTCCGCAATACTGAACAAGGGCCTTGTGAGGGATGGGGAAGATTGGAAGGGATAGACAAGGAAGAGGGAAGGAATCGGCCGTGGCCGTAAGTTAGGTTCCATCCCTGCATTTGTCGGGAGGATAAGTGGGAAACCACGTAAAACAACTTCTAGTATGGCTGAGGAGGGAGTCGAACCCACCCCTACTCATTTGACCTCCCGAGGCTGAGTGGACCACGTTCCAGCCCTCGTACCACTTTTCAAATTTCGTGGCAGAGCCGGGAATCGACCCCATGCCTCCGGGGGTGGCCGTTATTCACGCTAACCACTACACCACATAGGCGGATAATAATAATAATAATAATAATAATAATAATAATAATAATGTTTTAACGTCCCACTAAATACTTTTGACGGTTTATGGAGACGCCGAGGTGCCGGAATTTTGTCCCGCGGTAGATCTTCAACTTGCCGGTAAATCTACCGACACGAAACTGGCGTATTTGAGGACGTTCAAATACCACCGGACTGATCCAGTCTCGAACCTGCTAAGTTGAGGTCAGAAAGCCAGCGCCTCAATCGTCTGAGCCAATCAGTCCGACAACCTCGGCAAGACGAGTGTGCCTATTTTCATCTTTTTCGTGGCACAAGTGTTGAGCAATTCCACTGTATATATCAACAATCCGCGCACACATTTCGATTACATTACTGGGTCTCACTGACAGGACTCTCTTTCAAGAAACTCCATGTGAAGATGCTTGTTCTTCAAAGGGTACTGACATCGCGGTCATCGACCCTCCATGTAAATAAATGTGAGTTAACTGCACTGTCCGGTTAACGTAACTGTGAGCTTGCATTCGGGTAATGGTGGGTTCGTACCCCAATATCGTCAGCCCTGAAGATGGCTTTCTATTGTTTCCCATTTTTATACCAGGCCACACCACACCTTTAATAAGACTAATTTTGCTTCCTTCCCAGCCCTAGCCCTGTCCTATCTCATCGTCACTGTAACACATGTTCAGGTTAATGGCATGTAGTCACAAAGGTTTAAATCTGAATGTCAATGTTGCGTGCAGGAGCGCACCGAACTCGAAACGCGACTCGGAATGTTCTTTGCGTAAAGCAACATACAGTAGTTTTAGTGCCCTATTGAACGGAGAGGCGACTGTACTTTTCCATGGTCAAAACAGAACTTTAACAAAGACAGTCGACGATCATATCCACCACACTGACCTCTACAGGTAATTCCAGGAAACTGTCGAGCCGTGTACGATAGTTGAATGGCATTCGAACCATGAATAAAAAGTCACTTGCTTTAAAAATATGTCAGCTGTTGGAAGAGAAACTGAAAATAGTACCTGGTGCATGGTGCTAACATCAATAAAACAGGCGGATGGAAATCGTATCATACCGACTTGATATTTATGTACTTTAGAGTCAATGAAGCGTGCTGACTACGAAGCACTCCAGCCGAGTCTGGTACTGCCCCCACTTGCTTGTGCCATGCAAATCATTTTATCTTGCCTACCTGATCCTCCTTTTATCATCTCTTGTTCTATCCTGATCCTAGTAGTATTAAGTTTGCGAGGCATAGAAAGTTGTTCATCTTCAAAGATTTCAAACCCCGTACCTTTCTTCACACGATTCTATATTCTTCACCCAATTCCTTTTCTGATTACTGTTAAGAGAGGATCATTATCACGTTGTAGTTCCCCTTAAAAGAATAAACATTACCACCCAAATCTAACACGTTGACTTATGAATACATTATCGACTGCAGGGAAAGACCTGGAAAGCATCGGCGACAGCATGACACTGTCAACGTATCAGTGGAATGAAATACATAAAATGAAAGCGAAATACTGTATGTTTCATTGACTCCATTTCTTCTGAATTTCCACATTTCGACTTACCGCAATATTAGCTTTGAGGAGCCTTGTTATAAATTTTAAAATACGCCATTTATATTCAATCCTTCAAATATGCATCTTCTTCTTCTTAATCTGTTTAACCTCGAGGGTCGGTTTTTCCCTCGGACTCAGCGACGGATCCCACCTCTACCGCCTCGAGGGCAGTGTCCTGGAGCTTCAGACTTTGGGTCGGGGGATACAACTGGGGGAATGACCAGTACCTCGCCCAGGCGGCCTCACCAGCTATGCTGGAGGGATGGGAAGATTGCATGGGACAGGCAAGAGAGAGGGAAGGAAGCGGCCGTGGTCTTAAGTTAGGTACCATCCCGGCATTTGCCTGGAGCATAAGTGGGAAACCACGGAAAACCACTTAGAGGATGGCTGAGGTGGGAATCGAACCCACCTCTACTCAGTTGACCTCCCGAGGCTGAGTGGACCCCGTTCCAGCCCCATACCTCTTTTCAAATTTCGTGGCAGAGCTGGGAATCGAACCCGGACCTCCGGGAGTGGCAGCTGATCACGCTAACCACTACACCACAGAGGTGGACTCAAATATGCATACTTTATAAATATAGGGTAAATGGCAAAATGCAGGCAAGTGACAGGGTCGATGGTAGGGAGGGTAGTAAGTCAAGAAATATGTTCCAATACTCTGATACTACTTGCTAATTAAAGTTTTGAAAGTTGGAAGAGAACCTGCATCGTTTTGCGTTGCCCCTTGCAAGCAGAACAGGTCTACTACTGCGGAAGCTACCGCCACCTTTTTCTCGCTCGGTCCAGTGCAGCCTCACTTGCACGAGACGCGGTCATCAGCATTCTGCCCTAAAAGGTCTCGTACACACCCTCTGCTTATACTTACACTTAAATTGAGTTAACAGGACTAACAGATGCTGTCTTAGCAGCATACAGTTGCAGTAAAAATATGGTAGCGAATTCGACTATACAGTTTGGCTTTATCTTCCTTTATTACCTTCCGAAACACCTCCGGGCTTTCTGTCATAGCCTACATATTAAATTCCATCTTTTGGTTGGAAATAAATTGAAACACGCATAGATAAGATTAGTATATGATGGGTAACCAAGTAATTATACACTGACTGACAGAGCAAATGCAACACCAAGAAGGAGTGGTCAGAACTTTATGCCAATTGCAGGGTAGACTGACGTCACTGAGGTATGCTCATGATGTGAAATGCGCCGCTGTGCTACGCACGTAGCGAACGATAAATGGGACACGGCGTTGGCGAATGGCCCACTTCGTACCATGATTTCTCAGTCGACAGTCATTGTAGAACGTGTTGTCGTGTGCCACAGGACACGTGTATAGCTAAGAATGCCAGGCCGCCGTCACCGGAGGCATTTCCAGCAGACAGACGACTTTACGAGGGGTATGGTGATCAGGCTGAGAAGGGCAGGTTGGTCGCTTCGTCAAATCGCAGCCGATACCCATAGGGATGTGTCCACGGTGCAGCGCCTGTGGCGAAGATGGTTGACGCAGGGACATGTGGCACGTGCGAGGGGTCCAGGCGCAGCCCGAGTGACGTCAGCACGCGAGGATCGGCGCATCCGCCGCCAAGCGGTGCCAGCCCCGCACGCCACGTCAACCGCCATTCTTCAGCATGTGCAAGACACCCTGGCTGTTCCAATATCGACCAGAACAATTTCCCGTCGATTGGTTGAAGGAGGCCTGCACTCCCGGCCCCGGCGTCCGCTCAGAAGACTACCATTGACTCCACAGCATAGACGTGCACGCCTGGCATGGTGCCGGGCTAGAGCGACTTGGATGAGGGAATGGCGGAACGTCGTGTTCTCCGAAGAGTCACGCTTCTGTTCTGTCAGTGATAGTCACCGCAGACGTGTGTGGCGTCGGCGTGGAGAAAGGTCAAATCCGGCAGTAACTGTGGAGCGCCCTACCGCTAGACAACGCGGCATCATGGTTTGGGGCGCTATTGCGTATGATTCCACGTCACCTCTAGTGCGTATTCAAGGCACGTTAAATGCCCATCTCTACGTGCAGCATGTGCTGCGGCCGGTGGCACTCCCGTACCTTCAGGGGCTGCCCAATGCTCTGTTTCAGCAGGATAATGCCCGCCCACACACTGCTCGCATCTCCCAACATGCTCTACGAGGTGTACAGATGCTTCTGTGGCCAGCGTACTCTCCGGATCTCTCACCAATCGAACACGTGTGGGATCTCATTGGACGCCGTTTGCAAACTCTGCCCCAGCCTCGTACGGACGACCAACTGTGGCAAATGGTTGACAGAGAATGGAGAACCATCCCTCAGGACACCATCCGCACTCTTATTGACTCTGTACCTCGACGTGTTTCTGCGTGCATCGCCGCTCGCGGTGGTCCTACATCCTACTGAGTCGATGCCGTGCGCATTGTGTAACCTGCATATCGGTTTGAAATAAACATCAATTATTCGTCCGTGCCGTCTCTGTTTTTTCTCCAACTTTCATCCCTTTCGAACCACTCCTTCTTGGTGTTGCATTTGCTCTGTCAGTCAGTGTACATAGAAGTACACTTATATCCGCTAGGGCGTCGAACGTTTGCTCCTCTGGAGTTCTTAAACGTGGTGGAAGCCAACGATACGGAGTTGTCGGAATTGAACATCCTCAAATGTAGCTGACCTCAGCCGGGATCGAACGTATTATATCGGGAAGTGTCCGATTCGTTGGCTGAATTGTCAGCGTACTGGCCTTCGGTTCAGAGGTCCCGGGTTTCATTCCCGGCCGGGTCGTGGATTTTAACCGTCATTGGTTAATTCCACTGGCTCGGGGTCTGGGTGTGTGTGCCGTCCCCAACATCCCTGCAACTCACACACCACATATAACCCTATCCTCCACTACAATAACACGCAGTTACCTACACATGGCAGATGCCGCCCGCCCTCATCGGGGGGTTGTGCCTTACAAGGGCTCCTCCACTTGGTTAGAAATAGTCAAATGAAATTTATTATTATTATTATTATTATTATTATTATTATTATTATTATTATTATTATTATTATTATTATTATAGGGAAGTGAAAGACAACGACTGGGCACTGAGGACAGTATTTTAATTATCATACATAGTCGTAAAATAAGAGAAGTACTGTAGCACAGGCAAGTAGTTGGAAGTAGTGGCATCGAGACGCATATACAAGCCAAGGAATCCCACGACCCCCCAAACGTGAGAAAATACAGGAATAAACAAACATTGAAATCTTATGTTTGAGAAAAGTGCCTGCTTTATTTCTAAATGTAAAGCATTTGTCGACTTGGTTCGTAACTCACACTTCAATGAACATACACACGTTTTAACATACCTATGTACGACCATTGGGATTATCAATATGTAAAGTGAACAGACAGTTTGAAGGATGAGTAAAATTATTGAAAGTGTCACTGTGGAGAAATCTGTGTGCTGATCCAAGACGGACTATTTATTTATTTATTATTTATTTATTTATTTATTTATTTATTTATTTATTTATTTATTTATTTATTTATTTATTTATTTATTTATAAATCACACTTGTAGTATTGAGTTGTGTATATCACCTCATAACTCAGTGAGTAAAGAGAAGTGAATTATGAATAAATGAAATAGAGCTTTCACTATTCCTGTGAATAAAAGTATCAATGGACGAAACCCTTACTGCGTAGTACTTTTAATTTTACTGTAGAATAAAATAACTAGGTGTGCTTTGAAAACAGTAGTTGTTCTGAGAGTGAATCGAGCTGCAGGAGGAAAGTTAGAGAGACAACAAAAATTACACAGCTTTCATTTTATATACAGGTAGATAATGAATAAAACAAGCAATTCGATATTACTCATAATGTAACGTGGTTAAACAAAGAGATGTCGTTTTCTATCCCGATAATTTCACCAGTACTCAAGGAATTTGAATCGCAATCTCCTTTATTACAAACTAGAAACGATGGCTCTACGTTTTCACATTACATCACTGTAACAGAAGAGCTAATGAAACTACAGTATGTAGAAGAACATGATTTAAAATATTTGTTGTAGTATTTGTTTTAGTATAGAGGTGTATACGGTAATTAAGCAGCAGCTGATGACTATCACTTCATATCGTTAGGAAAGTCCTGTGCTCCTTTTGCTTGGCACAGAGCGAGAGATTTGCTAGCCCTTGCACAGTTTGACATGGCGTTAAACACCAACGTACAAGGACAGTTAAGAGGCAACACAAAACCACCTCTGTACAGATCCTGAAGACCCCCCGTGGAGTGGAAGATAATGACTGCTACTGTTTGTAACATTGCCACTAAGAGAGGTAGAGTAGTTAGATGTATGTCCGATGGCTTTCCCTCGAGGAATTAACCTCGTACTCATTTCTGGTGTACCCTGAGCGAACCCCAAGGCCACGAGCCCAAGGACATTTAAAATAAGAGACACAGCCATAGTTGGTACTTGAAATGTGATGTCTTCAATTTGAATAAATCCAATACGCGCCATTCTTGCCAGCAAGATGCGGACTCTTGTGTGTAAGGGAACATAAGGAATAAAGCAAGCATTAAATATTACTTACAATTTTACGTGATTTTAAATCGTACGACTGAACAATATCTCGATTGACCCAGACAGATATTTCCATCGACTTAACACTGAGACCACTATTTCTAGATAGTAATAGCATTCAGGCACAACCCAGATTCGAAAGAACAACTACTACTTCCTCTAAAATGGTGATTGGCTCTTGCTTCAATACAAGGGCAGTACGCTAGCGCTGCACGAGTTCCATGTATCTTTGCATGAGCCCCTCCAGTAGTGGAAATTTCGTTTCTAAATCTTTCAGCTTCCTGATGGAGAATGAAGACAAGCACACGCCCTTTCCACCCAGACATATCAGTCCCGATAACTACATTTGGTTAAACAATAACAAATCCAAGTAAGGCTGCAATTTACATGACTTAATCCTGCTATCACTAGCCGTGGAGCATGCTGTCTTACGTGCATTGTAACTATCAGGAAAGTGATATTTCATTTGAAAAAATCTACACGCATTGGAAATTTTCAAATAACGGCACCTGGGTGAGAATCCAAAATAATCTTACACTTCCTTTCTTCTTATTCTTCTTCTCCTCCTTGCAGGCCGTTTTCCATTAGTTAGGGTTGGCAATATACAGAATTCCAGAAAGTGTGTCGATTTTGTTAATGACGAAATTTTCAATGTTCATAACGGTATATCACATGTTACGATGAACATGAGCACCTTTCACATCGCCACACACTTCCCATTTGTCGATTCTTGCACCAAAGACGTTCTGGAGCACTCGTGGTGTTATGGCTGCAGCACCTTATCGAATTCAGTATCAGAGCTCCGCCAATGTGCTAATACGTTAGTGGAACACACGTCTCTTGATAAAATCCCACACAAAGAAGTCAGTTGGGTGAAGTCAGAAGAAAGCACCACCCAGCTCAAGGGTTCTGCGCGCCCAGTCCATTTTCCAGGAAATACGTCATTCAAAAATATGCAAACCACGACATTGTACCCCGTCCTGGACTAGCTGTGGTAACAGAAATTCTTGCAGCTTATCCATATACATTAGCCCATTAACGGTGCTTTCGGCGAAAAAGAACAGGCCGTAAATTTTCTCAATGATATTCCCAGCCACAAATTACCTTTGGGAGAGTCTCGCTGGAATGCCAAGTATTCACCTGGCGGACGTTCAGCCCATTTTTTGCAATTATGTCTGTTCACCTTTCCACAAAAGTGGAAGATTACCTGACCGCTGAATAAGCCACGTCCGAGGATGCAGCGATCTTCATTGCTGCAAGCAAATTTCGCAGATGCTAACACATTGTGTCAGATCTTCGTGATGTAAAAGGAACAGAGCATGGAGATGATAGGTTTTTTCTTCAGCGGGTAACTCAACAATTTTTGCCCATCGAGCGTAAAATGTTCAGTTTCCCTGACAAACGCCGCACCGATTGTGCGCTGTGTTCAATGGATGTTCTAATGCATGGCCTCTCACTGTGCACGGTGCAAAAGACGACTTCGCTTGGTTGACCAGAGTGCAGAACCCACTCCTCGATTTGGAGCAATAGCGCTGTCTCTCTCTTTCTCCACGCCTGTCTCGCTCGCTCCGCTTGTCACCCTCTTCCTCACTTGCTCCGTAGCGCTCCAAATCCGAGCCGAGTTGAGCCGAGCTTAGCCGAGTATCCCAGAGAAGAAGCGTTGGTCCGAGCCGGGCCGAGTGGGATCGATGCACTGTGCACAGGAACTCTGCGCCTCAGTTTACACGCGTGAGATTTTGGGCGTTTGGGAGGCCCTGTTCTAATGGCTCCAATTCTGTCACCCAGAGTTTGATGGATGGCCTTCTACGGGATCGTCCTTAGCGGTCCCACTTGCTTGAACTTCTTCACCAGCAGTTTAATTGTTATGTATTTATGTCCAGGTTTATAGAATCGGCAGTTAAATTTCGTCCGAATCTCACCATAAAGACGACCCTTACAACTTTGCATCACAATAGCTAAAATCTTTCGTACAGTTAATATGCACGTTCAGGTCTCTGTAACAGCAGGATATTTGGTGAGCAGTAGTCATGAAGCCAGTGCCCCGATTTTAGTAGCAATTACAAAGTATACATGTGCAACACACCTGCATTACACTGACATACAAATATTACCTTTTCATTCCCATTTATATAAAATACATACTTAATTTCTGAACACACTGTATATAGATTAAGCCTAATTTTACAACCGGATAACTTTCCTGACGCTAACCCTACGTGGAGAACGTTATTCACTATTGCGTGTGTTTATGGTGTTTGGTAGTAAAATTAGCTGCAGGTACATGAAGATTATTTTATTTATTTATTTATTTATTTATTTACTTGTCTTAATTAGTGGCGAAGATAGAACTTGTGGACTTCTCTTACACTTAATTAAGACGAAAATTAACACCTGGTCCCTGAGTCAGGGGAGTTAACTAGAAGCAGTTAAAATACTTAAGACTGGCCACGAAGCAGGACAGTGAGAATCCAGAATCTATGTATACGAATTCGGTAGGTTATTTTATACAACGATGGAAATAAATCCCTCTTATATTATTATTATTATTATTATTATTATTATTATTATTATTATTATTATTATTATTATTATTCAACCGCTTTCTCGCTGCCGCGGGTGCGAACTGTGTCGCACATGTGGATTTGGCCCTGATTTATGGCCGGATGCTCTTCCTGACGCCAACCCTATATGGAGGGATGAAATCACTATTGCGTATTTCTGTAATGCTTGCGTCCCCGGGCCGGAAGACTTAATCAAAGGTGATTAAAATCCCCGACCCGGACGGGAATCGAACTCGGGACCCTCTACACAGAAGGCCTCAACGCTGACCATTCAGCCTATGTGTCGCACATTATTGATGATGATAATGAAGATGATGATGATTGTTGTTTAAAGGGGCCTAACATTGAGTTCAACGGCTCCTAAAGTACGAAATGCGACGAAATGAAATGACAAAGTAAAAGGCCAAAATCCTCCACTGACCAGAATTCAAAGCGTGAGAACGAAGAATGAATGGATGAATGGATACGAATTTAAAACGATCAGTGGAACCGACCTACAGTGCCTTACATGCACAGAAGCTGGCACAAAACAATAGTATTACTGACCAAGGGACTGATTCTATAGCACGATGGTGAATCGATTATGCTTGTAGTCGAAACGGCTCCAAACTCCAGGTCATCGGCCCCTCATAATGGTACTTATCGCTAGGAAAGTAGAACCATGCTATTTGTCATGTTGCGGTAGTAATCAAAAGTAGCATAGACTCGCGGTATTCCACACATTATGGTACTATTCACAGGTAGTGTAATGCGCGCATGTAACACAGACCTATGGTGTTTCGCACATTGCGGCGCTATTTACAGGCAACGCAAACATATGGCGTTCCTCACGTAAGTGGACTAACCACAGGGACCCGAACTATCCCGTAGTATTCCTCACATAGTGGGAACTAAGCATACACAAGGCAGAACCATGGTGTCGCTCATCCCATGGTGTCGCTCATATAGGGGTACGAATCACAGGTACTGTAAGACCCTCAACCTGATTCACACACTGTCGCTACTAATCATAAACCTATTGCGTACCGAACATAGTGGTACTACGCGCAAGTAAATGCGACCCATGGTGTTCCCTGCGTGATGGTACTAATTAAAAGTAGTCTCATGGTTCTAATTTGATCATCCCATGGTCGCCCCTGTAGTCGCCTCTTACGACAGGCAGGGGATACCGCGGGTGTATTCTACATGCGCGTCCCCCACCCTCAGGGGGTCCGCACATTATTATTATTATTATTATTATTATTATTATTATTATTATTATTATTATTAATCAACTGAAATATAATTAACATCCCGTTAATACAATGGCTACTCTGCTCTTTAGCATTAAAATACGTGTTTTAGGATATTGATAATGTAGTGAAATAAACAAGGTTTGAAGATACGGATTATTTTGTTCAGTCAAGTTCTTGAAATTCCGATACGCATACTAGGATGGTCGGGACATTAGTTGAGCTGATGCTGTCAATCATAGCGCTGTTGTGTGGTGGAACCGCGGTCACAAAACAATTACAGCACGCAACAGGTGGGTTGGGCACGTGGACTGCATTCAAGAGCAGTAATTACTGTAGGAGATTACCTGCCATCAGGCACCGCAGGAAATTAGGGTGTGTTTGAGCGGAAAGTAAGAGCCACAACAAAATGTCTCCAACAAAGAATAGGTACTCGTCTCCCTGAAAGGTCTGGCAGAACTCGAGTAATTCGACCTTCACTGATATTTCGCGTTGTGAACAAAGGCTAGCAATGGTCTTGGAAGCAATAATAAATAGAAGAGTACTTTAGGACCATTACTTTGACATGTCTTTGCTGGCGAGATGTAGTGTTTACAGTGCACTATGTCTTCTGGTATGGGCTATATCAAATTTGTTACTTTCATTGACCTGTCTCAGTCTCATCCTTGGCTTTGACAATATGAAAGTGACTGAGGTATGAGTGATGCTAATAATACCATTCCTTCTACAGCCAGTCCCTGCTATGAATGGTGTGAAAACATCGCTCATAGGGTCGGTTGGTGCATGCATTTCAGTGGGCTTGGCAGACTGATATGTAATAGCAACGGCTGGCTCGGTGAGGAAAGCAACGGGAAACTACCTTACTCCTCATTTCCGTAATACGCCTCTTCAGTAACGCCTAGGCTATTTATGACAGCTGTTGGTAGAGCTGCAGAGGATCAAACCAGCCTTCGGGCTGAATACCCAACATACACATACATCTATATATTTTAAAAAATTATGAAAACTAAAGTCAGTGAGTACGGCCATTCTATCCGGTCGATTTCATTCTTTTGAACTGAAAGGTATTCATGTACAGATTTGTCATCAGGCACTATAAATCACTTAACTTTCGCCTTCCTCAAATTATTTGATTTGTTCAGTTATTTGTCTCTTTGAAGCTATCATATATTTGGCTCTAATTGAGGTACGGAGTTTGTTTTGACCTAAGAACACTCAGTGGATCAAGATCTTTCATTTCAGCTCTTAACTATTCAAATTGGTTGATTCTGAGGAAAGTTATGAGTGCACATTCAATTTGACGTCTCATTTCTTCAATATTTTTTTCTCATTGAACCAATCATATCTTTCGTTCTAATTGAGGTACGCAGTTCGTTTTGGTCTAAAAACGCTCAGTGGATCAAGCGCTTTCTTTTGAGGTAATAACTACTTACATTGGTAGATTATGAGAATAGTTATGAGTACATTTGTCTCCATGACAAAGATCTTTCAAGGACTTTTCAACAATTCAGCGCGTAGTGTTGTTCCAAGGAACGTTTAATTCAATTTCTTTGAGTAATGTATTTTCAAGTGTTTTCTTGACACAATATTACATTCTATTACCGCAACAGATCATGTGCTTTATTTCATTAAGTCGGAACTTTCAAAATACCTCCGTGAGGATAGTAACGAAGAACACCATACTTTGTACATTGCGGGCGGAGCCAGCGGGAAACTGCTAGTAAGTATGTAACAGAGAGTGTGGCGGAAGTGTAACCTAGCAACCGTACACGCTATGTCTTATGGCTGGCGATCCACTGAAATGACATTTATGATCATTCCATTTTACCGCAAGGAAATGTGACACCAGTGTTTATATTTATGTTGAATGGTGACTCAGTCTAAGGTAGTATATATATATCACCGCAAGCATTAACAGAGCGATACCTCTCCAAGCAATACAGTATATCTACCGACACGAATCTTGCGTACTGTATTTCAGCACTTTCAAATACCACCGCAGCGAGGCCAGATCGTATCCGCCAACTTAGGCTCAGAAGTCAGCGCCCTACCATCTGAGCAACTATCAAAAAAAGTTACGAAAATGCTCAGAAAGCATGAAAAATCGTTCAGAAGATGTCATACAAACGATAGTAAACACGAGTGTTGCGGAGATGTGCAGTGAAAAAGTGAAAATTATAGCCTTTCCGAAACCTTTCTGAATAAAATGTTTTTTTGGGTGTTTTTACTTTGTGACTAAATACTATTATAATAGATGGCTCTATGTTACCATAGTTAAACAGTTTACTTCACTTATGTTCACAGAATATCAAAATAGTAATGTCAAGTGTCGCTATTAATTTAGCAACCCGCCTCTCAAACGCCCAAAATCACACGCGTGCAAACTGAGGCGCAGAGTTCCTGTGCACAGTGCATCGGTTCCACTCGGTTCGGCTCGGATTTGGAGCGCTACGGAGAAAGTGAGGAAGAGGGAGACAGCGGAGCGACTGAGACAGGCGTGGGGAAAGAGAGAGACAGCGATATTGCTCCAAATCAAGGAGTGCGGGTCTGCACAATGCGCAATGCACTGGTGCATGAACCCTGAGAGGCCCTGCGCTATGAAGTAACAAAAGCTACTAAGCTTGTAATTTTATCCCACTATTGATATCCTGATCACATCCATAGTTCCTCCCAATCACAGAGATGTGAATTTTCATTTTCAAAAGCCCAAATATATCGAAAGAAATTCGAACCGCGTCCGCAGCAGTAAGGAACCAGTGAGGAAGTCATTCGGCTATGATTTCCTCATAATATAAGATCCCGTTCAAAGCAAGGATCATCCTGTTATGGGCTGGTAAGGATATTTATTTGGTCCTGATTAGTAACCAGACGTGAATTAATCTGAGTCCCGATTCCTAGAAAACAAAGAGAAAGACCAAACAGTCAGATGTCCGTCCTCGTGAACTAAACATCCATGGGGTACGAAAAGGTGTAAGTTTATCCAAAGAATGTTGAACAGAAAAGAAAAGTACCTATCACAAAAAATGTAAACGAAGACGATTCCTTGGCACAACTCACCATTGATACACTGAGAAGGAAGGTTGGCTAAAGCATTTGATATATACAGCCCATTTTGGGCTTGGCTTGTCAGGACTATTACTGTCCATCCAGATGGCCTTCAATTGCTGTAAAACTATATGGTCAGCGAGACGAAATATTCATGAGTACCGCTTGGTTTTCGAGACCGAGCCTGTACACCTCACATCAAATAGCTCCTCCTTTGTCTCATGAGGCTGAGAGAACGCCTTTCCAACCCTCAGTCTACAATTGAAATACTTGTGCTGGCCAGGAATCGAACGCTTACACCACAAGACAGGCGAAATATAGTATTATGTCCGATTATTTAAAAATTTTACTTTGTTCTCGGAGTGAACTTCAGCCATCGAATTGATGTACAGGTGATAGATTATGAATACCACGGTTATCCAGGCACTGTTTAAAGCTACAGGATCTAATCTGAAAGCAGATAGTTACATTTAAATGTAAGTAAAAATAGAAAACTATGGCCAATAGCTTTATTAAACCGCTCAAGAAATGTATCAAGAGCGATAGTATTTCAAGACGAGGTTATGTACAAATATTTACTCTAACACAGCACATCTTCTCGTTACTGGGTAATTATAAAGAAAATAGTAGCAGACCCACACGAGTTCTTTTTAAATCGGAAAACGTTGTGATCAGGGTACATATCTTCCTACTCACGCTGAAAGTAGTTCCGTCTCTGAAAATATAAGTGGATTAAAATCCCTTACTGAATCTTTTCAGAAGTGCTATTGTCAACTAGAGGCAATCGCCACGACGGCCCTTTTATTTCTAATCCCAGCCCCAATTTATTACAAATACACATCAGAACAGACACTTGAGGTACACATGCTGTCAGTATTCCCACACCGAGCTCGATAGCTGCAGTCGCTTAAGTGCGGCCAGTATCCAGTATTCGGGAGATAGTGGGTTCGAACCCCACTGTCGGCAGCCCTGAAGATGGTTTTCCGTGGTTTCCCATTTTCATACCAGCAAAATGCTGGGGCTGTAACTTTTTAAGGCCACGGCCGCTTCCTTCCCACTCCTAGCCCTTCCCTGTCCCATCGTCGCCATACGACCTATCTGTGTCGATGCGACGTAAAGCAACTAGCAAAAAAAAAAAAAGTATTCCCACACATAACGGTGACTGAAGTGCGTTGAATGAACCAACAACTGCCATAGTTCCACCGTGCACCTGAACTCGTTTCACTGCTATCTGAAGTTTCTTTTGCTCAAGAGTCCCGCGATGGGTCAACAGCACAGATCTTGTCAGAATTACACCAAGTTCACCTTAGAAGACACCACTGTTGTTAGCATCCCAGTGCTCTCATCCATCCCCCCGAGCGATCAGGTAAATACATTTTGTCTCTATCCCTCCTCCAAGACCAATCACGAATACCAAGTCACAGGGGACCTTCTCGTCTCGTAGCGTGCTAAGTCAGGATGAGGTAACACAATTTAATCTTGCTCAGTATTCAGTTCTACATGCCTCCAATCTCACTACTCGTTTAACTAGCAAGAATTTACTTTCCTACTGAAATATAAGAATGCAAGAGCATTCCTTGTTTTATGAGGTGCGTACAAGTTTCCATTAATAGCTCGATCATCATCCTACAGGATCATAGTAGTGTTGTTTAGGTGATGCATCTCCTCGATCAAGCAAGCAAGCTGGTCATTTTACGTGACGCTTGATGTCGTGATCATAGCCAATGTACCTCAGTTTGACGTGAAATCAATACACGCAAAATTTCGCTTCAAAAACCCCATGGGCATTGACAGGATTTGATCCATAGTCAGCTTGGTGAAATACCACTGGTGATGTCTCTTAGCTATCATACCTCTTTACAGTTCTTCATGCTACCCTATGCTCCGTTGTGCAAAAATTTTATTTCTACATAACTCCTACACATCCACTCTAATACGTATATTTGTCATATCCATACCATGGTTTACTCTTGATCTTTCCCACTACATTTCTCTCCAAAACTAACTGAAGAAGTTCCGGCTGTCTCAAGATACAGTATGTCCTCTCAACCTATCATTCCCATCTGAACGATTTTTTGAGTGTCTCGTCATTTGATATCAGACTCACCATATCGTGCTCAGAATTATCCTGTAACACTGCATTTCGGTAAAACTTCAGATGTTGTCACGCAAGTTTGTATTACATTAATCATGGCTGACGGTGGGCGAATGGACACTCTCATTGGTTGAAGGCTAGTCCAATAAAATGTCGTTCCCATAATTCAATAGAGAGAGAAGTTATGACCAACTTACGCGATGAAAAGACCTAAGAGTGAGGCAATGTCAAAGAATGAGCATATGAAACAAATAAGAGTAACTATATCTTGGTATGTTGAACTATAGTAGTGACATTTCATAGGGCAAATCTTCAGGCGATGCAGAGTCCATTCGTGCCAACGCCAGCCACGATTATATAACAACGTGATGAAATAGTTGAGACGTTTCGATGCAGTAATTACGATTCTAAACACTTGAAACCATAGATAGCGCTAGTTATGCTTAAATATGAATACGAAATAGAGGCTTAAATCCGCGCGACTTGTGATTGAATATAAAAAAGAAATAGAGGCCTAATTATTAGTAGTACGTAGCGTTCCCCACACCGGAAGAAAAAATCAGAAGGAAATGTAACCTGAATGATAAACAATGTATAATAGAGAAGAAGAATGTATGTAAATGGAACCAACCTTAATGTAGTGGAGGTTAGGCGACGACACGAAAAAACAACACGATTGAACTTCTCATTCACTAATAATTTGACGTGATGGCCACACCATTCACATACTCTGCTATTTGAGATCAAATTGTGACGTACATAGAATTGAAGTAAATCATTGAAGTTGTTCTTGTAATTCGCTGAAAAACTTGTTACATGAATAACACATCCATCGCACGATGCCATGTCAATATAATTAGATATGTTTTCTGTATCAACAATGGCCAGATGCACTGGATGCGCTATGTACGAAGAAAGAAGTAGTAGGCTTTGCTTCTATCAATCCTATCATTTCGAGACCAGTAAGCGACATAGAATGCCGTGGTGTATTAATGTGAAGAGAAACGTCATTGTGGTCCAGGGCTAAGTTGTGCGAGTCGTCTGCGAGAAAAATAAATAACCTAACCTAACCTAACCTAACCTGCGATAAAATTAAACATAGTCCTAACCTAACCTAACCTAACCTAACCTAACCTAACCTATGTGAAAACTAATGTAATTGTGGTCCAGGGCTCAACAAATGTAATTGTGGTCCAGGGCTCAACAAATGTAATTGTGGTCCAGGGCTCAGTACCATTTAGTTCCTAAGTACAGTGGTTGGCAGCATCGGCGAGTCGTGCAAGTCGTCTGCGAGAAAAATAAACATAGGACAGTCATACCGCGCGTATATATTGCCGATGAAAGCGGTAACCATGGTACTACCGCGGTACTAATCTTGCGTGACATGTACTGAAGTTCTAATCTGCATTTCAAACGAACCTCATAGTTTGCCTTCAGTGGCAGTTATTGTCCATCCTTCGTATCTTTACAACGCTACACTCCATACAAAAGTCTTCGAAATGAGCATTTATAGTACACAGAGCGATTCAAAACAACGCTTGGTATGTTGTATGGGACGATAAACTGATTACATGAGGGTTGGGACTTAAACAGTTGCAACACTGCAGTTGAGACGCTATGCAACGGAATGCAATATTGTCGCTGACAGCACACGTTGGTTACATACCTACCTTACCTCAGAGCAAATGGACTCGCCCTTCTCACATCACCTGCGTGCGCACAAGCGAGAGAAACACAGTCACGTGTAAGCCAGCGGCCTAACGTAACGTTGTCACTATGTTTTTCAAACAGGAACAACGGAGTTGGATCAAGATTGAATGTGCCAGAGGTCGTACAGTACGGCAGTCTCATCAAGGTCTTCAAGAGGTTTGCGGGGAACAGTGGCACGTTTGGTAAAAGCTTCAACGATGGTCGGCAAACTGTGGCGGACATTCATCGGACAGGTCGTCCTACGAGTGAAGAAGAAGTGCATGCTCTTGCCGCGTTACTGGACAGTGATCGAAACCAGACGATTCGTGAGCTTTCGCTTCAGAACTGTTGCAGATATTCAAGAGGTAGTAGACCGCTCCATTCGCACCATCAACAGAACAGGCTCTGCTAAAGGTATACTACGACTTTCACATCGCAGGCAACGGGTTATACACAACACTGGTGACTACATTGAACGACAATAAAAGTTGCTAACATGTAACTCTTTTGTATCTGTTGTAAATAAATAGTTGCCACTATTTAAGTTCCAACCTTCGTATTTCAAGACGGAATGGATGGTCCGGGCGCTGTGAAGTACCAACATTTGACAACACCTTGATATTGTGGTGGGTGTGCATTCCATTTCTTGTCAAGAAACCTCTACCAATACAACAAGAGTTACATCGTCCACAAAACACAAAATAAGTTCGAATTGTCCACCTCCTACTTAATTACAGAGCCTATATCGGTGAGGCAGAGATTAGCGCTCATGGTCAAAGACATCTTTGGGGTACTATGAAGAATATGGTGTACGGGACACCTGTTTCATCAAAGGAGGACCTTGTCACACGAATGCACACAGTGCCTGAAATACAGAGAACATAATATCCAGAGAGATGGATTGTCGGCCTTTAGATCCGCAGATAACGGGTTCAAACCCAGAATTAATTGGTGAGAAACAATTTATAATTTGTTTTTGCTAGAAATTTAATGTCGCAGAACCTCAGGCAGGTTTTCGGTGATGATGGTATAAGTAACAGCTTGTACTGGCAAGGAAGTGACAATGGCCTTAAATTAAGATACAGCACCAGCCTTCGCCAGTGTGAAAATGGGAAAAATTGGAACTTATCTTCAGAGCTGGCGATGGTCGGTTCGAAGCCACCATAGCCGATGCAAGCTAATAGCTACGTAGCCCGTACCGCTCAGCCAGCTCGCTCCCTCTGGGATAATGTACTACCAATATTTGTCTCATTAACAGCGGTCCATCTGGCGCGCCGTTCATAATAGCGTTGAAAAGTAATGTTGGAGAGGAGAGTCATGGAGTAATCTGGTCTTGATCAGTGAGAGTAGATCTACTTTAGTTTCGGTGGCTCTAGAAGCAAGCTCTCCGAAGACCGTAAAAGTAGTTAGTGGGACGTAAAGCTAACAGCATTATTAGGAGCAAGCTAATGTGGTTAGAGTTTGGAGTATCGCATTGCGTACCAAAAGCCTTCAAAGGGTTTCAGTCGCTCGTCCGAGATGTCCTCATCGGAAATGCGGGGGAGAAGATTGTATTTTGCTGAATGGTCATACCGAGCTGTCATGCACTGAATCCGGTGAGTGCTAGTGTAATGAGATTACCCATCCCATGTGAGCCCGTCATTGACCGCGAGTTCGTGTACGTGGAAGATAACGCTTTCAGCTGTTGTTTAATTGTTGGAAATTGGGGACGTTCGACAGATGGATTATCTTGATTGTTTCTCTGATTTAAACCTGTCACACATAATTGGGACGACGGGGAAAGTTGCCTAAATGAACGTCGACGCCTGCTGCGAAGTATCAACGAACTAAAGTTAGCTCTAGAAGAGCTACGTTAATTACCGAGCGGGTGGCTGTGCAGTTTGGATCAGGTAGCTTTCAGCTTGCATTCAGGAGATAGTAGAATTGAACCCCACTGTCGGCAGCTCTGTGATGATTTCCCTTGGTTTCCCATTTTCACACCAGGCAAATGATTGGGCTGAACCTTAATCAAGGCGAAGGACGCTTCTTTCCTACTCCTATCCCGTAATCTTCAGAAGACCTATCTGTATCGTTGCAGCGTGAAGTAAACTGTAATTAAAGCAGGAACTTCTGAACAAACTCGTGCCAAGAATGAAGGAACGAACGAAGTAACTGTAGTCCTCCAACCCTTTCCCTTAAAATCCCGCCGAAGTCGGCAGTAATATTTATTCTCATTTTGTTATCATGTGTTCTGTTTTATGGACTTTAATGCAGTAAAATCCTCAAAAATTATACGTGGTTAACTGTAAGAGAGGACCAAGAACCCTAACGTCACCACTTTATCAATAAATAAATAAATAAATAAATAAACAAATAAAATTAATTAATTAATTAATTAATTAATTAAATAAATAAAAACACGTTTATTTTGCTCAAACCAGATTCAGCATTATTTTTTCATACATTCATATTCTAAAGGCCACATCTTTGTTTCAACCGGGCGAGTTGGACTTGCCGCTAGGGTTGCGCAGCTGTGAGCTTGCATTCGGGAGAAAGTGGGTTCGAACCCCACAGTCAGCAGCCTTGAGGATGGTTTTCCGTGGTTACCCCATTTTCACACTAAGCAAATGCTGGGGCTGTACCCTAATTAGGGCCATGGCCGCTTCATTCCCATTCCTAGCTCTTTCCTGTCCCATCGTCGCCGTAAGACGTATCTGTGTCGGGTTTTTTAAAGGAAAAGAAATATTCTGTCAGCGTCCTCAGTCTCTCATATCAGACATATCCTGGGCTGAGTAAACCCCGTATTATGTTTACAATCCTTGGTATCGAACCCGGAGCTTCCACGTAAGAGGTGAGCACGCTACTCCTACACTACTAGTCTGGCCCTTCTACCTAATCATCCTTGTGTATTTCTGTAAACAGATATTTGGAAACTTTTTGACATCTTCAGCTCTTGTGAAATATAATATGTATGTATGTTGCCAGACTGGGAGATAGGTGCTTAGTATTGAAATCAATTATTATTCTGGCATTTATTTAGGTGACTGTGGGAGGCAAGTGGCATAAATTCACAGCGAGGTTCGAATATCGGATCTTGTAATAGTGCAGCTTCATTGCCTCATCGACAAGCGCAGTTTTCAGCGTTTAACAAGGAAGATTATTTCCTTAAAATCCATTAGAGTGATCTGGAATTATATAGATTCTGAATCAGTCAAGGATTTATTAAAACTGAACTCCGGATAACGAATTCAAGACTTCCTCTGGAGAACTCTCTGGGGAAAACTGAATATTCATTACGACGGGCGGAAGTAGATTATTATTGATGTGACATATTACCATCCTTCGTGAAGTGAATGTGTAATAATTACGGGAAAGAGAAGGGAGTTCCTCGTCGCTGAGAAAGACAATGAAGGGTTCCAAATCATTATAATGATTACAATTACTAAAGGCTTCATCTTTAATTGTCATAACAACTGTAATAGAGGAATCAGCATAACCGAGGCTATATATAGACAGACACAAGTTCCGGTGGTCCATTTATAGACATGAATATCCTGTCGCTGGCAGAGGTTCTGACCTCAGGACTCTTATCGGCTCACGCGACGGCGGGCGTCTTGAGAAGAGTGACGAGCGCCTCGCGTGTCCTTTTAGCGACTTTGTTAATGTCAGTGCTTAACAAAGGAGAATTGACAACGTTAATAAAGGTAACAGGAACAGCGAGGCTTGGGCTTCAAGAGCTTCCTCCTCTTCAGCTTCATCGAGATAATATGCTGCAGCTCAGACTGCAAAGCTAACACTATTTCCACTCTGAGTTATTTGCATACCTTCCCTGTTTTAGCAGTGATATCATGTTTAGAAATATGATATCACCAAAATGGTGTCCGATATTTCTTCAGACTGGAGAACTGGAAATTTGGTCATCAGTTCCGTTTATTTGTAAGTGTAGAAGTTGAACAATGATATATTTTTTCGTATGGTTTGATACCAAGAATGCCACAGAAAGGGACCGAACGATTCGGTTATGCGGTTCAACTATCATGTAACTGTAAGCTTATATGTGGAGTATGGTTGGTTCAATCCCCACCGTGGCAGCCCTCGATAGTTTTCCATGGTTTACCATTTCCCCACCAGCTAAATGCTGGAGCTATACGCAATGAAGGTCACGTCGCTACCTTCCCAGTCGTTGTCTTTTCCCATAACAGCGGTGCCGAAGATCTATGCGAGTTAGTATGAGATAGGGGAGACCATTGTACCACGGATTACGTTTTACTGTTTTTCTTTCTTTAATTTTGAAGAGTAACATTTCTAATTCTATAAATTCTGACAATGTGCATTGAGATTTCCTTTATAACTTCCCGTTAATGTATTCTTTCACAGTCGTACCAAGGTTAAAAGAATAGATCAGCGCTGGGTCGGGACTAAGCTTAACGTAGAATAAATACCACGTGATAAGAATTGCCGCAATGGAGCATGTAGAGAGTCTGAGTTTGAAAGTTAACTGCTCACATTTCGTTTTTCAATTTTAAATATATTTGGGGCAGTACTGGAGTACCAATAGCGCGGAACTCGCATCACGAGGCTCAGCTACCTTAAATTTGAGACGCTGTCGATAAGTCTTTCGCGGTGACGGCTCGTGCTGAATAATGTTGGTGGTTCTGCTCTGTGACGCCCAGTCCATTGCAGTAAGTGTAATAGACAAATCTAAATTTGTATTGCGTACGGAAAATGTCAGCTGAGCTCGTGTGAATCTGTCCTCCAACCCCGCGGAAACGCTTTACTCCATGTCCTATCAGAGCAAAGTTCTCGAAAATGTACCGAAATAATACAGGTAGACGTTCAACTCAATTTGTAAGACCCCAATTTCGAGGGACATCGACAATATAAGCAACTGACTTGTACAAAAAACAACAATTAAAAAGTTACAAAAAATAAAGCCCCTCTTCCTCTTATCGAAAATAAAATGTTGACTTATCGACACATTCATACATCTTTGGCAGCCGGCTTCTTAATGGAGGGGGACAATGTTCTGATGGTACTAGCGTTTCTGTTTTAATTTTCATGACTACATAACTAGGAATAATTCACTACCATTACGGAGAAACATAGTCATGATTACTTGTAGGCATAAGAACTTGCTCATTCACTTCGTACGAGAGAACGTTTTCGGTCGTTGGATATAATTTTGCTGAAGTCCTGGTCATTTACACCAAGGATAGAAAAATATACATACCCCCAATCATAAGGTATGTTGTTTGAAGACTTAACATGGACAGTAAATTGTATTTGTGTTACATAATCACAACCATCCTCTTTTATCACGCATTTATCCTGTACTTTCTTTCTACTGAACAGTCACAACTGTAGTATCTGAGGATGTTGACATGTAAGAATTTTAAACTATATCAATATCCATACAGTTTCATAAGTTCTCTATTTACACTGAGGAGTACACTGGAGTGAGCTTTTTCCAAACAGCTGAGATTTCAACATGGTCGCTCGCTGCAGCGACTCTCTCACGGACGGTGGCGCTGTCTAGTGTATTATTTACTAACTCTATGGTCACGGGAATAGGTCATACGTACTGCAAGGCGTGCAGTTCATACAGAACCTTATGGGCGACCCTTAGCCACCTATCGGAAGAAAGCCGTAGTTAAGTGTGCTCTCCTAATGTTCCGTCGTTCACAGATCTAAACAGGGTTGCCAGATCACCAGCACCTGTATGCGTATCGATCTTGGACTCGATATAAAAACTCAATGTGAAGGATGGGATCGCTAATCGCTATATATTACTGTATTATCTTTCATTGTAGTGGTTCTGTAGCTCTGCAGACCGTATTATGGAGCAGCGCCTGGTCTTTCGACACCCGGCATTGCTGGTTTTGAACTTTCCGGAATTCTGAAGAACAGCTTTATCCTCTCGAATGCATTTTCGATCATTTTGAAGCGAATTTCGTACCTCAAGATAGCGTCATTCCGGAATCACACTCTCGTAGCTGGGTAAAGTCGCCGTTCTTCTTGGAGATAGTGGACACTGTCGCCGCAGATGCTGTCTAGAAATTATTTCGATTTGAAAACTTTCACTCCTTCGTATCGCTCACCGGCTCAGTTTTTTTGCTACTGTATTTGCTTTACGGCGCACCGACACAGATAGGTCATATGGCGACGATGGGGCAGGAAAAGCCTAGGAATGGGAAGGAAGCGGCCGTGGCCTTAATTTAGGTATAGCTCCATAATTTGCCTGCTGTGAAAATGGGAAACCACGGGAAACCATATTCAGGGCTGCCGACAGTGGGGTTCGAACTCACTATCTTCCGGATGCGAGCTCACAACTGCGAGCCCCTAACCGCAAGGCCAACTCGCCCGGTCATCGGCTCAAGTAAAGTTTGGAAACCATAAATGCTTACCATATCAAAAAATAGTTTGTAACGAGATAAAGTGTTCGATGGTAAAACATAATATATACCGGGCGAGTTGGCCGTGCGCGTAGAGGCGCGCGGCTGTGAGCTTGCATCTGGGAGATAGAAGATTCGAATCCCACTTTCGGCAGCCCTGAAAATGGTTTTCCGTGGTTTCCCATTTTCACACCAGGCAAATGCTGGGGCTGTACCTTAATTAAGGCCACGGCCGCTTCCTTCCAACTCCTAGGCCTTTCCTCTCCCATCGTCGCCATAAGACCTATCTGTGTCGGTGCGACGTAAAGCCCCTAGCAAAAATAAAAACATAATATACACTCTCGTCTACCTTGGAACACAAGTAATATAGAGTTGGATGGAAATTAGCTCTAAATAAATATTTGAAATCAATTTTAAATGGCTTCCTCATAGCCATTGCAAGAAATACGTTAATCCATGGTATGTTATTTTACTAAAATCAAAAATTTTTACAGAACATAATTATTTCTCAGTTTCATTCGTTTATTGAAATTCAATATGTTACATTTAGTTTATTTCCGTACAAAACATTATAACTAAATCTAAGAAGTGTTTAATACTCATTTTACATATTACCAGTATCCTCCGGAAAATTCATGGGCCAAGAGTGCTCCCGAATGGAACCTACCGACTAAAAGCGAACTCTGAACTGTACCAACAGTTTAAAATGGCTAACACTAGCACGCAACGTAGGCGGCTGAAGTTTTTACAGGCACCTTCTGAAAATGGACAACGGCAGGTTTACGAAGAAGATAACCTCACTCATCAAAATCTGCAAGATGTGGCTCAATGAAGTAAAAAGAGACTTAGCTTCCGCTAGGATTTCTGATACTGATGTCTCAGACCGCCCTAAAGTTTGTAAATTGTTAAATTCGTGGTCTCCTCTACCAAAGGTTGTTAAATCTCGCAAATATTTTTGACAGGAAAGAAAGGAGAAACCAATAGCAGTACTGAAGAGGTATTGGGAACGAAAGAGATCATCCAAAAAGAACTAGTCATAAGTGCTCTCTAATGGGCTTAAAATAATAATAATAATAATAATAATAATAATAATAATAATAATAATAATAATAATAATAATAGTAATAATTTTTGTTCTAGGTAATAAACTGTTTTATATACACTGAAAAAGATTCATGGTGATAGATTTTTCTGTTAATAGATGTTCAGCGCCGGAAGTAGCTACAGTATCGTAAAGTTCCACTTTACACATTATTCTGAAGAACAAAACCATTTCGAGGGGATATATTGCACCCGTAAACCGAGTGCTATACAAGAGTGCAATATTTGCTATTATTCTGGTGCTCGATAGTCTGGTGTGGTGTGCTGTATGTAGGATGAAGGTGTGTTAATTAGAAGCCAGTCCATGAACTAGACAAATTAACGAGACGCGGTTAAAATCCTCATCCCGGCTGGTGAGAATCGAACCCAAGGCCCTATGAACAGAAGGCAACTACGCTGACTATTCAGTCAAGGATCAGGGCCCTACAGGACAATTGCATGACAGAAATTTAGAGTTCATCGAAATCTGTGAAATAATTATGGGGATGTTAAGACAATTATGTTCAAACAAACGGCGAGGTGTGGTGGAGCGGACATAAGACCACTAAACATTCCACCATAAAATGTTTTGTTTACGCCGTGTCAAACAGCAGGTGACCTCAATAAGAAGCAATAAGACGCAATGAGAGGTGAACATGCTAGCACATTCATATGTTAATGCTGCGGCTCGCGTGTCGACTATTATCAGTACTGCTCAGCCAAGAGTCAGGACGAAATGGCTTTATAGAAATGTCACGAAGTCCGAGGAAGGAGTCTTCTAAAATAAGAACCCATCACGAAACGTATTCAACCCATTAGATAAGGTTTTGGTGTTGGGCAGTGTTGAAAGTATAATTGACGTAATTATTTGGAAATTCACTTTATAGGATGTCATAGAAACGTTTACTACCTGACAATCTTAAGAGAAAGGTTATACGGTGAATAATTAACATCAAAAGTTGTATTTCATGGATATTATGACTTTGTCAGCCTCTCGCGATATTGTCATGTTAACTTTCATCAGTGTAGTCAATCTTGATATTTTACTCGCCTCCATAACAACTCGGAAAACTATTCTACATGCGATGCGGACCGGGTGCTCTTTCAGACCTACAACAGAGTGGGGTAAACTCATAAAACCTTGTGTAAGGGGAAGGAATGGAAGAAGAAACACCGTGGACCCTCTTCGTAGAACTTACGATAGCTAAAATTAAAGTAACTCAAATGTTATTCATTTAACTCTTGTAAGTTATTGTGCAATTAAAATAATTTCACGGATTTGATTCAACAAAAACGAATACATTTTCGATATTCCAGTGAAATGTTCTCACCCACTTCAAGGACTCCCAAAAGAAATAAACAGCTTCTTCAACTTATGTTTTAATAAATACCTACATTACCTTAATTCGAATATTACTGTCATTTTTCGCCGGTTGTTATTTATTGTTGGATGAAGTACTTTTGCATCTGTCCTTTGGAAATGGCCAGAGTGAAATGTACATCTTCCATCAAAGTTTGTGTCTGATGTATGGCTATGACAGTGTGGGAACTGCTGAGGCATGTCTGATGCTAAATAATGACATTTTAAATACGATTAGTGGATCTGGATGTTACAAAAGGACCGAGCTCGATAGCTGCAGTCGCTTCAGTGCGGCCAGTACTCAGTATTCGGGAGATAGTGGGTTCGAACCCCACTGTCAACAGCCCTTAAGATGGTTTTCCGTGGTTTCCCATTTAAACACCAGACAAATGCTGGGTGTGTGCCTTAATTAAGGCCACGGCTGCTTCCTTCACGCTCCTATCCCTTTCCTGTCCCATCGTCGCCATTAGACCCAACTGTGTCGGTGCAACGTAAAGCAACTTCTGTTTTATGAAAGGTGCTATATCTAGGACCAATCATGCTGAAATAATCTTTCTGACCCAGTGAGGAAAGCAGTGGAAAAATACCTCACTTTTCATTTTGCCTTATACGCCTCATTTTGGAACCATCCTCCGTTTTGTGGTTTCTTTATGACCACATAACCTTTGGTGATGCTGCCTCAGCATCCGACCAGCCTCCGGGCAGATGACCTACCAGAAAGACTGCCCATTTATTAATATATATACCTACATGTAAATATGATGGTAAGTCTGAAGTATGCAATGAGGGCAGGAAAGTATAGAGTAGAATCTAATTTTTATTTGATAGTGGAAACAGTAAGGAATTGTACTGTTCAGTGACTTCATAATTGCATTCATTTTGGGATTTACGGATAATTTCCTTGGAATTGATCAATTTAGCATGATGATTTCATATCTATCATGAAAATAACTTCATATGATCTATAGAAGACCGTTCTTTACAAAGACATACTTATATAAATGACTGTTCAGCTTTCTGTCTTTCACTAATTTATCTATATATTCGAGACAAATACTTCGTGATAATTTCATTATTTTGTGTTGCATATGATGGTAATGATAATATATTAAAACTGATAACTCTTGAAGCAAGTGTTCATAATTTATTTGTATAGGGAATGACGTATTGAACAGCAGAACAGGTGACAGTAACTCTCACTGAATATTTAAATAGAAATTGGACACATTGATGTATCCATTTATGACAGTATAAATAGTTCGTATATTTCCCCTCTCTGCCCTCTCGCTGCACTTAAATGTGTATGTTCTCAGCCGTCTCAAATCAATACCTAACTTATAAATGATTATATGTTCATTGTAGTTACTTTCATGAAGGTTTATTGAACATATATATTGAGCCGTATCCTGACGGCCCATAAGAGACACTCAGATTATTATTTGCCATGTTATATAAATTTGATTGAAATAAATTTCAGTCAGGCATGGTAAAGAGTAGTGGATTGCAGGATAGCTGAGACCGGAAGTCCATGGAGACATCAAGTCGCAGGATATTGCGTGATACGTCCTCGGGACCGTGAGAAAGGCTTAGCGTTACCAGAAGTTAGCACATCTCGGCACGTGTGGAAGATGTTGGCCAAGAGGAATATTCAGCCAATGAGAACGCGTGGGTGTGGCAAATATGGAGTCTGGATGGCGCGGAATTAATATCCCAGGTTAACCAACATGGGCAATTGCATGAAGAAGATATCACTATAAAGGAATCAGTTCTGTTAGTTGACGGATTTCCACAGGTCGGAAAGTGAAATATAATCAGGAATACGCTATAGAAATAATCTGAGTAACTTTATGTCATTTGGAGTGTGTTTTATGGTGAGTTTTAATTAATATATAAGTCATTATGAATGGCAAGCACGCTGATTGGCTGCTCTTTTAAACATGCGGGAATCCCATAGCTACAACGACGTTAGCCACGCTTCTTCAGCGTCCCAAACTTTGGGAAGCATCACTCTGATTAAGTGAATCGCCGGGAGTGAACGTTGTTCGGTATTGCTCTTGATACTTGTGCATGAATGTTGCCACGTAGATAGAGATATATAACAGTGTATGGTTTTACTACCGAGAAACAGTGTCTTTATTTGTCGTGAAGTTTACTGAATTAACTGGTGCAGTGCTAAATTGCCGATTTTATTATGGCGCAAAATTTACTCCAGATAAATACACGGTAATAATAGCCGCAGACTGGAAAGTGAAGAAGGAACGCTCAGCTGTAGTGCATTTTCGTGTCGGTCGCGTTTCGCGAAGAACTTTCAACCGTACCGCGAGGCGCTCTAACTACCGTATAAAAGAAACCCTAATTGTTGAATTTCAAGTGTGTTTGTTTGTCAGTGTGTTGGCTTAGTTCACAGCTAACAAGGGTTTGTTCGGCACGTGCAAAATCGAGCGGTGAAGAGACATTCACCTGAAGTCTTCTGTGTTGCAGTGTACAGGATCTTTCACCAAGAAGATGGCACCGCCCATAGAAGAAAGAAGATTGTTTCCATGTGTTAAAGCAGTGATCAACATGGAGTAGAACACTACAATGGCAAGGATGTGAGCCGTTGCCAATGTCCAGAGAATCGTCCAAGATAAGACGCATGTTTTTAAATGGCATGTTATATGAATTATGTTCAAATACTAGTGCAGTTTAGTGTAGGGATGTTTCTTTAACGTAAATTTAGCCTGGCGGCATGTGTTAATTTCACATTTGTAATGTTGTAAATACGGATAAAAGAGGAATGCATGATTTCTATATTTTTATTTTACTTTACGATTAGTTAGATGGGATAATGAGGGAGTTGCTAGTATTTATTTTGTTGTTATATTATGCATGATAATTAGCTTAGTATTATTCCGATTTTATTGTATATTAGAGATAGGAGGATTAGATTGACAAGATCATCCATTTTCCGAGTTAAACACTTGCTACGTTTGACTTCAATTTAATTTTGGTCATTTAGAAAGTTAGTAACAGATTGCATGACTCATGGCATTTCAGGAGCTGACATGTGTGGAGATGTATCGCAACGTTGAATGAGAAAGGGGTCTTCCAATGTAGGTTGGAAACTGTTTTGCACAATGATTTGTATGGGAATCGAACCTGGATTCATAATGGGAAAAGCTGATGAGATTGCAAGAAATATAAGAGGTTTTAATGCATGCTGATTTATGAAGTTGATTATGCAGGCCGATTGCATGCCTGATGAAGTGAAAAGAGTGATGTGCAGTGAATATGTCCCTGCTATTGTATTCTGAGAGAATATTGAGAATCAGAATTGACGGGAAATTGATGCCAGACCAGTGAGTCTGATGTGTGTGATAAATTATTGTAGCATGCTAGTAAGAAGCACGATTGTATGTGAGTTTCCGTGCAGTTGAGGAAATATGATATCGACTTACATGTTTACTTATCAGCCGTGTTTACATAGACAGCGTGAATGAGGTGTTATTTCTGTGATAAATCGTGGCGAACAGCAACCAAGCCTCAGTGCAGTATTGAGTTCTAACATTTCTTTTCAGCCCACAGCACAGCAGGAAATATGTGACGGATGAACGCGCTTTTGGGTACGCAAATGCAGCAGAAGAATGCAATGTTGCCTATTGCTTTCCATAGGTTTAATAAAGGATAATAACATGTTTTCTCTTACAGGATGGTGTTTTGTTCTATTTCATGTTGTTTGACATGTTGTCTTGTTGTTTAATGGGGAACAGCCCGAGTGCTGATTGATTATTGTTCGTCAATCTAGTTCTCACTAGATCTTTTAGTGAACCACGTTTCACGTCGAGTCAGTGTAGTATGTAAGATTTCCTCTTCTTTATCCGATGTAGATATGTGAGATACTTTGCTTATTTTGTGTTCATTGTAAAGATAGCGTAGGGAAATGCAACTAATATTTTTCATAATGAATTTCATGTCCCATTGAGTCTTTTCTTTTTATGTTAATTTTTGCGACGACTCTCTAGAATTAAAAACATCGTATCAATGTGATACTTAACATCGTGTTACTCCATGCGAATCGAATACGTATTTGTATACGCATACGTATACTATTATGCATATGAACTTTGGACAATCATATGAAGAATATTTTTAAAGTTCACAAGTATTCAATGTTGTGCTTGAACTTTCATTTTACATTTAATTATTTGAAGAATTAACGTTTCAATGTCCAGTTCTTTTCAATTTTTGAGATAATGTTATTGTCATTTTATTATTTGATTTTCTTGTTTTATGTTAGTATGATTCGAGGTTATTTTGTAAATAAACTCATCCTACCCCCTATTATTGTTTATCATTTGAATTATACCTCTATTTTCCTGTCATTTACTTGTAATTAAGTGAGAAACTTCGACTTTTAGACTTGCCCATCGACAACCAACCCACATCTCTGCCCAAACCTGAGTTAGTCGGATGTTCATACAGGAATGGAGGCATCGTCCTAGAGGGTTACTACCCCTGGGTACGGTACAATATGGAGAAATTATTATATAGCTTGAGGCATAGCGCGAATTTGATTAATATAAGCAGTAAAACGTGTGCACAAATATCCATGATTTTGAATTAATAATCACACAACATTTAAGATGTGTAGGAATACCTTCTTACACCCATAATACGTCTAATTTTATCTTTCTTCTCTCCTTGATGCGTTTCAAATGGATCACAAATTACGATGGAGTTTGGTGACCACCAGTTTCCAATTAGAGATCACCATTTTAACTTTATATGCTTTCATTCGTTCCGTTAATGATCCTTAGAGATAAATATATCACAGTGAATCCCTTTATAAAAGAGTCAAACTCCTTGGCCGACTGGTCAGCCTATTGTCCATTGTTTCAATGGGCACTCCGTTCGATTTCCGGTCGGTCCAGAGATTTTAACCATGTCTGATTAATTGTTCTCTGTATTTATGTTCGTTTCAATACATATCTTCATATCACAACCTTGTCATACTACAAACCACCGTAGAAACACGTAATAGTGAATACATCCCTCAGAATAGTGTTGGAGTCAGGAAAGGCATACGGCTATAAATAAGGACTAAATCGATGCAAAGTGTCGACTATACATAACTGGAGAAAGGCCAGGAAGAATAACAAACTGCTCTTGAAACGAAAACAATTATAGTGACAATTATGAGCACTTTGTGAGAGGCAAAAACTACAAAATATCACGACACAGTTAAAACAATCCTCTCGTGTTTTAAAATGTGCAACTTTCTTAATAATTCTGCTCTTTATAATTAGTCCTGAAGGACAACGTATTAACTATAGTCTATAGTCCTCTTCCGTATAGCAATGTAACATCGTTTAATGGGCTCATGCCAAGCTGAAGTAAGTCCATCCGTCACCCACAAATTCTTTGCCTGTGTATACTCTGTTATTTCTATACGCGCTACAGAAAATAGGATGTAACACTTTATGTAATAAAAAGTGTCCCCGTTGTTGACAGTTGAATTTTTAATTTTCCAGCTGTATAAGTACGTTATTACAAGAAGTACCTTACCTTCATCTTCCGCTATAATATATAATGAGAAGACAGAGTTAAAAGCATTTTAATAAGTGAGGTGCAGAGGCAGCGTGCCTCACTTGTGGACGAGCAGGATTCGAACCGAAGTCCTCTTGTAAGTTTTCAACCATGGACTGAGGGGATCAACAGGATTCACTCAACCTCGTTAAGTCAAATGAAGAGCTTTCTGATGTAATAATAATGTTATTTTTTTACGTCCCACTAACTACTTTTTAAGGTCTTCGGAGACCGCTTTCTGATGTAAGAGGCAGTCAATCCGATCAAGAAAGCAAAGAAGTGGGGTAGAAATATCGTCATACTGATCACGTGGCACTCCAATATCTGCAGTCCATCTGGCTGGGAAGCGGTAATCTTGGCGGTTTCTTTATTAGCTATACGCCCTACTGTGGTTGTTCTTTGCCATGTATATGATGAGCAGCACCACGCATTTGGTACTATGAAGCAATCAGAATTACTTTTTCCCTTTGTTATGAGACAGTACACATTTTTGGCAGTTTCTTCTTTCTTTTTCTCTGTTTTTTGACAATGAAAGTTCCAGACTATCTTGCTTCCGATGTGATAGGAAGTAATGTTGGGAGAAGGGCATCCTCGAACCCAGTACGTTGGCAAGGTGAAAATGCAATTTCAAAAAGCTATCCTTCATGTTTGTTTTTTTTCTTTTCGGAGCACATTCTTGAAAAGTATGTGGTCAAGAGACCAACACTCTCCAAAACAAATGTAAATATCCCATAATTGCGTACTCAGCTCGTCATTATGATTTAAGTGCCCAGGACTGTTCACCAAATTATTCGGGTCGGTTACAACTAGTAAAAGTTTCTTGACAGAGGATATTATCTCAGCTTTTGTAAAGAGCAGATCTAACGTGAACCGATCATGGAGAAAAGTAATATTCAGAGGCGAAATAAGTGGTGAACCACATTCTCATCAGCATTCTTGATACATGTTCCCAAGAATGATGGTGCAACAATTCAATGAATTTCGGTCGTTGGCACTTAATATCAGCGTTATTGGCAATCCGCATGAACAGACTTCATTGCAGGAGTACTGCGTCTGCCCATTGTTAAATTGCTGTAAGTTGGATCTATTCTCATACATGCCGTTGTAATTAACAGAGGTTGGCATCACTAGAGATCTTCGGGAGCCTCTGAGGTATGCAACCTGTTGTTCTCTTATGTCGTACAAGTTATCTAAGCAATCTACGTCACGGGGCTCACCACTTTAACCCAGCACTTTGAAAAAATAGTGGCCTGCATCGCGGCCCATAAGCCATTTGGCTATCTGGTGAATCATTCTTCGGAACAGACTCATTCTATGCGAATCCTAACCATGCAGAAGACTTTTTGGGTTCCCATCAGTTCCGCGATTATCTACCAAAGAGATATCGGGTGGCGCTCAGGATGACCGTGAAAATAGTTACAAGTTACCTTCCTCGGCGAGCAAGAAGGTGATATTTCAGTTCAGTAGCGTGAAAATTAATCCGAACGAGATACGGAAAAGAGCCATAAAAGTACAGGGAATCAGTTCGAAAACTATAGAAATAATCGTACTTTAATACTCGATGTGACCACCTTTGTCTTTAGAACGCCATTGACACGTCTTGGCATCGATTTTACCAATTTTCTTTAGCAAACTCGTTACAAATTACATAAAATTTAATCAAAGAATAAATGTGTAATTTCAAGGGAGATAATCATAATTATTTACAAGGAATGGTACAAAATTGTTAAGATTGAAAGTATTATGCTTACTTTCTTCATAAGCCTTAGGACTCATATATCACATCCGTGGATATTTTATACGCTTTAAATATGACCAAGACCGAGGTGCATTCACAGTATTCGATACGTGACGAGAAACGTGTACCAAGTTACTTCTAAAAACAGAACAGTTGTTGCGGTTTGAACTGACGGCAAACATTCACAAACTTCTTTTTACCTCTTCTCAGTTTTTCCCGGACTAATATTTCAGGACGTTTCGTGACATCTCTTGTGCTTCCCCTTGGGTTATTCTTGGAACTCCCTCCTTAATGCATAGATCATGACTAATTTTGAACAGATGCATTCTTTCCATTACTTATAGCAACAGCGGTCGTATATCATTGCCACACGTTCTCACTGCAGATGGCACCACAAGGAATTGAGAATTACTAGCTGAAGGCTTCTTGACTTCCATCAAGAATTTTTAATTACATGCCACTTCTGACAAACTAGAATAGGTGCTGTCAACGGAATGGTTTGGCATCGTATGCTGCGTCTTCTAGAAGGAAACTACCGTAGAAGGTTCCCCAAAGTTACAATCTGAATGTCACTCATGTATAGTATCAGATCGGAAAATTTTGTATGACAAGGAGTTTGATAAATAGCTCGCGTAACTCAGTTAATAAATCAATTATCTTTTGCGTTTGAGTTAGCACAGTTGATTTCAAGTGAAGCATTTTGTCAGTTATATCTTTATCCAGAAAAATCATGTCGATATATTTACTACGGCGTTATAGTAAGGTATTAGTAAATTCCCCGTAAAGACTCCTTGGACTGATTAGATAACGGTTTTAATGTAAACCCATGTCCAGAAACGTAAACTTTTCGTATAACAGCATATCAAGTGTTAACAAATTGTTACGGAATTTATGAATATTGGTTTGTCTACGAAGAAAAATAGTTAATACAACAAAGCAAACACGTTTCTTGTTCTTGAGTATGGAAATTGATACCAAATTAGCGAAGGTTCGTTTGTCAGAAATGTAATTAACTGTGTCGTATTCAATAACTTAATTACTATCGCTCTTTCCTCCAGCAGAAGCGGGAGATTTCAAAACTTGATTTGATTTGTATCACAAAACGGTTCATGTTCAAAACGTTATCTATTCCACATCCTGTTTAACTCTTTATGAATCGATATTACGTTACTCCTCGTCTTTCAAACCCCATCACAAAAGCCAAGAAATACGGCTGAGATTGTCTTCACACTGACAACGTGGCTCTACAAAATCTGCAGGCCACCTACTGGACAGCAGGAACCGTGGCAAGCCAAGGCACTTAATGGACTATTGTGCCGTGGATTTGTTCGTTGGTTCGTTATCTTTTAAAATTGATAGTGTATTTAAGGACGTTAAACAAAAATTATTATTATTATTATTATTATTATTATTATTATTATTATTATTATTATTATTATTATTATTATTATTATTATATAACATGCAAGAATAAGAATTTTAACCGCTGTATTAAACTTTCAATATTTTAAAGTATATAAATACAAAATGTAAACCAGTGTTCAAGAATTACGCAGAAGTTTCTCTCTTTTACATTGGAGCATTGTCATGTCAACTGTCACAGTAAAGAATTTTGGACTTTAATACAGTTCATGAAATGATGACCACATACTCCTCATAGTACTTCGAAAATATGTTATTTGGAAATTGGCACTGCTGCGGGTAAATATCTTTCAAGAGCAGGACTTCACAGAACTGTATTCATATTCCACTTTACAATTAATTATAATTCTGTCACCGCTGTACAAACACCCTCACTGTGGGGTCGAATCCCTCAAAGATAGCCCTAATTAATTTCGTAATTATATGTACATCATCCATAACAGTAACGTGTATTATAAGAGAGAATTCACGGATATAGTCAGAGCAACGAGAACACTATTGTCCGTCAGCTCCAAAAACCCTAAAATAAAAACATGTACAACAGACAACACGTTGTACTTTAAAGGCGACGGCTCTAAAATATAAAGACCAACGATAACACAAAATAATTAGGGTGTGAGCCTCCGTGGCTCAGACAGCAGCGCGTCGGCCTCTCACCGCTGGATATCGTGGTTCAAATCCCGGTCGTTGTATGTGAGATTTCTGCTGGAGAAAGCGGAGGCGGGACAGGTTTTTCTCCGGGTACTCCGGTTTTCCCTGTCATCTTTCATTCCAGCAACCCTCTCCATTCTCATTTCGTAGCATCTATCATTCATTATTAAATCACTTTGGGAGTGGCGACCCCATCGTACTAACAGCCTATATCTGCTTCATTCATTACATCCCTGACCCGGTCACTGACTGGAAAACAGGTTGTAGGTTTTCAATTACGGTGTATTTTAAAGACGAAAGCCTTAAAATACAAACGGTATAAACGTCAGTGATGACAGGAAACACTTGCATTTTTAAAATCGAAGTCCTAAAATAAGAAAGCCCATGACTAAAAGCAACACGTCATATTTTAACGGCTGAAGTCCTCATTTTTCCGTGGCCACTAACCACCTTACTGCTCTATTGATGGAAAATGAACATTATCGTAGAAATTGCCCTCCCTCCCCCGCCCCCCCGCCTCCGTTCTGTGAGTTGGGCTCTCGCTCGTTACTTCTTACACACCCTACATGTGACATAATTTACCTACTGATGGAAAGTGAGGTGGTTAACTACGTCGTGGAGTGTGCTGTCCGGGAAGACATTTAAAAAAAATGAAAGAAAAACCTCGTATGAGTTCGATAATTGCTTTTGAGAAACTCTGATAAGCTCTCAAGTTCAATTAAGACTTCTTTATAACATAAACGAAAGCGATGGCTAGACAATTTTCGATGTTCAGGTCCGCTTGACATGAAAATGCTGCCCTGTCATATAGGGAGGAGATTAGATTTGAGTCTAAACGCCGTCACTCTCTTCCTTCCATGACAGCGCGAGCTGTGACGTGAGACGGAAATAAAACTCCGATCACACAATGTTTCCACCTCTCAAACTCACTAAATGCGAATGTGGATGTGAAAAGGAGATAACTAGGTCCAGAGCACGAGAAAACTGGTCACTTTAGGAGGTGCTCAAACGTCATTGGAAGACCCATTTGACATAGATGAAGGAAATGCAGTTAAAATGAAATTCAAGGTAACAAGTAAGATATGAGAATATATTACTACTAAAAGATTCTAGATATTTTGCGCCACAGTCGTAATTGACGCTCCAGTCCCCTCGTATTTGATGCTGGTAGAAATTTCCTTCCTACTTTGTCCCAAGTATGTTCAGTGGGCAACAGGTATGTGGACGACAAGTAGGCGAATAGAGATCACAAAGGCGGTAGAGATTGTTACAATAATGACCGGCTCCACGGCTAAATGTTTAGCGTGCTGGCTTTTGGTCACAGGTGTCCCGGATTCGATCTCCGGCAGGGTCGGGAATTTTAACCATAATTCATGATCATTTTCATCCTCATCACGACACGCAGGTCGTCTACAGATGTCAAATCGAAAGATTTGCATCTGGCGAGCGGAACTTGTCCTCAGACACTCCCGGCACTAAAAGTCATACGCCATTTCATTTTTTGTTACAATAGTACGGGCACTAATTTATTGGAATATGATTTTCCTGAGTTCTTCCAGGAGGGAAGAACATGACATTATAAAATTTCCATTCACTGTCATAGCTCCATGGATCACTACACTAGATAGGAAACACCTTTGTGGATGATGGCGATAAAATAGTTCCACAGCAATCCCTGCCTATCGTTGAAAGCCACGAAAATTGGTGCCCCCCCCCCATGGGTTCCTAACTTAGGAGCTTAGGTTGGCAACCACGAGGTCCCTGGCTGAATCTGACATTCCTTCCACTAATTTTTGATAGCCTTCTCGCTTTCATATTTCCTGCCCGGCATTCCTTTGTCATTCCTCGTTCTCTTCCGAACCTAATGGTGGAAACCCAGGTGGCATTCCGAGTTTCAGTGTGGGAGGCGCAGTATTCGAGTGTCATTATTTACTGGCTTCTCCTCAAGATGGTCGTGGTCCCAGTTCCGACCATTTTAACTGTACGTTTTGAAAAGGAAAACCTCGCATCCTTATTGATCGAATTCCACGTAAACCAAGAAATTTTCGCAACTGTGGTCGCATAAAGATTCAATCGTTTTTTGCTTAGAATTCAGTTTAGTATGCTAAGGGAAGATCCCTCTTCATCCACATGCCTGCCTTGCATGGAGTATGTTTTTACAATTTGCTGGTGGTTTAACGTCGCACTAACACATCGAAGGTTATCGACAACGCAAGGATAGGAAAAGGCTGATTGGGAGGGTAGTGGCCTGGTGAGAAAATGGAGTACGTTGAACAAGGAGGGAGGATGTAGGAGTATCATTACAAAACACGATTAATAACATGTTACCGATCTCATGTACGTAATGTAGAGTACGATTATAGTTTCGGAACCACCGAGCTTGATAGCTTCAGTCACTTAAGTGTGGTCAGTATCCAGTATTCTCCGTGGTTTCCTATTTTCACACCAGGCAAATGCTGGGGCTGTACCTTAATTGAGGCAATCTGTGTCGGTGCGACGTAAAGCAACTTGCAAAAAAAAAATGAAAAAAAGCTTCGGAACCATGTTTGGGTGGGTGAGCGTCGCAAAAACATTACAGTTTGAAAATCGAACTACTGTAATTTCTAGACAACACGTGCGATGACAGTGTTCGATATCCCACTGTAAAGAGGAAGGACCAGTCTATCTAGCAACAAGAATGTGACCTTGGTATGGCGTCATCGGGTGATACAATAGTATTGCCACTCCACTGTCGGCAGTACTGAAGATGGTCTTCCATGGTTTCCCATTTTTCACACCAGGAAAATGCTGCGGTTGTACTTGAATTAAGACAACGGCCGATTCCTTCCCACTCCTAGCCTTTCGTCACCATAAGACCTATCTGTGTCGGTGCGATGTAAAACAACTTGTTAAAAAATAGTGTTTCCATCTTGAGGTACTAAAATTACAGCGATGCGCGGATAACATTTGGTGTAGCTCTGAACTCCGCCGTCTCAGATTACATTTAGTTCTACAGGTATACGGCCAAAAACATCAAATAGTAAGCATTTTAGAAACTTGTGAACAAAATGTATCTTTCCCGTAAAATGTCGCGACATAAGGACACGGCCGTAGCCGTGTTGAAACGCCGGATCCCGTGAGATCTCCAAAGTTAAGCAACATTGGGCGTGGTCAAGATTTGTATGGGTTGCCACGCGCTGTTGGTGGGGGGTTATGGAATGGAGGAGGGGAAAGGATCTGGCCACCCTACCGCACGTAAACTCTGGCTCAGGCACACCTCTGCGGAGGTTTGGACCTGCCTTCGGGCAGAATACATCCTTACCTTACCACTGGAAAGGGTAAACTGTCTGGTCAGAATTCAAGAAGGATTCCAAAATCACCAATGCTGAGCGTCAAAGAGCTTATCAGGAGCGTCTCAAGTCTGCCCAGTGTCCTGAAGCGAGTTCCGCGCTGCTGGAGCCATGGCCATATGGTGGAAAATGATTTAGAACGTACATTAAAGAATTGAGAATCTAGAAACAAAATATTAAGAGCAACACTTCCTTTACTTGGACAGTACGTATCACACGGTACCTATCCTACGTCAAAACCTGCAGCCATGACCCCGACACAGTCCCGTTCGTTTTATGATGTTTTATTGAATAGTTCAGAATCCAAGAGTACATGATACATACCAACCAATGATAATTGAATTTAGCTATTATCTGAATATATCATGGTGCCATGAATTATTGTAATCCCCGTTAATGGAATGAAACTGTGCTTATGATGAGTTTTGAGGGAGACTATTGTAATAATCAGTAATTGATACGTGAGCAAAATGAGGTATTAACTATTAAAACTAGCATCGTTCATCTGTTGTATTTACCAGTGTCAATTAACACACTACCATCAATATGAGTCATGCTTGTCTTTGGATTAACACCATTCGCTCCTAGAAGCAGTTCAGTGACCAAGGAGGAATCATTTTGTGTTCGGAGTTACCTGCACTTGTTTCTACAAGAAATTCTCCCTACTGTCTTCTTTTTCTTCTTTCCGCACAGTGTGAATTTTGTCACATCTGTGGTGCGTGTTGCCGTTGTTGTGATGTGATGTGCTGTGTGAATATGAAGAGCAATGTGTTGAGATAAAAGCAAACACTTAGTCCCCAACCACACACAGTTACAATTTCCGGTCGGGCTGAGAATCGAACCCGGCGCCCTCTGAACCGAAGGCAAATACGCTGACCATTCAGCCAATGAGCTGGACAAAAGTTTCTCTCTACTATAATCTCTGTATAACCTGGCATTACTCTGATGATCACAACATTTCAAGTCTTTACCATGTCTTACCTTTATTTGCGAATCTAAATGTTTACAATATTCGCTCTTTCAGTTCATATGATGACCCCAGCGAATCTCTAGAAATCAAACACTCACTCATTATCAACCCTAGTTGAACTCGGCCACGGTACCCATTTCTCCACAAAACACGACGTATAGTCTGGTTAGAAAGTTCCTTTCGCAGACTATGTTGTACAAGAGTACTCAATTTTGGAACACTTAACTCAGGAGCACATCTAATTTGATGTAAAATATACCTTTCAACGCATTCACTTAATTCTCTCTCTTGGTTTAAGTCTCACATTCTTTTACGTACCCTCATATTTGAATACACTAGCGATATACTGGATTTAATATAGGCTTTTGGGCTTACGCCGTGTCAAGTAAATAAGGTTAAATTCTTTACGTTTCGCGTCCGAGAAGCCATCTGGTGACGAATGAACGTACCATTTCCACTTCTATTGGGTAACGTCTCGATTCAAAGCTCGTTCATTGTTTTAGAAGCCTTTCTCGAGGTCAGTCGCGATTTTCTTCTGATGACGCAGAGCATAGTACTCTGCGAAACGTAAAGAATTTCACGTTATTTTCTTGACACGGCATTAACCCAAAGGCCTATATCATATCTATAAGTACGGGCCGTGAAAGCATCAATGGCGATATACTGGATTACTGAATACGCTCTACCAACAATCGTACTTATTTCCCTTAATGATTTCCCCTTAAGAGCAAGGTTGACAATTATTTTCTTCAGGTCATCTGAGAGCTCTCTTCTTTTCACCATCTCGCACCAATGCTTCGTTGGAGTGTAAACAAGTAAGCTACACGCAGGGTTGAGGTATTAAGAGGGCAGCTAATTGCTGAGAGGTGCGACTAACTTGCAAGTGTAAAAAATAGAAAAGTTGTAAAGGAAGTTCAGTTTTTTGCACTTTATGAGATTGTTCATATATTTTCTGAATGTGATATGTAATATTTGAGTTGATATATTAAAATTGACGTCATACCTTAGGAGGTTCCTACCAGAAAAGTATGAACGAATATATATTTATTTCACAAAACAACCAAATTGTGTTCATATTCCAGCTGTACGAAAGGAACTGTCACTGGCTGTATATATTCCACGGGAATTGCAATACCTATCATTTTCCTAAACTACCTAGCTCATAATTACCTGGTTTGTCTCTAATTAAACTAGAATGGGAATAGTGTGCATTTTACGGTCGGGTATCTGGTGGAGGTGATCATTGTTTTAACTGGAAAAATTAGTGATTCGTGAGTTCACTTTCAACTAAAAGGAAACAGTAAAGTACGCGGCAGATGAAATACTGAAACGCAGACACTAAGATGTTTGTTCACCTAACCTAACCTAACCTAACCTAACCTAACATATAATTATTATTGCAATGGCCAATTCCCTCATTCCTCCGGTTTGTACTGTTTCCGTTTAACCGCATAACCTTTTGTAGAGTCCTTTCAGGGATTAAACCGGCCCCTTGAGCTGATAACTTAAGAGAGAAACTTTATCATGTCTCTAATATACCGTACTGTATTTGTTTGGCAGACTGTCAACAGAACATCGCATGAACTGAATGAAGCATTGTACGATGCGTGTTTACTGACGACCAAAGATACCAGACCTTCGATAGTTCGCTTCAGTGTTTATACTATTCTTGGCCGTGCGGTGCGATTCGAACCCTCTTTTCTTTCAAGTCAACAATTTTGTACAGTGTACTTCACGGATTCCTTACAACGAAACCATTCCCTATTACCTCTATTCACAAGATAATAAGAAAGGGGGTCGACTCTGTGGAGAATGGAAACATCTGCAAAATAAAAGCGGGTACCACAAAGGACGTAGAAATGAAATAATTTCCAGACCTCCTAAAACCAAAGTGTCGGAGTTAGAAGGAAACAAAAGTTGTCCAAGCGAGGTCGGACGGGAGAGATGAACTTGAAGAGCCTGGCACTAGCAAGTGGAAGCAGTACAGACTCGGCCAGGGGTTTTAAGATCTCAGACCCATACAGTTGAGACGCCTTTGTGTATCCCTTTCATTTTTCATTCCCTTCTTAATACAGTCAGAATGTATTATTCATCTATAAAGGTGGTTCGTGTAGCTGTACGTTTGTATTAGTGGGTGGTATGCTCAAACCCCGCCATAAGCAGCCTTGATCGTTTTACAGTTCCCAATTTTCACACCAGGGCTGTGGAATGAAGTGAAGGCCAGCGCAAACCTGCGTTAGGGAATAAACAGAAAAGAACAGACTGGGCTCATTTAAAAGTGCTAATGCCAGAATACACAGCTTATAGGTATGGTAAAGATCTACACTTGTCTAATCCAATATCCTTTTTTCCCTCTACATTCTGCTATGATAGTATTCTGCCCAAGTATAATGTATTCTCAGCCTTCATTTATGTTTAATAAAGCTCAAGAACGAATCATTTTGTAGTTCTCTGCTGTTCCACTATTTTAGTTCAGTAACACCGGATGTACGAGCAGGTCTCGTCTTATTAAATCTGAAGTCATAACACGTGTTGTTTTATTATTCTGGTCGTGCCGATTTCATCAGGTTATGGTGGTATAAAAGAGCGATTCCAGCGTGGACTCGGGAACTACTGCTATTGTACACAGGAGCTTGTCATTTACCTGGGGTAATAAAGTTCTTGTCACCTAGAAGGGCTGAACAAAGTCGATTCCAACCTCCCAGATTCCAGTTCACCAGCGTCTACAGACAATGTTCATCACAGTCGTGCACTTTATGTAGAGAGAGAATGCCATATCGTGTTTTCTTCATACCTCAAGGAAATTAATTTATGCATACAAACTAAGCATTTTCACTTGCCAAGACAATTATTATTCAGCCAGATGACATGCATTTATTTGAATGTCAAGTGTTCAGCGTAGTCATCTTAAATTTCATGACCAAATCGTCTCTCTCTCTCTCATATGAGACAGCTTCTCCATTGGCCTCACTAAACTACGCCAACCTTGTGCCAGTTCTCTATGCAGAGCTAGTTCTGACGAGCCAGGAATCGAACTCAGGGCCTCTGATTGAAAGAATACGTTTCATCAACAATCGTAGTTATTTCCCTTAGCCTAGTGATTTACTCTTAAAGAGCAAGGTAGGCAATTGCTTTCTTCAGCTTGTCCGAGAGCACCGAATGTACTATTTGTGATGATAAAATACTGGTGGTTAATACTTTTAAGCGAAAATGCAATAAATAACCTCCTTTTTCTCTTTTTCTATTGAAAGAATATGACTTTACCACAGATCGATTTTCGGATCGATTATTCGGGTTAGTGGGGAATAATTGAAAAATACGGGTAAACCAATTTCATGAAAATTTATTATATCAGAAAATGGTACATACAGTCTAAATAGTACTCTATTCTCTATAACAAATTACATAGGAACGTGGTGTATTTTAATATTTTGCCGTTTGGATTACAGAATAATAATAATAATAATAATAATAATAATAATAATAATAATAATAAATAAAGAAATGTCGTATGGCTTTTAGTGCCGGGATATCCCAGGACGGGTTCGGCTCGCCAGGTGCAGGTCTTTCTATTTGACTCCCGTAGGCGACCTGCGCGTCATGATGAGGATGCCGTGCCGTAGGAATCAACCAATTAAGGTTAAAATCCCCGATCCGGCCGGGAATCGAACCCGGGAACTCTTGAACCGAAGGCAGTACGCTGACCGTTCAACCAACGAGTCGGAAATAATAATAATAATAATAATAATAATAATAATAATAATAATAATAATAATAATAATATTGCTATGGTTTTACATCCCACTAAGAGTGGGGAGGCATAATAGTCGAGTGGCATAATCACTGACTTCTAACAAACTCAGCCGCGCTTCGAATGATGTTGGATTTTTATATTAATGGTCACATCTCAGTGGTTAGGATTCCACGTAGAACTAAAGATCATGATATCAACAGCCACGGTAAAGCTTGCTTGATGTTAATGACCCACAAAATACTTGTTTATGAAATCATGTACGTAAGTATAAAAGCATAGTAGATGAATGATTCATTTGTCAACGCTCGATTTCTGGACATGACTTTTTAGCACTACAGACGTATACTGATTTAGGCTTTGACAGCCAACTCGTAACGTTTAGAGAGGGTTTTCGTGTTGCTAGGCTGTGCCGAATTTTTAATGTTCGCTGATGCTTCACCAGCATTTACAGCTGAGTAGGTGACACATCAGACAGTCATTCGATGATAGCCGGTAGAAATTTTCTGACCACTTCGTCATCTCCAGTTTCGTTAGCAACCACACAAGCAGCATGCCAAGATGTTCAGAGCATTTGAAGGAGAAAAGGAAGTAAACTTTACTGTCGAAATAGTACTCTATAATAAATTTCATAGGAACGTGGTGTGTCCTTTTACGTATTTGAAAATTCCCCGTAAGTACAGTGTACTAACGATTATTCGGGCTAGTGATATTAATCGAAAAACATGGGTAAACCAATTTCATGAAAAATTTATTAGTATCAGAAAATGGTGCATACATTACAGTCCTCTATAGCGAGAACCCCGTTGTAACGACAGTATTTTATAGACTCGTAAATCCTTTATTAATCTGTGTAATATCATTCGGACACAACGAGAAACCTTTCACTGATTATTTCATCTGTTATTTCAAGCAAATTTTCCATAATCAATAATTATACACATTTGCGTTTGTATTGAATACGATCGATCGTCTTCCGTATCGATCCTTGCATGCATAAGCGAGCTCTCGCCTACATTTTTGAAGGTGCTGTAGATAACAATTAATAACGTGGCCGACAGCAGATGTCAAATCCATGGAAATAAACACTGAAGTAAACTGTCGCCTAATTTTAAAACTATGCACTGAAATTAAATGTGATTCTCAAGATACGGCGGTGTGCATCACTGATTTCAGAGGTTGTGTTATATACTCTCGCGTCTGGTTAAATTTCAGAAAGCCTGGGCTGGCTTAAAATTTTATGGTGAAAATGTTATCATTGCTCTACAGGGGACTTGAAAAATGTTTTCATAATACATGGACGGTAAAGTTAGGTTAGGTGACACTGTCTGAAGTAAGAAAATTGAGACGTTTGCCGCAGAAGCTTCTGGAGTAATGCCATTACAATTTTTAAGAACTGAACGTGCGCGTTCACAGAGTACATGAATTAGAAAATATCGTAACTAGCGAGTAAGTTGCTGTATGGAAAACATTCGCGAAAAGTTTTGAACAAACTGATAGCTGTTTCGCACACATTTTAATGCCTTTTGTTGTTTTATCCTTTTTCGATTGGTTATAACATCATATTCAGATATTAGGACAACCCACTATCATGAGTATTTTCTTCGCCTAATAAATTGTCATTGTAAACAACTTCTAAACACAGCACCAAAGACTTTATTTTGACAACAACTCAAATTACTGAATGACTATCCTAGTTCACCAACCTTGTTTTAAGTTTGCATGAATAACCCGAAGACCGGATAATCCACACACAAATAATCGGGAGTACACTGTATAAGACATTTTATTTGTGGTGATGCTGGTGGTAAATAATAATAATAATAATAATAATAATAATAATAATAATAATAATAATAATAATAATAATAATAATAATAATAATAATAATAATAATAATGTTACTTGCTTCACGTCCCACTAACTACTTTTACGGTCTTCGGAGACGCCGAGGTGCCGGAATTTAGTCCCGCAGGAGTTCTTTTACGTGCCAGTAAATTTACCGACACGAGGCTGTCGTATTTGAGCACCTTCAAATACCACCGGACTGAGCCAGGATCGAACCTGCCAAGTTGGGGTTAGAAGGCCAGCGCCTTAACCGTCTGAGCCACTCAGCCCGGCTGTGGTGGTGGTGGTGGTGGTAAATACTGTTAAGCGGAAATGCGAGATAAAGATCTCACCTTAATATTCTTTTTCTATTAAATATCACCTTACCACAGATCGGTTTTCAGACCGCGCTAAGTGTCTCAGAGAGTAGAGCGCTGTCAATCTGAGTCCTAGATGGTAGGTTCAGTTCTAACTCAAACACGCCAACGTAGATTTAGTGACTTGTACAAGAGCTCCTGCGGGAAAAATATACTGTACCTAGTTGTCTCAAAAAACCGTTAAGGTACTTAGTATGACGTAAAACTAGTAGCATTATTATTATTATTATTATTATTATTATTATTATTATTATTATTATTATTATTATTATTATTATTATTATTATTATTATTATTATTATTATTACGAGTTTTGCGTGACGCTGAGATAGGAAACTACAAGGACTTGGAAAGCAGCTGCTACTGTTTTGTGAACATGGGGAAAGCATAGCAAAATATTTTTATCTGCAGCAGGGGTAGTGTATTTTGAACTCCCCCCAATTCCAACAGTAGGATATAGAATAAGATGTCTGAATAAAGAAAGGGAAGACTCATTAATGATGTGATTGTCATATTTGTAAGGTCTGCCGAATATAATAAAGTACTTAGATTTTAGAAGAGAACAAGCGTTGAGGAACGTACGTGGGATAGGAAAGCTGGAAGTGCCAAGTCCAGCACAAATAAGGGGAAGGAATTTCATTCTCATCTAGAAGCTCCATGGTCGCCGAAAATTCTCGCTCTCAAGTTGACACTCCTTAACAGGAATAATAACAATAATCATATGGCTTGAACTACAGCGTTCCAGGTCTTCTGAAGTGATACCATTCTAGGCGACCTACCTGCAAATTTCGGCATTCCAATCGTGCTGCTCTCTATCAACAAAGCGGATTTCTACTGGAACGCATGCTATGGCAGAGTAATTCTTTTTTTCGAGAGACACCTAAGTTCATTGAAATGCCAACAACAATGACATGTACTGCCGATATTTTCGACCTACATCAAAAGTAGACAATTCATCCAAGGGTCGAAGCCGCAAACTTGAGATCATGAACCGTACACAGTAGCACTTACCCACAAAAGCAGATTCTTATTGTACACTGCTAGAAAATGAAATTTGATCACGTATTTAGATGTTCCTAAGTACACTGTATGAATGCATAGTGGTATGGAGATTGAACTACAATAACACGTCATGTTTACATGACAGAGGCGTTCACTGTCATTCGAATGTTTGGCAGGTGTCAAAGTTAGTTGAAAGATATGAGTGTCTCAATACAAAGAGTGTGGAGTGGAGTTTTTAAAAGCCACGGCTGATTGTGCGGATCTAAGTACGCAAAGAGGAAAGTATTTGCCATCGAATGAAGCCACTCGTGTTACTCGCAGAGGCACTTTTTCATAATGCTCGGAGTTACTCAGAATACAATTTCGTATGCATAGAAAATTTTCCAAAAGGCTGAAAAGTTACATGTTGCCTGTGCCAGGACACCAAAGGAAAACAACCTCAGGGAGGATCGTTAGTGCGTCTACGAGATCTCCGAAACCACCAACTTGCAACATGAGCACTACATGTTTACCTATAACACATTTCTGAAGTACAAGTTAGTGACTATAAGTCAGAAATAGGCATCGAGAAATCAATTTAAGATTCCGACGACCCATTCATGCACCTGCTCTGGACATATGACATCGTGGCAAGAAACTGAAGTTTATTACGGGCTATCTGCACTGGCAGCTAAGACTGTGGCGTTCTGTCCTATTCTCGGATAAATCCAATTTCGAGTTTTATCGTTCTCACAGTCGTCTGAAAGTCTACAAAGGAATTGGGAACGATTTCATCCGACAACTGCACAATCTACCGTTGCTTGTAGAAGCGGATCTGTTATGGTTCGGGCAGGTACGAAATGAGTAGCCTTATCGACACGAATACCGATCTCCTGGCTATGAATCGTTTACTTGGCGATACATTGACGAGATCTTAGTGACACATGAACACGCAGTATTCATGTATAGATGATGCCAAAATCTTCGATGATTCCTGTACGAGAACCACGTGTGACGAATGGAGTGGGAAGCCGAAAGTTCCGACTTGAATCTGATCAAACATATCTGGCGCGAACTGGAGCAACGTATCCGAACGAATAATCCACTACTCCAGACACTGTAAATCCTTGAGAACAACATTTTGGAATAACGGGTACGTTTGCCTCAATTGAACGTGCGGCGCCTTGTCAGAAGCACGAGAAAGAATTTCAAAGGTGTTACCCACGTAAGGGTGGCAATGCTTCTTATTAGACGCTTGGTTAACGCGTAGGCACTTTGATGTATAATAATGTTAATAATGTTATTTTCATTACGTCCCATTAACTACTTCTACGGTTTTCGGAGACGCCAGGGTGCCGGAATTTAGTCCCGCAGGAGCTTCACGTGCCAGTAAATCTACCGACACGAGGCAGTCGTACTTGAGCACCTTCAAATACCACCGGACTGCCAAGTTCGGGTCAGAAGGCCAGCGATTCAACCGTCTGAGCCACTCAGTCCGGCATTTTGATGTATGAGGAGGGACCACTTCATTTACGACTCGTTGTGCAATGACGTTGTGTATCTACTGTCTCAAAACGGCTTCTCGTTTCAATTCCCAATTGTTGCCAAAACGAATGTTTGTTTTCGTTGCATGTCTGTTCGTTTTCAATATGTGTGCGTATCATGAATGTATGAATATATAAAAAGATGGCCAATTTTATTTTTTGAGGGTAGATTTCAGTGTAAATTTCATGGGACACTGAAATATATCCGCCATAAGTAATTTCACTACTGAGAAGCTTGAGCGATGAAAAATCTTCAAAGTGTATCAGTGTGATTTATGATATCGACCTCTTAATATTGTTAGCGAATTGTATGTTCATAGTTGTGAACATGACAAAAATTCCGTTCACGGAGTCCAGTTGTTAAGTGTGCCTGAAGTTGGTAATCTAGTCCACCTTGACGTCTCGTGCAGCAAGTGGAGGCCCACGCCCTTCCTCCTGCATGCTACATCTGCCCCACTTCTCACAGCTCGCCTTCTTCAACCTTTAATCCCTTCTTAACTCATCAGTACAAACATATCTCTAAGACCCTCCCTCCGCTGCAAATATGGGAAGACTAAATGTTTGTGATCTATCTAAATTTCACCGAGCAGAGTGGCTCAACCCAACTTAGTGTGTTTGATGGTTTGTGTCCTGCAGGGAATGTCTCGGTATCTGTAAAAACCACAAACGTAGTTAGAGTGACGCAGAACATGAAGTTGAAGTGGGCCTAATAACACTGTTATTTGCATTACGTCCCACTATCTACTTTTACGGTTTTCAGAGACGCCGAGGTGCCGGAATATTATCCCGCTTGAGTTCTTTTACGTTCCAGTAAATCTACCTACACGAGACTGACGTTTATGAGCACCTTCAAATAACACTGCATGAGCCAGGATCGAACCTGCGAAGTTTGGAGTCAGAAGGCTAGCGCCTCAACCGTCTGAACCACTCAGCCCAGCATTATTATTATTATTATTATTATTATTATTATTATTATTATTATTATTTGCTAGGGGCTTTACGTCGCACCGACACAGATAGATCTTATGGCGACGATGGGATAGGAAAGGCCTAGGAGTTGGAAGGAAGCGGCCGTGGCCTTAATTAAGGTACAGCCCCAGCATTTGCCTGGTGTGAAAATGGGAAACCACGGAAAACCATTTTCAGGGCTGCCGATAGTGGGATTCGAACCTACTATCTCCCGGATGCAAGCTCACAGCCGCGCGCCTCTACGCGCACGACCAACTCGCCCGGTATATTATTATTATTATTATTATTATTATTATTATTATTATTATTATTATTATTATTATTATTATTATTATTATTATTATTATTATTATTATTATTATTTGCATATAATTTCGACCACTTAGGCCCACAGTTAACACTTTTCAACACTCCTAGATTATCAGTCTTTCTTTTACTTGGTGGAGAATGCCGTTCTTTGTTCTTCAGACGACTTTGAACTAGTTCTTCTCACTCTTTCTTGAGAATCTTTTATCCTGTATACCCAGGTCCTGAACTTACTCACTCGTTGAACCAGTGCCTCACACACACCTACCAGACGTTATTGTTACACATGGAGTGGTACATTTGTAAGTTGTGATAATAATAATAATAATAATAATAATAATAATAATAATAATAAATTATATATGTGTGTATATAATATATATTTAGTGTCCAAAAACGTTTCTCGTTTCAATTCTTAATTGTTGCAAAAACGAAGGTTTGTTTTCGTTGCGTGTCTGTTCGTTTTCAATATGTGTGCGCATCATATATGTATGAATATATAAAAATATGAAAATTTCATTTTTTGAGATTACGTGTATATTATTATTATTATTATTATTATTATTATTATTATTATTATTATTGAAAAATCACAGTAATCGAAGCAGCTTTTGGGTTGTTAGGTGGTGTGCGTGTGCAATGTTTGGCCTAGAACGTGCCATTTGTGCTCATCCGTTCGCCTGGCACACCTTTAATTAGCACTGTACCTCTATAAGGAGTACAAATTTGTTTGATAAAGGAAAATCATTTCTCGTTTAGAACGTTAGGAGTAAATCCGTATTTGCTAACGCGGTGAGGCTATGTAATCAGTTTGGCACTGCTAGTCCAACTGATGAGCACAAATGGCACGTTCTGGGTGAAACCCTGCACATGACACGACCTACAACCCAAAATCTGGTTTTGTTGCTGTGTGATTTTTCGATCTGCGAACGTGAAGGCCTGTAGTAGTAGTAGTAGTAGTAGTAGTAGTAGTAGTAGTAGTAGTAGTAGTAGTAGTAGTAGTAGTAGTGGAAGTATATAATCATCATGTAGCTGCCAGCTTGCATTCGGGAGACAGTGAGTTCAAACCCCACTGTCAGTATCCCTGAAGATGGTTTTCCGTAGTTTCCCATTTTCAGAGAAGGAAAATGCCGGGGTTGTGCCGTAATTATGGTCACGATCGCTCCCTTCCCACTCCAAGCCCTTTCCGAACTCCTGGTCGCCTTGAGACCTATCTGTGTCCGTGTGACGCAAAGCAAATTGTAGCTAAGGGTGTATTCTACTCGAAGGCAGGTTCGAACCTCTGCAGAGGTGTGCCTGAGCCGGAGTTTACGTCCGGTAGGGTGGCCATCTCCTTTCCGCTCCTCCATTCCCTTATCCCCCACCAACAGCGCGTGGCAACCCATCCAAATCTTGACCACGCCCAATGTTGCTTAACTTCGGAGATCTCACGGGATCCGGTATTTCAACACGGTTACGGCCGTTGATAAGCAAAGTGTAAGAAAGGATGATTATTTTTATTATCATGATCAAATTTAATTCCTATTAAATGGACTAGATTCCCTAGATCAAGGAAATGGACTTGGCGAAGACTTAGTCGGCCACTTGAGCAGTGCAGTTGGCTAGGTGTTCACCACCTGTGCTCGAGACGTGCCATTAAGATAACCAAGTGGAATGCTCTGTGATTGCTTGCTTGTGAGAAAAAGGGGTGGAAAGGAACGAACTACAATGCGTAACGAATATTAGGACCAGTAATATCTTAAAATCGTTTGAAATGAGAAGAGATGGTTCTTGAATGCTTGTGTCCATCACATTGTGAAATTAACAATAAATGATTCTGACTTCAGTACTGTTCTTGATGGTAAGTACATTAACTCACTTGAGCGCTTTCAACCGAGTTATAACCGCCGTCTTCAGTGACTCAGGCGAGAGGAATTATTTTAGTCTTCTATTCAACAGGCAAATGTAGGGATGGTAACATTTTAAAGGTCATGGCAGTTTCCTTCCCATTCCTACATCCACAGACAACACACAGTGTTACGTGTATCTCACCACCATGGGGTTGTGCTTTTGTCTGTTTAATTTGCTTTAGGCCCCACGAGCGCAGGTCTTATGGCGACGATGGGATAGGAAAGGCGTAGGAGTCGAAGGAAGCGGCCGTAGCCTTAATTAAAGTACATCTCCAGCATTTGTCTGGTGTGAAAATGAAATACAACTAGAAAACATCTTCAGGGCTGCCGACAGTGGGGTTCGAACTCACTATTTCCCGAATGCAAGCTGATAGCACGTCACCGAAACCGCTCGGCCACTTGCTCGGTCCCATGGAGTGTACGAGGAGAAGTAGCTACAGAACAAGTGAGCCGAACATTTATGTTCCAGGACACTCCCAATACTAAAAGTTCGGATATTCCCGGCACTAAAAGCCATGTGCAAATTAATAATTTGCACATAGTAAGAATAATGTCTATGATTCCTTCTTTTCACACCAGACAAATGCTGGGGCTGTACCTTAATTAAGACCACGGCCGCTTCCTTCCCACTCCTAGGTCTTTCCCGTCCCATCATCGCCATAAGACCTATCTGTGTCGGTGCGACGTAAAGCAACTAGAAAAAAAAAAGATTCCTTCAAATGTGTTAAAAATAATTAAGCATGTTTCAAGAGCGAATTATTACAAAAATATTTTATTTAATTCCAAGCACACATTGCTATATTTTGAACATGCCTCCAGTGAGGCCGGTGGCTAGTCTTCTGTTCGCTAGACTGGTCATCATTCACTCGAAAGTAGCACGTATCACGTAACTCAGTTTGTCTTAATTGAGCCTTTATATTTTCATTACCGCATTATACTATCCTCTTACAACAGACCGCGGCGGGAGACTCGCGCACTCTACACTTGTCCTGGCAATAAAACCAGATCGAGCTCGATACCTGCAATCGTTTAAGTACGGCCAGTGTCCAGTATTAGGGAGAGAGTGGGTTCGAACCCCACTCTCAGCAGCCCTGAATATGGTTTTCCGTGGTTTCCGATTTTCACACCGGGCAAATGCCTTAATTAAGGCCACGGCCACTCCCAACTCCTAGCCCTTTCCTGAACCATAGTCGTCATAAGACCTATCTGTGTCGGTGCGACGTCAAGCAACTTGTAAAAAAATATAAAAAAACAGATCCTGACAAAAGTCACCGTAGCTAAATCGGTAGAGCAGCGGATGTGTTGCGGGTTCGGTTCCCATCGTTCCCAGGTTGGCCAATTTTGTTCTTTACTTAACGTATCTTGGCGATGTACTACAGAATATACTCAACAAAGTGTGTTTGCTATTTCTCACAGAAAGAAGGAACATGCTGCGCTGCTACTCATTATTTCCAGACTCTTGGAGGTTACTGTATCCTAACAAACAAATCGATCTGTTTCCCTTATTAACAGGTATTCGCTGCAGGACACTTACGAAATAACTGAACATGGTCATTCTTTGGTAACAGTGTATTTATCAAATTTCTTATTTCTTTCTTTCTTTCTTTCTTTCTTAATCTGTTTACCCTCCGCGATCGGTTTTTCCCTCGGACTCATCGAGGGATCCCACCTCTACCGCCTCAAGGGCAGTGTCCTGGAGCGTGAGACTTTGGGTCGAGGGATACAACTGGAAGGTGGACAAGAACTTCGCCCAGGCGGCCTCAGCTGCTATGCTGAACAGGGACAGACAAGGAAAAGGAAAGGAAGCGGCCGTGGCCTTGAGTTAGGTACCATCGCGGCATTTTCCTGGAGGAGCAACCACGGGAAAACACTTCGAACCCACCCCTACTCATTTGACCTCCTGATGCTGAGTGAACCCCGTTCCAGTCCTCGTGCTACTTTTCAATTTCGTGCAGAGCCGGGAATCGAACTCGGGCCTCCGGGGTTGGCAGCTAATCACGTTAACCACTACACCACAGAGGCGGACTATTTTAAGTTAACAATTTTAGTCTTCGCTGCCGACTGTATGCTCAAAAGAAGATGAATTAATTCAGTCACACATAACATTTAACCAGTTGCTTCCAAATTCTTCCCATTTCAGGTCAGCAAAAAGGCTATCTTTTAATTTCAGTTCATATTGTAATTTAAATAAAATATATCAATTAGAATATAAACACACCAATGTGCATATTTCATCGTTATAAAATATTAATGCCATTTCTTATTAACAGTGCTGATGTAGATATTTTATTATTTTTATTAATTATATACAGTCGTTTCAGCACACACTTTTTAAAACATGACCTGTTTTCGGACACTAAGGCCCACCATCAGTATTAATATTTAAATTTAATTCCACATGAGTGTGTCGTCAAAATTGGTTAAATGAGTTTAAAATGTAGCCCTGTTGACATCAACTGTAAAATAAGGAAAAGAACAAAACAAGTGTAAAAATATGAAAATAATACATATAAACTTACGATGTTGTTGTAAAAGGTATGGACATACCATAGGAAGGGCTGGCTTTTCCTCGCGCTCAGGCTGTTGGTCGAGTACTGACAAACGTTCAGCTCTCAGTTACACTGATGATGGACCTTAGTGTCCGAAAACCGGTTATGTTTTAAAAAAAATGTGTGCTGATACGACTGTATATAATTTATAATAATAATAAAATATTTCATCGTAACAATAGATTTCACCTTTTTTTCCGATGTATCACACACATGAAGTAATATCCTGTGCTGAATTAACATTGTTTTACTGCTACAGATGCTGAGTAACGCAGAGCAAGATTCGTCACATCATTGGTGTCCATAGCACAGAAAACGGGAAATGGAAAGCACACCTGTTATAACTCTGTAAACATAACAGTTTAACAGCCACATTGCGTAATACTGATCCTTTTCACCACATTCTCCGAAAGAAATGCTGGGCACTTAAGTTCATTTTACAATGTCCGCCTATTCGATCTATTCATACCAAGAGCTGCTGACACGTGGTTAAAGCCTTGCAATACGTGATTATTTCAGACAAAATTTCCTCTCTGCAAATCACGGGGTCTTTAACCTTGGATAACAAAAATCACCACCACCACCACCACCACCACCACCACCACCACCACCAAAACCTGCCACGGCCAACATTTACTAGGAAAGTCATTCCCGTAACCACAGGCCCCTCCTTAAGAACTGAAAGACCGAGCTCGATAGCTGCAGTCGCTTAAGTGCGGCCAGTATCCAGTATTCGGGAGATAGTAGGTTCGAACGCCACTGTCGGAAGCCCTGAAGATGGTTTTCCGTGGTTTCCCAAATGCTGGCAAATGCTGGGGCTGTACCTTAATTAAGGCCACGGCCGCTTCCTTCCTACTCCTAGCCCTTTCCTGTCTAATCGTCGCCGTAAGACCTGTCTGTGTCGGTGCGACGTAAAGCAGATAGAAAAAAAAAACTGAAAGAGATAACCCGGCCTAAGTAGCTCAGGCGATAAATCGCTGGCTTTCTTATCCCAAGTTGGCATTTAAAAACGCTCAAATACGCCAGCCTTGTGTCGGTAGATTTACCGGTTCGAAGCAGCGCTTCAGTGTTCCATGCGAACAGTACGTGAAACTTGTCAGTATGAGAGTAACTGGAGGAAGTGACGAATATGGAAGTCCCTCGAGCAGGGAACTCAGCGAAGTACAGACAAGTCCAGACCCCTTGGTAGTGGGGTACTCTTCGCATTCTTTTTCTCCTTCACTAAGTGACTAAACCTCCCTTGTTCCCTCGCCTCCTTAGCCGCACGCAAGCGAGCTGTATCTTCCATAAAAGCGTTTCCTTTATTTATTTATATTTTTGCTCTTGGTTTTACGTCGCACCGTCACGGATAGGACTTACGGCGACAATGGGATAGGAAAGGCCGAGGAGTTGGAAGGAATCGGCCGTGGCCTTAATTAAGGTGTATCCCCAGCATTTGTCTGGTGTGAAAATGGGAAACCACGGAATACTATCTTCAGAGCTGCCGACAGTGGGATTCGAACCCACTATCTCCCGGATGCAAGCTCATAGCCGCGCACCCCTAACCGCACGGCCAACTCGCCCGCTCCTTTATTTTTACAAGTTATTTTACATCGCACCGACACAGATAAGCCTTATGGCGATGATGGGACGGTAAAGGACTAGGAGTTTGAAGGAATCGGCTGTGGCTTTAATTAAGGTATAACCCCAGCATTTTCCTGGTATGAAAATGGGAAACCACGGAAAACCATCTTCAGGGCTGGCGACAGTGGGATTCGAACTCACTATCTCCCGAATACAGAATACTGTGAGCACTTAGGCGACTGCATCTACCGATCTCGGTACAAGCGTTTTCCATTAACATTTCCTAAAGCGATACTACTGATCGAAAATACTCATTGTAGCATAAATTTTTGACCGTTATTAAATTATATTGCTAGTTTTGTAGTTTTATTTTAAGACGACCTTGAGCATTTTTACAATATTGGTCTACGTATTGTGTGTACACTGCCTGACAGAAAAAGTTAAGCACCTAGAAGGAATGGTCCAATATTATCCCATTTGATGCGTGAGTAAATTATTAGAATTACAAGGATGTGTAATGTGTAGAACGCCCACCAGAGTGCATTCATGATGGCACCGCCCTGTTGTTGATAAGTTGTTAGCAGTCAACGGCTGTGAGTCAGACAGTTCAGCAAGTAGTGCAGAGAGGACTACGGAGTACGCACGATGCCTCGCAGACGCGTTAGACAGCCTATCCAACAATTGACAGCATTTGACAGAGGCCGCATTGTGGGACTGCATGAGGCTGGTTGGTCGTATCGTACAACTGCTAGGCATGTGGGTAACTCAGATGTCACAGTGGCCCGATGTTGGACTCAGTGGCTACTTGAGGGCACCCAAACACGTCGTGCAGGTTCGGGTCGACCAAGAAACACCACCCCGAGGAAGGGTTGTCGTATGGTGCGCCAAGCATTGCGGGATCCCATAACTACCACTCCATGCGTCGGTTGCCATTGGCACCAGAACAACAACGCCTGCGTTTGGAGTGGCGTCTTGCATGGACAGAGGACGACTGGCGTCGCATCATGTTCAGTGATGAGTCCCGCTTCTCCATAGCCTCCGATGACCATCGTGTGCAGGTTTGGTGACGTGGAGGACAGCAGCCCATATTGTGAACAGACACACAGGCGTAATCCCTGGCATCATGGTGTGGGGAGCCATAGAATATGCGTTCAGTTCACCTCTAATAGTGCTTCGGCAAATTTTGACTGCACAGCGATACGTCACAAATAATCTACGTCCACACGTCCTACCTCTTATGGCATAGCACCCTGGTACAGTGTTCCAACAAGATAATGCACATCCACACACACACAGCACGTGTGTCTGTGAACTACTTAGAGCATGTTGAGGTCCTCCCGTGGCCAGCAAGTTCCCCGGACCCCTCCATCATTGAGCAAGTGTGGGATGTCATTGGAAGGGGACTCGGCCCAGTACCAACCTGCGGGATCTGGAGGGACAGCTGCAACAACTGTGGATGAACTTGCCTCAGGAGAGGATCCAAAGGCTGTGTGACACCATTCCGAACCTCAAAAGGGCATGTATTGCGGCCAGGAGGAGTGACGGAGGTGCGACACCCTACTGAGTTGGCGCCATCATTTCACGTATAACCGCCAACAGGCTTGTCTCTTTCATCCCATATTGTAATCAGTTCAATAAAGGCATATGGTCTTTCAGCATATGTAGTTTCATTCACGTTCAACCACTCCTTCTGGGTGCTTGACATTTTTTGTCAGGCAGAGTACTTTTTCCTACTCCATGCTGGACGTGCTTGGCTCGCATGCTTTAATGCTCCTTTAATATGTACAAGCGGCATTTTCTGGAAAATGGTTAAAATACGAAAAAATGCGTAGGAATATCTTACAGGAAAATTAATTCTTATATCCTGCAGGTACGCTTCTCTTGTTTATAATATTACGATTCTATTATTTTGTTTTTTATCGGACAAATCATTTGACAAAACACAGAAAGTTATATTTTCCTCATAGACTGCGTCAGATTTAGGAAGATATGGCATATCAATTTTTAAGTAAAAAATTGAATTACCGTTGGTGGACTTCATTGTTATTTGAGCTAACTGTCCAGGCAGCGGATTCAATTGTCAATCCCAGACGTAAATTATTTCCCGCTTGCTGTACTTTCTTTGAAACTACCTGCTCTCCTGATAAGCAACTATGAATAATTTATAACAATATTCAAAGTTTTACCGAAATGTGTTGAGTAAATTCTGAGACCGTCCTGGCACACAGACAAACTCACAGAAGTGTTCTCTTTATAATATTAATATTTTATGGGAAACTCGTGGTGATATATTTACTGGGATTCAGACTTGCCATGAGGCTATGAATGTTAAGAAACGAAGCGTGCTAGCCTCACCTGTCCAGCACGCTACATCTTCTTATCGATCACCTGCCCACATTCACGTTATCAGCGACACGGCCTCTGTGGGCAGGCTTATCCAGGTTGAACGTCCAACATCTGACAGAACAACACACCCGCTCGTAATCTACTAAATGTCCAGGCTCGAGGAGACTTGCACATTGTGTAGCTGGTCTCCAAGGAACGGACTCTTGTTGTTGAAGGTCTAAAGTGTACCTATTATTAATAAATCCATTAAACAAATAACATTTTATTAATTACAACCTTGTTATTTCAGTATGCATGGCTTAATTTAAGCCTGAATTATCCAGAAAAATAACGGCATTAAACTGGAATTTGAATTAAACAACATCATACACCGTACAAAAGTAGGTATCGTTACGAAGCGCACACTATTGCAAGCACTATTCTGTAAACAAACTAATGTAGTGTACATTGTCTTACTAGTTTAGGGTCGGTAGCAAAGACTAGTTGGTATCACTTTAAACATTAATTAATAATGGATTAATAATTAATAATGGATGCTTTAACAAGTATTCTCATCCAGCTCATGCTCCACCTTCCAAGCCTTCAGTAGCCAGTGGAATGTTGAACTATACGAGCTAGTAGCTGTCAGTCAACTCCATGTGGAGTTCTGGGTTTAGGAATAATATTTACATCTTCCTCGTTATCAAAACTCTTAAGTTCGCGAACTAGATGACTATTTAAAGAACATATCCTCAGGTGGTGACGAGCATGAACCTCCGCATCCAGTACCAGCAAGATTCTACAGACTTTTGTCTTCCACTCAGGCAGCGTTCGATAACCATTTAATATTCATTTGAAAATATGACAGTTCTAATATGGTACTTTTACTTCAAATTAAAGAGTATAGTTTTCCGAATTAAACACGACTTGTTAACATTGTGTTATGTAGGAATGTCCAGGCATCGCAAGAAATATTGCAGTTACTCACGAATACGAATCAAAAGCGTTTTAATTAACCAAATTGTATTATTGTTACTAACAAATATAGCAGATTATAAGGTTTTAAATATGTCGAAACACTAATCATAACACATATAATACTGTCACCTACCAGTAAAAAAGAATACTAACAAACTAATAACATTCTTATTACAGGTATGTTACAGTGTTATATGTGCTATATTTAAAACCATCTTCAGAGTTGCCGACTTTGTGGTTCGAGCCCACTATCTCCCGAGTTTCTTCAAATTGTGACGTACCCACTCGGCCCACAGATGTTTGACAAAATTATAACGTGGCGGGTCACTTTAATATTAAAATAAATAAATGATATGTCATTGTTTCTCCATAAACAATATCCCATGGCCGCCAGTCTTCAGGCTTATGGCTTGAAAACGAAAGTTGATAAATAATAATAATAATAATAATAATAATAATAATAATAATAATAATACGTAATGAGACTCAAAAAACTCCCAGGGGTGAGGTGAACGGAACACAAATCAGTAAGTACTCTAACTTGGAATTTAAGGATCATTAATAATAATTTCAGGACATACATATTAAAACAGCTACCGGTATTTATTAGGATGAAAAACGTGACGTAACGGCGTATTAACGAAATCTGAACTTACGGAAGCAAAAGAAAAATTGAATGAAATTAACTCTAAGAAAATGAACTGTTGCGCGAAGACTTGCAGTAACTTATGCCATAAGCTCACCATATGTAGACTCTGTTGTCTTGAAGCTGATGTTGGTTGAACTTCTCGTTCAGGCTGCCTCATCTGTTGTTGGATTCCAGTCCTACTTATGCTTTTCCTGCCTTTAACACTTCCTACTTTTATCCTTACATAAAGTCGTAATGAGTGCTAACTTTAAATGCAAAACCACCATGGGTTATGTTCATGGAGAGAATACACTTGTATTCTTCCGTATTACGGAACAGTAGCGTAGCTAAACTCATAATAAAAGCTCTCCTTCCCTATACTAGTCAAAACCGGTCTCACGTTGACTACCTCTCGTCATTGAGATAACAAGTCCCAATGAGAGTTACTTTTGAGTAGCATATACTCAGATGCGAAGTGAACTAAGTTAAAATCTTCTCCGATGTGCAGACGTAGAATCGTAGTAAGAGTGTCTTCCAAGAGTGAGAATCAGAATGTCCGAATACAAGTGACAATCTGCTCACGAGTAAGAATAAGAATGAATGTCCGAATACAAGTGACAATCTGCTGACGAGTAAGAATAAGAATGAATGTCCGAAAACAAGTGACAATCTGCTGACGAGTAAAAATAAGAGTGAATGTCCGAATACAAGTGACAATCTGCTCACGAGTAAGAATAAGAGTGAATGTCCTCTCCAGCTCTTGTCAGCGGGTATATATCGGTTCAAAAGTCTCCTTCCATCGACCATATCACATGGTCCAGTAAGATTCGAGGTCTCATCCCTTCTCCTATGTATTGCTGTAAATCCATCACGTTGCTTCATTACGTTCATTCACATAGGCTGAACTTTCCCGCTAAAATAAAGCGTCAGTTCTCCAAGTTCGAAAAGTTGGCGTGTATAATGTATCAACTGTCTCTTCATGAAGTGGAGAGGGTAAGATCTCTCGTAACCTAGATGAGGTACTTTTCCTGGAAATGTGCTGAATTTAGCCTGCTGACTCTGGTCACCTCACAACGGCTATTGGAAACTTTACTGCAAGTTATAAATAAGAATGATGTTGAAATACTTTACCCAATAATTTGTTCGTTCAGAATACGTTATAGCCGCGATACAAAGAAATGAAATGATGATTGAAATGGATGATAAAACCCTATATATATATATATATATATATATATATTAATTTAAACATGACCTATCAGTTATTAAATATATACCTCTTCTCAATTAATTATTTAGTTCAATAATTGAAAACATGCAGTGATGTCCCAAACATCACAAAATGTTACAGATCCGAGCATAAATCGAACCCGCTTCCTTGGGAACGGAATATCAACGAGTAATCTACTTGTGGCGGTAACTATTTTAAGGGGAATTATATCTAGGCAAGCAGAGGTTATGTAAAACTCCTCGCTTACTCTCATAGTGGTGGTAGTAATTGTTTGAAGAGTAAATGCAACTCGGTAACCATTTCCTCTAAATATTTATCAGAGAAAATATGGTGTAATTCTGACCTTTTGGAAAAATATCTGTAAAAACAAGTGAGAGCCAAGTGGAGATCAAAGTTTCCCTAGGTCTCGCTAGTCAATTACCGTCCAGTTCTAAGAAGAACAAGAGCTGATCAAGAGGGGTTGGATATAAAACATGAAAGTCAGTAGCCTGACACAAGTAAGTGAAAGCAATGATCAACTCACGCTTCCAAATTGACGACTCCTGGTGGTTAACCTTTTCAGTTGCCTTGTACGACAGGCAGGGGATATCCCCCCAAATGCACAAGGGGCGAGCTAGTCGGCTGGGACCGTGAAATTATCTTTGTTCAATAGTTCAGCAAATGCTTATCGTTAAGAAAGGAACTTCGTGTCATCACGTATCACATGTTGAAAATGTTGGTAGTCTAAGAATAACTCTATATACGAACTAAGCAATAACTCCTTTGGTAATTCTGAAGAGAACAACGTTCAGATTCTCTACTATTCATCCTCGAAGCGCACCTTTTAAATTAAATTCTTGCCTTGTTAAACGAAGTCGCTGTCGTGCCCCTTCCTCCAGCTGTCCTCTCACCAGTGAAAAGAATTATAGCTTTCCAAGCATTACAACCTTGAATTAATACCGGATGTATTTTCATGTCCAGATTTATTCAAGAAATTCAAATGAGAGGTGGAATGAACGTACTTCACATCCTTCTACTGGAAATATACGCGCTCATGTAACTGTAGTCCGGCGCTGGCTATTAGTCAATAATAATAATAATAATAATAATAATAATAATAATAATGACTTTACGTCCCACTAACTACTTTTAGGTTTTTCGGAGACGCCGAGGTGCGTAAATTGATTCACGTAAATTCCAGTAAATCTACCGACAGGAGGCTGACGTATTTGGGCACTTTCAAATACCACCGGACTGAGCCAGGAGCGGACCTGCGAAGTTGGGGTCAGAAAGCCAGCGCTACAACGGTCTGAGCAACTCGGCCCGGCTATTACTTCAGAATTATCCGTACTCTCTTCATTAGGACAACACGAGGTAATTTTGAAGTGAAGTGGCGTTGCCAATTTAAGAAACAGATAAAATTATACGGTGTATATATAGGTTTAAAAATATCACATCAGTTGTCTAGAACACTGATCTTCCTATTATTTTCCAATCACTTGCAGTCGGGATGCCCTTCCCGACGCCAAATATATGTGATAAATTAATTGCTTTTGTAATAGTTGTTAATATGACGTGTTGTGTTTATATAAAGGGAGGTATACTGATGCAAACACGAACGCCCAGTTCTCGAGCTGAAGGAATCAATCAGACGCGACTAATATCCTTGGCTTCACAGGGAATTGACCCTCTGAACCGAAAGCCGCTGGACTTTTCTTTTTTTTTTGCTAGGGGCTTTACGCCGCGCCGACACAGATAGGTCTTATGGCGACGATGGGATAGGAAAGGGCTAGGAGTTGGAAGGAAGCGGCCGTGGCCTTAATTAAGGTACAGCCCCAGCATTTGCCTGGTGTGAAAATTGGAAACCACGGAAAACCATTTTCAGGGCTGCCGATAGTGGGATTCGAACCTACTATCTCCCGGATGCAAGCTCACAGCCGCGCGCCTCTACGCGCACGGCCAACTCGCCCGGTAAAGCCGCTGGACTGACCAGTGGGCCAACGAGTCGGACTTTTTAGAAAACCGATATGAAACTGAAGTTAAAGACAAAATTTTGTGAAAGTTAAAATAAATAACACAAAAATTATAACTATCTGGACAAGATGCATACATATTAGCTAATGTGCAGAGTTCCTCCGTTTAATCAATTATTCTCCCGTGAGGAAATACTACAAGCAGCATAACCGGGATTAGACAATACAACTCCGAACGATCCAATTTCCTAGTCATGTCATGGAGTAGCGGACTACGAAAAGGGATTTATTCAGACTGTATGAAATACATTGTCAAATAACCACATCACAGCTCCGTGTACGTAACTATGAGAATTATTGTATTCACTGCCTCAGGAAGAAAAGCAAAGGAATTGTCCTACACAAAGAATATCCCGTAGCCAACTCGTGGGTAAATAAACTTGAGGTCTTAACAAGAGGTGAGTGAAAAGAAGCAATCAAGATGTCAGGGAATGGAAGGGCCATAAGGGCTGTTCCGGGCAGATCTCAAGACCGTATGCACTACAGAGAAATAGTGAGAAAGAAACCCTTGGTCACAAAGTGAAACCCTGCCAGACATCAGCGAGTTCGATCGCTAATATTGCAGACGCGCTGTGGAAGAAAATAAAATCCAATGTATGAAGTGGTTCACAACATCTATGAAATTTTCAACGCTACAAATATAAATGTCATAGATTTCCGCGACAGCAGCATTGGAAGGATAATAGGAATTGAGACCCACGCAGAACAACCAATTCCCTACTACAAAGAAAGTACCAGTTATCACGGTAATTTGCTTCATGGCAGGATCTACAAGAACCATCAGCCATCATGTTATCCAGTTCTGCCTAAAGTTTTTCCTAGACAAGAACCTAATAAAGGACGTTGCAGTCAGCACCCGGAAGGGTTCCATAACTATAACTAGGAATCATTTGTATGGACTGGGACAAATGTTCGTGAATATTACAACACCATTTAGATATATATTTTTTAATAAGGAAGATTTCTTTGTAATAAGGCTCCTAATTAAATTTTAAAACTCTATTTACTTTACAAGTTGGCTTACGTCACACTGCCACAAATAGGTATTATGGCGACGATGGCATAGGAAAGGGCTAGGAGTGGGAAGGAAGGGGCCATATCCTTAATAAGAACAGCCCCAGCATTTGCCTGGTGCGAAAATGGGAAACAACGGGAAACAATTTAAGGGCTGTCGACAGTGGTATTCGAACCCACTGTCTCCTGAATACAAGCTCACAGCTGCGCGCCTCTAACCACCCAGCCAACTCGCTCGGTTTTCTAAACTGTATTTTATTTTTATGTAACAGTGTTCTTTTTAGTATACTCTGTCCGTCAAGCCAACCCAAAATACTTGGAATAGACCTGTTAATAAAAATTATAAAAATGAGTTTAGGAAACAATCATTGGCGTGCTAGCCGGCCAGTGTCTTGGGAAGGTGCAGTATGCAACTGATGAGCCGTGCCTCACTGGGGCGAAACACTGGTAAGTTTTGACGATTGAGTTTCCTGAATTTTATTGAACTAGAAATTTTCATCTAGAGTCAACTGGGTAAACCCTCGTTTTAGGCGAGGTCTCTAGCCCAAAGATCCATTTAAAAGCCTTTTTTCGTCTTTGTTTAGAATTTCCTTTTCGTCGCACTGACACAGATAGCATAGGGAAGGCCTAGAAGTGGGAAGGAAGCGGCCATGGCTTTAATTAAGGTACAGCCCCAGGATTTTCCTGGTGTGAAAATAGGAAACAACGGAAAACCATCTTCAGGGCTACCGACGGTGGGGTTCGAACCCACTATCTCCCGGATGCAGGTCACAGCTGCGCACCCCTAACCGCACGACCAACTCACCGGGGAAATGCCTTAAAAGAAGCCATCTCGACGTTTAAAACCACAGATATACCGAACAACTCATATTTACGGTGTGCAGGGTTCTGTAAGTGTCAAGATCCATCATAAACTGTAAACTGAGTTTTCGTACGAATACAATAGTTATTTCACTTTCGTTCTTCTAATGTCTTCTGGTATAGGCTAGAGCAATCTTGCTACTTTCATAGATCTGTCTCAGCTTTATCCTTGGCTTTGACAAAATGAAAGTGACTGAGGTATGAGTGATGCTAGTAATACCATTCCTTCCGCAGCCAGTCCCTGCTATGAATGGTGTGAAAATATTTTTCATAGTGTCGGTTGGTGCATGCATTTCAGTGGGCTTGGCAGACTTCTGGCTCGGTGAGGAAAGCAACGGGAAACTGCCACACTCTTCATTTCCCTAGGACGCCTCTTCAGTGATGCCTAAGCCATCTATGACAGCTGATGGTGGAGCTGTTGAGGATCCAACCAGCCTTTGGGCTGAGGACTAAACATACACACAACGTAAAATCAGAACTGAGAGTAAATAGAAAAATCGCGGAGATCACCACCTAACACATTATGTATTATGTTACTTTTCCCTCATCTTATCCGCATTCGAACTGTGCTAACGTCGTTTATCACAGCCTCTGGTCAGCGGATGGCATGTTTCTTATATCCAGCCTAACTGATAGCTTCTTCTTATACTTTTATTCTTCTCCTTCTTCCTGGCTTTATCGCAATTACCTTGGATTGTTACTTTGCGTAGTTACATGGCCGGATGCCCTATGTGGAGACCAACACAAACACCCAGCTCCCGAGCTAGAGGAATTAACAATAGACAGTTTAAACCTCCTGCTTTGGACCGCAGGTCGCTATGCAGACCACTCAGCCAAGGTGCCGGACGTATAATTGATAACCCTACAGTTAATACCAATTGCTGTTATCGTAATTTGTATGATTTGTTTCTTTAATGCACCCTCGGTTGCTATAAATTTTTGGTGACGTCGAATTATCGGAATTTAGCTTAAAAATGGGTCCTTTAAGGTGCTAGCAATTCTCCCAATATGCTCTCTCATTTATGCGTTCCCAAACATCAATGGACTGGACAGTGGTTCAATTCCACAAGGATAGAGAACGACCACCTAAGCAAAACACACTACACAGCCGGCCTAATCATAATAAAATGGCTTAGATTATCGATATTCTGGTAATTTCGATACAAAATTGACTGTCAGGTTCTAGACACAGACTCAAGACAATGTGAGAATAGCTAAAAAGGAATTGTAATATCTTAGGATCCACAGCCCTTGGAACATCTGTTAGGCTCCTTGTTGTGGTCAAGTGTTGCACTGTGTATCTCACAATACCGGCTACAGTTCAGCTCCTCTCGGGCGAAGTGGAACCCTAAACGAACATGGGAAGAAAATGAGAAATGTTTGCCAAGCACCGAACGCTGTCCCTGCAATATTGATCATTTGTCAGAGCACTGTATATAGTCCTTACGATAAGATAGGACAAAACTGCATGAGCCATTGACACCAGTGTGCAGAATTACTCTATTTGTTTTATGATAACGCGGGATTAACACCTGGCAAGGAAACCACAAGCATTACGCTCTCTGACTGCGACTCTTACCAGCTAGGACAGTCTCTATTGTCAGAAACACTACTTCCTGTCTTAAAATCCTGTACGTTGTCCCCAGTTAAGCCATAGGACACTGAGAAGGCGTCATTGCCGGAGTTTACTTGGGGAAGAATGGCCGTATCCTTTCCATTGCTTCTCTGCCCATCAGCTCATCGGTTACCAATCCAAGTGGTGACCACATCCAATGTTGTATAACTTTGAAGATCTCGCGGAATACGGTGTATCAACAGGAAAGCCTTTGGAGCAGATAGGCTTCATCTTACCTCTGTGTCTGGCCTCATCTATCCCAGAAATTAAATTTCGTAGGTGGAGTGAACCACAGGGTCATATGCCTCTACAAAAGTGAAAATCTACTCCTGATTTTTCGATTTCCTGATTTTGAATCGAACCCATTTCCTTCCTAGTAAACCTAGCGCACCTTTCCTGCTTCGGCTAGGCAACCTGTAAATCTGACATACGCCCATTAAAATGTTAAAATAGTCATACGTCTCTTGTTTCTGCCGTATAGCACATTGCTAGACGCCACTCTACCTGTGGAGCAGTGTTAGAGCACCAGCCTCCGAATCTGAAGATTACAAGTTTAAACCCGGCAGAGGTAGTTGGATATTCGAAGGCCGGAGAAAAGTCCATTCGACAATCCATGTTGAACGTTGTCGGTATGTAAAATATCTCTGGTGATACATTTGGTGTTCATCCAACAAAAATTAATTAAGAACTTATTTTTTTTAATTTGCTTTATATCGCGCCGACACAGATAGATCTTACGGCGATGAGGGAATGGGAAAGGACTAGGAGAGGGAAGGAAACGACTGAGGCCTTAATTAAGGTACAACCCCAACATTTGTCTGGTGTGAAAATGGGAAACTACTAAAAACCATGTTCAGGGCTGCCGATTGTGGGGTTCGAACCCACTATCTCCCGAATGCAAGCTCGGATTTGCACGCCCCTAACCGCACGGCCAACTCGCTCGATTTTCGTATTTCTGTGGTGATTGGTATTGTGGTGGTGTGTAAATGAAGATGTGCATTACGACAATTACAAACATCCAGCTCCGATGTGGGTGAATTAACAGGAAATGGCTTAAATCTGCGGAAATCTCTCCCAGGTCCATGTGAACCTCGGGTCAATACGCTGGTCAGCCAAGGAGCTGGACGTAATATGTTATTGTTAATGATGCCACGTAAATGTATGAACAGTGTTTGTTACAGTATGTTAACTCTCAGGAAATATTACTTTCATTATAAAAGCTAAAAGTGTACAAAAATAACAAAATATTATTATTATTATTATTATTATTATTATTATTATTATTATTATTATTATTATTATTTTCATTATGACCAGTAACAGAAAGATTTCACACTTTCAGGTACACAAAGTGTACAGTCTCTTGACCACTGTACCATTGGTTTACAGGTCAACAATCTTACTTTGAGATAAAGCTAGAAGTGTTCTGTCTCTACATTGCCCAAAATCTGCTCCCCGAACACGAATATTTATCTTGAAAATTATTAAGTCGGCATGTTAGAGTATCTAGCAGAGCGCTATTTAGCTAAAATTGTATTTTACCTAAACGGATGTTTAAGAAGAAAATTAAAATTAGAATCTAGTAACTAAAATGACCTAAAATGATAACAGCAGTGAAGTCAGAGGAAAACATAATACAGTATAGTGCGAAAATATCGAAGACTCAAAACCTGACTTAATATTGTTTGTAAACCCATGCACGAGATAACGTTAATAATAGAAACGTGTCTTCCTCAACATGAAGAGAGTTCTCGCAGGCCCTAGTAATTACCGTCTAGAATAAAGCAAACAATATCGTTAGACATAGTACAAGACCACCATTGTGACTGGTCAGTCTTCAATTTCATCTCACTCTCCCCTTTCAGTTCTTGCTGTCAAGAACATTTCCCGCTCTCCAGTTATGAAACTTCAGCTTCAGGTACAGGCTGCCCTTTTTTGTGTGGTCTTCACGAGTAATGAACATCCACTGTCGGACTGAAATTCTTTCGCCAATATTTTGGAAGACGAATCAGCTAATTCTTGTTAGTTAAATTAGAATGCCGTTTCTCTGATGGTTAATTGGAAACCATTAAGCAATGCCATTTACAGGGATTAGAATATGTTTATCGCTGCGAGCGGTGGCTACACCAACCATGAACAGAACCCTCAGGAAAAACTTGGATCGGTATAAAACTGTTGTTATCTATTGTTTATAATTCAACGTTTGGAATTTTGTTCGAGCATAACTTATCGGGTCTAAAATTTAATGAAAAGTTTGTCTTTATTATTTACAGGAAAAGCAACCCACCAGTCGTAGATGTTCAGTTGCTGAATTTCCACTTATATTAGCTGTCACTGGAGGTCCGACTCATTGGCTGAGTGGTCAACGTTGAGGCCTTCGGTTCAGAGGATCCCGGGTTCGATTTCCAGCCGGGTCGTCGATTTTAATCTCCTCTGATTAATTCTTCTGTCTCGGAAACTGGGTGTTTGTGCTTGTCCTAACACTTTCCTTATCATATTCAGACAACACACTACACTACCAACCACCAGAGAAACATAGAATAGTGATTACATCACTCCAATTAGAGTTGGCGTCAGGAAGGGCACCCGGGCGTAAACAGGGCCAAATCCACATGTGCACACAGTTCACACCCGCGACTTCACAAGTGTGGGAAAGGCGGTGGAAAAAGGAGAAGGAGCTGCCACTGGAGATAACATCTGTTTAATATGGTAATTAATGACGATGATGTGGTACTAACGTTCTACTGAGACGATGAGTATGGGTGACTTAATGAAAGAAATATCTTAACTATATACAGCGCATAACAATCTTGATTAGTGTCTTTATAATTTCTAAATAGTACACAACCAATTTACGAGACTTGGATAAGTTAGGTGTTGAGAACTTGATGTTAGCAATCAAAAGTCTCGGTATATCATTTTAAAGGAATAGGAGTGAAATCTATTGCGTAGTTGCCTATTTGCTTGCAACAGACTTTTTTGTACACGTTCACTCCCTCATATTCGCTCGGGAACAACCTTAGGTAGCTGGTGTGTATCAGTACTGTGCTAGTGTGTATAGTTACATAATGGGTAAAAGAACAGAGTTAAGTGACGAACTAAAAAATGTAATTGCATCTCTCAGATTGCAAGGGTATTGTCTGGGTGAAATTGGACGCAAAGTAGATAAACCGAATTCTACAACACACTGTGTGTTGATCAAAGAATTTGCCAAGAAAAGTAAAAGGAAAGTTACTGAATAGACGAGATGAACGTTATGATGAGAAACAAGTAAACTAGAATCCACAATTACGTGCGCCTATGATCCGCGTAATGCTGGAAGGAAGTACGAAGAAGAATGTCAAGTCAGACAATTCGTAGGGTATTGTGTAAATATGATTATTACCATAGACGACCACGGAAAAGGCTGGTTATACTAAGAAAACTCCACAAACCAGAATCAAATTTTGCAGATAGTATAAAAACAAAGATTGTACGTAATGGAACAAAGTTATTTGGTCAGATCAGACCAAAATATCTCTATACGGTTTGGATGGAACAGTTATGTATGGATTAAAGTAAATACACCAAATATAGCTGCAAATACGTTACCCATTGAGGTGGATCAATTATGATTTGGGGGTGCATATCGCCTTATGGAGTAGGAAATATCGAAATCATCAGTGGCATCATGGACAGATGGGGTTATTTAAACATTTTGAAGAACAATGTCAAACAGGGTGCAGTAAAAATGCGGTTAGGGTCTCGCTACACCTTTCAGCAAGACTATGACCCCATGCACACAGCTTATATTTGCAAGCAGTGGCTGATATGAAACGTAACAACACAACTGTGAACTCCTGCCCAATCCCCTGACTTGAACCCCATAGAACATTTGTGGGACGACCTAAGAAGAAGGGTTCATGCAAGTAAACCTCAATCACTTGAGCAGTTAAGAAGTATAGTCAACGAAGAATGGGGAAATCCGACTCAAGAAAGATGTGAAAAACTGATTCATTCCATGCAGCGAAGGTGCAAGGCAGTTCTCAAGACCAGAGGGTACTCATCGGGGTATTAAATGCAAGGTAACACGTGTTTTTGAGTTTTTTCATTTTCTTCTGTAAGTGTATAAACAAAAATGTTGCACGACGAAACGCACGGTTTTGATACATTGCTTGTGTTTGTGTTAAATTATAAGATCTGTATTTTTTTATCATTTACGTTGTTTATTAGCGTATCTATTAAGATATGGGCAATAAAATATAACACAATAATTGTATAGAAAAGTTTAACCGTTATTTCATTGCAGTAAGTTGGTGTATAAACAAGACTGTTACGTGCTGTACATGCTTATAGTTAACAAAATTTCAGGATTGTTATTCCTTTTACTGGCGGTTTAACATCGCATTTTTTCAGGTTTTCGGAGCAAAGGGCTCGGACAGGAAGGAGGCAGTCATGGCATTATTTAAATTACAGCGCAAGCATTTACCTGGCATGAGAATAGAAACCACGGAAAACTATTCCCAGGGTTGCCAATGGTATACAAGTTCGCAGCTACATGATCTGTACCACGCAGCTAACTCACTCACTATTTCGAAAGTGTAGTCTCACGTGTAAAATATAAAATAAAGTAAATGACTATTGTTGACATGTTCTTAAACATGAATCCAAAATAATTTCTGAATTAACCGACATTGCAGTATGGTCATAATGTGTTCTAACACAGTTAAACATAAATAAAATTATTCAAGTTATTTCCGAGATCCTACCTACCATTTTCGGTATTAGCCGAGCGGTTCTAAACCACATGTCCTTACTGATACAAATATATTCTTAACTTAAAAGTTTCACCGAAGGATCAACCGCTGTTCGAATCTTGACTGTCTCAGTGAAAAGCCAGCAGCCAAGCCACTGCGCTAACCACGATCTTTGTATTCTAATACACGTACCTGTATTTTCTTAAGTGTGAAATGCACGTTGATATTACCTTAAATAGAATGTTCAAAATGTACACCGCATGAATGCAAGCCTCAGCTCTTCGTCTCACTGGTTCCTTAACTTTATCTGAGATTCCTGAGATCGTAAATACTGTTCTACAATCTCCACAATTTAGCTCACGAAGACTTTCCAACATCACTCTGTTAATATATGATTACATATTTGGACATACCAGTGCCCCAGAGTTCATTCAAGTCAATAAACCTACTGACGTACACCGAACAGTCTGGTAACTGGGATAGTAAGAATTTCCAAACGATCGATTCTTAAGTGAAGACATCTCAATCGAAATGCAGTGATTTTATGAGTTACGCAAGAGACAAAGTGAAGTGATATGACTTTTGGTATGTAAAAGTGATGCTCTGAGTAGCTATAATTCCCAAACATTGTAGTAATATCCTTCCGTCAGAACTTGAAGGGAAGTAGGAGCAGTGCAGCTCTTGTCAAGTCAGTCGTACTTCGAGCTGTCAATCGGTTAAGACGTGAATTGTGATCGCTCTACACTAAGTGAATAAGATGCATTTCATTTAGAAAATATTCGGGAGTAATAACCACGGGACGATGTCCAATAGTTTTATATCTGAGACGGCACTGCCTATTTCACACCGACGACTTTGGAAATAAAAGGGAAGATTTCGAGTAACAGTAACAGAATTATGATAAAATGGAGACTTATAAGAGGAATTGACACTTAAAACCGTGTTTCACTTTTCTGCTATTTCATAATCTTAAGTCATAAACTTTTCACAGGCAGACGGGATACATGTTTCATGTTAACCAGCCTTTAATCGAGAAATTCTTTCTATTTCAAACATTAGGAGAAGGAACGAGGCAAGGAATGTCAAACAAACAATAGTTCGACTGATTCTGATGTGGTCAGTGGAATACAAGTAAGCCAGCAGGGTGGAAATCCCGGAACACAGGCTAACGACCGGACACAATAAAGACTTCACGAGGCGACCTAGCTCGAAGCAGGTAAACGAGGAAACTCAGAATCGCAGTTTTGCTAGGAATTTAAGAGAAGACAGCTCATACGTGTGTAGTATCAAGTTAATCAAGGCCATCTGTGGATACGGCAAGATTATGGAAATGTCCATTATTGATATCAACATGTTCTATTCATCAAGAACGGAGCCAGCGGATCATGGGCTGAACGAGATTGCACCTAAGCGAATAAGTCATAATTTAAACATCTGAGATGTAGTTTACAATAATTGTATATTATTATTACGCGAGTTGTCAGTACTAATGATTAATCAGTGCTTTGTTTAGAGTCGTAGTTAGGAGCGCAGTCAATATCTTTTTTTATTATTATTATTATTAATCGATATGGCCACCTGTGGGCCACGTTTACACAATCTTCCTTCTGTCACGCAGACTGATACCCTTCTCTTTACACTCTCGCCAAAGATTCTTGAGTCTTTGACTTCTTCTTGCTCGTTCTTCTACCGAGATGTTCCGTGGTTTCGCATATTGCTCTTCAGACGCATCCCTCAATCCCGCAACCTTCTTCCTAAATGATGTCCTTTCTTTTATATCCTCCTCCTTGATACCTATTTCTGCCAAGTCATTGTGCACGTGTGTAAGCCATCCCGGTTGTTTTTTCCACCTTTCCTGCAGAAGAAGTATCCTGTTGGCCAATCTCTCAGGGTTCATTCTTTTGATATGTCCATAAAAGGTCAGTCTCCTTTTTCTCATCACAGTCGTGATTCTTTCTACTGTCTTGTAGAGCTCCAAATTCGATCTTAACCGGAATGTGTTTGGGTCACTCGTCGACTTTCTAGGGCCTAAGATTTTTCGCAAGAATCTTCTTTCTCTTTTTGCAAGGACTGGGTCGGCCATCCTCGTAAAGGTTTCTGCTCCATAAAGGCACTCTGTTCTAACCACTGTGCAGTAATGTTTTAACTTGGCCTGAATTGAGAGAGACTTGGACTTATAGGTGTCATGACATAGTCTGAATGCCAACTCCATCCTTCTCACCCTCTCCTTTGATCCCTCCTTTTTGTCTCCATTGGGGTGAGTATTTCTCCCAGGTATTTAAATTTTTGCACACGCTGGATATCCCCATACAATGTAATAAGTCTGTCCGTATCGTCTTTTTTTATAGAATCCATGAATGCTGTTTTTTCGAAAGAGATTCTTAACCCTGCTTTGACTGCAACATTTTGTAGTTCTTCGACTTGTTTCTTGGCTGTTTGACGGTTGTCTGTAATAAGAACGACATCGTCTGCGAAGGCAAGGCAATCCAACATCATCGCATTTTTTCCACAACCTATCTTTACCCCATTTTCTTTATTCACGCACAGATATGGTAATTATATGAATTCATTTCAACAACACTAATTTAGAAGTTAATGTAAAGACCTGCATTGAAGTCAAAATTAGGTGTCCATAAGTGCTTATTTGACTAGATTGTAGAAAAGATTACGTTTGATTTTGAATCCAATGATCAATTCGATGTAGAAAGTTAAACCAGACGTGTCGCTCCCTGGAAAACACGAGTAATACTAATAAGAGTAAATTAGGAAACATTTTATCTTTTTTTTGTTTGTGTGTTCAAAGAAATCATGGAAGTGATGTACACAGGCAACTGTAGCCAAATGCTGGTTATGATAATTTGGACTACCGGTAACAGTCTTGATTATATTACGTGGATTATTTAAGAATATATTCCCGAAAACCTATTGGGAGGTATTAAATATTATATAAAGGAGTCATTTAATCTACTTAAAGGTGCGATGTTGAGTGACGAGGTTTATTGAATGTGGAACAGGTCCAGATAATTTGATTTATAGAACGTTGTAATGAAGTCTTCTCAATAGAAATAAGAGAGAAGAAAGAGGAATTTCTATGCCAGCGGATGAGCTGATGAGAATGAAAGGTCAGTGGATGAGCTAATGGAAATAAATACAATTATATGAGCGGACAAATGAATGTATATGCCAGCGGATAAGCTGAGGGAAATAATGTGAAGTAAGTCCTCACAGAAAAATGGTATTAGGACCGTAGGACAGATAAGAAAACCAATGTAACTCAACATCACAAGTTAGTAAGATTACACACCTAGGCCGTTAGAGATATGCAATCACTGAAATATTGTCAGTTTATCCCGAACAACCAATTGAGTTTACTAGGATATTTGAAGTAAGGATTTTTTATCATTGCAGTGCTTTTTATTTTTTACCATGTGAGTTTTTGTTGACATCACCTGTTTACATATTTTATCATATCCTAAGTAAATTTGTTTCATTTCTAAATGGTAAGGCAATTTAATGTCACTATTTAAAACCCTGAAAACAGACATGAAACAACACTCCTGGTCATGGCAAGCGCTAATTTCAGTGATTAGAACTCCATGGACGCTGAAATTGACAAGCTTCGTAGAATCAGACATTTAAACATTTTGGTACTAGAGTGTATATTGTACCATCATGTGCGTGAATAACCTGTGTGTAAATAAAATAGAGTACGGTAGTGTTAGAATTTCAGCTGCGTTTTGTTTATTTTAAATAAGCTAGTGTAGATGATATCTGTGACTCCCAGTATAATATGTCTTTTCTTTCTTTATTATTTGTGCGGGAGAGTTACCTACAGTATTTCATTTAATGTTAGCTAAGTAGATTGCTGGCGTAAAAGCTAGGTTAACAACTTCTTAGATGTATTGATGTTACTCACGCAACAACCACAACAAGTAATTGTGTTCCTGAATAGAAAATTTGCTAATTAACTTTGTAAGATAATAGAGCCAATTTATGTCAGTTAACAATTATCACTTACAGCCGTTCAGTGACCTATGGCTGAAATTAAGATATAAATAGTAATTTTCACATGGTGGGTTTTATACAGTGATGTCAATGTTTATTTGGAAATTATGTTTTAATAATGTATAAAGTAATGAAAAGGAATCATAACGGGAGCAATAACATTCTAGCACCCACATTGTACCAGGTTATGGGTTATATCAGTGGGTAATTTACTGAAGTTTTCAGTGACACATACTTTTTTTATTTCTATCAATAATTTTAAACTTTGATTGCTTGTAATTCATGTCAGGAAAGCACGTCATATAAAAAGTAATCGTCAAGTTGATGTGCAATCAGTGTACGGGAATCCGTGTCCTGAAAGTTAAATAATTAGCGAAATGAATAATATTTGTTAATGCGTTTTTCATGTAACCTTTGGGAAGTTTAAATGTTCAACAATTTAGTTACATATCCATGGCTTGATTACTTAGCAACACTGTCACTAATAATAGCTAAGTGAGGAAATGTTAAATTTCATTAATAAATATCTTATATTTTAAACTACCAGTCTGAGTCGGAGTATTATTTATTTAGTAGTATAGCCTTCACTTTGGTTATCCCTACAGTTGCATTCAAAGACGACATTGGGCTGATCACCCCTGAAGAGAGAATCTCCACTAGTGGTAAGTATTTAATTTGAAGTCGAGGCAAGAACCACAACTAGACACCGCAGCTCTGCCTGTGAAGGGTGCAGTAGTTCCACTGTAGAATATACCTATAATTCTATTTGAAGTTACATTGAGATTCTAACGACATGAAGGGACTCTCATTCTACAAATGTATTTTACCATCACGTACAATACATTAATATATCAGAATATTTTTTGCTATTTGCTTTACGTCGCACCGACACAGATAGGTCTTATGGCGACGATGGGATAGGAAAGGCCTAGGAATTGGAAGGAAGCGGGCGTGGCCTTAATTAAGGTACAGCCCCGGCATTTGCCTGGTGTGAAAATGGGAAACCACGGAAAACCATCTTCAGGGCTGCCGACAGTGGGGCTCGAAGCCACTATCTCCCGATTACTGGATACTGGCCGCACTTAAGCGACTGCAGCTATCGAGTTCGGTTATCAGAATATTAGAGTTTTAGTACTTCTATATATGTTATAATGGAAGCCAAAATATTATGCTGAATACAATCTTGGTCATTTATATATAACGTTCATGGTATGATGTATTATTAACAAAAACGAGGAAACTGCCGTGTTTATATTTATAATCATTTATTTTGTCATGCTGTAGACAGCCTATGTAACAATGGCAGGCGTGTTGCGATGTTCTGATGTCTTTCATCGGTCTGGCCTAAACCAAAACAGTACCTGTATATGTATTTTGGACCACTACGCCCCAAATCCCTCACATGAAGCTGCTACGTAATTGGAACCAGGTATCATTCTAAGCATAATCTAATAACTGAGGAAATGAACATTATTGAGATCCCCTTTGTCAGGTTTCTGTGATGTTATTTTTATTTGTTCCGTGCGTGTTAACACTCGGACGTAGTTTCTTACGCTATAAAAGTCAGATAACATGGAGTAGTTTGATGAGATCTATATTCCTTCCATGGTGGTGTGTGAGGGCATCTCTGAGGCTGGCCTTTGTATCTTCAGTCACTCAGACGCAAATAGCCGTAATTTTCTACACTCAAGTATCTAGGACTGTACGCTGTAGTAATAAAGAAAATTCAAATGATGACAGGTTTTGGAATCATTGATTCTTTTACGTTGGACGCGGGATAGTCCTTCCCAGTCCTAACTGTAATTAGCCCTAATAACAAAGATAGATATCACAGAAATTGGTATATTTCAAGCACACAAGTATGAAAAAATTAAATGGCGTATGGCTTTTAGTGCCGGGAGTGTCTTAGGACATGTTCGGCTCGCCAGGTGCAGGTCTTTTGATTTGACTCCCGTAGGCGACCTGCGCGTCGTGATGAGGATGAAATGATCATGAAGACAACATATACACCCAGCTCCCGTGCCAGCGAAATTAACCAATGATAGTTAAAATTCCATACCCTGCCAGGAATCGAACCCGGAACCCCTGTGACCAAAGGCCAGAACGCTAACCATTTAGCCATGGAGCCGGACACACGAAATATAAACGCTGTCGATTACCATGCGCCAAACACCTGACATAAATCTACTACTTACGTCACTGTAAGTTTATCAGCTGTTCGGCCATGTGGTGCTCATTGAGTGCATGGCGTGTGGATGTATAGAGCAGAGCTAGAAACTCGCTGCACGGCCTGGGATATGAAAAGGGTCTCTTAGTTCCAGATTACTTAGTCTACTTAAAATGGTAACGATCACGAAGTTGTAATGTGGTTGTGTTCATCACTTCTGAAGAATTTGGAAAGATTTCACTTGTTCCGTTGACGAATCTTCCCCCCAAAGGCTGTTCTGATCCTCGGCATTTCCCTGCTAGCTGTTACAGAGAGTCGCTAAAACGTCACCACAGGGAAATCAGTAGCGAAGTGTTTTTATGTTGCATTGCTCACCGAGGCAGAAGTGCTATTACGTATCAGCCAGCCAAATTCAATGAAATATATTCACCAGCTGACTCTAAAAGTTATGCCCTCACACTATTAAACCAAAGAACTGAATGCATAAGGTGTCCCTACAACTTTCAAATTGCCAAAGCTAAGAATAAAATTAAGGTAGAGAAATGGATACAAGACACGATGAATCCTACCAAGATGCATCTGGTCCCGACAACCACTATACCGCCCATTATTCGATACCAAAGCCAAGTCATCTTCTTACAGGCAATACAGGTTCTTAGAGGAGTGGAAGACCGAGGCTTCTACTGTCTGTAACCTAGGCACTAAATGGGTTAGAATGGTTAGCTCTATTACTAGCACCCGTTACCTCCAGGAGTTAACATTGTATTAATTTTTATGTAGGCTGAGTGAATCTCAGGATCATGTGCCTCTCCAGACGTGCGAACCTTGTTCTAATATTTTTGACTCCCTGACGGGGATCGAACTCACCTTCTTCCGTGTGAACCGAGCGCGCCTTCATTGTCTCACCAAGACAGCGCTTCCCAGTTCGTGTTAACTCACGCACTTTGACGATGCTCGCAGATAGAAGTTGACTAGTTCAATAGTTGCTTAATTTAGCTTTCTCCTCGCTCACTTCAGTAAATTGTAGCTTTTAGTAACTTATTTTAACTCATTGACAAACGTTCTCATCGACTTATTAAGAATATATAAACAGCTCAACCACACGTAAGTGATCATTTTGTTACTACCCAATGAGTAGAGAATGACCTATTTTTCACTAAATATAACTAAACAATTCTACCGATATTGTTTCACAAACTAGTAAACATAGTTGATAGTTCATAGTTGAATAAATAAAACAACGTAATCTTGGAAAGTGCTCTAACAGAAATCAAAATTACTATCTTTGCACAGTTTATACATCCTGTCCAATACCACAAGACTACGGGCTGATTTCCTCTCACATCGATTGCAGCTCAGATACATTGTGTTCATTTCCTGTAGACTGCCAAATGGATTGTCTTCCCGCACGCATGCACTGGTAGGATCTGAACCCGGAGACGAGGGCGTGTCTTTGGTATAGTCTACGTAAAGATCGTTTGAGGTCACCGTGATTATTATTATTATTATTATTATTATTATTATTATTATTATTATTATTATTATTATTATTATTATTATTATTATTATTATTATTATTCCTTAGTCCGGCTCCCTGTCTGAATGGTCAGCGTAGTGGCCTCCGGTTCAGAGGACATCGGATTTGATCCCGGCAGGGTCAGGGATTTTAACGACGTCAAGTTAATTCCTCTGCCTTTGTGTTCGTCTCAGTACAGATCTGCATACAATAAATTACACCACCATCAACCACAGAAAAATGCAATAGTGATGACAATTGTCCATGTAGGGCCAGCGTCGTACGGAAGGGATCCGTCCGTAAAACTGGGTAAAATCCACACCCAGTGCCGACCCCAAGAAATTCGGAAAAGAGGCCCGGAAGAATACTATTCCTTAAGTTTATAATTTGTAGGTAATTCATTTATTTGAACATTTCTATGGTACGTGGCGTTCTTGACCAGAAAACTTCTCCACCTATCAGAAATGTTACGCCATATAATTCATTGTGGAGTCGCATCTTTTTTATACCACATACTGTATTTCAGCTGATTCAACGGCATAGCCGTGCTGAAATGTAGAACGCACTGTGATCTCTGCAGTTAAGCAATATAGGCATGATGTTAGTTGGTGGGGGAGTGGGGGTATGAAGAGGAAGGGAATAGTCACCCTAAGGCAAGTAAATTCCGACTGAGTGTACTGGTCAGTGTTGTTCTCTGGCTTGGTACGGACTAGGTCACCAAAGTTTCGCCATGGATACTTGGCATAACCACTACAACTTTGAAAACAGGAAAAAACTCACACTATTAAGGAGCCACTCACTGACTGTATACTGTTATAACGGTTCAAATCCCGTTACAAGATGATATCTGTATTATTATTATTATTATTATTATTATTATTATTATTATTATTATTATTATTATTATTATTATTATTATTATTATTATTATTATTATTATTATTTTATTATTATTATTTCGTTTGTGATATTACTATTATTCTTATGTCTATACTCTTATTATTACTATTATTGTAACGATAATTATTATTCAATTCAATTCTGCAATGCTTGTTGCTTGCGTGATTGTAGTTAAATGTATGCATATATACGTGTCTGCAGATTAACACTAAAAACATGTACAGTAAGAGTTATATCAGATGTGGATATGACATTGCTACATTGTGCAATACTGCTGGCGTTACTGCCAAGTCATCGCTACGTCGTCGTGCGTATTTAGCGGTGAGCTCACTTCGTGGGAGTTACTTAGGGTGCCGCGGGCGATTTCGCCATAGGGTGTCACATTTGTCGCGAGGTGGGAGTAGATCATAGTTATTCCTGGAGATTGCGTAGGAGTGTCAACCAACGTCTATAAACTTAGCTGCATATTGTAGCGTCAGTCATTATTCAGTTGGAAGCAGAGGCCACAGTTGGTCGGAGAGTGAACGAGATGGAGAGGCCTCAGTCGGTCATTAATTAAACGGAAGGTGAAGAGAGAAGTGAAGTGGAAGGTGAACAGTGATGGAGTCAAGTGGAAGGTGAGACCTCAGTCGGTCAGTTCAGTTAGAGGGATATCTAGTCGTCAGTGAAACAAAAAGGATACATCACCAAATTAGGCTTGATACATCTACAGTAAACACCAGATCAAAGGAATACGTCGTAATTACACTCAAAGTGTTGAAGGTACAGTCAAGTGAACCAGTGAGGGATAAATTTCGTGTATAATTGTGTAATGTCCGGTCAAGAAGAATTCAAACTCATGCCTAATTTCTTTCAGTTGCAATGTCATAATTTTATATTCTCATCTGTTTAATAACAGCAGCTCTCACTATTTTTATTGAAATTATTTCAAGAATATATTTTGTTCTATCAAATTAATATATCGTTTTATTTAAACAGTAAAATGTCTTAACCTCAAATTTAATGGGGAAACCGAACGCCAATCTCCTTTTCTCAGCACTTATATGGTATGTTGTCAAAAGTAAGCTTATTACCCCACACCCTAGAGATATTCAAGAATCTCATTCATTCTCTTATTGCTGCACTGAGTTGTAGCTGGCGCCCTTCAAATAACGTATGTGTAAGTAAGCAGGTAAGATCTAAGTGTGAGTACAAGGTCCGACGATTGTGTATTTTGTTTAATGAATATTAATTTTCATATTTTTCATATAAATTCAGATTAGTATGTTTTCAAGTAAGTAAACGAGTTAGGAACTCCTACACTGTTAAGACATCAAAATATCGTACCTACAAAGTATTTCTTGGTACTTGCAGGGTGCACATAGTACGGTGTTGGAAAATCCGTAGGATGGAGAAAGTCGGCGATACGGCCGGACATGTAGTCATACAGACGTCGTATGTTCTCCTGAGGAAGATCCGACCCGACCCTCCATATCTGCCGTAGTAGCAGCTGGCCGAAGTTGTCATTCTATCTGGTTTCAAACGTTCTCGATGGGCGAGAAGTTTGGAGACCTCACTGGCCAAAGAAGCGTGTTCAAAGCAGGAAAGCAGGCCATAGATACCAATGGTGTGTGAGGCGGAGCATCATCCTGCTGAAAAGTTGGTTGTTGAGCTGCACTAGGAAGGAAAGCCCACACGGTCTTAAAATGTCCTACACGTATCGCCGCGCCGTCTGGGTTCCTTCGATCTCCTTCAGTGGGGAGCGGGAAACGCGGGAGAGGGTACCTCACACCACGACACCTCTCGCTGGTGTTGTGTGCTGCTCTGCAATTAAGTGTGAATCACTGCACTGACCACGACGTCTCCAGACACGAATTCGACTGTCCTCTCTATCGAGACATAGCCGTAATTCGTCGTTCAACACCACTCGTACTGCAGGCTGCCATGTTGTCCGTTCCTGTCAGAAGTTTAAATCGTGCTCGTCGATTCTCAGGTCATCATATTAATTTCGTAAGAGACGCCGCGACGACAGATCCTGTTCTGATAACCTCCTGAATATGCTACTAGGACACAGGCTTATTCCCAGCTGCCATGACGTCTCTGGATGGTGTGCAGCGACGCTCGTGTACTGCTTACAGCCTGTCACACGATCCTCCCTACTGGCTGTGTGCCGTGATTCGACTACAATAACTGGTAAATATATATCTATTAAATTATTCTATTTCCTTCTTTAAGAACTTCTACGTCTTAACACTACCTATTTTATGCCATCCTCTCTTGATTTCCAGCTTCCTGTACTCTCGACATCGATCTCTAATCCACCCCCGTTTCGCGGAATTTACCTCCCTATAACACCTCTGAACAAACCCCTACCTGTAGTTAACGTGAAGGTCATCTGAGCGCAGATTGCTATCTCTTACCCGCTCAATAGGATCTACAAATCTCACTCACTGTTCCTACATATCCACTCCATCGTATCATTTAAATTCCCGATTACTCTCAATTCAGTATCTATCCGTCCGGATCATTGCCTAAATGGTTAGCAGGCTGGAATTTGGTTACAGGGATCCCGGATTCGATTCCCGGCAGGGTAGGGAATTTTAACTATCATTGGTTAATTTCCCTGGTACGGAGGCTGGGTGTTCGTGTCGTCTTCATCATCATTGCATCCTCATCATGACGCGCAGGTTACCTACGGGAGTCAAATTCAAAGAACATGTCTTCGGACACTCCCGGCACTAAAAGCCATAGGCCATTTATTTTTTCAGTATCCCTCCTACATAGTGTTCCACTGGTATAATCTCTGCTCCCTAGAAACTTTCCCAGGATGCCATAACTAGATCCCACACATCCCCATCCACGTTGTAGAATCTTGATTATAACAGCCATAGTTCAGAAAAGCCCTCATCATTTCTTGGACACCGATATATAGTGCTTGGTTACGGAAAGCCTAGATCCGTTGCGGACATAAATATGAAAAATGTGCAGTAAGTTTAGTTTGTAATGGTTCTTTTCCGTACACGTGAATTGGCCTTGTTTTATGCTCGGATGCCCATCTATGGCCAAGTCTTCTTGGAGGGATGTGCTCAACAGTTACGTGCTTCTGTGATGGTTGACAATGTAGCTTGCTGTGTGTAAATGAAGATGAGTGCATTCAAATAAATACAAACACGAATTCTCTGAGACAGGGAAATTATGAGTCACGCTGAAAATTCCCGGACCGCCCACGTATCAATCACAGGACCCTCTGAACCAAAGGAGCCGGACTTACGCTTCATTTATGTGTGAATAGTGCAACTAGATGGCGAAGAGGCCGGTCCACGGGCTGGTGACTTAACCAGCAACACGAAGTTGATACGTGGATCTCCACGGTTACTCAGTGTTGTGTTATTTATGAACATACGTCTGCTATTTGCAAATTCTGTCGCAAGTAAAAAGGGAGAGTAAGCTTATTTTATGCACGAGCTGCTCTTTGAGCAAGGATTCCATGAATCTTGGAAGTGCATACTCGAAATTCAGCTTACTGAATGTAAAATAAAGCTACTAGTATATATACTACTGAAAATATTTTTGTTTAAAAGAACAGTAAGGACATCAAGACGTAGCATTTTACGATGCATACATTGACAACTACTGGGCTGAGTGGCTCAGATGGTTGAGGTCTTCTGACATCAACTTGGCAGGTTCGATTCTGACTCAGTCCGGTGGTATTTCAAGATGCTCAGATAAGTCAGCCTCCTGTCGGCAGATTTCCTGGCACGTGAAATAACTCCTGCGGGAGTAAATTCCGGCACATCAACGTCTCTGAAACCCGTAAAGGTAGTTATTGGGATGTAAAGTCAATATTATTATTATTATTATTATTATTATTATTATTATTATTATTACTTGTTCGTATCGATACGTAAGCTGCAATATTGGAGACGCGCGCATATTTCTTGACCTTGCAAGCTCGTGCACATGTTCGACCTCGCAAGCATTAGCCGCTAGTCTGAATCTTAGCTGTTAATATAGTAAGACAGTTATTACTGCAATACCGTTTTCTTCTTCTTCTTCTTAATCTGTTTACCCTCCAGGGTCGGTTTTTCCCTTGGACTCAGCGAGGGATCCCACCTCTACCGCCTCGAGGGCAGTGTCCTAGAGCGCCAGACTTTGGGTCGGGAGATACAACTAGGGAGAATGACCAGTACCTCGCCCAGGCGGCCTCTCCTCTTATGCTGAACAGGGGCCTTGTGGGGGCGGATTGGAAGATTGGAAAGGATAGCCAAGGAAGAGGGAAGGAAGCGGCCGTGGCCTTAAATTAGGTACCATCCCGGCATTCGCCTTGAGGAGAAGTGGGAAACCACGGAAAACCACTTCCAGGATGGCTGAGTTGGGAATCGAATCCACCTCTACTCAGTTGACCTCCCGAGGCTGAGTGGACCCCATTCCAGCCCTCGTACCACTTTTCAAATTTCGTGGCAGAGCTGGGAATCGAACCCGAGCCTCCGGGGGTGGCAGCTAATCACACTAACCACTACACCACTGAGGCGAACAACACCGTATTGTCTTAAGTAGAAGTTACTTTAAGAACGAGTCGGCTCGACGGGTACGCGATGCATTTCTTCAACTATTTCCTGATAAGCACAGACTCACGTAATTGTAAATAAATTCGAAACTACTGGCTCAGTGTTCAATAAAAAGCATGCGCGCACGCAAAGTGTTTTAAAAGAGGAAAAGCTAGACGACACTGGTGCGAATCTTGAACGATCACCGAATAAATCACTCACAAAATTAGCACAAGTAGGAGGTTTCTGCTAGAGAACCCGAGCTGGTCCGAAGTATTCATTATAAATACGTAGGTCAAATAACGTGTCTTGATATGAAATTGCTCTTTGCCTTCCCCTTGTAGCTTATTGAAAAGTTTCTTTTAGGATTTATATTACCTGTTATTGTGTCAAGTGATTTTTTGTGGATTTTTATTGGATATTTTATGAACTTTTAGAATCTTTGTTCTGTGTTTAATTCAAAGTCGTATTTGTTTTTTAAGTTCTTAAAGTTTTATATTGTTTCGGGTGGAAGTTTTTCCTTATTTGCAATCCATATTGTCTGCGAATTACATGATAATTTCAGAAAATTTATAGAATTAACTTTAGTGATGGTTGTTTTTGCTTACGCGTCTCGCAATAGACGCGTTTACACGATTCTAACTGTCATTGGGACGAATTAGCCTAGTGAAGAACAAACCGTCACACATTGGAGGAACTGAAAGAACACATTACGAATGAAATCAGAAATCTTACAGTGGCAGAACTCGCTTGCGTCAGTCAGAATGTGGTTACCAGATACAATACCTGTATAACCCAGGAAGGACGACACTGCCAGCATATTTTATAAGGTAAGGTTTCATACACGCTTAAAGTAGCGCGGCCGCGCGCGACCTAAGTTCGGCTGAGGCACCTGCCGTAGCGCAGAGAACAAACACCGTACGTTCGGTCTTAGTTTATATGGGAGACCCTGTATACACATTTCCAATTTACTACAGTGTTAAGGGGCCGATGACCTTCGATGTTAGGCCCCTTTAAACAACAAGCATCATCATCACCACTTCAGTGTTACAATTTGTTCAAAGTTCTACGCTTCAAAAGTTTGATTATTTTATAAACAAGTTTACTGCGACAAAATAGCCAATACGAGCATCTATCTGACACATCGTTGATTGCATTTACTCACCACATATTATATACATATATAAAAGAAGAGTTTTGTCTCTACATTGCTCAGAATTTGAAAATAATGCTATTTCTGTATCGGTCATGTCCACAGTAACAAGGAAATGCACTTTTCACATTCCCGTAATGTCTGTCTGTCTGTCTGTCTGTCTGTCTGTCTGTCTGTCTGTCTGTCTGTCTGTCTGTCTGTCTGTCTGTCTGTCTGTCTGTCTGTCTGTCTGTCTGTCTGTCTGTCTGTCTGTCTGTCTGTCTGTCTGTCTGTCTGTCTGTCCACGCATCACTAGAAAACGGCTAAAGAGAATTTAATGAAAAAGCGGTATGCAAAGTCTGGGAATAAATCGCACCAATCTAGGCCATAAATAATTTTATTCACGCTGATTGAAATGGTAGTTTAGGGAATGGCCTAAAATTTATTTTCAAATATTTATGTTATTAGTGGTCCTATCTTAATAAAAATGGGTACGCACAGTCGGGGAATAAGTCGCTACAATCTAGGCTATAAGCAATTTTATTCACGCTGAGTGAAATGGTAGTATAGGGAAGGCCTAAAACTTAATTATTAAATATTTACATTATTAATGGTCCTATCTCATTGAAAATTGGTATGCGTAGTCAGAGAATCAGTCACTACAATCCAGGCTATGAATATTTTAATTAGCGCTAAGTGAAATGATAGTTTAATGGAAGGCCTAAAATGTAATTGTCAATATGTATATTATTAGTGGTTGTATCAATAAATATTACATAATCAAAGTTATATAGAATCAAATTTCCGACCATTTATGTCTTATACATTTTACCGTACCGGCTATGATAACACAGATATTCATGAATTTGTATTTTTGTTGCTAAGTCAACGCCGAGCCACGAGAAAATGGGTCAACAGAATTTAATGAAAATTGGTATATACATTCGAGGAATAAGAAACTACAGTCTAAGCTATAAAACAATTCTATTCACCCTGGATGAAATTGTAGTTAGGAAAAAGCGCCTAAAATGTAATTTTAAAATACCTATGTTATTGGTCCTATTGAAAAGTACTACTTAACAAAAGAAGAAAACTAAATGTGATGGCCTACAATATCGAAAGCGCATAATATTGATTAACAGTAACATTATATTGACCACTGTTTGTTCTGATGTTCTTTGTCACTTATGCCGCCTCTCAAACTCCGATACATGGGATTACTGCTACGTACCGAGTATAATAGCCTAACTGAATATTGGCGGAAAATAGCTGGAGAGTTAGAAAACTTGCTTCTTTAGCATGACATTCCTCTAGTTCATACATTTTCTGATACAGCTGGTACGTAACACACTGGTTCATCATAGTATTCCAACTATTCGATCCCTACTCTGACGCGCTGTTTTGAATGAGCAGTGGGCATACATAAGGCAGAGGCTGACTTAGTAGAGTAGCAGTAGTAGTAGTAGTAGTAGTAGTAGTAGTAGTAGTACTAGTAGTTGTTGTTGTTGTTGTTGTTGTTGTTGTTGTATGGCCTGGTCTACAATAACAGTTAGGACTATTCCAAATTATAGCACCACAATTCAGCAAATAACTCAAAATTCAACCCTGAAAAGAGCAGTTTCTTACGAAAACCTTCTTCCTCTTCATTTTTATTAAATTCCACATTCATTTTATTCCAAATTAGCAGGAAAGATGGGTTTCTCCTCTGGCTTGGAGGAAAAATTTGCCTCCAAGTCAGATTTTTCAGCCGCCAGTGTAGTGTAGTGTAGTGAATTAATACTTTCCGACATATTTTTGCCCTGGGAGTCTCCACTATTCGACCCCCGCCGCGCCGAAAATGGACGAAGAGTGCTCACGGCTCACTGCAGTCTGCGGCTTGATCATTCCAGCTCTGGAACTTTGGACTCTTAGATCGGCAGCTTAGTCCTGTTCGTTAAAAGTGAGAAAATGTGTGGTTTTTCATTTGATCGAGTATTTCATATGAACGCATTGCTTTTAATCGCGCCATTTATACTGACGTCATTGTAATGTATGTCCATATCAGTTGGGAAAACCATTAAGGCAGTCTTTCTAAGGATGTAAAAAGGCAGGTGGAGAGTGTCTACCAATATAATGAAAGCTCCCCAACCTGATTGTGACTGATGGTATGCAAGCGGGTCTACCATTACAGTGAAAATTCCGTAACTCAGCCTTCATGTGAGAAAAGATGTTTGGTGACTTCCCCGTCGCGTTTCTAGGGTAACGTTAAGAGCTATGCAATTTCATGCTATCTTACAATGTGTACACTACCTAACCTAGAATTCTGTATACAATGTAGAATTCCGTAGCGAAGCACGGGTACATCAGCTAGTACCATATAATATAGGTCAACCTCAACTAGTTTTGTAGTGATAGTACTATGAAGTAGTTTCAATAGTAGTTAGATATCATCACTCTGAACTAGTAATAGTAGTAGGATTGCTATCGCTCTCAGCTAGTTCATTTCTACCAGCCACGTGCACTCTGCTCCCCACGTGCTAAGTGCCACTGGCCGAGAAAATAGAAACACAAAAGGATCGCCCTGAGTGTTTCGCCATGCGCTGCAAAGCTCACTGCGGAGCTGCTATAAAGAATAATGTCGACAGCGAAGATTAAACTCGCTGTCACACAATAGCCTCGGGGAGAAACGTGGCAGACAACTGACCAAGGCTTTGACCTTGTGTCTTGGGGGAAATACAACCAGCTAACCAACCTCAGTATAAAATAGAACAAACGTAATATTACACAATTCAAATTAGACTTGTCATGGGACAGCAGGCTCCCACTGTGGGTGAGGGTGGTAGAGTAACACCCACGATATCCCCTGACTGCCGAAAGAGATGACTAAAAGGGTCCACCAGAGTCTCATAACTTGCGAGCGTGGATTGGGCGACGAGGGGGTTGGCTTTGCTTTGACTGTAAATGAAGGATTTTCCCGAACAAACCTGATCATAATTCCATTAAGGTTCTTAAAAATATATGGTGGACTGCTATCTGGTGGTTGATGGTGGTGATTATTGTTTTAAGGGGAATTTGAACTGGGAAATCATCCTCTATTTACCCTTCAGTCCAGCTTCCTGATAAGGATTCGAGGATGCAATTTTTTGCTATTGGATTTACGTCGCACCGACACAGAGAGGTCTTATGGCGACGATGGGATAGGGAAGGGCTAGGGGGTGGGAAGGAAACTACAGTGGCCCTAATTGAGATACAGTCCCAGAATTTTCCTGTTGTGAAAATGGGAAACAATGGGAAACCATCTTCAGGGCGCCGACATTGGGATACGAACCCACTATCTCACGGATGCAAGCTCACAGCTGCGCGCCCCTAACCGCACGACCAACTCGCCCATTAAATTCGAGGATATGATGTATTCTTATGGCCAGATGCTCTTCCTGGTGCCAACCTCAGTTTAGGACCTAATGAGATATCTACCTGTAAAAATATAAGTTCAAAGGATCAGGACAGGAAGCGTGGAGGGCCCCTTTAGTTAACAGTTAGCTGTGAACGACGAGGGCTATGCTCATTTTGAAGTTCGTGTATTTAAAGTTCTAATTTAGTAAAACTTTTCGTGTCCACAAGTTCTCCCATTTCCAACTTGTACGTTTTTAAGAACTACGTGTGTTGGACGTACCACACATCACATTCAAGACTAAAATCTCAAGTGGAAGAAAAAGTCATGAGTTACAAGTGATAAATTATGTCAATGTGCTCCCTTATTCAAAGTTTTGCTCCAACTGCGAAAACTCAATAAAACTCACATGATTTCCTGTTATTGCGAGTTTATTTTCACCGAAACTCAAATCATTCACTAACAATATTTTCTAAATAACTTTAAGTTATCTTAGTGGTAAACTAGCCAAATTCGTTCAATGATTAGCGCATTTCACGTAGTGCTGTTTGTTGTGTAAGCCTCATATTACACATTTCCGTTATTTTTAATCGGTCGGTAACCAGTTAACCTGTTCCCAAAAGCACCTTTTAGGTGCGCGCTAGATAACGCCTACCATAGGAATTGGATTCGCGAATCATCGGACACGACCTGACAACAAATTGAACTATGACTACTTTAATTTTAACTCTAAGTGGATATTTTATTGGAAGTTAATTTTCTTGGTGATTTCATATAAGATTATATACACGCTTAAAGCAGGATGGCCGCGCACGACGTAAGTTCGGCTGAGACAACAACCTATTATTTTGTACGGTCACTATAGAGGAAAGACTTCCCGCTAGATACTGACAAACACAATATTCTCTGAACACTACACAGTTACAGTAATTATTATCAAATTATTGGAAACATGGCAAACAGAAAGCTTTCCATTTACAGTCGAGTTGTCCTGAGTAATGTATGTGCTGTGTAATGCTGACCACATTTACTATACATTACCGGGTATTGAACAGGCAAACCCTCACTCCTCTTCAATTCCACCCTTTGAAGGCAAACCGTTCCTTGTTAGTGTAGTGCCATATGACTTTTTTCTTACTGGAATATTTTAATTAAAAGTGATGCAAGTTTCTTTGACGTGAGCTCCATTCTCTTCTCTCAGTTACTCATCGCCTTGTTCTTAAAGTAAGACAAGCACCGAGATGGTCTTATGTACTAATAAATACTTGCTCGCTAAGGACGGAATAGTTCGTTTGGTGTTGCTTGGTTTCATGATCATGCGATATCATAATAAAAAATGTGTAACAATTACCAGCGTGTGTAGTGTTTTCCTGATAACATGCACTGCATTACTCTCTCGTAACTTTGTAGTGTGCAGTTTAGTTTAACATTTAATCATGCATTGGGCAGTGGTGCTTACGTTCCGGTTCGCATTTGTCTCAGACCTGTGAGGTGGGGAGTGAGGTGGGGATAATCGGCTGAAAATTCAGGAATGTGCGGTTAGCTCTTACTCCGATGAGTAATATGAACAACCAAGAGCCAAATATCACTTAAGTAGATGTCCCAGCATTCGCTAAGTGCGAGTGGAACGTCCCTGTTCAATAAATACAGTTTTGTCACCTGTAGACAAAAGGCCAATCCTTACTGCTAATTTGTAAGCAGGTCCATTTTTAGGACGCTGTGTAATGGCAGTATTGAGGTGAAATCTCTAACCGAGTCCGGAGTAACCGGCCATATCGTGAGGAAAAAATGAGTAAATTGATAAATGATAATTGATAATTGATAAATCTTGTTTTATGCTGAACATGAAAGAAGAACATCTACCTTCTGTACACGGCAAGATATAATGGTTGTTTTGTTTTCTTTACCGCCGGGCTGAGTGGCTCAGACGGTTGAGGCGCTAGCCTACTAACCCCAACTTGGCAGGTTCGATCCTGGCTCAGTCCGGCGATATTTGAAGGTGCTCAAATATGTCACCCTCGTGTCGGTAGATTTATGTACTGGCACGTAAAAGAACTCCTGCGGGACAAAATTCCGGCACCTCGGCGTCTCCGAAAACCGTAAAAGTAGTTAGTGGGACGTAAAGCAAGTAGCATTATTATTATTTTCTTTACTATTTGCTTTTCGTCGCACCAACACCGATAGATCTTATGGCGACGATGGAATAAGAAAGGGCTACGGGTGGGGAGTAAGTGACCGTGGACTTAATTAAGATACAGGGAAACCACGGAATATCATCTTCAAGGTAGCCGACAATAGGGTTCGAACCCACTATCTCCCGCATGCAAGCTCACAGCTATGCGACCCAAAACCCGGAGCCACTTGATCGGTAATGGAAGTTGTTGTTGCATATGGGTATCTTTTTATATATATCAACAATACACAGTGGTTGCATGTAATGAAATAAATCATACTACGTGAAACTCAACGAAGAACGGATATGAGTCACTTCTACTTGTATGTATGTTGGGTAGTCAGCCCGGAGGCTGGTTTGATCCTCTGCAGCTCCGCCAACAGCTGTCATAAATAGCCTAGGCGTCACTGAAGAGGCGTACTAGGGAAATGAGGAGTGAGGTAGTTTCCCGTTGCATTCCTCACCGAGCCAGACGTTGCTATTACAGATCAGTCTGTCAAACCCACTGAAATGCATGCACCAACCGACCCTATGAGCGATATTTTCACACCATTCATAACAGGGACTGACTGCATAAGGAATGGTATTACTAGCATCACTCATACCTCAGTCACTTTCATATTGTCAAAGCCAAGGAAGAGACAGAGAGGTAAATGAAAGTAACAAAATTACTCTAGCCCATACCAGAAGACATAGTGCACTGTAAACACTACATCTCGCCAGCAAAGGCATACTTCTACTTGAAAATTCCTAATTACAAACACAAAGGAATACACGAATACTGGGATAAACCGTGTGCAAATATAATACCTGATATATATGCAGTTATAATAATCCGTCTTTATGCTCGCTGTTCGTGTAATCTTACAAATCGGGAGGATATTTTCACCCAGTGGTAAACGTGGGATGTGGGATGATACACATGCGACAGCAGGCTTGGAAAATACGTACATACTCTAAAGAAATGTCAATGGACTAATATTGTTCTAATTAGAGGATATATGTTATGTATGTGATTATTATTTTTAAAGGGGACTAATATCTAGATCATCGGCCCCTAATGGTACAAGATTAAACGAAATATAAAGATCATTCAAATTTAACATTTACCCAGTTGCTAGAATTTAAAAGATGATGATGAAGAAGAAACTGATTATGATTTTAAAGTAGTCAGTGGAAACAATTCGCAATGCCTTCCTTTCATATAAAATTATTTAAAATTAAATTAAAATGTATTAAAATGGAACAAGGCATTCACTGCCTTTAAAATGGAATCACATATTTCATCAAATTGAAAGTTTTAAAATACATTTAAATACACGGAGACGGACTAAAACAGAATAGAATAAAATGCAGTTAACAATAAAATTAAAATTTAAAAATAGAAAATTCACTGCTCATTGCTCGTCATCTCGCGGAATGAGGGATATGATACTCGGACGTTTTAGACTACGGCACACATCATCCAGGCCCGCGTTAATTTCGACTAATGTCGTTTTTTAGCCTGAAACCAATTAATTTAAAAGAAAACATTGTTATTACCTTGCAATGCTGTATCCATGTTAAAACCTAGCATTCCAGGAGTTATAATTCTCCTTGGCTCGGGTGGCAGCGCGCCGGCGTCTCAACACTGGTTTGCGTGGTTCAAATCTCGATCACTTCATGTGAGATTTGTGCTGAACAAAGTGGAGGCGGGCCAGGTTTTCTCCGGGTACTCTTTTCTTTTCCGTATCAGCTTTTAGTCGAGAAACACTATCCAATAATATTTCATTTCATCTATCAGTCATTAATCATTGCCCCAAAGGAGTGCGACAGGCTTCGGCAGCCGGCATTATTACTATCCTCGCTGCTAGATGGCGGTTTCATTCATTCTATTCCTGACCTGGTCGAATGACTGGAAACAGGCTGTGGATTTTCATTTTCATTCCAGGAGTTCTCTGGAGTGGAAAATGGGTGTCGCCAGTTCTTCAAACAAGCAATCTTGTAGTTTCATGTGACTCTTGATAATGTGGTTATAGCCAGGGTAGCTCGCTTTTACATGGAATCCTAACCAGAGGGACATGACTTTCCAGTTTAAAATTCCGAACTAAGGCCGCTTTTGATGAGACAAAATTCTCCTTCTTTCTAATGTTTCCCTACAACTCTGTAGGGTTACTTAGTACGCCATTCTCCGTTTAGTCCTGTTAAGGACATCATCAGGTCTCACACCCACGATCTTCATGACCTCATTTCAGAAGACCAAACCACCGTTTCTTAGGATGGCCGCGTTGTCCATTTCCTCTTGAGTTGTACTGGAGAGCTGCATTTGATTGATTGTGTCTTCTCATGACACTTCCGTACCATCTGAGGCGAGTTTCTCGCATCTTCTCCGAAATTCGTGCAACACCCATCCCTTGTATGATATGGTAATTTCTGGTGCGGTGGAGTTTTATATGTCAAAAGGACCAACGGGCATTTTAATTTCCATTCCATTCAAGGCCCGATCATGTCTTATTGGGGTTGGCCAGCATTATGACCCATAGAGTGAAGCAGGTCAAATCATGCATGTACAGTATACACTTTCCCCTCGAGACAATCCAGTAGTTTATTTTCGCAGAGAACTCCGGAAATCTGCCGCCATTTCAACCACGTTGAATTTGCTTTTGCTCGAGCAACCAGAATCGTTTCTCCATCCGAGGTAATGTAGTAACCGCAGTATTTAAATTGGGTGGATTTAACTACATCTACATCATGGTGTCATCCATTTCTGGGTCACATTCAAGATAGTCGGCTTTCTTAATGTTGAGCCGCAGTTGGTGAAACCAAGTTAATTATGATTAATCAATAATACGGTTCGCAAGAGAGAGTTACAATTCCTCTGCCATCTGTGGAGAATATTGAAACGCTATAATTGATGAGCAAGCAACTTAAATGGCGTAAAATCGAAATAAGAGTATACTGAACCTAATACCAGAAATTACATCTATTATTATTATTATTATTATTATTATTATTATTATTATTATTATTCCATCGTGAGCTAATAATATTCTCAGCTATATTTACTATTACACTTTGTCTTGTCGAGCTGAGTAGTTCAGACTAGAGCGCTAGCCTTCTGAGCTCAAGATGATAATTGCGATCCCGGCTGAGTGATATCTGAGGATGCTTGTATACACTATCCTCATGTCGGTAGCTTTACCTAAATGAACTCCTGAAAGATAAATTTCTGGCTCCTTGGCGTCTCCTATAACCGCAAAAGTAGTTAGTGGGACGTAACAGTAATCAAATAACATATATCACAAAATCATATTTTCTTTATAATAGAAAAACTGTTTAACGGAATTAAAAACTTACTTGTCTTCTGACTCACGTTACATCACAACGGCTCACATTTTCCCCACTCGACTTCCAGGTATATTTTATAACAACATCCCAGTCAGATCCTATCCATTACAAACACAAATTCCTTCCTAGTCTTGAGAATTAGTACTACCTACAGGAAGTCAGTAGGTATGATCAAAATGTTGATGTAATGGTCCATCAGTCGTTATAATTGAACATAAAACAGTGTTCTCTTTCACTGTTCGTTATGGAACTGTTAAACATGCATATGGTTTAGAGTCGCGTAATGCCGCCAGTGATGAATTGACCTCGACGAATTTCTGGTTTTCTTCCTTGTTTGAATGTGAACGGTCTTCCTCTGGCTGTAAGATCTTATTTATGTTTCTATTTGTATTTTTAACACACTCACAACATTGAAAATTCTGGAATGGGCAGTACTGGACTCGTAATGGAACTTGCCAGGAAACGCTTCACAACTGTTCGTGATAAAAGAAGAGGAGAAACATTCGGCCCACATTTGGGAAGGGAAGAAGAACCATTTTCTATATAAGTGTAGGTTTGACAGTCATTAAATAAACAGAGAAATAGTCCAGGACGTCCTCTGGTTCTAAATATGTCAGTATGAATAAATGACTAAATGCTTTTTCTATTTACGAACTTTGAAACTAAAAGTATTAACTACAAAATTCGATGTAAACGGAACATAAAATATTATTATTATTATTATTATTATTATTATTATTAGTATTATTAATATTATATAAAATCGGTGCACCAGTAGTCTTGACTCTGAATGCTCGAGAGCCATCTGGGATGTGAAAAGTAATGACTGACACTGGAATAGGTAACAGTGCTATCTCGTAAATTGTAAATTAATTACATCACTCGACTGCTTTCAATAGCTTTCTGCGTGCCTATTCTCAGCAACTCACTCTGAAATGAAGAACTCTTGCCCTAAGAGACATTTGCTGAAGATAGCCACGTAGAAAGTGGTTGATGGTTGAAAGCGCTCAACGACATTAAATCATTTTTTGTTAAAAGACGTAGAAATGTTACCAGTACAACGTAATAAACGTAATCATTGAAGAATATCAGGTCCCTCGGAACTAAAATATGTCTAGTTCGGAGTTAGTCACAAGAAATGTGTGCGGTAACGAACGAGCTGTTCAAAGCTTGTTATAGTAGCAACGAAGGAGATTTAGAGCGTTTGATAAAACCTCCGGAATAAAGTTAATATTTATGGGACGTACCTGTATTCTTAACCCAGCTGATGATAAAATATGTACGAGTCGGGTGGAATTGTGAGGGACACTCATTACAGTGGGCATCTCACATCCATCTTGGATCGATACGCCAGTCAACTGTCACTCCACTTCATTACCGGCCAACCCTCCTACTGTAGAGCGCTGGAGGCGTTTCTCATATCGGGAGATAACCAAACAAATACTCCCAGCAAAGTTCGGGCTCTGTTGCAACGTGTGCTAAAACTTGACTGATTCGTAATTCTGTTCAGGGGCATTAGGACCGAGGGCTTGAGCAGCATCTCTGAAGAAGGAAGAAACGGGAAGGAAGATAAGTGCCGAATCCTCAAATAAAAGTGTAAGGCAAAAGAAGTTAAAAAGAGTAGTACGAGACAAGGAAGAGGAAGAAGAGTTAAATATTTAACATGTATGTAAATCATTATTATAATGTATATGTCTGACCAGCGGTTTGGTGGTAAAAATGAAATGGCGTATGGCTTTTAGTGCCGGGAGTGTCCGAGGACATGTTCGGCTCGCCAGGTGCAGGTCTTTTGATTTGACACCCGTAGGTGACCTGCGCGTCGTGATGAAGATGAAATGATGATGAAGACGACACATACACCCAGCCCTCGTGCCATCGAAATTAACCAATGAAGGTTAAAATTCCCGACCCTACCGGGAATCGAACCCGGGACCCCTGTGGCCAAAGGCATGGAGCCGGACGGTTTGGTGGTAGTATCGGCCTTCGAATTCGAAAGTCGCGTGTTCAAACCCAATAGTAAGGTAAGGTAAGGGTGTATTCTGCCCGAAGGCAGGTCCCAACCTCCGCAGAGGTGTGCCTGAGCCGGAGTTTACGTACGGTAGGGAGGCCAGTTCCTTTCCGCTCCTCCATTCCCTTACCGCCCACCAACAACAGCGCGTGGCAACCCATCCAAATCTTGACCACGCCCAATGTCGCTTAACTTCGGAGATCTTACGGGATCCGGTGTTTCAACACGGCTACGGCCGTTGGCAAACCTAAAAGTGGTAGTCGAACATTTGGAAGAATGAAATAAATTCTTTTGACACTCGTTGCCGCATGACGTCCCCATATAATAAAATATCTCTGGTGATGCATTCAGGTTTTATCCGACAAAAGTAATTGAACACATTAATAAGTCGATCGATAGAATTGCTATTACCGAGCGAGTTGGCCGTGCGGTTAGGGTCGCACAGCTGTTAGCTTGCATTCGGGAGATAGTGGGTTCGAAGTTCACTGTCGGCAGCTCTGAATATGGTTTTCCAAGGTTTCCCATTTTTACACTAGGCAAATGCTGGGGCTGTACCTTAATTAAGGCCGTAGTCGATTCCTTACCACTCCTAGCCCTTTCTTATCCCATCGTCCCCATAAGACCTATGTGTGTCTATGCTATGTAAAGCAAATTGAAATAATAAAAAATCCGATTTCGCTGCCATTTGGTAGAATAAAACCGAAGTCCAAATTGATGTTCAGGCAAGCTAACCGGCGTCAAATGAGAATGCCTGCATACAGTAGCTTGGGTATTTTTGACGTGCATATTTAATTCAATCCGCCTCTGTGGTGTAGTGGTTAGCGTGATTAGCTGCCACCCCCGGAGGCCCGGGTTCGATTCCCGGCTCTGCCACGAAATTTGAAAAGTGGTACGAGGGCTGGAACGGGGTCCACTCAGCCTCGGGAGGTCAACTGAGTAGAGGTGGGTTCGATTCCCACCTCAGCCATCCTGGAAGTGGTTTTCCGTGGTTTCCCACTTCTCCTCCAGGCGAATGCCGGGATGGTACCTACCTTAAGGCCACGGCCGCTTCCTTCCCTCTTCCTTGCCTATCCCTTCCAATCTTCCCATCCCTCCACAAGGCCCCTGTTCAGCATAGCAGGTGAGGCCGCCTGGGCGAGGTCCTGGTCATACTCCCCAGTTGTATCCCCCGACCAAGAGTCTGAAGCTCCAGGACACTGCCCTTGAGGCGGTAGAGGTGGGATCCCTCGCTAAGTCCGAGGGAAAAACCGAACCTGGAGGGTAAATAGATGATGATGATGATGATATTTAATTCACAGAAGATTGAAGACTGAACACTGAAAGGTATAACCATCTTAACTGAAAATATATGTACAGTCTTAAAGATGTAACAACAACAACAACAACAATATTTTAAAATCATTCTACCGTCCAGGTTTAGTTTTCCCCCGGACTCAGCAATGAATCCCACCTCAACCACCAGAACCGTGAGATATTTCATCGGGAATACAACTAGGAAGGAGGACCAGTACCTTCCTCAGGCGCCATCACCTGCTATACAAAACAGGAGTCTCAGTCCGGTGGTATTTGAAGGTGCTCAAATACGTCAACCTCGTGTCTGTAGATTTACTGGCACGTAAAAGAACTTCTGCGGGACTACATCGCGGCACCTCGGCGTCTCCGAAAACCGTAAAAGTAGTTAGTGGGACGTAAAGAAAATAAAATTATTATTAAAACAGGAGTCTCGTGGGGGGTGGGAAGATTGGAAGGGATAGGAAAGGAAGACGGAAGGAAGCGGCCGTGGCCTTAAGTTGGGTACCATCCCGGCATTTGCCTAGGGAAGAAGTGGGAGAAAACGGAAAAGCACTTTGAGGATGGCTGAGGTTGGAATCGAACCCACCTCTACTCAGTTGATCTCCCGAGGCTGAGTGGACCCCGTTCCAGTCTTCGTACCAATTTTTTCAAATTTCGTGCCAGAGCCGAGAATCGACCCGAGCCTCAGGGTGTAGTAGCTAATTACACTAAGCACTACACAAAAGAGACGGAAATAATGATAATAATAATAATATTGGTTCTACGTCCCACTGACTACTTTTACTGTTTTTGGAGACACCGACCGGCCGGAATTAATTCCCTTGTTTTTTTCGTGCTGGTAAATCTACCGACATTGGGCTAACATATTTAAGCACCTTCAAATACTACTGGACTAAGCTAGGGTCGAACCTGCGAACTCGGATTCAGAAAGCCAGCGCCTTAACTATCTGAGCCACTCAGCCCGGCCATGGCATTTTAAAGTGTATAATGTAATGATTTTTGTGTCCGAATCCTTAAGTGAATGGTTAGCGGTTCAATTCAGAGCTCCCGGGTTCGATTCACGGCTGGGTCGGAAACTTTAATCGCATCTGATTAATTATTCTGGCTCAGAGGCTGAGTATTTGTCTTCGTCCCAACACTCTCCTCTTCATAGTCAGACTACATACTACTCTTCCAACCACCATAGAAACACGCAATAGTGATTACATCACCACATACGGTTGGCAAAGGAAGGGTATTCGGCCGTGAAATAAGGCCGAATCCATATGTGCGAGACATTTAGACCCCGCGACCCAACAGATGTGGGAAAAGAGGTCGAAGAAGGAGAATGTAATGATTTATGTACGAACAAATACAAATATTCGATTTACTAACATCTTTTGTATATTTAATTAATATTTAATTTATCCACCTCTGTGGTGTATTGATTAGTGTGATTAGGTGCCAACCCCGGAGGCACGGCTTCGATTCCCTGCTCTGCCACGAAAATTGAAAAGTGGTACGAGCGCTGGAACGGGGTCCACTCAGCCTCGGGAGGTCAACTGAGTAGAGGTGGGTTCGATTCCCACCTCAGCCATCCTGGAAGTGGTTTTTCGTGGTTTCCCACTTCCCCTCCAGTCAAATGCCGGGATGGTATCTAACTTAATGCCACGGCCTCTTCCCTGTCTATCCCTTCCAATCTTTCCATCCCCAACAAGGCCCCTGTTCAGCATAGCAGGTGAGGCCGCCTGGGCGAGGTACTGGTTATCCTCCCCAGTTGTATCCCCCGACCCAGAGTCTGAAGCTCCAGGACACTGCCCTTGAGGCGGTAGAGGTGGGATCCCTCGCTGAGTCCGAGGGAAAAACCAACCCTGGAGGGTAAGCAGATTAAGAAAGAAATTAATATTTAACTTGATTAATTAACATGGTGCACTCGGAATACACCATGTGATTTTCTATGAACCTGTTAAACAAAGGTGATATAGCAAAATGTTCTCGGACCCATTTTACTAGAACAGGGATTTATAAAATGAGGCGCTGGCAACTCTGTAACTGCGTGCGGCGCGGCGAAGCGCAAGTACCAGGAAAACAAGGCAATATCGGGGCTGTCTGACTAGCTCAGTGAGACGAGTGATGGACGTGGATAAGCATTAAAAACACAAACGACGTTGGTCGAGTCTCGTTCGCGCATTTGGTATTTTCTTTCTTTCAGCCATTGCATTGAATTGTATCCCATTTCATTCTGTACAAGGCAGTATTTTTATTTGTATGTCGTAATTCTACTTTAACTTTTTTGTTCAACATTGAAACATGAGATTAACTTGTTGCAGGTGGAAAGGAACACACTATTTTCCTTTCATAATACAAATGAATCCCACGGATAATAATTGGGAATTAAGTAACATCGACTCTATCAGCATCTCAAAGGACCTCAATGTCCGTGTCTGTAGCGTAGCGGCTAGCTGCCGTCCTCGGAGGCCCGGGTTCGATTCCCGGTACTGTCAGAAATTTAAAACTGGCAGGAGGGCTGGTATGAGGTTTAAATGGTACACGCAGCTCACCCCCAATGGGGGTGTGCATGAAAAGAGCTGCACCACCTCGGGATGGCACAAGTTTACTTTTAGAACCTCAATGTCATAGGGAACCAGACTTCCACTAACATGTGATAGGCTATTGTCGTCGTGTGACGTAATAACAGAATGTTCCGCAGCTTGTTAATGACGTGAAGTGAACAAACATGGATAAAGAAGAAAAAGACGATTAGGCCAGAATTCGAACCCAAGCTCCGTGGTGTAAATTGATTTGCTAATCTAGCAATCTACTTCACTGTGCTACTAAGTGCAGTAGTGTATCGTAATGTTCGTTACTATTAACATTCCAGAGCGCAGCACTTTCTGGCAGTGTTGACAGATCATGTTTCGCGTATGTATTTCCCCGAATGTATACGATTTTATCTTGCTAGATAAACTTAGATAAGAAATCGTATGGAGTGCTACGGGTGCGCCATTTTTCCTTCATGCTGTATGCGGTATCAACTGTAATACTCTCCGCAGGGTGTGTCATAGTAAGAACAATGTGTCATGCCCCTTGCAACACGGGTTGCCTACCCCGCAGCAGCAACTGCGTTTCCCATTTACACTTACAGGATTTTCAGTGAAGGACATACATACCCGGTTTTTCAAAGAAGACAGCGATGAGAACTTAAGGTATTCCTCTTTTCTTTTGTTGTGTCTGTGGATAAAAGTCTGTTGTTGCATTCATGTTCAGCGATTTATTGCATTTGGCTGTAAAAAACACAATATTGTGTAGTTCACATCCGTAAGCAAAATAAGGGCTTTTTTACAGGTTAGAAGTAGTTTATTGATTAGAAGGTACTCCGCAAACTAAAACAGGAAGCGCTGCTTCTGTATTTTGCTGTAGAGTGGACGACCAATGCTGGAGGAACAGTGTTCAATTGTTTTCACTACGCCGTAGCCACCGGAGGGTATTCTATACTAGGATTTTTCAGGTACCTGTCACATGCAAAGAACGCAAGACACTATTAATATTTGTTCTTATCAACATGTTTTATATTATAGACAATAAACATGTCATGAACATTCTTATATTTAACTTTAAAACTTGAAAATATTACAGGATATATGAGATGATGCCCCATAAGTCCCTGATATTTTGTGGATTTTTTCTACCTCGGGTTTCAAAGAGATACACTTGGACCGTACCCAAACGTTCAAGCTGATACTTCTTCTGAGCTTATCAATGGCGGTTTGTAAATTGGCACAAATACTTTTCTGATAAAGGGCTAACGACTGGTATAAGACTCGTCCGATTTGACTAGGAACAATTTTCACTATTTCAACTGGATAGAGCATTTTTGTCTGTATATCTCCGAAACCTACTGTGTTATAATTTTGAAAACTTTGAAAATGTTTTTGGCGTCCATTTTAAGTTAACTGAAGCAAAATAAAGTAGACGAACAATATTACGCTTGAATGTCTAATTCAGGCAGTGGGAAAATCTTTACTACGATTTTGGTTCATTGGTCCCTTTTACAGTAGTTGACTTGCTTTCTCAATCCTCTCGTTTGAAAGAGGATGAACATACTGTGTAGGTGGTAGGATTTTAAGTATCATCTCTTCGTCCACCGGCTATTCACAGTTTAGGAAAATCCTCGAGGAGTTTCGAGAATGTATAAAATTAAATATTTCTTTGCCAGTCAATTTGTGTGTAGCTGAGTGTACATACTTGTTAAGAAGTGAAAGGTGCATAAAATTTCCATCTAGGTAACTTATTATGTATACTCAGACAATGAAGGAATGAATTACAAACCGCACACCTCACTCTAGGCCACCATAAGTTTATTATAATGTGACCAACGTAAATGACGAAACTGTTTGTACAAATCAGTCGAAAACGGAGGCTTCTCTGTCACTTGGTTTTGGAAATGCAAAAGTTTTAATGAGAAGTCTGATAAAAATGTAATAATTTTAACTGTGACTTTGTAAACATCAACATTACGTTTATGAAACGAATGTCTTAATAAATGGTTCATATATTTACTTAGAAATGTATTTTTAAGCTTTCTTTACTACTGGTTTCACGTCGCACCGACTCAGACAAACCTTACATCGACGATGTGATGGAACTGTGAAGGAAGCGACCGCGGCCTTCATTAATGAACATCCCCAATATCAGAACTGCTGACAATGGGGTTTGAACCCACCATGTTCCGAATACTAGCTAACTGCTACAAGACACGAACCACAAACCCAACTCGCTCGGAAAATTGTACATTTCTTTGCGAGATGAAAATAGAAAAGGTTAACATTTCTTAACACACTTTTCTTTTACACTTTGTTTTATGGCACACTGACACAGACAGGTCATATGGCGACGATGGGATAGGAAAGACTTAGGAGTGGGAAGGAAGTGGCAGTGACCTTATTTAAGGAACAGTCGCAGCATTTTCCTGGTGTGAAAATTGGAAACCATGGGAAACCATTTTCAGGGCTGTCGGCAGTGGGGTTCGAATCCACTATCTCCCGGATGCAAGCTCACAGGTGCGCGGCCCTAACCGTCGTCCGGTACCTTGGGATTCCAAATCCCCTCAAAATATCATCCATAAGGCCGTATTAACATTATGTTTACTTAAATAGTGTGTGACGAGAATGCCGTGAATTCAACATGAATTTAATATCCCTTGAACGATCGTCGGTCAAGGAAGTCACAGTGCGGGCCTTCACTGTACGTAGATATTAACTAACGTATCACTAAACATACTCTCATGAGCCAGTCTGAACAATTGTCGTTAAATGCGCACTCCCACAACTTTGGGCATAGCAGACGAGTGTCTATCCAGCCATGACACACTGATGCCCATCCTCCTTGTTATCAAACAAGTTCGTTTCGCTATCATTTAGTGATCACGGCTGAAAAGAACCGTTATTTTGACTGAGCTTGTACACAAGGAAACCGTCATGGGAGCTGTCTTGTACACGAATAAAGTTCCTCAAGAAAAACTTTGAGAAAGCAGATACGTGTTTCAAGTTAAATAGAGACTGCGATTCTTCGTAACTTTTCGCTATTTCTAGCCTTAAAACTTTGACATCAAATTAGAATATATAAGAGGGAACTGACTGACGTTGATTGTATACCATTCCTTGCCTCTTCTCTACAAGAACTATGAAAATGTTGTTTCGAAAATAATGAAACAATGTTTATTTATATATTTATTTATTTATGTATTTATTTATTTATTTATTTATTTATTTATTTATTTATTTATTTATTTATTTATTTATTTATTTATTTATTTATTTATTTTAGAATGTTTATAAATTAAACAAGTCGTCCAAAGTAATTTCGTAAGGAATTTGAACGAGCCTCGCTCAAGAGGAACCCATCCCATTTCAGGTTCGGTAAAGCACAAAGCTAATATAATTGTAAGCGCTGTATGATGTCTATTTCGCATGAGCAGTATTAGTTACTATTTTTACTAATTGTACATGTTTCCTTACGTCGCACCGACAGATAGGTCTTATGGCGACGATGGGATAGGAAAAAGCTAGGAGTGGGAAGAAAACGACCGTGGCCCTAATTTAGGTACAGCCGTAACATTTTCCTGGTGTGAAAATGGTGGGTGAAAATTGGTTTCGAACCCACTATATGCCGAATTCAAACTCACAGCACTAATGAAAATCTTGCCCACTGCATAATGTTAGAAAGTGTATCTTTAAATATTACGAAATGCATCTGCCTCTGAATGGAGAGATGATCTGTCGGAGACAAGAGTGGTACCTTCCACAAAGTGATACTCGTACGCTCAAACCAGACTTTCAACTTTCATCATGAGCTGGGAACGAAAAATTAGTCACTGCAAAATTCACTCTAGATAAATCAAAAGTAAACTTCGTATAACATCCAGGACAGCCCAGCGAGTTTGCTGTTCGATGCGTGTAGCTGTTAGCTCGCATTCGGGATGTTGGATTCGACCCCACTGTTGGGAGCACTGAAAATGGTTTCCTAATAGTCCCCATTTTTACACCAGGCAAATGCTGAATCTTCTTCATCTTCTTTTCCTACCGTTTTTCCCACACCTGTGGGGTCGCGGGTGCGCACTATGTCGCACATGTGGATTTGGCCCTGTTTTATGGCCGGATGCCCTTCCTGATGCCAACCCTATATGGAGGGATGTAATCACTATTGCGTATTTCTGTGGTGGCTGGTAGTGTGGTATGTTGTCTGAATATGATGAGGAGAATGTTGGGACAGACACATACACCCAGTCGCCGAGCCAGAAGATTTAATCAGAATCGATTAATATCCCCGACCCGGCCGGGAATCGAACCCGGGACCCTCTGAATCCAAGGCCAGTACGCTGACCATTCAGCCAACGAGTCAGACAGGCAAATGCTGAATCTGAACCTTAATTAAAGCCATGGTCGCTTTCTTCGCTGTCCCAATTCTTCCCTTTCCTGTATTATCGTCAACAAAAGGCCTATCTGAGTCGGTGCAACGTAAATAAAATGGTTACGAGCAAGTGCCTGAGCTGTTTGAGTAATGTAGCTATCAACTTGAATTCGGGAGATAGTGGTTTCGATCCCCACTAACAGCAGCCCTGAAGATGATTTTTCCGCTTCTTTCCCACTCCTAGCCCTTTCCTATCCCATCGCCCTCATAAAACCTGTCTTGGGGTCGATGACCTTCGATGTTAGGCCCCTTAAAACAACAAGCAACAACAACAAAACCTGTCTTTGTCGGAGCGACGTAAAGCAAATTGTACCAAAAAAAGACAAAAATACATTCAGAATGATCATATTTATAGAATATGATGATTCAATATGTATTCCTCAAGGCGCTTGCATCTTTAACCGACGATTCACCACCACGATGAACTGGGTTTAGTTGCTCAAGGACACTGCGGTAATAATAACAGTGTGTCACCTCCGAAGAGACCTCGCGCGACCATGGGCGATCTGTGCGTCTGTGATTACGGGCCCTGCCTGGGATGAAAAATAATATTGAAGATGAAACAAACACGCAGACGTCGAACTAGAGGAAATAACCAATGAAGATTAAAATCCCAGCTACGGTCGGCAATCAAAACCGGGACATCTTTGACCAAAGGCTAGCATGCTGACCAATTAAGCACGTAACAATGTGGTTATTTGCTACGACGTTTATCACTCATAATGTCCATAGCGTAGAAATGTTAAAGGACAACAGACGGTGTCATTGTATTTTTTATGTTAATTTATATCTCAAGTCATTATAATATTGTAATGTGTTTTCTTCTTCGTGTTGGTTAATTGTGCATTTTATCACCATAATGGATTCTTCTTCTTTTGTAATATAATATTATCGATTAGTTTTTCTTCCCGCCAAAATATTTAGATTCCCGTATGCAACATACATTTAACAAATACATAAATAAGAAACACTGGTCGGAATAGCTCAGAAGACAGAACTCATGCCTTCTGAGCTCAAGTAGGTTCAATCCTGGCTCAGTTCGTTTGTATTTGAAGGCGGCCAAATACCCCAGCTTCGTGTTGATAAATTTACCGGCATATTAACGATCTCCTACGGTACAACATTCTGTCTCCTCTATATCCCCGAATACCGTAAAATAAGTTAGTTGTACGTAGTTCTAGTAATATTATTGTTATTGTTAATAATAATAATAATAATAATAATAATAATAATAATAATAACACCAACAGTCTGTTACGCAAGTGAAACATTGGCATTCAACAGAAAGCAAGAACTTAAAGAAATCGAAAAAAGAAGACACGAAGATCATTTGGGAAAACTTAGGAGCAAGATACACCCAAGAAGGTTACAAGATAAATCAACTAAAACAACAGAAAAGTTCTCAAACATCAAAACTGACATTAGGAAAGGACGAATGAAATTCTTCGGCCCTCTGATTAGATTACCAGAAAATCGATTGACAAAAATGATAATAGACTATCTAACCTCTCTTAAGAACTCAACACCCTGGCTTAATGAACTTCAAAAGGATCTCAAAAACGCTAACATAAGTTCAATAGACATCCCAGAAAGAGACATCTTTAGACACAAAGTAAACAACTGGGAAGTTACATCAGAGCAACCACAACAAAAACAGTACAGACCAAAGTGGTCAGCAGAACATAAACAAGCCTTCTCGGAAAGAATGAAAACCTATTGGAAAACAAGAACAACCCACAGAATAAATAATTGAGTTATTTGCTTTACGTCTTCTAATATTGGAAGAATTTACTACTACTACTACTACTACTATTACTACTACTACTACTACTAAGAAGAAGAAGAATAAGAAGAAGAAGAATCGTGTGGCTTCATGTATCGGGTTACAGACCTTCTGAAGTAAGCCTTCTAAAGTACCTTCCTATTAATTTCCACATTCCAGTTGTGCTAATGTTTATCAACAAAATTGGAATTATCATAGACATTTCCTGTGGCTGAGTTAATTGTTTCTTTTTAGGGCGACAGTGAGGGCGTCACCAGAGATCTCTATTATGCTATTATGCTAACAATATAATAATATTAAAATGTTTACTACCTCGACCAGGACAGAACCCGTGAACTTGAGTTCATGAGTCGGACACACTACCGCCGATGTAGCTACCTTTTGGCAGCAGTTCCAGTGCTGTTAGTATAAATAGACTTCTTACCTGTATGTGAGGATAAGTACGTCCTGTTAGCGCTCAACGCAACAGTACTATCTCCGGTGAAGTGTAGCAGAACCCACGATCGAAGCTGATCAAACAGCAATCACGTGAAAGTAGCGCAGATCAGCCCGCGGAAGCCCCGCAAGAGTAAGCCGGGACCTCACAGCCGGCTGAGGTCTCATTCCTATGCAAGTCCTGCCATACGCTGAAGGAGTGGTGGAAGGTACCCATCGTGATGCACTAGAAAGTGCCAATGATGATGATGATTCCGTGTGGCTATTTCTAGCCGAGTGCAGCCCTTGTAAGGAAGACCCTCCGATGAGGGTGGGCGGCATCTGCCATGTGTATGCAACTACGTGTTATTGTGATGGAGAATAGTGTTATGTGTGGTGTGTGAGTTGCAGGGATGTTGGGGACAGCACAAACACCCAGCCCCTGGGCCATTGGAATTAACCAATGAAAGTTAAAATTCCCGACCTGGCCGGGAATCGAACCCTGGACCCTCTGAACCGAAGCCAGCACGGTGACCATTCAGCCAACGAGTCGGATAGTGCCAATGAAAACAAGGAGAAGAATAAGAGGGAGGAAATTTTCCACTTGAGCAGCTCTACGGCTTCTTTCACCGAATGCTATTGTGATAAGAGAATGCGTCACCAGCAACTGTCTCTCAGAGTGAGACGTCTCAACTATTCATGAGCTTCTTGGGCTTGGCACGTGTGGAAACCGCTGGTAGTCCAAGTCCTCATGTATCTCTTTTAGATGCCGTCCTCGAAAGTACGGATTCAAATCCTGGCACTGTCAGAGATTTAATATCGACAGGGAGGTAGTATGACGTTGAAAAATTATAGGCACAGTATCCTTGTTAATAACCAGTAGCTACAACAGCAAGTGGCAATGTCAGTGTAGTTGTGGAGACTGTCTTCTCCTCACTTAATAAGTTGCGTCTACTCTATGTAGCGAAGAGCCTCCGTGGCTCAGACGGCAGCGCGTCGGCCTCTCACCGCTGGATACCGTGGTTCAAATCCCGGTCATTCCATGTGAGATTTGTGCTGGACAAAGAGGAGGCACGACAGGTTTTCCTCCGGGTACTCCGGTTTTCCCTGTCATCTTTCATTCCAGCAACACTCTCCATTCTCATTTTCATAGCATCTGTCAGTCATTAATAAAATCATTTTGGGATTGGCGACCCCATCGTACTAATAGCCTATATATGCTTCATTCATTCATTCATTCATTCATTCATTCATTATATCCCTGACCCGGTCAATGACTGGAAAACAGGTTGTAGGTTTTCATTTTCTATGTAGAGTAAAAAAGTGTCAAAGCATTGTAAGGCGGCCACATCAAATGATCTGAATTAAAAGAGGCAAAAAATTTAATTGCAAATAGACAATCGCAGAGCCGCATAGATAATGCATAGAGGCTTGCAGACTGAACGTTAGAAGATTTAACGGACTATAATGAAGATTTAAGTATTTAATTATTATTATTTATTTTTTATTAGATGCTCACTTCTTCTCCTTAAGATGTTGAGGTGGAATCCAGGCAATGTCGATTGGTATAAAGAGTGTTCGAATGCGACAGACTCGTGTAGGTACATTCACAGGCTCTGGAAGAAATACAATTTCAGAGCAAAATTAAGGCAATATCTCTTTGTTGCAGAAAAATCTATGTTTAGGAAGCCTGTTGTCAACGCCGGGATTCGAAATGGGAAAATTATTAGGCACTGCAAACGAAGATATGCTATAACCTGAGTAGTTGAGGGACTTCTCTAGAAGATCCCCTAGAGAAGCAATTTATAATAACCTATGACATTTCGTTCAACTTTCTCTATTTAACATCCGTAAAGCAGAGAGTGTACGTTTATACTATATGGAGAATTAATTACTCACTTTGAAGTGAAGTTGAAGCCAAACAAATCTCACCAGGAAGTTAATTACCGCTTGCATTATAATCAACTCTGTGTATCATGCTTCATTTACTTTGTTTCTTTGTTATATCACTTTCAGAGAATATGGAGTGGTAGGGGAAGGTTAATCCTGGAGTACGATAATCTACTTAGGTCGAAAAAATGTTTACAGTTTACTGGCATACTCATTTTGTGAATAGATGGGGAATAAGTTACGTATACCTTGCGTTACACACTGTTTTATTCAACTACAGTATTTACAAGATGGCTCCCGCTCAGAGAGCAGGATGTACAAAGATATGTCACTCTTGAAAGTAGGATAGTCTTTATCTGTTCATATCGAATCCCCAACACATTTAGTGAGCAAGTATTCCAAATGATCTTGTAGTTTAGTACTGCATACCTTACTTTATTGAAGGGAGAGAATACACCTTTATGAGTCGAAAATTGCAACATTTTTCAATTGAATTTTTTTCGTAAAATATATTCTCCTGTTTAATACGGTGGCAAATGAACTCCACCACTTCAAAACACGCTGGTAAATTACCATGTATGACACTTGTTATATCCACGTTGTGTTGACCATTTTACGGTAATTTTCATTTTTACATAATATGGTTTAATTTAGTTGTTCCTCCGAGTTGAACCGTGCCAGGTTGTTTTCTGTACATACAGTAGAGTTTGCCAACGTTTCGAATACATTGCAGTATTCTTTGTCAAGGCGACTGAAATACCCCTACTTGATCTGAGGCAATCGGTCTCCCAGGTAGCTAATCAACCACGAGAGTAATTACTGTCCTTGGCCTTAACCGTAGGAATGCCAAACTTTTTATTTGATTGTTATAACAACAACGAGGGGAGGGGGTACTTTGTGACTATATTTAAAGTCAAGTTTCTGGGAATTTATTATGTTTATCATTGGAGAGATTTATACAAACCATTTAACAACTCATTTTACATTTCATACAATCAACTAAAGAGATCTTTCAACATTAATAGCTTATTTCAACCTGATCACATTATCAGCTGTCAAACATTCAGTGACTTTCCTACAAATAAAAAGTTGACTGATCTATTGTTAAAATGCAAATATTTTCAATGTTCTACTTTTAGTCTGATGAATCATAATTTTGACTGTGTTTCCCACACGTCTGACGGATAACAGTTTTGGAACTGTGTTTCTCTGTGTATCTCTTACATGATGGTAGTATTGCTCACTTTGTTATACTTTTCATTTTTTGAATGGGATAGAGCAGTGATATTCTCAGTTTCATCTTCATTTTTACTAACAGTAATATCATTATCCTCACCTTCAGACCAATTATCTAACTCGGAGAATATTTCAGCATCCATCAGGTGCAAATTACTCATTGTGAATGCTCTGGGAGCAGACACAGAACTCTGCATGTTATATCCAGTAACTAATGCCTAGTAGCAGTCAGCAATGTGTTCCACAACAAAGAAACTATTTACATTTTACTCTATAGCCAACAATGCTGTAAGTAAAGAAAAATACCGCCAATACTAAATATGTCATTTGTTACATCAAATACCGACAGGATGGGGGTTGTACTTGATGCCCATTCATGTTTTAATGGCTCTGTACCACCTTCAGCAAACCAACAACAGGCCTCGTTGTTAGTTAGTAACAATAAACGTTACAACCTTTTACAAGTGTTAAAAGAAATAGAGCTACAAAGTACCCCCTTACCCCTACAACCCCGTTAGCATTCCTAGGGTTAAATATCCTTCTCTGTCTGGCTGACGTAAGCCTACTTTCGTAGTTGATTAGCTTCCTGGGAGATTGTTTACATTGGATCGAGTAACGGTATTTCAGTTGCCTTGACAAAGAATACCGCTATGTATTGGAAACGTCGGCGAACTCTACGGTATGTACAGAAAACTACAACACGGTTCAACCAGGAAGAAAAATTAAATAACTCTACATACCGTGGAAGCTTCGTATATAATATAATATGGTTTTGTTATAATTTAAAAACTATAATATATTTGTAGGAAATTTTGCATCCCAATATATTTTATTTACATGAACAACTTGTTTTCGGCTCGTCTTACTGACACTAGTAATTTTTCTTCTTCTTCTTTTCCCGTTCATGCAGGGCCGACGTTTCTGACAAGTCGTTTCCATTTCCCTTGGTCCCAAACGGAATTTTCTCTTAACTTCTTTTCCCTGAGATCCTCTCGCACACAATCCATCCATCTTTTTCTAGGTCAACCTCTCTCCTTCGTACCTTCCACGTCAATGTCAAGCATTCTCCTTCCCACATACTTTTCATCCCTGCGCTTGATGTGGTCATACCAGAGCAATAGTATTTCTTAGAGCTTTCTACATATTTCAGTCACTTAAACGCTGCCTCGTATAAAGGTATTCTTGATGTGGTCTTTCCTCGTAACCCCACACATCCACCTCAGCATATTCATTTATAGGCTTTCCCCTTTGTTTGGATATATAGTCTACTGTCACAGAAGTCACTAGGCAACCTTTTCCAGTTAAACCAGGCAGCCTGAATTCATCGAGTAAGTCCTAGATCTAGATTACCATCAGTAGACGTAGTGGATCTTAAGTAGCCTATTTGAAACTGTTCCTTTTCTGGAGCTGGTTTCCATCAATCTGAACAGTTTCACTCCCAGTTCGTCTCCGGCACATGCAGTAATTTGACTTTTTTTAAATAGTTAGTAACGCAAAAATTAGAAAAGCATATTTGGAAGATCCTCAAATAGCACCACCAAGATTATACTCTAATAGGGAATCTGCAAGAAAACAATAGATACACCGTATTGATGTGTACAAGGCATGATGAGGTGTGAGGTAGTTGGCTATTGCAGCATGACTGGCTCTCTGAGCAGCACCATTCGCAGCCTTCAAACACACTCGTTCTCCGTATGTCATTACTCAGTACCAACCAAATCTCAGCAAATTCCCTGTCTTAAGAACAATAAATGAGACCGACTTCAGCGGAAGCTATATGTTACTCTAGACCGTGCCAAGAGACCAAATCAAAAATATCCAACAAATGAAATATGAAGGGCAACGATGAAGAAAAATAATACTTTTTGAAGGAGGTGGGAATATTCTAGAGCGAGTTGTTAATTCTGTATTGTAATTGGTTCCTGACTAACAGACTAACTTTTGAAACATATATAAAACTGCATTTAAATTGGAAAATATGAAAATTTATATTCATTAAATAAAATACACAATCGTCGGACCTTGTACACACACTTAGATCTTACCTGCTTACTTACACATACGTTATTTAAAGGGCGCCAACTACAACTTAGTGCAGCAATAAGAGAATGAATGAGATTCTTGAATATCTCTAGGGTGTGGGGTAATAAGCTTACTTTTGACAACATACCATATAAGTTCTGGGAAAAGGAGATTGGCGTTCGGTTTCCCCATTAAATTTGAGGTTAAGAAATTTTACTGTTTAAATGAAACGAAAGATTAACTTGATAGAACAAAATATATTCTTGAAATTATATATAAAAATAGTTTATGACATTGCAATTGAAAGAAACTGGGCATGAATTTGAATTCTTCTTAACCGGACATTTAACAATTTTATACGAAATATATCCCTCACTGGTTCACTTGACTGTACCTTGAACACTGAGTGTAATTACGACATATTCCTTAGATCTGGTGTTTACTGTAGATGTGTCATGCCTAATTTGGTGGTGTATCCATGTGACTGCGTCTTCTCCATGTCATGTGACTTATTGGTAAGTCTGCACGGTATGACTTCATTGCAAGTGTATCCTTCTATGACTCCATCACTGTTCACCATCCACTTTACTTCTTCTCTCTTCACCTTCCGTTTAACTAATGACTCCCGTTGACTGACTGAGGCCACTCCATCTCGTTCACTTAATGGCCAACTGTGGCCTCTCCTTCCAGTAGAATAATGACTGACGCTACAATATGCAGCCACCTTTTATAGACGTTGGTTGACGCACCTACGTAATCTCCAGAAATAACTATGTCTACTCCCACCTCGCGACAAATATTACACCCTATGGCGAAATCGCCATCGGCACCCTGGGTTTCTCAAAGAAAGTGAGCTCAGCGCTAAATCAGCACGATGACGTAGCAATGACTTAGCAGTAACGCCAGCAGTATTGCACAATGTAGCAATGTCACATCCACATCTAATATAGTGCAACTCTTTACTGTACATGCTTTTAGTATTAATCTACAAACACGTATATATACACACATTTAACTACAATCACGCAAGCGACAAGCATTGCAGAATTGAATTGAATAATAATTATAATACAATGATAGTAATCTCACAGATAAAATAATAATACTATGGACATAATAATAATGATACAATAATAATAAGAATAAGAATACAGATATCACCTTGTAACGGGATTTGAACCGTTACAGTATGAGTCTTTAAATCATTTCAGCGAAATATTCTCATTTTTCTTTCTTGACATGTTCCTATTAATCTCATGTCGGCACTTATGCGGATTAAGTCAGGATGTCCTTCCTGATGCTAACCCTATATGGAAGCGTGTATTCACTATTGCATGTTTCTGCTGTGGTTAGGCGTGTTTTGTATGTAGATGAATATATGTATTACGACGATCAGTTCCAGAACCAGAGGAATCAACTGTACGAAGTTAAAATCCTCGGCCTGGCTGGAAAACATTCCCGCACCTCAGCGTTTCTGAAACATGTACAAATAGTTTGATGTAAAATTGGTTTTAAATATTAACATAACATTAAACTATAAAATTTAACATAAATCATGTGTACTCGATGTCGATAAAAGTCGCGTAGCTCGATACAGGTACACCTCAAATTTTTAGATGAGTTGTGTGTACTTTTTCTATCATACACCTGCCCCACTTCCAGTCATATATATTTCCAATGTGAATAAGGAATAATGTAATAAGACGAATACGAACACCCCGTCTTGGAGCTAGATAAATTAACCAGACATCACTAAAAAGCAATATCGCCAGGGGGACCACGGATACTATGAAAGAATGGATACGGTGCTTGTCGGACAAAAAAAAAGAAATTGATTGAGGGCAACTAAAAGCTCCCATGTTTCAAGATCGACTCGCACCGGCGGCAGATGCGTCACACAGTTCCACAGCCTCTAACCTTGGCTTTGAACTACAACCTATTTGCAGTTTGCTTGTTATCAGGAAAGGCAATCGTCTACACGTAACCAGATTAAGACGGCCTACCAGCATCTTCCAAACTGTGAAAGTTGTAGACCGGTCCGCTTCGCTGCTGAAAAGGAGGCTAGTTTAATGATCCCTTTTGATACTGCCCCGCAATACACTGTACACTTCGGCGCTCCGTCTCGAGGGATTGTTCCTTGGGCCGGGGCACAATTCGCCGTTGACACAGTTACTACCGTGGTCAATTTCCACTCGGTCTTGAAAGTGTACTGATTCTCCCCAAGGTGCTGTGAGCTGTAAGATGCGGAGAGCTCAATGGATTGGATGTGTCTGGAAAGATATAACAAACTTCAAAGAGAAAGTTTGTCAGAAATTATGAGATGAATTGGCAAATCTGAAATAACGACTGAGAATAATATTGCAGAAACCTTTTAGAAGACTATACTAATGTACTCATTTTTCAATTATTGTGCCCATTTTTCCGTCTTCTAAAGTACATACATACCAGAGATCAGAAGGTTGAAAGATTGTATGTCTGACGACAACGGTTGTCTCAAGTTAGATTGAGGAGTCGACGTTGGAAGATTCGACGCATCATCACAACAACTATCTACAGCTAGACTGTGTGTAGTTTGATCCGAGTATAACAACACGAGAAGCTGCCGTTCAAAGATTTGAATCCTGATCACAACAGCTGTATTCATTTCGATTGGGTATAGTGTGATCCCAATTTCAGACCACAAGGAGTTAAGGCTGAAGGATTATCGGTGGTTGGACTAGGCATAGTTTGAAGTCACATTATTCACTCTCACTTCATACTAGCATGTGAATTACTTACTTACTTACTTAAGAATATTTGTTTTATCATTCAAACAACCACCCAGTTAATTATAGTTCAATGTACCATCTAAAACCACACATTGATGCAGCAGTATATCAGACAAATTATGTACTTAGAAGTACTACAGTCTCAAGAACATGATCGTTGGTTTCATAAGTTCAAAATGCTCCAGGTTTCTCGCTACTCGCACGAAAAATTAGTAGGTAATGCATCATTTCAAGCAGACAAACTAGATGCTTCTCGCAGTTGAGGGCCAGCTATTTACACATTTACCTCGCTGCGATATTCGGCTTTAGTCGAAAGCGATTCCTTTCCTTTTACTGATATATTGACTTTAGTCCATTTCCGAGGAAAAAGTTAATAGTTTGCTACGTTACTATACTTTACTCCTTGAAAACGTATTGTGGTGGTAAAGTGTGGCAGGACGCTTGCCAGAGGCGTTTGATTGGCTATTAAGCCCACGCATTTTTTCTACCGTAATGCTGCTTTAAAGCGTCATTTTACGCAAGTGTAGAGTAAGTTTGTATTTACTTTTGTGTTATTAAGTATCTCTGAAATGTAATGTCAACACGAATAATTGAAAATGTCCACATGCTATTTATTTTGCTATTTGTTTTACGTCGCAGCGACACAGATAGGTTTTATGGCGACTATGGGATAGGAAAAGCCTAGGAATGGGAAGGAAGCGGCCGTGGCCTTAATTAAGGTACATCCCCAGCATTTGCCTGGTGTGAAAATGGGAAACTACGGAAAACCATCTTCAGGGCTGCCGAAAGTTGAGTTCGAACCCACTATCTCCCGGATGCAAGCTCACAGCTGTACACCCTTAACCATACGGCCAAGTCGCCCGGTACTGGAACACCCAAAGCACCTAAAAGGTACGATTTGAAATTATTCAATTTTCTCCTCCATAATTGTTTTCCTTCATGACTGGGTCAGAAATTAATTGCGTAGCGTAAGGGTTACTTGAGGTATTTTAGAAACGCAAGGAAGACACTGACGACAATGGCGAAAGTAATACCAACACGAAAAAAATGGAACATTCTTCCAAGCCAACTCTTCTCAATATTCTCCTCTATAATTTACAAGCACCAAAATCAGGCCTCACTCTGAATTAAAAATGATAACCATTCTGTGGTTAAAATTCTAACTTTAATATCGTTTGGAGAGCTAAAATAGAACTGGATGACACATTACTGATTTGGGGAGCTCGATACTCGTGTAATTATTGTTAGGAAGCGGCCAGTCGCTGTAATCCCGGCGGAGAGCATCCAGCTTGCGAGAGGAAGCCGCGCAACAGGTGCATCACAACAGGTGGACGATCTGGAGATCTGTCCTTAGCCTACAATGGCAGCTCTCATACTGAAATTCCTTATTAACAGGGCCACTGACGAAAATGCTGGTAGAATTCGTTTTACTGGTATTTCACTTGTGTTTTCATTACGCAAACTTCGCAGGTACTGTCAGCCCAATTAGTACTATTTATAATCGGACGAATAATGTATCTGGTTAGGCACACGCACCCTCTATCAGGGTTGTGGGATCGCCACCTTGTACAGTCTGTTGACGTTAAATATTGCTTAAATGTGAGAATCCTGTCTCTGTAGGTTTAATGGCACATTTTCGGGCCATTTTCACTGCATGATCCAGGGATTCTGATGTCTCTCAGCGACTGTGCGACTTTTTATAACTTCAAGATATTCATTCATTTCTTCCCGCACCAAAGATAATTTAGCTTCCTACTAACACATACCTTCATTGGTAATTGTGAACGTATTTCTATAGCTCATGGCTCTATTGATTCATCCGGTGTTATAATATTAGGAACTTACGAAGAATCAGCACCCATTTATCGGCACAAATTTATCGTTTCTACGTAATCACATTCCTTTTCAGCGCACATAGGTGCACTTGTCTTTAAACAAATTCATCAGAGTAGTGCACTGAAACATCTTCAATAATACATTTTGACCACAGACCACACAATCATCAAGACGTAACCGTATTATCCTAATGAAGCCGATATGTTGGATGACTGCGTCCCGACGAGATTAAATGGAAAATTAAAGCAGTGTATTTCCGTGATGACGAAATTCTATTATCTGAATAGTTCATGAATAACTATGTTTGTAATCTGTATTATATTTATATCGTAGACTATTATTCTTACCGGTACTTAATTTAGTAGTTATTTTCTAAATAGTCAAATTAAGTACAACTTGAGATCCAGATTATCTTCATAATTTCTAGATATCTCGTTACTTTACTATAGATAAAGAAGCTGAAGTTGTAAGATTCCAAGTCTGATCACAACAGCTATCGGTAACTAGATGGTGTATAGGTAATTTATTAGGGGCGTTAAACATATATAAATTTATTATTATTATTATTAGTATTATTATTGTGAGAATTATAATCGTATGACCTCAGCTATGAGTGCAGAAATTTAGATGTGACGCTATTTAGGTCACCTTTATGTAAATTTCGACATTCGTACAACCGTAAGTCTTGTGGGTGAATTATTGATTGTAATATTGATTACTTTCTTCGGGTAAACACCAAATTTGTCACCAAAGATCTTTTACAAGCCGACATTGTACAACATGGAGAGTCGAAGAGACATTTTTACACCCCTCAAGATAACTTGTTACAAATTGCTTTACGTCGTAACGACACAGATAGGTGTTATGGCGACGATGGCGATAGGAAAGAGATATAAGTGGCAAGGAAGCGACCGTGGCTTTAATTAAGGTACAGCCTCAGCATTTTCCTGGAGTGAAAAGAGTAAACCACGGAAAGCCATTTTCAGGACTGGCGACAGTGGGGTTCTAACCCTACATATCCCGGATGCAAGCTCACAGCCACACGGCCAACTCGCCCGGTCAAAAATAACCACTTTTGCTGGGGTTGAACCCATGATCTTGGGATCCGGAACTGAACTGACTACCATGGATCAGAAGAAGGAGATAGTAATTATCTTCTATAAAATAATACCGCATACTGAAATTCACATATTTATATTACATGACTCTGCTTCAAAGTAGAAATGTAGAAGCATTATTATTTTTAATTTTTTTTGTTAGCGTATTAGCGTCACATTAACTCAGATAAGTTTTCGGTGATGATGTAGTAGTAAAGAGCTAGAACTAAGAGAAAAGCTGCCATGGTCTGAAATAGTACACAGCCTCAGTATTTGCCTGATGTAAAAACTGCGAAGCCGTCGAAAATATTGTCCTATATACATCACCACACATCAGCTATGATTGAAATATTATATCCTCGACCACAACGGTTATCTGCAGTTAGACTGGGCATTGTTTCATTCCAACACGCTGAGAATGAAAGATTCGTTACCTGATCAGAACGACTTGGTTGGGCTATTTGTTTTATACCGCACTGGCAGACAGGTCTTATGGTGACGGTAGGATAAGACAGGACTAGGAGTGTGAAGGAAGTGACCGTGTCTTTAATTGAGGTATAGCCCCAGTATTTACCTGATTTGACAATAGGAAACTACGGAGAACGATCTTCAGGGCTACCGAAAGTAGAGTCGAAACCATTATCGCAATCTAATGGTTACGTGACGAGTACCATGTGTCCAAGTCTCTCGGTACATTAGTATCTCTGTAACCATTCTCACATTATTGTTGTTTTAATTTAAGTTAATTGGGCCTCGCTGTCCTGGAATGCACTTATATAGGCAGGAGAACCATCTACACGTACATTTGCCTAATTTTATTGTAATTATCGCAGACCCCCAGACCAGAGCAGATTCAGCACCTCTTCCCATGAAGGACATTTATTACGTACGGTGGAGTTTAGGAAGTAAAGTTAACTTCAGAAGATCATTTGAGATTATATTTTCAAACACGCAAGTCGAAAAACCCATGACCGTGGCATGCTCTATCATTCAAAAAGCTGATCCAGTATTCGACAGCAGATTATCAGGAAAGTGCTGGAAACCCAGAGGGGTGCGTGGTAGGTACAAAACTGTTTGAATATAAAGGAAATTATAAAATATACACGAATCTCAACAACAAAAATAATAAGTATTTAAAAGACAACAGGCAGGAACAAAATCAATAGCATTGAAATCGAATGAACAACATGTATCAAAAAGAGAATTGGATACGCATAAAGGAGGTTACACAACTGATCAAATCGGCCACAGAGAATTACAATCGAATAAAACGCTAGCGCGTTAATTAAAGCATTTTCTACCAGTGGAGATGCATACAAAAAAAAGAATTATCTGAAACTAACAAGCAGGTAATGGGAAGAGGGCAAGTGGGGGAGGGATGTCGAATCCTACATCAGTATTTATTAGATTAAAACAAAAGAGAAGCAATGGAACACAGTTCAATGTTTAGGATTTGGTATAGTAATATAGAAAACAAGTCCTTGTCCACATGTTTTTGCACTGTCTTCCAAAGAAATAAATTTGAGATGTTTGGAAATTAAATTCTCACTATAGAAGAATGAACGTGATATTAGATAAAGAAAGGAAAAAATAGTTAAACCATGAAAAACAGAACGGGAGACAAGCTCCCAATGTTCAATTCTTAAATAAACATAACACTTGGCTCGCCCAGCGTCACACGGTGCATAATTCCAGTTGGTCGGAATTAAAAGAACGTGCTCAAGACACGCACGTCTGCCGAAGGCCCTCCACACCAGACCGCTATCAAAGCCGGACTTACTTGAGAGGGATACAATTGGAATATTTATAGGACAGATGGAATGTCCTCGAACGGTGAAGCATGGAGCAGCTTCAAGAAAGTTCGTTGACGTCACTAGTCACATGTCAGAGAAGCCGATGGAAGCTCAACATGCTTAGTGGGTAGCTGGGAGATAAAGATGGCGGTTGTACGAGAGTGTTGAGCAGGTAAAGAATATTTTTTCTTATGATTTTAGAGAGCACGTTACATACTCCTGCCGCCAGATGAAGTCCAAAGGATCGGTGAAGCATAGAAGACGATAGCGAAGTCGATGTCCCAGGAGAAGCGCCTTCTCAAAGGAGCAACGATCGTCGAAGATGGAGGCTGAAGTAGTTAGGAAGAAGAAAATAAATTATAAAAAGAAACAAACCTGCCAGCAGAAAAAGTTAAAACGATGCGGGTAGAAACAGAAGGGGATATAAAAATGGGACAGGACAAGACTAAAAAACTAGAAAAAGGAAAGGAGGAAAAGGATAGAAAGAGAAAATAGAGAAGGTGGGGAAAAGAAAGAAGAACAGAATAGAAAAGGCACGGTAAACAGAGTAGAAATATGAAAGCCGGTCCGGACCGTTCACAAACTTTTGATTAAGCGTAATGAAACTAATTATACAAAAATAATATAGTAATTATAGAAATATTCTTGTGGCTGAGAAATTTTCAAATATAATTTTAATGTCCTATGATTTTAGGAAATTTTAAATTTAATTTAAATTTATATCATAGAGAGTGAAAAAGAAAGAAAAGAGTGTTCAAAATATTTCATGGGAGAGTCTAGCTTCAAGGGCATGAGCGAAGGGAGACAACTGAATGAGCACAATTGAAAATAAGAGGGACTGAAGGACAAACATTGAAGGAGAAGTAGCAAAAGCAACAACATGTGGCAAGAAGTAAAAATAACCTTTATACCTTAAAAATATACAGACACAAGAGTTTATTTCCCCCCTTTCTCCGGATAAGGAAAGAAAAAAGGAAAGCAGAGGAAAAAGTATTCAGAAAATTTTTAAATTGGGAATCGTGAGCACTTTTAGTTTCAGTAGGATCAGAAAGCAATTGAAGAAGAACGGTAATGGGGGTAAGAAAAGCAAGAATACGATAAGGACCTAACCAGCGGGAACAAAAGTTACCTGAAATCGGATTTGCAGAAGAGCTCTGAGGGTGTGTTTTTAACAAAACAAACTCAGAATGTTGAAACTTAACACGGGAATGGTGAGCATCATGGATCCGTTTAAGAGTTTGCTGGGCAGATCGAAGCTTATGCAAAGCATCTTGAAGGTCATCTCGATAAAGACAAGACGGGGATGACTCCAAAAGAAAATGGAGATCCCATGCAAGAGGCAGAGGGGTACAAAATTCTCCACCTAAATTAAGCTTGGCGAGAGAAAAAAGAAGTGAACTTATTTATAGTAGCATTAAGGGCTACAGAAAATTGGAAAAGTTGAAGATACCAGGATCGTTGATCTTGGGAATGAAAAATAGAAAGAATAACTTTCAGGTTACGTTCCACCATATTAGATGGGGGATAATAAGGTGAGGTAAAAATGTTCTTGATACCCTGAGAAAAATAAAAATTGAAAAAAATATTTAGAAGTAAAAATATTGGCATTATCAGAAACTAAATATTTCGGTAGACCAATAAGAGGAAGCTGAAAGAATGGGGAATAAGTTTACCATAAAAATCGGTCATTCCCAAAAAGGTTCTTATTTATTTCAAATCTTGAGGAGGTGGAATGAGATGAATAGCAGAAACACTTTCTGGATCAACCATGGTTCCCTGAGAAGACAACATATGCCCAAGAAATTTTATGGAAGTTTGGTTAATAAGAACTTTAGAAGGGTTAACGGTAAGATTTACTGGGCGCAAGCGGAGTAAGATTTTCAGAGCATGCTTAAGAAGAGACTCAAAATCAGATGTATAAACTAAAATGTCATCAATAAACAGTAAAAGATATTTGTACTTGATGTCGGAAAACAGGGTGTCCATAAAACGTTGCATAATCTGGCAGCCAAGATTAAGACGAAAAGGAACTTTACGAAACTGATATAAATCATTAATAGTAATAAAAGCAGTGTATATAGAACTAACTACATTGAGGGGAATCTGATTATAGGCAGAGTTAAGGTCAAAATGGTAAAGTATTTAGCACCAGAAAAATGTTGGAAGGCAGTTTGTACTTCAGGCATAGGATAAGCTTCGTATAATATACGGGAATTCAACTTACCATAGTCTACAATAAATCTTGAACGTCCGTCGGGTTTATCTGCTACGAAGGCAGGAGACGCATAATTAAAAGATGATGGAACAATAGTTCGTTCTTCCAACATCTTCTCCACTAATTGATTAAGAATTTTCATCCGAGGGGGACCAAGGTGATGCGGTGAAGATCGAACAGAGGTGGTATAAGTTAGATCGACATGTGCTTGGAGGTGTTTTCCGTACCAACAGTAGGGGTAATTACATCAGAAAATTGATCAAGCAAACTCTGAATCTGATAAGATTTGTCAGAATTAGAGTAAAGAGAATGTGAACTATGATGAAAAATGTTCAGAAAGATAAAATGAAATATTAATAACAGGGACTGTAAGATGAGAAAAATGAAAATGAACTGAAGAAGTAAGATAGTCAAGAATCAAATCCGTATGGGGAAAGAACTCATAACCTAGAATGACAGGAAGCTCAACATGCTTAGTAGGTAGCTGGGAGGCGAAGATGGCGGTTGTACGAGAGTGTTGAGCAGGTAAAGAATATTTTTCTTGCGATTTTAGGGAACACGTTACACATTAAATCGCACCTCACAAGGTATGTTCTGATATCCAGGGGGCGTGATAGCCGTGTTTCATAGTTGTTGACTTCTCACCAAGGGAATCACGATTTGGGATTGCTTGGTTGGGATTCCAAGTAAAGCAGAGATTACGTGTGCATGATCGCAATATCAAGAGTCACATAAAACTATAATTTTACTTGCTTTTCCATACTGTCCTACTATTAACTGTAAGATGACGGATTTGATGGAAATACGTCCCAGTACTGAGGTATGTAGTGTGATCAGACTTCGACATCTAAAGGGCACATCAACATCTGAAAAGTCTTAAGGAATGACATGACGTTTCTGGAGAAGAGCGATATTGCTCCGCGATAATACCAGGCCTCATAGAGCCAATTGTAGACGTGTGATTGTACGGAATTACAAGTCTAAAGTATTGAAAATATGTCTTGAACTTGTTTTATCTAATATCCATTCACTTAGACCAAACAATCATTTCTAGACGGAAGAGGATCAAAACTGGACGCGTAGAGTGACATTCAGTGCACCGATTTGTCAGGCGCTCGACCATAGTTTTCTTCAATTCCGAACGAATAACTTTTAACATAAATTATTAATTACGTTTGACAACTATGTGTAAGAATAATCTTTGTACTGTACAGCACACAATATATGTATCTGTATGGTTTGCGAGGTTTTATTTCACTATTAAGCTTTGTAAATTAACCGTTTTATGTATCTGCTCTACAGCTACTGTCCACATATTAAAGAGTCAACATTCTAATTCATCTTCATCGCTAAGAACTAGAGGCCTGCACGAGTAAGTAAAAGTGCAATTGATTAATAATCCCCGGTTACCTAACGTCGCGATTCGAAAATTCAGCATCGAAGCATCGTAAGCTCATCTTGTAGTGCATGACTAGGTCATGTTTAGGTCGCCACTCCACATTTTTCTTCGAGCTGGGAAGCAAGGGTTTAACTGCTTGCGAATTCACCGCAATCCACCGGGCAAAATATTGCACTTACAAGCAAATACAAAAATCTTCAGCGATTATAGTTACTTTTTACCTAATTGTATATTGAAAAACAAACTGTTCTTTGGATCATTTACAATATCGGTACTGAAGTACGAATATACTTTGCTGCTGCGTTTCATAAACATCGTCCTTTCAGCCCAAAGAGTACATGTTTACAAAGAAAGTATTTCCTATATTTTTCATGTTGAAAAGGAGTTAATAAATTGGAGAAAAAATATTTCAAAATTAGCACAGTATTGTACACAAATTTACGATCAACGTATTTGTGTGTATTATGGCATTTGTTCTAAATTTCTGTGCCTTTAAAGTAGTTCGTTTTAATTGTAATTGGTTATTACTCAACATTTTAACAAATAAATGGAACATATTGCCTAAGTCCTTTAGTTTTATGGCTGACGCACAGCTTTACTTCACTTCTTTAGACTTTCAAAATTAGTTTGGATCAAATACACTCTATTTAAACATTTTAACAGTTAAATAAATCCTCTATACTATACTCGACTAAATGAACATTTCCAAAACCATTTGCATCACTTGATAGGGCAGATGGTGCAGTTCGTTGGTAATCAGTGGAACTTTTTTTTTTTTTTGCTAGGGGCTTTACGTCGCCAGTGGAACATTAACCAGTTGAAACAGAGAGAGAAAATCCCACACTTTTGCGTGTCTAGTGGGAAATATATTCCTGACCTACACATATGATTGTGGGCAATGTCTACGAGAGATAGAGGATCATGATTTTTCCGGCTGCTTGGTTGAATGAAAGTCGAGGTCTTCGGTTCAAAGACTCAGAGTTCGATTCCCAGCGGGGTGTAGATTTTAATCGCGTGTAGTTAATTCCTCCGACTCGGGAGCTGGGTATTTTGAGCTGGCCCCAAGACACTTAGCATATTACGTTATCAGCCACCCAGAAACGTGCAATAGTGAATACATCGTAATGCAATTAATGCAATCACCTGGACACCCCATATCAAAAATATTCCTAAAGCAATAGTGCAAACCCAGTGAAAGTAGTAATCCACCGGCAGTGTATGATATCAATCGCCGCATGCAAGATACTTAAGATGTGAACTGAGTTATCTTCCCCGGGACATCCTTACAGCTACAGAAATAACAACGAAGAAGTTGTCCAACCATATGCTACGACAACAATATCAAGCCCCAAACATCATGAAGACGGCGCTGATTGTCAACTGGTACCGTGTCTGGAGGAATGTATCGAATCGTGCAGTTCCCGAAACACCTCGGCACACATGATACAGGGTAATACATGATAAAACACCCACGCATAGGAAGCTACACCGCATCCATATGAAAGAAAGCGATTTGTTCACGTTATGTAGGAACTGTAGTGGCACCATACATCACAGACTGGCTCAGTGTGAAATCATCCAAGAGGTGTGGAGAAAATTTAGGGGGCTATTATAAACCGTTACTATTACAAACCGTTATAAATCAGTCAGACGTGTACATTGCATTTGACTGGCTAATCCGTCCAACCTTCAGTTTGAGGCCATCTGAACTGAGCAGTGCAATAGTGCCGCTACTAGAGCTGGAAGTGAAGAAGATATCTTCTCGGATATGAGTGCCTGGATACGGAAAACTCTTACTTGCCCGACGAAAAGGAAGTGCCTCGGGAAATATGCCAGTAAACTCGCTGGCCTATGTTTTTTTTTGCTGGTTGCTTTACGTCGCACCGACACAGATAGGTCTTGTGGCGACGATGGGACAAGGAAGGGCTAGGAGTGGGAAGGAAGCGGCCGTGGCCTTAATTAAGGTACAGCCCAGCATTTGCCTGGTGTAAAAATGGGAAAAAATGGAAAACCATTTTCAGGGCTGCCGACAGTGGGGTTCGAACCTACTATCTCCCGAATACTGGATACTGGCAGCACTGGCAGCGACTGCAGCTATCGAGCTCGGTCTGGCCTATGTTAACCAAGTGCAGTGCGGTTCCACAAAATGAGCGCTCCGCCATACAGTGTGAACGTGAAAAGGGAATGGACGAAAGGGACAGTGAATCAATTGAATGTGCTTAATTTGTTTAAATTTAGTATGGAACATTAAAAACAAAATGTTTTAATTTTTTGGTTAGTTATTGTTCAATTACTAATTTGTTGTTTGTCAATTTAAAAGTATAATATTATTTTAAATTCAAAAAACTGCAAAAAACAGTGTCATATTATATTTAGTTCACGAACTTCAGGCGACAGGAAGTAGTCAAGGTGGTCTGGATTGTAGTTTTCTTTCTTTCTTTTCTATGTTCATTTTGTTAAACGATTGGAAATTATTATCTATGTATTAACTGTTGTTGGTAAATAAATCAGTTAAAAACCTCCAAATAGCATTGGGATCAACAAGGCGTCCAACCGTAAAACAAAGCCATTCCATATGTGCGACAAAGTTCACACACACGATCTCACCAGGGTGTTGTAGAAGAAGGAGAAAAAATATGTTCATTCCTCTGATTCCCTCGCTAATAAACTTATACACGAATATATTTTTTTTCCAATAGAATATATCGACGGATGTCATATCAAATGTGATCGAGATCAATTCGGATTTATATATGATCTTTCTGAATAAGAGTTGACGAACTATTCGTTTGTCTTCTCTAAAAGTGATTAATAATCACACGATAATATTGTGCCATTACGAGGTTTGGAACTGAAATAGTGGCAACACTGCTGTGGAGACCCTATGCAACGGAATCTAATATTGTCGCTGATGGCACACGTTGATGACATACCTATCTTACCTCAGAGCAAATGGACTCGCCCTTCCCACATCACCTGCGTTCGCACAAGCGAGAGAAACACAATCACTTGTGAGCTAGCGGTCTAATGTAACGTTGTCACTATGTTTTCCAAACAGGAACAACGGAGTTGGATCAAGATTGAATGTGCCAGAGGTCGTACAGCACGACAGTGCCATCAAGGTCTTCAAAAGGCTTGCGGGGAATCTGCATTGCTTTACAGAACAGTGGCACGTTGGGTAAAAGGCTTCAACGATGATGGGAAATCTGTGGCGGACATTTATCGGGCAGGTCGTCCTACGAGTGACAGTGATCGAAACCAGACGATTCGTGAGCTCGCTCAAGAAACCGGATTAGCGCATACGACTGTGCTTCACATCCTGAAGGAACGCCTGGGCATGCGAAAAATTGCGTCACGATGGGTTCCGCATAATATGACGGAAATGCTCAAATGGTTTCGTTACGATGCTGCTAAGACGCTAGTATAGCGCCATGAGCGCGAAGGAGAAACTTTCTTACGCCGTATCATAACTCTGGATGAGACATGGGCCAGGCAGTAGACCGTTCCATTCGCACCATCAACAGAGCAGGCTCTGCTAAAGGTATAATACGACTTCCACATCGCTGGCAACGGGTTATACACAACGCTGGTGACTACAATGAAGTACAGTAAAGGTTGCTAACATGTAACTCTTTTGTATCTGTTGTAAATAAATAGTTGCCACTATTTAAGTTCCAACCTTCGTACTACTAGTCACAAACGTACACAGTTATACGTTTCTAATACACATGGATTTAATCGTCAAACACGTTCTAATGTCTGTTTGTGCACGCCACCTGCAAGTCTCTACGAGGTAGCTATAAAAATAAGGGAGTTCTTGTGTATCACACTATCAGGAATGTAATTTTTCACACTCTTTGGGTTTCACAAGGAAATTATTAAGTCCCAGGGAACCTACAGTATACTAATTCAGGAATCGTAGACACATACATTTTTGGATCTAATGTTCAATCAACTCGAAACAAAATATCGGAGCAAACAAAGACACAAACAAGGACAGCAATTTGATTAGTATTTACTCGTGTGTGACTAGTAGCCTAGTAGGAGCAGCAGTGGTAGTATAGATGCTATTTATGAATATTTGCCTCTATAATAATTATTAGTGGTTAGACTTGTGGTAACTAGTGGCTCATTGAGAAACTCGATCTTAGCAAGACGGCTGTTGCCTAGTCAAATGCTCTGAAAAGATGGTCAAAGGGATAATGTCTTCAGCTGTACCGATATAGGCTTTCTTGGAGGGCTTTTCGTCTCTCGTATCCGGAAGACCTTCAGTTAACCTCACAAGGCGTCATTATGGAGCTGTCATCGAATTTTTATCTTTATCTATAACCACAATATATTTGGTGGCGTTGTTTGAAGATCCAACCCGTCTCCGAGATGAAAACTTAGCAGTCAGACAGTTAGTGTGACAGATCCCTCTAGACGCTGGCCTGAGTAGCATAGCCAGTAGAAGCGATAGTCTTCTGAGTCCAAATTGATAGGTTCGATCCCGAGTCATACTGGTGGTGTTTGAAGGTGCTCAAATACGTCAGTCTCGTATCAGTAGATTTGGCAGTATGCAAGAGGACTCCTGCGGAACAAAATTCTGGCACATTGGCGATAATGAAAACCATAGTAGTAGTTCGTGGAATAAAAACCATTATTATTATTATTATTATTATTATTATTATTATTATTATTATTATTATTATTGTGCCGGGGGTACACCTTCCCCGGCCAGTTAAATTGCGCGCCTTCTCTAAGGTCATCTATTTAAACTAACTTGAACTGGTGTACTACAAGATACTTCGGTTTTTAACTGTTGGATGTCTCTACCATCGGTTAAATTGCTCTCTCTGGCGGGATGAAGTATTTCATAAAGGAATGTTTATATATGCAGTCGGCAAACCTTAGGTTTTGAGGACTGTTTTATTTATGTATTCAAGTTGTCAACACTTCAGCTGGTTTCTTCTTCAATTGTAATTATAATTAACCTATTAGAAACTTGTAAATATTTTCTCTAGCCAATTAGAATTCGGGTTATGTACAGGAATTGAACCTATCAGTAAAGAATTCTGGATGCTTCCCCTTAATAATACTATAAAAGCTGGGCGCTTTAGGGACGTATTGTCTTGATTGTTCCAGTGATTTCAGTGCGGCGTGGCCTAAGGGAGGCATGGGCGCGGCCTGCGTGAAGAAGGCCCAGCGACTCAAGATAATGGCAGAATCTTCATAGATATATGATATCTCCTGTGGATAGTGTGAAGGGAAGGTTTAAACCTCCTAGCCTTTTGTTTATGGCCGATCATGTGCAACCTTTTCTTTTCACACTAAGGCCACTTAGTATGGGCAGTTATGCTCCTGTACATTTATTTATGTGTGTAAAGTTTTTCTGGTCTTAGTTTTCTTTCGGAACAGTGAACCCTATAACTGTTGAGCAATAGATTAGCCCACATCGGGACAACTGTACGTAAACATTTTAAGTGAGGACAACAGGTGGAACTTGTAAGTGCCTTATGAAATTGATGCCTCTGCGAGGCTGGACTATATTTGGAGCGCAGACTCCCATGTAGTGGAAATGTTAAGAGCAAATCGTGCTCTTGTAAATTTTGTAGCTGCCAAGAGCAATAAGGCTCTGTTCTATATAACTGCCTACTAATTATTACAAGTTTTGTACCTGATGTTCGGACTTCTAAGTCCCCTATATTGTTAGAGCTGACGAGCTCATTAATAGTCTGTTCTGTTGGCTTGTTATTCTGTTGAATTTCTATCTGTCAATTTTAACGTAGAGAAAACAGAATAATAAAATTTCAAAATTTGTTAAGTTATGCTCTAGTTAATTCCTTGTCTAGCCATTCAAACCTCACGCTTCTTATGCCTCTGTGATCCACGATATTTCTTTAACATTATTATTATTATTATTATTATTATTATTATTATTATTATTATTATTATTATTATTATTATTATCTCCGGGTCTCATAAAGTACGACTTCCGGGGAGAGGAAATATCGGAATATATGTCCAAGAATTTGAATTTCCGACACTGATAATATTAAGATTTTATTAGTTTTACGTTGCACTGCAAAACGCTGAGGTGCCGGAATTTTGTCCCAGAAATGCCACAGAAATTCTTTTGCGTACCGACACAAAGCGTACTTATTTGAGCACCTTCAAATACCACTGAACTAGAGCCGGATTCAGTTTTGACAACTTGTACTGAGCCAGTTAGCCCGGCTATCCTGGAGAGATTGTGCGAAGAGTCAAGAAAAATGTACATAGAACAACCGTTGTCTATGGCACGAATCAAAAACCCGGCATAAGAGAAGTGCACTTGTATAGCTTAGGGTAAGTTAACACGGTGAGTCATGAAGTATGAGAGAAAGTTGAACAGGTCTACGTCAGTCTAGCCAAGTTTGCGTCGCTTAGTCTCTCAACTGACACCAAGGGCGACTAACATTAATAATTCTGTCCGCCGCGCTTCTCTTCCTTTGTATAGAGCGCATGCGAACCATTTCCACAGGAAGCCCGCACAACTCACCAACTTCATAAAATTATAATTCCTTGGTGGACAAAAGGCTTTAGACAGATAAACCAGTCAAGCTGGTTTCTTTCTGAAGATCTTAATTACGGTCTTGATCAAACATTTATAAACTACTCGTATATCTCTCTCAACTGTTCGTACATTGTTAAAAGGATAGTTGATAAAGACAACGCACAGTATTTAAAGCGATCGTTTGATTCTCACATTAAGTAAGTTATTTCAGTCTGTCAAGAAGTTTCTCATCTCGCAACACCTAACAATTTAAAGAAAGAGTTTCATATACATTCAAACTCTACTATAGTGGGAAACGTAATTAATATTATGTATTTCGCAAGACTGACAGACATATTGTAATTATCACAGCAGAGTCTGTCCCTGTGGTAGGAGGATAGCAGAATGTATCCAAAGTATATTTTACCTGTCGTAAGATGCAATTGCAAAGGGAACCAACAGGAGCTCTCATCTTGGTGAGCGTAGGTTTGTCACGACTGGGTCCCTAGCTTAGTCTGGCATTGTGGATCTTCCCATTTACTTTAACCTGGCTCCTTGGTTTTCATTTTTCCTCTCTGAGCTCCTTTGTTTGGATACTATTAGGTTTTCTAGTACTAACTCGTCTTGCCTGATTCGAAGCGTTCACATATCTAGATCTAGGTGTTTGCCAACGAGCACAGAGTACGAGAGTCATTACTTGTGCCAGGCTCCTCACTTTCATCTATCCTTTCCGACCTCCCTTGGTCAACTCTTGTTCTTTTCCGACCCCGACGCTATTAGGTTTGCGAGGGCTAGGGAGTCTTTCATTTTCACGCCCTTCGTGGCCCTTGTCTTTCTTTGACTGACATCTTCATTTTTCGAAGTGTCGGATCCCTTCCACTTTTCCCTCTGATTAGTGTTAAATAGAGGATGGTTGCCTAGTTGTACTTCCTCTTAAAACAATAATCACCACCACCACCACCACTACGAGAGTCACCAATATGATGCCACAGTTGAAGCCAACTGACGCACTTGGCCACCGTATTGCTTGGAACAAAACATTACAGATCGATTGCTGTCTATGCAGTTGATCAATGTATGAAGTTTTTGATACTACAAGAATTCTGTGTTATAATTTGAGTTTATTGCTAAGTTAAAATGACATTTTAAATATTTTCAGTCTTTAAAAAACAGTAATTAGACCATACCTGTAGTTATCTGTTACAGGTACACGTTATCATTACATAGTTTTCTTTGGGAATTACCTTTACTACTGCAATTTTCTACGAGGTAGGGAAATGGTTCAAAGATAGGCATTTATTGAACACTATGACAAATAAGGATGGAAGACAGGAATGGATATTTTTGATTATGTTGGTAGGTATACCATCCCAGCCCCCAAGCTAGGCAAAAGCTCAAATCAAAACACATCTAATAAGACAGTGGAAAAACCTCTGAACATCAAGTACAAAAGTGTCTGTCACAAGATAATTATTTTTTTCCCGACATATAGCCGACTCCAGTGCAAAATATTGCTGCCCAAATTCATTCTCTCTCTACCGGGCGAGTTGGCCATGCGGCTGTGAGCTTGCATCCAGGGGATAGTGGGTTCGAATCCCACTGTCTGCAGCCCTGAAGATGGTTTTCCGTGGTTTCCCATCTTCACACCAGGCAAATGCAGGGGCTATACCTTGATTAAGGCCACGGATGCTTCCTTCCAACTCCTAGGCTTTTCCTGTCCCATCGTCGCCATAAGACCTATCTGTGTCGGTGCAACGTAAAACCACTAGTAAAAAAATTCATTCTCACTCAGTTTCTCTCCGGCCATGGGAAGTTGAATGCTTCAAAATTAACATTGCAAGCGAGTACTTGTGCCTTTGTGGATCTTCACAAACGGTGGACCATTTATTGTTCGACTGCGCCATGTTTGGAAGAACAATATTCGAACTGAACTTGAGTGTCACCTACACAATTGTAATGTGGAACTTTCAAAGCCATTATACCATCTGTTCAGGAAATCCTGCTGCTACAAACAGTTTTTAAGTTCATTCACCACATCTTCATCTTCATCTTTGTGTCAAGAAGCAATAATTCAAAACGAACTGATAGAAACTGTATCCCTAATATACTCATGTTCAATACGGTTCAAACTGTCAGGATATTTAATAAATAATTGTTATATAGTTACACACTTACGTTATGTATCATGTTAGAGTAACTACAGGTATTGTTCCCTTAACTGGAACTCCCTCATCCATTGAATATCTGATGTCATCGCACAACCTCCAACATACTGAAACAATTCGGAAACTCGTAGAAGAGAATATAAGGAAAGAGAATGAAATACCGCCAGCTTTCTACTCAACTCCAGCAATGGCCACCAGAGTGTGGAAAGACAGCAACTTCAAACTTCGCCATTTGTACACAAGAACGACTATCTACGGATTCCATTACAGAATTTGCCGCCGGGCTGAGTGGCTCAGACGGTTAGGGCGCTGGCTTTCTGACCCCAACTTGGCAGGTTCGATCCTGGCTCAGTCCGGTGGTATTTGAAAGTGCTCAAATACGTCAGCCTCGTGTCGGTAGATTTACTGGCACGTAAAAAGAATTACTGTGGGACTAAATTCCGGCACCTCGGCGTCTTCGAAAGAGTAGTTAGTGGGACGTAAAGCAAATAACATTATTACAGAATTTGCCTGCGACATGACAGGCACAAGGTGGATCCCCTCTGCCTTTGTTCACTATGGGGGCAGCACTGCTCCCTTGTTCCTGAATTTTTATGGAAACGACGAACATATTGTGTAAATATTAAATGATTAATTTACTCTTCTTGTACACACTGTGTTTTATAAATCTATTTATTCGTAACTACAGGTATTTAGAGTTAATTTTTTTTTTTTTTTTTTTTTTTTTTTTGCTATTTGCTTTACGTCGCAGCAACACAGATAGGTCTTATGGCGACGATGGGATAGGAAAGACCTAGGAGTTGGAAGGAAGCGGCCGTGGCCTTAATTAAGGTACAGCCCCAGCATTTGCCTGGTGTGAAAATGGGAAACCACGGAAAACCATCTTCAGGTCTGCCGACAGTGGGATTCGAACCCACTATCTCCCGGATGCAAGCTCACAGCCGCGCGCCTGTTAAAATTAGTGTGCTCAGCAGATTGAAAATCTTTCAAGTCATATTAACTGATTCGACACTGACATCTATGGTTCCCTTATTATTATGTTATAATTTGCTCAAGTTGGTTTACGTCGCCCTGACACAGAGAGGTCTTATGGCGACGATGGAATAGGAAAGGGATAGAAGGAAGGAAGCGGCCGTGGCCTTGTTTAGGTACAGCCCCAGCATTTGTCTGGTGTGAAAATGGGAAACCACGGAAAACCATCTTCAGGTCTGCCGACAGTGGGATTCGAACCCACTATCTCCCGGATGCAAGTTCACAGCCGCGCGCCTGTTAAAATTAGTGTGCTCAGCAGATTGAAAAGCTTTCAAGTCATATTAACTGATTCGACACTGACAACTATGGTTCCCTTATTATTATGTTATAATTTACTCAAGTTGCTTTACGTCGCCCTGACACAGAGAGGTCTTATGGCGACGATGGAATAGGAAAGGGATAGAAGGAAGGAAGGAAGCGGCCGTGGCCTTGTTTAGGTACATCCCCAGCATTTGTCTGGTGTGAAAATGGGAAACAACGGAAAACCATCTTCAGAGCTGCCGACAGTGGGGTTCGAACCCACTATCTCCCGAATTCAAGCTCATAGCTGCGCGCCCCTAACCTCATGGTCAGCTCGCTTGGTTATTAACATGTTAAAATGACTTGCAACCGAAAGAAAACAAAATCAGAAATTAACATGTAAATGCCAACGTAGTCAAATTATATATACAGGTTTTGAAACACTTCAAATAACTTCAGAATATCTCATTGTCAGCTGAATTTTATGTCTAGGATCTTTCCGATCCATGTTCAGTGAAGTGCACAGCTATATCTACTGGCATGAGTTCGAACTACGTACATACTGCCTTTTACAGCAATACTCAGAAAACGAGACCGTTTGGATGGGTGGAATTCGCGTCAAATAGTTTGTTTAAGAACTATGCAACGGCGTTACCTCCGTCAACAAGCAGAGTTTGAGCTGTGACATCTAAAATATTTTGATAGTAAATGCTTTGTTGTATGTGTTTTCATGGTAGGCATGGTCTCTATGAATTTTTTTACTACAATAACAGATTTAATGAGTGAATTTTAAAAATCCACAGCTTATTTCCAGTCATTCGACCGGGTCAGTTATGGAATGTATGAAGCCCCCATCTAGCGGCGAGGATAGGAACTGTGCCGGCTGCCGAAGCCTGTCGTACTCCCCTGGGGCAGTGATAATGAATGACAGATGAAATTAAATGATATTGGAGAATGTTGCTGGAATGAAAGCAATGTTGTCCCAGAAATGCCACAGAAAACCGGAGTACCCGAAGAAAAACCTATTCCGCCTCCGCTTTGTACAGCACAAATCTCACATGGAGTGGCCGGGATTTGAACCACGGAGCCCAGCGGTGAGAGGCCGGCGTGCTGCTACGTGAGCCACGGAGGCTTCATTTAATGAGTGAATTAGAATCTGGTAAAATTATTATTCATGTTCGGGTGAGGTGGAATTCCACTACTACTGCTACTCTGACGCCGTCTCTCAGGCCAGGAGATTTGTATCGGAGAAGGAGATGTGCGGAGAAGGTCAGAGGGTTTCTGGCCGTGGCCAGTACTAGGAACTGTCCCAGCATTCGCCGGAAAACCACGGAAAATAATTCTCAGGACAATCGACGGCGGAGATCAGCCACAGCAATACAGAGGCGTAGAGCCGTGATCACACATCTGCTCGGTTGGCCGCTCGAAGTGCAGAGCTGTCAGACCGTTGCCACTCGACAACGGCCTATGCTTGCTTGCTTATCAACAAGATATCCCTTGTTGAGCGAGGCGAGTGTCATTTTGTTGCATCATCTGTTTGCATAATACTGAACCAAGTCCCACTGACTGCTTTGAACTTTTCGCATTTAAAAAGCTATAACTGACAAAAGACAAGCCTTTCATTCAGACAAGCGAGATTATCGTTATTCAGCATGTAGCAACATTTACATTTTCTACTGGCATAAGTATGAACTACGTCCTACTGTCCGCTCAGAAATGTTTGCATAAAGTGAGCGGTCTTAAATGACGTCGATATTCAATTAATTTTTGTTCTGTGTGTTTAAGTGGCTGCGTGGAAGACATAATCAACATTTATTCGTACTACAATGACACATTTTGTGAGTGACTTAGAATATGGTGATTATTTAACGGAAGATCATGTTAATTTGTTTCACGATATTGTGTCCAAAGAAACAAATTTTAGCCCGCAAAAAGTCTTTCTTTTTATTAGAGTCCGAATTTCGTTCATCCGCGTTAAATCTCCACAAATACATATGCATGTGTGACCCTTAGTTCCGTTCCATAATACGGCATCAGAGTTGATTTTATTTTCCTAGTTGCTTTACGTCGCACCGAAACAGATAGGTCTTATGGCGACGATGGTACAGGAAAAGGCTAGGAGTGGGACGGAAGCGGCCGTGGCCTTAATTAAGGTACAGCCCCAGCATTTGCCTGGTGTGAAAATAGGAAACCACGGAAAACCATTTTCAGGGCTGTTGACAGTGGGGTTCGAACCTACTACCTCCCGAATACTGGATACTGGCCGCACTTAAGCCACTGCAGCTATCGAGCTCGGTCATCACAGTTGAGGTGACAAGAATTTTATATGGAATGTTTTACGACCGGATACCCTTCCTGACGCCAACCTCAGTTGAGGAGCTAATGAAAATGAATGATGGTGAATTGAATTCGGTAAAGAGGTGAACGGAATTGTATGTGAACTATGAATATAACTGTACCGGCATTTTCCTGAAATGAAAATGGAAACACACAGTAAACCACTCTCAGGACGGACGACGAGACGGTGGGGTTCGAACCCACGGTCTGCCGAATGCAGAGCTTGGCTCCGTAGCCGTAGCGCGTTAACACTCCGCTCTATTCCCTCAACGCATACAGATAATTAGTAGAAATATCAAAAACATTGATGTTGGCACGCACTGTATGCGTATTTATGATGGTGGCTTCAATATGAACGTTTACGATAGTTTTAATAATATTTTGTTGCCAGACCAGCATTTTATATTTAGGTTATTTCCGATTCCTTGTCCTAATTGTTTATCACCGTGTAGATCGTCAGCCTAACATTATCGATTTTGGAGCTTACGCCATTGCTTTTGCCACATCTGTCATCTTCGTCAGAAACTTGTCGGTAAAACATTATAGTCATGAAGGCATGGAATCTCACTTGAAAATAGTCTTCGATCTTCAATGGATGTATGTATTTCCTTTGTTAAATCAAATGAGCCGACCATCCAACGTGGTAAAACTATACGAGGAAGACCACAGACGTAGAAAGTTATAGAAAATGTAGTCACAGAAAGAAACTACCAAAGATAAAATGATACATTTGGAAAAAGACTCAGCAAAGTTAGGTCTCGGGAAAGAGAGAGTAGTGATTCTAATGGTTACTCTGCGTCCAACGTGAGAATAGCATCAGATGGTGAATAGGAAGAAAGACAAGATTCATATAGGAGGAAGAAACCATGGCTCCCTACCATGATCTTTAAGCAGTAGATCAGCTACCGCAAAGAATTAGACTATACTAACACAAAAAGGGACAGACTCTTGAGTTTGGTTGTATGTAATGAGTAATCTCAGAAACAACTGAACCGGTTTTGAAAATCTTTTCACCATTTGAAAACTAATATCATTCCTAGTAACATAGGTTGTATATCGTCCCGCGATATCAAAGGATTCCCGCGAGAACCATGACTGAATGAAAAAATGGCAGAAATAATAAATCGGAAAGTTTGAGTGTTCTCCTATCTGCATTTTCACGTAAAATGTACTTGACTCTTGGAGCTCAAATTTGGCAAGGTTATTTTCACACTATCTTCTAAGTGGGCTATGTAGCGGAAAAAAAGTGAAGCAAGACATAGAAAAATGTACGCCTGGGGCCGTTAAAAGTGAATACCCTACCTAAACGGTTTGTCCTATTACATAACGGAGTCAGTGAGTTTAATTAAAATTTTATTTAATAGAAACAATTGTGAGCATTTTCTTCATAATTCTAACGGTAGGCATATTCTAGAAAAATAGTATTTCTTTGTGTTTTATATCGCACTCTCTTAAGTGGGCTATGTAGATAAATAAAATGTGAAGCACGTCAGAGGAAAACGTAGGCCTATATCTCAGACCCTTAAAAGTGAATCATCTGCCTGAACGGTTAGTTCTATTAAACATTGGAGCAGAGCCTGTGTAGTTAAAATACGATTTGCCAATAAGCAGTTTGAACGAATTTTCATTGTAACTCTAATCATTTCCGAAAGAAGAATGCTTTTCTGTGTTTTGGCATATACCCTTGTGGGTTGCGTATGATGTCAGTTTCATAATGAAAACTCCCGAACTCGATTGTGAGTGGCAGTAGGCAAGGGGGCCTGACATTACAATGGAAACTCCCTAGCCCGAGTCTTCACATGAGAAACGATGTATGATGACCTCCCCGTCGTGTTTCTGTGATGACGCTAAGAGCTACGCAAAGGAAAGAAATACAACGTGTGTTCTGTTTCACCTATAATTCTGTTCTAAAAATCCGTAGTGAAGCACAGGTAGGCCTACGTCAGCTTGTTTGGTGTAAATGGTTATTGCTCTCTACACTACAATTAATCATCCAGAGTCCTAATCGGCTGATGAGCCCATCTCCTTTCAAAACCGCACAGACTAAATATTTGTTTAGGGACTAATACCTTCGTATACATAATATATCTGTAGTGTATAAAATTGGATTGAAATATATTATTTTTGATCACATACATACATAGCTCAGGTAAGGATAATAAAGTCCACAATAGATTTAATTAAGCTTTCGTCTGTTATTTTAGTTTGTATGCTTCGCACTTGGTTTGTTTGTTTGCTTGTCACGAGATCACGTACAAACATGTGAAATTTACTTTATGATAGTATTGAAGTTTATGGAAAGAATAATATAAATTTAGGCCGTAAGTAGTTTCATTAGTCCATTAGCGTGGAGAGTCAGTATAAAGGAAGGATACAAATGTTTTCGAATTTTGATAACTCTTTTTTGAGGGGAGAAATCACACAATACCTTCAGCAATACCTCCCTATATCATCTCACAGGGACGTATCCATACCCATGTGGGATCGATCAAGCTGCTTTCCACTAGTTCCAATGAGTTAAGCGATGTCGTGTGGCCAACGGAAAGGTATGATGGAGGTCTTTCTAGTTGACGTACGTGGGCGACGCGCGCGCGCGCGTGTGTGTGTGTGTGTGTGTGTGTGTGTGTGTGTGTGTGTGTGTGTGTGTGTGTGTGTGTGTGTGTGTGTGTGTGTGTGTGTGTGTGTGTGTGTGTGTGTGTGTGTGTGTGTGTGTGTGTGTGTGTGTGTGTGTGTGTGTGTGTGTGTGTGTGTGTGTGTGTGTGTTGATAATGAGGTACGGAGAGGGTGAAACCAGGCATCGGCACTTAGCCTTCTCCTATCGAACAACACCGAGAAGTCTACTAAAGGCTTAATTTCCCCATCTGACAGACAAATCACCATCGACAGCGTCATGTGCCTTAATTCCACATGAAAACTTGGAACTGAACCCAAGATTTCGACACGCAATTTAATTATCTAAAACTGCGTACCACCACCTTTCCTATCCTGCCAGCCAAAATTCTGATAGTGATTCTTTTTTCTACCAAAGGAACTCGAACTTGCTAACCACTGTATCAGACCATAACAACTCGACGCCTTTATGAGCGTGACTATCAGGCGGGCTTGTGATTACCGGACTCGTGCACTTAGTATAAGAATTACCAAAAACAAATAAATATTTTCCAAGTACTTCAGGTGTAAAGATTCTCACATATTCAGCCACAATGAAGCTGGAGAACAAATCACAGTTCGTCTGGAATGTACACTAGTACAGATCACATAATGAATATTGCTTCGTGTGGGAGTACTCCCCGGTATTCATTACTGTAATAAAAATTTCGGCTCTATACAGTTGTTATTGGACCTTTCTATATGCTACGAAGTTGACATAAAACTTTTATATGCATGCAGCACAAATAGCTTTTGATTAACTAATGACGACAATAAAATGCTAAGTACCGTGAAGTGGGGCTGTCTGCTCCATATACCACTTACTCCACACACACTGGCATTTATGACGGTAATAAGCGATGTAATATGGTCGATATTAACAATAGGTGCTCAGGACATTGCACTTCACCTACAGTACGCGAACCTGCAAGCAATTTCGGTAACTAGGATACAAGATCAACAATCACGTAAATTGTAAGTCCCGTCTTACGATCTCAAGATCAGCAGTCACGTGACATGTAGGTAGGTCCCGTCTGTAATTATCTCAAGATCAAACTGTAGGTCATATGATCTCAAGATCAAAAGTCACGGAAAACTGTAGGTCATATGTCTAACGACCTCAAGATCAACAGTCACAAAAACTGTACGTCTTATGATCTCAAGATCAACAGTCAAGGAAAACTGTAGGTCATACGACTAACCTCAAGATCAATAGTCGCGAAAACTATAGGTCATATGATCTGAAGATCAACAGTCACGGAAAACTGTAGGTCTTATGATCTCAAGATCAACAATCACGTAAAACTGTAGATCACATGTCTAACGACCTCAAGATCAACAGTCGCGAAAATAAGTCATATGATCTCAAGATCAACAAGCACGTAAAACTGTAGGTCATATGATCTGAAGATCAACAAGCACGTAAAACTGTAGGTCATATGATCTGAAGATCAACAATCACGTAAAACTGTAGGTCATATGATCTCAACATCAACAATCACGTAAAACTGTAGGTCATATGATCTGAAGTTCAACAATCACGTAAAACTCTAGGTCATATGATCTGAAGTTCAACAATCACGTTAAACTCTAGGTCATATGATCTGAAGATCAACAATCACGTAAAACTGTAGGTCATATGATCTGAAGGTCAACAATCACGTAAAACTGTAGGCCATATGATCTCAACATCAACAATCACGTAAAAATGTAGGTCATATGATCTGAAGGTCAACAATCACGTAAAACTCTAGGTCATATGATCTTAAGATGAACAATCACGTAAAACTGTAGGTCATTTGATCTCAACATCAACAATCACGTTAAACTCTAGGTCATATGATCTGAAGATCAACAATCACGTAAAACTGTAGGCCATATGATCTCAACATCAACAATCACGTAAAAATGTAGGTCATATGATCTGAAGGTCAACAATCACGTAAAACTCTAGGTCATATGATCTTAAGATGAACAATCACGTAAAACTGTAGGTCATTTGATCTCAACATCAACTGTCACGGAATGCTGTAGATATCGTTTTTAATTATTTCAATATCAACAGTCACGTAGAGTATAGGTACTATATCTAATGACCGTAATATTAACGTTCACGTACAATGGGAGATCCGATGGTTGAAGATCACACTACTACTACTACTACTACTACTAAATAATAATAATTTATTAATTCTACGTTACACTGACTACTTTTACTATTTTCGGAGACAGCGAAGTGCCGGAATTTTGTTTTTCAGGATTTTTATACCTGCTAGTAAATCTACCAACATGTGGAGAGCGTATTTGAGCACTTTCAAATACTACCGGATAGAGCCGAGATGAAACTCGCCAGCTAGGGCTTGGAAAACCTGTGTTTTATCTCTGTAACACTCATCCCGGCTCACAAAACTATTATCTACAAGTGAAATTGGAGGTCTCATGTCTAACGAGCACAAGATTAACAAGCATGAGAAAGTTTGTGGCTTTTTCAAATCTTCAAACCCATTAAATCTAAGACACCGGTCTCTGGCACAACGGGACTCCACAAAACGAAATATCGACACACATGCGTTAGTAAGACCAATGGCAACATTGTATGAAGGATGTTATATCAAGAAGCATCAATTCGTACTACTAAGCAGCGAAAATTCACTTGAAGGTCTTAATTTTCAAAGCTTACCCGCAAACGTTGGCTGGATGGCTGATATAGAAACATATGATGGCCAAACGCATTCTAATAAACTCTAAAAGGAAATTTTAGGAAAATCGTTACTGGTAGTAATCTGTGGTACAAAATCAGAAGAAAGAACACTAAGTTGGAATCTAATAGTACACTTCTTCCACCGCTTGGCCCACTCCATGGTGTGGTTGCGGGTGCGAACTGTGTTCTAGATGTGGACTCGGTCCCGATTTACGGCCGTTTGCCCTTCCTGACCTCAAATCTGTGTGTAGGAACGTATTAATTATATTGTGGAGTGCTGGGTGTGTATGTGAAGAGACGTGTACTGGAACAAACACAAACACCCGGTTTCCGAGTCAGAGAAATTAACAAGACGCAGTTAAATTCTCCAATCTGGCCAGGTTTATAATATGTGCTGAATGAATGACAAAATCCTTCAAACATTTAAGCGCTTACGCTGCAATTTTCTTTTCTTTCTTAAAACGAAAGCCATACTCTCCCGTGTTAACTAATTTAATGAAACTCTGAACCTTTTCAGTCTATCGAAAACAGGAAGTACAAAACATACAGTACAACACTATAACATACCTGCAAATTAAAAAACACTAATATTATTTTCTAATGTTATTTTACAATATCTGTCTGTCTGTTTGTTAGTTCAGCAGCCCAGAGGCTGGTTGGATCTTCAAATACCACCACCAAACTGGAAAACTGCAACAACCGATGGTGGCGTCAAAATGAGGCGTGCTAGGCAAGATTAGGAGTGAGGTAGTTTTCCATTGCTTTCCTCACTGGGCCAGAAAGGGCTATTGTATCACGACTAACCCTATCAGCAACACATTTCATAATAATCAGACAATAGTCATGCTTCGAATGTCATTACTCAACACCACCCATATCCCAGCAGCTTCCATATTGTCACCGCCGCGGACAAGACTGGGACTTAGGTATGAGCTACATTTTGCTCTGGCCTGTGCCAAAAGACAGATGCATAAGTATCTGTGTTATAATTAGCGTTTTCGACAGACTGGAAAATTTTTAAAGTTACATTAATTGCATTTATTGTTACAGCATATTATACTTGATAGAAATTCAACTGGTAGCTGAGTACTATCCATCACAATGTGTAAGGTACAAATAAATGAATCAGAGCATTCCCACCAGTAAATCACCAAATTTCCCGTAGTTTGACTCCTGGACGAAGCTTGTAAGAGTTTTATACGTCAAATGGTATAAAGGTAATTTAGTACATCCAAGGTCGCTCTTATTGTCAGATTCTTACGAAGAACTAAAGATCCGATGATTTTGATAATATTCAGTTAGGTAAAACAAATTCTCTTGAGAAGTAAATTTAAACTTTGAGATTATTTTTCCTGGTATGGGATATTTGGGGGTAAGAAGAAGATTCCAAATTTTATACAGGATACGCTGCAAAAGTAAAGACATGAAATATACCGTGAGATTCAGTCACCCCTTCCAATGTAGTTTTATGCAACCCAACTAACGTGCGACATGGTCATAAGATGTCTGTTCCCCTACAGGCTTACTGCATGGTATTAATGTTCGTTAGCAGGTGAGGCCATCTGGGAGAGGTACTGGTCATTCTCCCCAGTTGTATCCCCCGACCAAGAGTCTGAAGCTCCAGGACACTGCCCTTGAGGTGGTAGAGGTGGGATCCCTCGCTGAGTCCGAGGGAAAAACCGACCCTGGAGGGTAAACAGATGATGATGATGATGATGATGATGATGATTAATGTTCGTTGAGCACATTTTGCACACTGTTCTAAACACTACCGACAGGTTATATCGCCTTGAAATCATGTAGTGACGTCCTTTGACCATGTAACTAAGTTAATGTGTCGAGTCTCGTGACCAGGTGTAACGAATAGGGTAATCAATGCATAAAACTAGGTAACAGAGCAGTAATTAAACCGAGCTGGATGGCGTATTTACTCTGCTCACATCGTACTACTAGCATGTTCCCAGTAGTTTCCGTAGCGGATGTGGTTGGGCGTTAGCCTAGTAATCGACGGGAGGTGACATTGGTGGTTCGAATCCTGCATCGTTCAAATATTTTTGCATCGGTATGATGTTTAAATGCGTAAACACAGGCACACGTTTGTCACATTCAAACAGTAGAACGACGCTCTTACTCATCTTGTTCCCTGCACATACTCTGCTGGTTAGGGCTTGAATGTTATCTCTGCTGTCATTCGGCACGTTGTCCACAGAGGAATACGTTGCCATGCTCCCCATTTATGGGAAAGCAAGACAAAACACGTTCAAGGCACTACGTCAGTACCAGGAGCGGTATCCTCACAGGCGACACCCGGCTGCTACGATATTGCACCGTGGTGAAAGACGCCTAACGACGACAGGCGTGATAACTAAGAAGCACCAGTCCGCGATAGGCGCGTTACATCGGGTGGAACAGAAGGGGCCGTTCTGCACGCTGCTCGTAATAATCTTCACATTAGTACAAGGGCGACTGCACAACAGGTGAACACCAGCCAGCCGTCCGTCTGGCGACTACTGCATGAACATAAATTTCACCCATACCATCTTGAGCTACACCAAGAGCTCCATGAGCGGAATTTTGAAACTCGAATAGAGTTCTATCGGTGGCTATTAAGCCGTCTGGACAATGATACAGCATTCGTGTCGCAAATCTTGTTCTCGGACGAAGCGCGCATCCACAATAATGGGAACATCAATCGTCCCAACATGCACTATTGGAGTCAGGACAATCCCCGCTGGGTGAGACAGGCAGCCCATCAAGTACGATGGGTAGTGAGCGTGTGGTGTGGAATCTTGGGGGATCGACTGATTGGACCTTACTTCTTTGAGGGTCATTGGACGGGCCCACGCTATCAGCATTTTCTGTTCAGGAACTCCCACTGCTGCTGGAGGATGTGCCCTTGCACGATTGTTTGAAGATATGGTTGCAACAGGATTGAGCTCCGCCACATTTGACTTTACCCGTTCGTAACCATCTGAACGAGGAACTGTGAGAGAAATGGATAGGACAAGGAGGCCCTGTTTCTTGGCCCGCCAGATAACCGTATTTAAATGCAGTTAGACTTCTTCTTGAGGGGGCATTTGAAGAACGTTGTAGTTGAATACAACCTTCCACATAAAGTTGGCGTCAGGAATAGCATCAGGCCGTAAAACTGAGAGAAGTCGCCCTGTGTGACTCACGAACACGCTAGGATGTCCAGAAGGAAGATATATTAACAATGATATCATACTAATCACTTTAACATACCTGAAGTAGGTCTGGAGAAAAACGTGCAAAACTAAAAAGGACGTGCCTTTGAAACTCGCAAAGCGTACGGGACATACCAGATAGTATGGTATATCTCTTTCACTGTCAACTCTCACAGTCAATGTTTAATTCACTGAATAAATTATTTATTAATGCACATTTCATTGATTTGTTTTTGTATATTTCAATTAATGGCATGTTCCGAAATTCAAGGTAATCAATTAAAATTATGTCCCCCTCTGTGGTGTAGTGGTTAGTGTGATTACCGGCCACTCCTGTAAGCCCGGGTTCGATTCCCGGCTCTGCCACGAAATTTGAAAAGTGGTACGAGGGCTGGAACGGGGTCCACTCAGCCTCGGTAAGTCAAATGAGTAGAGGTGGGTTCGATTCCCACTTCAGCCATCATAGAAGTGGTTTTCCGTGGTTTCCCACTTCTCCTCCAGACAAATGCCGGGATGGTACCTAACATAAGGCCACGGCCGAATCCTTCCCTCTTCCTTGTCTACCCCTTCCAATCATTCCATCCTCCCACAAGGCTCCTGTTCAGTATAGCAGGCGAGGCCGCCTGGGCGAGGTACTGATCACTCTTCCCAGTTGTATCCCTAACCCAAAGTCTGAAGATCCAGGCGGTAGAGGTGGGGTCCTTCGCTGAGTCCGAGGGAAGAACCAACCCTGGAGGGTAAACATATTAAGAAGAAGAATTAAAATTATTATTATTATTATTATTATTATTATTATTATTATTATTATTATTATTATTATTATTATTATAGTCCGCCTCTGTGGTGTAGTGGTTAGCGTGATTACCTGCCAACCCCGGAGGCCCGGGTTCGATTCCCGGCTCTGCCACGAAATTTGAAAAATGGTATCAGGGCTGGAACGGGGTCCACTCAGCCTCGGGAGGTCAACTGAGTAGAGGTGGGTTCGATTCCCACCTCAGCCATCCTGGAAGTGGTTCTCCGTGGTTTCCCACTTCCCCTCCAGGCGAATGCCAGGATGGTACCTAACATAAGGCCACGGCCGCTTCCTTCCCTCTTCCTTGCCTATCCCTTCCAATCTTCCTATCCCTCCACAAGGCCCCTGTTCAGCATAGCAGGTGAGGCCGCCTGGGCGAGGTACTGGTCATTCTCCCCGACCAAGATTCTGAATCTCCGGGACACTGCCCTTGAGGCGGTAGAGGTGGGATCCCTCGCTGTGTCCGAGGGAAAAGCCGATCCTGGAGGGTAAACAGATGATGATGATGATTATTATTATTATTATTATTATTATTATTATTATTATTATTATTATTATTATTATTGTCCGACTCGTTGGCTAAATGGTCAGCGTACTGGCCTTCGGTTCAGAGGGTCCCGGGTTCGATTCCCGGCCGGGTCGGGGATTTTAATCGCTTCTGATTAATTCTTCTGGCTCGGGGACTGGGTGTATATGTCCGTCCCAACACTTTCCTCATCATATTCAGACAACATACTACACTACCAACCACCACAGAAACACGCAATAGTGCTTACATCCCTCCATAGAGGGTTGGCGCCAGGAAGGGCATCCGGCCGTAAAACAGGGCCAAATCCACATGTGCGACGCAGTTCGCACCCGCAACCCCACAGGTGTGGGAAAAAGCGGCAGGAAAAGAAAAAGAAGATTATTATTATTATTATTATTATTATTATTATTATTATTATTATTATTATTATTATTATTATTATTATTACTATTTCGTTATTCCCATTCATAGAGAGCGTTGGGACTTGTTCATTGGCTTGATGACTTTCACATTCCTATTCTTCCGAACTCTTCATGAATTCACTGTGTTGCCTCTTTCGCACTTCTGACCAATTTGTACCAGTCTCACTGCTACTTTCGACCACAAATATGTGTCTAAACACTTAGGTCCTTAATACTTGGCAATTTTTCATGTTTTCCTCGATGTTCAATTCATTCAGGTCTCCTCGTGTTTCTTCTAGCCAATTTATTCTCCTGTTTTGGGTATTTATTACATTGATTAACCTTTCTGCTAGTCTATTATCATCCAATACTAAAAATGTGTCCCAAAAATTTCAAACGTTTCCTCCGTACAGTATTGATGAAACTATCTGTGTAACTATAGAGGTCTGCAGTTCGCCTTTTGATCCAAATTCCATTTTCTTGTACGGGGCTGAAAATTTTCATAATAATTTTACGTTCAATTTTTTCAATATCTGCAATTTTAGAATGACTTCCTAAAGTTAAGGTTTCTGAGGTATAAAGGGATTTCGGAAGGTTTTTAAAGTTTCAGTTGAGCATTGCGTGACATTACTCGTTTATTGTAGTGATCCCATGTCAGTCTAAATGCCCTCTGAAGTATTGAGGCCCTTTCTGAATTGGCCAAACTCTCCAATACCGGAGGAAGAATTTAATACCTGTGAAATTGTCCCGTATACCGTTTCAATTTGATCGTTCTTGCGCTTTTGCTAAACAATCTTCATATACTTGAATTTCCCGAATGATATCTGAAAGCCTGCCTGTGATGCTAGTCTGTGTAATGTCTCGATACCATATCTAGTTTCCTCCTTATTCTTAGTGATGATAGGTAGATCATCTGCGAAATCCAAGCATTTCACTTTAATTTTGTTCCTACTAGTCCTGATGGTTACCCCTGTGATATCCTTTCCCACTCTCTGATGACTTTAACTAAAACCAAGTTAAACAGAAGACGAGAGAGTCTATCTCCTTGATGAACACCTGTGTGTGCTTCATATGGGTTAGAAATTTCCCCAAAAAATATCACCTTAGATGTTGTGTTTGTCAGGGTCTTACGTATCAGTGCTCTGGTCTTCTTATCCACTCGAGTCATACGCCTTCTTCAGGTCCACGAAGGTCACTGTCGTGTTGTTGCTTATGAGGATGTTCAGAATCATTTTCAGATGCCTCATCTGTTCAGCACGCGAACCTCCTTTCCTAAAATCCGCTTCATATTCCCCAATAAAATTATCTTTCTGTTTCTCTAGTCGATTCAGGAGGGCTTTAGATAGGACTTTATAAGCAACGGATAGTAAGGATAGGCCTCTGTAATTATTCGGATCTGTTTTGTCACCTTTTATATGCAAATGATGAATCAAGGCGCACTGCCAGTTCTGCGGCATAGCTTCTGTTTTCCAGATTTATGTTAGGATTGCGTGAATTCTATAGTAAGCTCTTCTCCTCCAGGTTTCAACATCTCTGAGGTAATGCAATCTTCTCCCGGTGCTTTGTTATTTTTAAGAGATCGAATGATCTTCTCTGTTTCTTCCAGTATTGGTCGATGTAAATCTGGATTTGTTGTGGGCTTTTCAAGGTGGAATTTCTCCTTTAGTGAGTCACAGTTGAGTAGGTCTTGGAAGTAATTTTCTAGGATCTTGCAGTTTTCTTTGGTGTTTGTCTCTAGTGTGCCATCTGACCGACGGAGACATATGCTTGGAGGCTGATGACTGGATAGACTCTCACAGAATGTCCTGTAGAAATTCCTACAGTTATCTTTGATAAAATCCTGTTCTATGTCTATGAGTTTGTTCCTGCCGTATGCGCGCTTTCCCTACGAATTATCGTAGCTGTCAGCTTCTAAGTCTTAATGAATGCCTCCCATCATTCAGTCGTCTGGTGTCCGTTCCATTTTTTCAGGCTTTTATTCTGTGTCCAATTGCTTTACCACAGGCTGTATTCCACCATATGTGTTTTCGTTTCCTCGGGGGTTGTCCTAACTTCCGTGCTGATGTTATAATTGTATATCGCAAGTCAGGCAAATCCTAGAGATCTTGTTCTTTTATGCCATGAATAAATGCATTTGAGGTTTTTAAGGTATTCAGGATCGACTCTTGGTAATCTATGAAATTTGGGTTTGGATCTATTAGGTCGGAATTTCCCTTTGTCTTGGGTTAGGTAGTGATCAGAATCAATCACACCCTTACGTACTTTAACAGTTTGGATTGAACACATGTTCTGTTTGAATACTGCTACATGGTCGATCTGGAATTCTCCTAATAAGGGATTTAGTGATTTCCATGTTTCCTTCTTGTGTAGAGGCCTGGAGAAATATGTATACATGAATCGCAAATTTTTACGGCAATCTATTAGGTGTTCACCATTCTTATTTGTCCTCCGATGTGCTGGATGATAGCCTACGATGCCCGACTCGTTGGCTGAACGGTCAGCGTACTGGCCTTCGGTTCAGACGGTCCCGGGTTCGATTCCCGGCCGGGTCGGGGATTTTAACCTTAATTGGTTAATTCCAATGGCACGGGGGCTGGGTGTATGTGTTGTCTTCATCATCATTTCATCCTCATCACGACGCGCAGGTCACCTACGGGTGTCGAATAGAAAGAGCTGCACCTGACGAGCCGAACTTGTCTTCGGACACTCCCGGCACTAAAAGCCATACGCCATTTCATTTCAAAGCCTACGATTCATCTATACTTTCTTTCTTCGCCAATCTGTGCATTAAAATCACAGAGCAAGATCTTCACATGATGTTTAGGGATGCTGCTGATGGTTTCCTCAAGGAGTTCCCAGAAGTCTTAAACTTTCTGAGGATTTTTTTTTATTGTCACTGTTTATGGGTGCATGAGCATTAAATCACTTGATTTGACTGTAAGCACAAAGATCCTTTCAGAGGGATATGTAAAATTGTGCATTGAATTTGCTATTGATTTTCTTATAAGAAAAGTCTCTTCCAAATAGGTAGATACTCTCCAATTTTTAGGGAAGGTTTATCCTTATATATCCTTAAGCTTTCTAAATCAAAATAGCTCACGTCTTGGAAGCGTGTTTCCTGTACTGCTGCAATTTGAATATCAAATTTATTCAGGATGTCAACTAGTTGTTTGAGTTTCCCAGTTTTCAGAAGGGTATTTACGTCGACTGTACATATGATTTTCTTTTCCTCGGGACAAAGAGATTTTGAGAAGCTCCGACTCTTCTCAGCATGACGCTCCCGATCCTCCCGAATCCGATGATCGGGATAACCCGAACTGTGTACGTGCGAAGCATGGGGTAGTTGCTTTGATCGACTACGACCCATCATGCGAGGTTCATAAGTTGAAAGTGAGTAGTTGGAGTGATCACTTCAAATGATCACATAATTATAACTCGATTGTTTAGATCGAGAGGCGCCTCCTGATATTTTGCGGCTGTTTAACGTGTGTTTGGTCGGCGAGAGCTATTTTATTTCGCTCAATTCCACCGGTAAACCGGTGAAGAACCCCCTATCCGCCACCTGGGACGAGCCACGTGGGAGATTAAATTATTATTATTATTATTATTATTATTACTATTATTATTATTATTATTATTATTATTATTGCTATTTGCTTTACGTCGCACCGACTCAGATAAGTCTTATGGCTACGATAGGAGAAGAAAGTCCTAGGAATGGGAAGAAAGTGGCCGTGGCTTTAATTAAGGTACAGCCCCAGCATTTGCTGGTGTGAAAATGGGGAAACCACGGAAAATAATTTTCAGGGCTGCCGACAGTGGAGTTCGAACCCACTATCTCCCGATTACTGTATACTGGCCGCAATTAAGCGACTGCAGCTATCGAGCTCGGTATTATTATTATTATTATTATTATTATTATTATTATTATTATTATTATTATTATTATTACATAAGAAGAAATGTTTCAAAATGTGGAAACAAACTGGTTAAACAGGGTTATACTGAAAATAAGGTGGGATTATAAAAAAATCCAGACTGCCGAACATCTATCGCAATATTGTTATGTGGGAGTTAATGGCACACACAAAACTCAATTCTGGTCACATCATATCACGTTAGTCTCGTGTTGGCAGATTTACTGGCACGTAAAATAACTCTTAGAGGGAATAATTCGAGCACCTCAGCGTCTCCAAAAGAAGAATTAGTAATAGTAGTATGATCGTTAACCATGGGATCTTTAATTTTGCGTGACCATCGAACTTGTGAATAACATACGTACTAGGGATCGATGATGTTAGGGCCTGTAAATAACAAGCATCATCATCATCATCATCATCATCATCATCATCATCATCACAGACATACCAAACTAGATGTCATGTGAAGGTTTCTGGCATTATTAGATGTTCAAATATGTTAAATCTGAGACGATGGTTCGTGGCACAATAAGGAACTCCTGAATACTACTTTAAATGCCGGCACACTGACATTGATAAGACCGTTAGCCTTCATGAAGACGGTATATCAAGAACGCTCAACAATATGAAGTAGTACTACTATTAAATAGTCCAATTTCACATGAAGAATTTCACTTCTTAATTTGCTTAATCAACATATCAATTATTTATGTAGCCTGAACTTTACCAATGTCTCAGTTTTACATCAAAATGTTGCTTCGTGGCTATTTATCATGAGAGAACTCAAATGGCTGATAGAAATGTTAGAGAACAGAGAAGAAGTGAACGTGTCACCGTACTCCTACTAGATATACGTGAGGAACTCATTTCCACTGAGTGTGTTTGCCTTAATCACACGTTATCATTTTCACATAACAACACCCACAGAAAAACGCATTTCTGAAAGCATTAAATGCTTGAAATACTTTAAGCCCCAGGACGTCACCCGTTTCAGAGTACAATGCCAAAATTATTGTTGCGCACCCTAGTCTGTGTATTTACTGCAACGATTTAAAGAACATACAGCGCATCATCTCTTTTTAATGTATAAATAAGTTCCTCTCCCTGGATAAATGGTCAGCGTGGGCACTCAGTTCAGAGGGTTCCTTGTTCGATTCTCGCCCGGGCGAGGACTTCAGCTGTGCCTGGTAAACTCCTCTAGCTTGGGGACTGGGTATTCATGTTTGTCTTAATGTACTTTCATCATAACACACCTCACTATCATCCACCATAGAAACATGCAATAATGAATACACCCATCCGTATAAGGCTTGGCTGTAATAATTAGCCAAGTCCATATCTGCGACAGAATAAACTGTTACTGCATGAAGTTGGGACACATACCTGAAGATGTCACCATGGAAGTATGGAGTATTGTATTATTGTGAAGTTGCCTAAACTGACGGGATTTATTTGCTTTGTGTTTGTTTATTTCAAGAAGTTTGAACTTTACTCCTTAGATGTCTCTACAAAACTGAAGTCACGCACTCCGGTGCAAAGTAGAATAATTCGTTATTGAAAGAAATGTTGTGTTTATAGGTTTTCCTCAAGCAAATTAACTTTCATTAATTATTTTTTTTATTTTTCTAGGCTTGCAACACTTTTCTCTCTTTCCGCCAGGTTTTAAATGTGACCAATAACTACTTTTCTGTAATTAATTTTCAGCCTATCACAGGCTTCTTGTTGGTTTTTGGGTGTAAATTTTTGATTCTGCCAATAAAATTGCGAGGGTTTGTCCGGATTAGTCCAGAATCCTCTTGAACCATACCTTCGGTTATATAAGCTGCGGCTTTTCAGGCTACCTTGTCTTTGGATCACCGTATTCCTGAGTGTGCGTGTCAAGCTAGGAGGCGGGGCGCCTCATTCTTCGCCAGGCAGTGCAATAGCCAAGGTAATGGCCATCAGTCTTATTTTTCTGTAGCTACCTCCGCAGCCATACACAAGGGGAAGGTCCTAATACTTAACTATGTAACCTGTTTTCTGAAATGTAAATTTTCCTTCGACTAATGTAAAATTTCATAAAGTGTTAAACTGTAAATCGGGGATAGAGAATGCGTTACCCTCTCGAGTTCCCTTTCAACTTAAATTGAGGTGACTATGATTTTTTAACTTTCTCCTTTCGTAAAGTTTTAAATTAACCTTCATTTTAGTCACCTCAGTAGCTTGGGATTAGCCTCTGCATCATCGGGCCGAGAGCTCAATTAGGGTTTTATATGTAATGTTCTAGGAGTGCAAGTGTACGCATCCATTCATTTTGTGTTCGGGCCATTAATATAACCGTTATTCTTTTCCCACGAAGGCCCAGTAGGTTGGGTACTAGATTACCCCTGTATACTAACTTTCGTTCATATAAATTGCACCTAGAGAGGCCAGAAATTGTAAGGTTTTTGTAATGTTGCCTTAAGCGGGCTGTCAGAAATTGGTTAATGTTGGAGAGCATGTAAACTCTTTCCTAAGTTTACTGTAATATTGAGGGGTGCCTTTGGAAGGCCGTAAATTGTTACTGTTGGAGCCACGTGCTCGTGAACACTGTGTATTGGGAGATATCACTCCTTATCTGACTAACGCAACGTTTGCGTATGGTAAGATTGGAGCTTGAAGCTCAAGACTGTCAAATCCCCTATTCTTGGGTTTTCAAATTCTTGTATCAAGATTGTTATTGTACCTGATCTTTATTGTCTTCACCGAGTGAAGAAGCTTGTTAAGTTTGAAGTTTGAAAAGAAATATAACCTTTATTTTAAAGTTTTAATTTAATATTTGATATCGTAGTTAGACCCATTCAGGCCCACACCTTCTTTCACCTATTTCTGCTCCACGGAAACCCCGGAATAATAATAATAATAATAATAATAATTTTATTGGCCTTACGTTCCAGTAAGTACTTATACGGTTTCCGGAGACACAAACGTGCCAAAATTTAGTCCCTCAGGAGTTGTTTTACGTGCCAGTAAAGCTACTGACACGTAGCTGACGTATTTGACCACCAGAATGAGCCAGGATCGAACCTGCTAATTTGTGGTCAGAAGGCCAGCGCCTCAACCGTCTGAGCCACTCAGCCCGTGGTGTGTTACAGAGATCGCACTAGTGACTCCAGGAGTGTGTGGAGAGGAGCATTGGAAGAAGAAGGAAATTGTTAACCAGAACATGATCAACCACACGAAAATTGGCCGATAAAGGATAATTTTATACAGTCTTGAAACCCGAGGATGGCCGTAAACGGTGGCTGAAGAGGTGATGCTTGGTATCCTATCACCTGCACATTATGTTCATCTTATTTCAAACGAGATGATTTTGGGAAGAAAATCATCTTCTGTGACGACAATTTTTTGTTCGCTTGAGTGTACACATGTGCATTTAAAGATGGCCATTATTTCAATAAAGTAAACTGAACTATGGTGTGTAAGGTGCCCTGAACGAGAGGATGCCGGTGAAGCGAAGTGAAGTGAAAGTCAGTCATCCATAACTCATTATAACAAAAACAATTTAGAATACAGCAGACTTACCTTTGTAAAAGTGACACTATTACATCTCCAACGACGACACTTATTATCTACACTCATGTTCATAAAAAGCAGAACATCTTGAAGACTAGAGGGAGGAAGTTCATATTCACAGGACGTGTGCACTAGTAGGTCGTGAAGAAATTTTTGGCATTTGAACCATGTCGGCCCTCAGGTTCAAGGTCCACATCGATATCTCGGCTCACCACCACCGAATGGTAAAATGTGCCTGCGGCTCTCGTTGTCGCTATAAACTGGAGGTAATGTATCAGTGTGACTTCAGCAGACGTGCAGGATGCCTCGCAGACGTATGCAAGAACCGTACCGTCAAATGAGTGAGTTTGAAAGAGAGCGCATTATTGGCATGAGAGAACGTGATGCATCCACCCGGGAAATTGCTGCTCGTGTGGAACGAAGTGTGCCGGCAGCGCGGGTTTATACAGAATGGTTCACTGAAGTCCATAGAATACGACGAAGTGGGTCTAGTCGCACCACACAGACCACCCCCCGAGGAGATCGACACCTCATCCGAATGCCATTACAGGACAGATCTGCGTCCTCCTCGGCTCTGGCGCAACAGCGGAACAGTGTAACACATCGTACACTATCAGGAGTGACAGTCCGTCGCCGTTTATTACCGTCTGCATTACCAGCGCGTAGTCCACTTCTCCGCCTGCCTTGGACTAATGTGCATAAACATGCTAAACTGCAGTGGTATATGGAACGACGTCACTGGGGACAGGAATGGCAGCAGACATTGTTTCTGGACGAATCCAGGTTCTGTTTGTTTGAAGATGATGGCCGTATTTTGATTCGCCGCAGGCAGGGGAAGAGGTATCATATGGACTGCATTCGCACAAGACATACAGCGCCAACTCAAGGCCTTATGATGTGGGGTGTTATTGGGTACAACTACAAATCACAGTTGGTGCGTGTCCAGGGCACTGTGACCAGTTTGACCTAGAGTACGTGAATGACATCCTACGACCCGTAGCCATACCCTTTCTGCAAGACATCCCACACGCCATATTTCAGTAGGACAATGCGCGACCACATGTTGCAGCACGAACACGAGCCTTCTTGCTGTCACAGGATGTCAGATTGTTACCCAGGCCCGCCCGATCCCAGGACTTGTCGCCAAACGAAAATTTGTGGGATATGGTAAGACGAAGGGTGCGGCGCTGCGACCCAATGCCAACCACCAAAAATGAACTCTGGAACCAGGTGAATGCAGCATGGGTGGCTATACTCAGGACGCCATTCGCGCCTTATACGCGTCGATGCCATCACGCATGGAACAAGTTATCAGTGCCCATGGACGATGCAGTACTTATTAGGCAACGGGACAAACGCTGCACCTAAGTGACTGAATGCTAATCGTTTCTGCAGAACATATTCATGAATATGTCCTATGAATTTGAACTTCCTAACTCTAGTCTTTGAAGGTGTTCTGTTTTTTATGATGAGTGTATGTATATATGCATGCATTCATCTATAAGACCTCTTATAACTTCAAAGGTTAACGTCATCTAACGTTTGAAACTATTGTAACAAAATGACAAACCACTTCTCGTCCGAATATGCTATAATTGAGTTATTCAGTGAAAACAGAGACAAATAAAGCTTCCACAAACAACAGTTTGTTCCAGAAGCCTTACAAGTGAATGGCTACAAAAAGAAAGAGAGAACATGGATGCGTCAAAAAGAGCTGCTATAAAGACTGCATACCATGGTAAAGAGAAATGGTTGTACTTACACAGAGCCATAGTAGCCGGGATACAGGAAGAGAGAGAGAGACCACAACTGTAGAGAGGAACTAGGCTGACTGAATGGCTGCTGACCCCTGGGAAGCCGCTCAAGTGGCCAGCCAGCTACTTGACAGCGACATACCACGAGGTGTTCCCTCACTGCATTCGATATGAAATATTGGAATTTGCTCAAGTATTGAGGCGTAAATCATAATTTCATCATTATTCAAACCCCAGACAAAGCATTTTCTCCGGTTTCCTTAAACTTACAACCATATTTGTGGAAAAGCGCCATTCTCTGATCAGGAGTCCGCCTCCATTGCTAAATGGTTAGCGTGCTGGCCTTTGGTCACAGGGGTCCCGGGTTCGATTCCCGGCTGGGTCGGGAATTTTAATAATAACTGGCTAATTCCGCTGGCACGGGGGCTGGGTGTATGTGTAGTCATCATCATTTCATCCTCATCATTACGCGCGTATCGCCTGCGGGTGTCAAATCAAAAGATCTGCACTTGGTGAGTCGAACTTGTCCTTGGACACTCCCGGCACTAAAAGCCAAAAGCCATTTCATTTCATTTCGTGATCAGGGGTTCAATAGCCATTACGCATACTCTTCCACACTCATTCATGGTAAAACTTGGGATGTTACCCGGGTCTTTCTGTCCCAGCACTCGCTCTTCGACAAAATTCGTACTACTTCACTCACTACTATAGGCGTGGCAATAACTGACAAATGAACACACAAGCTCAGGGAGCTGCTGATGAAACAGCGAAGGTAGTAATTTTACGTGACTCTTGATATCGTGAACATAGCCGCGTGAACTCCAGGTATACATGGGATCTGAACCACGGACGTAAGTTCATGGCAAGGAATTCCATTTGCAATTCTTCTCCTTTTGTGACCATTTTAAGAAAGGCTGTATCCTACGTGCAAACGCAAACATATCCGAAACAGTGAATCTGTATTTAACAGTGATGAAGTCAGTTAACCTACCTGCACCGATTAACAAATGCGAAGACGTCGAAACATCTTTTCCAGTTAAAAAGAAATTAAACAAACATTGGTTAAGCCATTTTGAGTGGTTGTTACATGACGATACGACTAGTCTCGTAGCGTTCAAATATTGTAAACAGTTACTGTCCAGTAGCGTCGACAAGAAGTGGGGCACGACTTTCCCTGTGCCATTTAAAAGTAAACCCTTCGTTCGACATAACAAGAGCAAATGTGCAGTGTCAAAATTTCGCCATTTTGTAGTAAAAAACGGTGATGGGGATATGTGTTAAAAATATGATCCAGAAATATTTCTGGGGTGTAAATATAACAGTGAGTAAAGTATTTTGAGTTTCTGCCTTTATGCCATGCTTTAAGGCTTCTTAGACTTCATAGACTTTTATTAACACGAAAATTGTACATGTAACACAGCTGCACAGGTTATCACAATACTAAGTAGCCTACATGGAACTGTTGACCCCAGTGATTTACGTCTGCAAAACGTCATTTCATAAAAAATACTGCGTGCAATATAATTACCATTTTAAGAAATCGTTTGTATTTCTCACTCTTTCGGCGATACCAGCTACAAGAACATTCCATGACTGGTTTCCTCTCCCATGAGTATATGTAAACCACCTGTATGGGCTACTAAATGTAGAAGGCTGTACTCTACCATGAAATGAAATGGCGTATGGGTTTTAGTGCCGGGAGAGTCCGAGGACAAGTTCGACTCGCCAAATGCAGGTATTTTGACTTGACGCCCGTACGCGACCTGCGCTTCGTGATGAGGATGAAATGATGATGAAGACGGCACATACGCCCAGTCCCCATGCCAGAGAAATTAACCAATTAAGGTTAACATTCCCGACCCTGCCGGGAATCGAACCCGGGACCCCTGTAACCAAAGGCCAACACGCTAACCATTTAGCTATGGAGCCGAACTACTCTACCATTATTTTATGTTTTCCATCCTCTCTCTCTCTCTCTCTCTCTCTCTCTCTCTCTCTCTCTCCTGCGTCATGAACGGTGAACTGCGGGAATTACGGCTCACCGGCTGCAGTTGGCCGTTCTAGGTGATACAGGCAGCCAAACACAGCTGAGTGATATTGCAACATGTCTGCGTGAAATGCCTTCTATTTGTAATTAATAAAAGGGCAAACACATACATTCTGTTATATTGCATATAAAATTTAAAGTTATACATCGACACAGAGCAGCGGAAAATCTCTGAAAGCTGAATGCTGGAGGTATCTGTGTTCAGTTCAGTGGCCACAGTGTAGCCTAGCGTTAATACATTACGTAGTTTCATTGAATAGAAGCGGCCATTTACAGTGCTCGGAGTTCAACTGGGGAGCGCTGTGAACTGAGTGGGGACACGGATCTGAGCGGTCCTGTGCCCGGAAAGTATGACCGTTCACTTCACCAACTGATCGATTAAAGTATATGGGAATAGTATCTAGTTTATTCATTTAAAAGAAGAAAACCGAGAGGTTATGACACATGTCGAAGATGAAGATTCGTGAATTCCGTAAGTGTACGTACTCTGCACATCGGAAACCTTAAGGTTAAAATAGCTCTGAAAACAAAATAACACATGTGCTGTGCAAAGGCCCATTAGTACCTTGGCCACTCAAGACGACTTCCACTGCTGACCAGTCGGCTGTGGATACTAGAATTCTGAGTGGTCAGCGTAACGATCAGCCATATCGCTTGGCTTTTTTGACAGATTCCACTGCCCACAAACTGAGAGATTGCAGGCGAAAATATATATTCTTAAATAAATCCTTGATCACTGTGAGAAGAAAATAATGTGTTAACAGTTTCATAATGATTAACAAGAGTTAGAACATTTCTGTGGTGAGGTTATGGAGGAGGACGGATAAGAATACAAATGAAGTCGTGATAAAGGAAATAAAGGAAAACGGGAAGCTGCTGAAAAGAATAAAGAAAAGGCAGACACACTCTGAATATTTTCCAGGACATAATAACTATTTAAATTAAGAATGTCCGTGGCTCAGGAGATAGCGCGCCGGCTTCTCACCGCTGGGTTCCGTGGTTCAAATCCAGGTTACGCCATGTAAGAGTTGTGCTGGACAAAGCGGAGACAGAGTAGGTTTTTCTCCGGGTACTCCGGTTTCGCCTATCATCTTTCATTCCAGCAACACTCTCCAATGTCATTTAATTTCATCTCTCAGTCATTGCCCTATAGGAGTGCAACAGCCTTCGGCAGCCGGCGCAATTCTTATCCTCGCCGCTAGATGGGGGCTTTATTCATTCCATTCCTGACGCGGTCAAATGACTGGAAACAGGCTGTAGATTTTCTACAACTATTAAATAAATATTTTTCAAGGAATTAATCTCGAAGAGAAAGACATAGGAAGACCAAAATTGTAGCTCATACAGGACGTGACAGTGAGCATGGTATACCATAGTTTGGAGAAAATGAATAATCCTTACTAATATAAAAAAAACTGGAAAATGTGTTTGGATGTTTGTAGAACTATCACGTCTGAAGAACTTGATGATCTGAATTACATTTCTTAAGGTGGCGGTTCAGCGAAAGAATATGTGATGCTATTTGGGAGCAGATGTACGCCTGGGACTCTTAAAAGTGAATACACTGCCAAAATTGTTGGCCTTATTAAGAAACGGGGCACACCATGCGTAATTGGAATTGAGTTCCCTACAAAATCATTAGTAGGCTCTTTTCTGCCTATTTCTAGCAGTTTTCGAGGAAAATATGCTGTTGTGTATTTGGGCTGATATTTTACCTAAATAAATGAAAATAATGGACTTAGTCTTATCAGGAAAATGGAATAATACAAGTGAGAATATTCGAGTCAGTGTAAAAATGTTTCTGTCCGGTTTGTTCGTTAACTACAACAGTTCGCCAGAATACTGTGCTTTGTGTCATGTGCGGCTGTGATGCTGAATTATGAAGCCCAAAATGTATCATCTCACTTTGAGGCTCTCTTCAGGTGTTACCTTTACCAGGAATTCCTGAAAAATGAAGTCACTTTATAGGGAGCCTATGGGCCAACTGATTCGCACGCTCCTGCTATAGTAGAACTTCTTTTATCCGAAACAATTTTAACCGAAATGCTCTTTAACTGAAATGACCAAAAATACTTTTTTTGTTAAAACAAATTTTGAAAAGCATTGTCTGTTATGTTATAACAAAAAGGATGAGTGATGGAAAGCGTGGGCTCTGACTGCCTCATTCCCTTCTCTATTGTCAGTTCAGTTTGTGATGAGACGTAACAGTGACAATACTGAGCGGCTAGGAAACGATGTGAAAAGAAGAAACAAAAGAAAATAGAAGATATTTTAAAAATAGTACAAACTGTATAGTTAAATTATATAGCCTACACTATGAACAAGGGTACTTTTCTGTACATGTACAGTAGTTTGGGTTTTTTAAATACGTATATATATTATATACGTATTGCCTTTATTTATTTTCACCTAAAACATCAAAAACGTTTATAATCCTCTCAGAATGATATTTTAATTATTATTCGAAATTTTGGTTAACCAAAACAACCTCTCCCCCCGCCCACTACCACCAACACCGTCACGGCCACCATACGCTCCCGCAAATCTGGTTAACGGAAGTTCTACTGTACTTCGTATCCGTATTCTGCTATAACTGGTAAGACGAAGGTTTGCTCAGAAACTGAAGTTTCTCATGGAGGGGCCGAATCACACAACTTCCGAATAGGAACGTATAGCCTAGGACGAAATGCTGCATCAAGGCAAGCTTCGGAATGTCAGGACAGCCATCAGGGATAAATTATTTGATTTATTTTTCCAAAATGCTGTACAATCCTAGGCAATGAAGAAGTGACAAACAACGAAGTGATATTCGTTTTGTACACACCGTGATGTAGGGCGATACAGTTGCGATATTGATCACTGATACTGCAATTGTTCATTTCTTTCACATCACTTACATCTTTTCGTGTGATTGTGTCATAAGTTCTAATACGCATTGATTCGATTTTTGTTTGCACTGGATAGTTGGTATTTAGCATTTAGAGCTCAAATACTCAATAAATAAGGTGGTAAGACTGTGGAGGTTACCCAGTCATCGAAAAGGAAAAAAATATTTGAATGTCCGGCGGTAAAAGACATCAGTGCGTTTTAATTCGCAGTTTCAACGTTGTGGGTACTTGGGTGCCCGCAATGTTACTATAGCATTATACTTACGTTCTCCCAGTGCTCTCACACATTTCAAAGTAGTCGTTAAGTAGCTTCACACCCCCTCCCCACCACCACCACTAGAAAGCACTTCTTACGTTTCTACAACAGATCTGTCCATGTCACACATTGCATGCCATACATATTTCCTCCTATCCAGCATGCTTCAATTTTTTCAAAATGTTGTAAATTAGGACTGCCCGGCTAAAACACGCAGGTAGAAATAATAATACACTGGTAGAAAAAATATCCAAACAACCAAGAAGGGTTTGTGCTAGATTAACGAACGTTGGTAGGCGTGTTTATACATCTGAAAGATGATGTTGATTCAAATTTCCCGCAAATCGCATTAGCGTGGAGCTAGTAGCGGCCTCATGATGTTGCACATGAGGTTTGCTTTAAATACGGGCTGTACTGTACAAGAGCGTTAGTTACCTGTGAGATTGAACGGAGGGACTGTGAGTGGGTCCAGAATGCCTTTAGGATGAGGAAGAGGCCAGTATCAACAGCTCACTGCGCTTGAACGTGGCCATAGGGGTACGTGAAGGTGGATTTTCCTTCCGCGCTATTACAGAATCACTTGACAGGCATGTCTCCACACTGCATGCGTGCTGGCAGCAGTGGAAGGTACGCTCGCAAGAAGATCGGGCTCTGGACGTCCCCGTGGCATCACCGAGAGGGAGGACCGCTGTATTCGGCGTATGGCTGTGGCAGCAGCAATTCGAGCGGCAGTTGGCACCACATTGACGCAACGAACTGTTCAAAATCGGTTACTTGAATGACAGCTTCAAGTTAGACGCCCTGCGGCGTGCATTCCACCTACCCCAAAACACCGCCACCTGCGACTTCAATAGGGTCAAGCGAGAGCTTATTGGAGGATGGAGTAGAGGTCCGTTGTGTTTTCCAACGAAAGCCAGTTCTGCCTTGGCGCCAGTGATGGCCGTGTGTTGGTTAGAAGGAGGCCAGGTGAGCGTCTGCATTCCACCTGTCTGCGGCGTCGACACACTAGACCTACACCGAGAGTTCTGCTCTGGGGAGCAATTTCCTATGACAGCAGGAGCACTCTCGTGGTTATCCCACGCACCCCGACTGCAGATGTGTACGTCCGTCTGGTGATTCGACCTGTTGTGCTGCCATTCATGAACAGCATTCCCGGGGGTGTTTTGCAATAGGATAATGCATGCCCCCATCTGTTATAACCCAACGTGCTCTACAGAGGGCCGACATGTTGCTTTGGCCTGCTCGATCCTCCTATCTGTCTCCTATCGAGCACGTATGGAACATCATTGGACGACAACTCCAGCGTCATCCACAGCCGGCATTAACCGTCCCTGTATTGACCGACCAAGTGAAACAGGCATGGAACTCCATCCCACAGGCTGACATCCGGAAGCTGTACGACACAATGCATGAACGTTTGCATGCCTGCATTCAACAGTCAGGCGATTACACCGGATGGCTTTTCTCGCGCGGATATTAACATGTAGTCTTGTACCTTTAATCGATTAAATACGTTACCTCGACAAATATATTGCCAAAATGTCCATATTCCATATTCTGGGTCGAGGATTTTAACCTTAATTGGTTAATTCCAATGGCACGGGGTCTGGGTGTATGTGTTGTCTCCATCATCATTTCATCCTCATCACGACGCGCAGGTCGCCTACGGGAGTCAAATAGAAAGACCTGCACCTGGCGAGCCGAACCCGTCCTGGGATATCCCGACACTAAAAGCCATACGACATTTCATTTCATTGCCAGTGTAATAATGATAGTAGCAGTAGCAAAAAACCAACTAACCCCACGGCACTACAGCCCTGACGGTCTTTGACCTACGAAGCGACCGGGGCCAATGACCTTAGATTTTAGGCCCCTTTAAACAACAAGCATCAACATCACCATCAACCAATGACCACTACTCTGTCCGAAGACCTACAGATTATGAGGTTATGAGATTATTGTTAGATTTCTAGACGGAGAATAATAATAATAATAATAATAATAATAATAATAATAATAATAATAATAATAATAATAATAGAGTAATAATAATAGAGTAATAATAATTCGATCAGTATTCATACTCCATTTTCCAGATTAAGTTGTTAATGATCCATGTCTTTTGCATCCGGGAGATAGTAGGTTCGAATCCCACTATCGGCAGCCCTGAAGATGGTTTTCCGTGGTTTCCCATTTTCACACCAGGCAAATGCTGGGGCTGTACCTTAATTAAGGCCACGGCCGCTTCCTTCCAACTCCTAGACCTTTCCTATCCCATCGTCGCCATAAGACCTATCTGTGTCGGTGCGACGTAAAGCCCCTAGCAAAAAAAAAATGATCCATGTCTATGTGTAAAATGGTCAGCAGGTCTAGTAGATAAATACCTAAAATATTGAATTGTATCATAATACATTTGGAAGATGATATTTCCTCATTTGGTAGTTAAAAGGAAAGAGTTTTGACCGAATGTTTGGAATTTTAGGCCGTGACATAATATGTTGTCAGCTTGCGGTTGTAGTTTTGAAGTTATATTTCCAAGAAATGTTTTTAATCGTTATTTCTGTTTAATCTACCATCTCAATCCTCTTTTGTCTTCTTATCCAGTCTCTTTGTGGTTCCTGAAATACTTTATTTATTTTTTAACGACCTCTTACCATGAACGACCTCTAACAAACCTTCTCTACCACGAGCGGAAGGAATAAACCAACCCAGCTAAATTACTACAAAGCCTTGCAGGCCCTTGAACTGTGTGATTGTCAACTCTTAGAAAGTAACCGTTATTTTCGCTTATCTGTGCAATGAACAGACCAGACGTTCTCTTACGTGACTGTTGATTAGACAGTATCTGACGCAAACGGGTTCGCATAAATTATACTTAGTGGCTTCCTGGTGCTGTTGAGGGCAGCCCACACGAGTGAACGTGTTTCCTAGCAACAACACTTTAGTGCCAAACTCACTATCGATCAGAGCGTCGTTACAACAAGGCCCTATTTATGGATGCAAAGAAGGCGCACTCAATATTTATTATCGGATCATAGGCAGTGCTCTTAATTTGAAGGCTTAGGTGCCAATCATATTTCTGTACTCAACTGATTAAAAATGTATTAACAAACACACATTTTATAATAATTCAGGATAATAGAAAATCTATGAATTACCTACGGAGCGATTTGGCTGTCAGGGTCGCCTAGCTGCGAAAGCGAATTTGGGAAATGGTGGGCTAGAATCCCACCATGGACAGCCCTGAAGATGATTCTCTGTGGTTTCCTATTTTCACACCAGGCAAATGCAGGAGCTGTATCTTAATGAAGGCCACGAGTGCTACCTTTCCAAACCTATCCCTTTAGCCTCGTTGCGTGGTCGAAAACCGTCGATGTGTTAGTGCCACGTTAAACCACTAGAAAAAATCAGCTATTATATTTATTTTGATTTTAATTTGAACACGAAACCTTCACTTCGTTCTCTTCGAATATAGCGTATCAGTATAACAAAAAATGTAATTGTAAATATTCCCACGATGGAGCATATATTTACTGCTAAATTTCGCATGCTGCAAGGTGGTAGTGTTGGAGATTGTTGTTTCGAGAAGAAGTACAAAATGGGTAAGTATCCTTAAATTTCACGCTGTAAGCACCTGTTGCTGTCACGAACATTTGTACATCTTTAGTGCAGTCTGAACTACCTCACAAACCGAGCAATTTTATGCTAGTGGATAAAGTTAACTTCCTAGTAACATCTTCTTACTTTACTTTTCCTCCATGTTCTTTTGTCCAGACTTAAGGTAGTTTAGATTCTGGCAACGTAAAACTGAAAAACTTGGTCTGGAGGTAAAAAATCAATCAAGTACTCTCACTAAAATAACCAAATTGTTTTGTAGTCAATGAATACTTCAGAGTCAGGTAAAGGTAGAAGTCTAATATCTGAAAGAGTTTGTAAAACACAATGACTTTTCTGTTTACTAGTTCTGGTCTCTTATGTTGAATATTTATTCAACTGGTCCAGTACACATCTTGACTGTAGATCATACTGAATCTGCAAGTACCTCAATCGGGATACGACTTTAAAATTCTAGTTTACACAGGGATAAAGCTTTTTAGTATGAATATTATCCAAACCATCCCTGTACAGTTGACATATCATACACTTCACAAACATTTCGGACGCCTGTGCAGTGTATTCTCATATTCTATAAATAACTTCCCATCTAATTTAAACACTTGGATTTATTACCTATTATTGTAAATCCTCCATTTAAAATAAATCGAAGAAGATTTCTTCTAAATGCTCGCTAATTTATTCTTACATAAACGTGTTTTGTTTAATCATTGTCGTAAACACGTTCAGAAATTTAAGCAAACCTCGGACCTTTGAGAGTAACGGAGTCCCACTTCCATCTGACATACGAGGGACTCCTTGGAACCAACTTGGCCAATGAAATAGAATTCGACGGGGAGATACCATTATCAATGGGGAATGCGGAAGAAAGAAGGAAAGAAAGAAAGAAAGAAAGAAAGAAAGAAAGAAAGAAAGAAAAGACAGTAGAACTGGCAGGCAGTAGCCAACAAAATGAGGAGAGAACATAGACTGACGCAAGTGGAACTCTTGGGGACAGCTTATGAACAACATAACGAATTAATGTGGGCATAAAGGAATAAGTACTGTACAGAGTTAATTCCTGGGAGCAAAGACGGCTGGGTATAGGTTATGGAAAGTCGAAACCTCCTCGAAGGACATTCATAGCCTGTATGAAGATGGCTTGGCTTGGCTTGGCTTGGCTTGGCTTGGCTTGGCTTGGCTTGGCTTGGCTTGGCTTGGCTTGGCTTGGCTTGGCTTGGCTTTGTTATTTAGTTCATTCGTGCCATTGATATCCTAACTATTGGAAAATGTAGTTACAAGCGAGTCAGCCGATTTAATAAATATATACATATAACGAACAAAACCCCATGGCACTACAGCCCTTAAAGGACCTTGGCCTACCAAGCGACCGCTGCTCAGCCCGAAGGCCTGCATATTACGAGGTGTCCTGTGGTCAGCACGTCGAATCCTCTCGGCCGTTATTCTTGCCTTTCTAGACCGGGGCCACTATCTCACCGTCAGATAGCTCCTCAATTCTAATCACGTAGGCTGAGGGGACCTCGAACCAGCCCTCAGGTCCAGGTAAAAATCCCTGACCTGGTCGGGAATCAAACCCGGGGCCTCCGGGTAAGAGGCAGGCACACTACCCCTACACCATGGGGCCGGCGTAAATATATAGATAGACTTCATCGAAATATTTTAAAACTACATATTCTACAAAAGAAAATCCTTTATTATGAAAGGATCTATGTTTGATGTAAAGTCGAAGGACAAACTAACACTTCCTCATTTCTAACTTTTCCTTTTGATTTAATAATTTTTTCCCCCTCCATTATTCGGCGTAGCATTGTGAAAGAAATGGCCATCATCAATATTTTAGGTATCATTGGAGACTTTAGTTGGAGAATCTCCGCTAAATTGTAAGATATTTCAGTCAGAAATATATCGGTTATAACAGAAGGGGGGCGAGAAGAATATAAGAACCACTTTATACAAAAAAATTATTAAAATGCAAAACGAAATTCGAGTCAAATTTGCGTGTACTGTATGTACTATTACACCCATGTGTTTGATAGAAACACAAGAAGATGAATAAATGAATAGAACATTTTGGGAGGAAAACGCACCATATTGCGGCCTATTTTTGCGTACTGGTGACACCCACAGGAAACGAAGTAATTGCATATATTCAAGCAAAGGATGATGTGGAAAATCTCTGTAAAAAGCAAACCAAAGTCACCTCTGTACAGGCCATGAAGGCCCTGGGAGTGGTTGAAGGTAAAGGCTTCCACTATTCGTAACCTCGGCACTTGATGGGGTAGAGTGGTTAGCTCTACGTCCGTCCGCCTTTGCGCCTTTTTGGTGTAGGCTGAGTGAACCTCAGGGCCATATGCACCTCCGGAAGTGGAAATCTCATTTTACGACTTCCTGACGGGGATTCGAACCCACGTCCTTCCGGGCGAACCGAGTACGCCTTTACCGCCTCGGCCAGGCAGCCCTTGGAAAATCTATGTGACCCTCGCTAATCAGTCCTAAAGTATTCGATTCAACAGTCTGTGGATTTTATCCCGACCGAGAAAATGATTTTTTGAAAAGCAGTTAAAGTTCGTGGCATTTGATGTCATTGTTGTTGGCACATTGAACATCTGTGGTAGCGTACTCAGCCTCACCCGACAAAACAGGCTATCGGAACCGCCCAGAGATGAATAGCAGCACAACCGGAATATCAAATTGTAGGCAGGCCGTCTATAAGGCACCACTTCATAAGGTCTGAAATTCAGTAAATTATCCTATATTATTATTATTATTATTATTATTATTATTATTATTATTAACTTTTTACTGAACACGAGACAAAGTTTATTTCCACGATTTAAATTTGAGGGGACGAGTTCACAAATACTTTCCCTTAAGAGGTCTCCTACTCGCATTTCAGTCGACACAATTCCCTAATTCCGGGTCAGAGTCTCCACAACACCAAGTTGAAACAGCTTGTTTCGAACTACTTATTATCACCCGATGAAATACTTTAGTAAGGAATTGGGAGCCTCTTTGCCCTTCCCTTTAAGAGGTCACGCATGCGCTGTTCATCCCACCAGGACGAATCCTATCAAAAGTATAGAACTGAGCGGGAAAACACTCGCTTCAATAGAATTCTATTTACACTTGTTAGTAAAGGAGCATTTCCAAGTGAATGGGCCCCTTTCAGCACAGCCACAAACGTGTCAATACATCCCAATTTATGCGTGAGTTGAATTTGTCTGACATCAAAGTTTCGTGAAAGCATTAAAGGGGTACAGTAGAGTCGACGTTTCAAGCCAAATAACTTGCAAGGACGTCGCTGTTGTGATGGTTTAACAAACCTCACAGTGGAAGAAAGCATAAAAAGGGCAAAGAAGGGAGAGAACTAAAGCAGGTCTGTTGCTCCAATACTTACTCTGATGCACTGATGGGGGTGGGTATTATTCGTATGCGGCAAAATTCTGATTCACTTGGATGTTAGACTTAAATAATACTAATAATAATAATAATAATAATAATAATAATAATAATAATAATAATAATAATAATAATTTCTACTGAATATTTCTAGCCCTGTGCAGCCCTTGAAAGTCACACTCCCCGGCGAGGGTGGGCAGCGTCTGCTTTGTACAGGAAACACCATGTCCCCAAGCCAAAGAAATTAACCGTTTATGATTAATATCCGCCAAACCGACCGAAAATAGAACCCGAGAACCGAAAGCCAAGACAGTCGCCACTCAGCCAGGGTGTTAGCCTGAAGCCAGAGATGCATATCATAGCCAACATTCAGAACATTCCGCCCTAAAAATTGCGACACATATTTATGTGGTTCCATCCCACGCCAACAACTTAAATCGATGATGGCAGGTAATAAGATGTCGGTCTTCTGTGAGTGAGCTTTTTAGATCGAATCTAAACACATTTGGTTGTCATTCGAGGTTATCTAAGTACAAATGAATTATTCCATTGTCGAGAATCATTTCGGAGTGCATAATTAGGTACAGCAGCGTCTCTTTGAACTATCAGCAGCCAAAGTGTCGATAAATTAATCTTTCTTTCTTTCTTTCTTTCTTTCTTTCTTTCTTTCTTTCTTTCTTTCATAAACTGTTTACCCTTCAGGGTTAGTTTTTCCCTCGGACTCAGCGAGGGACCCCTCCTCTACCGCCTTAAGGGCAGTGTCCTGAAGCGTGAGACTTTTCGTCGAGGATACATCTGGGAAGAAAGACCAGTACCTTGCCCAGGTAGTGTCACCTGCTATGCTTAACAGGGGGCCTTGTGGAGGAAGGGGAAGATTGGAAGGGACAGGCAAGGAAGAGAGAAGGAAGCGGCTGTGGCCTTAAATTAGGTACCATCCGTCCGACTCGTTGGCTGAACGGTCAGCGTACTGGCCTTCGGTTCAGAGGGTCCCGGGTTCGATTGCCGGCAGGGTCGGGGATTTTAACCTAAATTGGTTAATTCCAATGGCACGGAGGCTGGGTGTATGTGTTGTCTTCATCATCATTTCATCCTCTTCACGACCAGGTCGCCTACGGGGGTCAAATAGAAAGACCTGCACCTGGCGAGCCGAACTCGTCCTGGGATATCCCGGCACTAAAAGCCATACGACATTTCATTTCAGGTACCATCGCGGCATTTGCCTGGAGGAGGAGTGGGAAACTACATAAAACCACTTCCAGGATTTCTGAGATGGGAATTGAACCCACCTCTACTCAGTTGACCTACCGAGGCTGAGTGGACTCAGTTCCAGACCTCGTACCACTTTCCAAATTTCGTGGAAGAGCCGGGAATCGAACCAGGGCCTCCGGAGGTGACGGCTAATCACGCTAACTACTACAGCACAGAGGCGGACCATAAATTTATTTATTATTATTATTATTATTATTATTATTATTATTATTATTATTATTATTATTCGGCGAATATTTTGAACGTACAGTCCTCGATTTTCTCTCCCCCCCAGAGTCCACTTACAGAAATTGATTAGGTGATATGTTACTCGAAATCCTTCGTACGTATTTAAATCTTGGCAACACGTAATTTACAATAAACACTACCCAATACACCATAAAATAGATTTTGGCAACCAATAGATGTTCTCATAACATTTAAATGGACCTGATGACCAAAATACGTAAGCTGGCAGGCCGCCAACCCTCTAGACCAGGGCCATCCAGCAGTTGCGCTCCGAGAGCGCGCCCGCGCTCGGGGAGCACTGGACAGTCAGACTAGCGCCCCTACCATCACTACAGTGTGGCAGCGAGGAGACCTGAGACAGGCGGACGATGTTCGGACCACGCTGACTAGATACGTACGTACAGTCGTGCGTCCGTCGGCTTTTGTGGGTTTGTTGACATCATATTGATAGGGCTGTTTTGCCATAACAAATATACCGCATGTACAAATCGAAAGGTACTCCGATGTATGAAATATGCAGCAAACAAAATCAAGTGTTAAGTAAAAAATACAGTAATGTGATTTATTCAAAACTGAAATTTGAACATATCTGAGAGGAAAATTCAAAAAGATTATAGCAATACGAACAGATAGTACAGGCCTTCAGTGACTTGCTCCGTCGTTTTTACGAGCTTTTTACTTTTGGAGCAAACAATATTCTCCAAATTGAGTAGAAGTACAATATTTCTGAACACAGCTATTCTTAAACAATTGCGCAAGATTCTATCGCTCATCATTGTACCATGTTTACTTTTGGTAAGCTTAAGAACCGAAAAGAAACGCTCACAAATGTACGTTCAGCCCAACATTGACAGAACTGTACATGCATGTTTATACTAAAGGGGGTATTCTTCTTGCGGAAAGCCGCTGTAAAATTCTTCTAAACTTCGTGACATTAGAGAGCGGTCTTAAAGATGAACATTGCACTGCAGTTCAAGCAACTCTAATTGAAATAGCTGTGGAGCACTGTCTGCACTAAGAGAAAATGGTCGAAAAAATACATCTAACACCGCTTGGAGTTCTGATCATTCTGAAAATTTCTTTTCACACTCTTCTTGTAATTGGCGAATTACCTGCAAGTACTCATCAAAGTCGACACCTTATTCTACTGTTTCAAGCTATGGAAAATGTCCTGTGTTCCTTGCACGCAACTGGCTTTCCCACAAAATCAATTTTCTTTTGAACACTTGATTTTTTTCCACCAAATCTCAGATATTGTGCTTTTCGCCCTGAAGCGAAGTGTTTAAAGTATTCAGGTGGGCGGTATAGTCACTTAAAAAGGCCAAGTCTGCCACCCACTTAGGATCACGCAGAAGAACTTCGGGCCGCCCTTTCATGTCATAAAAGGTATCTATTGCATTCCGCAAGCAAAAAAACCTCGATGAAGCACTTTCGCCTTGCTCGGCCATCTTACTTCTGCATGGTACGGGATATTCGGATACTCCGCTTCGATGTCATCCAAGAACTCTTTCATTTTTTTATTTTCTTTTTTTGCTATTTGCTTTGCATCGCACCGACACAGATAGGCCTTACGGCGATGACGAAACAAGAAAGATCCAGGAATGAGCCTTAATTAAGTTATTAAGGTACAGCCCCAGCATTTGCCTGGTATGAAAATGGGAAACCACGGAAAACCATCTTCAGGGCTGCCGACCGTGGGGTTCGAACCCACTATCTCCCGACTGCGGGCTCACAGCTGCGTGCCCCTAACCGCACGGCCAACTCGCCCGGTACTCTTTGAATTGACGGTGCGTGAGTCCATGAGAACGAGGAAAGTTTACCATTCGCACAACTGTTCCCATTCCGACTTTAAGCTTGGCGACTTTTGCACATATTGCCTCCTTGTGTATCAAGCACTGGATCGCCGCCATTAGGGTACTACCGCCCTCAGCCATTTTTAATTTTACATAGCTGAGGAAACCCGTGCGTAGACCACGTAAATCAGGAGGTCCATCCGTCGTTACACTCGTCAACCGCTCCCATTTTAATCCCGTTGACTCAAAAACACCCTCCACTGCTTGGAAAATATCGAAACCGGTAGTGGTGTCTTTGAGGGCTACCAAGTCTAGGAAATCCTCGGTGACTCGAAGATCGTCATCCACCCCTCGAATGAAAATAACGAGCTGAGCTGTGTCCGCAGTGTCGGTTGATTCGTCGAGGGCGATGGAAAAGGATACAAAATTTGCTGCCTTCTCCATTAATTCCTGTTCCATATCAACGGCCATATCGTCTATTCTGCGAGCCACAGTTTGAGGATTAAGAGAGATTTCTCAACTAGCTCCATAGGACAAATAGCTGCCACCGCGTCTATTAGGCACTCCTTGATTACATTCTTTTCCGCGAAGGGTTTCCCAGCTTTGGCAATTCGCGGCGAACATTTGTGGCTTGCTCGTAAATTGGGTCCACCAACCTCACTCTCCTCGATCTCTTGTCAATAAAAATACTGCAAGTCACAATTTTATAGTTCTTCTGATACTAATTCAATCATTTCTTCATTCCCGTTTGTGAAAATGAAATGAAATGAAATGGCGTATGGCTTTTAGTGCCGGGAGTGTCCGAGAACAAGTTCGGCTCGCCAGGTACAGGTCTTTTGATTTGATTCCCGTAGGCGACCTGCGCGTCGTGATGAGGATGAAATGATAATGAAGACAACACATACACCCAGCCCCCCTGCCAGCGAAATTAACCAATGAAGGTTAAAATTCCTGACTCTGCCGAGAATCGAACCCGGGACCCCTGTGACCAAAGGCCAGCACGCTAACCATTTAGCCATGAAGCCGGACTCCCGTTTGTAAACAAGCATTTTAAAACAATAATACTTACAGAACAGTGCTGCTTGAAATTTTCTTTCAATTCTTCCAACTTCGATTGGCGACTGGCGTCTGTCAAATCACCGTAATCATCCATGTGGCTGGCACTGTAGAGCCGTTCCAAATTGTGTTTTTTAAACACATTAAATCTCGGTGGCACACTATAAATTTGGCGTGCCCTTTATAACCTGTACAGAAAAATGAAATATCCTATTCTGCTTTAAAGGCTGCTGCTTCACCATTCCCTTCTTATATGTTCAGTCATCATGACAAGTGCGAAACTGCTTTAGTTATACGCTGTCAACAAAGCGCTTCGGCGCGGCTCGCCCAGCCAGCCAGGCTCCTCCCACCACCATCGAAACTACCTTTCCCCAAAGCGCTCGGAGCACTGCCTTAAAGCGTGGCCAGAGCGCTAGCGCTCGGGGAGCGCTGTTTGGATGGCCCTGCTCTAGACTAACGCGTAGAAGTCCTGCTCAGTACCAACTTGGAGCAAGCAACCTGGCAGGCTAAAGAACGATATTACAACACTGTAGCCACCACGAATCTGTGAAAACGTTTGGAATATGATGAAATAGCTGTATGAAACCATTTTGGGGGGATCCTACTATTTTTATTTATTTATTTTTTTGCTATTTGCTTTACGTAGCACCGTCACAGATAGGCCTTATGGCGACGATGGGATGGGAAAGGCCTAGGAATGGGAAAGAAGCGACCGTGGCCTTAATTAAGGTACAGCCCCAGCATTTTACTGGTGTGAAAATGGGAAACTACGGAAAACCCTCTTCAGAGCAGTCAACAGTGGGATTCGAACCCACTATCTCCCGGATGCAAGCTCACAGCTGCGCGTTCCTAACCACACAGCCAACTCGCCCGGTTAAGCTAGAGTAGACTATCTGCGCCATCTTAGCGCATCAGTATCTCCTCAACTCTGAATAATTGGTAATAATGGAATTTCACACCCTCATAAATTGAATAAAATTCGGGATCGCTGTCTGTAATAATTATAATCTCGTGTGGCTATTTCTAGCAGAGTGCATCTCTTGTAAGGCAGACCCTCCGATGAGGGTGGGCGGCATCTGCCACGTGTAGGAGGATAATGTTGTGTGTGGTATGTGAGTTGCAAGGATATTGGAGACAGCACAAACACCCAGCCCCAGGGCCATTGGAATTAACCAATGAAGGTTAAAATCCCCGACCCGGCCGGGTATCGAACCCGGGACCCTCAGAATCGAAGGCCAGTACGCTGACCATTCAGCGAACGAGTCCGACACTGTCTGTAATGAAAACCAGACATGTGTAAACCTCTAAACTACGATTTTCAATCTTCAACCTATTTATTGTGTCATTTCGAACAAGAAGTAGAAAGGAAAGCTTCAGAATTCCGATATTCGACATTGAAATCCTGGCGTTGACAGGAGTCAGATTTTTCTACCTCCACTCCACAGTAATAATAGGATAGGTTACGACAGGATAGGATTGAAGTTTTCTCGTGTGTGTTTCTTCTTTATGAGTTCCCATCCCCTAGGCTGGTTGTATCCCTGACAGATCAACAAACACTAGCCATAGATCTCTTTGGCTTTAATGAAAAGTCATACTAGGGAATGTAGGAGTGAATTAGTTTCCCGTAACTTCTCCTATCGTCGCCATAAGTCCTATCTGAGTCGGTGCGACGTAAAGCAACTACAAAAAAAAACACTTCTCCTTAAATCAGAAGGTCCTATTGCATATAAGTCTGTCAAGCTCATCGTCTGACTACTCTGGGCGACACATTGTACAAGTCAGCACAAAGAAATATTAATGACATCATCACACTTCATAAAAACAGTATCTCTCTATAGTTGGTTCTTAGCTGAAAGTTTTCTTGTAAATGCTGTTTGAGTCACTAGTCCTTAGACTGACATGATACAACGCTTCATAGCAGCCTAACCAATGCTAACTTCTTTCCTATAAAATGTTGCACTCTACATCTGTTCTGATTTGTTAGTCTTGGTTTACATTTTAAAGCTTACACTTCCTCCAAAACTAAGTGAACATGTTCCAGGTAACTCTGAATATTTTCTCTCAACCCTGTCTCTTCTTCTGGTCATATTTTGCAAAATATTTCTCCTTTAACCAACTATATTTAGTATCGTTTCATTTGTGATTCAATCTCCCCGCCTAATCTTCAAAATTCTTCTGTACCAATATTCCCTATGCAAGATTAAACTCAGAAAGATACTGTTACACAGATATTAAAATAACAAGCTATAGAAATGCCATTGTTTCAAGTACACGCAGATGCTTTCATGCTTTAAATAACTCTAACACCTCATAGTCCAGGAAATGAGTGAATGAGAGGCTTTGAACGTGCCTTGGCATCATTCAAGCAGTTGCGTCTCATACACCAGTGGACTGAGTACGACATGCGCACCAAATGAAGCGAGAAGTTTAAAAACTGCCGTGACACATTTGAAAGTGGCCATGCAGAATGGGAGAATTTTCTGCTTAGTGAATCTCTGATGATTAGCAAAGCCACTGGAAATCTATCACGATTTTATGTAGCATTTTAAATTTAAACTTCTATAACTGTACCAACAGTCGAAACGTTTCAAGTTAGGCAAGTGTTTTTCAACACTGGTGGGTTCTCCCGAGGTATGAACATCCGAAATGGTTTGAAGACTTTCAAGCCATATGAGTGAATTTGAAAGAACTTGTAAGGAAATTTCAATTTCAACTCTTTAGCAACATGTTGATTGACTGAAAATGTCCTCTACATGCGTGCCTCCTGCACAAATCGCTCGAGTTGAACGCCATGTTCGTATGATCTTCGTAAAACTTCATACATCAGTGACGGCCAATAACATAGTGAAGTGATCATCTTCCCTTGCTCTTGTGGAATGCTGGAAATATTTATGAAAATCAGTTTAACGTTGCACAAACCAAGCCGATTATCGGTCAAAGTGCGATAAAGTGAGATAAAGTGAACAGTCGTAACCTCCAGAGCTATCGATGATGAGGTTCAAGTCGAATATCACTCGAATGGACGTGCAGAACTGCTACCACATAGCCGAATCACTTTATTCGTATAGGAAACTAGCAAATGTACCCGTGCTTCGCTACGGTATTCTACATTGTATACGGATATCGACGTAAATACTGTGCGTGCAGTAAATGAGATTGTTTTATAATTGCATGTCTCTTAGCCTTATCCGAGAAATAGCATGGGAAGTTCCCCATATGTTGTTTCCAATGTAAAGTGAGGGTTGCGGAGTTGTGATGATAACGGCAGGCTCACTTGCCTACTGCAATTCACAATCGAATTGGCAAATTTACATTATGATTGCAGACCCCATTGCCTACTGCCATTCCCAATCGAGTTGGCAAGTTTACATTATAATTGCAGACCCCATTGCCTACTGCGCGGCAGACCCATTTCCTACTTTCAGACAGATTACAGTTGAGGAGTTTTTATTATAATAGCAGGCAACTTCCCTACTACCAGTCAAAATTGAGTTGTGCAGTTATCATTATAATGACAGGCCCTTTTTACTGCTGCCAGCCAGCATACTGCCAGTCACACAGAATTAGTGAGTTTCCATGAAAATAGCAGGCTACTATGCCTAATGCTAGTCAAATTTTAGATTGGAATATTTGTTTATAATGGCGGGCACCCTGACCTAGAGCCAAACACAATAGGGTAGGGGACTTCCGAACAAAACTGCATGATCCCTTCCCTTCTGCAAGACAAATCGAGAAGTGAATTATTCATTAAAATGGTGGGCCCTCCTTACTAATGCCAGTTACACAGGAGTTGGAGAAGGACCCCATACCTACTGCCAGCAGTCAAAGTCGGTGTAGGGAGTACTGATTACAATAGCAGACACACCCTTTCTCGATCGCTACAAATCGACATCAATGTATATACAGTATATAGATGGACAAACGAAAGTATATGCATGTTTACAATATTGCAGACCTTCATTTACAGATTAACTGCTGCTAAACGGTACGTCATATTGACAAAGGATTGTACCGTAAGGCGCAGTATTTAAGCGATCTAAATGGCTGGTCCTATGATATTTTCTCGCATCTCATCTATTCATGGGTCAGATTGAGTCAGAAACGTTGAATAAGTTGAAATTTGTGTAAGATTATCTTACATTGCATTACTTTTCGGATAATTATGTGACATAGCATTTGGCTCACATATGGGTACTGGGTGGGCCAATGTTCGTGTAGAGTTTGATCATTCTATCTTTCCTGTAAGTAATTGAAAGTATGAATTATATAGGTAAAGAGTCCAAATTTATTTAAAATCGAGAAATAGAGACGAATCTAACGTATAAGCGATACAGATACGACAAAAAGTCATAAGACCGAGGGTGAAGATCACTCCTAATTCAACGAAGATTTTGCCATCCGTTATGTGATAGGACTTCCCGTTTATCCCACGAAATACCTCGAAACGAAGGTCTGCACCATCATTAAAATTGCTTCCATATATCGATATTCTTCGGGGATAAAAAATGAAAAAAATAAGATCTGTGAAAGTTTTCGTTCGTTACAAGCTGAAACGTATAATTTTGCCAAATTTCAATTTTCTTGCTTGTCTGGCAGATTATGCTGCAATCTGGAATATGGGTGAGGGGGTAAAAATTATGACTTTCAGGAAATTAAACCAAAAATATGCAGACGATCATTATTACCCTTCAAACGGGTATCTGTACGAAAATTTCACCAAAATAGTCAATGTACAGGCACACAAAGTCGTTGCGATTTTATTTATATAGATAGATAAGGAATCTGCTCCACGTACAACACATTTTGGCTACATCCGCTGGACTTAACCTGCAAAACCAACCGTTCATGATATCTCACTTGCTAATCCTCCTGTCGAAAAATTCACATGAGAACAAAAGTTTTAGAAATGGATTTCCATTAAGGATTGTAGATTTCGATTAATTTCGGATGTGCATATTTTGAGGAAGTGCAAAATCATGGTTCCGGTTTCGGATAAACCCCCAGTAAATTTAGGTATTCAGAAATAATATTGGCCCTAAAACCTACACAAGGACTGGTGGATTCTAAATATCAAGTTTGGTAGAAACATATTCAGTAGTTTTCATCTTATAAAAACTCATACAATCAAACCGACAGACACCAAAGTTAAGAAATATGCAGATGGTCATTATTACAACTGAAACGGATAACTGTACGGAAATTCCGCCAAAATAGCCAATGTATAGACAGACGGTCGTTGCGATTATATTTATATAGATGACAGATAAGCATGGGCACGTTTGAAAGTGCAAACATTCATTTCGAAATTTACTGCTCGTAAACCGTACATCATACCAACAAACGGTTTGCAGCCTCAGACGTCCCTTTTATCGCTCTACATGTTTGGTGTTAAAGCATTTTCTCGTATTTCACATATTTATGGGTTCGACTGAGTTACGATATTTGAATGGGGTGAAATTTGAGTACATTTTCATCATTTTACATTATTTTTCACATAATTATGTGGAAGCTAGAATTATGAAATTGAGTTCTCATATAGCCATTGGTCATGTCAATGTGCGTGCCAAATTCGATGAATCTACCTTTCCTATAAGTGTGTCAAACTAAGTAATACACATGTAAAAAGCACAAAATTTACGAACCATCGAAATATACAGCCAAATCTACCCTATAAGGGAGAGAGAGAGAGAGAGATACGACAAAATATCACAGGAACAAAGTTGTAGATCACTCGAAATTGAACGGAGATCGTGCCATCCGTTTTGTGATAGGACTTACCGTTTAGCTGCGAAATACCTCGAAGCGAAGGTGTGCACCGTAATTAAATTGCCTATATTTCGATATTATTCGGCATGAAAAGTGAAATATTGAAAGATCTTGGAAGTTTTCCGTAGGTTACCGGCTAAAACGTATAAATTTACTTAATTTCAATTTTTCAGCTCGTGTGGCAGATTGTGAGGCAATCTCGATTTTGGGCGAGGGGGGAAGGGTAAAATTTAGGACTTCCAGGAAATTATAGCTAAAAAATATGCAGGTGATCATTATTACCCCTTAAACGGAAAGCTGTACGAAAATTTCGCCAAAATAGTCAATGCACAGACACACGGTCGTTACGATATGATTTATCTAGATAGCTAAGGAATCTGTTCCACGTGTAACACCTTTTGAGCTATGTCCGCTAGACTTAGCCTGAAATCCGACCTTTCAAGTTATCTCCCTTATTATTCCTCCCGTTGAAAAATGCACATGAGAAAAAGAAATTAGAATTGGATTTCCAAACAGTCTGATCGATTTCCAGTTAGGTTGGTCTTGTACTTTATATATTGTGGGAGAGTAAAAATCACCATTTCGGTCACCTATAAAACCCCAGTCCATTCCCGGAATTTGAAATGGTATAAACCTTAAAACCTACCCTTGGAGGGGTGGATGCTAAATATAAAGTTTGGTTCAAATAACTCAGTAGTTTTCAAGTTGTAAGAAATACGCTTTACGCGCACCCGCTCTTGCGTTAAGTCCGGTGGGACTTGTACCGAAAAACGGTCCGTTAATGATATCTCCGATATTAATCCTGGTATCGAAATGATGCACATGAGAAAAAAAGGTTTAGAAATTAATTTCCATTAAGGCAGGTAGATTTCCATTAAGTTCGGTTGTGTATACTTTGAGGGAGTGTAAAATCACGGTTTCGGTTTCGTAAAAATAACCACTCAGTTCAGGGATTGAGAAACGATAGTTGCGCTAAAACCTACCCAAGGACAGGTGGATTCTAAATATGAAGTTTGGTGGAAATATATCCAGTAGTTTTCAAGTTATAGAAGGACAGACAAAGAGACAAACAGACAAACAGACACCAAAGCTAAAAATGATGCAGATGGTCATTCTTACACCTGAAACGGATAACTGTACGGAAATTTTGCCAAAATGATCAATGCACAGACACATGGTCGTTACGATTTTATTTATATAGACTAGAATATTTTACTTCTGGGAATTTAAGGGGTTATACAACTAAAGGTTAAAAATCATTTGGAAACCGATTGATTTCAAGATATTTATGATGAGTAATCAGCTCGAAGGCTTCACCATCATCTGTCATGGATGGCTTGTGCATCACTGAAGAGGCGTACAAGGGAAATAAGGAGTGAAGTAGTGTCACCTGCTTTCCTCACCGAGCCAAAATTTGCAATTACATACAATCTGCCATGTACACCGAAATAATTACTATTATTTATCGATACGGCCACTTGTGGGCCACGTTTACACAATCTTCCTTCTGTCACGCAGACTGATACCCTTCTCTTTATACTCTCGCCAAAGATTCTTGAGTCTTTGACTACTTCTTGCTCGCTCTTGCACCGAGATGTTACGTGGCTTCGCATGTTGCTCTTCAGACGCATCCCTCATTGCCGCAACCGTCTTTCTACATGATGTCCTTTCTTTTATAGCCTCCTCCTTGATACCTATTTCTGCCAAGGTACACCGAAATATATGCACCAACTGACCCTATGAGCGACATTTTCACAACATTTCTAACAGGGACAGGCTTTATACCGAATGGCATTACAAACATCACTCAGACCTCAGTCACTTTCATAATGTCAAAGCCAAGGGTGAAACTGAGACAGGTCAAGGAAAGTAAAGCTATCTGGACTTCTTGTTAATGTTTTCAATTAGATCACTTGATAAATGATTAGCATAGTGTCCTTTGGCTCAGAGGGTTCTGGGATCAATTCCCCTCACTGCTGGGAATTTATCTGCGTCTCGTTATTTTCCCCAACTCGAGGACTGGGTGTTTCTGATAAATACGTCTTCCTTTACACACAGTATACCATGCTACTCTACCAAACACCAAACGAACGCGCTATAATTAATATAGCAGCCTACGTAGGGTTAACGTCAGGAAGGGCAGTCTGGCTGTAAATACGGACCAAGTATATGCAAATTAAATGAATGAAAGATGGATACGGCTTGGAAGATACATAATCTGTGAATACATTTTTTTAACAAGCAAAGCAAGCTTGTAGTTTTACGTGATTGTTGATTTCGTGATCATAACTACGTGTCTCCCAGTTTTACGTGAAATCCGAACCACAGAGACGTGACTTTTAATGTACAAAATTCCACGGGTATAGTTCGGGACTCGAACGGAGATCACAGAAGCCAATGATTATGCCATTTGATTAGCACGCCCCGAACTCAAATTCAACCAATGAAACTCGATTTCTAGTCATTCAAAAACCTAATATAATAAAATTGAATTCTTAATATATCATACTCATGCTTTGACATATGCTGTAAATCTAAAAATCAACCTTAACACATAACTTAGTGTTTACTTTCAAATGAAAAACGAATAGCCAGTCCCATACCTCACACTGTTATAACATCCAAAATCTGTCAGTAGATACAAAGTGCACTCTGTCGACAGGCATCAGGCTCATTGCAGTGTCACCTCTGAAATATTGAAGTGCCTGTGTATTGACCATCACGGTTTCCTCTTCGTGGAAGCGTACTATTGTATGTTGTATATTTCACCCCTGTCCTGATAATGTACTTCAAAATATTTTACACCTGCGTGGCTTCTTTCTGCAGTGCACGCGATGATGACATTTTTATGTTCACCACTTCATAAAAACCTCTTGTTGTATTCTTGGCACTTTTACTGTTTTATCCCGAGGTGATCAGGAAGGTGACTTTCAGGTTTCCCTCTTTGTGGAAGCGCACTTTTGTATATTTCACCGTTACACACTTTCTATAATATATGTATTTTAATCGACCTAGTTTATCTCACGACTTGAACCAAATGTGTAGGCCTATCCCGTAAGGTTAGTGATCTCTGCATACAATTTTTCCTAGGTCTTTCCACTCTTATCTTTGCTGTTCTTGTCAATTGTTTTCCTCCCCATTTCGCAAACCAGTCTGCCCATCTAGTTCTTTGCCTTCCCACGTTCCGTCCCCCTTCCTTAGGATCCCACATTGTCATTTTGCGAGTCCATCGATTTTGGTCCAGTCTCGCTATGTTTCCTCCCCATTCCCATTTTAGCTGTTCGGCTGTCGTCAGAGCGTCTTTCATGTCCATTCTCCTTCGTATATCTTCGTTCCTTATTCTGTCTCTCAATGAGACCTGGAGTATTTTTCTTCCCATTTTACGAAGCCATATCTGGATCATTTGCCTTTGTTTTAGTGTTAGTGCCCAGGTTTGGCATGCATACAGTAGGACCGGTATCACACATTTTTTTTTCTAGGACTTCAGCCTTTAGAGTGTGTTTCTGAGTCTTATCAGTCAGTATGAACTATAGAGACCAGAACTTCTACCACGTTTGTACTATTCGCCGTTTGACCTCTTTCTCTGTACAGTTTAAGAATGATATGTTCTGGCCTAGGTATGCACTGACTGAGCAAATGTCATGGGATAGCGGAGCACTGATGCTCAAGTGTGTTGTCTGAGCACCACACGACCCTGTGCCAGCGGCAGTTGTATAAGAGACCTTGTGAGCAGTGGCTGTGCATGTGACAGGTGTAACATGGAACGTCGTCGTGAGCTGACACCGTTCGAACGGGGTATGGTGGTCGGTGCCCGACGGATGGGAAGTGCGATTTCGGAAGTGGTGTGGGAATTCGGCTTCACACGATGAAGCCGTGTCCACGATGTATCGTGAATGGTTGAATGCGGGTGTCACCGTACACAACAGACGAACGAACGACCGGCCGTCCAGCCACCCTCGATGACCGTGACCGGCGACATCTGAGACGGATTGTCAATAGTGACAGACGGGCAACCGTGCAACAAATCACGGCTCAATTCAACACAGGCCGTGCTAGGCACGTCTCCAAGTGGACAATCCGTAGGAACATGGGTTCAATGGGGTATGGGAGCCGGCGCTGCCACAGTTAACCCAACGTCATCGGGCACAACGACGCGCATTTGTCGCCAGTCACCAGGGATGGACACTGAAACAATGGCGTAACGTGATATGGTAGGACGAATCACGATTTCAACTGCACCATGCCGATGGGAGGCACCGTGTATGGCGCAGAACACATGAAGCGATGGATCCCGCCTGCCTCGAAGGTGTGCTCCAGGGTGCTGGTGCCTCTGTTATGGTCTGGGGTGCAATTTCCTGGTATGGAATGGGCCCCCTAGTTGTTCTGGAAGAGACTTTGAATGGTACGCGGTATGTTGAGCTGCTCGGAGACCATCACCACCCATTTTTGGCCTTCCAGCGCGCAGACGGTTCTGCGGTGTTTCAAGATGATAAGATGATAACGCGCCACCACATCGCTCCCACGTCGCCCGGGAATGGTTCCAGGAATATGCAGTGGAGGTACAACGACTGCCATGGCCACCCAGGAGCCCCGATATGAACCCTATAGGGCATATCTGGGATGTCCTGGAACGCAGGCTCCGTGCCATGGATCCTGCGCCCACGAACAGACCAGCGTTGGCGGCCGCTCTGCAAACGATTTGGTGTCAAATGCGTCCAGAGGACTACCGGGGACTTGTCGACCCACTTCCACGGCATCTCACTGCAGTTCGCAGGGCCAGAGGAGGCCCCACACGCTATTAGGTGACTATCCCATGACATTTGCTAAGTCAGTGTATATATTTCTCTACGTATTCCAGTGTTTCTCCACCTATTATTCCTGTCATTTTATCGGTATGATACGCCTGAGTAGTAGTGTAGTGTAGTCATTTGCTTCTTGTAGTCCTTGTGTACTAAACAACATATTTCCTTTTATTTGTTTAAACAAAGAATACGTTATTTTATTTCTGTTGATTTATTTTCATAATATTTCTGTGAAGAGTATTAAGAATGTCTGAGCAATGCAGGTGTAGGGACTGTGGTACTGTGTAAGTATTATGAGGTATGAGGAAAGAGAGAGTGTTTGACAGAGATTGGATTATAACGGAGGTCAAGAATGAAGGTATGTCGTGCTCAAATAATCTACAGGGTACGATTGGTAGACAGAAAGGAAGGTGAGAAGATATAAAAGACAGGTAGGCTAATGTTTTAAGGGGAAGGGAATAGACGATCAAGGGGTGGGTTTAGTCTGGGTCAGAGTTCAGGAGAGGCATCACTGAGGAATCGATATGAGTCACTGCAGGTAGAACAGATGTGATATGAGGAACAAGGAAGTGATGGGGAAAGGCAAGAGGAAAGGGTGGAAAGAGAATCGTAGAGTAGAGGATAGGAAGAAACAAGTGGAACAGTGTATGAGGGGAAGAAACGGGAAGATGAAGAAGAAGTGCGCACTGCAGCCATCATGGAAGATAAGGGCGATCAGGAGGGGAGGCTATCTAATGAGTTGGGTAAGGTTGAGGCTCTGGCCATGGGGGACTCCACTGTTAGGCACGTGGGAAAAGTGTATGGAGGAAAGGGAACTAGGGTAGAGTGTTATCCAGAATTATGTTAGTGCAGATGTTGCGGAAAATAGAAGGAAACGGGGAGGGTAAGGATAAGGTGGTAGTGTTTACGTTGGTACCAACAACATAAAGCAAACAGGAATAGGTACCACCATAGTTCGGATCTAGTTATGACAGCTCGGGAGACGTTTACGATAACAGGGATTGTTGTCGGTGGGATACTATATATACTGATACTGACTGTAGGGTGATCGACGATTTAAATGAGACTATGGAGTGGACGCGTGAGAAACAGTTACCAGGAAGGACATTCCACGAATAAGTAATGGACAGGGGGTGTGTACGTGTGATGATTTACAGAAGGCAGAAGTATTCAGTCAGCAGTATGTAAAGAGAGTTGGATATAAGGATAATGTCCAAGTAGAGAAAGGGGCTAATACTAGATAAGTATTGAAATTGACCTACGGTAACAAATATATTTCCAAAAAGGTACAAAAGTTGAAAACTAGAAAATCAGCTGGAATTGACAAGATTTCCGGAGATATACTAAAAGTCATGGGTTGGAATATAGTACCATATCTGACGTACTTATTTGATTACTGTTTGCATGAATGAATTATATCATATGAATGGAAAGATACAATAGTAGCCCTTGTGTACAAAGGAAAGGGTATACACATAAAGTTGTTAATTACAGACCAGACACCTTGACATGAGATGCATGTAAACTCTACGAAAGCATTTTGTCCGGTTACACAGTATTAGACACGTTTGAGAAATTACTTTTCCTTTCTTCACAATTTGCTTTACGTCGCACCGACACAGACAGGTCTTATGGCGACGATGAGGTAGGAGAGGCGTGGGAGTGAGAAGGAAGCGGCCGTGGCCTTAATTAAGGTACAGCCCTAGCACTTGCCTGGTGTGAAAATGGGAAACCACGAAAATCCATCTTCAGGGCTGCCGACAGTGGGGCTCGAACCCACTATCTCCCAGATGCAAACTCACAGCTGCGCCCCCACTAAACGCACGGCCAACTCGCCCGATAGAAATTAGTAACTTGTTTGATACGAGGCATTTCATGTTTAAGTATAGGTTATTACAGTGAGGCTCAACTTGTAGTAGGTTCTAGCAAGATATAGCAGGTATTTTAGATTCAGGAGGTTAAATGGGCTACATCGCTTTTAACCGATCCAGAGCTTTTGGTAGGGTAAATCGTGCAAGACGACTGTCGGAAATGAGGGCTATTGGACTAGACAAAAGAGTGATTTTATGAGTGTTAGATTGCTAGAAAACGTATCTCAGAGATTTCGAGGAGGTGATCATTTATCTGATACTGCAATGATAAAATGGAGGAGTTCCGCAAGGCAGTATTACTGAAACTATATAAATGATATGCGTAAATAACTGGAATCACAGATAAATACGTCACACATTTCTGAGGGACTGCAAAAATATCTCATCAATGTTGCGTGCTGGTAGACGGGGTGAACATTCTGGCTGTAAATTTCACGAAGAGGGAAACTTCCTCCCATTTTTATTTACTGTGTTGATGCAGTGGAAGTACCTCATACGGGTCATCACTGTGTACCTACTTTAGATGCCAATATAAGGATAGGATTTCATTGAGGTATCACATTAAGGGGATTGTAAATAAAGGTTGTACATCTCTTGTACATCTCTCCATATGGTTCTTAGGAGCATTTCAGGGTTGTAGTAAGGATGTGAAGCTGAGGACGAATCCTCTAGCAAGCCCTTGTATCATATATGATACATCACCTTACTCAAACAATAACTTACGGTGACCTGTTGTATCATATTTACTAGATTCTTCGTTTTAAATGTGTAACCTTTCTTTTCCCAATGCAAACCTATAGGTGGCAGCACCATTTAAATTTCAAAACTCGGTATAGTCCCGAAGTATCATATGGGCCAAATGCGGGCACATTCGGCTCAATGAGTAGTGCTCCAACTCAGTCAAGTAAAGGAGCAGAGTAAGCGCTCTGATGGAAGGTCAGCCTAGGAGCTGCTTGCACGGCTCTCAGCTACAAGTGAAGGGGCACGTATGTAAACATTTCAACTTGTGCCTAATGCCTCGTTCTATTCAATGCATTAGATGATGGTGTGGAAACAAAGTAAGTTATTTTGTATATAAATCCCATGCGTTAAGTAAATACCTTAAATCATTTCATTAGATTATGCGTAAGAAATAAAACTAATTATATTGAAATGTGAAAACTATATACTCCTTTGACTACTGCCTGTACTCATGAAAGTGATGTAGGCCAACATAAAATCTTGTTTGGGAATGCGGAAAAAACAATAAATGATAAACGACCTGTACGTGGGTGTTGCGTAAACATAATACACTCAGCCAGGTACAGTGCTGTGGCTTTGCTTGCCTCTTGACTACGCATATCGCCATCTAGTCTTTACAGCAGAAACTATTAGAAGTCAGCAGTTCACGGCTCTTCCCGCGCTCATGTCGTTATCTCAAGGAACGGGGCTCTCTCACTGTCCGGCTATGACATAGGCTATGACACGTCCACAAAATATATACCTAGAACCCCCATACTACTTTCCAAAAGTACTATTTTAAAAGGTATACAGTATTTTATTTTCCTCCTTAACATCACACTAAACACAATACAATTTTAAAGTCTAAATCCCCTTCCAGAACTCCCTAAAACATCCCTGGCCAAAATTGTTGCCCCCTCCTCACTAAAACGTAAATTTTGCAAATTTACCAATGTTCTCCTTAAAAGCCCATTAAGCACCAAAATGTCTAAATTTGGCTTTGGGTCTCTGGAGGTTGTCACGACACCCCAAATAGGGTATGGTTCCATTGTATGTGACATTCCCCAGGATTACTTCATTCGAGAATTGTAACCGCTGGGTGATTTCCGACGAAAGAGTAATGTTCCGAAAATGTTGCAATCTTTGGACTTGGAAGACTTGGAAGTAAGTACACGAGCTGATTGACCAAGTGGTATGTTCCAAGCTGTCAGCGGAGAGATGGCTTATAATTATATTAGTTAACTAATACGGTTGAAAAAGTTTAGAAAACAAGGGGAGATCATAACAGGAAGATAAAGTTACAATTTAAGAGGAAAAAGTCGGGCAAATACTTTTTATAGGAACACGGAGTAGGGATTGGTATAACTTACCAAGGGAAATGTTCGATAAACTTGAAATCAGTAAAGAAGTCTAGGTAAATAACTAATAAGACCATATGGGTGACAGTTCTAAATGCAGATCAGTGATGATTGATCGAACTATTCGCTGTAATGTAGTAATAATTGCTGACAGGGTAGGAGGTAGAAGTAGGTTCACACGGTTGTTTTGCCATTTGCTTTACGTCGCACCGACACAGATATGTCTTATGGGGACGATGGGACAGGAAAGGGCTAGGAGTGGGGAGGAAGCGGTCGTGGCCTTAATTAAGGTACAGCCCCGGCATTTGCCTGGTGTGAAAATGGGTAACCACGGAAAACCATCTTCAGGGCTGCCGACAGTGGGGCTCGAACCCACTATCTCCCGATTACTGGATACTGGCCGCACTTAAGCGACTGCAGCTATCGAGCTCCGTCTCACACGGTTGTGACATCTTGCTCTTTATTATTATATGCCTTAACCTTACGTTAACTATTTTATTCTATCATGCCATTTTAATTTGCCAATTGCCATTGTTAGCTCATATGATGTTTGCCGAAATGCCATGGCCACTGGACCTCCGAGAAGGAGTTGTTCAAGGCTCATATAAATATAGAATTTAATTTAATTTATTTTACTTATTTTATTTTAATTAATTTTAATTTATAACATGATGTGAATTAAGAACATGTATTGGGCGGAAGCCTGTTATGTTCAGCAATAAATACTACTACTACTATTCGCTGTACCCGCCGGTCGGACGGGTCGACTGCTTCAAGAACAGGTTTACTTTTACTGTGTACCTGTGAGCTCGTATTCGGGGTATGGTAGATTCGAATTCCATCGTCAGCAGTTATAAATATTATTTTGTTGGGTTTACCATTTTCACATCAAGTCCACGTCCCCTATGAAGTGGGCCCCCGAAGCACACTTTCAAATGAAATGAGACCTTTAAGCGCACCCACTAATATTTTTTGTTTACGTTTTGTGCTTTTTTTTTTTTTTTTTTTTTTACAATTTGCTTTACGACGCAACAACACAGATAGATGGAAAAGGAAATGGCAAGGAGCGGGAAGGAAGCGACCGTGGCCTTAAGTAAGGTACAGCCCTAGAATCTGCCTGGTGTGAAAATGGGAAACCACGGAAAACCATCTTCAAGGCTGTTAACAGTTCGGTTCGAACTCACTATCTCCCGAATGCAAAGCTCACAGCCACTTGTTCGGCCTCGAAACATAAACAGTGTTGGTGAAAGGAGATGGAAGTCCCAGTATATGTGTGTATGTGTTTTGCACGAGCCTTATAGATTTATTCAGCAGTAGTGCTTTGCATGTTAGATCTAGGTAAGCAACAGGAACTCCACCAGTTCGCAACAAAGGCAGATCAAAATCTGTTTTTAACTAGTCTTCAACTTCTGAATTTTGTCTGGAATATTCACTTTAGAGCGTCTTGACACTTTCAGTACGTTTGAAACAACGCTTTTTTTTGCTGAAATGCGCGCAACATGTTATCCGTCACTATGGAAATACCGTAAAAATGGGGTTTATGGACCATCTTTTACGAAACTTCAAAACAATATTAAACATTTAGCTAAAAGTCCAATTTTACACACACATCCTTAATAGTTACCCACATACCGCAATAGATCTTCATAGTTTCGTTGATTAAGAAGCAAAACTCTAGAGGAAAATAAAAATTAATTTTATTGCCCCTTAGTGAACAACTGTGCGAAATGGTTATGAAATTACGAAAATATACCATCATCAAACACTTCCAGATTGTCTCACAAAAGTTTAAGGTTAGCATTCGTAGTGAGAATTACGATATCTCTTATTGTTAAAATATTACCACTTTTAATATAATCATTTTTTAACTGTTCAATACATGATCCCTAACTTTTCGAATGTTTTCGACGACCGTTATACATTGAATTTCGCAGCTGCACATATCTTCATAGGAAAGATTTTCTTTCACTTTTGAAACAGTAGATTGAAGCTCCTTTCTAATCAATTTACTCGTCTTCTGCTTTTCGTTTCAGGCGCGCCATCACAACGTTCCATGATGTACGGTCTTTTGTAAGTGGGCGGTCGTTGTGTGATAAAAGTGACATTGCAAGAACCTATCAAAACCAAAGTTCGTATTACAACACGGAAATGTAAGGTTTTTTTACAAAATAAATTACTGAGCTTCAGTTAACGAGTGAAATTATTTGTGTAACTTACCCTAGCATACGCTGAACTTAGGTTGACTGTCACTTTGCACTTAATGAAAGAAACACTCTCAAGTCTGTCGAAATTGATACATCTTCCATGTAAATAAAATCGTAACGACAGTGTGTCTGTACATTGATTATTTCCGCGAAATTTCCGTACAGTTATCCGTTTCAGGTGTAACAATGACCATCTGCATATGTTTTAGCTTTGGTGTCTGTTTGTCTGTCTGTTTACTTGTCTGTTTGTCTATAACTTGGAAACTACTGGATATATTTCCACCAAACTTCATATTAAGGGCAAATATTGTTTCTAAATTCCTGAACTGACTAGGGATTTATACGAAACCGAAACCGTGATTTTTCACTCCCACAAAATATACACAACCTAACTTAATGGAAATATACCTGCCTTACTGGAAATCAATTTCTAAACTTTTTTCTCACATGCATCATTTCAATACGCGGATTAATAAGGGAGACATCATAAACGGACCGTTTTTCGGCACAACTCAAGAACAGGTGCATGTAAAACGTATTTCTTATAACTTGAAAACTACTGAAGATATTTCAACCAAACTTCATATTTAGCATCCACCTGTCCAGAGGTAAGTTTTAGGTCCATACCATGTCAAATTCCTGGAATAGAATGGGGGTATATGGGGAACCGAAGCAGTGATTTTACTCTCGCACAATATATACAAGACCAGCCTGACAGGAAATCGACCAACCTTGATGGAAATCCATTTCTAAAACTCTTTTCTCATGTGCATTTTTTCGATATGAGGTTTAATAAGGGAGATATCATGAACGGTCGGTTTTGCAGGGTAAGTCAACCGGACATAGCCCAAAAGGTGTCTTACGAAGAGCAGATTCCTTATCCATATAAGTAAAATCGAAACGACGATGTGTCTGTACATTGATTATTTGGGAGAAATCTTCATACAGTTGTCCGATTCAAGTGTAATAATGATCATCAGCATTTTTGTTAGCTTTAGAGTCATTAAAGTCCTCATTTAACCCCCTCCCCCCAAAGCAAGATTGAAGCATAATCTGCTAGACGAACTATAAAATTGCAATTCGGCAAAATGATATGTCTTATCCTGTAATCGACGGAAAGTTTCCAAGATTTTTAAATATTTCATCCTTACCTCCGAAAAATATCGGAATATTGGGGCAATTTTAATATCGGTGCAGACCTTAGTTTCGAGGTATTTCGCGGCTAAACGGTAAGTCGTACTACAAAACGGATGGCACAATCTCAGTTAAATTTGGAGTGATCTTCAACTTTGGTCCTATGACGTTTCGTCGTATCTCTATTCCTTATGTGTTAGATTTTTCTGTATTTCTGGATTATACCTACATTTTGCTCTTTGTACACGTATAATTCGTAGTTCGAATCACTTATACGAAGGTTAAAATCATCTAATTCCACACGAACATTGGCCCACCCAATATCCATACGTGTAGCAAATTCTATGTTTGTAGCTGCCATATTAATACCGAAAAGTAATGCACTGTGAGAAAACCTTACCCAAATTTCACCCTATTCAACGTTTCTAACTCAATCTCACCTATAAATACATGTAACAGGAGAAAATATCTTAAAACCAGCCATTTAGACCGCTAAATGAGTTGCTTTATGGTACAATCCGTTTGTCGATATGTTATATCTTTTATCACCAGTTAACCTGTAAATGAAGGATTGCAATATTGTAAACATTCTTATATTTCGTATGTCGATCTATATATATATTCGTTTAAATCGGTTTGTAGCGATGTAGAAATGGTATGTTTGCCTTTATAATTAATATTTTACATCGACAGTGACTCTCAGTAGGATTGCGTCTGCTTTTGTAATCATTACTCTCCACATCGACTTTGACTGGCAGTAGGAATGGGATCCTTCTTTGTAACTAGCATTAGTAAGGAAGGACTACCATTGTAATGAATAATTCCCTTCTCGATTTGACTGGCAGAAGTCAAGGGAGCACGCAATTTTGTTCAAAACTCCCCCAACCGATTGTGTTTGGAAGTAGGCAAGCGTGCCTGCCATTATAAACAAATTTAACCATCTAAAATGTGACTGGCATTAGGCATAGTGACCTTGCTATTATAATGGAAACTCACCAACTCGGGGTGACTGTCATTAAGAAAAGGCGCCTGTCATTATAATGATAACAGCGCAACTCAATTTTGACTGGCAGTAGGGAAGATGCCTGCTATTATAATAAAATCTCTTTAACTGTAATCTGTCTGGAAGTAGGAAAGGCGCCTGTCACTGTAACGAAAACTCCTCAAATCGATTGTGATCACGCAGTAGGTAATGGGGCCTCCCATTATAATGAAAACTTATCTACTCCATTGTGACTGGCAGTAGGCAAGTGAGCCTGCCGTTATCATAGCAATCTCCGCAACTCGCACTTTACATTGGAAACAACGTATGGGAACCTCCCCTTCTCTTTATGGATAAGGCTAAGAGACATGCAATTTAAAAAATTATTATTCACTTCATGTGCAGTCATTTACTTCGATATCCGTATACAATGCAGAATACCGTAGCGAAGCACGGGTACATTTGCTAGTTCTATAATTTTTGTATTTCTTTGCCGTGATCTGTGGTATCGAAATCGAAACACCACATGAAATGAATTAAACATTCTACGTTGCGTGTCTACTTACTGTACGTTCAGTGGTCATGACTGTCGACAGTACGCTTCAAGTTTTACATTCCTTGACCTCGCGATGCGCTTCCTGAATGCTAAATAATACTATGTGCGTAAAGGACATATCACAGTGGGTGTGTATTATGACATCATCGCTCCTGTGCCAAAACCGCAAACGTGACAATGCTCTTCCTATCCATTACTTCTCATAAGACTGGTCACGCCTCCCATATGCAGTCCATCACAACAATTTTCGTTGAGTTCACTTTTCCTACGCGGGTATGTGAAGGAAAACGAAGGATATCATACTCTAGGAGTGCGTAAATATGTCATGCAAACATTCATTCCTACAGTATGATACAGTAGGGTTTACTTTCCTTTACACGTGTGAAGAGGAAAATGAACTTAACGCAAACTGAATTGATTGTTTTCACCATGTTGGTTAATTCTGTCCGCATCGACTTATATTCAAATTTCTATAGAGCACTTTCCCGCCTTGTCAGTAGGCTACTTTACATATTTTATTATACTTAATTACCGTACGTGTTTCGAGAGCTAATTAAGTAAGGAAAGTAAGTAAGTAAAAGTTGTGACACAAAGAAATATTTTAACAATTTCAAGATTTATATATAATTGTTCTGTTAATAAGTATATTTGTACCAATGTACCAAGTCCAAAGACTAATTGATGTTTTGGCACCGCTGAAGGAGAGAGTAGTTAGCTCTCGAAACATGTATGGTAATTAAGTATAATAAAATATGTAAAGTACTGATAAGGCTGGAAAGTGTTCTATAGAAATGTCAATGTAAATTGTTCTGACGGACTGCATGTCAGTATGTAGCTGGGAAGCGTGACCAGTGTTAAGGGAAATAAAGGATAAGCAGAGCATTGTCACATTCGCGGTTTTGGCACAGAAATAACGATATATGGTTTCGTAAATATTCAAGTACCGAAAAGATGCGTGACATTTTCCATGTCCATCTGTATGTACGGATGACAAGTCACGGCCCTGTCAATCCAATTATTTCTTCCTAAACTCAGATGACAGCCATTGCACAGCCTCCATATTTTCCGATATGGTACCTTTCAAATTATCCCTTATTCCTCTGCTGAAATATGCATTGCAAGGAATGAGGCATAAGAACAGCTATCCAGAAGATTGTGTCAGATAAGTTTAATAGCATCGGCTTCTTCTAGAAGCTCGCAAAACTTCGACAGCAGCACACTTAATTATAAATCCACCTTATCCTCTTCTCTTTTCAGCTATCTATACAGATCGAAAGGAATTGCTCTGCGCTCAGTCTAGCGATATAACCAGCAAAGAAAGAAAGGGAAAAAAAGAAATAAAGACCCTCAGAATTATCACTATACTGACATAATATTTATCATTAAGGAAAGGAACAACAAGTTAAAATATAATAGCAATAATAAACGAAAAATTCATTATGAGAGATATATACGTCTCTCTTCTTTTCAATGGCAGATTCCAATACATAATGAGTAATATAATCAGCTAGCTAATTGTGTTACCGTGGCTGAAAGGAGAGGAGAGCGAGAAATAGCTGCTACTCTGTGTATCTATAGCAACGCACAATCGATACAAACATGGCCGACAAATGTGAAAAACTCGACCGTCTGTCTCACCGATAGGCAGCCGTGCCTATGTTTAAAAAGGAATCCTGAAATAGATTTGAAAACCGGGAAAATATCAATTTCAAGTAATGCATTGCCCCTCTTTTCTCTTTCCCCAAACGGAGTTGGATTTCCGATATGATATGAAACGAACATTTAACGCAGGTTTATAAAAGTAGACAATGAGATACAGCCATCAAATGCGCACAGCCGTTTGAAATATCTATCAAATTAAATTCTATTCTGTGAAAGCAGGTGTTCTAACGGAAACTCTTCGCAAGCCACGCATTAAAATCAATGTACCTGTGATCCTATTTCAAGAAATCGCTAGGATTGAAGTTGGAGACAAGGACCACGAAGTGCCTGACTGAAGATATTATTTTATAGTTCTAACTGAACCTCTTCCGCCAAAATCTGCTTCTTAGCAACTTCTGTTGGTACCTCCATTAAATAAGTGAATTAAAACACGGGTGACTTTTTTCGAAGAAAATGTCCGGGGAGATACGTAAATTGTGTTGGTGATTCTTTTATTCGTCACTTCGGATGTTTAGACAACCCCTCAGTTAAGAATAATAAAGGAGTATATTTCAATATAAACAGTATTTAATATTAAGCAACTATTTCACCTTCAGTCATAGTTAATTTGCTAGAAATCGGTATTTGTTTTTAGAAAATATGACGTCATTCAAGAATGCTTATTATCTTATGCATGCGTTTATTTTATTTTATTTTATTTTATTTTATTTTATTTTATTTTATTTTATTTTAATCAAGGGCAGTATGTTCAACCTAGGATTATAAGATTTCAAGCTCGATTCCGACCGAGGTAGTTAATTTCCGAATGGTGGACTAAAACCTTGGTACCCCATATCATAATTGTTTTCGTTTTAGCACAAGCCTCTTGTGGTTCACTTTACATTGACTCAACAAAATTCTCTTATTCTTTGGAAACCATCCAATAAAATTCCACTTGCTACCATTTAGCAGCGAGACTGGAATATGGACTGCCTAGCATTATAAATTGCGGTATAACTTGTATTTATATGAAAAGTGATAATTCTGAAAATAATTTTAGTTAAGAAGGCGTGAAAGGAGCTCTAAATATTACGATCACAAATATAAACAAGATTTATTTATTTATTTTATTTATTTATTTATTTACGTATTTATTTATTTATTTATTTATTTATAGGAATATATGCAGTCATAGTGGATAAGCAATCCTGGAGGAGAGAGTAGTTACAAATACAAGGTGTATGAAAATTATTTGAAATATATTCAAGACAAATAGGAGGATGCATTCACTCTCTTGAAAAGTGGGGAAGTGAAATGTCCCTCAGCTTTATCACAAGAGTGAGTCTGTAAATATTATAATCACTAAGGCAATGGCGACTAAGGTAAACCAGAAAAATGAGAAACATTAATAAACCAACCTATTTGAATGAAATTTTCCACTGACATCTCAAAACTAAGTGCATTCAAAAATGTAGCCGTATTTTAAATACTTGTATTTCATAACCAAGTACCTTTTTCTACTGAAGTTACAACACGCAATCTCCATTGCTTCCACTGCGCGATACTTTCCACCATCGAACAACGCGCCTATAACACTCTGGAAGTCAATGTACACAGTTCTGAAGCGACTTTGTGATGATCTAAATTTTCCTTCTTTTACTAATCTACTCACAATACTTCGAAAGATGGAAAAAAATGATGAGCCAATGGCCCTTAATGAGTGACCTGTATGTGCTTGTATGTGTCTAGGAGTTCAATAACCTCGCGAAGTTAAGACCAGCTTGAAAAGTAACAAAAGGTTATCAGGAAAGGGACAATTTATTTCAAAAATATGTTTAAATTTGTCGTGTATATGCGAAACACAACCAGAACGGAATGTTCTAGTAAAATACACAATTTCTTCTTCTTCTTTTCTTCTTCTTCCGCTCTTCCCACATGTGTGGGGTCTGAGTTGTAGTGTTGGCTACCGAGTGTATGATTCTAAGCAGTGCATCGATTCATTCAAGTGTCCGAGTGAATCGATTCACAAGAACGGCGAGCTCATGGTACACGACTCAGTTAACTCTCAGCATACAGTTCTGAGTGGCTCACTCACGGATCAGTGAGACACAACACACACATGGTTTATTACCGGCACACTGGACATTAGCGGGGAGCCGAACTTCCGCTGCGGGCGAGTCATACAGGGCCATGACACACTGAAAGAATAGTACGCAATCACGGCTCAGTGAGACACAACACACATACGGTTCATATCGGCACAGTGGACAATGACGAAGAGCTGAACTTCCCCAGCAGCGAGACATACAGAGCCATGACACACTGAAAGAATCGTACACCATGACGGGCTCTCGCTCTCAGCTCATTTGAAAATAATACCCATTTTCATTCACTGTCCTCTTCTTACTGCGAGGTTTAAATAATAGATGGATTTATTTAGTTTATTTTCCGGGTTGAACCGTGTTGTTGTTATCTGTACACTACGTACAGTTTGCCGACGTTTCGAATACATTGCAGTATTGTTTTTTTTTTTTCAAGGCGACTGAAATATCCCTACTCGATCCGAGGTAGTCAGTCTCCCAGGCAGCAATCACACTATAAGGGTGTTTCCTTACTCGTGAGAATTCTGGAAGGTATGTGTCACAGCCAGGTAGTGGGGCTTGCCCGCGCTGTTATGTAAAATTCAGTAATTCTTGGATGTCTATCATTCATAGTTTAAGACATACAGACCACAACATTAGGACGCAGTCCGAACCTCCAATTACATAACAGCGCGGGCAAGCCCCACTACCTGGCTGTGACACATACCTTCCAGAATTCTCACGAGACATCCAGGGGGCTTACGTAAACCAGAAAGTCTAGGATATAAGGTCAGGAACCGCTCTTATAGTGTGGGAGGACGAGTTCGACAGCCGTAGTGGAAGGACGTGTTCCTCCCGCTCGCTCTCTCTCTCACTTTCCCAGTACTAGTCAGGCAGCTGTACTTGTTAGTACATCTCCGAAAGAGCATTTGTCAGAGCTGACCACTTTTCAGTGCTCGCTATTTCTCTTTCAGGAGCTTTATTTTCAGGAGGACCAGGATGGAGAAGCCGACCCTACCAGTGAGACAGGTCGACCACGACTACGAGGCAGCCTTCGAGAAACTACAAGACGCGCTCTACACGATGGAAGCCCCCACTATGAACGCTGTTCAACCGGTGGGGGGAGGACAACCACCAGGGGACGCTGAGAGTATTCGACCACCTCAACGCGATTGCGGAGTCCATCGGGGAGCCAATTCTACAGATCATTGGCCATATGGTCCCTGCCTGGGCGATCATCATTCACCCTAATGACGCAGCTAGCTTCAAGGTCTACGAGGAGCGCGCGTCCCAGGAGTTCCAGGTTGCCCGGCTACCAGGACTCAGGGAGCATCTGGACGTCTCAGGCTACCAGGAGGCAGCCACACAGACGGAGCCGAGGCCGAGTACGACGGCGGCGCTCCCAGTTGGAAGGCTGTACTCTACGAAGTACACGCAGACCAACAAGGCCGCCAACCAGGATCGTCGGCCACCTACCAAGGCGAAGTGGTTGCAGACGCAGGCCTACCAGGAAGGGCCTGTTACCCAGGCGCAAGTCAGGAACGCGCCCTTGATGGTGGACAGCAGCACAGCAGTGGAGAAGGACGCCCCCTGGCGTTCTGAGACTGCTGCCCAGGCCCAACCTGCCTGCATGTCTGTCGAGCTACAGACCTCGATGCGCGTCCCTCAGGACAGGGAACACAGTCGAGTATTAGCACCGACCGACGCCGCCGCCGCCAACCAGGAGATGGAAGATGACGGCGACGCAGCGGAGCCACCAACTACCCCGGGGTCACCAGGCCGGGAGGAGGGCCACCAGGACGAGGCCTCTTCCCCCGCCGAGAAGAAACCACCGGGAAGGAGACGACGCCGCCCCAGGACCAGGAGGAAGAAGACGCCGGCCCACCAGGAGAGGGCCGCCCAGCCGCAACCCAGGACTGCTCCCAGGACAGCAGTCAACCGAGGAGTCAATCAGAAGAGGACCTCAGCGGGTAGCGGCAGCCAGGTGAGATGGAAACGTCCCCCTCAGCAACTCTTGCAGTGTTTCCGCTGTCTGAGGTGGGGCCACCGGCAGGAGAGCTGCGGGCTCCAAGTGAAGTGCAACCGTTGTGGGGGTGATCACCACTACACGACCTGCGCGACACTTAAGGAGGCGCCGGTTTGCGCCAACTGCGCGGGGGGCCACCCGACCTCCCATCGCAGTTGCCCAGTCTACCGGGCCACGGCGCGGGCAGAGAGGAAGGAGGCCCGGCGTCATGACCCACCCCCTTCCACGAGGCCCCCGCCTCGGCGGGCTTGGCCTCATTCTCCGGGATCGGAGACTGGGTACGAGGGACCCCAAGGAGGTGGTGCGGTGCGGCAGGCCCTAGTGGTACTCGACGCATGGCTCCGCAGCCGGCAAGGCCCGCGCTTGTCACGGCAGTGCCCAGACGGACTGATCCCCTGGCAGATGGAACGGCGAGACTATGGTTCATGGCTAGCTGGTGCATGATACCTCTTCTCAACTAACACTACCACTGGACCTTTTCCAGTCCACATCCTTGCATGTGCTATCACAAAATGTCAGGTTTTACATGTAGGCTCTTCCTCATTCTGCCTACGTGGTTTTTTCCTGACCCTTCAATACCACACCTCAACACTACCTTACCAATACAAACTCTTGCCGTGGTAGTGAGTCTAACTCGGAAACCGGCAGATACTCCTTGTATCAATTTCCCACTCTTCCCCTGCTATCTCTTTCTTCTTAGAAACTAATAGCATGTCGGAGGCCATGTAGATTGAGTCGATGGTCACGCGGGGGGAGCGGGCTTCGCCCCCCCCACCCCCCGAAAAAAACTTATAGTGTGATTGCTGCCTGGGAGACTGACTACCTCGGATCGAGTAGGGGTATTTCAGTCGCCTTGAAAAAGAATACTGCAATGTATTCGAAACGTTGGCAAACTGTACGTAATGTATAGATAACAACAACACGGTTCAACCCGGAAAATAAACTAAATAATTCTACACACCGTGGAAGCTTCACCTCTAAAATATATGGATTTATTTTCAGTCAAAACATAATTCCAAAGTAACTAGCTAGTAAATAGGTAGGCTATTAGGTTCTTCTGTTTATTAGTTTAATGAATCAGTATTATAACTTAGCTGACATTCGACAATTAATTCAACTCAACTCTCTAGCCTACCTTATGACTATAAGTCATGCTCGTGACTACTCGAAATTGTCTGTTTTATATTGGGAAGAACCGCTCAGTATTTTCTCAGTTCGTATGTCACATCATTGCACAAGACTTCAATAACCGAATCACGAGATCACCGGTGTAAGTGGACAATGAGTACGTGAATATCAGGGATCTGTGGAGAAAGGCTAAAAGTAACCTTAAAGCTTCTCATGAGAAAGTTCATAAAAGATATGATCGTGTATAGAGACCCACCAATTTAAAGGTTGGAGACCAAGTCATAGTAAAGCTGGCTCCCAGATTTCATGGACCGTGCATTATTTGTAATTCTTAACGCCGATCACCCTCTTGGTGAGCATTCCAGACACGGAAAGAATTTTTAGGGTTCATCTGTCCCAAGTAAAACCTGTATGAAACCTCTGCTTTTCAGTATAAGCCACCAAGTCATGGCATTGCGGATATAATTATATTTCTTTTCGTAACAGCTGAGGATCTTAGGATTTTTTGAGTAAAAGGAGGAGGCTTTCTTCCCCTGTTAACATTTAGAAAAAATTAATGTTAACAAATTTATTTTTCTTTGGTTTGTCAACACTTGTAAAAACCTTCCCTTCAGTCATTTATTTTCATGTCTGCCATTACGTTGCCACTGCCTCCAAGCCTGTGCCTGGATTCCACACACCCTTCCTCGATGCCGCCCGCCTTAACTGCACCACCAACCAAAAAACTAAAACAAACTCTCTCTCCAAAAAGAAAAACCGGTCACTGTTGCCCAGGAAAGTATTGTTTCAGTGCCCTAATGTCATCTGAGGCCGTGTCAAGACAACTGGCAAGAGGTGCCGGCGCGGGGTAGGGGCCCGTCTCGCTCTGGTCCAGTCTCCTCCTCTACGGAAACTTGAGCACCAGCACTAGTGGCAAGGACTGAGATATGGTTCCAAAACCGCCCACTTCATCATTGGGCAAAACTTCAATATTTGATCCGTGGCGACCAACACCATGGCTATCCCTCTCAGGGTAGTGGGAGAGACGTATCTCAGGATACTTGGGGGGTTCGGGGGACCCCACCCTGGCATCGGCAGGGACCACCTCTCTTGCCGTCAACCTGGGACATAACTGACCGGCCATCTACAACATCATAAACACTTCAAAAATTATTTTGCTCAACTATCTGGTGAACGAATTTCCATCAAGAAATGTTTTATCCGACCTCAATGTCTAATTTCCCAAATTTCTTAATTTCAAAACTGTGTCAACCGTGGAAGGACTTTAGGGGGTGGAGGTCTGTACCGGAGGTACAGCAACTCCGTGCATTTAAACTAAGCACCTTTTAGAAGTACATCTGTAATACGAACAGTGAACCTTCTACTGGAAGGAGTTTGAAAGTTTATCATCAGATGTCTCTACTGTCGATTTGTGTGCCCCCTCTGGTGAGAGGATGGTCAATTACATTTCTAGATTTTTTTTTCAAAACTGAAACGTTTGTAGATTGTTTCTGGTGTTCTAAGGTTACTAGCACTTCTATCTCTTCCCGCCTGCTTAAAATTTTAACCAATCAGGATTTTTTTATATTTATTGAACCAACCAATAGAAACTGGGTGTGTGGACAGGGTTTCGGCCCAGAGAATTATGGAACCTTCCTCTCCGCTATAAAAGCTGGGACTTTTGGGCCATGTTGTCCTGCGTTCGCTCCAGTCAAGAGGTTTAGAATGTGTTCGTAGAGGAGGCACGAGGCACGCTTCGCCCATCCCCAGAAGGCCCTCTAGCTCAAGGTAATGGCAGACATATTTTAACTATGTAATAGTTTCTGAAAGCTGCTTTGAGGGGACGATTTCAAAATACTTTCATAATGTAATCTTTCAACGTAAATTTTTAATCGGGTTTAAGACCTGAGTCTAACTTTGGGAATAAAGAGTGTGAACCCTCTTCAACTTGTTATTGAGGTGACTATGATTTCTTAGTCTTTAAAATTTTCCTTTTATAATTTAATACTCTCTCCATCTAGTCACCTCCGTAGTATAGGATTAGCCTCTGTAACTTCGGGCCATAAGTCCACATAGGGTTTTAAATATTTTCAAGTGAATTTCAAAGCAGTGCAAGTGTTTGCCTTCTAACAATTTGATTTTCGGACAATAAAATTTAATATTTTCTATTTCACTAAGGCCATGTAGGATGGGTACTTATTGCCCCTGTTTACGTTAACTACTCTTATTCAATTTCCTATTTGAATCTAACTTGGACTGTTGAGCGGACAAGAGAGTATCTACAATTTGGGTTTGTTTATTTTTTTTTTTTTTTTTTTTTTTTTTTTTTTTTTTTTTTTTTTTTTTTGTAAAAGTTAGATTGTGCCTTGGAGAGGATTTAATCTTGTAAATTTTGTGGAGTAGTCCTCTAATTAAATGTGGGAACCAAAGACGCTCTTTGAATGTAGTAAATTTTGGAGGAATAATTGAATGCAGCAGTGGTGCTCTTGTAATATTTCTAACTTGGGTGTTTCAAGCTCATTCTGTTAAATCGTTGTTGTCTGATTATTCTAGGCTTTTCTAAAATTGTTACTCGAGCTCAAGAGCTAACCTTTACTATACAATTATATTTTTATTGTTTAACAAAGTTTAAAATCTGGAAAGAAACAAAAAATTAAGGAAAGAAATAAAATTTCAAATTTTAGTTTAAAATTAACATTTGATCTTATCTCCATCCACCCATTCATGCCCGTACTTTCATACACCTCTGCGTTTCACGATATCCCCGGAACTATTATTAATTATTATTATTATTATTATTATTATTATTATTATTATTATTATTATTATTATTATTATTATTATTATTATTAACTACGTCCGTTTTGTACCGTAATATTTTTTTAATATTGTGTACTTACCGTGAATAGGCTACAATGAAATTTCTATGTTCTTCGAAATCAGTTAAGAAAAGACTAGGCAAACAATTGATAGGGAATCTCCCCCCTGGGCGACAGTTCTAAATGCAGATCACTGATTATTGTGCGTACAGATATTATTTTATCTAATTCTGTATACTTATTTATGATAATGATGATGATGATGATGATGCTTGTTGTTTTAAGGGGCCTAACATCGAAGGTCATCGGCCCCTAATGGTACGAAATGAAAGAACAAAAATTTCAAAGGCATCCACTGACCAAAATAAAAATAAAATACGTCATGAAGAATGAATGGATGGACAGGAACCCAACAAAACACAAAACAAACAAACAAAAACCAGTGGATCAGACTCAAAACAGATCGAAAATAACATTATTACTGACCAAGGAACCACTTATAAAGCACAATGATGCTTGGTGTCTAAAGGGGGTGCAAAATCCACGTCTAAGGCCCCACAGAATGGTACATGTCGCGAGTAAAATAGAACCATGGTATGTGTCATGGTGGGGTATTAATCAGAAGTAGCGAAGACTCACGGTGTTCCACAAAAGATGGTACTACTCACAAGTACTGCAATACGTACAAGTAACGCAGACCTATAGTGTGTCTCACACAATGGCGCAACTCATAGCCAACGCAAACCGAGAAGGTTCCCCACCTAGGTGTACTAAACACGGGCGCCGGTATTCCCGTGGTGTTCCTCACATAGTGGGTACAACTCACAGGCTACGCCCAGACCCGAGGTGTTGCTCACATGGGTACGGCGCACGGGTACTGGAATCCATCAGGCCAGGCTTTTACTGCTACTAATCACAAACCTATTTCGTACAAAAATTAGTGGTACTACTCGCAAGTACAGGCAACCTATGGTGTTCCCCACGTGATGGTACGATTCAAAATTAGTTTCATGGTTCTAATTCAGTCAGCCCTTGGTCGCCCCTTTTAGTCGCCTCTTACGACAGGCAGGGGATACCGCGGGTGTATTCTACATGTGCGTCCCCCACCCGCAGGGGGTAATACTTATTTAATGGTCTTGTCACTATGAGGGAAAGGCTTATAACACCAAAATTTGATGCGAAGAGTGGGTGCTAGGAGAAACCTGAATCTGAAAGCACGGCCGATGGATCTCTCGCTGCGCTCCTAAAGCGACGCATCAAGTCGGCCGTGCTGAAAGCTAGATGACGCGTAGGAAAGCAGTTCATAGAATGAAGACTAGATGGCAGCAGCAAGCTTTGAATGTTGTTGCTGCTGTCTTATCAGTAGACACTACACAGATGTAATAGGAACGGTGACTAATATGCCCTGAATTGGATCACTCTATCAATTCGGTAACGTGAACGGAATCAAATGAATCGATTCAGTAAAATGAATAGAATATCCCATCACTACTGTGTTGCACAGTGGATTTCGTCCTGTTTAACGGCCGGATGCCCTTCCTGATGCCAACCCTATGTGGATGGATGTAATCACTACTATGAGAACACACCTCAGACCGTTATGTAGCTATCACCAGGCAGGATCGTACCTTATTGACAATTGGGGTCTACGGTTTCATATCGGCCATATGTGCCATATCGGAATCCTGCCGTTAGCTCGAAACTAGGACGTGACGCGTCGAACCAAGCTGCACGTCGCCAGTCTTTAAGGGCAACGTCACGTGACAAGTGATGGGCTGTGCCTGGTGTCGTGGTGCAAGGGCACTCGGCTAGATCTTCTGCTCCCATATCCTATTGACGTCAAGAACTCTGGACTGACTTGCTGGATGTTACATATGGTGGAATTTAGGAAGCAACTTTATCTAGAGAAGATCATTTGCCACTATATTTTCAAATTCGCAAGTCGGAAACCCATTACCATGCCATGTTCTCTCTTCAAAGACTGGAGTTCGAACAAGTACCAAAAACTCATAAATCCAGTATTAAACAGCTGAGTATCAGGACAGTGCTGGAAACCCGAAGGGGTGTGTGGTAGGTACAGGAAAATACAAATATGAGGAAATGAGAAAACATACACTAATCTCAACACCAAGAGATAACATGTATTTTGAAAGAAAACCAGCCTTAACAAGACCAACAGAATTGGAATCGAGAGAAAAACATGTGTCAAAAGAGTGTGTTGAATCCTCATTTAAGAAAATGTCACACAATTGGTTAAATCAGCCACAGAAAATTACAATTCAATTCAATTAAATTACAATTCAAAATTACAATTCAATAAAAGCCAAGCGTGTGATATTTAATTAAGGTATTTCCTGCCAGCGGAAATGAATACAAAGCTGAAATGCCTAAAAACAACATGTAGGGAACAGGGAATGGGTAAGCGAGGGAAGGGAGAATGAATCCTGCATCGGTATTTATTTGAATGTAAGCTAGAGGGAAGCAATGGAACACAGTTCTTTGTTTAGGATTTCGTGTACGGTCATAGAAAGCAAGCCCTTATTCACATGTTGTAGCACTATATCTTCCACAGAATTATATTTAAATTATTGATAATTAAATTCTAGCTATAGAGGAATGAACGATATATTATATAAAGAAAAGAACAAAGTTCAAGTTCGGCGTCGGTAGATGGAGAGTGGGTCTCGGCCCATAAGTGGCCACGGTTGGTTCGTGGTCCGACAGCTCTGCACTCTGACCGGCCAGCCGAGCAGGGGATGCCCAGACTACTGTAGTGAACTAAGTATTACTAGGCCTAGGATAGAGAAAGTAAAATATGTCTGCAAACGAAGAAGGGTAGAAAATCTCCAGGACGAGGAAATTAGACAGATGCACATGGATATGATTAGTGAGAAGTTTCGAACAGTGGACAGTAAGCAGGTTCAGGATATAGGAAGAGAATGGGTGGCATACAGGGATGCTGTAGTAGAAACAGCATGGGAATGCCTAGGAACGGCTGTGTGTAAAGATAGGAAAAGCGAACATCTTGGTGGAATGATGAAGTGAGAGCAGTTTATAAACGTAAAAATAAGGTTATCAGAAACGGCTCCAAACAAGGGCTGATGCAGACAGGGAATTGTACGTAGATGAAAAAAGAAACAGAGCGAAACAAAGAGTTGTTGAATCAAAAATAAGTCGTGGGAAGAATTTGGTAACAACCTGGAAAGGCTAGGTGAAGCAGCAGGGAAACTTTTCTAGACAGTAATAAAGAATCTTAGGAAGGGAGGGGAAGAAGGAAATGAACATTGTTTTGGGTAATTCGGGTAAACTCATAATAGAACCCAGGGAATTACTGGACAGGTGGAGGGAATATTTTGAAAATCTTCTCAACGTAAAAGGAAATCTTTCTGGTGGTGTCGCAAACAGCTAATCTCATTGGGAGGAGGAAAGTAATGTTGGTGAAATTATGCTTAAGGTAGTGGAAAGGATGGTAAATAAACTACATTGTCATAAAGCAGCAAGAATAGATGAAATTAGACCTGAAATGGTGAAGTATAGTGGAAAGGCAGGGATGAAATGGCTTCATAGAGTAGTAAGATTAGCATGGAGTGTTGGTAAGGTACCTTCAGATTGGACAAAACCAGTAATTGCACCTATCTATAAGCAAGGGAACAGGAAGGATTGCAAGAACTATCGAGGCATCTAATTGATTAGTATACCAGGAGGCAAAGTATTCACTGGCATCTTGGAAGAGAAGATGCGATCAGTGGTTGAGAGGAAATTGGATGAAAACCAGTGTGGTTTCAGACCACAGAGAGGCTGTCAGGACCAGAATTCAGTATGCGCCAGGTATTTGAAAAATGTTACGAGAGGTATATAAAGTTGTGTTTATGTTTCGTAGATCTAAAAAAAGCATTTGACAGGGCACCGAAGGAAACGATGTTCGCCATACTGGGGGACTATGGAATTAAGGGAAGATTATTGAAGCCAATCAAAGGCATTTATGTTAACAATTGGGCTGCAGTGAGAATTGATGGTAGAATGAGTTCGTGGTTCAGGGTACTTACAGGGGTTGGACAAGGCTGTAATCTTTCACCTTTGCTGTTCGTAGTTTACATGGATCATCTGTTGAAAGGTATAAAGTTGCAGGGAAGGATTCAGTTAGGTGGAAATATAGTAAGCAGTCTGGCCTATGCTGACGACTTGGTCTTAATGGCAGATTATGCTGAAAGTCTGCAGTGTAATATTTTTTAACTTGAAAATAGGTGCAATGAGTATGGTATGAAAACTACTTTCGACGACTAAATTGATATCAGTAGGTAAGAAATTCAACAGAATTGAATGTCAGATTGGTCATGCAAAGCTGGAACAGGTAGATAATTTTAATTATTTAGGTTGTATGTTCTGCCAGGTTGGTAATATAGTGTGATTGAATCAAGGTGTCGTAAAGCTAATGCAGTGAGCTGACAGTTCCAGTTACCAGTATTCTGTAAGAAGAAAGTCAACTCCCGGACGAAACGATCTTTACATCGGTCTGTTTTCAGACCAACTATGCTTTACGGGAGCGAAACCTGGGTTGACTCAGGATATCTGATTCATAAGTTAGAAGTAAGAGACAGGAAAGTAGGGAGACGGATTGCTGGTACAAGCAGGTGGGTATAATGGCAGGACGGTACTCGGAATGAGGAGAAAAAGGCTAAGTTAGGAATGAACTCGATGGATGAGGCTGTACACATAAACCGGCTTCGGTGGTGGGGTCATGTAAAGCGAGTGGAGGAGGATAGGTTACCTAAGGGAATAATAGACTCTGTTATGGAGGGTAAGAGAAATAGAGGGAGACTAATACGACGATGGTTCGACTCGGTTTCTAACGATTTAAAGATAAGAGGTATAGAACTAAATGAGACCACAGCACTAGTTGCAAATAGATGATTGTGGCGACGTTTAGTAAATTCACAGGGGCCTGCAGACTGAACGCTGAAAGGCATAACGATCTGTAATGAAAACGTATGTATGTAAATATAACAACATTAAAACAGGCACATATGTATACCAAATTTCAGCATTATTGGTCAATAAACAGACATCATATAACTTGTACGCTTTCCAGCACTATTGCAAAAATAAACTATTCCAAATAATATATTTCCAATCAATATTTTGAAGTAAACTGTACTTAATACACTTCCTCTAAGAATGTTTGTACAAAATCAGAGAGTTGGTAAGCCGGACAGACATTTCCGTTTCCAGAGGAGTGTCTAGCCGAGGTGACAAGTACGTATCTGGTTCACCCGGACGGATGTGGGATCGATCCCCCTTCAGAAAGTATATAAAATACGCATCAAGATTACCACTTCTAGAGAAGAACATGCCTTGAGCTCGATAAACCTACACCAAACTTGAATACCAGGTGAATTCCTTCTAGTGGAAGAAGTTTGAAAGTTACGCATGGTAGAAGCCTGAACCCCCTACTCCTCCAAAGACCTCTTGGCCTATATAGAGATGACTTCACTTCACTTTAATGTTAGTTCCAATACGATTTTAATTGGGAACTGACCAAACCAAACCCCGCGGCACGTAACGCCGAGAGAATGCGTCGTGCTGACCACACGGGCCCTCTTAGTCTGCAGGCCTTCGGGCTGAGCAGCGGTCGCTGGGCAGGCCACAGCCCTTTCAAGGTTCACTGTTCGTATTATGATGGACTTCCAAAAGGCGCTTAGTTTAAATGTATGGAGTTGGTGTACTTCCGGTACAGACCTCCACCCCCTAAAGTCCTTCCACGGTTGATACAGTTTTAAGAAGTCATTCTGGGCTTTCGAGACCGGGGCCGCCATATCACCGTCAGATAGCTCCTCATTGCTAATCACGTAGGCTGAGTGGATCTCGAACCAGCCCTCAGGTCGAGAGAAAAATCCTTGACCTGGCCGGGAATCGAACCCGGGGCCTCGGAGCGAGAGGGAGGCACGCTACCCCTACACCACGGGGCCCGCTTAATTGGGAATTGGTTTCACCTTATTCGAATATACGGATAGTTTAGTTCTCATCGGTCTAGCAGTGGAATATGAAGAACTTCCGGTTCGAATATTTACCTACTGCTAGGTACGTGGTTGAAGCACTGTGGATATTGACTGTTATACGTTTGTGCTGCAGTGTGCAAGAAAAAGTGTTGAGTTTTGTACATGTTTTTACAATTTGCTTTACGTATCACTGACACAGATAGGTCTTATGGCGACGACGTAGGTTAGGAAAGGCCTAGGAATGGGAAGGAAGCGGCCGTGGCCTTAATTAAGGTACAGCCCCAGCATTTGCCTGATGTGAAAATGGAAAACCACGGAAAACCATCTTCAGGGCTGCCGACAGTAGGGTTCAAACCTACTATCTCCCGATTACTGTATACTGGCCGCACGTAAGCGACTGCAGCTATCGAGCTCGGTTAAGATATCTTTATAAGGAAGGAAATACGGACTCTAACAACTGAAGTGTTATCCAATTCATTTCAATTTTACTATAAAATAGAGCAGGTATCTCACTGTTTCTTTTCACTAACATCAGACCGCATATGTAGTAAATCCTTAAATCGGTTGTTAGATTGTGGGACCGACAAAAATGTAGTCAAATAATGAAGTACGAAATATGGTCTTATTTTCCATCTAAAGGGCACATGAAACTTCATTATATAGTATCGTGCTGCGTTGTCTTATTGCGAACAGACATCGTATTGCTACACAACACTACAGATACAGTGGTGCTGCCGCTGGAAGGTAATGGATTATCCTGCATAGACGTGGCATCAACTATGATATCCAACTGGATTATTGTAGAAGAAGAGTAGGACCCGAAAGCGATGTACAGCAAGCCATCATATTCTGACGTCAGATATTTGACCCCGATTTCTTCCATGCCTCGGCATGTGCTTTAATATTGTACTGTATACAGTAAGATTAAGTACTTTGAAAATGCACATAAGACGTATGTACGTACTATCTCAATACTATATGTTTTCTACATGTATGGAGGAGTTACCTGTATTTACACAAAAGGATGTATTTTGCATTATTTTTTGAACCTGCCTTGCATATGAGTATATGGAGTGTAATAGAGACAATTTGATTGCAAGATTGCTTACCTTTATAGCTATAGAATGTAATATATTTTACAAAATTAACTCCCATTTCAACACCAGACTGAGAAACAAGAACAAGTTCAAAACTGCAAACAATAGGTATGCAAATTAGGTCAAAAACAAGTGCCAGTGTTAGTCGTGGTACTGCATGCAATTATTATTACTAAAAATAAATTGAATCATGTGATTCCAAATGCTTGGATTTTATATTATGAAAATATTTCCGTTCGTTTACTGTATGTTTCAAAAGTACTGTATGTTTCTGAGAGAATGTTGCAACGTGGAACAAGGACCAAAGGCAGGTAAAATTTTAAAATTCCAGCGTTGTAGGTTACATTTTAGAATAACTCATTAATTTTAGTTACCGTCAGTTTGAATGTTAGCTGCTGAACATCGCTCTGTCTTTCCATCTATCAGAGGGTCCATTCCATTGGGAGCCATAATCGACGGCAAGGGAGATGACTTCCCTTTGTTTGTTGAAACACAAATACGGTACATTTCAGTGAGTGAATAGAAATTCCAGCTGACGCCATGCACAGCCTCGTGATGTGGCCGTAGCAGGGAAGAGATTGCAGTACGGACTTAAAAGAACCAGAAAGCAAAAACCAAACATTCGTCAATGAGGAAACACCACACTACTGTTATTAAATGGCCCATACTTTCTTTCTCAGAAGGTGTGGTAGACGATGCTCACTGGATTCTCACTAAGGCGCATTTTGAATCTCGGTCATTACATGTCAGAATTTTGAAAGGATATGTCAGGTTCTTGTAGTTCGAACTGCACGTAATACTGGAGGTACCATGGCTATGATATCAAGTCACGTAAAACTGCCGTGGGTGGGGGCGGTAGAACTACGGTATCCTCTACCTGTCGTGAGGGACCAATGAAAGGGGACGTCATGAGCTAGGAAGCACTGACTGGCAACCATGAGCGGTCCCCTAGTTGAGTGTGGTATTGCTTCCAATTAAGTGTGCTGAGCTTCTCGCTTTCCTCATCCCCATCTGACCTCCTTTGGTAAACTCTTGTCCTATTTCGATCCCGACGGTATTAACTGTACTAAGCTTTGGGAGCTTTCCATGTTCACGCAATTTATGATCTTTCCATTTTTTGCCGATACCTCCATTCGTCGAAATGTCGGACCTCTTCCCTTTTTCCCTCTGCTTGGTGTCAAAGGAGGAGGGCTACTCAGCTGCACTTCCTTCTACAACAGTAATCACCAAAAATCACGTAATATTGTTAGTTTCAATCAATCAATCAATCAATCAATCAATCAATCAATCAATCAATCAATCAATCAATCACTACTGATCTGCATTTAGGGCAGTATCTCAGATGGCAGATTCCCTATATGTTGTTTTCCTAGCCTCTTCTTGAATGATTTCAAATAAATTGGAAGCTTATTTGTCCCAATTTGTCTCTTTCATTAGTTTGAAACGCTCACAACTTCGTACGGAAAACAAAAGTAGGCAGTAGAATTCCAGTTGCTAGAGACTTTAATTCTTGTCATGGAAAACACCGAGGTTATCGGCCTTGTCATAGTTAGCCAGAAGAACTATGATGCCCAACCTACAATACATACCACCAAACTTCAGACAAGCAATGGTACTATAACGTTATCATACTCGCTGCACAGCAAGAGGGCGTTACGAATGTCATTCGTTGGGAGTCGATTCCAGCTCTTTCTTGAGTACATGAATTCTTGTCGCACAGTTCCAACATGTAGGCTCCAGGGGTCAATGAAAGTCAAATATAAATGTAAAATGTATATTCACTGTAATGTGAAGGTATCTGAGAAAATGTATTTTTAATAATGCGTAGTAATACGGAAATTAAAAAGCATCAAAGTTCAACCGGAAACATGTCTGTCATTTTCTATTGTAAATGACCACTAAATTCACTAATTCGTAATCACCCGACTGCTGATTATAAATATATGAAGTGTAAATCTGGCAACGTGGCACGTTTCCTGCGAAAGTCATCGAAATTACTTGAATGTCAAATATGACATTCGTTTTGCCTTGTCAGGGACCATTCCGCACTTTCTACTTCGTGCGAAAATTGCATTACATTTAAACCTGAATTAAAGATTTTTTTAATTTTGTACATTTTTTAATGGAGTGGCCATAATATATAGGCCCCTAAACATTTTTTGTTTTATTTACCGTATTCTTACATTGTGTATGCCATACTATCATAGCGCCTCCAAAACCGCTATATGAAATATTTCATCTTAGAACTTTGGCAGGAAAGATTCTTGTCATTTAAGGTCTAATATTGTTCGATTAATTTCTAAGAATTGAAGATTCTCTTGAATATGTATGTGCTGCGGGTCAGTATTTCTCAAACAATATAATCGCATAGCAATTTTCACTGGGGAAACGACAATATGCACCGTATGAGGCATCAGTTTTCATACAAATAAAGTATATTCATAGCATGCAAACTAATGCTTATGTTATATTCATAGAGAGGGGTTTCCTAGGTTTCATCATATTTTTAAAGCGGACCATGACACAAAAAGGGGTTAGGAACCCGAATTTAGGTACATCATATCATCAGTCACCAACGAAGAATTACTCCTTAATATCATGCTGGGTTATTTCAGAATGATAGGAAAACACGACACTAATATTGTATGATGCACGCAAACCCTCTCTAACGACATGCCACCAGAAGAACGCATTTTTGTTTATTTACATACGTACGTACTTGCTGAATTTTGTTTCTCTTATCAACCAATAAATGCATGCCATGTAGAATAGACAGCTCGTAGCCCCAAGATGTCCTGATTCAAGTAAATAGCATGCTATTATAAGAATATATTGTCTCTGTCAATATAAGAGCATATTTGTGTGGAAGAGTTCGGTGTACGAAACTCGGATTTTATTCTGTCAGGCGGAAAGTATCAGCTGATAGGAAGGTCATGATTGTAGCCTTTTCAATAATTAATGAATTCAATCACATTATGTCGGGAGTGATAAAATATATTCATAGACTAACATGTGGAGTAGAAATCTTCTCACTGCAGTCTTGCGAGGTAATATTACACCTACTAATCATCTGACTTTTCATTATCTTACTGGGCTAATTTTAGGAGTATAACAGTAATTTATGTTAACCTTAATTTACGCACCGGGTTATATAATGCCGATAAACAATGCCGAGTGTTTAAATAAGGTAAAGTATGTGAATTTTTTGGTATGCGAATTAGTGCTCGATTTATGATAATTTAGCCGGTGGAATAGACGGTATGGGATGATATCCAATTATTTATTAATTTAGAGCAGCGAATATGATTGTATGAATTTATAGAACGATGTTCAACGAGCACGTGTTGCGAGCATTTATGAGAAATATAATAATCATTCTAGAGTACACTCAACACGAATTAGGACGCCATTAAGCGATGTGTAAGCCCAAGATTAACACATTAGTGAGATTTTGTAAGAAAATTATGAGTTGATGTTCTTCAAAGTTATTTCACATTTCATGACTTTGACATTACCTATTAGTGCTATGAAGTGATTCTCCTATTAATCGACCACAGACCTAATAATGAGAAGAGGTGAATATTCAAGAGATAATGATCGCGCTAAGGTCTTCGAGAAGTCAAATAAATATATAACATTAAAATTAAATTAGGCTAGTGAACGCATAAATCGGATTATAATAATCGTGTACCTTATGTGCGCCTTGTGCCCGAGGTGTGTGCCTATTAATGCTGCATATTTCAATGTCTTGTTGCGCCATGTGATATTTTTTGCTGTGTATTCTGATCTTCCCGTGCTCTGTCACGATGGAAGGATTATTTCATCGTTGAAAAATAATTTATGATATTGTGGAAAGGAATCTCATGAATTTTATGATGATAAATTGAAGAATAGAGACGATTTGTAATGAACTAAAGGTTATTTATGCAGCGATCGTAATACTAGTATATTATCCGAAGACAGGCAAAGCAACAAAATTATTATTCTTTTTTTACTAGTGGCTTTACGTCGCACGACACAGATAGGTCTTATGACGACGATGGGATAGAAAAGGCCTAGGAGTTTGAAGGAAGTGCCGTGGCCTTAATTAAGGTACAGCATCAGCATTAGAGTGGTGTGAAAATAGGAAACCACGGAAAAGCATCTTCAGGGCTGCCAAAAGTGGTATTCGAACCCACTATCTTCCGGATGCCAGCTCACAGCCGCACGCTCCTAACCGCACGCCCAACTCGCCCGGTCCAACAAAATTATAGAAGCCAACAAAATGAAAGGAAGACAACAGAATGCTAATAATTTAAAAGTTGAAAGTTAACGAAATGATAACTAATAAAATTATTTAAAAAACAGATAGAAGATGGATGAATTGTTAAATGTGGTTATAATGTAAGAAATGATTAGAATTGACCAAATGATGCTAAATAAGGCAGAGTTAAATGTAGGCTAATAAATAAAGGTTAGGTCGCTGTTACTGTATCATAGGCTCAAAAATGACCTTAAAAGAGGAATAATTAACTAATTATCAGATAATACTGAAAAAGAAACTGAAGAGTTAATAACTGACGTCATCTAAGCTATAAATTTTGTAAATAGTCATTTATAAGCTTTAAATTGGTTAGAGACAACTTAGGTAAATGATTAATATAAATTTCGTGATTGCGTAGGATTAAAATGGTCCGATTGGAGAGTTCGACAGTCTCCAGGGTTGGTTTTTCCCTCGGACTCAGCGAGGAATCCCACCTCTACCGCCTTAAGGGCAGTGTTTTGGAGCTTCAGACTCTGGATCGGGGATACAACTGGGGACGATGACCAGTACCTCACCCAGGTGGCCTCACCTGCTATGCTGAACAGGGGCCTTGTGGGGGGATGAAAAGATTGGAAGGGATAGACAAGGAAGAGAGAAGGAAGCGGCCGTGGCCGCGGCATTTGCCTGGAGGAGAAGTGGGAAACCACGAAAAACACGGAAAACCACTTCGAGGATGGCTGAGGTGGGAATCGAACCCACCTCTAGTCAGTTGACCTCCGAGGCTGAGTGTACCCCGTTCCAGACCTCGTACCACTTTTCAAAATTTCGTGGCCGAGCCGGGAATCGAATCCGGGCCTCCGGGGTTTGCAGCTAATCACACTAACCACTACACCACAGAGTCGGACTGATTGGACAGTCACGAGTCTGAATTAAACTTGGTTCAATTTAGAGAGAGCAATTATGGCAATATTATTTCAGAATAAGCCGATATTTTGATAAACAAAATATCGTCTTAAGGTGAGCCTAGTTGAGCACAATTAAGCCATTAATTATATGTGTATAAAGTTAATTAGGCGTGTTATTTAGAATGTCATACTAGAGATGTTATTTGATTTGATTTACTGATTCTGGATAAGGAACTGAATATTTTATTTTCATTTAACGAATTATTTTTATTTAAAATATGACTTAACTACTGGCTTTCCATTCAGACAGTCGATAATCGAAGTCCGGAATCCTATGATGTCGATACGGGCATATGGTCTAATTTAATTTATTTATTAAATTCAATTTTCAGTTTGTCACTAACGTCATGAACTGATGATGATGATGATGATGATGATGATGATGATGATGATGATGATGATGATGCTTGTTATTTAAAGGGGCCTAACATCTAGGTTATCGGCCCCTAATGGTACGAAATGAGACGAAATGAAATGACAAGCCCAAAAACATCCACTGAACAATTTAAAACGTGAGGACGAAGAACGAATGGATGGATGGATATGAATTTAAAACGATCAGTGGAACCGACCCACAGTGCCTCACATGCACAGAAGCTGGCGTAGAACAATAGTATTACTGACCAAGGGACTGCTTCTATAGCAGAATACTGAATCGATGATACTTGTAGTCGAAAAGGGTGCAAAATCCAAGTGAGCGGCCCCTCACAATGGTACTTATCGCTAAGAAAGTAGAACCATTTGTCATGTTGCGGTACTAATCAAGAGTAGCGTAGACTCGCGGTATTCCACACATTATGGTACTACTCACAGGTAATGAAATTCGCACATGTATTACAGACCCACGGTGTTTCACACATTGCGCCCCATTTAGAGGCAACGCAAACCTATGGCGTTCATCACATAAGGGTACTAACCACAGGGATCCGTACTATCCCGTGGTGTTCCTCATATAGTGGGTACTAGTCATAGGCAAGCCAGAACCATTGATTCTCTCATCACACGGTGTCGCTCATATGGTGCTACTAATCACAGGTACTGTAAAAGCCGTCGCGCTCATGTTTCCTACTAATCACAAGTACTACGAGCAAGTAAAAGCGACCCATGGTGTTCCCCGCGTGGCGGTACTAATCACAAGTAGTTTCATGGTTCTAATTTGATCATCCCTTGGTCGCCCCTTTTAGTCGCCTCTTACGACAGGCAGGGGATACCGTGGATGAATTCTTCGTCTACGTCTTCCACCAACAGGGTGTTTCGTGTTTAGTCCGTGGGAGATATTTTATTTCCCTCACGTCCGCCGGTAAGCCGGTTAGGACCCCCTATCCGCCACCTGGGACGCGCCGCGTGGGAGTATCACCTCTCCCCCTGCTACGCCAGCGTAGTAGGTTCGTGGACGTTATGTATTAATCGTGTGTACCAGAGAAAGAGGACGATGACAACGATTTAATTTTTATCATTTACAAAGAGATATTAGTAAGTGTTTAAGATGAGCTTTTATTGTATTTTGTGGTTTAAAAATTTCTTGCATCCTTATTAATAATAATGTTACTGGCTTTGCGTCCCACTAACTACGTTTACGGTTTCTGGAAACGCCAAGATGCCGGAATTTTGTCCCGCAAGGGTTCTTTCACGTCCCAGTAAATCTACCGACACGAGGCTCGCGTATTTGAGCACCTGAAAATACCATCGGACTGAGTCAGGATCGAACTTGCCAAGGTAGGGTCAGAAGGCCAGCGCCTCAACCGTCTAAGCCACTCACCCCGGCCGCGTTATTAACAAATGTCAAGCCCATTGTTATTTGTGTGCGTCATTTGCCAAATGCCTTCCTTCCCTGTTAATGCTTCTAAAAGTTTTCAATTGCCTCACACACGAACAGTTCACACTGGGATCCTCGTGTCTGCCAGCGAATCCCGGGTAAAAAGGAGGAAATATATATGTTACAATTTGGTTCACACTGCATCGACCTGGTGAGAAAATTTGAAACAACGAAAAACCATATTCCACTGAAGCTCAGCTTGTAGGATTCCAGCAAAGTAAAGCAAATGTCATAGATTCATGAGGTCAAATGGACTGTATCGCGATTGATCTAAGGCGTTTGATTGAGTCGGTCATGGGGGACTACTTCAAAAATGATTGTAATTGGACTAGAAAAGATAGTGACTTAATGGATGGCTATATTTCTAGCAAATAGAACTCAACGGAATTTGACTAGGTGAAGCATTATCTGATCCTGAAATAGTTAAGAGGGGACTTCCTCAAAGCAGTATTATTGAACCTTTAAGTTTTCTTTTATATATAATCAGAGATAAGGCTTTTTGCGGATTATATAATACTATATACAACAATAAATAAGTTACATGATTGTGAGTGACTGCAAAAGGACCTCGATAATGTTGTGAGATGGCCAGCAGACAATGGTATGATAAACGGGGTGAAAAGTCAAGTTGTAAGTTTCACAAACAGTGAAAGTCCTTTCAGTTTCAATTATTCAACTGATGGGTTAAAATTTCCTTACTGGGATCACAGTAAATGCTTATATGTTAATATAAGGAATGATTTTCATTGGGGTAATCAAGGAATTGTTTATGAGGGTATTTAGGAGATAAATCTCTGGTAAGACCACAATAAGGTCATAGTTCCAATGTTATGAGACACTCACCAGGATTACGTGATTCAAGAACCGGAAAAAAGTAACGTTAAGAAAATGTTGCAAATGTTGGGCTGAGAAGACTTGGAAGAGAGGTGAAGAGCTGTTTGACGAAGCGGTATGTTCCTAAAAACGAGATTTCTACTTCCGGAGGTGTACATGGTCCTGAGGTTCACTCAGCCTACAACAAAAATGAGTACCAGGTTGATTCCTGGGGGCAAAGGCGGCCGGGCGAAGAGCTAACCACTTCACCCCACCAAGTGCGGAGGCTACGGATAGTGGAAGCCTTTACCTTCCACCCCTCCAGGGGCCTTCATGGCCTGTACGCAGATGACCTTTTACGATGGGGAGATGGCATGGAATGACATTAGTGGAAGGAAAAGTTTGAGTGGTGTTTTTAAAAGTTTTAAAGATCACAATATGAAGATTAACTTGGAATTCAAGAGGACAACTTGAGTCAAATATTCGTGAAAGTGGGATTGGAATAATTTTCTATTGAATTTCGAAAGTTTATACTCCTTACGTACATAAATCCGCACTCGCTAACAAATGATGCGCGCAAACCCTCATCAAGTTATCAAAAGAATACTAAAACCTCCATGTGTATAATAATAATAATAATTAGTGATGTCTAATCCACTGTGAAAACATTCAGCGGAAATTATTCTTAATAAAAGTGTTTTTAAAAAGAGCGTTCTCCACTTGCTTGCAGAGCCGCTCTCATAGAAGTGCATATTAAAATCTTTTCAGAGTTCACGAAATAATTAGAATTTTAATACTGGTGGTGTTACGGCTATTTCAGAGCGCGCTGTGCCTCGCTCGCATTCATCTCTCCTCCTGTAAGAGAGGCTTATATCCTAGAAGGTAAGCTCCTACATGATCTCGTAAGAAGTCCCCACCTCATCAGGTTACTTATATTTAGACACCCATCGTCTTGGGCCAGGTAGCTAGACACGTTTCCCGATAGATCTAGGGAACGAGATTTCTACAATTCAACTCAACACCATGACAATTTTTGTCGCTATCTGTAGTGAAGTATTTCCCTCACTATGAATAAATAAATAAATTATGGAAATGAATAGTGCTAAGACTTTACTACTAGCTTTCCATTCAGACGGTCAATAATCGAATCCCGGTCGATCTTAGAACAGAATTTTTACCTGAGGAACGGTGTGATGTCAATACGGGCATATGGTCTTTAAAAAAACCGATCAAAATACGTAATGAGTCAGATGGCTACAGCAAACCCCAGATATAACTGGAATAAGCTGAAGAAAGTTTCTTATTATTATTATTATTATTATTATTATTATTATTATTATTATTATTATTATTATTATTATTATTATTATTATTATTATTATGTAGATTGGTTGCAGAGTGTCGGCCTCTGGATTCCAAGTTCGCAGGTTGAAACCCAGTCGAGGTAGTCGGATTTTTGAAGAGCGGAAATATATGCATTTCTATGAGAGGCGCTCTGCGAACAAATGAAGAACGATGTTGGCATGTAACAGATTTTTGCAGACAAAGGTAATTAAAACTCATGCATAGATGGCCTAACAGAGATCCGTTTCTCTACTATCAGCTGAAGTAAACAGGAACACCGAAATTGGCACGCAGGCAATCTAAATGGCGTCGAATCGAAGTGTCTCTACATGGTAGCTGAGGTCATACTAACATCATTATCATGGCCAGGCCTAACTTAGTTTCTTCACGAGTATGGTGAAGTGATAAGCTGTTTATAAAGGTTTATAAAGTTACTTAGATATAGGAAATATTCGTTAATTAGTCAATCACGGGAGTTTATTGTTAAGTTCTTTCTTTCATTTCAAGAGTTCTTCAACTTTCTACTTCTAATGAGATGTAAAACCCAACAAGATTCGTTGAAAGTCTCTGATGCGTACAGCTTCCTTACTTCAATTAAAAACAATCTCTACGAAGGCAGACTTTCGGCCTGAATTTTCAACAGAGTGATTTCATCCTGTTTTGAACTGTTATAAAACCAAAATTTGGTAGGCTAAGAGGTCCGCAACCTCACTATGTGCACTTATTGTTCATTTCCATCTGTATCATTTCTTTTCATATCTTTTCTTCTTAGGTCAACACAGTTTTTAGATTCAACTATGTTTTGTATTAACCCCTGTTTTCACTGAATTTTATCGCAGCGAGTTGTTTATTGGTCCACTTGATGATGTAAATGTTGTATATTGTGCTGTTTTTATTTCCGTAATGTCTCTCTTTTGTTTTTTCATTTGTTCCTTCATTATGTTTTTTGGCACATTTTTAGCTTGTATTATGTAAATTACTTCAACGCCCCCTTTTTTTTTACTGAAGATGGCTTAAACGAGTCGAAACATGTTTGAATTTTATTACTCCATCTAACGATGGAATTATATGATGTATTGAATTAGGAGGAAACGCTTAATTTTACCTTTGTAAAGTGAAAACCGTCAATACGGAATGATTCTAATATGTTGTAATGGTGCTTAAAGTTCAAAATCTATAATAAGTGAGGGGACGTTAATCATATACGCACCGGGCGAGTTGGCCGTGCTGTTAGGAGCGCGCAGCTGTGAGCTTGCATCCGGGAGATAGTGGGTTCGAACCCCACAGTCGGCAGCCCTGAAGATGGTTTTCCGTGGCTTCCCATTTTCAGACCAGGCAAATAAATAGCAAATAAAATCATATATGCATAGTATGGTATATGTTCTATCCATTTGTATATTTCTCATTATATATTGATGCACCCTCTGATCTAAGATAATATCAGGTTTACTTTTTGTTGTCCAGCTTATTTATTTTGGGGACATGCTTTTATTCTTTGCAATCTGTTTTACGTCGCCTCGACACTGATAGGTCTTATGGCGACGATGGGATTGGAAGGGAATAGGAGAGGAAAGGAAACGACCGTGGCCTTAAGGTACAGCCCCAGAAATTGCCTGGTGTCAAAATGGGGAACTACAGAAAACAGTTTTCAGGGCCACTATCTCCCGAATCCGACCTGATCACAGCCACTTTCTCGGCTTTCTATCCAATGAGTTTGTAAAATAGAAACATGTAGAGAGAGCGCTATCAATTATTAGTCCAAGATAACTTCTTTAACCTATTGCAACTTTGAGGTGCCAAATAATATATTTGTACTTGCATTTAGGCCATTTTGTGTTTTATGGAACAAAATACAGACAGGTTTTGAGTAGTTGGCTGTTAGGAGATTTTTTCTCAGCCATTCATCTAAGACATGGTTTTCCAACCTGGGGGTAATTACCCCTGTGGAGGTAAAACAGCTATTCTGCGGGGGTAATAATGCTGGTAGTTTTTGGTATGTAGATAATAGAGTGACAGATTAGTGCCACGTGGCTTGCGCTCTCTGGCGTTGCACGTACACTAATAAAAAGCCTGGCGATGTGCGTGTAGGTAGGTAGCCTCTCAGTGCGTTCTTTCGCCGAGCCCGCTTTTTCGCATGCGAAGGAGAGGGACGAGGGCGCAAGGAGAGGGACGAGGACGACTAAGTTTGAGTTTACTCGAGCACTAACTTGCACGTTTCGTTTGTTTAGCATTGCACTTAGTATCAAGCTGTACAAGTGTACATACTGTTCTACAAGATCATACGCCCCGTTATAAAAATATATTTGTATTATCAGCAATAATAATTTTACTTCTTATGATGTGATTTACGAATATCGTTATTAGTAAACCAATTTTATTATTCCGCATCATGAAGTTATTTTCATGCAATATAGTGAACGACACAATAAAAGTCGTTATCCAGTAGTAAGTAGTTCATGTATTTTTCTACTCTCCGTTCATTTCGAAACAGTGTTTAACGATTGTTTTAGATGGCATGGATTCTACATCCGGAAAAAAGGTGCTCGTGTAAAGAAAAATGTATACAATGGGTTTCACGAGTATTCATCATCATCATCATTATCTAAAGGCTTCGCCTTGTCGCTGCAACCATTGATCTCTTCTCTCTGCGATCCTTTTCATCTCTCCATAACCTTGGCATTCCATCATGTCAACTACCTCTTCAATGATCTTCTTCCGTGGTTTCTCTTTGCCTTTCTTTCCCATCACTTTGCCTTCGGACAAGTTCTTTATGAAGTTATTATGCCGGAGAATGTGACCGAAAACTAACGCTTTTCTCCTTTTTATCGTTGTTATTAAATGTCTCTGGGTGTTTATTTCTCTAAGCACTGCTTCATTAGTTTTCTTCTCAATCCAGCTAGTTCTTGTCATCTTCCTCCATAGCCACATTTCCACTGCCTCTAGTCGTTTCACGTCCTCCTTCGAGAGAGTCCATCCTTCACAGCCGTATAGCAGCACACTCCAAATGAACGTTTTGATAAATAATTTCTTTTGTTCAGTATTTAAGGATTTATTAGTTAAGAGCTGCTTCTTCTCCTCAAAGGCTTTCTTACACAGGGAAATCCTTCTTTTTATTTCCACAGTGCATCCGTTTCACGAGTATTGCTGACTTGAATATATACAAGCCCTAGTGTGTTATATGTAATAAAGTTCTTAGTGCAGAGAGCATAAACCGAACAAACTAAAATAACATTTCGGAAAGTTCACAAGGAGTTATCAGGTAAAGAAATTGGCTTCTTAAAAGAAAATAGAGTGTTCTGAAGCCTTAGGGATTGTATTATACATGAAATGTACAAAGGGCAACTGAATCGTGTCTTCAATCTTGGTATCAAATTGCTTATCGCATTGGTGGGAACAAAAAAACAGAATACTATAGGAGAGGAACTCATCAAACCTTGTTTGTGCGATGCAGTGTCGCTCGTTATTGGTGAGCAACACGTGGCTAAGGTTAACCAAATATCACTCTCCAATACAACAGTTCGTATTTTATTGAGTAGCGACATTTTGGCAACCGTTATTTCTGAAAATGAAGAAAGTGCTATGTTTGCGCTGAATTCGGACGAGTCACCCGATGTAGCTTCGTGTTTTCAATTGCTGATATTTACTCGGTACATTAAAGATGACCGTGTAAAAGAGGAATGCTTGTTTTGCGAGCTGTTTCCCAACACTACTCGCGGCGAAGATGTATTCAAAACGCTAAAACAGTTTATTGAGGAGAAAGGACTGGACTGGTCAAAGCTAGTGGGCGTTTGTACAGATGGGTATTCGTTCTGGATTTCAAGCACTCGTGAAGCAAGTTGGCCCTCAAGTTTTATCTTATCACTGCATGATATACCGTTACGCTTTGGCTGTTAAGACGCTTCCTTCAGATTTACTAAGCGCGTTGAGTGACGTAGTAAAAGTTGTGTATCATATTCGTGGCAACACTACGAATTCCAGATCATTCGAAGTTTTGAGCGATGAAGTTGGTGCCAGATTTAATGGTCTTTTGCACCACACAGAGGTACGTTAGTTTTCGAGAGGGAAAATTGTAACACATGGTTTATCATCTCCCTGAAGAAATAGGATTGTTTCCCGAAAACTAGACAACACAAAAATGAAAGAGTTGTACTCAAACATAAAATACAAAACATTTGTCGAAATGCTGGCGTATCTTGCAGAATTTTTCAGTGAAATTATTAGTCTGAATATCTCATTACAAGGAAGTATGATGGATATCTTGACTGCACAGGATAAACTTGCAAATTTTTTGAGTAAATTGGAGCTTTACCCACGCAGAGTTCAAGTTGGTGATGTGTCAATCTTTACACAACTGTATGAACAATTGGTAAATGTCAAATCTGAAAAAAATCACTTTTGAAAAACCGTGATTATCCATTTATATGCAGTAATAGACTCACTCAAGCAATATTTCCTGGACATGGACAATCGTCAGTCCAGTATTCTTGGATATTAAGACCATTTTCTACTGATGATGAAATATTTAAAAACGAATATATCAGCCAAAGTAGAATTTTTAGGACTACGTGAGGATAGCACTTTTTAGCTGTCTTTAATTAATTAAGAAAGTACATTGAAATTGTGATTACGTATATTTCTGTGCAATTTTATGATTAATAAAATCTATTTGCATGCATTTGTTGTTTTCGTCGATCACATTTTAATGGTTGAGCTGAGGGGGGGGGAGGGTAAAATAAGTTTCCCTGATAGGTCATAGGGGTAACAAGACTGAAAAGGTTAGGAACCGCTGATGTAAGATATGGAAGTCATTCTGGATATCTGCAACTATTTCATCTTCAGAATTTGATGAATAGAACAGTGAAGTATCATCTCCCAGAAGTGATATTTTACCCGTAAAAGAGCACAGGGCTATGGCATTAATATATATGAGAAACAAAATTGGACCCAATATGGAACCTTGTGGTACACCGAAGGAGATCTTTTGTAGTTTAGTTTTATTCATGCCAATCTGAACATATTGTTGTCGATTTGATAAGATATACTTGAACTACAACAGTGAGGGACTTCTCACACACCTGCCTCTTCCAGTTCGTATATCATAAGTTCATGGCTAATAGTATCAAAAGCCTTTCTTTTTTTATCAATAAACGACCCAGGAGTCCTGTAACCTTTATTAATATAATTTTGAAGTTCAGTTATAATATCCATTACGGCAGTATTCACCCCAGACTTTTCTCTGAAGCCATATTGGAGTCTGGAAAAATAATGAATTTTTCGAGGTAACTAATAAGCCTAACTTTGACAACAGTTTCTAAGATTATACATAATTCAGGTGGTAGTGAGATGGGTCGGTACTGAGTCGTATCTATACATCTGTTTGTGCATAGGAACCACTCTAGAGATCTTTAATGAATCAGCGACAATGCCATTTAACAAAGAGCAGTTGATGCATTCAGATATTGGACCAGAGAGTGCTTGATTACACATTTTGAGAAGCTTACTGGAAATACCATCGCTAGCAACTGAGCGAGCATGTTTGAGAGAATTGATAATTGCTGACATTTCTTCTGGAGAACATGGTTCTAAAAAAAGGGAATTAGGATGATTACTGATTGTAGCAGTATGCTCAGAATGTGGAACAATATTTGAAGATAGTGTGGCAGGGACTGAGATAAAATAATTATTCAGGGCACTGCAAATGTCACTTTTATCTTCGAAACTTTAATTCCCTAGCATGATACGAGCAATACTGATTGTTGATTTTGAAGGTTTACCAAGAATTTAATTTATGAGTTGCCAGTTGTGTTTAGTGTTGTGTAGATTGTTTCTAAACTTATTATCATAATACGAATTCCGTCAGATCTAAGATCAATCCTTGAGAACTGTTGTCTTTAAAGGCTGTGATGTGAATTCTCTGCGAACTACCGTTTATGGCCTGTCCGTGCACATTGAATTCCTTCTTTCTCAGTTCTTTGGAAATGAAGGATCTGATCTGGTGGTGTCGGTGTTTCTTAGGTGCTTCCCGCGTGTGCAGAATCCCAGGACGTGATGACGAAGAGTTGAGTTTCTTCCTATCCGTGGAAATGCCGACAGAAGTTGTTGCCCAGGGATCTACATGACACCGAGTGCACCGCAGAAACATTAGCAGTCATCTTTATAGCCTGTCTCCACTCGTTACAAGACAGTCCGGTATGATCTCGAACTCAAGAGTTTGCTGGTGTGTAATCTTTGTAAAGTAGTACTCGGAGATTTTTTAGCGGTGGTGAACACCAGGAGGTGAATTCACGTTCTCGTAGCTCTTGACGGATCTTCTTAGTATCGTACAGGCCGTTCTTCACTGTTATTTTCCGAGTATCACCGTTTGTTAATTATAGGCCTTGTATACATTCTCAACTCTCCACGTGAGAAACCATCGAAGCAACGCTGACTGGATTTTTAGTCTTAATCAAGAGCGACTCCTTCGAATTTTTTTCTATGTACATCATGCCATTCGGAGTATCCGTCGGCAACTGCAATATCTTCTTCGTTGCACTTTTAATCATATTTTCGCAATCGGATAAACATTTGTGTGCAATTTTCTTGAAACTGCACGTCAGTAAAGTATATATCAGGGTGGGACAGACTGAATAACTCAGTACTATGAGATTTTGGTCTTCCTTAAGCAGTGGCGACGATGTTAGAAGTTTTAGCTTATTGTGAAGTTACAGCAGTTTCGTCGAACACTAGAGTATCCCTGAAGGTAGTTCCAAGATAACGAATTTGCTCGCCGTCTCCAATTCAATCCTACAGTCTTCCTCTACGGATAGCGACCCTTGCTTCAACTCGCTTCGGATTACACATATCCCTGTACACTTCTGAGGATTGATATCAAGTCCAATTTCTTCGAACCTCCTGCAAGCTAGTCGGTAAGATCTAAAGTGGCTTCTTTGTTCTTCCCGACGATGACGGTGTCGTCAGCAAAGCCCATTACGGTTATAGGTGGTAGTTCGAGTGACAGAGATACCCCGTAATGCTGTGAGAGACTATCTTCCCTTAGCTCGTCTATGATCTACGGCTAGGTTATAGAGGACTGGTGATAATGGACATCCCTGCATCACGCCTCTCTTTATGAGTATAGGTTTTGTTCTACCCTTCTGCGTTTCCATTTGAGTGACGTTCCCAGTCCGAAGGTTGTAAATTACGTCCCCGAGTTTTGAAAGTATTTCTTCGGACTGTAGGGCTTTTAGAAGGTGGCTGTGACCGATATTGTCAAATGCCTGTCGAACGTCCAAAATATTACCGTGATATCTTCTTTCCTCTGTTTAGCAGATTTTAACAAGGCACCGAGAATAGAAGTATTTGTAACGGTTCCTGCAGTTGAACAGAATTGTCGCTAGTGTTCATTATAGTGGATATACTCACGTAGACGACTGTCGAATACTCTTTCTATTACTCTCCTAACGACTGAACAGATAGTGATGAGTCGTCAGTTCGACACAGCCTTCGGATCACCTTTCTTATATAACAAAATGGTACGTTCATTCCGCAAACATTCGGAAATTTCGACAGTTTGTAGCGTATTGGTTGCATTTTTGCTATAATTACCTGTACATCGTCATCTTTAAGGGATCTCATCAAAACGCGATCTGGGCCCGGTGCAGTGTCCACTGCGATATGATGGACGGCAGCAGTAACTTCCTCCTTCGACACGGTGGGCACGAACGCTTCATTAATTTCCACACGCTCCGCTTCAGTGATTTTAGAAGGGTAAGTTTCCCTTTTGTGAAAATTTTCATGGGGAAAATATCGGAAAAGTAGCTATGGATGTTTCCAAGATCGATTTTACATATCTCGGACTTGTTTTCTAACATCCGCCTCACTGTCTTCCGCCTCTGATTGTAGATTGGTATTGAGTCAGTTCATAGTTCTATTTGTTTCGCCTTTTTTGCGGGCACGTTTATCTGCACGCTGTGGATTTGACGAGTGACTATGGCGTTTTTCGCTAAGAGCTAGACGGCGTTTCTTTCTAGCCTCATAACATTTGCTTGGTGGGTGTTTGGAAACAGGCATGGGGTTAATAGACGTGAAGAAGAATGATGCAAAATCTTGAACCAACTTATTATAGTCACGATCGTCGTGGTCTGCATAGAAATTGGTCAATTAGTGAATTGTTCGAGCTCAATCTGGTAGGGCATATTGTGTTACAGTTTTTAAGGCCGTAGTTCTGTATGAACATTTTATATTAATTAGTTAAATCTGCATTTGAGAGTAAATTTATATTAAAGTCACCCGCAATAATGATATTTGTATGGTTTATTACGTTTAGTATTATTTCTATGTCATCATGTAGCTGTGTCCAGTTTGAAGTGAATGGATTGTAAATAGCCATAATAATATAACTGAACCATAACTTAGAAATCTCCGAAACCAAAATATTATGATGCTTTTGGACATTATAGATCATATTACATTGCAACGATTTCTTATAGCGTAAACTGATACTCCCCCACCCGTGAGTGATTTTTTAAGAAGGAATTCTAAATTAATGAAATGTTTCATAACCTGTGATATTGTAGATGTTAGACTCATCACTGTCTATAAAACACCATGTTTAGACAACAACTATAAAATCGATATTCTGAATTAACTTCATGCGATGGGCAATCATCTCTAACTGACCATTTCGTATGCTACAAGAACTGAGATACATTATTCTTAAGGATGGAGCAATTGATCCAAGTGAGGTAACCAAGTCACTATATTGAAAGTATGAGTTCCGTTGTATTTCTATAATTAGTGTACTTTAAAAGAAGAGGAAGAAAACAAACATAAATTTAATAAATATAAAAGGAAACAAGAGGAGACTGCGAAGACGGACAGCTCATTTAGGCCTGGATGCTGCAAGCCTAATAAATTTTTCAATATATTTTTCACATTCTGTCGTGAACACTTCAAGGGAGGTTGCAGAGATTTTTTCCAAAATCATCCCTTGTCTCACAAATGCACGTTCAATTCCCTTTGTCCTAGCATCACGCGTTAGTTCTTCGCGTCGAGTTTCAGCTACCTAATTTTATATAATGGTGGCATCCTAAAACGCAAGCCGGCCCCGCTGTGTAGAGGTAGCGTGCCTGCCTCTTACCCGGAGGCCCTAGGTTCGATTCCCGCCAGGCCAGGGATTTTTACCTGAATCTGAGGGTTGGCTCGAGGTCTACTCAACCTACGTGAATACGGTGAGATGGCGGTCCTGGTGTAGGAAGCCAAGAATAACAGCCAAGGGAATTCGTTGTACCGACCACACGACACCTCATAATCTGCAGGCCTTCGAGCTGAGCAGTGGATGCTTGGTAGGCTATGACCCTTCGGAGCTATTGTGCCACGGGGTTTGGTTTGGATCCTACGACGCAGCGTTTGATCGCTTGGTGGTCCAACCCTCTTGAGCTTTCTTCCTTGCCCTCATAAATGCTGATTGCTGCTCTTCCACGAATTAAATCCTCTGCCAGCTTGACATGCGTGTTAACTGTTATTTTAGCCTTAGAATGCCAAATAGATCTAATTGTTTCTAAATATTGTTTATAGCCGTTTATAGCTCTAATCCGTTTCTGACGAGAGAGCACTATGTCTTGTTTTGGCTAAAACAAATCTGTTACTCTCACTGACCTGCCCCATTCTCATCCTTGGCTTTGGAAATATGAATGTGACTTAGGTATGAGCGATGCTGGTACAGGCAGTCGCTGTGTTGAATGATGTGAAAGTGTTGCTCATAAGGTCACTGTTCTGAGCATTATAGTGAACTTGACAGACTTATATGTAATAGCACCTTCTAGCTCAGTGGAGAAACTTTCTAACTGCTCATTTTCCTAGTACGGCTCCTCGATGATTCGGACTGAAAACTCAACTTACATCAGAGTGTTTTAAAAGTACTTCCAACCTATCAACAAACGCAAGTTACAGAGCCAGGGATGCATTTTGATACATAGCCTATCCTTACTTTATACAGCATCATTATCTAATTTTCTTCGAATTTAATTTCCTACACCTCTCTGATGATATTACATAATTTTATTTTTCTCCCTCATTTACCCCATTCTCTGTTTAATAATTGACCAAGAATGTAAAGTTTCAAATCTTTTCAATTATACGATATCTCATTGATATGTTTTCCTCCGAATTTTTGCTGTACTTACAGTTGTAGTGAGAAACTTCTTGTTTCAATGGCTAGTAGAACCAGGCAGCTATCCCCTCCTTGTTATTGTCCTTCGGTAAGTTTGTTCCTTCCAAATATTTATGGAAGGTACAGTAGTACCGTCTACACCACGACTATATTAGCCTAAACGCACTGCGACTAAAGATGAAATATCTGCTCTATACTATGAACATACCTTATTGAGTATGGTTAGTAATTATGACAGTATTTGCATAACGAGTAGAAGAGAAAGCGTGAGCTCTTAAATTAAGTTGTTCACTGTTGGCTAGTATAGGGACTGTGATGAATCTCCGCTAGGGGCAGCACCGTTACTATGCGAGGGTTGGTATCTGTTGTTGTTTGTTTATGATCGCTACTGTTGTTCTGTGAAGGCAAGAACTTAAGTATCGTGCATTATTTTTAAATGAAAGTGAAGAGCGTGCGATTTGATGATGGTATTCATTTCGTTGGTGTAAACCTAGTAAACAATGAGTACTTGCTTCGTTCCAGGCTGTAACTCCGGCTAAAAAAAATTTGAAAGGTGAATACACTTCTTCCAGTGGCGTAGCCAGAATCTGCCGAATGAGCGGGGAGGGGGGTGGGAGGTGGTGTGCTTATAAAATTTCGTGTGGCTATTTCTAGCCGAGTGCAGCCCTTGTAAGGCAGACCCTCCGATGAGGGTGGGCGGCATTTGCCATGTGTAGGTAACTGCGTGTTATTGTGGTGGAGTATAGTGTTATGTGTTGTGTGTGAATTTCAGGGATGTTGGGGACAGCACAAACACCCAGCCCCCGGGTCATTGGAATTAACCAATGAAGGTTAAATTCCCCGACCCGCCCGGGAATCGAACCCGGGACCCTCTGAACCGAAGGCCAGTACGTTGACCGTTCAGCCAACGAGTCGGACGTAGAACACAATGAAGGTGCATGAATAACTTGCCAATATAAGGACACTGATACAAGTGACTTGCAGATCACTTGGTTCTACATGCCTCTGAATGTTTATTTAGTGTATTGTTTATTGTCAATTTCTGTTTATTTATATTTTGTTAAAAATTACACGGGGGTGGGTGTTCTAACCCCCAGTAACCCCCACCCGCTCACCCCTGGCTACGCCCTTGACGTCCTCAAAAAGGCGATTCCCAGAAAAGACAAACATATTTCTGATAAGTGCTATGCTTGCGATTCACATTTTTATGATGAATTGATAGTAAATCACACTCATTTATAATTCAATGTGAGAGAGAGAGATATAGATCGAAATAGACAGATGAATGGATAGACATAGATGGAAACTGAAAACTAGCACTGTCCCTCATATATTCCCAATTTGCCACAATATCTCGCGAAACAATTACAGAAACGAAAATTACTCCGTAAAAGACAGCGCCCGAAGACGGCGAAAAGTTCAAGAAACAAATCACACAGACCTCACGACGAATTACATTTTGATACTTGTTCTGAGGGGCTAAAGGTAATTAAGTAGGTTCAGACACAGCTAAAAGATAATTTCACTTATAAAACACTGAAGAGAAACGAATGTAACGTAATGACTACCCCTAATAAACTGAAAAGAGCTCATTCTAAGATTTTGTTGCTGGAAAGAAAACTAAGATATTTCAAATTACAGTCAAATTATTTAAATGAGCAGAAATCAAGAGTTGAATAGTGACACCATTCTAAATAAAATGACAAATATGAAATAAGAAGGATATGATATATGACAATGAATTACTTTTAGATAGTCTCATGTTCAAAATTAAATCACCTAAGGACTATAAACACTTCCTTCGTGGGTTCATCTGCGGAAATTAGGTAAAGATCTTAAGTGACCTTACGGAGTGAAAACAATTGCTCAGGAATTATTATATATTTGATTAAATAAAACTAAGAGAAGAGTTTCAGTTTAATACCAACTCATTGAAAGTTTGGTGGATTCGTAAATTTAGGAGAATACACCCAAGAATAAGGAAAAACAAACTCTCAAATCATGCGTTAGCGTTTATGTTTAAACCCCTATTGCACAATTCGGTTAATCGGTTGCTCTGGATGCAGGCCGAAATTCCACGCCTGGTGATACTTTGTCACGAATTATAATCCGGGTGGTTTTAAAACTGGAGAAAATTGGCGCCAGAATTACTGGTTTCATCTCAGTCAAAAGCCAATCTAATAAAAAGGTGTGGAAATGTTTGGTAATAAGTGGAAAAGAAGAGAATGCCATATGTTCTATTTCTGACCTTATTGATTCTAGTAGGAGACTTCGGGCCTTTCTAGATGCTGAATTTATAATAAAGAGCATCAGAAATAATTTCCAATACAAAAGGCAAGTCTATTACAATAATGCGGTTGTGGACTTCAATTATCATCGACAGGTTTTTGAAATGGAAAACTGCCGTTAATTTTGCAGGCTTGAAAGTTAGGCACAAACTATCGTCTGCACATATAGATTCCCCTTCATTTCAGCGCATGAATATGAGACTTACTTTTCAGTTATTTAGTAATTCTGTTGCAAATGACATATGTTTTTATAGGGATAAACTCAGGTGGATTTGAAGACAGTGAACCGACAGAAACGTTGACTAGGGAATGAAATATCCTAAGAGATATATTAAACACTTCTATACGAGGACATATAACTTCATTACGAACAAGTATACTTTTGCTTCAAAAAGAACTGTTGAATCCATAAAAGTAACAATGGAAATCACTATAAGTTACCGATGTCGGAGTATTTACACAAAAATGGATTCCAATGTATGCTCACAGCCAAATTTAATCAAGGTTCGCTGGAACGGCACTTTGGTATATTAAGAGCATAGATTTTCTGAATGTACTCATGTTGCAGTCTATTTACATTCTACCAAACTTGCCCTGTCATCGGGTAGTAATTATGAGCGCAAATCTGAATTGCTATAGACATCATTCGTCAGTCAAATGAGAACACTGGCTAATAAGACACAAGAGACAAATAAGGCTGTAGTAGAAAAAGCACAGAATAATATAAGGCAAGTACTAGACTTTACTGAGAACATGTATGACCTCTCAACGGAATGAGATAACAACTTAGGCCTACTTAATGATGATAGCCATAGTCTTGCTAAGGATGTTTTGATGTATTATCTAAGGGGATATAAAAGTACGCAAGGGTATCCAAGGTCACAAAATACCATAAACGTGTTAGCCCGCTTCACGAAAAGCCTACAGAAGAAATATTTGCCGCAGCCCTCACACTTATTCCGGAATGCAGCAATAAATACAGCAATGGCATCACTTTTCTCACACATCCTACAAGAGTAGTTTATAAAGTGTTCGTGCAAGATGAAAGTAGAGTGGAGCAAAACTGTCCTGAGAACACAGTCTATGGGACGATTTTTATGTTAAGAGTGTTTGGACTGTTTGCACAGTTTCATTATTAATTCGAAAGAATTAGGATGTTGTGATGACCGTGTTGTGGACATTATCTCTAAACTTGTGTTACATTATATGATGGGTCGATTTTATTTTGTAACAAGACGGGTGAGAAGGGAACTGGAATATTCTAAGACTACAAAATCTACCCGGAAGCTATCTAAACTATCTGACAACTGGGATGGTAAGCAAAAGCATAATATTTTGCATCCAATAATTGTATTTTATTCGTATGCTGACTTGTAAGCTCAAGCTCACTTACTGGTGGAAGAGCCGCCTAGCGGAGGAACCGACGAACTAGAGGAGAGGTAACACTTTTCCTTCTAATCGCTATGGTATTTGTTAGCGTTTAGAGACAAACTCCGGCTGATATAAAGAGTGTAGGTGTTTGGCGATGTTAATTAATTTGCTGAGTATAAGAGCAATTAAACACGCCTACTAGAAATTCCTCTGAGTCTGGGAGAGGAATGCAGTCGATTTCTCAAGTCTACGTAATTAGCCACCCATGAGAGATCGACGACGCTGATGAACCACACGACAGTATAGTAGGAGCGTAACAGATAACATGTACTGCACAACCCATACGTATGGAGGAACGGGATAACATACACGTTTTAATTTCATTAATGTCATTTCTTAATACAGTCCCAAAGAATTAATGTTATACGAAGCAGGCTGAGCGAAGTAGGCCTTCCGAGGCCGGTGGTATTCAACATTGCTCTAATATGTCAGCCTTGTGTTGGCATGTAGAGATCGCCTGTAGGACTAAATTCTGGCATATTTGCGTCTCTGGAAACCAAAAAAGCCATTTTTAAATGATATTTATTCGTGGCGTCGACCTCTGTAGATCTTTTACCACTACTTTCACCATATGAGAGAACCTGAGTATAAGTGGAAAAGCGGAAGTGTATAGTGTTGAATGTGAGGAAAGGAACGTTAAGGACGACACAAACACCCAGTCCTCATTTTTACAATTAAAAGCCCCTGACCCGGCCGGGAATCTAACCTGGGGCCGCCGGGTGATAGGCGGACGCGTTGCCCACTACCCCGCGGGGCCGGACAATAAAGGCCGTTAGTGTGAAGTAAAATAATTATTGATACTCATATTTGGAAACATAACTGTACCTCACGACAACTGTGTACCTAACAGCTGAAGATTGGTCCTTGTATTAAATATCTGAACGCACAGTAAGAAAACTAGGATCCGTTTAGATTACTACGCTAGTAACAAATCGAGATTGTTACCGGCACGGGTAACAGTTCGTAATTAATCGTATGTCCTATTGTTTAATTTTAAATGACATTGCCATGTATTGCACGATACAAGTTATGGCACAATACTATCAATAACTACTATTATTTTAGGGACTGAATCAAGAATAGATCCAGACTCGGTGTTGTAGATTATTATTTCTTCCTACGCCACTTTTCCCACGCAATGGAAGGATCATGTGTGTATGTTGTGTCACATATGTTCACTTGGGCCAGTTTTAAGGCCGGATGCTTTTTCTGACACTGGTCGATGCGAAGAGATGTCTTAACCATTGTGTGATTGTGTGTACCAAAACAAACTCTAAACTAAAAAAATGTCATCCTAGCTAATAATCGAACCTGGCACACCCTGAAATGAATCCTACAATATTGACCAGATTAAGTCTCCAAAATTACTATCACGAATAAATTTTACATAGGAATGTTGATTTAACTTAGTCTTTCAAGATACCGGAATGTAATTTTAACTCAGAAATAATGTCGCCGTTAATGAATTTTATAGACTACATCGTGTGCGCGTGGGAAATATAACGAGAGTGTTGGTCCTTCCTAATATGAATTGTAGCAGGAGATGGTTGATTTACGAATGCTTTGATAATCAGAGGTTTAAAGAAAGAAATGGATAGTTAAAAGTGGGAAAATTTAATATTGTGTCTAGTCTCAAGAGAAGCGTCAACAAGAGTGCTCAGACTGGAAAAAATCCGTTGACGTAATATCAGAATCAGCTCGAGACCCGCGGTCACAACGCACATCTGACAAGCTGGAAGACCCTCAGCGTTGAACGTTGTGTCTTTGATAGTGTACCAGGATAACCTTAAGAAAATCATTCCCTAGCTGAATGGTCAGCAACTGGCCTTCGGTTCAGAAGGCCCCGGGTTTGATTCTCGGCCGGGTCTGGAATTTTAACCTTTATTGGTTATTTCCCTGGCTCTGGAATTGAGTGGTTGTGCCTTTCTCTACATTATATTAAACCTAGACAGGGCCTCATCCATACAGACACGCAGGACACCCAAAGGCGTCATCACCGAACACCTGTAGTCTACTAGACCTTTCCAGAGGTCATATGCATTTTTTCACAATCTGCTTTACTTCACACAGACACAGTTAGGTTTTATGGCGACGACGGGATAGGGAAGGACTAGGACTGGGAAGGAAGCGATCGTGGCCTTAATTAAGGTACAGCCCCAGCATTTGCTCGGTGTGCAAATAGGAAACAAAGGAAAACCACCTTCAGGACTGCCGGCAGTCGGATTCGAACCTACTATCTCCCGAACGCCAGCCCACAGCTGCGCAACCCTACCCGTACGGCTAACTCTCTCGACGGCAGTAATAGTAGTAGTAGTAGTAGTAGTAGTAGTAGTAGTAGTAGTAGTAGTAGTAGTAGTAGTAGTAGTATACTTGATCATACTGAATCAACGTTACAGCAAATTCCCCAAAGCAATCAATACAATTTTTCTTGAAAGCGGCGACAGAGACGCAATTGAGAGAGCTCTGTAAAACGTTTATTGCAGCCAAGGAACATATTTAATGAACAGAGCTGTGGTGTGTTATATGGTAAGATTTTATTGCCAGCAGTTCGTAAAGTGATGACGATTATTGCTGGCGCTGTCGTAAAGCGCTGGCACACCTGCCTGTCTCAAGTCAGATACTCTCATCGTGGATTAGCGGCAAGTATCGATCGAGAGAGACGACGGATATGGCAACTAGCTTAAGATCGTGTTCCCTGGAACCAACAAGTGGTTTACCTCGGGATAATCTAATTGTCGGCTCAAATGCAGTCATGACACTTACAGACGTGGAGAATTGTGCACTCACCGATTGTGAGCAATTTTTAAGCAGCTGAAAACATCAGTAAAGAATAATTATAATAACGTTCAGTCCCATCAAACTACCTTTTATCTTCGCTTTTCGGAAACACCAATGTAGGATTTTGTTCCGTAAAAGATCCACATTGTCCCTCGTTGAACCATAAATCCACAACAGTTAGAAGAAAGTTACGTATCTACAGTCGCCAAAAACAGAATGAGCGTACGGTATTGTATTAAGTCCTTGCAGGTACACTGTTCTCAGAAACAATTGAACCTGTCCTCTCGAGCAATGATGAATGACTGACAGATAAAATGAAATGCTATTGGAGAGTGCTGCTAGAATGAAAGATAACAAGAAAAACAGGTTATCCGAAGAAATACCTGCCCCGTCTCCACTTCCTCAAGCACAAATCTCACATAGAGTGACCGGGATTTGAACCACGGAACCCAAAGGTGAGTGGCCGGCGTGCTGCCGCCTGAGCCATGGAGGATCGTCCACTCTTACACTTACAAACTAGGACAAACTCACTACCGCTCTTCTACAACTTTCACTTAGACCATAGGGCAGTCATTGTCCACCGACGGATCCACAGATTCGCTCATCCAGTGACAGAATTGAGCCCAAACTCAACCAGCGAAGGTCGTCCGTCCTGCCTTAAATAGGGAGGTCTGTCCTTCCAGATACTTCACAAAGGGAGAAGACTCCAGAGGCCTCTGGAGTCATTGCTCTAGGTTACCCTTCTAATTCTCTCTCGTCTCATTAGGGGGGCCTACAATGAGATCAAGGAGAGGTGGCACAGGGGCTGGACTTGCGCGCTTGGCACGGTCCTGACTGGTTCCCGCAGCGGCGAGCGGGCGAGCCCTTACTCGTTGACGTCATTCGCAGATGGAGCCAGGTTAATTTTCTACTCACAATACCTTGCATTAAAATGGTGGACACCGTCACAGTAAACAAACACAAATACACACTTTCCATAGACGTTGATTCTTCTCGGTACAAAGAGCTTCAAAAATGAGTGAAGTTATGAGTAATAAAGTTAACATAATGCACACGGCACGGAAACTAATAGACATTGGCCACATAGATATATCTCGTTACTATTAATGTTAACATGATCACTGTTAGCACTGCAACGTTCGTCTCCATGGATAAGTAGCCAATGCCTTGGCATTCGGGCCCCGGGACACCGGATTCAGTTCCTGGCTGAGTTCTGGGATATTAATCGTACGTTTAATTCCTTTGTGTCAGGCACTGGATGTTCGTATTGTCCCCAGCTCTCCTGTAACTCACACACTACAATAAAATAACACTCATTCTCATACATGCCGTCATCATCATTAGAGGACATGCCTTACAAAGGCTACATCCAGTTGTAATAACCACACGAAATAAGTACTTCCATTGCAGCAATCGCTCCACGTTGGGTAATTTGTTTATGCGAACGGAGCGCAAGTCATAGTTCCCATCTATTGAAGGAAACAAAAGTATTGAAAATAGGTGTTTTTTATTCCTCCACTAGGATTCATAAGAAACAATGTTTGGAATACTATTTTTATAACTATGAACGGTAAACAGGTAAATTAAAAATGGTATCTGTAATATCCGACTACATTCACTCCTTTCTAGAAGAACGTCCACTTATCCCAAGTATCAATTATCGGGGGACTAAGCTTGGACATTATTGTTTACTAGCAACTGTACCCGTGCTTCGCTACGATATTCTGCAGAGTATACCGATATCGAAGTAAGTTACTGTACATGCAGTGAATATTTTCTTCAAATTGCCTGTCTTAACCTTATCCAGAAGCCGCAAGGGGAGATTCCCATACGTTGTTTCCAATTTAAAGTGCGAATTGCGGAGTTGTGATGATAACGGCAGGCTCACCTGCCTACTGCCATTCACATTCAAATAGCGAAGTTTTCATAATAATGACAGACCCCATTACCTACAGCGCGGTCACAATCGATTTGGGGAGTTTTATTTACAATGGCAAGTCCCTTTTCCTACTTCCAGACCGATTACAGTTGAGGAGTTTTTATTATAATGACAGGCACCTTCCCTACTGCCAGTCAAAATTTTAGTTGTGCTGTTATCATTATAATGACAGGCCATTTTCCTTAATGTCAGCCACACCAAGTTGATGAGTTTCCATTATAATAGCAGGCCAGTATGCCTAATGCCAATCACATTTTAGATGGGTAAATTTGTTTATAAAGGCGGGACACTTGCCTACTCCCAAAAACAATTGGTTAGGGGAGTTTAACAAAATTTCATGCCCCCTTGATTTCTGCTAGTCAAATCGAGAAGGGAATTATTCATTACAATGGTAGACCCCCTTTACTAATGCCAATTACACAGGAGTTGGAGAAGGATCCCATTCCTACTGCCGGTCAAAGTCGATGTGGAGAGTAATGATTACAATAGCAGACGCCCTCCTACTGAGAGTCACTGTCGATTTGTAAAATATTAATTATAATGGCAGACACACCCTTTTTACATCGCTACAAATCGACTTCATGAATATACATAGATCGACATACGAAGAAAATGCATGTTACAGTATTGCAAACCTTTATTTAGGATTTACTGCTGCCAAACGATACGTCATATCGACAAACGAATTGTACCATAAGACGCCTGATTTAGAGGTCTAAATGGCTGCTCTTATGATATTTTTCCTATCTCATCTATTTATGGGTGAGATTGAGTTAGAAACGTTCAATAGGGTGAAATTTGGGTTTTTCTCTCTTTTGGATACTTACGTGACACCTATAAACATAGAATTTGAATCATATGGATGCTGGGTGGGTCAATGTTCGTGTAGAATTAGATGATTCTATCTTTTTATAAATGATTCAAACTATGAATTATACGTGTACAAAGTGAAAAATGTACAATCAAGAAATAGAGACAAATCTAACGTATAAGGAATAGAGATATGACAAAACATCATAGGACCAAAGTTGTGGATCACTTAAAATTGAACACAGAAGGTGCAATCCGTTTTGTGATAAGACTTACCGTTTAGGCACAAAATACCTCGAAACGAAGGTCTGCACCGGCATTAAAATTGCCTCAATATTTCGATATTTCTTGGGGGTAAAAATGCGAAATATTTAAAGATCTTACAAGCTTTCCATCTTTCCGTCGGTTACAGGCTAAGAAATATAATTTTGCCAAATTTCAATATTTCAGCTTGAACCTCCCAGACGACCTGAGGACATACCGTGGCCTGTCCTCCTATTGTGCTTTCGTCTGTTTTTCCTGCGTGCCTTTTCGAAGACGAAACGAGAATGTACCGTCTCTAGCGGAGCCCCGAAGTTTCTAGTATTCCATCATCAGGATACCCACGAATAGTAGCTGGAGTAGTCGAAGTGGGAAAGCTAGTGTGTTGAATGTCCCACCAGAGTCATTGTCAGAGTACCGTCGGTCTGGAGTACGGAATACTGATTGCTGTGTACGTACTGCCCTGGAGTACTGAGTACTGTGTAAGTTACCCCACCCAACTCGAGTCGCTGTCACCGTGCGTTGTGGTGGTCAGCAGCCCTGTATTCCAGCCTGTCGGCGCGCAGCTGCTGTGTGTGAAGTGAGAGAGTACGGAGCCAAAGGGAAAATGAAAGGAAGGCTGTCAATCAGGATTATCGCCGTCCGTGTAATACCGGCAAGCCTGACTACCTGATGTGAGTAGGGCAATATGGTCATTCATGGTCGAATAAAATGGTTTTGGTAACCATGACCACGGCACTGTACACGCACCGAGCGAGATCGCTGCGTTTTCTTTACGAGTTGCTTTACGTCGCACCGACACAGATAGGTCTCTGACGAGTGGACAGGAAAGGGATAGGAATGGGAAGGAAGCGGCCGTGTCCTTAATTAATGTACATCCTCATTATTTGTCTGGTGTGAAAATGGGAACCATGGAAGTCCATCTTCAGGGCTGCCGACAGTGGGGTTCGAGCCCAGTATCTCCCAAATGGTGGATACTGGCCTCACTTAAGCAACTGCAGCTATCGATCTCGGTAGTTCACTGCGTGCTTAAGGGCATATACAGTAAATGTAAGCTTGCATTCGGAAGATGATGGGTTCGAACCCCACTGGCAACAGCCTTAGAGATTGTTTTCTATAGTTTCCCATTTTCACTCCAGGAAAATTCCGAGGCTGTACCTTGATTGAGGTCACGGTAGCTTCGTTTTCAGTCCTATCCCATCACCGTCGTAAGATCTGTCTGATTCGGTGTCACGTAAAACAAAAAGCAAAAATTAAGAGTTCACGCATATCCTATGCGGCTGTTTCTGTGTCGCGTTTGAGCAAGGAAGTCCTCCGAAGGAACATATTCTGCGTCAAAAGTTGTGCTTGTTTTGAGCAGTACAACTAGACGATCGTCTTCTCTTAACATTAATCAGAGGAAAAATGGAAGAGGATGGAGGGCAACGGCGGGAGCGAAAATTATACTCCTTGACCTCGAATACCGTCGGGGCCAAAAGGAAATAAGCGTTGCCAAAGGAAGGTCAGATAAGAAAGAGGAAAATTAGGAGCCTAACGCAAGTAGAAGCAACGCCAGACTCAGCTAGGGAAATCGTGGACACACAATCACGCTCTCAATTTGAAAACACCTGGTCCCGCTTTTAGTCCAAACTTACGACAGGCAGGGGATACTGTGGATTTACTCCACCTCCCTCATCCACAGGGAGAGGAAAAGAGTTGCGGAATATTAGAACCACGAAGAAGAAACCAGGATTTAGTAGTACGTACTGGGTGTAGAGACATGTCAAGTGAGCTGCACTTGTCGAGACAAGGGCGCAGTCCCGCCAGCCCTGCCTTTGGTAAACACGAGACGGCCGGGGTTGAACAGCGAGTGGCTAGTCCATTCCGTAATGAACTTCTCTAGACCGGACCCACCGTTATTAATTAGAACCTCAGAGCGCTCAAAGGAAAGAAAATCAACCACATTATATCGATTAATGTAACTTTTCTGTATACAATCGTCCTCTCAAATAGAAAACCATCTATCGTTGCACACAGAGGGACAAAAGGAGAACTTTGATACTTCTGAATATTACAGATTCTTGACCTTTTCTATCTGGTCATACCATACGAGGCCCAGGTCCATTTATGACGAGAGTTAGTGTTTAGAGTCCACTGTGTGTTCTGGTACGGCCTACAATAAAATCGTTCTTTTCATTGACATGTCCCAGTCTCAACCTTGGCTTTGACAGCATGAAAGTGACTGAATTATTAGCAATGCTAGAAATACCGCTCCTTATATAGCCAGTCCCTGACATGAACTGCGTGAGAATGTCATTCATAGGGACGATTGGTGCGTGCATTTCGCTGGGGTTGATGGACTGATATGTAACAGCAACTTCTGGCTCAGTGAGTAAAGCAACAGGAAACTATCTCACTCCGCATTTCCTTTGTACACCTCTTCAGTAACGCCAAGGAAATATATTCGAACTGATAGTGGAATAGTGGAGGATCCGAACAGCCTTGGGGCTAGAGACTCCACATAAGTAGAATATGTGAATTTGAATAGTTCTCTCCAACTAGGGACTAATTCAAATTCATTGAAATGTTGTTGTACCAGAGGTACCACCTTCTCCGTCCATTTGAACTGCGCGCCTCCCAGGAGGCCATCTGTGTTCTTAATCTGAAACTGTATAGCTGAATATATTTGGACCTTTAGTCTTTAGATGTCTCTACTATCGACTTATGTACCCCCTCTGGTGGGAGGACGGACTATTAATTTTTCACGGGAAATTTCTATTCTATACGGTTGTAAACCGTGTGTGTTGTGAATGTTTTTTTATGTGGTGAGGTTGTCAGCACTACTACGGCTTCCTTCTTCCTTATGTTATGGACCAATTAGAAGTTTTGTATATATTTTTTGGTGCCTACACGCATTCTGCTTAGGACAAGAGAGTTCGGAAACCTTCCCTCTGAATAGCTATATTAAGGTGGGCACTCTTGGGCCATTTTGTCATCTTCATAGCGACGGTCTAAGGGTGTGTACGGCATAGTTCCTCTGTAAACAACGAAATTTCCGTAACAATTGTAATAAGACAAACATCATATAGACCACGAAGGTCAGATGGCCTGTCAAGTGACTCGTATTACTTGACTGTACGTAATTGTCCTCGGACACTCCCCGCACTAAAAGCCATACGCCACTTCATTACTGTACGTAACCACTTCCACAGCCTCTCATATCACACATCTCCTTAGTCGTTCTCATGAAGCCCAATGTGCTACTGTATGTCTCAGCCTTCAGTCCAGAATTGAAACACTTGGACGATCCTGGAATCGAACCTGAGGCCTTCGGGTAAGAGTTAGGCACTTTTCCTACCCCATGGGGCAGTCACGCATTAAATAATTTTACTCTGTTGGATGTTGGCAACGTTCCAGAATGTACTAAGAGTGCCTACCTAATCTACTCCTTGAGTGGGAATTAGCTGTGACTGTACTACTGCCTTCTAGAACTAGAAAACGGGACACTGTGTCATGTATGTAGATGATAACTGATTTCACACTATAGGTCCAGGCGATAAAGTGTTAGCCTTCTAAGACCAACTTCGCGGGTTCCATACCCGCTCAGTCTGGTGATATTTGAAGGGGCTCAAATATACCTGATTCGTGTCGGTAGATTTACTGGCATGTAAAAGAGCTACTGCAGTACAAACTTCCGATACCTCAGCGTCTCAGAAACCAGTAGAAGCACTTAGTAGGACAAAAAGCCAATAAAATGATGTATTGTTCCATGGTCCAGGATCATTTTCACATGCACTTTGTTGAGAAGTTGACATTCAAAGAGATATTTACCAAAAAAATTACTTCAGGATATAAACTAAGTTTCATGTTTTGTGTGTGTTTTGTTGCGTAAAAATGTCTCAATTCCTCGAAAGATATACACTAACTGAGCAAATATCATGGGATAGCGGAGCACTGATGCGCAGGTGTGTTGTCTGCGCACCACACGCCCCCTGTGCCAGCGGCAATTGCATAGGAGACCTTGTGAGCAGTGGCTGTGCATGTGACAGGTGTAACATGGAACGTCGTCGTGAGCTGACACCGTTCGAACGGGGTATGGTGGTCGGTGCCCGACGGATGGGAAGTGCGATTTCGGAAGTGGTGTGGGAATTCGGCTTTACACGATCAACCGTGTCCACGATGTATCGTGAATGGTTGAATGCGGGTGTCACCGTCCACAACAGACGAACGAACGACCGGCCGTCCAGCCACCCTCGATGACCGTGATCGGCGACATCTGAGACGGATTGTCAATAGTGACAGACGGGCAACCGTGCAACAAATCACGGCTCAATTCAACACAGGCCGTGCTAGGCACGTCTCCCAGTGGACAATCCGTAGGAACATGGGTTCTATGGGGTAAGGGAGCGGGCGCTGCCACCGTTAACCTAACGTCATCGGGCACAACGACGCGCATTTGTCGCCAGTCACCAGGGATGGACACTGGAACTATGGCGTAACGTGATATGGTCGGACGAATCGCGATTTCAACTGCACCATGCCGATGGGAGGCACCGTGTATGGCGCAGACCACATGAAGCGATGGATCCCGCCTGCCTCGAAGGTGTGGTCCAGGGCGCTGGTGTCTCTGTTATGGTCTGGGGTGCATTTTCCTGGTATGGAATGGGCCCCCTAGTTGTTCTGGAAGAGACTTTGAATGGTACGCGGTATGTTGAGCTGCCCGGAGACCATCTCCACCCATTTTTGGCCTTCCAGCGCGCAGACGGTTCTGCGGTGTTTCAAGATGATAACGCGCCGCCACATCGCTCCCACGTCGCCCGGGAATGGTTCCAGGAACATGCAACGGAGGTCCAACGACTCCCATGGCCACCCAGGAGCCCCGATATGAACCCTATCGAGCATATCTGGGATGTCCTGGAACGCAGGCTCCGTGCCATAGATCCTGCACCCACGAACAGACTAGTATTGGCGGCCGCTCTGCAAACGATTTGGTGTCAGCTGCGTCCAGAGGACTACCAGGGACTTGTCGACTCACTTCCACGGCGTCTCACTGCAGTTCGCAGGGCCAGAGGAGGCCCCACACGCTATTAGGTGACTATCCCATGACATTTGCTAAGTCAGTGTATATCGCGCTGCCATATCTTTGCATGTTTGGTTACTTCCAGTCGTTGTATCAGGGGTAATAGGCGGTTACAGGTCGTTTTATGTCGGAAGTTGGATTTTATTTTTGTCAACTCCACGGCACTTCCTTCCATGTCTAGGCTAGAACTCATTCACCTTCAATATAGTATACTTTACTGAAACCTCACCAGATTATTGCAACAATGAATAAAACCTCCTTGGTAAACTTTATGCTTAAGTCCGTACACAGAATCTGAAGTATGGTCGCGCCTGGGACGTATGGTTTAGTTTGTAAGTAGTAGAATGAACAACTAGTGTGGCTGATTAGTGAGAAAACACACACACACACACACACACACACACAGAGAGAGAGAGAGAGAGAGAGAGAGAGGAAAATGGTGTAATCGTGTACTGCGTAATGTAAATTGAGGCCCTGGTGTGCCTGTGTAATATATATGCAACTGATAATAATTAATAAATGTCACATAATTTTAACGCAACCCGTTGTGTATTTAATTTACCACCTCTCTCACTGTAAAATATTTTTTATTATAAGTTGCTTTACGTAGCACCGTCTCAGATAGGTCTTATGGCGACGATGGGGCAGGAAGTGACTAGGAGTGGGAAGGAAGTGGCCGTGGCTTTAATTAATTTACAGCCCCAGCATCTGCCTGATGTGAAAATGGGAAACCAAGGAAAACCATCTTCAGGGCTGCCGACAGTGGGGTTCGAGCCCACTATCTCCCGAATAATGGATACTGGCCGCACTTGAGCGACTGCAGCTATCGAGCTCGGTCTAAAATATTTTGGTGTTAGGTCAGATGTTAGACAGTTTATCAGGCAAGAACCTGAAATTTTCAAATTGAAAAATTAGATATTCAGAAAATAAAATGTAATTCCTTTTTTAAATCAATCATTTCGGACTCAAGCCAAGATTTGCACTTACAAGTGTAAAAGGTATAAATGTCTAACTTCAGTTGGTTCTGAGAAGCTATTCCTTACGTGACGCTTGATGTAACATAACGGGACGTGGAATGCCAAATGTTATTGGCAGCAAATGAGGCACGATGAGATATCTGATCTAATGCGTTAATGATAATGATGATGATGATGATGATGATGATGATGATGATGATGATGATAAAAGAACGTCTTAGTGCAGACAGTGAAATCCCCTACTGAGTAGGAAGGTAAAAGCTTCTTATACTCCTTACCTGACACTAAGAAGTGCAGAGTGGTTAACTATACCCGATCACCATTTCCGAGAGGAATTAATATAAAACTCTTTTTAGTGCAGGCTGAGAGAACATCAAGGTCATATGCCTCTCCAAACATAGAAGTCTCATTTCTTTTTTTTGATTGGAATCGAATCCACATCCATCTGAGTAAGCCGAGCAGGAAGGATTTCGTACAGTTCGTACCTCTGATGTCAGACTATCCAGAGCCCCCAGCTTGTCGGAGGATTTTAATCCTTGACTAAGTGATGGAACAAGTTGGGATGTCGTAACGCTGACTAAATGCCCTTCAATAACTACAGGCCATCTGGTTGGGCAGTGGTCATCGTGAAAGGTCAAGGACCTTCCTTTATGGTCTGGACGTCTCAAGGGATTGTTATGGTATCTCTAATAATGAGAACTTATGACTCAGTGCCTCATAATCTAGCGCTGATATCAGTACGTGACTAACCTTGAACCATGATTTGCTTAATGATTCATGTTTCCATTCTTCTAAGTTGGTACTATTATTTCCAGAAATGTAACTTGAAGATTATCCCAGTTCATGAATAAAATGGAATTCCTTTAGTTCTATAGATGTACTCTAGTAAGTACAAGTAATGGTCTCTGCAGATAGCACTGTCACCGCCTTCTTGAAAGTAATGCGTTCATACACTAGTGTCCAAAAGTTAAGCATAATTTACGAGTAAGCAGGACACCACGAAATAGACCGCAAATCACACGACATACGCACCTACCAACCTTACGTGTTCGCTCTGTATCGAAAGGAGTGTCCCCCGCTTTGACTAGCGACGTAACCGCAAGGTAAACACAGCCAGTGCCTGCGCCCCATATTCCCTCAGTCGTGCTTGCCCTGTTATAGTGTGCGGAGTGTAGCCTCGTGGTGAACGTGACAATATAATGGCACAACGACGCCAAATGGACCCCGTTTTGCAGGGTATAATACTCGGCCGCCTGGAAGCAGGCCAGACATAGACCGAAGTCGCCGTATCCTTGAATGTGCCACAAAGTGTCATTTCCAGGCTTTGGAGACGATTTCGAGACACAGGAGATGTTAGTCGCAGGCCAGTACAAAGTCGACCAAGGGTAAACAACAAACAGCAGGACCGATATCTGACCTTAACCGCCCGACGAAATCGGAGTGCACCTGCAAGACAATTGTCGGCGAAGCTTGCAGCCGTCTCAGTGGTTGCCGTTTCCCGGCAAACTGTGTACCGGAGGCTCAGAACAGCAGGGCAGTTTGCCCGACGTCCAGTGGTGTGTCTCCCACTCACTCCAGCACAAAGATGGGCCCGTTTACTGTAGAGCCGTCAACATCGAAACTGGACCATGAATGAATGGAGGCATGTGCTCTTCACAGATGAATCCTGCTTCAGTTTTCAGAACGATTCCCGTCGCACATTAATCTGGAGAGAACCGGGTAGCCGAGAAAACCATAGGAACATCGTGGAACGGGACCAGTATGCTGGTGGTGGCGTCGTGGTGTGGAGTGGCATCATGTTGAATGGCCGTACGGACCTGCATATCTTAATGGGTGGTCCGAGGAACACTGTTAACGCTCGGAGATACAGGGATGAGGTACTGAGACCACATGTTTGAATCTTCACAGGTGCGGTTGGTCCAGACTCCCTCTTAATGGACGATAATACCCGACCGCACCGCGCTGCTCTGGTGGATGAATTTCTGGCTAGGGAAGATATTCATCGCATGGACTGGCCAGCGAGGTCTGCGGATCTTAATCCTATAGAACATGCCTGCGATAAATTGGGGAGGCGAATTGCATCCCGCAAACCTCCACCAAGGACCTTCCAAGACCTTCGCATTGCCCTTTCGGAGGAATGGGGTCGACTGCCACAAGAGCTCTTGAACCATCGGATAGAGAGCATGTCAGGTCGCCACGAAGCATGTGTGGCCGTTAGGGGTAACTGAACATCCTATTAACAGCATATTTTGTTGTGGAAGACAATGCCAAGTTTTGTTAGTTGTTGTCAAAGATGTATCACAGCTATCGGATCCTTTCTGGTACTGCTTTCTTGGACAAGTTGTGTGACATATGGTGTGTGATTCAACTTCCGTTTGTTCAGAAATCCGTCTGACATTCCTATCAGGCGGTATGGTCTCGTTTAGTGATTGTGTTTAACTTTTGGACACTCGTGTAGAAGATTCTGCTTTGAATTACTTCTTGCAGTAGGTAGTAGTGGTACAACTTGAATTATAGCTACTTGATGGAGTTAGATGGCTGTAATTGGGATTGAAAATTGAAGGGATTTACACATGGTGACTTTATCCTTATCAGTATTAACATATCTGTATGTCTGTCCTTTATGTAAAAAGTACTTGAAGGATCGAACTCAAATATAGCAATCTGATAACTGTCATTTTTGGTTCACATATAGGCAACACTATCACGTTCTCCCTTAAGGAGGCCATGTGGCAAAAGAAGCAAGCGAGAGAAAATTGTTCGCGGGAGATAGTGGGTTCGAACTCCACTGTCGGCAGTCCTGAAGATGGTTTTCTGTGTTTTCCCAGGAAACTACTGGGGCTGTACTTTAATTAAGGACACGGCTGCTTCCTTCCCACTCCTAGGCCTTTCCTATTCCATCGTCGCCATGAAATCTACATGTGTCGGTGCGACGTAAAGCAAATTGTAAAAAATAAAATTGAATACGCTGTATAAACGATTAGTCCTATTAAAAATCGGACAATACTAAGTGTACTTAGAATTCAATTTCCTGAAAAAAGTGCATTTCTCATTTCCCGTGCGAAGAAAGGGTACAATTGCTAGTTTTCCAGGAAAAATGCATTTCTGTCCTTTGACTCATGCTTTATGCGATTTAAACCAAATATCCGTTAAATTGTTCTCTCACAAACAAATGGAACATACTTAACACATTATTTTGCGCATGTGGAGGATTGCTACCTTGAACTAATATGAACTAATATGAAACAGTTACACGGTCTTATTTTCATGATTTTCGCTGTCATGCACATAGAGAAAGGACCATACTTCCTCGATTTCGTTTCAGTTTGGTCGAGGGACTATCATTCAAGTCGCTTCCGCCAGCAACGCCCGTACTGACAACTTTGACATAGGCTATTGTTTGTATAGAGCATTGAAGCTCTGCCGTTGTCTCATGGGGAGGAAGCGCGATCCACTATTGGTTAAAATTCAAATCAAACTGGAACTAATTTCGCGCATGCGAAGCCGCCGGTAAAAGCTACCCTGTAATCATTTCTAAACTAAATTAATAACCAGAAATTTAAACTATATTTGACGGTAATGCTTCTACCTCCTTTCAAAGGAAGGCGTGTTCATTCGTTATCAGCTGTACGCACCCGCCATCGACAGATTCAGGAGAAACAAATAGTGAAGAGTTTGTTCTACGTCAGTTGGTCTTGATTATGCAGTGCGCGTATCGGCTGTCAATTGACACTTCTATGGCTGGTGACTGGAAGGGAACCGAGCAGCAGACAGGTCGCTAAAACTACAGGCACGAACTTCTACACACCGAAATCTTGAATAGGATGAATAATGTTGTAGATTCTACTGTTACACTGCCACCACTGTTTCTATTATAGGAGCAAACTTAAAATGCACATACAATTCCTTCACAGATATGAATATAGAAAAGCAGCCAAATTCAAAAGAATTAAAGGGTATTCACTCCATACTTTTCGTTATTTATTATCACGACTTCTGCCTAGGTCATACATTACTTGCACAACGTACATGAAATTGAACGTAAACAAAACGTCACGAAATGTTAAAATATACTGAGAGTTAAATGTTATTTTTATCTTTCCATGTTTTCATATTTTGAATCCTACAAAAGTGAATTCTGGAAATAAAAACAATGTTCGTCCTCTTATTTTGGCCCACACAAAGATGCGATGTCCTTTCAAAATTGCATACTTATTTTCCACAATGTACTGATATATATGGGACTGGTATTGCACATACGGTCACATCGTCGTTGAGCCTGCGAAAACCGCTATATGGACTATTTCAGCTTCGAACTTTGGCCGGTAAGTTCCTATCATTTAGGGTTCAATATCGTGCCAGTAATGCCAAATAATTCTCGATATTTACAATATATGTCCTGCAGGTCAGCATTCCTCCCACAACATTAACACATTTAATCACCATTTAATCAAAAGGCTTTTGACTAGCGAGTAACACAAATACTGGAGCTGACCTTAATTAAGGCTACGACCACGTCTATCCAAAACCTAGCTACTTCCAATCCCATCGTCACCGAAAACTCATCCAAGTCTTAAATTACCCTCCACATGACTCTTCGGTACTGAAAAAAAATGGCGTATGGCTTTTAGTGCCGGGAGTGTCCGAAGACAAGTTCGGCTCGCCAGATGCAGGTCTTTTGATTTGACGCTCGTAGGCGACCTGCACGCCGTGATGAGGATGAAATGATAATGAAGACGACACGTACATTCAGCCCCCGTGCCAGCGAAATTAACCAATTATGGTAAAATTCACGACGCTGCCGGGAATCGAACCCGGAACCCCTGTGACCAAAGGCCAGCACGCTAACCATTTAGCCATGGAGCCGGACTCTTCGGTAGTGATATGCGATCAACAACATTTTCTAGGTGGGGAAACTATCTTTATAATCTCTTGACACATCGATACCACACCATGTACGAAAGATTATTGATTCACGGAGTGTGTTGGGATTCTTGATTTAAAGGGAATCGATCCACTGATCCTTTCGCAGTTAGTAAATAGACCGTCAAACCATCATACATACCATAGTTCAAGAATGCAACATCACACCGCATAAAGATAGCACTATAGTCTTCTAAGTATTATGTGCAGAAGTAGTTAAATGGATCGAGAGTCTACCATTTAATATTTGACTTTCTTGTTTCTACTTATAATAGTAAACTAGTATGTAACATTTGTAGCCATATGGTAAGTAAATAAATAAATAAATAAATAAATAAATACCTATTTGAGTTAGTGTGACTAACTACTAGCAAGGTAAAAGATCCTTGAACGATGTAAATTGTGGCAGCTTCATTTTGTTTGAACCTCCCCTACCGTATTGTGGTGAAAGGCAATGAGAGTGATACTGATAAAATGATAATCATAGCACACAAAGGCATTTCTTTTGCTATTTGCTTTACGTCGCACCAACACAGATAGGTCTTATGGGGACGATGGGAGAGGAATGGCCTAGGAATAGGAAGGAAGCGGCCGTGGCCTTCATTAAAATACAGCCCCAGCATTTGCCTGGTGTGAAAATCGGAAACCAAGGAAAACCATCTTCAGCGCTGCCAGTGGGATTCTAAACCACTATCTCTCGGATGCGACCTCACAGCTACGCGCCCCTAACCGCACGGCCAACTCGCTCGGTACCGATTTCGACCAGTATTCATTATCATTATCAGCCAATTACACAGAAGTATAAAACAATGCATAGAAAAATAAAATGTGAAGTTTAAATAATTATGTTTGGTTTCTGTTAGTGAAGCACTAAAATCTTTAAGGAGCACTGTGCGTTGAAATATAGCCAAAAAGTATATCTTAATGCCTGTCGCAGTCATATTGTTTTGGCTGCCTTTTCAGTAGTTTCATTGACATTTAACACCGGTATATAATAACTGATTCGTTCATAAAGTAGTTTATTACACTTCTTTCCATACAATGTTCTTTGTGCTTCGACAATTCGGCCGTATCTGGATCTTAACATTTTCAAACAATCTTGCCTGAGATAGTGCAACATAGAATTGGCTGTGGCTGAATACTGGTTCCGATAAGTAGATTACCCACTTTTTCAAGCGTTTGTCCCTGCGCTTTATTAATGTTCATACAGAAGGCTAGCCGACTTGATACCTTCCCGTCTGTACGTACGTAGACTATTTTCTTTTTGCAGCAAGTAAGTAACTAGGAACGTTCTGCCATCTGTTGAGTGTATTCAGAAGCTGGGGAAGGTCAGAGAATCAAGGAGTATCTAGCAGAGAATAGTATTCTTCCATCCTCAGAGGAAGTGTATTCTCTCTGGCTTCACAACTAGTAATTAAACATGGCTGCATGCAATCACATTACTAAGGATAAAAATCACATATATATATGTATATCAGATTATTAATGAAAGTGTTAGTCGGTTAGCAACCTGCTAAGTACAGAATGTATTGCGGGTTAGGGTAAGCCTTCGCCTGCAATTATTGGAGTGATCATTTAATGATTTGAGTTTATGATAACTCAAAACTGGTTGAACTTAGAGAGACCTATCAATGTCTCATGATTCACCGGCAGGTAATTCTGGAGAGAATAAAATAGAAATGAAGCAAGTCGGTTCAGTAGAACGAACGGACTGATTTTCCAAATCTGTTTTAGTAGACCCTTCTATCTATACTAATAATACACTGACTGACAGAGCAAATGCAACACCAAGAAGGAGTGGTCAGAACTTTATGCCAATTGCAGGGTAGACTGACGTCACTGAGGTATGCTCATGATGTGAAATGCGCCGCTGTGCTGCGCACGTAGCGAACGATAAATGGGACACGGCGTTGGCGAATGGCCCACTTCGTACCGTGATTTCTCAGCCGACAGTCATTGTAGAACGTGTTGTCGTGTGCCACAGGACACGTGTATAGCTAAGAATGCCAGGTCGCCGTCAACGGAGGCATTTCCAGCAGACAGACGACTTTACGAGGGGTATGGTGATCGGGCTGAGAAGGGCAGGTTGGTCGCTTCGTCAAATCGCAGCCGATACCCATAGGGATGTGTCCACGGTGCAGCGCCTGTGGCAAAGATGGTTGGCGCAGGGACATGTGGCACGTGCGAGGGGTCCAGGCGTAGCCCGAGTGACGTCAGCACGCGAGGATCGGCGCATCCGCCGCCAAGCGGTGGCAGCCCCGCACGCCACGTCAACCGCCATTCTTCAGCATGTGCAAGACACCCTGGCTGTTCCAATATCGACCAGAACAATTTCCCGTCGATTGGTTGAAGGAGGCCTGCACTCCCGGCGTCCGCTCAGAAGACTACCATTGACTCCACAGCATAGACGTGCACGCCTGGCATGGTGCCGGGCTAGAGCGACTTGGATGAGGGAATGGCGGAACGTCGTGTTCTCCGATGAGTCACGCTTCTGTTCTGTCAGTGATAGTCACCGCAGACGAGTGTGGCGTCGGCGTGGAGAAAGGTCAAATCCGGCAGTAACTGTGGAGCGCCCTATCGCTAGACAACGCGGCATCATGGTTTGGGGCGCTATTGCGTATGATTCCACGTCACCTCTAGTGCGTATTCAAGGCACGTTAAATGCCCACCGCTACGTGCAGCATGTGCTGCGGCCGGTGGCACTCCCATACCTTTAGGGGCTGCCCAATGCTCTGTTTCAGCAGGATAATGCCCGACCACACACTGCTCGCATCTCCCAACAGGCTCTACGAGGTGTACAGATGCTTCCGTGGCCAGCGTACTCTCCGGATCTCTCACCAATCGAACACGTGTGGGATCTCATTGGACGCCGTTTGCAAACTCTGCCCCAGCCTCGTACGGACTACAAACTGTGGCAAATGGTTGACAGAGAATGGAGAACCATCCCTCAGGACACCATCCGCACTCTTATTAACTCTGTACCTCGACGTGTTTCTGCGTGCATCGCCGCTCGCGGTGGTCCTACATCCTACTGAGTCGATGCCGTGCACATTGTGTAACCTGCATATCGGTTTGAAATAAACATCAATTATTCGTCCGTGCCGTCTCTGTTTTTTCCCCAACTTTCATCCCTTTCGAACCACTCCTTCTTGGTGTTGCATTTGCTCTGTCAGTCAGTGTATAAAGAGGTAAAGTGTTTGTATGCAATGACTGGTCTCAGGAACTACTGGCCCGACTCTAAAATGGTTTTACTAATGTAAATAATCATTATCCCTGAGAGACATGGGCTGTATTTTATTGTCAAAACAATTCGAGGGGGACGGGGGGAGATATAAAAATACTAGGCTAATATAGGCGAAATATCGAATTTGTCGTACAAGGACGAGTCAAAGCTCGATTTAAGCCCCTTGACACAAAGAACAAAACTCGGTAAGCCCTACGGGCCCGTAAACCATGTTTTAAGGCCCTAAATCCAACCGTTATGGAGGTATTGGCACCACACTACCCCTGCTCCAGGATGATGCTGAGGGTGATTATTGTTTTAAGAGGAAGTACAACTAGGCAACCATCCTCTACATAACATTAATCAGACGGAGAAAATGTAAGGGATCCGACATTTCGAAAAATGAAGATATCGGCTGGAGGAAGACAAGGGCCATGAAGGGCGTGAAAATGAAAGACTCCCTAGCCCTCGCAAACATAATAGCTTAGGGGTCGGAAAAGAACAAGTGTTGACCAAGAGACGTCGTACAGGATAGATGAAAGCGAGGAGCCTGGAAAAAGTAAGTGGAAGCAATTCCATGACTCAACTAAGGGCCCCGTGTTCGCCAACCCACGCTCCAAACTTCAGAGCCCCTGGGGCTCCTTCCAGTCGCCTCTTACGACAGGCAGTGGATACCGTGGGTGTTATTCTACCACACCTACCCACAGGGGGACCTGCTCTAGGAATCGGATAAAGAAATAAACTGCCGTAACCATGGCAACTTCAGCTCCAGTATTCTTACAGCAGCGTGATTATCTATACTAATATTATGAAGAGGAAAAATTTATATATTTGTTTGTAACGGATAGACTCAAAAACTACTGAACCAATTTTAAAAATTACTTCACTTATAGAAAGCTACATTGCCAGTGAGTAACATGGGCTGTATTTTATTTTCAAAACAATTCTGGGGGGGGGGAGCGACGAGTGTACTGTATATATAAAAATAACAGGCTAATATAGGCGAAGTATCGAATTTGTCGTGCAAGGACGAAACAAAGCTCATTTTAAGACCCTTGATGCAAAGAACAAAACTCGGTAAGCCCTACGCGCCCGAAAACCATATTTTAAGGCCCTAAAACCAACCGTTATGGAGACATTGGCATCACACTACTCCCGCTCTAGGAATCGGATAAAGAAATGAACTGCCGTAACCATGGCAACGTCAGCTCCAGGATTCTACAGCAGCTAGATTATGCATGTACGTTTGGGCATAGCTGCCAACCAAAATTGGTACACATATGACTTACTATCTGGAAAAATATACTGTTGCGTAAGACACTCATAGGACTCATTTGCGCGGGGATGGAAAGGGGTGAAGTATAAAAATAGTATATATAAATGTCATTGTTTTTTGGTTTGTATGTATGCATTACGTCTCCTCCTAAACCACTGGAGCGATTTCAACCAAATTTGGTACACTTATGACTTAGTATCAGGAGACAAACTGCGTTGGGGTAAGACACTCCTATCACACTTATGGGCAGGGGGCGAGGGGGTAAGGTATACAAATAACCTAGAATAGTATCGAGTCCATAGTTTTCGTGGTCGCTGAAATGAATAGTGACACTCCGAATTTGTTAAAGTTCATGTTCATCCCCCTTTGGGTGGGGGTGAGAGGGGAGTGAGATATAAAAATAATCGAAAATAGTGTCAAATCTACAGTTTTCGGGGTTACTGAGGTGAATTGGGGGCAATCCAGATTTTTTATATCTTAGGGGTGGGGGGCGAGAAGGGGACAGTCTCATTTACAGTTGAAATCTTGTACATCGTATCTATAGTGCGACGGCTAAATACTTATAGTTATTACTTATTAATTGTTAACAGGATCAAATACTTCCCAGTCGATTCGAGCTTCCATACGGACAAAGTTTTACACGAAAATTAAATAATCTAAAACTTGAAATCAAACACATTTATATAATTCTAAAACTACATAATAGATCGTAACATATCAATCTGCAAGTCAAAAGGGAATTCTATAAAAATTCACTTCAGACATAACTAACTGGTAATGCAATTCTTGAAGGTAAACATTCAAAAACTATCCGGGCAACGCCGGGTACTACAACTAGTCTACAATATATCACAAAAACCTAACGTGTTACAGACATGAAAATTGGTATTTGGAATCACCTTTAAAAATAAAAGAACACAAATTTTTGTTTTCAGAAAATCCACTTAAGGGGTGAGGGTGGGGGGTGAAAAGAAATGAGGAAGGAGTTGAATTCTTTATATGAGGATACATATATCGCAGAAACTGAAGATGTTACAGACGTTAAAACTGATACTCGGAATCTCTTTTAGAAATAAATGAACACACTTTTGTGGAAAATCCACTTAAGGGGGTGAAATAATAAAGAAATTGGGTGAATTTTTAAAATGAGTATCTTCTTCTTCTACCGCTTTTCCTACACCTGCAGGGTCACGGGTACGAACTGTGTCGCACATGTGGATTAAACCCTGTTTTACGGCTGGATGTCCTTGCTGATGCCAACCCCGTATGTAGGGATGCAATAAGTATTGCGTGTTCCTGTTGTGGTTGGTAATGTGTTGTGTTGCGTGAATATGAAGAGGAGAGTATTGGGACAAACACAAACAACCTGTCCCCGAACCAGATGAATTAATCACACGCGATTAAGATACCCGACTGAGCCCAGAATCGAACCCGCAACCCTGTGAACCGAAGGCCTCAACGCTGATCACTCAGCCAAGGAGCAGGGCAGTTTTTAAAATGAGTATATATATAAAGTATCTCTTACTTAACATGTTACAAACGTGAAAATTGGCATTTGTAATCCCTTTAAGAATAAAGAAACACGTACTACTTTTTGTTTTCGGAAAATCAACTTAAGCTGGAGATCGAAAATAAGTGAAAAAGGAGTTTAATTATCTTTAAGAGGATACTTATATCACAAAAACTAAAATGATACAGACGTGAAAATTGGTATTTGGAATCTCCCTTAGAAATAAAGAAACTTTTTTTCGACTTAAAAGAGACCTGTTTCTCACATGTATAGTGCCATGTCGCATATTCCAGATTTAGCTCTGCCGGTAGCTTGACCATCTTAGCCTCAATAGGCAATGTACAAACGTGGTTTACAAAGATCTTCTGGGGTGAATGAAATGCAATGTCTCGGTGAGTTTTTATACTTTAGAGATTTTCAAATAACGTCTTAGTGCAGTACCGAGGAACAATTAATTTTTATCAGCTTACCAAATCCTCGCGAGCGAAGGCGTGGGTAACAGCTAATTTAATATATATAAATATTTATTTATTTATTTATTTATTTATTTATTTATTTATTTATTTATTTATTTATTTATTTATTTATTTATTTATTTATTTATTTCATGCCTTCATTTTTAGCAACGTTAGGGCTCACGGTCGTCTCTTACACTTAACCACACAGTAATGAATATAAACATCAGGAAACATGATAAGTAAACAACCGAAAATCCTAACCACTTTCATTCATTCATACAGACATTCAAATAAGGGATTTATTATATTATTAGGTAATCTCGACAAGCTGTGTATCTCTTCCGACAAAATTAAATTTGCACCCAGCCATTCCAAATATCCTCCATGCTGCTCCGGTACCATACCTGCTAAAGATGCATCCTGGACAGCCTGTTGTTCTTATTAGCGCAAACAAGCGCAAAACCTTAATGCATAGTTCGAAAGTTTCTAAGTTCACGGATACATTCAGACATTGTTTAATAGGGTCAAATGGGGTCTTCTTTTATAGCTCTATTTGAAGTGAGCGTTACGAATACAATAATCTTACGTTTAAATCTTAAAATGTTATCTTCCTTACGGGAGTTAAACTACTGTCGACAACACTGATTTTAACCTCATGTAAAACTACGTACCTGTATTATTTATCTTGAAGCCTTTCACATAGAAAGATTACTCATTTAATATCACTTGCAGATCTGTTAACAAGGCCAACTTCACTGCGACTAAAGAACGACAGCGAGTCAGCGAAGCAATTGGGGTTTATTTATGTTATCAGGTCATAATAAATAGCCGGCGAAGGCTTAAAAGTAATGTATTCCAACATTCCTTGTTCGATGTAGAACATTAGTCAGCACACTTTTCGGCCCAAGTCAAGAAGTCGAAAAATTATTGTTTTCCAGTTAGATCGCGAAAATTGCACAGCTGTGGGACATGCTGACTCGGTTTCTTGGCGGGACTCGAACTTGAAACAGGATCACTTGAGCAGTCAGGCCCATTCGATCCCGTTCATGAACGCGGTGTATCTACGTCAGCAGGTCGAGAACGGCCTTGAGACGTCTGAGTAAAGCAGGGTTACAATCTCAGCGAGTTGCTAAGAAACAAAAGCTCACTGAGAAGCAGAGGGTGTACAGTCTTGCCGAGGACGTGCTACATTATCCGACCAAATCACGCCTTTCTCGGCGGACGATGGTCCGGTACGCCTGTTTCCAGCATACGTAGCCGAGCATCGGTGCTCTGGCTGTTGCGTGTTGGGGTGGATAGGAGTGTTCAACACAACCAAGCAACGTCCCACCGCCGGGCAATATGTGCACATTTTACAGGATATTGCGGTCCCTTCCGTGCAGGTACTTCATCCCGCCGGTGTTATACAATTCCAATAGGACCTGCTCCAATTGACACCAAGGTCGGGTCGAGTTTATCGACTGGTTCTCCTTGGTAGGCGATCATGAATCCCATCGAGAACGTGTGAGCCGAGACGAAGAGAGAAATGGTGGAGACCTGGTCCGATCCCGCGCCAAATACGAATGGGATGATGTCAGTGCGGCCTGGGACGAGGTGGTAGGTGAAAATACGTATGCTTCTGCCCTAATCTATTCCATGGCCACACGCCTGGAGGAGGTCATGCACAACGGCAGTGCGTGGTCCTCTGAGAGGACCGCCCTTTTCACAGCCTCAAATGCATCCCCTTACTGTCGATAATGGCATGATAAACCAAAGGAAGTTATGTGATTCGCCATATTCGTCAGTGTAGGAATAACACTAAACATAAAAATACTTTATCCTACTAAGTTTCGGTATCGTGACATAATAGGCGAGCGGTAGAATTCACGATTTAGCACGGACGGATACCGCCTTCGCTTACAACGCCAGAAAGTTCCGAGGCACATCACAAAAACTATAACAAGGCCACCAGACAAAATATAGTGCATACATTACAAACAACGTGGCCACTGGACGGATCTGTATTGTGCCCTATGCCCAGAGACCTAACAAGCCATGCACTGTGGCCGCATAAAGACAACGAAATAGAACGTAACTCGGCAAGGCCATATAGCATGTCCTATCCTCCCGCCTGTACGTGTAGCAGGCGAACATACTTCCCATTATTACGCTAAGGACACTTTGTGTCGGCAAGTGTACATGAATTTCTAACATTTTTAGCGACATTATTTAATAATAATAATAATAATAATAATAATACGTTCCTGCAAATTCTGTATACTAGGAGACGGCCGGGTGTCGAAACGCATTTAATCACTCTCCAGTAAAAGCTCTATGTAGCTCAATGTCAGCCTAATAGGATAACCTCCCAGCTACAGAATGAGCCTTTGTTCTTTCGAATTAATGGGGAATTCGTACTCGTCTCAGAGCCCAGTTGCTCTGTAGACAAGTAGCTTACTTGTCGGATTTCCTTAAATCACACTTGCGTTGTACAGTTTGCAAAACATGTAGGAATATTACCAGCAGATTTTTTGCCAGGAAAGTATCATATCACATTTCCTACTCTAAATCAGCCTCTCATCTAATGTGCTGCTATTAGCAGTAACTTTATCCACGAAATAAATTATTATTATTATTATTATTATTATTATTATTATTATTATTATTATTATTATTATTATTATTATTATTATTATTATTCCAAATGCCTCTCATAACAAGCCAAACTCAGACAATATAAAACCGTGGTGAAATCTGAATGCCTCTATGCAGCAGAGACAATTGCCAGAATTTCGGAGAAGAAATCTGGGACCCAAGAAAGCAGCAGAAAATGAGTTTACATTCCGTTTGAGATCAAATCAAGAGCTGTATGAAAAATGTGAAAACATTTCAAACCTCGATAAGAAAAAGGCGACTGGCTTTCTATAGACACCAGAGAAGAACGGGACCGGGACGCATAGGAAATAAGACCCTCATCTTCCAAGCAAGAAGAAAGACCCAAGTATCATGGCTGAAAGCATTTTATCAGGATCTTAGAGAATGTGGCATTGATGAGGGAGACATTACAAACAGAAGTGCTCAGAAGGAAAATTGCGGAGGTGACGTATCTGTTCGTAGGGAAACCCAGGAGAACAAGAAGGGTGTTCTCGGATGAAGACCGAGCAAAAGCGAGCCACAGATGAAGGAGTATTGGCGTAAAAAGAAAGTACATTAACAGTCAAGGAAGTTTGTAATCGTTACCCATAGGAGGTCAAAACAAAAATAAAAAATAATAGTAATAATGCTCTTACTAGCGGTTTGACGCTACGCCAACACATACAGGTTGCGAGAACTATGATATGGGAGAGGTCTAGGATTGCGAAGAACTGTAAGCACTCAACAAACACCGTATTTATCAGAAATGGATCTGGACCTAATGCAATGATAATAATATTGTAAATGAATAAAATATAATATTGATATATCGGTACGAGACTTGCAGCGCTCGGTGTTACAACAATCTAGTGAGTATGTAGCATATCGAGTCCTCAGTGCGAAGTCTGGTTGTATCCACAGCAGTTCCAACATCATCTGTCAGAGAATGTTCATGCTTCAGTGATGAGGTATTTACAGTCAAATGAGGAGTGAAGTAGTTTCCGGTTGCTTTCTTCACTGATCTGGCTTGTTTCCCGTGGTTTCTCTTTTTTAATAATAATGTTATTGGATTTACGTCCCACTAACTACTTTTACGGTTTCCTGAGACGCCCAGGTGCCGGAATTCAGTTCCGCAGGAGTTCTTTAGCGTGCCAGTAAATTTACCGACACGAGGCTGACGTATTTGAGCTCCTTCAAATACCACCGGACTGAAACAGGATGGAACCTACCAAGTTGGGATCAAAAGGACAACGCCTCAACCGTCTGAGCCACTCAGCCCGGCTTGTTTCTTGTTTTACACAAGGCAAATTTGGGGCTGTAATTAAGGACACGGCCGCTACCTTCCCCTTCCTAGCCCTTTCTTATCTTATCGTCGCCGTAAGACCTACAGTATCTGTGTCGATGCGGCGTAAACCAAATTGTAAAATACTATATACGAGTATAATATTTCCCCTTTTTACCCGAGCTTCGCTGGAGGATCCCAGTATGAACCGTTCGTGTGCGAGCCCATCGCAACATTTTAGAGGCATTTAAAGAGAAGGAAGGCATTTGGCAAATGGCACACACATATAACAATGGGCTTGACAATGGGGTTCGAACCCACTATTTCACGAATGCAAGCTCAGAGCATACAAATTACTAATTAAGAGCTTCGGTGAGGAAAAGACACACATTTATTACGCTCTCTGGCTCGAGACCACTGCGTTGTCAACGATTCTAGGGACACTTCTTCCTATTTACGTACTGCAATTGGAAATACACTCTAACATAAGTTCTCAAAGCTGAGATCACGTTCGAAAGTGAGAATTTTATGTGCTTGTGACTGTCTTTATTGCATTTTACTTCCCTTAAAGTAGAGAGAGAGAGAGCCTACAGTTTGGCTGTGTTATTAGCATTATGTTCAATTCATTCATAAGATGTAAATACGTAACGAAAGAAATAGCTTGTCTTATCGAAATGTGCTTATCTCCCAAGTGATACTCTACATGCTATTGAGATATTATATTTTATATTTCCTGACTACGAATTCGTTCCACAGTATTAAATTACCTTACTCTCAACTTTATGCCTGAATGTGAACTTTGAGAGTTAGGATATGTTCTTCCACTCTTCTTAACTTCAGATTCTGAGCAACAGGGCCTGCCTTACCTGTAACAAAAACAAAAGCAATTAAACATTAATAAAAGATCGTAACTAAAATAAACAGGCATGAAGTAGGCTATAAGATACACACTGCCGCAATGTATACTTAATGTCTATGGATGCACGAACCCATTCTCCAAGCAAGTCACTCTAATCAGCAATGGAAATAGAACAGAGGAAATTAGTACGAATCTAATGTTAATACAAACTATACCAGAAACGTTTATGGACTGTTTTGATAACTGCTCCTTTTTTCACTGAAGTTTTACCGTCTTAATTTATGCAAAGATGCCACATGATGATGACAAAAATGTTAGTTTCATATTGTTATGCTAGGAGGCATGAAGGTACCGATAACATAAATAAATAAAATAAATAAATAAATAAATATTAATTAATAATGACGGTTAGTGATTTTACGTCCTACTAAACACTTTTACGCCAAGCTGAGTGGCTCAGACGGCTGAGGACTAAATTCTGGTACTTCGGCCTCTCCGAAAACAGTAAATCATTTAGTGGGAAGTAAAAACAAATTACAGTAATACTTTTAAGCTGGACAGCAGAGATGACTATGTTGAAAGACAGAATGACTAGCTTCTAAACTATCCAATATCTTCTGTAGTAGCAAACAAGAAAGTCTTTTAGTACGCGTTGCTCCTTCACAACTGAGAGAGTGCTTCCAGAGACAAATTCCATATTCTAATCTATTTCATTCAATTCTCCATATTGTCCCCGTTAAAATTGGCGATATTACGAATATTTTAACAAGTGGAAAGTGAAAATTTTATTGTCTGCTTGTAACTGCAGCATATCATTTGGGGAGTTGTGGCGAGCTGAGAACGAGTTTTTTCGTCGTTCAGAGGGGTGACACACCGGCAAGACTGTGCCAAGGTCAGAGCAAACCACGTGACTGCCTTCGCACGCGCGCAACCCAGCTTGTTTCTGGAATAGTCTGAGCCAATTAAATGAGACCATCAGCCAATTACCGTTCTCGCTGAAGATCACACCTCCCAGGCTAATTAGATAAAAGGCCTTGTTTCGAGTAAATCGCTCTCTTGAAGCTCTTACTCTGGATATCCTTCGTCGTGTTGTGCTGCACCACGTTCTCAGACCACGTGGAGAAGTAATTTCAGTTCAAGTCGACGCCGTTCTGCTAGAATTTAGAGAAACCATTAGTGAATTCTATGGAATAAAGACGCCTAGGAGCCAAGTTAAGTGTGACAGTGTAGACAAGCTATTTATATTCGGCGTGTGCTTGTGCAAAATACTTAATTTTGTCATCTCAGTTCCAGCTTGTGACCGGCACTCTACGGAAGTCGTCTTAGAATTGAACATCTCAAGATGGATAATTCCGCAACCACCGACATCATTTCGTCGAGGGACACCTGTTACAGAGCCTCCATGGAGCTGTAAAATGTGAGGCGTATCTGGTAATTGGAAGGAGACTGACCGGAGGAGTATGCTGGAATAACTGACTGTCGACGGGAATCGAACCCCATCAAAAACTTGAATACCTTTTTAATTTAATTTATCTGTCTTACCTTTTGTACAACTAGAGGTCTTTCTTCTTAAGTCGTAGATCTATTAGTTTGTTGTAGTTAGAAATATTTCATTTTTCCACTTCTTAAGGTGTCGTGGTAGACTAGGTACGTGTGAATGAAATTTTGGAATCTATTAGAGTAGACATGTAGGTTGTCTTTGAATGATTTCCCATGCTTAAGGAGCTTTATATTTAATAATCACTGACCACACGATAAATCTACTTTCTTTGTAATGTTGAAAGTTACTGGATGGAAATTTACGTGTACATTTTGAGTGAATAGGGTCGAACCTAGTGTCTTTCAAGATCACTTGTTGTATTTATGATGAAGTCATCTAATTTTACGATATTCCATGAGGATCAGTAGATGTAATAATCACTTAAATAATAATAATATTAACTAAAGATCGGGTAAAACAGAAGTAAACGCTCGTGAGCCATAAAACTACTGTAGAGTCCTTATATGTGAGATTGAATGTGCTCTGTTCATGAAGGGTCTGGAATATGACCAATCCTGAGGGATACTTGTTGTATAATTGTGCAGTTGATGATTTAATGATGATATTTGACTTATTCTTGTGTATTGGGAGCGCAAGATGGATTATAATTATTGGAGCACGTGTTGCGAGTGTATTTCACAGGTAGGAAATAAAAGTAATACAAGTAAGGCTCACGCTTGCGGTAATTTCAACCTGTAGCCCAAATGATGGTAGTGCTTATGGATTTTACTAGAATCTTCCATTATAATTTCATGAGTTAGATGAACTTACATTGATATGTGAAATGTGTTTCTACCAAGTGATACCCATGACTTCGATCACTAGCCACTATTAATGAAGGATAATTTCAGTACACAGATTATTTCTGCTAGATATTACGCGTCCCGACCACCAATAAAAATCATAAATAAACTTGCCAAAACAGGATTCGATGTAAATAATGTACATAAAAACGTGTTTCCCTAGTGTGAATGTGTGTGTGTATGTAAATATGTATATTTCTCTTGTGTCATGTTGGTTTCATTTAATTTTGATCTGGTCACGCACTCGCTGTGACGCAGATTACACTCATCGTTGTGTGTTGCCTTAAGAAATAATTTTCATGCCCTTAAGGGAAAGTTTGATTAAGTTAAGTCGAGGAAGACTAGGAAGAATTTATTTTCTTAATTGGCGAGATTTAAAAGGAAAGATCATCTCGTTACTTTATGAAGGCACTCGATTTGTAAATAAAATTTATTTCACTAGCTCACACGTTGGCAATGTAAATTTCTAAAATTTGAAATATTTTAAGATTAATTTGAATAGAAATGAAATACAAAGATCAGAGGTAGAAATTTGTTAGCCGCATGATTAATTGGAGTTATGGTGAAAATAAGTCATTAATAATTAATTCAAAATAATTATTCTGAAATGCTAATGACGATCATTAGGTAAATAATGCAGTGGAAAATTAATAAGAACACGATCGTGTGACAATGAAACATGGGCTAATTAAATGATGAGAAATTAATAATAATAATAATCAGAATAATAATTAATTAATTTTGAGAATTTTGAAATCAATTGTCATTTTCTACTGAAGTTCATATTGGTGTCATTGACTATTATTAAATACTGTAAATGACAAATTCAGTTGAGTACATCTTAAAACCACGTGTTGAGACTACTTTGAATTGGTAAAGCTTTGAACACATTTATTGTAAAACCCCCGTTAGCAAGACAGCTGTTTATGATTTTATGAACTTCTGTGTTAATTTATTTAATTCTTTCAGTCAAATATTTTGATTTGAAAAGGCAAGAGGCCTAATTTTTCTTTGGTTTCATTACAGCACAGTAAGGCTGGAGATTAAGAACACGTGTCACTCTAAATCGAGAAAGAAATGCAATATTATGAAAGTTCTATTTTTGTAAAACACATCAGCAAGAGTATTTCATTTGTTTGTTTGCTTATGTGAATAAATGTCAGAGTGTTGTTTTAACATTTCTTTTTATCCTGCTTGGTCATCAATCCCTAACATCCCTTAAATGCCTCTAGAAAGTGATAGCCAACGATCGAACGGTCCACCTTGGGATCTCTCGCTCGATGGCTGGGCTTAGCTCGGGAAAAATGGGGGCATTTAAGATGGCTTAATCCAAGCGTGGGGCTCGAGATTGGCTTATCCAAGCTCGAAAATGATCTTGTGCTGTCCAGTGTTTATGACATTGACAAGATCAGATGACCAATTAAATTAGGCTGACTCTGACACATTTATTCGCCCAAATTCTTGTGGCCAACATAAGCACATGTTAAATGTAACTTGTATGAATTTTGTTTACAAAAAAAAATTCTTGCTGGTAATTATAAATTCGAATTTGCTGCGTTGATAATTAATTAAAGTTAAATTAACAATTGTGACCGATATTGGTGAAAAGTCGGAACTTTCATGATATCGACAAATCGCTGCCTTCATAAATTTGATGGAGTTCGATTCCCAACATTCCAGTATTCTGATCAGAATCCTTCCAGTACCAGAATAGCCATTTAATGAATAATTGTAACTATGGAGGACTTAAGGCAGATGTTGTTGGCTATGGAGGAGAGGATCAATGCCAACTTGAATACTAGTCAAATGAACTTAGAGAAAAACTTAGAACAAAAAAGTGAAAATCAGGTAAACTTAGAGAAAGGACTCTCTGAACTCAATAATAGCCAGGTGAACTTAGAGAGAAAACTTAGTGACACTCAGGCACACTTAGAGGAAAATTTAGAGCGAAAGCTTAACGATAATCAATTGCACTTAGAGAGGAAACTTAGTGACACTCAGGTACACTTAGAGAAAGGACTCAGTGATCTCAGTGACGCACAAATAAATCTCGAAAGATCTCTCGGGGAAGCCATTGAAGAAAAATTGACGGACATTAAAAATCAAACTGAAGAAGGTTTAGGGAAGATATGTTCTGACATTAAACTTTTTAACGGCAAGCTAGCCTCAATGCAGAGCCAGCTCGTGATAGTTAAAAATGATTTCGCTACCATGAAGAAGGAAGTAAACGAAAATATTGCCAAATCTATGGCGGGCATGTCCAATGAATTCAGTGAACGATTAGCGAATGTTCAGCAGGACATCTTAACTGGAATTGACAAATATAAGGGCGAAGTCGAACAATCATTCCTGAATATTGAGGAAAAGATTGACACAAATGCTGAGGACCTTAAGGTTACTAAAACGGCTTGGGCAAAGAAATTCCTTGGATTAAACGAAAAGTTACAACAAGTCGAAAAGGGCATTCTCGACAAAATCGAGACATCCCAAGTCGATAACTCAGAACGGATGGATTATATCCACGAGTCACTGGAGGATAGTTGGGGCGAAATAAAAACAATCAAAACCACCCTGATGAATGCCATACACAAGGTCACGACCGAGTCTAAAAGTGAAACCGAAGGGATTCGAAAGGAGTACACGGATGGAATCAAGGAGCTTGTACATGAAATGCATCTCCTGAAGATCCAGAATGAAAACACTAGCAAGGTCACTAACTCATTGCTAGAAAAGCAGGCGTTACTGGAGCAACGTGTAACCGGCACGGGTCAGACGTCAACTCCACTTGCAACTATGGGAACAGGCGCTGCGAATACAATTGACATTTCTTCAGAGCCGACAGTAAATACGTCTCAAATGAATACAACTGGCCAGACTCAGACAGTCAATATAATTCGTCTCCACGAAGACCAGCCCAAGAAATTTAACAACGTCAGAGGAAACGTGACTCCGAAAGGCTTCATTCGGGAACTGCAAGATTACTTTCGCGATGCGAAAATTCCACCAGAAAGGCAGTTAAGAGTCACCGAAAAATTCCTGGAAGACTCAGTACATACCTGGTTCGTTGCATTTCGATTTTCGTTTGACGATTTCGAAAGTTTCAAGAAAGCATTCCTGGAGAAGTACTGGAATAGCGACGTCCAATACAACCTTAGGACGGAGCTATATGCCAGGAAATATGCATCTTCTACGCCCACGAGATACGCGGATTTCCTTTCCAGTCAATTAAGGAAATTAAGAGAGCTAGATTCACCACCATCAGAACCTGAGTTGGTCAAATTGATCACACGTCAATTACCACCAGATGTGCAGAGGATCATGATAGCCTCGAATACACAATCTGCAATCCAGGCTGAGGCGTTATTAAGACAATTAGACATGACGTCCAAGGAGCCAGTTCGTCAGGGACGAAACCCGGAACCTCAGATCCATCAGGTGACAACGAATAAGGAGGAGGAATCGAAACAAGTCAACCAAGGGAGAACGTGGAAACGTAACCCTGGAGGGCAAGATTCACCTCGTGATCGATCGCCGGTACACAGAAACAGACCCATCAGAAACTGGGAATATTCCAGACGTAACGAGAGAAAGCGACCATACTCGGACTACCGAAGGAACTGGAAACGAAACCAGGACTTCCGCCAATCAAGAGGAAGGAGAGACTGGCGAGAGGAAGAAAAGGAAAAATATCTAAAGGACCTGCAGAACACGACACAGGAAAGCGAACGATGGCGAAGAGCAATCCAAACCCAGGATACCAACCCTGATATCGTGGGGGCGGAAAGCCTTCAATATCAAGTGGCCAAGGCTCGGGGAAGCCAACAGAATAACTCGAGTCAGGAGCACAGCCAAGGTGCCGTTAAAAAAAACTTCATCTCCAGTGAGAGGCAAGGTCACTAAACTTCAAGAATGGATTGTGGTACAGGTCGACTCATGGACTACCAAGCCCGAAGATTTATTGGACGAAGTTTGTCAGCGTAACAGCGAAATACCATCAACTTTACCTATTATTGCAGCACGAATCTGCAATGTTCACGTCAAATGTCTTATAGATACTGGGTCGACGATTAGCGTCATTTCGACGGCATTTTTGAGAGATCTCAGGGACAGAAATGATATACCTGTCATACCGGTATCTCATGTGAAAATTAAGGGCATAATACCGGACAAGTCTGTCATGTGTAAACAACAGACATTGTTGGATGTCGAGATCGGACGGACGATATTTCCTCAAGTATTCCTAGCCATGTCCAACATTAAATTTAACATTATTCTAGGTGCAGACTTCCTAATGTCTTACCAAGCCATGATTGACATGCAGTCAAACTCAATTCAATTCAGGAAGGCGGATTTTTCCGAGACTGCTATGTTAAACCCTTCAGATGTAAACGATCCATTGGCTTATTGCGGGGAGACAAACGCCTTATCTCCGAGGGAAACCGAAGACCATGAGGCTTCTGAGGAAATTTTAATGGCCATGGATAAAGTATTAGAAGAAGGCGATAGCGACGTACACCCCTTCGATCTCATTTCTGAGAAGTCAAGGCAAGCCATGGGTACGGAATAGGAACAGATCCAGCTTCGGAATTTGCTGCTGAAATATAAGAACTTGTTCGATTCCAAACCAGGTCTTATTCCTAACTTTCAGTACTCACTTCTTGTGACAGACTGGCTACCCTTCAAGAAGAAGCCGTATCCGATACCGGAAAAATTTCACTCCAGAGTCGGCAAGATTATTGAAGAGATGGAGAGGGATGGAATCGTCATGAAAGCTAGCAGTCCATTTATTAACCCTTTAGTAGTCGTTTCGAAGCCAGACGGATCACTGCGAGTGTGTTTGGACGCTCGATCTGTGAACGAAAAGCTAATCCCGGAGAATAATCAGCCTCCGACGATTAAAGACATCATTAGAAAATTTAGGGGTATGAGATACTTCTCTTCTGTTGACTTTACGTCATCCTACTTCCATATTCTGCTTGAAGAAAAATCCAGGCTATTGACAGGGTTCTTATACGACCAACAAACCTATGTTTTCTGCAGGCTTCCCTTCGGCATCCGTAACGCTGGCTCCGCGCTTATCCGAGCACTTGACAGATGCCTAACCGACGAGGTAAAAGCCTTTACAACGAGGTATATTGACGATTTACTCCTAGCGAGTGAGACCTTAGAGGAACACTTCGTTAAATTGGAGAAACTCCTCAAGAATTTATCCGACGCTGGCTTCCACGTGAACCTGAAGAAATCCCACTTTTGCAAGTCCGAGATTCTATTTCTGGGACATGTCATAGACGGCGATAGCGTGAAACCCAACCCAGTCAAGATCGAAGCCATTAGCAATTTTCCTAAGCCTGTGAGAGTGAAACAAGTCAGACAATTCTTGGGAATGGCCCAGTTCTTTTCGAACCACTGTCCTAACTACACTCAGACAGTAGCTCCGTTGCAGGATCTCTTAAGAAAGGGCAACAGATGGAAGTGGAGCGCCGAATGTGACAAAGCCTTCGCTAAAACGAAAGAAATGCTCGTAAACAATGTTAAGCTGGGATACCCTGATTTTACTAGGCCCTTTATTCTACAAACAGATGCCTCAAACATTGGGATAGGAGCCGTTCTTTTCCAAGAAGATAAGGAGAACCCTGAAAATAGGACATACTTGGCTTTCGTCAGCAGAAAGATAAGGAAGCACGAAAAACATTACTCCGTAACTGAACTGGAAATGTTATCCATAGTCTATGCTCTTAAATATTGGCAGAAATTAATTTATGGATTTCCCATCGTTGTCAGGACTGACCATCGGGCATTAACCTTCATGTTAAAAACAACTATGGCTTCCGAACGAGTCTTCAGATGGACACTCTTTGCACAACAATTTAATCTCCAGTTAGAACATTGCTCTGGGAAAAACAACTTGTTAGCTGACTGCCTAAGTCGAAATCCTAATTCTGAAGTCGCAGAGATACATCAGATAACTCTCATACAGGAAGACCACGAGTTCCTACGCAAACTTGGTTACCTTCGACAGGCACAGAAACGGGACCTTAAGTTACGGCCTATCGTTGACTGTCTTGAAGACGAGCTTACTCCAAACGAGCCAGAATTTAGGAAAATAAGGAGGCAAGCTAAAAATTTCCGCTATATCAATGGAATCCTGTATAAGTTCATTGACCCTGCCAAGACAAAATTACGTGCTGTTATTCCACCGAAGCTACGGGAACTTCTTACTTGGCACGTACATAGAATTACAGGTCATGGTGGAGTGGATAAGACTGTCGCCACGATATTAGAATCATTCACATGGGAAGGATTGAGAACTTTTGTAAATGATGTCATCAGGACGTGTGACACTTGTCAGAGAGTCAAACCAAGCTCTCATTTGTTACAGCAAAGTCCCATTCCTATTTTGCCATCTGCTCCGAAAGAACTCTACGCAATGGACTTGTTCGGTCAAATTCCAACTTCTAAACGAGGGAACCGTCATGTGGTTGTGACCATCGATGTGTTTTCCAAGTATGTAACGTTATATCCAATCCAGAAGGCCACTACTAAAGCCGTTCTGTGGAGAATCACCCGGAATATAATTCCTCACATGGGAAAGCCTCAGGCCATACTAACAGATCATGGACCACAATTCACCTCGGCCGAATTGAAGCAAGCCATGACCCAACCGGGCATCAAACATGTCCTAAATTCCGTGAGACATCCGTCCAGTAATCCAGCGGAACGTGTAATGCAAGAGCTGGCCAAGTTCTGTAGAATATTTTGTGGGAATGCTCATTGGAAATGGGTAGATGTACTTCCAATTATTATGGAGTGTTCTAATGGCACTGTTCACGAAGCAACCTCCCAGATTCCATCAGTGTTTCATTTTAATAATTACCCTGTGAGATCTTGGGATCACATCATTCAGTGTCCTGGTACCGTAAGACCTACTCCCCAGGAAAACATTGAAAAGGCAACGGAATCATTGAGACGCCACGCTGAGAGGCGTAACCGAAGGGTTCAAGGGAGAAAATTTCACCGGCCTCTCCGATTAAACGAACATGTATTATTGAGGAGACCTGCTGTGTCCGAGCCTACGAGCAAATTTTATGCTAAATTTGCACCATTGTTTGTGGGACCCTATAAGATTATTAAAGTCTTTGGCAATAATTCTTATAAAATACAAAGTCTGGATAAATCTTACGAAGCTGTCCACAATGCCGCTAATTTAAGACTCTACCGAACACCTACGCCACTAACTGACACCGTGTAACAATCTGCTAAAAGGGAAAAATAAGTTATTAGAGATGGAAACTATACTTGTGGAACACCCTGTATGGAGAGACTAGGCTACTGGATGCAAGGAGCGGAACGAAGAACTCCGAGTTTCGAGGAGGACGGACACCTATCGCGAGCTCAACTACGTCACTACCATGTGATTTATCAGCCAATTTTCCGGAACAATAGAAATGGATACTGTCATGTTATAATTTCATCTGCTAACGAAATTATACTCCAACCAAGGGAGAGATGTCCCCGTTAAAATTGGCGATATTACGAATATTTTAACAAGTGGAAAGTGAAAATTTTATTGTCTGCTTGTAACTGCAGCATATCATTTGGGGAGTTGTGGCGAGCTGAGAACGAGTTTTTTCGTCGTTCAGAGGGGTGACACACCGGCAAGACTGTGCCAAGGTCAGAGCAAACCACGTGACTGCCTTCGCACGCGCGCAACCCAGCTTGTTTCTGGAATAGTCTGAGCCAATTAAATGAGACCATCAGCCAATTACCGTTCTCGCTGAAGATCACACCTCCCAGGCTAATTAGATAAAAGGCCTTGTTTCGAGTAAATCGCTCTCTTGAAGCTCTTACTCTGGATATCCTTCGTCGTGTTGTGCTGCACCACGTTCTCAGACCACGTGGAGAAGTAATTTCAGTTCAAGTCGACGCCGTTCTGCTAGAATTTAGAGAAACCATTAGTGAATTCTATGGAATAAAGACGCCTAGGAGCCAAGTTAAGTGTGACAGTGTAGACAAGCTATTTATATTCGGCGTGTGCTTGTGCAAAATACTTAATTTTGTCATCTCAGTTCCAGCTTGTGACCGGCACTCTACGGAAGTCGTCTTAGAATTGAACATCTCAAGATGGATAATTCCGCAACCACCGACATCATTTCGTCGAGGGACACCTGTTACAGAGCCTCCATGGAGCTGTAAAATGTGAGGCGTATCTGGTAATTGGAAGGAGACTGACCGGAGGAGTATGCTGGAATAACTGACTGTCGACGGGAATCGAACCCCATCAAAAACTTGAATACCTTTTTAATTTAATTTATCTGTCTTACCTTTTGTACAACTAGAGGTCTTTCTTCTTAAGTCGTAGATCTATTAGTTTGTTGTAGTTAGAAATATTTCATTTTTCCACTTCTTAAGGTGTCGTGGTAGACTAGGTACGTGTGAATGAAATTTTGGAATCTATTAGAGTAGACATGTAGGTTGTCTTTGAATGATTTCCCATGCTTAAGGAGCTTTATATTTAATAATCACTGACCACACGATAAATCTACTTTCTTTGTAATGTTGAAAGTTACTGGATGGAAATTTACGTGTACATTTTGAGTGAATAGGGTCGAACCTAGTGTCTTTCAAGATCACTTGTTGTATTTATGATGAAGTCATCTAATTTTACGATATTCCATGAGGATCAGTAGATGTAATAATCACTTAAATAATAATAATATTAACTAAAGATCGGGTAAAACAGAAGTAAACGCTCGTGAGCCATAAAACTACTGTAGAGTCCTTATATGTGAGATTGAATGTGCTCTGTTCATGAAGGGTCTGGAATATGACCAATCCTGAGGGATACTTGTTGTATAATTGTGCAGTTGATGATTTAATGATGATATTTGACTTATTCTTGTGTATTGGGAGCGCAAGATGGATTATAATTATTGGAGCACGTGTTGCGAGTGTATTTCACAGGTAGGAAATAAAAGTAATACAAGTAAGGCTCACGCTTGCGGTAATTTCAACCTGTAGCCCAAATGATGGTAGTGCTTATGGATTTTACTAGAATCTTCCATTATAATTTCATGAGTTAGATGAACTTACATTGATATGTGAAATGTGTTTCTACCAAGTGATACCCATGACTTCGATCACTAGCCACTATTAATGAAGGATAATTTCAGTACACAGATTATTTCTGCTAGATATTATGCGTCCCGACCACCAATAAAAATCATAAATAAACTTGCCAAAACAGGATTCGATGTAAATAATGTACATAAAAACGTTTTTCCCTAGTGTGAATGTGTGTATGTAAATATGTATATTTCTCTTGTGTCATGTTGGTTTCATTTAATTTTGATCTGGTCACGCACTCGCTGTGACGCAGATTACACTCATCGTTGTGTGTTGCCTTAAGAAATAATTTTCATGCCCTTAAGGGAAAGTTTGATTAAGTTAAGTCGAGGAAGACTAGGAAGAATTTATTTTCTTAATTGGCGAGATTTAAAAGGAAAGATCATCTCGTTACTTTATGAAGGCACTCGATTTGTAAATAAAATTTATTTCACTAGCTCACACGTTGGTAATGTAAATTTCTAAAATTTGAAATATTTTAAGATTAATTTGAATAGAAATGAAATACAAAGATCAGAGGTAGAAATTTGTTAGCCGCATGATTAATTGGAGTTATGGTGAAAATAAGTCATTAATAATTAATTCAAAATAATTATTCTGAAATGCTAATGACGATCATTAGGTAAATAATGCAGTGGAAAATTAATAAGAACACGATCGTGTGACAATGAAACATGGGCTAATTAAATGATGAGAAATTAATAATAATAATAATCAGAATAATAATTAATTAATTTTGAGAATTTTGAAATCAATTGTCATTTTCTACTGAAGTTCATATTGGTGTCATTGACTATTATTAAATACTGTAAATGACAAATTCAGTTGAGTACATCTTAAAACCACGTGTTGAGACTACTTTGAATTGGTAAAGCTTTGAACACATTTATTGTAAAACCCCCGTTAGCAAGACAGCTGTTTATGATTTTATGAACTTCTGTGTTAATTTATTTAATTCTTTCAGTCAAATATTTTGATTTGAAAAGGCAAGAGGCCTAATTTTTCTTTGGTTTCATTACAGCACAGTAAGGCTGGAGATTAAGAACACGTGTCACTCTAAATCGAGAAAGAAATGCAATATTATGAAAGTTCTATTTTTGTAAAACACATCAGCAAGAGTATTTCATTTGTTTGTTTGCTTATGTGAATAAATGTCAGAGTGTTGTTTTAACATTTCTTTTTATCCTGCTTGGTCATCAATCCCTAACATCCCTTAAATGCCTCTAGAAAGTGATAGCCAACGATCGAACGGTCCACCTTGGGATCTCTCGCTCGATGGCTGGGCTTAGCTCGGGAAAAATGGGGGCAATATCATCTGCCCTTACTAGGTTCTAAAGTCCAATAATCTCTAGCTCTAAGTTTGTGTAACCAACCTAAAACATTTTCTATTCAAGTTTCTTTGTTAAGAGTATGCCCTTGTAATTTTTTGGATAATATTGGAAAAGTAATCGAGGTATTTCATGAGCTAAGGTTAGTTTTCAGATCCCTGAAGTTTGAGTGAAAAGTATGAAGCGGCAATCACTCAATATAGTCGTAGGATGTCAACGGTATGAAAAGAATCAAATTACACATCCCAATTGTGATGGTCAGTGGCACACAGATCTCCTATACAGGATATACAGTTCCTAAAAATGTTGGTAGTAGTAGTAATGATTATAATAATAATAATAATAATAATTCTAAGGTTTAGCCGTTGACTTTCCACGCGGCAGCCGAGGTTTGAATTCCGGTGAAACCTGGGTTGTAATTTATACCTACAAGATCACACGACCTGAGCCAGGGTGGCACCGAGGTTCCGGAAGTCAAGCACGTTATTAAGTACTTACCGATCGCTCAGCCCCATCTCCTCACCCAAGATATTCTGTGTTTTTGATGTTCAGCTGTAAGTTGTATTCAGCAATGTAGCCTTTCCAGTCCTGGAGTAATCTCTGGAGCGTGGTATTTCACTCAGATGCCATCATGACATCATCAGCATACAATAACGTCCAGAGATGAGGTGTCTGGAAAGTCTTTGATGAATGTATCTGCAGAAAACGATGAGCAAAGGCGATAATAAGGAGCCTTAATGAACACCCACATGGACACTGAATTTCCAATTGCGCAGCAAATTGAACTAGTTTGGCTGAAAGTATCCTATAGACTAAATGTACTATCTTGTTTGCCGACAAATAGAAGGATTGTTTTTGACAACTCATTGGTAGGCAATACATAATGTACTCCTACATGTTATTGCAACATCCTTTACGTATACTTCTGGCCGAATATAATTATATTCTCTAAAATACCTACTCGATAGCGCAACTGAACGAAGTGGAAGGGTGGTCAGAATTAGAACAGAACTAAGCTGATTTATAATATTCAGTGATTAATTATTAGTTCTCAAGACAGATATCGATCAGGATGACCTTTACTTATCGAATTTGAAGTTCTGCGCACCGTGTTCAAAGAACAAATCACTTGTCAGTATGAACTGTTCGTAAGTCTTGGTGTTCCACAGCCACACTTGCTACTTGTCTCCATGAAGTCGATATAACGTTCAGAAGTTGACGAATGGATATATATGTTCAGACGATTTGGTGCAAACAGTTTGTCAAAAATGCACTCTGACCGGTTCTATAAAAATATTGTTACATGAGATGGCAGAGAAGAAAAAGCAGCCGGATAGATCAGTCAGTAGCGGGTCAAGATCGTTTATGGGTTTCTGCTTTTAGTAGAATTTCGAAAGTATCGTTCAGCTTACATTTGCCTGATATAGCCGTCAAATTGTTGCCAAGTCCTACTTTGAGCAACTAGACCGAGTTAGTGAATGTTTAAGACCACGTTATCCAGCGTTTACCGATAGGAAGTGCGCAATCACCTCGCTGCAGCACGACTAACGCGATAGAATATCCAGCGATTAAATGGAAAAAAAGTCCTACCCGATCCATCGTACAATTGATACGCTGTGACTTCTGGTTTTGGTTTGTTCCGGTCGATGTTGGCATCTCCTTCAGGAAGACAGGTCGATCATACTGTACACGTCACAAGCGTCTGTGAAGAGTTTTATATCTTCTTTGCCGAGAAATCCAAGGATTGTTCTTGTCAACTCATTGCGAAGCTGACAAGAAAGTGATTGAAGGTCATCGAAATTAACAGACTACATTTTGAGATAACTTTTGAAGTGAATATTTCGAGTATTTCTTGTTTACATTATCTGTTATTCTGGAAAACAAAGTCCTCGTTATAGGAAATTGATTTTCAACAAAACAATTACTATAATATATCACCATATAAATGACTACAATCAATCAATCAATCAATCAATCAATCAATCAATCAATCAATCAATCAATCAATCAATCAATCAATCAATCAATCAATCAATCAATCAATCAATCAATCAATCAATCAATCAATCAATCGCTGCATTTACGGCAGTCGCCCAGGTGGCAGATTCCCTATCTGTTCTTTTCCTAGCCTTTTCTTAAATGAATGCAAAGAAATCCTGGTGAGGGTCCCATACACTGCAACCATACTCTAGTTGGGGTCTTACCAGAGACTTATGTGCCCTATCCTTAACATCCTTACTACAACCCCTAAATACCCTCATAACCATGTGCAGAGATATCTACCCTTTATTTGCAATCATGTTTATGTGATTTTCCCAGTGGAGATCTTCCCTTATATTAACACGTAGGTACTTACAACGATACCCAGAAAGAACTTTTTTTTTTTGCTAGGGGCTTTACGTCGCGCCGACACAGATAGGTCTTATGGCGACGCAAAGAACTTTCACCGGGTGAGTTGGCCGTGCGGTTAGGGGCGCGCAGCTGTCAGCTTGCATCCGGGAGATAGTGGGTTCGAATCCCACTGTCGGCAGCCCTGAAGATGATTTTCAGTGGTTTCTCATTTTCACACCAGGAAAATACTGGAGCTGTACCTTAACTAAAGCCACGGCCGCTTCCTTCCCACTCTTAGCCCTTTTCTATCCCATCGTCGCCATAAGACCTGTCTGTGTCGGTGTGACGTAAATCCACTAGCGAAAGAAAAAGGAACTTTCAGCCTATCAACGCAGTACAAAGCAGGAGTACTTTGAGACAAAGTACTTGACCACAGCGCGTAGACGTTAAGTCGTTTCCTTGTGTTCCCAAGATACCGAGTTCGATCACGATTGAGGTCAGTGGAATTTAAGGCTGTTTAAATGCATCCATTCCGTGACTTTGGCTGTTGCCGTGTTCATGAACTCCTGTGTTAAAGAACTCGATTCTTGAAATCTATAGCTATTTTGCTATTTGTTTCACGTCGCATCGACACTGACAGGTCTTAAGGCGACAATGGGATGGGAGCAGGCTAGGATTAGACAGGAAGCGACCATGGCTCTTGCCTGGTAAGAAAATAGGATGCCGCAGAAAAACGGTCATCATATCTGCCGGCAGCAAGTTTCGAAACCATTACATCCCGAATGCAAGCTTACAACTACGTGGCCTAAACGACGTAGCCAACTCTCTCGGTGACGGAATTTAGAAAACATTAATAATAATAATAATAATAATAATAATAATAATAATAATAATAATAATAATAATAATAATAATAATAATAATAATAATAATAATTGTTACAGGGATACCCGTGGAGCAGAAAGAGGTTAAAGAAGGTGTCGGGGTGAATGGGTATACCTACAATATAAAAATTAATTTAAAACTTGAACTGAAGGTTATATTTCTTCAAAAAACAACAACTCGACAAATAACAACATGTCAGGTACAAAAGCAATCTTGAAACCAGACAACGAAGATCCAAGATAGAGAATTTTACAGATCATGGGCTTCAAGCTCCTAGTTTTACAATTCCCGAGATATCGGATCCAGTTTACAAAAACTTGAATTACAACAAGGAACTATTTAGTTACGGGCAGAAATCCCCTCATTCAAGAGCACTAGCTCCCAAAATACAATATCTAGCCTTCCAGAGGCACTCGTTAAATTTACAAAAACTTTGAAAAAGAGTAAACATGTTCTCAGTTTCTTACTGTCCACTCAAGGCAACATTACATCAAAATTTAAAATCTCTGGCCTCTGAAGCCACCATTTACAAATTGAACTTACTTTTAAAGGGGTATTTAATACCCAGCCTACTGGGCCTTCATGAAAAAAAAACTGGTTAGATAACTGGCTCAAACACAAACTGAATGGAGGCGTACACTGCACTCCAAGATAAAAAAATCCTACAGGGCTCTAGGCCGATGGAACAGGGGCTATTCCCAAACTACTGAGGTGGCTCGCATAGAATTTACTGTAATCCATTACAAAAAGGTTGCAAAATCGCAGACACCTCAAACCAAGATGAAGGGGAACTCGAGAGGGTAACTCACTCTCTATCCCCAATTTACAATTAAAGTTTTTATGAAGTTTTTACACTAGTCAAAAGAAAAGTTACGTTTTAGAAAAGTACAGTTACATAGTTAAAGTTTTGGCCTTCCCCTCGGAATAATTTGCGGATACAGCAAGAAAGATGGAATTATGTGGACATTACCTTGTAGATGTTTTAGCTGCCGACGAAATAGGCCACCCGCCTCCTGCTTAAACACACACACACTCAGAAAGACGACAATCAATTGTCAAGGAAACGTGAAAAGCCGCAGTTTATATGCCCTCAGGGAAGGTTCGATAGCATTCAAGACTAATCCAGACACACCCTCTCAATTTAATTGGTTAATCTCAAAGTTACACTCAGAATCGAACAAGAAGCCTGTGACAGGTTGAAAATTAATTACAGAAATTCTTGATTGGCAAAATTCAAAACTGGCCGAAAGAAAAGGAAGTGTTGCCAACCCAAAAATAAATGAACATAGATTCAGTTATGGACAACCTAGAAATACAAAATTTCTTTAAGTTATAAGTTCTTTCACCTTGCACCAGGGTGCACGATCATGGTTTTTTGGTAGTGTCATCTGTAGAAAAATATCCAAACTTCTTGATGTATAGCAAAACAAAACAAGCAGGAATTCAGTCAGTTTAGGAAACTTCACAACAAAACAATTACTTAATATTTCAGTGGTGACATCTTCTGATTAAAGTTCCAAGTTCGTGTAGTTTCAGTTTCACCTTCTGACCGATAGAGGAGTTCATTAAGGCGCTTATTTTGAATGCGCGGCGTTGAGGTGTACCTCCCGGTACAACAACAACAATAATAATAATAATAATAATAATAATAATAATAATAATAATAATACTGTAATATTCAGAAAGTTTAGCAATATTACAGTGTTTGCTAAAAAGAGAATGAACTGTTTTCTAATCGCCTTAATGAGTCAGAACCAGACCATTAGCTTCTAGAATGATATGATGTACAGTAAGTAGTCTTGTCACAGCAGCTTTACTAGACAACCCTACCTCAGGTAAAGAGCAGCTTTGATCTTCCTCAGTAGTTATTATCTTCATCCTGCCCCTACATTAGTAAGTCATGTAGCCTAATACCACGTACCGCTCCCTGAGTGCTAACGACCTGCTCTCTTAACAAGATATCAAATTATCCTTCTTCCTCGACAATCCGCCTAGACCTTACTTTATCCGGAATATTTTATCATTATAAGCTGATCTGACTGGTTAGAAGACACGCTTTTCAGTGACGACAATGTAAAACTACCTCGCAGAAGGTCGAACACATTTTCATAATAAGAACAAAACAATAAGATAAAAAAATCGATTTTAAAGTTCTTCTTATCTTATGTCTTAACTTTTAAAGCTTCTACATTAACATGGAACTGCTGAATTCTGTATACTATAATCGTCTCTTGTGACGGTATGATTTGTATTAATGGTAGCCTGTGCTTGACGAAAGAAGAATTCAAAAACAGGAAATTATTTGATTAGCATACATGAGGGGATTCAAATGACAAAATAACAAATTTCTCCGTTAATATTAGTTGTATCGGAAGTGTGTACATAACGCACGTTCTGTAAAATATTATTACAATCTCTTATGCTTTGAACGTTTTTACCGTACGACCATTCGCTATTATTACATTTACACAAACTTAACCCTCCAGTACTCGCGCGGAGTTTTGTCACGCCAGTGCTCGCGCAGGGTAAAATATTACCCCATTCTTTCATGCATATTTACTGTAACTTAAAAATGAAATTATGCTCTTTTCATGACCCACCTGACTAAGGGCCCTATAAATATATAAACATCAATTAATATAACTCCTATTATTGCCATTAATACATACACCATTCAGAAAATAGATCTCTTGCATAACTTCAAAGCAGAAGATCTCGTTGAAAATAACACTCGAGTTCATGTAGTTTAAAAACTAGAAATATGAAAATCAATCACACTTCGTTACTATTTGAACACTGACGTTTACTCTCTTTTAGTCACTATCGGTTTTCTTGTTGAGGCATTCTTCACACACGGTACTGAAATGGTCTTGGCACACATACTTTTCACACTTCATACAAGAGTTTCAGCTTTTCCTGTCCCGACTTCTAGGACATACAGCACATCGCCCGGATGATCCTGGTGTCTTTCTCTTCAAGGGTGGAGTCAGAGAGGTCTGCGAAATTACTTTCTTACCATTTGAACTAATTTGCAAGGCTTTCACTCTGATACTGCGAGGCAAACTTTCACCAGTTCCATTGCAATTGAGCTTTCATCAATAAACAATGTCCGTAACGCCACGTGTTTTCAGCTTAGACCCAGGCAAGTACGATGAAACTTCGTTGTGAGCACGAGTACGAATGTTTTTAGGAGGCACTACGGTGCACTGTTTAGTCACACCATCACGGCCATATATGTAGTTTTTGCAGGGCCTATTTGAAGCGTCCCTATTTTCACTCCTTGACGCATTGGCACAGTCCTCTTCAGGTAAGTCACTGACATCCTGTTCTGAGAGTGAGTCATGCTCTAATATTTCTATGTTTCTGCGTTGTCCTCTTTAACGTCGTCTTCTGAATCCACTAAATCCACTAATTCTTCGTCAGATAATTCAGAAAAGAGTTGACGAAATCGTTCCTGGTCCTTGCTAATGATCCCGGCTATATCAGGACTCATGTTTATTGTATATACTAAAGTAACTAGTCGTTCGCACAATAAACACACACGCAAGAATGAAAATTAAAAAACATGAGTCTGCCATTTTACTTCCGTCAGTGCTCGCATGGGGCAATATGTTACCCCAGTGAACTTTGTGTCGCTGCTGGAAACGTACTGACGCACGAAGATTTATGACCGCCCAGGAGGTGCCACACAGTGTCCTTGAAAGGTACACAACAGCCCAATGTACAGTATGTGACAGAAGAAAATTCGGCGGCCGTTTTCCAAAGGTTGGGGTAATTTATTACCCCGCGCGAGTACTGAAGGGTTTAAAATGACTCCGCAAATATCAGTTCTATCCATAAAAGTTGCAGAAAATACTGTGGAGGTCGAGTACAGGGTGGTGGGAGGAACGCAATAATGTGATAATGCAAGAACAGCGATGACACAGTGGACGCGACAAGCAGCGACCAAAAACAGAAGTGCTACTGAACTGTTGAGACAAGACCCACTAGAATATCTCGCACAGTAATGTCTACGCCAAAATGGTGGAAGTCATACGGGGATCAGCCGTCGACTTTTCAAGGTTAGGACGTCATCTACATAACTTCATTTCGACGCGAAACCTTCGCATACTGGATTACTTTTCTCCAAAAACATGTAGTTTGTAAACAATAATTGAAGCACAATAAGCAAGAAGTTACTAACAACTGAAACAGTTAGGTTATTTCATTACGTTAGTATCGTTTAAAATATGGATAACACTACACTAATATAACGAAACAAGTAAATAAGTAAATAAATAAATAAATACATCAATAAATAAATACCAGATGCAGTACATAAATGTAGGACTTCTGCAATACATTTTGCCCAGAGTTCCGTCCGGAGTGATACAAGTTGAAACGAACTTCTGATTGTTATGTATATAAGTTTCATTCCCACTTGATGCGACAGAAATATCAAAGACATACTCGGAATAAATCAACCTTTAATAGAAATACGAAAGAGTGATTACGTGAGCTGAACGTTTTGTGACAGGAATAAATAGAGAATGAGATCATTTCTTCTTGGCGATAGAGTTCGCGTTCCTAATAGTCAAGAGAACTAAATTTCAATCGGTTCCTTCGTATTATCACCAACTTCTTCGGTCGAAAAGAAATAGTAACTTGAATAAAGTAAGTGAATAATTCTAATAACTAATAACATTGAGTTAATAAGGAGGAGGTCACCGTAGTTAAGATTTTATGTTGTCTACTGTTATCTCAGGATTTGTTCCTATCCCCGGTCAAGTTACAAGAAGATAGGTGTCAAGGTAATGACAACTGGGAGACTGCCTGTTCCTGTCGGAAAAACACGGTAAAGTTCTGACACATGGTTGTTCATTCTGTCCGTTAATTGTAATGTAATCTGCAATACAACAGTTACCATAGGTTGAGAGGTAGTTGAGATTGTTGCTGTTTTAAGAGGATGAACAAGTGGTCAGCTCCTCTCATTAATCAGAAGAGGAAAAGGAAGAGGTCCAAGGCTCTAAAGAATGAGGTATCGGCGAAAAGAAAAGTCATGAAGGGCATAAAAATGGAATAATGACAAAGCGTCGCAAGCCGAATATCGTCAGGATCGGAAGAGAACATGAGTTGACCAAGGGAGGTTGGATAGAAGGAGAGTCGAGGAGACTGGCACAAGGAAGTTGCAAACAATGTCAGTTTCAACTACCGTGGTCGCCAAACAAAGCCCCTCGGGGTTACCCTGTTATGACACCCTACCCCCACCTTTTGCGACAAGTAGGGGATATCGTGAATGTATCTTGGGTGGCCACCCACAGTGGGACGCAGACTGAGAGGTATTTCGCACAATGACACGATATAGCGAGTTATGATGAAGAATGCACTTATGTTAGCTAGCTGAAAACAGCACCTATTCAGTGCACAACCAAGACTGAAGGGAAGTTTGACTCGTTTCTTTTTCCTCCTAGTCCCCTGAAGATGGTTTTCCGTGGATTCCCATTTTCACACCAAGCAAATGCTGGGGCTGTACCTTAATGAAGGCCACGGCCGCCTCCTTCCCAGTCCTAGCCTTTTCTAGTCCTATCGTCGCCATAAGACATATCTGTGTCGGCGCTACGTAAAGCCAATAGCAAAAAAAAAATCCTCCTAGTCCTTTCACAATTATACTCTCTGCCATGTAAGCGTAGGCTATACACCAACGGTACACCCTTACTTTTTCCTAAACGGTATGGTGAACGACACTGAATCGAACCCAACAATTAGAAAATAACTATAAATCACTACCTTTAGTGAGGCGGTAGTGTGGAATGTTGTGTATGCGGAAAAGAAGATTGAGGACGTCACAAACACCCAGTCCCCAGGCCAAGGATATTAATCATTACAATAAAAAAACTGACCCAGCCGGGATTCGAACCCAGGGCCGCAGGATGACAGGCGGACGCGTTGCCGCCTACACCGCGGGGCCTGACTTGAATGGAATAAGTCTAGTTTTACGGTCGGATGCCCTTCCTGTCGCCAACCCCATGCGGAGGGATGTATCCACTATTGCGTGTTTCTGTGGTGGGTTGCCGTGTGATGTGTACAATTAATTTGAGGATGTGTAAAACGGACACAACCCCTAGCCGCCAAGCTACAGAGAAATTACACCAGTCGTGATTCAAATCCTCAGTCAGGATCGAACCTACGTGTCTCTGAAACGAAGACCGCTACGCTGACTTTTCAGCCAAAGCGCCAGAGAAAGTTTGCGAAGTTTATTACTCTGACATACGGTACTGTTACTTTCGATATCTTGTGTATTCACTATTAAGTAGTCCCACACTCAGACATCGTAATTCTAAATGGGACAGTGCAACGGAACGTAGCTACAGCAATGGTAGGAAATTAGCAAGAAGATATTCAGCACGAGTAATCCATTTCAATGCGAAAATTTTGTAACGCTGACCCTGATAGCCAAGATGTTAAAGAAGTCCCCAGGAACACAAGCTAGTTTTACGGCCAAAACTGATTACTTCGTTGTCATTCATGTCGTCATAAAAATCTTACGTTATGGCTTATTAGACGTCCTTCCCAGTTGACGTTCAATTTTCGTCCATAATGTTCCCCTATTAAGAGCACTGACCGTCGTTTTTAACTGGGTAGTGAAATCTGCTATTACAAAGAAACATCGAAGTTTCGCAAGTTGTGTGACAACTGACGACATGCTTTGATTGACAGATTTTTAGAAGATCTGAAAATTTACGCCACTATCACTGCAGTTTTCAGGTGAACATCACCGAATCCATTGCCTGCCTCCATGACTGAGCAATCATCGTCTTGGCATGCGGTCCTCGGGACCCTGTTGATTCCCGGCCGGGTCGGGAGATTTTAATCTTAACTTTTTGATAACCAGTGGTTTGTCTGTGAAACCACCTTTTTAGAGGCATTTGCACAGTTTACCAGTGGTAATATGTTGTAACCACCATGCCTGCTGATAGATGCTGTACTCTGGCGTCAATTTGAGCAAGTTTTTCGAGCATATCTTGTGCGGGAGTCCGTTCGTGTGAGGTAGTATGATGTGATGCCACCTGTGGGTCGCTGTGATGCTGTGATTGTCATTGTTTGTGACTGCGTTCGTTGCAATAATTCGTTTGTTGTACAGGTAAGTTTGGCTTGCTATTCCTGCTAGTGGTATCACCATTAATTGCAACATTTCAGAAAATTGTTTCATAATAAAAAAATAACATGGGTGGTTTCAGGTTGTAACCACTGGCAAGAAGGAACTTGAAGTATCGACCATGGCGTCATGGAATGTTTGCGTGAATCAGTTGAACAGTGAACTATTGGAAGCCTTGCAACTCCCACACGGGCCACGTGGATAAAGCTGATATGCTAAAAGCCTGTTATGAACTGGGAAGAAAGAGCAAGAAGTGGTGGCTTCGGATAATGTGGCACTTCCTTGATGTTGCTGTTGTCAGTGCCTTCATAATTTTCAGGGAAGTAAATCCTGAAACACAAATGAGTCTGGAAAAATTTCGACTGGACGTGATTGCTGAGCATCACAACGCACCCCTACAACTAGGCGTGCAACTCGCGTCAGTCACTTCAGACCATATGTTCCGAAAGAGAAGAGGGTGGATAAAGCGGCACATATGCCTGTTCAGGGAACATCTAGGAGGTGTGCTTTTTGCAGCACGAAAATAAATCCTCACCATACAAGATGGGCATGTCAGACATGTGGTGTTGGACTATGTATGAGCAATAACAAAAACTGTTTCGATGACTACCATGCCAAATGAGAAGACGCCTAGTTCCCCAGTGGTTTCACCGTGATACCACCCCTCAAAAAATTGTAAAAAATATTTTTTGCTACAAAAATTATCATTTATGTAATTTTCATTTGTACTTCATTAGATCAGTATTAAACATTTAAAATAATTTTCATTATTTCATTCCTTGGTAATCAAAGGGTTAAAAGGTTAATAATTTGAGGGTATTACGGGGATTTTTCGACGATACAGATCACTATCTGATCTGTAATGAACTAAGTATCTCTACGACTGGGATAGACAAAGTGAAATCTGTCTGAAGGCGAATAAGGATAGAAAATCACCAGAACGAGGAAATTAGGAGCACAGTGCATGTATATTATTATCGAAAAGTTTCGAACAATAGCCAGTAAGCAAGTTCAGGATGTAGAAAAATGAATGCGTAACATACTGGGTGAGTCAGTCGCGCCTGACGTTTCTGCTTTTAAGCATCCCAACGAACGTCAGTCGGGTGATGGTCGATTATCCTTTGCCGTATACCAAGTGACAGTCGCCTTTACAGCACTTACTGCATCTTCACTGCACTACTTTTGCAAAAACATATAGGCCTATGCGACAGGTATTTACATAATACATCAAATTGTCAGGCGGTTTTGTAAAATGTACGTGCCAATTATAAGCTTTCGATCGGTTATGAAATTATCGCTAAAAGCGATGGCATCTTCTTCTTCTTCTTTTTCTACTTCTACTTCTTCTTCTTCTGCTTACCCTCCAGGGTTGGCTTTTCCCGAGGGATCCCACCTCTACCGCCTCAAGGGCAGTGTCCTGGAGCTTCAGACTAGATCGGGGGATACAACTGGGGAGGATGACCAGTGCCTCGCCCAGGCGGCCTCGCCTGCTATGCTGAACAGGGGCCTTGCGGGGGGATAGGAAGACTGGAAGGGATAGACAAGGAAGAGGGAAGGAAGCGGCCGTGGCCTTAAGTTAGGTACCATCCCGGCATTTGCCTGGAGGAGAAGTGGGAAACCATGGAAAACCACTTCCAGGATGGCTGAGGTGGGAATCGAACCCACCTCTGTTCAGTTGACCTCCCGAGGCTGAGTGGACCCAGTTCCAGCCCTCGTACCACTTTTCAAATTTCGTGGCAGAGCCGGGAATCGAAGCCGGGCCTCCGGGGGTGGCAGCTAATAAAGTGATGGCATACTGATATAAAACGTGCGTGAGTTTGTGAAGCGGGAAGTAGTTTTACACCAAGTAAGCTTTCTGATATACTGGAGGCAACAGTCACCGTGGTGTAGTGGACTAACCACAGACGTGTTAACGCATGTTGCGTTGCTAGGTGGGTTCGAATCCCATGAGAGATAAATATTTTTATTCACATTGTAAACTATGAGAATCAAATAAGAGGCCATTCGTGCCACAATCGACCAATAGCATGCATGTTGAATGTGTAGTGGCCTGGCACTTGGTGAAGCCTAGCAGTCTTTGTCATTTCTTCGCTATGTATTCAACAGATGAGTATGTTGACATGTTCCTCATGTACAGTACGGTGAAGCAAGACAGAATGCACAGAAAGCACAGCGCCTGTACCAGGAAAGATTTCCACACAGACAACAACCAAACGCAAATATATTTAGGAGGGTGGAGCGACGTTCGCGTTATCCCACGTTTAGTCCTATAACAACAGTTTTGTGAGGCTTTTATCGCCTGGATGCAGCCTCTCTTAGGAGATCCCCCGTGGAGGGAGGCCGGGATCTGCTGCGTGAGGTACTGCGTGTAGTTGTCGTGGTTCCGTATGGGAATCAACATCTATATCAGTGGAGGAACGTGTTGTGTTTTGAGTTGCAGATTACTGTGAAGACAGCACTGACACCTAGTCCCTCAGCCGTAGGAATTGCCTGTCCGCGAATAAGATGCCACAACCCAGCTGAGTACCGTACTCAGGGCCCTTCGGTCCAAAAGGTAGATATTTTTTAGCCCTTAGTGAAAATATAACGGTCCATCACGCAGTATTAAGGCGCAGCACAAGTCCATCTTGCATTATAGTACTCGTGGATAATACAAAGCGCTGATTGTGATGTAGTCTTAAATGAAATGTGTTGAGACTCCATGAGAATTTTCTCTAAGGTTCAAGAATACTTTTGATGTTTAAATGTATGAAGTTTGTTCATTTCGCGACGAAAATATTCACATTTGATGTCAAAACTCAGAGCAAGTTCTGCTAACTGTTCGTTTATTTCCAAGCGGTTTAACGTCGCACTATTACATCGAAGGACTTCGGCGACGTAAGGAAGGATGAGGGCTAGTTTTGAGAAGGTTGCGCGTTCATGACCTTAATTATGGTACAGCCCCAGTAAGTGTCCGGTGTGAAAACGGGAAACCACGGAAAATCATCTTCAGAGCTTCCGATAGTGGGATTCGATCCCATCATCTCCAAAATGCAATTTCACAGCTACGTGACCCTAACCACACGACCAACTCGGTCGGTTGTTCGCTGTTTAACGTCACACCAACACAGATAGAATCTTCGCAATATTGGGACAAGAAAGGGCTAAGATTGGAAAAGTAGAGACCGTGAACTAATTTCAACAATATGCAAGGGACTCTATACAATTCAACAAGATATTTGCGATAATCTCTTAAGCAATAAAGCAGCTATACAGCTGCAAGGTGGTGGACAGCATGCCAATGAGTGTCGAAATATTGCACGAAAACTTGATAAAGATGGGATAAAAACACGGAGAGTTACAAAATTCGGTCATATTTCATCTAATCCATTGTCCGTATCAGCAGTACTTGGAAGACAAAAGTTGAGAGCAATTAGCTGGTCTAGTTCAAGAGAAGAAAGAGGCTACTGAAACACAAGTAAATGATATACAAGATGTATAGTCAGTCATCTGTTCCTTACAAGCGTAAATTTTAAGTCACCAACTGTGTTGAAGAAGACCAATGGTGGGTTAAAAACGGCATTTTCTTAGAAAACTTTGCTCAAGACAGTACAAATTGGGAGGGAACAAACGTTGGAAGCAGATAGAGACGTCATGGCCACCGTCCGTGCCCTACCACATCTTTCCAGTAAATGTTAACTTCTACATGCTCAAATCTTAGTTTTAAGACACTCTTGTTTTAAGAGTTTCCCTGACTTGAAGGGTTTACAAAGGTCATTGTCTATAGTGAAATGACGTTTTGTAGTTTATTGATCTGTAAACACCTTCCGTTATCGATCTGAAGCAAGGGAGCGAGGTGCTCGGAGAGATGCGCTCGAGTGCTCAGCAAACAGGCCCCGTGTCGTGGGCAAACACTCTTGGTGACGTCACCAGCTTATAGCCAATAGCCACTCATTATGACGTCACATGATTTGCCTTTTATCTTCTGATCTCATCTCAATTCGGCGGACTGAGATTTCTGGTCCAGGAGATCTTCCTCTGGTTCAGCCAAGAGCTCTCGCAGCTTGTTGAATGTGTAGTCTACTAGCCATTGTCAGAGGAGCGTGTTTCTTGCTACTATTGTAGAGAAATTCAGAAAACTAACCCGCATTCTCATTATGTCTGCACATCTCCTTTAAACTAGTCCTTGATGACCTCATGAACCTCATGAATACAAATCACTTCACAGCGCACTGTTTCTTCTTCATGGGATCGGAATAATTTACCAATGGAGATGTTCGATACCTTTCCAAATTCTTTGGAATTATTTAGGAAAAGACTAGGTAAATAAATGATGGGGAATCTGCCACCTGGAACTACCCTAAATGCAGATCAGGATTGATTGATTGATTGATTGATTGATTGATTGATTGATTGATTGATTGATTGATTGATTGATTGATTGATTGATTGATTGATTGATTGATTGATTGATTGCTAGCTGCTTTACGTCGCGCCGACACAGATAGGTCTTATGGCGACGATGGGACAGGGAAGGGCTGGGAGTCGGAAGGAAGCGGCCGTGGCCTTAATTAAGGTACAGCCCCAGCATTTGCCTGGTGTGAAAGTGGGAAACCACGGAAAACCATTTTCAGGGCTGCCGACAGTGGGGTTCGAATCTACTATCTCCCGAATACTGGATACTGGGCGCACTTAAGCGACTGCAGCTATCGAGATCGGTGATTGATTGATTTAAAATTTCTAAAAAGTCGTATTCATTAGGCCACTAATACAAACACAGGGTTTCATGCCGGAATAATCATTCATTCTAGAGTTACAAAAATATTCAACTTTTGTCAGATTTTATCAGGATTATTTACCATCGTACAGCTGTTGAGGAGTCAATATGGACAGATTAGCTCTTGTTGTTTACGTTTAACAATACCAGGTATTCCATCACATGGACGTTTTTCGATAGACAATGGCAGAAAATTCCACTCTGTTTTCACACCAAGGTATTCCTCATTGTAATATAGATGTATTAGTTGTTTTTGTTGTTGTTCTTGTTTTTGTTGTGAGCTGCAGCACCAAAAAATCAAATAATAATTACTTTAGGTTGAATGGTAAATCTTTCGAACTTGAGTTTTACCAAATCTTGAAGGAAAAGTAAAGCTCGAGTGCCATGATTCGGGCAATTAGATTATTATTATTATTATTATTATTATTATTATTATTATTATTATTATTATTATTATTATTATTATTATTATTATTATTATTATTATGTGCGTATGGACCCAATGGATCACGCAAAGCTCTAACGATTCTGTTTTCTGAGTTGCCAAACAGCTCTCATTATTTCTTCGTGGATTTTTTTCGTTCTTCTGTCCACTTTGCTCCAGTTTTCTTTTTCACTTCGTTCTCTGGTTGCACTTTCCATCCATTAATTTTTTCCTATAGAGCTTTCTGTCCGCGGTGTCATTTGAGTTCATCTGGGCTTTTTCCAGATCCTTCTTCACTTCCAGTACCCATGGAATATTTTTTTAGATGTTCTGTGTAGGTGAGAATCTTGTGTGTCAGTCTACTTGCCGGCAGTCTGCGGACGTGCCCATAAAATTTCAGACGTCTTTTGCGGATCTGCTGTAATGTTGGAAAGCTCTTATGTCACTTCGCGTGACCTCAGTCTATAACCATCTTCTGTTTTTCGGGGACCGAGGATTTTCCTCAGGATTCTTCTTTCTTCTTTTAAAATGTTTTCTAGGTCACCTTTCCCATTTAGTGTAAGATCGCTGGCATATAAGACTTCGGGCTTGATTACTGCATTGTAGTGTCTGATCTTTGCATGGCGGGACAAGCAGTTATTATTGTACATGTTGTGAACCCTACCGCAGGCTTTCTGAAATTTTTGTAGGCGGATTTTCTGGGCAGTCTTCTCGCCTCCCATTGGTTCAAGTATTTCTCCCAAGTACTTGAAGTGTGGTACTCGGTTGATTTGCCCATATGTCGTGTTCAAATTTTAGATGTCAAGTTTTGAGCAGAAGAACTTGGTCTTATCAAAGGAAATATGTAGGCCAAATAATAATAATAATAATAATAATAATAATAATAATAATAATAATAATAATAATAATAATAATAATAATAATAATACATAACAGAGCAGAGATCCAAAGCATCATTCTGTATTGAAAATAAAAAATGCGAATGGGTGAATTATGGCCTGTGAATTATTTTAGTGACATGAGAGTACCTCATCTCGTAAAACAAAAGGATTACATTTTGTAAAATCACAAAGCACTATGTATTCATATAAATCGAGCCTACATTTAAGTTCAGTAAATGAAGTTGCGTACTGTTGATCCATAAAGGAGTGAAGTAACAACCATTTCAGTTTCTCCGATAAAATATCTAGAAATACATGGATTTTAATTATTGTTCTAAACATTATGATTAACAACGGGAGACAGTTTGGAGTGCTGGCCTGTCTATAGTTACCCATTGTTTGTATAAAATTGCATGAGCTTCAAATTCATCTAATAACAGTTTTCTTAGAACTTTTCTAGGTCAGTTAACGCAATTTGCCAAATGACTTGCAGTGAGGAGTTGCATATCATTTGAACAAGACGGTGTGTGTGTGTGTTTCATTTTATAATCCAGCCGTCGATTCTTTTACCCTGCCTCATATTTCAATGTACAATACATACACACACTAAATGCGTGCCAGATGCTCAAGCTAGGACAACGTTGTTTGGTTTAAATTCACAAAATTTTAATCACTCGATTTTGGCATCTGGTACAATTCTGAAGTTGTACTAAGGGGCTCATGAAACACTGTCCAATTAGTCTCCATTATATACGTAATTGCAGAGAAACCAGTAGCAACTAATTTTTAGATGGGACTATATTGATTTCACCCAATATAGCAACTAAGGATCGAGAGACAATTTCATTTATGTGCTTATTTTGCAAATCCGACGAGTACTTGTGGAGATATTAAAGGGTTTCATATGTGTAGGCGTTAGAGAGAAAGCGATGAGCCACTCGCTGTGATGTCTGGCGCAGTCGACCCTCACCACACTAGGATTACTTCATACGATAACTGTAAATGGTTAAAAGGAAAACAGCATGATTTATTCTTGGTGATTTCCGACAAAAGGGTAGTGTCACAAAAATGTTTCAATCATTGGGCTAGGAAGACTTGGAATAATAATAATTTCGTGTGGCTATTTCTAGCCGAGTGCAGCCCTTGTAAGGCAGACCCTCCGATGAGGGTGGGCGGCGTCTGCCATGTGTAGGTGACTGCGTGTTATTGTGGTGGAGGATAGTGTTATGTGTGGTGTGTGAGTTTCAGGGATGTTGGGGACAGCACAAACACCCAGCCCCCGAGCCATTGGATTAATCAATGAAGGTTAAAATCCCCGACCCGCCCGGGAATCGAACCCGGGACCCTCTGAACCGAAGGCCAGTACACTGACCATTCAGTCAACGAGTCGGACGACTTGGAATTAAGCGATATATTCCGAACTGTCAGTGAAGAGATGGCAAGGAATGGCATCAGTAGAGGATTAAGCTTGAATGAGGCTTTTAAATATAATATGAAGATAAAGCTGGAATTCAAGAAGACAAATTGGAACAAAGATTTATTTATAGGAAAATATTCAGGTTCCAGATACTGGAGAGCTCAGCCCAGGACACTGGCGACCACAAATAAATTTGGGCTTAGTTTCTGTACGGAACATTGCCTCTAATCTGCAGCACATACAAGGGACTATAATTCCGACTATTTCTCTGGGGTCGGTTTGGTACCATGTACCATGGAAACTAACAGCAGTTGGGGCCAATTAGATCAACAACCTCTCGTACGAAAGGAAATATGCGATGTGTCCGCCTCTGAAATTATTTATTTTATATGGGGGTTGCCATTTCCCTCGAATCTATTTCTAGTATCCAGCGGGCAGTTAATACTTGATCAGAAAACTCATATGCATTGAATCTGATTTCATCATTACGATACGTAAAACCAAAGCCGAAAGTAAAAGAAGAAAACATTCACCTAGCCATAAGACACAATCATGCGCCCGATATTGTATAAAATTGTGCGGTTCAATGACAATAAAAAGAGGCAAGCAGACTTGTACTTTTACTTCTGTCGATATTGCTATCATGGCCACAGGCTCTTCAGTTTTATGTAGAATTCAAACCATAGGCCGTGACTTTCTATTTCAAAAATACAACATTATTATTGGCAGGGGTTCGAACCGCGGCCACCTTGCTTAGAAGCCAGTGACTATGCCAGTCTGTTATGACGTCTCTGTTAACAATCGGAAGATAGCGCTTAGTTCTACTATGATGATCTGCAAGTACTACTGAACGTGGTGTGGAAGTAGCCCATCATAATTACGCTGTATGGAATCTACATCAAGATAATATTTCCAATTATCTATCACAAATACAAAACGTATTATATGGCTGCGGTGACGTTATGTCCTCCGTATTACCTTGATTGAGCATTCAGTGATTTTGACCCGTTTCTCGTGTACTAACGAGAGTTTCACTGACACAATAATTCGTGTGACGGTAATTTATCGGTGTGTCACGAAATAGTAACTACTGTAACACACAAAACGTTTGAAGCATATTAATACACTTAGAGAGTTACGTAAGTAGAGCTCGAGCTAAGTGGCTTTCTGACCCCAAGTTTTTGTGGGTTCGAACTCAGTTCAGTCCAGTGGTATTAAAAGTGGGCAGATACACCAGCCTCGTGTCGGAATATTTACCGGTACTAATGCGGAACAAATTCTGGCACCTCGGCGTCTCCAAAACCGTAAAATTAGTTAAATAACGTAAACTAATCTTCTCCTTTCTGGTTTTTTTCGGTATTTTTAGTGAATTTAGGCAGGCGTTACTGACTGCTGCCTTTCCGAATGTCAGCCCTATGTGGAAGGACGTAGGCCTATCCATTATCGGGCGTTTTTATGGTAGTTAGTACTGTATGGTTTTAATTTTAATTTCGTGTGGATATTTCTAGCCGGGTGTAGCCCTTGTAAAACAGACCCTCCCATGAGGGTGGGCAGCATCTGCCATGTGTAGGTAACTGCGTGTTATTGTGGTGGTGGATAGTGTTACGTGTGGTGTGTGAGTTGCGGGGAAATAACCATTTATGGTTAAAATATCCAACCCGGCCGGGAATCGAACCCGGGAACCTCTGGACCAAAGGCCAGCACGCTGACCATTTAGCCACGTAGCCGGTCAGTAGTGTGTGGTGCGTAGTACGTATATGAAAAACAGCTTATTAAGACGAACACCAACACCTAGCTCCTAGCCGGAGGAACTAACCATATGTAGCTAAAATCCCCAGCGGCGCGGCCTTACTTCAAACACGAAGTCTTCTGAACGGAATATCAGTACATTGACCATTCAACCAAGGGACGCACTGGGATGTACACCATTATTATTATTATTATTATTATTATTATTATTATTATTATTATTATTATTATTATTATTATTATTATTATTATTATATTTAGCTGATGTCGTTGCCTTTCGATGGTAGTGCTTGAATGGTCTGTAAGGCGGTGATTGTCGACATTTTTTTAAAACTTATCTGTCTAATACAACGTCATCTGTGATGCCTATTTCCACAAGATCTCCAGCTTCAAGCAGCCAATTGATTTCTAGTTCCATTGATAGGGCAAGGTTCAGAATTATTTGCTCAATCTCTGATTACTTATTCCGGGAATTTGTCCGTAGAATTTCATACGTCCTTTCCTAGACTGTCTGAGATTTTCTTTACAAGTGGCTTTACGTCGCACCGACACAGGTAGGTCATATGGCGACGATGGGATAGAAAAGGCCTAGGAGTGGGAAGGAAGCAGCCGTGGTCTTAATTAAGGTATAGCCCCACCATATTCCTGGTGTCAAAATGGTAAACCACTAAAATCATCTTCAGGGCTGCCGACATAGGGGTTCGAACTCACTGTCTCCCGGATGCAAGCTCGCAGCTGCACGTCCCTGACCTCACAGCCAACTCGCCCGGTAAGAGATTTTCTCTGAGTGTTTAGACTTCCGTATCATCCACTTTTCTCCCTGTACAGACACGTCCAAAAAGAATTTCCATAAGAGTTTTCTATGTGAAAGGACGTATCCATTATTGGGTGTTTTTGTAGTGTGTGGTGTGTGTATATGGAAAATAGCTTATTAAGACGTCTTTAATGAATGATTTTCCCCTATGATCAGTGTTTCAGGTTCATATAGTGCTTCAGACTTGATTAGAGTGTTGTAATGCCTTAAGTTTGCATTTCTGAATATGAATTTTTTTTATTATATCTGTTCCAAGTGAGTCTGCGCGTTTTTTGTAGTTTAGATATCCTTTCTTAGTTTGCTTCTCGATTCAGTCCTGAAGGTTGGATGACTTCTCACAGGTATATGAATTTAGACACCGGACATTTTTTTCCAAATTGGGTTTTCATTGGTTGTCCGTCTAGATACCGAAAATATCCTTCCATGTCGTGCGTTTTCCGGTATGAGATTAGGAGTCCTGTTCTGGATGCAATTTCATGGGGTTTTTCATTGGATGCAATCGCTTCCTTCGTCATTGAACAAGGCTGCTAATTCATTAACGAAGGCCAAACACCGTAAATGAATTTTTTTTCCACGTAATTTGCCAAGGGTTATTCCTTTATTTCTCCCAACTTCTTGTACAGTTGGAGCTTCTGAATCTGGATTTGGTTCTGATGTTTCAAAAGTGAGTTGATCAGTAGAAGGTTCACAGTTTAGAAGGTCTTTGAAATGATCTGCCAAAATTTTACAGATATCTTCATTATTTGTTTTTCAAGTCTCGTCCGGTCGTTTTAAACGGAGAGTGGGTGCCTTAAAACTCGTCCGTTCTTCTTTATATGTTCTGTTAAAGTTCCTAGTATTGATTTTCTTGAACTCTACTCGATTTCTGCCAGTTTGATCTTCCCATGGTGACGTTTTTGGAGTCGTATAATCCTTGGCGTCTCCTTCTGCATTTTAATGAAGGCATGCCACTTCTCTGTGGTTTACCGCGATTTACAGTCTTGCCATACTTTCATACGGCGTTCTAATGCCTTATTACAGGTATCGTTCCACCACTTATGCTTACGTTTCTTTGGTGGCAGGTTAGTGCACTTGGCTGCTTTTACAAGTTCGTATTTAAGTTCTGACCAACTAGTAGCATTTTTCTCGGATATGTTGGCCAAGAAATAACTCGAATTTTGCTTCAGAATCTCTGAATCGATTCGTGGGTTTCGCCATTATATATACTTGGGTTTGTTGGGATGAACCTCGCTTTGATTAGAAATAGGTGGTAATCAGAGTCGATTATACCCTTCTTGACTTTTACATTCATGATATACTTTCGGTTTTTCTTTGTAATAGCCACATGGTCTATCTGAAATACACCTAAATGGATGTTTGGGGACCTCCACGTTCTAGAAAACGAGTTGACATTATTTTCTGATCAAAGGTTTTACAGACGTTGATTAACCTTTTTCCAATTTTATTGGTTCTGTTATGGGCAGGGTAGAGTCTTACGATTGGTCTGTACTCCCTTGCCTATTTGTGCACTGAAATATCTCATCAAAATGTTGACATGATATTTGGGAATTTGAGCTTCTATTTCTTCTAGTAGGTCTCAGAATTCTTCCACCTTTTCTGGGTCTTTTTGGTTGTAATTATTTGTAGGGGCATGAGCATTGATTAGTGAATAGGCTTTGTTTCGTGATACATTGCTAGCACTGAATAATTTTCCAGGAGATGAGAAACTCAGAACTGAAATTATGATAGTCGTCCTTACTGCAAACCCGGTGCCAATCTGCAAGGGTGTACTAAGGACTGCAATTACTCATTTGCCTTTGTATATTCTGTAGTTTCCTGACTCAAGGAGTCAGTGGTTAATTCCACTGGCACGGGGGGTGGGTGTATGTGTCGTTTTCATCATTATTTCGTCCTCATCACGATGCACAGGTCACCTACGGGAGTCAAATCGAAAGACCTGCACCTGGCGAACCGAACATGTCCTCGGACACTTCCGGCACTAAAAGCCATACGCCATTTCATTTCCATCATGATATGGTAATAGGGAGACCGCCCATTGTCGATCTCGATGTTGCAACTACGGTAATGAGCCTTAGTGGTTGCCTCAGGATGGGTTCTGGCTGTTCTACGACTTCTACATATCAGCTGTGTTTGGTCCGCGTGACCTGTTTTATTTCGCTCAAATCCGCCGGAAAGCCGATTAGGACTCTCCTATCCCTCACCTGGGACGCGCAACGAGGGAGTATCATCCATCCCCCTGCTACGACAGCATGGTATGTTCGTGGATGATTATTATTTCTAGTATCACGAAGGGATATATCCTCGTAGTTCCTCCCCATCTTTCTGGATATTTAAGTAGGTGGAGCAGCACCAAGAACAATACCTAGTATACAACAAATATTTAACAGCGTCGACGCAATTTTCAATCTCCTCGCTGTGAACTTTGAGACCTCCCCGCCATACACAAGCTAATTACAATACAGTACCTCCCCAGCAGTGCCACAGATCTGTCAAGATGGCGGGCTTCTTTGTTCACGGAGCGCCTAATGGTGCGGCTGACAAGCACATGGCATTATTACAGCTTATAGACTGGTAGTTAGTGTGTGTGTGTGGTGATGGTGCATGCAACAAACAGGAATGTTAGATGGAAGGGCGCCGGAATATCAGCTCTCGCTACTTGCCCTGTCAACCACACTACTGACAGTTACAACCAACTAGCCTATTTTTATTGTTTACAGCACATTGTCTCACATCTGATAAGCAGTGTTTTGTTACATTCGTCCATATCATTTTTTAAACATTTTCCATTCCTTATAAAGCCAGTGATTAATTATGCTATATCATATAAACTTCTGTAAACTGCAGGTATCGCAAAGTAAGATTACAATAAGCAATATCCTCTCCCGTATTTATGGTCTCCGAGATGATTGATTGATTGATTGATTGATTGATTGATTGATTGATTGATTGATTGATTGATTGATTGATTGATTGATTGATTGATTGATTGATTGATTGATTGATTGATTGATTGATTGATTGATTGATTGATTGATTGATTGATTGATTGATTGATTGATTGATTGATTGATTGATTGATTGATTGATTGATTGATTGATTGATTGATTGATTGATTGATTGATTGATTGATTGATTGATTGATTGATTGATTGATTGATTGATTGATTGATTGATTGATTGATTGATTGATTGATTGATTGATTGATTGATTGATTGATTGATTGATTGATTGATTTATCAGTGTCTTTTTCAGTGGTGAAGTTGTGGCTCAAGACCCTCTCTTATACTTAACTATATAGTTATTAAAATCTTAAATATAATGCTAAGATACTTGAAGTAGTTAAAACTACATAAATTAATATAATTTAAATGAATTTAAAGCAATTACTATCTAAATTAATATTAAAACTGATTTAAATCAAAAACTCTTAAAACTGACCAATCCTCAGGTACGCACACATTCACACTTCAACTATTCAGTTAGCTGTCCTCAGCAGGTCGTCCCGGCAGGCGACCTTAAATCTTGATATAGAGCTGGTTTTTCTGACCTGGGTTGGCAGGTAATTCCATAATCTGGCGCCGGTCACCACAAATGATCTATTAATTTTATTTGTGCGGTGCACTGGATTGGAAAGAAAGGATCTCGAACGTGTATTTAAGTTGTGAAATGTTGATAACAGGTGAATTCAGAAGAAATATCCAGTGCCTGATTTTCAACTAATACTCTAAACACCATCATCAAAATGTGTAGCTGCCGACGTTTATTAGGCGTCAACCATGAGAGAGCCTGATACCCGATATTATAAATAAATCACCGGCAGGAATTCAGCGCTCGTTGAAGTTTAAGTGCTTCTTCTCTTGTCATGTCAACTAAACGTCACAATAATCAAGAATAGGGAGAACCAGTATCTGTATTAGTTCGGCCTTTAGCTCATATGGAAATACATCTCTGCCGTTTAAGAGTGTGAAGCGCTCCAAAAATCTTTTTCATGTGTTTCTTTCGTGTGATCAGACCAATCAAGTGTTTCATTCATAATTACGCCGGGATTTCCAAGCGTTTTGCTGCAGGGAATAATGTTACCATTAGTAGGATAGGTGGGATAGCTGCATTGTTTAAGCAGCTCAGTCATTTTCGTGATCCTATTATAATTGCCTGAGTGTTTGTGGCGTCTAGTGTTAGAGAATTTTGTTGTGCATATATACTGAGTCGTCGGAGGACAGTTAATATCTTAAACTGTTTCACCTAAGTCTGAAGTCTTCCAGTGGCGATAAATTTGAAGATGGACAGCATAGAGGTGGTGTGTGTTGTTTCCTACCACAGATGGTACGTCATTAATATAAATACAGAAATGTGGTCCAAGAATACTGCCCTTCGGGACACTACTAAGTTTTATTTTCTATTTAGACGCCTTATCGTTTACTGTTACCCGCTGTTGACGGTTGCTCAAATAAGAACTTGAAATCTTTAGCGCAGCTGAGTCGTAACTTAGCAATTCCATTTCCTTCATCATAGTCTGAATTTCTATAGTGTCAAAGGCTCTGAAGTCATATCTTATGTAAAGCCAGTGCACCTGAGGTTATGGTAATATCACTGTTACGTATAAAAGAGATCTCGAAGCAACAATCAAGATATAAGCAACCTTGTAAAACTGCAGGCCCCATGGCTATAATCGCGATATGAACACACACTTATAACCGGATATTTTATGGCTATAATAGCGATATCAACACACACTTATAACCGGAGATTTTATGGCTATAATCGCAATATCAACACACACGTAACCCCGGAGATTTTATGGCTATAATCGCGATATCAACACACACGTAACCCCGGAGATTTTATGGCTATAATAGCGATATCAACACACACTTATAACCGGAGATTTTATGGCTATAATCGCGATATCAACACACATGTAACCCCGGAGATTTTATGGCTATAATCGCGATATCAACACACACGTAACCCCGGAGATTTTATGGCTATAATCGCGATATCAGCACACACGTAACCCCGGAGATTTTATGGCTATAATCGCGATATCAACACACACTTATAACCGGAGACTTTATGGCTATAATCGCGATATCAACACACACGTAACCCCGGAGATTTTATGGCTATAATCGCGCTATCAACACACACTTATAACCGGAGATTTTATGGCTATAATAGCGATATCAAAACACACGTAACCCCGGAGATTTTATGGCTATAATCGCGATATCAACACACACGTAACCCCGGAGATTTTATGGCTATAATAGCGATATCAACACACACTTATAACCGGAGATTTTATGGCTATAATAGCGATATCAACACACACTTATAACCGGAGATTTTATGGCTATAATAGCGATATCAACACACACGTAACCCCGGAGATTTTATGGCTATAATCGCGATATCAACACACACGTAACCCCGGAGATTTTATGGCTATAATAGCGATATCAACACACACTTATAACCGGAGATTTTATGGCTATAATCGCGATATCAACACACATGTAACCCCGGAGATTTTATGGCTATAATCGCGATATCAACACACACGTAACCCCGGAGATTTTATGGCTATAATCGCGATATCAGCACACACGTAACCCCGGAGATTTTATGGCTATAATCGCGATATCAACACACACTTATAACCGGAGACTTTATGGCTATAATCGCGATATCAACACACACGTAACCCCGGAGATTTTATGGCTATAATCGCGCTATCAACACACACTTATAACCGGAGATTTTATGGCTATAATAGCGATATCAAAACACACGTAACCCCGGAGATTTTATGGCTATAATCGCGATATCAACACACACTTATAACCGGAGATTTTATGGCTATAATAGCGATATCAACACACACTTATAACCGGAGATTTTATGGCTATAATCGCGATATCAACACACACGTAACCCCGGAGATTTTATGGCTATAATCGCGATATCAACACACACGTAACCCCGGAGATTTTATGGTTATTATCGCGATATCAACCGTAAAGTAAGAAGTGACTATAATGAAGATAAATGTCGCGTAAAACTGGACAAGTTATGGTTAAAGATTACGATATAACCGTAAGGTAAAACTGGTGGTCTCATGACCACAATCACGATATCAACAGTCGCATAAAACTAGAGGTGTTACGGTTATAATCACGATATCGTCAATCGAGTAAAACTGAAGATTTTATATCTATAATCACCCGTAAACAATCGTGTAAAACTTGAGGTATTGAGCTACGATGTCAATATCAAGTCCTGTAAAACTGGAGGTCTTGGGGGTATAATACGAGTTAAAAGTCACATAGAATTAATAATAATGTTATTGGTTTTACGTCCCGCTGACTACGTTTTCTTTTACACTTTTCGGACACTTCTCGCGTAGAATTGATAACCTGGAAGCTATGTTCACGATATCAATAGGGATGTAAAACCAGTGTTTTCTAAGCTATAATAACGACATATAGTCACGTAACCTTTTTTTATTAATTTATTTTAAATAGAAGATCAAGAAACTTAAAGAGGACTAAAATATAGTACAATTATACTAAGAAAGTCGAAAGGAGTTAGTTCTTGTAGTAACAACATTCCATTATTTAAATTACGTCAATACACAGTTTTGTTGTCTGAGAGTATGCATGTAATTTTAAAGTTATTCGTTATCTAAAAATTTCTATCATTACGCGATCTCTAAAAGCCAATGAAATCTAATAATTTATTTTCAAATAGAATTGAACAACCGGTACTTAAGTAACACAAAGAGGTAATCAACTCACAGAGATAAAGTCAGTTACCAATTTATCACAACAAGGGCGTTCACAGTGGAATAATTCTTCCTTCATACGTCACTGCCAATATCAAATATTTGATTTAATAACCCTTGTGCAGTAGAACTCATTCTCTTTCTCTTGGATGGGAATCTGTATTTGTTGTACTTAATTGCGTTTCCACTCACATGAATAGACTAACTGCAGAAATATTACCTATTACAAACAAGTTAATTTTATTCCCTCACGTCTATGGTTGTGTTGGTCTCGAACTCTCTTGCTTTATCCAAACCTGGATATTGACGAACCACTCAAGTGTATCCGGAGCTGGAGTTAACTTGTTGTAGCGTGGTTAGTTTTATTCCGCCTCTCCCCTATTCCACAGCACTTGGGATAGCTATACAGGTGGTTATGATACCGAATGCTGCTTAACTCGGAGATTTTACGGGATCCAGTATTTCAATATGGCTATGCCGTCTTCAAAGTTTCCTGTCCACCAAGATTCCAATCCTCCGTGCCAGAACTGAGGAATGAATTCAAGCCAATCGGTGGGAGAGTCATATATAACATCCAGTCCACGGTGTTGGCGGTCAATTGATGATGATTATGATGATGATGATGATGATAATAATAATAATAATAATAATAATAATAATAATAATAATAATAAAGCCTTGGCCTGTCGAGACGACTCCTGCACGGTCAGATGACTTGCAGGTATTAGAGTGTCACGTGGTCAGCCTGATGGCATCCTCAGTCGTATATGGGCTTTCGCGACCGGGTCTACTGCCTCTCATATCAGACACATCCTCTGTGGTTTGTTGTGAGGTCACACGTCACAAATCTTTCTATGGCGTCCTACATCTCATCAACCAACTGACTTACAGGGGTAGGCAGTTCTCAGGAGTCATGAACTTTGTATACGTGGTGTTCAATCCACTTGTAGCTATAGCCGTCAACGTGGTCCATTAGCCTATTCATTTCCTAATTCTTTTCTAATGTCCTAATGACGTATTCGATCACCTGTGCCACTTTTCTGATCTGAGGAACATTTTCTCCATAGGTTACGGATTTGCAACTTTTTTCATTCAAAATCTACGCCTCGCAGCTATAGACGCAGTAGTACAGCCATGACTTTATAGAACTTCAGTCTTGTTGTTTTTCCTTGTGTTGTTAGATAATTATGGTAACACAGACAGAAGCGTTCCTGATCCTTCAGCTTAAGATTTCAGCGAACGGTTCGTACCCCTTCCAATAGAAAGAACTTATTCCTGATAATCTTCACGAAGTAAAGTCAATGGTTCAGTGGCTTCCAGTCTTCATATCAATAGATTCTGAAGAGCTTGAACTATCCTTACCGAGTGAAATGACGATATCATCAATTGCTTCTTCTAACACACATTCTTCCTAGCGTCATCTATTAACATTCAAGTGTTACGTCTACTTTCTCTCAGTTTTCACTAGCAACTCCGTCCCTTCCGTAACCCGAACACGAACTTCGGTAATGTACACGACTTGATGTTTGTGTTTCCTTGTTTTCGCGTCTCACTGACACAGATAGGTCTTACGACGACGATGGAATAGAAAAGGGCTAGGAGTCGTAAGAAAGTGGCCGTGGCCTTAATCAAGGTACAGTTCCAGCATTTACCTGGTGTGAAATTGAGAAACCACCTAAAACCATCTTCAGGGCTGCCGACAGTGGGATTCGAAACCACTATCTCCCAAATACAAGCTCACGGCTGCGAACCCCTAACATGACTTGGTGTGGCTGCCGACATATCTCTTTAACTCTATCCATTTGAAATGATAGTGGTAGCATGGTAAACGAATCACATGACGCTCGTGTTTTCGGGAAATCGCATTAGTTATGTATGCAGAAAATTGGGCTTTGTGAACATATATGATTTCGTTCAGTTCGGCCTTCTACAGCTTTGACGAACAACACTCTTCATCATTCCCATATTTTTCTGTACAAATATTTACAATTGTGGTCTTGTACATTTTAAGTGCCGCAGCCATTCTATCAAGAGCTTTACCAAATAGAATAGAAAGTCCACAACTGGCTTTTCCTTTCAAAGTAATTCCTAACAGCACGCGCCATTCACGAGCTTGGCTTCAAAGAGTTTACCGAGGGCGTGGATTTTCTTTTCTCTTTTGTTGAAAACATATTACATATAACAATAATCTACATATTAAAAAAAGTTTACTCAAACAGTTTTTGAAAATCCGTCCGTCCGTTCTACTTGGCCGATTTGCTTCATTTTTGTTTTATTCTCTCCGGAATTACCTGCCGGTCAATCATGAGACGCTGATAGGTTTCTAACTTCATCCAACGTTGAGTAATCATAAAATCAAAGCGTCATAACGATCACTCCAATATCTGCAAGCGAAAGCTTACCCTAACCCGCAATACATTCTGTGCGTAGCAGGTTGCTAAGCGACTACCACTTTCAATAATATTCTGATACATGATTTTCATTCAATGTCATTGCATGGAGTCATGTTTGGTTACTACCTGTCAAGCCAGAGAGTATACACTTCCTCTGATCACGGAAGAATACTCTTTAATTCCCTAACCTTTCCCAGCTTCCCAATAAGTTCAATAGCAGACCGTTCCTAATAACTTAACATGCTGCTAAGAGAAAAATGTATACGTACAAACAGACCCCATCATGACATACGCCTTAGATATTACCTGGGAACAACTATCAGAGGATAACCTAGCTATGTATTGAGCCCATAATTCTACATTGCTGAAATTTCAACTACAAGATGGAGTGCATTCATATTTTTATTGCAAGCTCATCTCACGTCCCGTGGCATGACAATTCACAGCGGGAGGCGACCCACCAAAACATTCGAACGAGGACGGAACATTTCGGAAGACCTCGGGTAATGAATAGTGAAATTCTAGCTAATAACCCTCATTGTGAGATATTTCGGCACTGTCATTAACAAAGAAATAAGTAATTAAGAATTTTGGAAATATTAGGTGAAGCTAAATTTCACAGGGTGGAAATGTGTTTAATTAGGCTTAGAGAGAAGGTAGCATCTATCTTGGACGGTAGGAACACACGTGTCAAGGACATATTGTCAAAATGCGCGGGAACTACGGTGTATGAAATTAATTAATTACGCCCGTTGAGGAAATAGGAAAAATCAGCGAACGACACCATCATGACTGGAAAAATAGGTGGAATCTCTGGGGTGAGTCTCAAAGAAATCGGTCCAGAGGTCATCAAATGGAATGATTGCACCAGAGTAGATAACGCCAAACAAAGCGTCCCTAGCGAATTCATCAATACCCTCTCCTCAACCAAGAGAGTCAGTCATCATTCAATTGCCCGACAGGGTAAACCTACGTCAGGCGACGTTAAGAAGAAGACTTAAAATGGGTGAAGTAGATTTAAAGAATCTCTAAAGCCAGTTGGCTTCAAGGATGAATATTTTACCAAGTGGTAATTGTGAGCGAAGACAACTTAGATACTGAAATATTGTAGTTACGACATCTATCCCGGTCGGGGAGAGAATCACAATTTAAATAATTGTACGATTCCTGAACTTCGGTGTAGGGATACAGCAGATTCATAGATAGTTCCTTGAATGATTGCGGACAAGGTTATTTTGACAATCGGTAAGGGAGAACTGTTGTAGCCTGGCAGAGATAAGCGTTTATCTCACGGTCATTCACATCTGTGGAACACCTGGAGGAAAGCAGTTGGAAATTTCCGCGAACTGCATCAGTTGAATTCTCGACACGAGGCTAGGCGGTTTAATTGTTGTATATGTGTACAGAATACAATTTATTGTCAAGTTTCACAAATGAAATGAATGTGTGTTGCTTCAAGACGAGTGCAGAATCAGTGTATATATAAGGTAGTATTTAGGCGAATAATGTGTCCTGCAATTATGACGGGCTAAGTCCAGAGGTGGCTGGCGTAAGATGAAGCCGAGGTAATGCCACGCCAAACGGCACAATTACAGGTCTGTCTAACTTAAATATTATGTTTTTGTAGTTAGAGGTGTAAATGCTTGTCCCTATAAATAAATAAATAAATTAATTAATCATAACATCGCGTTGTATATGTGGCGTGTGTCAAGTTAAGTATGGTGCGATAATAATGTGTATTGTCGTTATTCCATTCTGGAGGCGAATTGTCTGTTATTTAGGTCAGCGCGCGAGGCTTTAAACTGTGTTTAAATTTATTTAAGAAATGAAATAAAATAGAAAGGAAGTTAAATATTGCAATGAAAATCAATTAAATAATTCTGGGGCCAGTAAAAGTTACAATAATGATAACGATAAAATAACCGTTATGAGTGTGATAAAGTCAAATAACGACATATCAAAAAATAACAATAATATTCACGTCAGGATAAAATTGAGATTAAAATGCGTTCAGCAATTAGGTAAGCGAAATATGCGGTTTATATCAAAATCCAGTCAATTATGATAAAATTTGGCATTTTGGGGAAATTTAAATTTTGTGACACCGTGTATTTGTGACATAGAAAATTACGACATGTTATTTTGCTCCTAGGTCCGTAAAAATTTCGAGAAGTTAATTGTGTGATCATTATAATGTTGTTTGGTCATGGGATAGCTTGTGTTCAAATGTTTCAAGCAAGAAGAAAATGAATTGTAATGGAAACGAAATATTATGTGAACAATTAGGAAGATGTTAAAGACAGAATAAGCCCGCATTATATGAGTGATGTAGAATAAGCAGGATGCCGAAGATAAAAGGCCCAGCAGTTCAACGGAGAGGAAGGTTTATAGTTTGAGGTGTAATATTTCTGAGACAGCCTGTGTAAAAGGAGCGATGTCCTGCACCAATCCAAAACGACTGAAGAATGTAAGGGTTGTCAAATCCAAATGAGCGCGTTGTGACGCCTATTTTATGTACAAGTTGATGTTGTTCCATGATTACTATTTTACGTAAGACCATAAGTAAAGGCAGTTAAGTCTAAGTGACGGTTCTATTTGATACCTGCGAAGTGCATTTTGTGATACTCGACCTCAGGAACAAAATACATTCTGACAGGATGGTCAAGATGATACTTAATTATCGTAAATTGAATTCTATTCTGCATCTTTACGAGACGAAAATATCGCTGACTGGGAACATTGCGGGTATGATAATGAATTTAATTAGAATGAGAGTTTAGCTTGCTTAACTTGATGAGAAGTTACTTCACTGGACAGTTCATGGTGATTCGTGTTTGGAGTGTTGACATGGCAGGTCAGTTGGAGCCTCACACTCGAGTTATGCCGTGAATATTGTGATGGTAGCGACTATTGTTTTCAGTGACATTAGGTAATATCAAACGAGATTTGAGTTTGTTTTTATTTAGCGAACTTCACCGCATGTGTTTAAATTGTAATGAGGAATAGATTAAACTACGAGTATTCGAACATGTTGCTTAATTCCGATTTCACGCTTTCTTGTAGGAAATAGACACAGTAATATTTCCAGGTTCGAGTTCATTTTTGTAGCGAATTTCACTTCATATGTTAGAGTTTCAACGAGAATCAGATTTAAATATCCAGACTTTTTTTAAAGTTTCGATTTCGCCTGGCAGTATGAATGACGTGTAGATATCATAACGTTGGCTCAACGATAGATTTAGGATGCCGCGTGTATTATAATTATCGTACGATGAGTAGACACTGTAACGTTGACTGAACGACAGGATTAGGACGTCGTCTGTACATAGCCAAGTCATTAGTCAGGCAGTTTTGCGAATCGACTTGTACGATGTTAGTGTTTGCAGTAGCGGATACGAGTGTGGAAAATATTAGCAGGTACTATTTAGGACACGTTTCAGCATAATTCTAACTAGCCGGAAGGTGCTCCCATAATAGCGTTGCATCAGTAGCGGCATGAATGTAAGGGTTGTCCCACGTGGAAACCTAGCTAATGGAGACTGATCCCTGCTGCTTAGCCATGTGTGTTCAAGTTCGATGAACTTTCGTTTATATTTGTTTCTTTTCTTACTTTAAGATGTATTGTTCAGGTGTCCGGTATATTATGATAGTGCCGTGTATTGACAGTTATTCGATTCATATAGGATTTACACTACGAATGCGGTTTCGATTCGTCAGTTGATAACATATTTTATTTTCATTTTTCGTTATTCACATTATTTATATGAGACGATCTACCGATCACTTGTAGTTTGGTTTAATGGGACAAGTGTAGGTAAACAGATTTGTAATTGTAGTCGTAGTTATAGAAATTGGAAAGATTTTCTCTTGATGTTTTATATTGTGGACTTGTATTTTAACGAATTAACGACGTAACTGTTTCATAACCTGAAAATCGGTTTAGTAAGAACATTTTCAATTGATTAATCACTTTTCCTTAACTTCAGTGTTTGGCGTTCCTTCTAAATGCATAATGAATTAATGGTTTTCTGCATTTCGCCGTTTTGTTCTTTCAGAACGATGTAACGTAAAATCCCCTCGAATCAAGTGTAGTTGGTTCCTTCTAAACATCTGTCTAAGGTGATGCGCTGGGTAACCTCCACCACTTTACAAATTACGTCCACCTTGCCTTCCTTCTCATCTTCCTGGACACCATAAACAAATATGGATTTCTTCATCCTCTACTAGTTCCATACTTCTTCTTTCTTCAACTTCAGCACCTCCTCTTCTAGGCTTTTTACTTTCCCTCTTAACAGCTGTACTTCTTTCTCGTTACTACACATTTCGTTCATCGTTTCTTCTGTCTTTGCTTGCAGCCATTTCTTCATATTCGCTATTTCCTTTGATTGCTCTTTCATCATTTCCTTCATCTGGCCCCAAGGGCAGGTTTCTTGTATAACTTCCCTCACTAACTCCTTAATTGATTCCAAGTCTACCCAGCCGAAATTTACGCTGGTATTCGGGCCGGGATTTATTTCCGCCCCCCCCCATTGACCACAAGTACAGCTATCACTGCTGCCACCAGTACCACTTCACCCATCTTTACCAGCTCTTCTTTTCTCTCCAAACCATTCTTAGAATTCTTCCCCTGCTTGCACTGCCACCTCTCGTTAGTTGCCCGGTACTGTTCAATTCCCACCATACTTCACGGCACGCACTACGCAACACGTCCTCTCTCATCGCTTTCTCAAGCTAGACTGGATTGGCGGAATACCGTTGGATTACAACCTTCCTCGAATAGCACTAAGGGGTGGTGTTAACATTTGAACAGTATCGTGGAGTAAGGTGTTTTCTGGCATTTGCTATATTTTTCACTGTATTTCTATTCTCCTGTTTTCTGTTTTAATTTCTTGCCTCTGCCTTGCCTCTTTAGGCTTCAGTAATAACACCATAAGTCATCTTCTTATCTGTTTACCTAAGTAAACCTAAATTTCTCCTCCGTTACCACACTCTTATATCCGTAACTCATACCATCGCAATTCAAATACATCAACTCGGTATTAACATATTTTTCCTATACGGCTGTACTGGGTTATAATGCTATTTTCTATCAATTCCAACTTCCTTAACTGTAACACTTTCTTCGGTAATTACTCCGTATATATGCGGGTGCTAATCCCGCAACCTGGACACTCTTCTCTTTGAGGAAAAACTCCAAGCTGTTCAAATGTATAAATTTTGGCCCCGGGTAATGTCGACATATGGATGCATTTTAATGATGGTGCAGATCTTCATTTCATGGTAGTTGGTGGCTAAACGGTAAGTCGTATTACGAAACAGATAGAACCGGTAAATTTGGAGAGATCTATAACTTTGTTCCTATGACTTATTGTCGTTTCTCGATTGTTGATACGTTAGATAGCGCTGTACTTCTGGATTATAATCAAATCGTTCCAGCTCGATTGCGACTGTCATTAGGAAAAGGGGCTGTCTTTGTAGTGAAAACTCTCCATCTCTATGTACTGTGAATGGCGGTTGTCAAATGAGCCTGCCGTTATACTAGAAACTCCCGAAATCGATTGTGATTGGCAGTAAGAAATGTGGCCTGCCATTATAAACAAAGCTTTCCCAACGCCTACTTTACATCGAAACAATGTATGGTGTCCTCCCTATTTTGTTTCTCGGATAGTGCTAAGAAACCTGCAATGTAATATAATCTTACTCACTGCCCTTACAGTAATTTACGGAGAAATCCGTATACAGTGTAGAATACCGTAGCGAAGCACGGGTACATTTGCTAGTATTCTGATATACGTGATTTTCATCCTTAGTAATGCCATTTGCATATAGCCACGCTTGATTACTACCTGTCAAGCCGGAGAATGTACACTTCCTCTGATCACGGAAGAATACTGTACTCTTTGATTCTCTAACCTTTCCAAGCTTCCAGATATATTCAACAGGTACCAAAGCGTTCCTAAACTTACATGCTGCTAAAAGAAGAAAGGTCTACGTAAAAACAGACCCAATCATGACATAGTATCTGGGAATACCTATCGAAGGATAAGTCAGCTGCATTAGAAAGAATGAAGGCATGTATCTTAAAAAAGTTCTTTGCCTGGCAGAAACGCTTCTTCGACACTAACCTATGAGCTCAGAAGACAAACGTTCTATATAGAAGAACTGCGATTAAAAATACCATTACCTTCTATGACGCAATACCAAGCTTTGCTTCTGGAACTGCAGGATAAAAAAGCGAATGTATGGATAGATTTTTATGAAACAGACGACATGATGGCGTCAGAACGGATGAATTCTGACCACAAACTGCAGCATACCATAACGCGCTTCTTGTTAAATGTTTGTAAAACCATCCAAAAGAGCGGGCAGGAAAACAATATGCCTATGACAAGCATATCAAGACGAGTTTTCTAACCTATTTATAATGAATGCTGCGAAGTAGCACGCGTCATCTAGAAACACTTTAAGAAACATTTAATGAAAATGTTGTCATGTACATGTGTATTCCGCAAAAGTTTTAATAGCACTGATCTCACTTAAAACTCAAGGTGTGCCTTAGCACTAACCATTTTTGTATGATCTGCGTTACTACAAAGTTGAACTGCATAGTCCCTACAGCACATGGAGGAAGTCAACTCGTACTGGTAAACAGGAAGACGAGCCGCTAAACATGCCATCCCCGGAGACATCAGCATATGCTCTGTAACTTCTCCTTCACTTTAACAGCTGACTTATCAATTTTCATATTATATCATTCAGGAAGCCCGATCGATATGTGTTGAAGCAAACTGGTTACTGTTGTAGATCTGACTGAGGTATGATCAATGCTAGTAAAACCACTCTTTATACAGATAGTTTCTGAGATGAACGGTGTGAAAGTGTATCTTGTAGGGACACTTCAGTGACCTTACATGAAATACGCATTCTGCCTCGATGTCGAAAGCAACGGAAAGCTCTCTCCACTCACATTTCCCTAGTGCGCGTATTCGGTAACACGGTAAGCTTTCTCCGACAATTGATGATAAAGCTGTTAGGCATCAACAAGCTTCCGTACTGAGGACTAAATACAACGGAAGAAACACACGCAAGTATGTACATTAAAGGTTCCCTTCCACTATCCAAAAAATATCCTAGTACCATCAATAGGCCCATATCTTCGATCGAGGCTACATTTGACGAAGATAGGCGCGAAATTTTATTTGGATGACATTCTAAATAATTCTACACATTAATATCGTTCAGCTTTCTGTTCTTTCCTGTAGCACACAGACACTCGCCTAATGAGGTGTTCGAAAGCAGACGACTGTCAGTTTTATCTGAAAGTCTTCCAACAGGTCCATTGACTGTCTTGGAATATTTTACCTGCAATTGAGAAACATGTTCACGCTGCCAGGAGTTTGCTAGAAGCCTCTGCGAAGGAAGGTGGAATTGCTAACTTTATTAGAACAAAACATCTTTATCCCCTTAAGTCTCATGTTCGACACACCTTGTTCTCCGTAAGCCTGTGGCGCTCTTAATGAGCGTGCACGCTGGAACAGCTTTACCCTTCGCCGCTCATTATATACTGCGACATGTTCATTGAAGAGCAGTGATTGCACTATGTTTGATGCTTTACGCCAGTGTTTGACCCTTATCAAGCACAACGATTACCCTACCTTCCCCCATTTTAAATGCCTGCAGTGAACATAGAGTAATTAAAAATCTAAGGCTTCCGACAACTCCCTGAACGTCTTGTAAATATCCAATATCGTTCATAGAGAGCGAGTTAGTGAGTGTTTCAGTTAATACTATTATAAATTTGTCCCGCAGGAGTTCGTTAACATGCCAGTAAATCTACCGACAACGAGGCTGATGTATTTGAGCACCTTCAAATACCACCGAACTGAGCCACGATCGAACCTGCCAAGTTGGGCTCAGAAGGCAGCGCTCTACCGTCTGAGCTATTAAGCCCGGCAATGTTGCAATTAATACTCACGGAAATGGGAGAATACCCTAAACTTCAAATAAAACATCCCAACTTGTGGAGTATAGGAGAAGGCGAAAAAGTAACATGTCGCATCACTGAACTGCGCAGGTTCTCAGTATTATATTAGTTCATATTTATTTATTTATTTATTTATTTATATATTTATTTATTTATTTATTTATCGTTTGGAACAGACACACTCATTGTAAAAAGGACATCATAAGATTATACTGTATATGTTCTTGCCCACGACAACTGTATGACACACTTGTCCACTCAGGTAAGGTGACCAGACGTCGCGTTTTGAATGGGAACAGTACCATTATTCACCCTATTGCCCTGATAGGTTTAATTAGGACGGCTATTTGTCCTATTTTCTTTCAGAAAATCCTATTTGACTTATGTTTATAATAAACTAGCTGATGTACCCGTGCTTCGCTACGGGATTCTCAGAAAGACTTATCTTCGTGGCTTTCCTAACTGAAGTCAACTTAAGCCATTACAAAAACTTCAGTAGGAATGTAGTAATTAAAAGTAATGTTATCATACAAAATTCTCGATCAAATGAAAAACCGTACATTTTGTCACTTTAACGAACAGTACTACGGTGCCGATCTAACAGTCCAAAGTTCCAGTGCTTGAATGACCAGGCCGCAGACAGCTGTGAACACTCCTCTGCCATTATTCCGTTAAACATGCAGACTGCTCATTCCAATCAGTGCCTCAGAGTAGGGATTGAATAGCTCGAATGCTATGATGAACCAGTGTGTTACGTACCAGTAATATCAGAAAATTGAAAGTTGTCCAACTCCTCATCTACTTCCCGCCAATATTCAGGCAGGCCAGTTGGCCGTGCGGTTAGGGGCGCGCTGCTGTGGAGGTAGTGGGTTCGAACTCCACTCTTGATAACCCTGACGATGCTTTTACATGGTCTCCCAATTTCACAGCAGGCAAATGCTGGAGCTGTACCGTAATTAAGGCCAGGGCCGCTTCCTTTCCACTCCTAGCCCTTTTCGTATCCCATCGTCGCCATAAGACCTATCTATGTCAGTGCGACGCAAAGCTAATTTTTAAAAAACTCGGTATACAGCAGTAATCCCATCTATCGGAGATGAGTTGCAACAGGGGTACAAGGCACATCCCAACAAACAATGGTCAGTGTAATGTTATTGTTGATCAATGTTATTAGCTTTCTCTATTGTTGGCCTTCACATTCAGTTTTCTTTCGACTCTGTGATATTAGGGCGTCTGACAAAATTATTTATAGCGTAGACTGTAGTTCCTTATTCCCCGACTTTGCATACCGATTTTCATTAAATTCTGTTTACCCATTTTCTCGTGACTCGGCGCTGATATGGACTTAGCAACAAAAATCAAAATTCATGAATATCTCTGTTATCAAAGCCGGTAGGGTAAAAATGTATAAGACATAAATGATCGGAAATTTAATGTTATATAACCTTAGTTATGCAGTATTTGTTGATAGGACCACTAATAACACAAATATTTGAGAATTAAATTTTAGGCCTTCCCCTAAACTACCATTTTACTCAGCGTGAATAAAATTGTTTATGGCCTAGATTATATTATTTCCCAACTTTTCACACCGATTTTTATTAAGATAGCACCACTGATAACACACATATTTGAGAATTAAATTTTAGGCCTTTCCCTAAACTACCATTTCTCTCGACGTGAATAAGATTAATTATAACCTAGATTATAGCAACTTATTTCCCGACTTTTTATACTGATTTTCATTAAGATACGACCACTAATAACATAAATATTATGGAATTAAATTTTAGGCCTTCCCCTAAACTACCATTTCTCTCAGCGTGGCCTAGATTGTAGCGACTTACTACCGGACTTTTCATACCGATTTTCATTAAATTCTCTTCAGTCCTTTTTGTCGTGATGCGTGTACAGACAGACAGACAGATAGATAGACAGACAGACAGAAATTACGGAAAATTAAAAAGTGCATTTCCTAGTTACTATGGACACGACCGACACAGAAATACCATCCTTTTCAAATTCTGAGCAATGTACAGACAAAACTCTTATTTTATATATCGTCCCTGTTTTGCCAAAAGGGCGAATGTGACAATGCTCTTCCTAGCCATTATTTCCCTTAGGACTGGTCACGCCTTCCAGTCATACATTGATATGCAGTCCATCTGAACAATTTTGGTTGAGTTTATTTTCCTGTGCGCGTGTGTAAAGGAAAATGAACTTTACTGTACAATACTGTAGGAATGTATGCTTGCATGACATTACCCACTCCTAGAGTGTCATGTATTTAAGTTTCATTTTCCTTTACACAAATACATAGGAAAATGAACTCAAGGAAAATTGTTCTGATAGACTGCATATCAATATGTAGCTGGGCGGTGTGACCAGTCTTAGGGTAGATAATGGATAGGAAGAACATTGTCACATTCGCAAAACAGGGACGATATATAGATAGACAATACTATGAGCAATGCCATAATTTTTCTTTATGTTTGTCGTGAACTAGCTGCCGTATCCTTTGTGGAAGGGGTAGATTTTGTTTATATTTTTGCAGCAGTAATGTCATCTAGCGGAAATGACACAAAACACACCTCGATAGCCGGCGAATATAATGTTCATAAGTTTGACGGTCTTTGGACATTATTATCATCTCATTTTGTTTTCTTCCAGCTCAGTGATATTAAAGCATTCGAGGCCTAGGTTCCGAACTCCCTCTTTTACTACTCCATTTTCTCCTGTTTTCATATTTCTCTTTTGATTTCTACAGCTTTATTATTTCCTTGATCAATAAGGGGCCGATGACCATGCTGTTTTCGGCTTATAATCACCACCATCGCTAGGTAGTTCATTACTGGGTCGACTGAACGTTATTTCCGCGTCAGCGATGGACTTAGCAAGATGATCTTAAATTCGTGAATATTTCCATTATTATTATTATTATTATTATTATTATTATTAACTTATCAGGCACAAAATAATGAAAAGTACATTTTCTATAATTGTTGTAAATTACACTTTTTAGAACTAAAATTTCCGCAGATATTTGAAAATGTGTGAAAAATGTAATAGCGAATACCTCCGTTACCATTCGTAAGATCATAAATTAGACAACTTATATAATGTACAGTGTAGTTCTTCAATTGAAGGGCTGAGTGGCTCAGACCGCTCAGGCGCTGGCTTTCTGAGTCCAAGTTGTCAGGTTCGATCCTGGCTCAGTCCGGTGGTATTGGAAGGTGCTCAAATGTGTCAGCCCCGTGTCAGTAGATTTACTGACACATATACAAACTCCCGCGGGACAAAATTCTGACACTTCGGCGTCTCCTAAAACCGTAAAAGTAGTTGGTGGAACGTACAAACAAATGTAGTTCTTCAGTTCAGCTAATATTAACGGGAAATCTTACATTTCCCGTGTTGGTCCCCTGAATATGCCTACGGAACTTATCGAATAGTATCTGACGTAGTGCATTCTCAGGATAGCCTTGAACTTAAGCACCGAATTTCAAGAAATTCTGTCAAGTCGCCGTCCCTTGACGTTCAATCAATCATCATTGATCTGCACTTAGGGACTATGTCACCTGGACGTCAGCCCCACAGTAGTTCACCTAGTCTTTTCTTAAATTATTTCAAAGAACATCGAAATGTATCGACATTTCACTTGATAAACTTTTACAATCCCTAATTTCTCTTGCTATAAATTAATAGGCCCTACTTGGCCAAATTTGTCCTCTTGAATTGCAAGTTTATTTTATATTAAAATACTAGCAAGATACCCGTGCTTCGCTACGGTATTATAATGAAATTCATCATTGAATTTATCATTATATATAATCCGCCGAAATTGGCAGCCTAACTCGTTTTCTAAGAGAATCCGCCAAAATTCATGATCTGACTCGTTTTCTGAGAGATTACGGCAAAGTTCCTCCCATTTTTCAGTCTTTCTTTCCAGCAATCGATTTCGTACTTCCCGGGCTAGATACAGGTATTCCACCCGGCCAGTTGGGTCTCTAAATCTTTGCTATCTTTTCCTATAAGCATTTTAATATGGATCAAATCCTTGAGGAGATCCGGCGTGGTGTCGTCTTGGGTGCCTTGGCGGTACTGAACCCGAGGCCGGACTGCAATCGTAGTCATTACCCGGCCAGGACCCGTTTCCAGCGCGGTCCGCACATTTTGACGACGGTCCAGAACATTATTATTATTATTATTATTATTATTATTATTATTATTATTATTATTATTATTATTATTGGTGTGGAACCCACAGCAAGATGCAAGACCGCTACTTGGCGGTAAATTACATCCTCTGCCATTGTCATTGCTGAAAATGTGACCAGCACCATCGTCGCGCGTGGGCAAGTGCGCGAGATTTCTGGCGACACGAATGATGTAATTCCGTGAATTATTGGCCTTATTATAGAGGTGAACAATTGCACGGTCAATATCATTCATATCGTTTATTTCAAATGTGTTTAAATGTTTATTTATATGCCAGGAGAATCTACTATAATCTAACTTCATGTGCTCCAAAGGAAAAGATGGTTCTTGAAAACGAACCCAGGAAATATTAAAAATGATCAGTTTATGATCAGAATAAGTACATTATGAACAGTAAAATCAATTGGTCTCAACACCTTTTTCACCCCACTGCCGTTAAGTTGATTTACCCCACCCCACCACCCCTACCGCAGAAAAAAAGAAGGCGTGTTTCCTTAAGTTTAAAGAAGATTGCAAATACCAATGTTCACGTCTGTTACTTTCAGTTCTGAGATATAAGAGAATTCACTTTTTTCACTTCCTTTCACAATCCCCCCCCCCCCTTAAGTGAATTCCCCGTTAATAATACTTGTCTCTTTAATAGTAAAGGATCTTACAAATATCAATTATCACGACTCTAACATCTTCAGTTCTGGAGATATGTGTCCACATAAAAGAATTCAACTCCTTTTCACCCCCGCCCCCAAATATTATTTCGCCCAAAACGCTTTTTTCTTTGTTTTTAAAGGAGATCCAAATACCAATTTTCAGATCTGTAATATCTTCTGTTTCTGAGATATAAGTATCCTCATTTAAGGCATTCAGCCGCTTTTTCACCCCTTTTTCACCCCTCCTATTGAGATTTTCCGAAAACAGAAAAATATATGTTTCTTTACGGATTTTTAAAGGGGATTCTAAATACCAATTTTACATCTGTACACTTGAAAAGTTTTGAGATATATATACACTCATTTTAAAAATTCACCTCCTTTTCAACCCTCCCATTAATTGGATTTCCCAAAAACAAAAGTACGTGTTTCTTTATTTTCAAAGGAGATCCCAAATACCAATTTTCAGGTCCGTAATATCTTCAGTTTCTGAGACATAGGTATCCTCATTAAGGGCATTCAACCCCTTTTTCACCCTTTTCCACCCTTCCTATTGGAATTTTCCGTAAACAAAAAATACGTGTTTCCTTATTCTTAAAGAAGATTCTAAATACCAATTTTTACATCTGTAAACTTTTAATGTTTTGAGATATAGATACCCTCATTTTAAAATTTCACCCCCTTTTCACCCCCTTAGCGATGGAATATCCAAAAATCCTGTCTTAGCGAGCACCTACATCGTAATATGAATGTATCCCCAAAATTTCATTTCTTTATGTCCAGTAGTTTTGGCTCGGCGATGATGAATCAGGCAGTCAATCAGTCAGTCAGTCAGTCAGTCAGTCAGTCAGTCAGTCAGTCAGTCAGTCAGTCATTTTATTTTATATACAGTATATAGATTTCCTACCTTTAAAACCTCCACTCAAGCGTATTTCTCTAATAATAATATTCCACGCCATCTCTCCACTGACAGCTCAAAACATACCACATACTCTAGCTTCTCGTCGCCTTACTCCCAAGTCTTCCTACCCCAAAGTTTGCAACATTTTCGCAACTTCGTCCAGGACAAAATTTGTGCCTTCTTTTGGATCTTTTCTAGTTATCGAATCAAATAATCCTGGTGTGTATCTCGTACTCTACTTGGGTACTTAACACTTACACGCCCTCTCCGTCACATCCTTATTTATCAACTTCATCATCATCATTTATTTAGTCTTACAACTGGTTTGTCCCTACGACGAGCCTAGTCCAATAGCCCTCACTTGCGTTGTATTTTCCCATGATCTTCTCTATCAAAAGCCTTGGATAGGTCAATCACACACACATCCATACATGAAGACAGACCGGCAAACAAAAATTTTACACCATCTTTTGAAATGTAAGTGTGAGGCAACCATTTAAGTGTATAGAATTTTATTTGTGTCGATATCAACATATTTGTATTAATTAGGTTTGTTTGCATTGTCTATTCAGAATTTTTGAAACGTGAATAGAAGTAGCCGGCTCCGCGGTGTAGGGATAGCGTGCCTTCCTCTTATACGGAGGCCGCGGGTTCGATTCCCGGCCAGTTCAGGGATTTTTACCTGCATCTGAGGGCTGGTTCGAGATCCACTCAGCCTACAAATGAGGAGCTATCTGACGGTGAGATGGCGGCCCTGGTCTAGAAAGCCAAGTATAACGGCCGAGAGGATCCGTCGTGCTGACCACACGACACGTAATCTGCAGGCCTTCGGGCTGAGTAGCGGTCGCTTGGTAGGCCGTGGCCCTTCGGGGCTGTTGCGCCATGGGAGGAATAGAAGTAAGTTATCTATTTACTATATTATTTTACACTTTTATTCTGGAACATCAATCAAGTTACTTAACAAACATCACCCAAACAGACGCAGTTTACCGGGCGAGTTGGCCGTGCGTGTAGAGGCGCGCGGCTGTGAGCTTGCATCCGGGAGATAGTAGGTTCGTATCCCACTATCGGCAGCCCTGAAAATGGTTTTCCGTGGTTTCCCATTTTCACACCAGGCAAATGCTGGGGCTGTACCTTAATTAAGGCCACGGCCGCTTCCTTCCAACTCCTAGGCTTTTCCTATCCCATCGTCGCCATAAGACCTATCTGTGTCGGTGCGACGTAAAGCCCCTAGCAAAAAAAAAAAAGACGCAGTTTTAATTAAGGTACAACCGCAGTATCTTCTTGATGTACAAGTTGGAAAACACGCAAAATTGACCCCCCAATACTGAAATAATACTGTGAATCATAGCATTATATTTGCTACACGTACAGTATATTTATCTAATTACTTTACGTTCTGAAATGATGTATACTCGCTTCCAAAAATACGGTCCACTTCCTTCAAATCCGCTTTTCTTACTCGGCAGCCTTAGGTTTTCCCTCAACCACCTTAGTCCTGGAAATTATTAATACAGTAATTTTCATTATTATTATTATTATTATTATTATTATTATTACTATTATTAATGGATTTTCACCCACTAACAACTGTTACGTTTTTTGACAATTCAAGGTGCTAGAATATTGTCCCACAGAAGATAATTTACGTCCCAGTAAATCCACCGACACGAGATTGATGTATTTGAGCATCTTCAAACACTAGCTACTGAACTAATTTAGAATCGAACTTACCAACTTGGGCTCAGAACGTTGGCTCTCTGCTGTCTGAGCTACTGAGCCTAGCTCCTAAATATAAAGTTTATTTCAAATTTAATGTCTTGAAAACATTTCTTAAATAAGCAAACAATTAAATAGAAAGAAAATAGGAAAATAAGAAAAGCAGTTTCAAAATATATTCAATGTTTTATTTCCCCTTCAGGAATGTTACCAGCCATCGTGTTCATACGTGTCTATTCCTATGTTGCCCAGTAGCCGTAATTAACTAACGTATCCTATAGGAGCAAACAGTGAGCTTTATTCTCCGCATGAATGAGCTTTAATCACGGCTGTTGGACAAGTTTTATAACAGTATAGAAGGGAGGAGGCAGATGGTGCTTAGTGCGGATAAATCGATAGGCCAGACAACTCTAATCATGGTTAATATCATGTTCAACTCAAATAATAACGGACACGAGGACGAGACAAATTGGTTTGTAGCTAACATTATGAAAGTTTGTGATCTGCAGCATTTCTCCCGGTAATAAACTGTGCGTACAAAGCATACGACATTGTTGTAACATTGTATTTCGCACTCTATGAAGAGCGATCTGAAAATTGTGCCTTCTGAAGCGAAGTTGACAGGATATATCATATCTCTCCTCGTACTAGTAGATTTCGCTTCAAATTTGTTTCTCTGTACAGAGAGATTTAAATTTGAATTTAGTAGTTGTAGTTTGGAAAATTCTAGGCGTCTTGTATCGTTAACATGTATCTAACGAGAAATACTGTAACGGTTCAAATCCCGCTACAAAATGATATCTGTATTATTATGAATATTAGTATTATGTCTGTATTATTATTACTATTATTGTAATTATTATTATTGTTCAATTCAATTCTGCAATGATTATCGCTTGCGTGATTGTAGTTAAATTGTATACATATATATATATATATATATGTGTGTGTGTAAATATTAGCATTTAACCATGTAAAGTAAGATTTAATACATAATCGTGTACATGGATATGCTTTGTAATAAGTTTTGACATTGCAACGCATATGTTGTAATACTGCTAGCGTAACTGCCGAGTCATCGCTTTGTCATTGAGTGCATTTAGCGGTGAGCTCACTTTTTGGAGATACCTACAGCCGCCCCAGGCAATTTCAACATAGTATGTAACATTTTTCGCCGGGTGGGAGTAGTATTATACTTATTTCTGGAGATTACGTAGGTGTATCGGCCAGAGGTTATAAATACTAGGATCAGCGTCTTATGGCGGTCAGTGATTGGGAGAGTGAGGCCACAGTTAGTCAGTCAGTCAAAGGGATGGAGAGACCTCAGTCGGTCAGTTAGTCAAATGGATGGTAAACAGTGAGCGAGTCATTTGGAAGGAGAGACCTCAGTCGGTCAATTAGTTGAAGTCATATAGAAGGAGAGACTTGCGAAGTCATCCATGAAGTCATATGGATGGAGACACTTGCCAAGAAGTGTTGTACTGAGATGATAGTAGTCATTCATCTGGATGGAGAAGCAGCAGTCACATGGATACTTAGTCGTCAGTGAAACAAAAAGGATACGTCACAAAACTAGGCTTGATACACCTACAGCAAAACACCATCCCAAAGGAATACGTCGTAATCACACTCAAAGTGTTGAAGGTACAGTCAAGTGAACCAGTGAGGGATAAGTTTCTGGTATAATTTTTAAATGTCCGGTCAAGAAGAATTCAAATTTAATGCCAAGTTTCTTTCAGTTGTGTTGTTAAAATTTTATATTTTCATCTGATTTTTCGCAGCAGGTCTTGCTATTTTTTTCTAAATTATTTAAGAATATAATTTGTTCTATCAAATTAACTTTTCGTTTTATTTCAATGCTAGAATTAGATAACCTCAAATTTAATAGGGGAAACAAAACGACAATCTCCTTTTCACAGAATCTATATGGTATGTTGTCAAAAGTAACCTTATTACCCCACACCCTAGAGATATTCAAGATTCTCTGCACTGAGTTGTAGCTGGCGCCCATCAAATAACGTATGTGTAAGTAATCAGGTAAGAACTAAGTGTGAGTACAAGGTCCGACGATTGTGTATTCTATTTAATGAATATTAATTTTCATATGTTTCATTTTAATTCAGATTTATATGTTTTTAAAGTTAGTCAATGAGTCAGGAACCTCTCAAAGTGTCACCGCAACGATGCGCTTGAATAAATTCAGAACTTGTTTTGAATGACAGAACATCATAGGTTCATTTTGGGAAGAATATGCACATTTAAGCCAATGAGATTATAACCTGTAAATGTCAGGAGTGTAATTTTGTGATGGATTTTGTATTTTGGGGGTATGTCAAGGAATTTGAAAAGGGAAATTAATTTGAGATCTCGTACTATTACTAGTGAACCAAAGATGGACAAGGAAGGCAATAGTAAGTCACGTGACGAGGAGACCGTTGCATACCTATATGAACATCCAATGTGAGGCTGAGAGTAGAGAGCAGGTGAATACGGTGGAAGGTTCTGGAGTGTGTCAGGAAAGTGCAGAAATTGAGAAGCACACTGAAACTCAAAAGGAAGTCGTAGGGCATATGAACCGAGATTTTATAAATTTGCTGATGGCCAGATTTACCGAGCTCAGTAGTAGAATGGAGGAAAAAATTGATGCTAGTAGCGAAAATAATAAACATATGGAAGAATTAATTAGCAGTAGTAGTAGATAGATGGAAGAAGATGGAGGAAAAGATTGATATTAATAACGAAAATAGTAATAAACGAATGGAACAAATGATTAGTGATAGTAGCGAAAATATAAGTAAAGAGGTTAACAGTAAGGTGGAAGAATTCATTTATAGTAGCAATGCGACCATTAGTAAAATAGATACTAAGATATTAGAGATAAATAATCATACAAATGAAGTGTGTGTTGAAATTGAAGGTGAAATGAAATTGAATCGGAGTTATCTTCATACTCAGACCGAACAAGTCAAGGAGCCAGGGACGGAGAACAGTAACAAGATCGTACCGTTAAGTAATAATTATCATAGTGATCGGGAAGAAATTCACGAGATCGTAGAGAAAAGATTGGACAAGATTTGCAATACAGTTGGGGAAGATGCGAGGGAACAGTTTAGTAGAAATGAGGTGAAAGAAGAATTTGTAAGCTACGAAAAAGTTAAAGATGAGACACATGAAATTCTAGGTGTAAGGCTCATTTCTAAAGATAATAGGCAACTTGATATATTTGGAGTGTACAGATGGGGAAAGGGTAGCACTGACGCGGATTCGGAATTATTTGATAGGATAGTCAGCTATGTGGGAAACGACATGGAAAGAAATGTGATTGTAACGGGAGATCTGAATTTGCCAGATGTCAATTGGGAAGGAAATGCGAACGACAGGAAGCATGACCAACAAATGGCAAATAAGTTAATATGGGAAGGACAGCTGATTCAGAAAGTGATGGAACCAACCAGAGGGAAAAATATCCTGGATGTCGTGCTGATAAAACTAGATGAGCTCTATAGGGAAACTGAAGTAATAGATGGTATTAGTGATCATGAAGCTGTTTTTGTGGTAGTTAAAAATAAATGTGATAGAAAGGAAGGTCTTAAAAGTAGGACTGTTAGGCAGTACCATGTGGCTGATAAAGCAGGCATGAGGCAATTCCTAAAAAGTAACTATGATCGGTGGAAAACGGTAAATAAAAATGTAAACAGACTCTGGGATGGGTTTAAAGAAATTGTTGAGGAATGCGAAAACAGGTTTGTACTTTTAAGGGTGGTAAGGAGTGGTAAACACCCACCTTATTATAATAGAGAAATAAAGAGACTAAGAAGGAGGTGCAGATTGGAAAGAAATAGAGTTATAAATGGCAGTGGAAGTAAGGAGAAATTGAAGGAACTTACTAGGAAATTGAATCTAGCAAAGAAGGCAGCTAAGGATAACATGACGGCAAGCATAATTGGCAGTCATACAAATTTTAGTGAAAAATGGAAGGGTATGTATAGGTATTTTAAGGCAGAAACAGATTCCAAGAAGGACATTCCAGGAATAATTAATGAACAAGGGGAGTGTGTAAGTGAGGATCTTCAAAAGGCAGACGTATTCAATCAGCAGTATGTAAAGATTGTTGGTTACAAGGATAATGTCGAGATAGAGGAGGAGACTAAGGCCAATGAAGTATTAAAATTTACATATGATAACAATGACATTTACAATAAGATACAAAAGTTGAAAACTAGAAAAGCGGCTGGAATTGATCAGATTTCTGGGGATATACTAAAGACAATGGGTTGGGATATAGTACCATATCTGAAGTACTTATTTGATTATTGTTTGGTCGAAGGAGCTATACCAGATGAATGGCGAGTTGCTATAGTAGCCCCTGTGTATAAAGGAAAGGGTGATAGACATAAAGCTGAAAATTACAGGCCAGTAAGTTTGACATGCATTGTGTGTAAGCTTGGGGAAGGCATTCTTTCTGATTATATTAGGCATGTTTGTGAAATTAATAACTGGTTCGATAGAAGGCAATTCGGTTTTAGGAAAGGTTATTCTACTGAAGCTCAACTTGTAGGATTCCAGCAAGGTATAGCAGATATCTTGGATTCTGGAGGTCAAATGGACTGTATCGCGATTGACCTGTCTAAAGCATTTGATAGGGTGGATCATGGGAGACTACTGGCAAAAATGAGTGCAATTGGACTAGACAAAAGAGTGACTGAATGGGTTGCAATATTTCTAGAAAATAGATCTCAGAGAATTAGAGTAGGTGAAGCTTTATCTGACCCTGTTATAATTAAGAGGGGAATTCCTCAAGGCAGTATTATCGGACCTTTATGTTTTCTTATATATATAAATGATATGAGTAAAGGAGTGGAATCGGAGGTAAGGCTTTTTGCGGATGATGTTATTCTCTATAGAGTGATAAATAAGTTACAAGATTGTGAGCAACTGCAACGTGACCTCGAAAATGTTGTGAGATGGACAGCAGGCAATGGTATGTTGATAAACGGGGCTAAAAGTCAGGTTGTGAGTTTCACAAATAGGAAAAGTCCTCTAAGTTTTAATTACTGCGTTGATGGGGTGAAAGTTCCTTTTGGGGATCATTGTAAGTATCTAGGTGTTAATATAAGGAAAGATCTTCATTGGGATAATCACATAAATGGGATTGTAAATAAAGGGTACAGATCTCTGCACATGGTTATGAGGGTGTTTAGGGGTTGTAGTAAGGATGTAAAGGAGAGTGCATATAAGTCTCTGGTAAGACCCCAACTAGAGTATGGTTCCAGTGTATGGGACCCTCACCAGGATTACCTGATTCAAGAACTGGAAAAAATCCAAAGAAAAGCAGCTCGATTTGTTCTGGGTGATTTCCGACAAAAGAGTAGCGTTACAAAAATGTTGCAATGTTTGGGTTTGGGAAGAATTGAGAGAAAGAAGAAGAGTTGCTCGACTAAGTGGTATGTTCCAAGCTGTCAGTGAAGAGATGGCGTGGAATGACATTAGTAGACGAATAAGTTTGGGTGGCGTTTATAAAAGTAGGAAAGATCACAATATGAAGATAAAGTTGGAATTCAAGAGGACAAACTGGGGCAAATATTCATTTATAGGAAAGGGAGTTAGGGATTGGAATAACTTACCAAGGGAGATGTTCAATAAATTTCCAATTTCTTTGAAATCATTTAGGAAAAGGCTAGGAAAGCAACACATAGGGAATCTGCCACCTGGGCGACTGCCCTAAATGCAGATCAGTATTGATTGATTGATTGATTGATTGAAATTGAAAGCAAGCTTGTGGAGGCCATTGAACTACGGAACGAACAGGAAACGCTATCACAGCAGGTGAGAGAGAGAGAGAGAGAGAGAGAGGAAGAATTGCAGGAAGAAGTGAGAATAGTGGAAGAGAATGCTGAGAGAGTAGCGGAAGAAGAAATTTTGAACTGCCAGGGAGTGATACGGCAGGAATTTAGAGGTGAGACGGCGGGAGAAGTGGTAGTGGCGAGTGTTTTGTTCAGTAGGGATCGTTATTTACCTAGGTTTTCCGGAAAACAGTTCAATCCTGTAGAATTTGTAAAACTAGTTGAGAAAATATTTGTAAGTAAGGTGAGGAATAATTGAATTTGAATTTGAATTTGAATGGGAATATGTGCTGGAGATTTTGTCGAATGTTTATATCGGTGAAAGTAAAATATGGTTTCGAGTGTACTGGAATAATTATGTTTAATTTAGGAGAATTCAAAGAGGAGTTCATTGACAGGCTTTGGGAGGAATGTGTACACGGCGCGAGAGAGAACGCATGATGTCTAGTTAAAGTAGTATAGGGAGGAAATATTAGCCAAGTATCAGAGGAGAGGTAGTAATCATAATAGTTATGTCGATGGTGATAGGAATCAAAAGAGTAACCAGAGACAATCCGAAGATGGGAGGCGTATGGATTTGAGATATCAGAGAGATTATGATAGGCCAAATATTAATGTTATCAAGGTGTCGTTATCGAGCCAGAGTATTTCAAACTCATAGGGAATCGGATAAGACAAAAGAAAGTGAGGACTGTTTACCTGCTTATACTTTGTCCATCATAGACTGTTAATGCAGATATTGGAAGTATTGAAAGTAAAAGATCGATATGCAACCGTTTGATACACCAAAAGACTATCACACAGAGAGTGACAGTGGACATTAAGAAGGATGGGAAGGATAGGAGTGGGGAGTTGAGGCAGCACGCTTTTCGGTGCAATATAGGGTGCAATATCCAACTGGCATTGTTGCTAGCTTCTCACCAAATTCCGGCCAATGCAAGTGGAATTCTTGAAATGGAAAATTACGTCCTTGTAGTTTGGATTCCATGTACAACTAGAGGTGCTGTGGTTTCTAATCTAACTTACTACTATTAATGTCATTAGCCGCACCCTTGAGCGTCATTTGAAACATTATTAACATAAAAACAAAATAATAACTGAAATGTCCGTGATATGCGCGCCACAGTTCACTAAAATGGATCCTCAGATTTATATAGAGAACGATAATGTGTGTGTGTACACAAAGCTGCGTGTTGGTACATCCACTTCGGGCCTTAACTAACCCTCTGAAAATGATTAAACGGGTGAAAAATTCACGTACAGTAGCTTCTCCACTAATTTTATATAACCGACTGTATTATGACATGATCGTCATCAGTGCATGAGCAATTCAACCACATAATAAATGTACAGTATACGCACTCAAAAATTATTAACAAATGCTGGAATATTCTCCCTATAAATAATAAAGTGATCCTGTAACAAAAGTGGTTCAAAAATGCAAAGCCATCCTCGAAGTGGTTTCCGTGGTTTCCCACTTCTCCTCCAGGAAAACGCCGGAATTGTAGCTAAATTAAGGCCATGGCCACTTCTTTCTCTCTTCATTGCCCATCCCTTCCAATCTCCCAATTCCCCGCAAGGCCTCTGTTCAGCAAAGCAGGTGAAACTACCTGGACGAGGTATTGGTCCTTCTTTCGAGTTGTCTCACGCTCCAGGACACTGCCCTTGAGGCGGAAGAGGTGGGATCCCTCGCCGAGTTCAAGGGAAAACCCAATCTTGGAAGGTAAACGGATTAATAAATAAATAAATAAATAAATAAATAAATAAATAAATAAATAAATAAATATAACAATTCGTATAAGTTTCATTCAACAGCTAATAAACGAAGTCAATGAGCAAAACTGGTATGCTGCTGGAAGATGAGTGATTCGCTGGACAATAGACAGCGTTGCAATGCATGTGGAAGGGAGACTGTTTCCTCAGGCTGTGTCCCGTTTGTTATGGCAACATCCGTTCACCCAACGACAAGTAAGGAAATTAACGAAATAATTAGTGATAACCAACTGGAATTATTTCGTTGTGATGAACATGCATAGTTCATGTTGATGTTATTCCGACTCCTTGCCTGAATAGTCATCGTACTGGCCTTCGGTTCACAGGGTCCCGGGTTCAATTCATGGGCTGACCAAGAACTTTAACTGCATGTGGTAACTTCTCTAGCTCAAGAACTGTGCGTCGTAATGAACTTCTCTTCATCTACATACAGCATACCACACTACCAACCACAACACGCAATAGAGAATACACATCCCTCCACACAGGGTTGGCGTCGGGAAGAAAATCTTACAGCAAAACTGAGCCAAGAAATTCCTATCCCAATAAATTTGGAAAAAGGGCGAAGAAGGTATTATTATTATTATTATTATTATTATTATTATTATTATTATTATTATTATTATTATTATTATTATTATTATTATTATTATTATTATTATTATTATTTCATTTAACCTATCCAAATAATACGGTCATACACATTTTCAAGAGTTGTTTTCCAGTTGGCTTCCTCGAGTTTTTAACATCTCCCTACCCGCTCCGGTCCACCACTGTCTGAGAATGTTTTTCTTTACGGTTGAACGAACGACAAGGCTGTAGTCAGCCAGTCACTCGCTCAGAAAATGGTTAGTTATTGATACTGGAGACATTCAGACCAGCAACAGGTGGTTAGCGATGTCGTCTCTCCCTGTCTGACCAAAACGCTACAGCGTGAACACATGTTCAGCAGTACATTATAGCCCCTAGTGCAAAACGTAGCCCAATTGTTTATACGAAATGTGCTAGCCATGTTACACCAGGCATAGTAAGTCCGACTCGTTGGCTGAATGGTCAGCGTATTGGCCTTCGGTTCAGAGGGTCCCGGATTCAATTCCCGGCCGGGTCGTGGATTTTAACCTTCATTGGTTAATTCCAATGGCCCGGAGCCAGGGTGTTTGTGCTGTCCCCAACATCCCTGCGGCTCACACACTCACATAACACTATCCTCCACCACAATAACACGCAGTTACCTACACATGGCAGATGCCGCCCACCCTCATCGGAGGGTCTGCCTTACAAGCGCTGCACTCGGCTAGAAATAGCCACACGAAATTATTATTATTATTATTATTTTTATTATTATTATTATTATTATTATTATTATTATCGCCATTAAGTCCGGCCCCACGGTGTAGGGGGAAACGCGTCTGCCTGTCACCCGGCGGCCCTGGGTTCGATTCCCGGCCAGGTCATGGTTTTTAATTGTAATGATTAATATCCCTGGCCTGAGGACTGGGTGCTTGTGACGTCCTTGATCTTCCTTTCCTTACACACAACACCCCACACTATCGCCTTTCCAATTACACGCAGGTTCAACACAATATGTTGCTAGTAGGGGCAAAAGATCCACATGGGTCGACGCCCCAAACAAATAGCTTTAAAAAACCTTCTTTAAGGTCTCTGCCTTCCCAGAACCATATTTATCTTATTCCAGCGTCGCTGAAAACATCGCGCGACGTTGAACAGCCTGCATAAAAGAAAATTGTGGTTAGTACAGTTCTTCTTGCGGAGATGAGAACGAGAAACGGAAACACTTCTTTACTATTTGCTTTTTACGTCACGCCGACGTAGATAGGTCTTATGGGAACGATGGGAGAGGAAAGGGCTAGAAGTAGGAAGGAAGCGACCTTGGCCTTAATTAAGGTAGAGCCGCAGCAATCGAATCACTTAATAAAGTAGTCTGCCAAACCAAACACTATGGCATCAAGTGACTACTGATCAATTCGAAGGTCCACAAATTACGAGGTGACGCGTGGTCATTTTAACGAATCCTCTCAGTCGTTATTATGTGCTTTCTAGACTGGGGCTGCTGTCTCTCAGATAGCCCCCCATTTCTTCTCATAAAGACCCCACTTCGAACTAGCCCTCAGGTCCAGGTAGAAATATCTGACTTGGCCGAAAATTGAGAACGGGACTTCTGGGTATGAGGCATACTCGCTACCCCTGGACCACGGAGAAATGAATGACTTATCACCAAGAATATTAATTAATGCAGGTTTTATCATTGTAGCTTCCTGATTGTTTGGTCCAGCTACGATTCTCAGGTCTGCCATTGTGAAGATGCCTAAGGGGTTAAGTCAATTTCAGGACAACTGAGAAGTGAAGTTGGTTCAAATCCTATTTTCGGCAATCATATGAGTGGTTTGCCCCTTCAGCTCCAGCAACTTGTCAATTGTATCAAACAACCAATCAATCAATCAATCAACCAACCAATCAATCAATACTGATCTGCATTTAGGTCGGATTCCCTGTCTGTTGTTTTCCAAGCCTTTCCTTAAATGATAGCAAAGAAATTGGAAATTTATTTAACATGTCCCTTGGTAAGTCATTCCAATCTCTAACTCCCCTTCCTATCAACGAATATTTGCCCCAATTTGTCCTCTTGAATTTTTAACATAGGCTGAGTGGACTTCGAATTAGCCCTCAGGTCAAGGTATAAATATCTGACCTGGCCGGGAGTTGAGCCCTGGACTTCTGGGTATGAGGCACACTCGCTGCCGCTAGACCACGGAGAACATAATACCCTAGTACCAAGAACAAATAATGACAGTACGTATTAGACAATAATATGCATACTAAAGAGTAAGATTTTTTTTTTTTTTTTTTTTTTTTTTACAGGTTGCTTTACGTCGCACAGACTCAGATAGGTCTGATGGCGACAATGGGGCAGGAAAGAGGTAGGAGTTGGAAGGAAGCGGCCGCGGCCTTAATTAAGGTGCAGCCCCAGCATTTGCCTGGTGTGAAAATGGGAAACCAAGAAAGAACATCTTCAGGGCTGCCGACAGTGGGGTTCGAACCTACTATCTCCCGAATACTGGATACTGGCCGCACTTATATACTAACTAAACTACATATAAACAAACAAATGACCCACGGTCATTTCCCTCCATGAACCGTTGGTCATAGAAAGAAGAAGAAAAAAATACACAAAGAAAGGCCAGCATATACTTAAATATAAACACGTGCAATCCCGGAGCAAGACTACTCCTTCTATCCACTGTCCTTGCCGACACGGCACATTCCATCACCGCCATTGTTTTTCTGCTTGACTTACTCCGGATTGCTGAGTCCAGACAACCTTACCTCACCAGCCGTGTCTGTGTTTACATTATTCCTCTCCTGTTTAAACTTCATTCTTGCTTCATCTTTGCTTAACCATGCATGATCTAATTCAATACCAAGCCATACTCTACATTAAATTTGCCATCTCGTCCACAAAACCACAAATTTGCCAACTCTCACAAATGCATATAGACCCCTATGTACTACTTCTCTAAGGTACAATATAGTTAAAAGACATACCTCTACCATCATTTCTCCAACTCAACATTGTAGCAATGAATACACCACACACCACTCCATCTCCACAGTTCCACCACAGATAGATTTACATATTACAACAATACATACACCATCACTTCTCCCTACTTCTCTAACACCCAATTTCCTCATACCACACACACTTCATCTACCACACCACTTTTCAACATCCAGCCAACTTCACTTGCCACTTCCTCGATCCTTCATTCAATACCCACTCATATTCATACTCCTTGGACATGCCATGAAGTTCATCGGATACTCCGGATATATGACTCCCACAGGGTCATCCAGTAGCCATCCCCACTGCCTTCATGCCACGTCCAGCCTCTAATGAATAATACATCGATAGCTAATATTCATCAATATCTAATACTACAACCCTATACCATCACTTCTCCATCACCACATTTCAACCTCCACAATCATAACTCTACTCCCTCTCCAGATTCACACATTTCATCAATAACTAACCATCCACCAATTACGCATTATACATCCAATTACAACATCACTTCTCCATCATCACATTTCAACCTCCACACTCATAATTCTGCTCCCTCTCAACACTCACATATTTCCTCACATATTTCATCAATAAATAACCCTCCACCAACTTCTCATTATACATCCAATTACAACATCACTTCTCCATCACCACATTTCAACCTCCACCATCCTAACTCTACTCTCTCTTAACACTCACATATTTCATAAATAAATAACCCTCCACCAACTACACTTTATACATCCAATTACAACTTCTGTCCTCACTATTCAATACTCTAATGTTTCTTACTTCGAGTAATCACACCCCCTTCATTTCCACCTGTACCCCACATGTCTGTCAATTTTTTATTCCTTCCTGCTTCTTTACCACCTCTCTTGGCCGCCGTTCCATCGCTATCTTCACTTAGTTGACTCCCTTTGCCACCAACTTCAGCTCCCTTCAGGTCCCTTAAGCTTCTGCTCCTCTCTCTGCTCCTACTCAGATCAAGACTCCCCCAGGTTGCCTCTGACCTTGCCTTTTTCCCCTGCGCTTCCACTACTTTACTGCTTTGACTTTCCTGCCTTTCCTCTTCACTGTTTCTAGTCACATTTTCACTTGGTACCTCTCTCTGCTTCTGATCACACAGTACACTGTTACTTTTGGTATTTTGCCTATCTTCCCTACTGCTCGCAGCACTTCTCTCTTTTTCCTCATCATGTTTTATCTTCCTTTCTAAGTCCATCAAACTATTCACAGTCCATATTCTCTTCCAGCTGCTGCCTGACACCACTAGTTCTTGACCTTTGATAATTGCTCTCAGCCCCTGATTTATAGCTAGAATCCTGTGCTTTCTAAGTATTTTTTTTCATTTCTAATCGCCTCTCTTCCCACGTCTCTCTTAATCCATATTTTTTCCCTCTGCACATTACCCGCATTGCCTATCACAGCATCATCCATCAGCGTAGAAAACAGTTGGACTTTGATAGGCCTGTTGCCCCTAATTCTTCCCACTCTCTGCACATCGTCTATGTCCACTTCACTAAAATTAACTTTCATTTTCCCCTGTATTAAGTCCACTACTTTATAGGTTGTAATCACTCTGTCTTCTCTCTGCTCCTTCGGCAAACCATATATAAATAGGCACTTTTTCCTGCGATTTAAAGTGTTAGCTTCCACTTCTGCTTTCAGTTTTTACGTCTCTTCTTCTAATCGCCGTATTTTCTTTTTCAGTGTTGCCGCTTCTTCGGCATTACTCCTCACTTGAGATGTTATATAGTCAGTTCTTTCCCGAAGCCATGTCTTCATTTTCTCGAACTCCCTGGTTTGTTCTTGAATCAAATTTTTTAGTTGCTCAAAGGGGCAGGCTTCTTCAACCACTTCTTTTACAAGGCTTCTGAATTCTTCATAGTCTGGCCATTCCTCATTTCTACTAGATGTCGGACCTGGGTTCAGCTCGACCTGGGGAGGGGGGGGGGTCCATAGCAACATCATAACCACCGCCGCTGCAAGCAATAACTCTCCTTTAATCTCCATTTCCATTTTACACCCACCTGATTTCGCTTCTTCTTTCTTCTTTCTCCCCTGCCATCTTCCTATAGTTGCTCTGTATTGTTCAACACCAATCATTGTCGTTACAACTCCTCACAACCTTCCAGCACTCCACACTCTCTTTCCCTACTCCCACTCCCGGGACCCTCCACGCAATACGTCCGCGCTCGGCCGTGGCTAAAGCTGAACTGGAACTAAGATATTATATTAGCCCGTATCTTGGTAATACGGTGGAGAGAAATAATTGACCATGTTTTATTATCAATATGTGTTCACAACAAACTGTCAATGTTAACTGAATTTTAATATAATGTGTCATCTAGATTATTTGTTTATAATTTGCTTTACGTCTCACCGACACAGATAAGTCTTTGGCAACGGCAGCCCTCAAGATAATTTTCCGTGGTTTCACATTTTCACATCGGGCTATTCCTTAATTAAGGCCACGGTCGCTTCCTTGCCATTCCTAGCCCCTTCCTGTCCCGTCGTCGCCATAACACTTATCTGAGTCGGTGCGACGTAAATTAAATTGAAAACAATCTTGAATATTTTAGAGCGTAAGAAACACCGCTCATAAAAGAGCTGTCCAGAGCCTCGGGTACAAATCAACAAAAGTCCACAAGCTGAAATGCAAACATTTTGGTGAAAATTTCATAAATAATCATATTACCTGCCTACGATTCACATCGCTCCATAATAATTATTTGTAGCCTTGTATAGTTTAACACAGGAAGTAGATGAATGACTAATGCCCAATAAACTTGAATGCTAACAAGGGACTTTAAGTGATGATCCTCTCGCCCAGGCGAAGTAAAATCAATCAATCAATACTGATCTGCATTTAGGGCAGTCGCCCAGGTGGCAGATTCCCTATCTGTTGTTTTCCTAGCCTTTTCCTAAATGATTTCAAAGAAATTGGAAATTTATTGAACATCTCCCTTGGTAAGTTATTCCAATCCCTAACTCCCCTTCCTATAAATGAATATTTGCCCCAGTTTGTCCTCTTGAATTCCAACTTTATCTTCATATTGTGATCTTTCTTACTTTTATAAACGCCACTCAAACTTATTCGTCTACTAATGTCATTCCACGCCATCTCTCCGCTGACAGCTCGGAACATACAACTTAGTCGAGCAGCTCTCCTTCTTTCTCTCAATTCTACCGAGCCCAAACTTTGCAACATTTTTGTAACGCTACTCTTTTGTCGGAAATCACCCAGAACAAATCGAGCTGCTTTTCTTTGGATTCTTTCCAGTTCTTGAATCAGGTAATCCTGGTGAGGGTCCCATACATTGGAACCATACTCTAGTTGGGGTCTTACCAGACACTTATATGCCCTCTCCTTTACATCCTTACTACAACCCCTAACCACCCTCACAACCATGTGCAGAGATCTGTACCCTTTATTTACAATCCCATTTATGTAATTACCCCAAAGAAGATATTTCCTTATATTCACACCTAGATAATTACAATGATCCCCAAAAGGAACTTTCACCCCATCAACGTAGTAATTAAAACTGAGAGGATTTTTCCTATTTGTGAAACTCACAGCCTGACTTTTAACCCCGTTTATCAATATACCATTGCCTGCTGTCCATCTCACAACATTTTCGAGCTCAAACCTCCCAGATAGAAAGGAAGTTCCCTTACCTCGGCCTCTCTCTATATTCTCGTCGCTCTGACCGCATATTTTTACAATTTGCTTTACGTCGCACCGGCACAGATATGTCTTATGGCGACGACGGGATAGGAAAGGGCTAGAAGTGGGAAGAAAACGGCCATGGCCTTAATTAAGGTACAGCCCCAGCATTTGCTTGGTGTGAAAATGTGAAACCACGTTCAGAGTTGCCGACAGTGGGGTTCGAACCCACTATTTCCCGGATGCAAGCTCACAGATGCGCGCCCCTAACCGCACGGCCAACTCGCCTGGTAACCACCATTTTTCAACGAGACACGTGGCTTGCGTTGCAGTGAGAGTCCAAGTCCACTGTGCGCAAGCCACATGGCTGCTTAACCAACATTTCCTAAATGACCGATCACCTGGCAGCCATCGATGAAAGAGAAATCAGCATTAAACGCAAACGCACAGTGGGTTTCAGCCGATGTCCCCACAGCTTACGTACTATGGCGCCATACTGTCAGCTTGTAGGTCAGTGTTCAAATACCTCCCCTTAGGGATAGGGCGGGCCTATCCCAAAAGTTGTTGACAAAGATGAATAGATGGAGGTCGAGAGGCAGAGAGAGAGAGAGAGAGATAAGGCGCCCGGGGTGCTGGATTCCAGCGCACGGGTGCCTGTAATCAAACGGAATGGTGAGGATGTAGCTTTGTCAATTGTGTAGAGGGTCGGACGTGCCGTTCCAGGGAGGGCGGCTCTTTTTTCTTCCTCGCCAGGGGGAGACGGCACGGCCGGTCAGTAAGGCAGTTATAAGGTTGGATAGGTTTCCCGCCCATGTGAGCATCTACATAGTAGATTTAGTTTATTTTTGTTTTTTAAGGGTGGCGCTTGCTTGTGGCCTGGTTATCCACCCATGTGAGCGTCTACACTGTAGACATAGTTTATTTTTATTTTGCGTTCACACGGTAGATTTAGTTCATACATTTTTATCTTTTTCTCTTTGTAACGGGAACAGGTATTTGGGCCGAAAGCCTGTAATGTTCTTCAATACATACTAAATACTTTTAAAAAATGCCTCCCTTGGCGAAGTTTTCCTCTTTGACTGGTGCTCTCAAGCCGATCTTAAGACACGTGGAGATTTAGCAACACCGCCTCGAAAAACCCATCTGAATTCGCCTGCAAAGCGATCTGATTGGCTAACTTCAGCATCTGATAAAATGACAATGGCGCGAGATACCAACCCTCTCACGCCCATATTCCCGGTTCAAGTCGCTTCCGTCCACTCTGTACATACGTGAAGCAATGTCGTAATCTACTCACGGGCAGAGATGAGCAGGAAAGAAAGAAGGTTTCCTGAAGTCCTCGAAACATAGTGCAGCTAGGAGGAGAGAGCAGAGGTTAACCGCCACAGTTGGTAGAAGTTGAGCGCGGTAAGTAACTACAGTATCCTAAAGTTCCACTTTCCGCATTGTTTGGACGAATTCGATATACTATGAAAATGTTATCTTGCAGTTAGGAATGAGAAAAGTAGTAAAGAGAATTGCTTAAGACGTGCACAATCGTTACAGCGTACAGCAATGCCAATGAAGTGAGTTCACAACTCTGATCAACGGTACCGGTAGCGAAATCCTTACACCATTCGTTCTAGGCCAACCACGCAAGCGAAAAGTGGGTTGACTCAGAATATCCTACGGAGAAAATAGTCTGGTATATTTAATGGTTCAAAGTGATAGAAATATCATCAGGATTTTTACCATATTTCTGTGGAGCAGAGAGGTGAAAGAAGGCGCGGCCATGAATGGGTGGATATACAAAAGTCAGAAGATTAATTCAAAACCTTAAATTGGAACTATATTTCTTCCTTATATCTTCTGATTATTTTAAATTTTAAACTTTACTCTCTGCTAAGAAGGTAAGGAATCAGGTACAAAAATTTAGCTCGTAATCTTGAGGAACAATATGAACTTGAAGCTGTCTAATTACAAATTTTACCTGAGCACAAATTCTTCTTTCAAACAACAGTCAAGGACGCGGATCTCCCAATTTTTACATCAGTGGAAGAGCATCTTTACTCTATCAATTTACACTTTCTAGGCCTATCATAGGCACAACCTACATTTAACAAAATTGAAAGTACTCACTGTCGTAACTACTCAACAGTCTGATTTGCCTTAAAGTGAAATGAATAAGGTTAACTGTAGCAGAGGTAACAAGTACCCATTCCACCTGGCCTTATTTTCAAACAAAGTTACTGCTCCAACCTCAAAATGTTACGAGGCGAACACTTGCACTCTTTGAAATTCGCATGAAATACGTACTTAAAACCCTATTTGGACTTAAGACCCGACGTTACAGAGGCTAAGCCTATACTACGGAGGTGACTAAATGGAAAGAAATATTTAATTTACAGATATTACTAGATAGATTTTAAAGGTTACAAAATCATAGTCACCTCAATATCAAGTTGAGAGGGAACACAAAAGGGTACCTCACTCTCTATTCCCTGATTTCGGTTTAAGTTCTTTCGAATTGTTTGAAATTTTACATTTAAAGTTTGAAGTTTACATCTGAGAAAATAAAAATGTTCATTAATGAAACATTTAAAACCTTCCCCTCGAGCTAGCTTTGAAAGACTATGTTAAGCAGAATCTGCCATTACCTTGAGCTGGTGGACCTCCCGAAGATGGACGAGGCAGCCCCCACCTCCGTTACGAAGACACTCTAGACTGGAGCACTCACAAAGGCAACATGGCCCAAAATGTGCCAGCTTTTATAGCAGAGAGGAAGGTTCGAGAAAACTCTGGGTCAAAGCCCTGACACACCCCCCAATTTTCATTGGATAAAAAAATAAATGTCAAAATTGTATCATTGGTGAATAAATAAATGTACAAAATTTCTTATTGGTAGAAAAATAAGGTTGGCGTGAAGAGATAGAAGTGTTGATAACTTTTGAACTTTAAAAATAATCAATAAACAATTCAGTTTAAGAAACCTTCACATACAAAATTACTTTGAAAATTAATAGTTCATCTTCATCCCAGAGGGCGGAACATAAGTCGATAGTAGGGACATTTGTCGAGAAATGTTCAAACTATTTCCAAAACGAGTTTCACATTTCCTGATCTAGATGGCCTTCTACAAGGCGCTAGTTTTAAATGCACGGGTCGGGTGTACTAGTATAGAGGTTGAGTCAGAATGAACATTTTGAGGGATGCTATGCATCTCAACCTGATCTAGACGGAACGTAGGTACATAAGGTACTGCACGTAGAAAATTAATAGACTAGTTTGTGAAAGGTAAGAGAGAATAAGGCTACCAGAAACACGGCGGTCAGACTAAGTACTTCGTGATTTCGAGGTAAGAAGCGTATAAGCAGAAAAGGTCACAGAGCTTAGTAGAGTATGGAGGCGTTTAGGTAATTCATGGATGGTTGCAGTTTGATTTTAGAAAATAATAATAATAGTAATAATATCCGGGATTAGTGGCTCAGATAGTTGAGGCGCTGGCATTTTGACCCCAACTTGCAGGTTCGATTCTGGCTCAGTCCGGTGGTAGGCCTATTTAAAGGTGGTCAAATACGTCAGCCTCGTGTCGGTAGATTTACTGGCACGTAAAACAACTCCTGCGGGACTAAATTCTGGCACCTCGGCGTCAGTAGTCACTGGGACGCAAAGTAAGGGCGTCAAAAAATTCCCGTAGAAATTCTACTGCGTGCCGATAAATCTGCCGACACGCGGCAAGCGCATTTGTGCACCTTCAAACAGACAGAACCCGCCAACTTGGACTAGGAAAGCCAAAGCTCGATCATCTGAGCCACTCATCCCGGGTCTAATAATGTATTATTATTATTATTATTATTATTATTATTATTATTATTCCTTATCTGTTTGCTCTCTAGGATCGGTTTTTCCCTCGGATTCAGCGAGGGATCTCACCTCTACCACCTCAAGGGCAGTGTCCTGATGCGTGAGACTTTGGGTCAGGGATACAACTGGGGAGAATGGTCAAAACCTCGCCCAGGCAGCCTCATCTGTTATGCTGAACAGGGGCCTTGGTGAGGGACTGGAAGATTGGAAGGGATAGACAAGGAAGATGGAATGAAACGGCCGGGACCTTAAGTTAGGTACCATCTCGGCATTTGCCTGGAGGAGAAGTGGGAAACCGCCGAAAACCACTTCCAGGATGGCTGAGGTGGGAATCGAACCCAGCTCTATCCAGTTGACCACCCGAGGCTGAGTGGACCCCGTTCCAGCCCTCGTACCACTTTCCAAATTTCGTGGCAGAGCCGGGAATCGAACCCGGGCCTCCGATGGTGGCAGCTAATCACGTTAACCACTACACCACAGAGGCGGACATAATGAAAGTATTACTTAATAATTATATTAATGAATAATATAATATAATATAATATAATAATAATATATTATTATTATTATTATTATTATTATTATTATTATTATTATTATTATTATTATTATTATTATTATTATTATTATATTAACAAGGCGACAGAGGTCTAATGAGAGTGGTTGAGAATATAATTTTCCCACTCTTATTTCCATAGCTCATTTCAGCACAGTGGTGCGGTGGTTATATTGAGTTAGAGGCTCAAGCTGAGCTTGCCAATCAGCCAGGGAGTTGCGCTGAATGGCTCGGATGTGGCATGGGAATTCAATTCCGCGAGACAGCAGCCCCGGTCTCTCAGAGACTGTGTACGAGGGCTTACCACTGAGACCATTAGCTGCGTACACTCGTGTTCAATAAACATGGGGAAGAGATATCCTCCTCTTCTCTTTCGCTCACCAAGCACATTTTAACATCATATGCTTGATCTAACATCTAGAGGACTGGTGATAAATGGAAAAAAGAAGTAATGTCCTGAAGTCGAACTAACGATGTGTACAACATCGTGGTGAGCATTGATGTGTGCTTACTGTGTTGTAACAGAAATGTTTCTGATTTGTCAATAATGGTGTGTGTATTCATAATAATGAGTGGTGTGAGGTTTGGGAATAAAGCAGTGAAAGTTACATAGTATCCCGACATTCACGTTAGAAGAAGCAAAAAACCTCGGGAAAATACTCCTAGGATAGCAAAAAGATATAAGCAAGCAAGAAAGCAAACTTATAGTTTTACGTGACTTGATATTGTGTTCTTAGCCATGGGACCTCCAGTTTTACGTGGAATGCAAACCATAGGGAATCGACCACATTTTTTCAAAAGTCCCTCATGCATTGGCCAGGTTTCAAATCTCAGCCAACCTGTGGGAAGCCAGTAAATAAATCACCCGGCTATCACTCTTCCCTGCCACAGGAAGAAAAATTCCAATCCATGTCACTTAAATATTGACCTCACGAACTTAAGTGCAACTAATCCAAGACCTCCTCGAGGGTAATGGTGCGGAAATTCAACCCTGTACACAGAGGCAGAAAGCTATTCTAGAACATATGGGTGGCTTTCCATTATTCTTTCCAGGCTTGCTTATCTCAGAATTCCTTCCATTATTATTGTTTTTACGGAGTGGTTGCGGTCGCGTAGCAGTGAGCTTGCATTCGGGAGATGGTGGGTTCGAATCCCATCGTTGCACAGTGTGCCATTTTTGCAGTCACTGGGAACTTTATTCTCTAGCGGATATAATAGGTTCGTGGGGTCTTTGCGCGTCATTAAAAAATATAAACATGTGTGGATGAAATGTATACTTTAGACCACGTATGCGCAATACATTCACAAGAAAGCAAACATATACCTTCAAGTCACTGTTCACAACTATAAGTCTTTCGCACATAACCATACTCAGAGCGATATATTATGAAGAGAATTATAAAATTATAAGCTACTTAGGCTAGGTAGTTCGTGTTGCACCTCTGGAGTATAATCTTTAACGCCTTCTTCAGACTACCAGATCTGATTAGATCTGCTCCAGTACTTGAAGTGTCAGGAGCGGATTGCATCACAGAACCGGGAAAACTTAATTTGTGTTGAATACTCAATTTTCACGACCGCATTGTAATCGAAACCGACTTTCAACCTATTAGGTCGTGTTACGTACATTTAGGACGTGTTGAAGAGATGTTAGGTAGAGAACAAAAATGGCCAACCAGACACCATTTTTGTTCTGTACTTAACATCTCTTCAGTCCGCCTCTGTGGTGTAGTAGTTAGCGTGATTAGCTGCCACCCCCGGAGGTCCGGGTTCGATTCCCGGCTCTGCCACGAAAATTTGAAAAGTGGTACAAAGGCTGGAACGGGGTTCACTCAGCCTCGGGAGGTCAACTGAGTAGCGGTGGGTTCGATTCCCACCTCAGCCATCCTCGAAGTGGTTTTCCGTGGTTTCCCCACTTCTCCTCCAGGCGAATGCCGGGATGGTACCTAACTTAAGGCCACGGCCGCTTCCTCGCCTTTTCCTTGTCTATCCCTTCCAATCTTCCCATCCCTCCACAAGGCCCCTGTTCAGCATAGCAGGTGAGGCCGCCTGGGCGAGGTACTGGTCATTCTCCCCAGCTGTATCCCCACCCAAGAGTCTGAAGCTCCAGGACACTGCCCTTGAGGCGGTAGAAGTGGGATCCCTCCCTGAGTCCGAGGGAGGAGCCGAACCTGGAGGGTAAACACATGATGATCATGATGATGACTTAACATCTCTTCAACACGTACTAAATGTACGTAACACGACCTAATAGGTTGAAAGTCGGTTTCGATTACAATGCGGTCGTGAAATTGAATATTCATTGACTTGGCCCTCAACGGGCAACTTAAACGCACTCTACAGTGTGATGGCAGTAGTACCAGACCTGTAGCTCAGATCCTTTCCAACAGAACAAAGATGGCCTAGGCCACCATAGCTCAATTGGTAGAGCAACCGACGCGAAATCGGGAGGTTGTGGGTTCGGATCCCACTGGTGTCTGGTTGGCCATTTTTGTACTGTACTTAACATCTCTTCAACACGTACTAAATGTACGTAACACGACCTAATAGGTTGAAAGTCGGTTTCGATTAATTTGTGTTGTGGCCATGATGCATTATTCTTTAAAAAAGGTTCGCGATATCTTTATGCTTTTCTCCATTTCCATTTATCCTCCTTTTACGCAGGGATGACTTTTGATGGAAAGATTATTTTCTGCCAGTACTGCAATAAACAGGTATGTGCATATATCATAAATTTCATATTACCGGTAATCTAAAACTAAGGTTTTGATATTGGATCCTCTAATTCATTTGTAGAGACCTCGTCCAGGCGACCTGGGTTCGATTTCCAGTACCGGCAGTAATTTAGAAATCTATGAGGTCTGGAACGGTGTTGACCCAGCATCGTGAGGACAATTGAGAAGCTACAGTGGGCGGGGGTCACGGAGGCAAGGAAATACGGCTGAGGGATGTATCGTACTGACCACACGCCACACAATATCTGGAGGCCATGAGCTGGGCAGCAACCGTTATTGAAAGCCAAGGCCCTTCGGGGACTGTAGTGTTCTTGTTCTTAATTAACTTTAGAGTAATAATGGATTAATTTAAATAGTTCAAAATAAAAAATGTTATTCAATAGGTCACTTTTTCTATTCCTCATCTTAGTCTCTAACTGACATCAGTTTGTGTTTTAGATTTCACATGAAAAAAAATGCCATCCTCAACAGCATGCAGATACTGCCAGTCACAAAACGAAAGCAGCCATGATAAGTAACATTAGACAGACTCTGCTCACACAAACTATATCTCCTACAACCCATAATGGTTTTTATGCTGATATGTGTAGAGCCGTAGTTGCAGCAAATATCCCCTGGAATGCTGTGCATAATCCGGTTTTCAGAGATTTCTTTACAGAAATACACCAAGCAGAACATCCCATCAGCATCTACATTAAAGAAAAACTACTTAGATATTTGTTACAATGAGGTCATTTTGTCAATTAGGGAGGAGGATATTGGGGTGTCTTACATATGGTTGTCTGTGGACGAAACCACCGACTCTGTGGGCAGGTACATTGCTAACTTTATAGCAGGGAAACTGGAACCCAAACAGGCATCTACCACTCACCTTCTTTGATACAAACAGCTTGAGAAAGTCAATAGTCAAAGCATTGCATACTTCACCAACAAGGAGTTGCAACTGTTGTATTCTGGGAGTGTTGATGATTCTAAAGTCCTCCTTGTCTCTGATGCTGCTTCCTACATGATTGCCACTGCACCTCTCCTCAAAACTTTCTATCCTTCTTTAATTCATGTTACTTGCATGGCCCATGCCTTTCACAGACTCGCAGAAACAGTTAGGGCCGAATTTTCTGCAGTAAATACTCTCATTTCAACAATGAAGAAAGTGTTCTGTAAGGCTCCATCAAGAATAGCCACCTTTCGAGAGAAACTCCCCTCTATTCCCCTTCCACCACAGCCAATCATCACCCGTTGCGGTTCCTGGATGGAAGCTGGCCTGTATTATGCAGAACATCTTGAGAAAATCATGACTGTGATAGACAATTTGCCCTTAACGGACAACTCTGCATATGTGTCGTCTGTCAAAGAGCTGTTAAATGATTGTTCCAGTGTTCAGAGAGACATTGCGTATATTCAGACAAATGTTTTATTTCTTCCAGTCACCATTACAAAAATGGAGGAAAAAGGAAACAGTCTCCTCAAATAGCAATTTTCTGTAATTGAGAAAGCTGAGAATAACATACAAAGTGCTAGGGGAAAGGTAGAGGATAAAATAAGAGACAAGTTGGCTAGTGTACTGCAGAAGAATCCAGGTTATTCAGTGTTGAAAAGGGTACATCAGGTAATGGATGGGGAAATTGAATTGAAAAATGTAGGTAAATTTTCCTATTCCCCACTAACATCTGTGAGTGTGGAGCGCTCTTTTTCTGCCTTCAAAATGATTTTAACAGACAAAAGACACAGCCTGACTGTGGAAAATTTGGAGAAGGTTATTGTTATGTTCTGCAAAGCAAACTACCAATGAAAGTACTGTAGGAATGTTCCTAACAAATAATGAACATTCGCATTTACGCCGTTATTGCATGCGTACAGTGCTGTAATTGTGTACAGTGCTTTTAGTATTAAGGTTTTAGATCAGTACTGATAATGATATATCATATAATCCATAAATTTTTTGACACATGACTTTTTTATATCGTTTTTGATAAATGTCTCTTTTATTCTGTCTTAATTTGGCAGTTATTTCGATTAAGACTAGGATACCACGTTTGTTAAATTTAAAAAGTATCACGTTACAGTTTAAGAGTATGTTGTAATATTTTAAAGTCTATTTCCTTCCTATCCACACATTTTTAAAACATATTTTAAGTGCCTATTTTCTCTTATAAAAGCCTATTTACTTGTTTTAAAAGTCTATTTTAGGCGCCTAAAACTTTTTAGAGCCTAAAATCCCAGGTCTATTTATGATAAAATCAAACTTTAATATGCATTTTCACTCGCTTCCGGATAATGGCAATCAAAGTTCAAGAGAAGGAAGACATTTATACAAGTGTATCTACTGATTTCCATTTAATGTGACTGAGATTAAACTGTTCTAGTTTAACCAACAGATGCTGCTAAAAGTCAGAAATCGATATTTGACCCAACATACGTTTTCCTCTGTTTTGAACATTTTCCGTAAGTGACCAGTGGCATAGTTTCCTGCGCGGTACAAGGAGTGCACTTTTGTATAATGCATAGATTAGGTTGGATTTTATTCACTAATAAGTTTATTTTATCCTCAAAACACATTTTCAAGTGTGGGTGATGTGACGCACACATCGGAATTGTATTCTCGACGTCAGACATGATTCAAGGTGTAACTTCTCGCATTTGTATTAATTCGGATGCTGATCTTCCAGGTGCACAGTATCCATCTTATATTTTTGTGTGATCACAGTACACGAGAAAGAGTCAAACGGGGCTCAGTCGGGGTCACGGCCTCAAGTGTTGATATAGAACACGTACCACGTGACAGATACTGCCGAAATAAATAATCTAGTCAGTTTGGGTTTCAAAATATATTATTGACATTTTACTTCTTAATTATAAACAAAATATGTACACATCTTCCAGAACATGAGTTTCTAATCATTTCCCACCACTTCGGTAAGAGATGTGCTCGGCTGGAGCTTCAGGAGTGCAGAACTATTCTCACGTGTACTCCTTACTAAGTGGGCCATTCATTTACAGTGATGAGGTTTCCGCTATCACAGAATCTCCTAAATTTTGTTGGCGCAGGAAATTCTGGTCTGCACTCTTTATAACCGATTCGAAAAGTGTTCTCATTAAACGTGAGAATCCTCAACGGAATACTCAGACCAAACCAAAAACCCCATGGCGCAAAGCCCCGAAGGGCCATGACCTACCAAGCGACCGCTGCTCAGCCCGAAGGTCTGCAAATTACGAGGTGTCGTGTGGCCAGCACGACGGATATTCTCGGTCGTTATCCTTGGCTTTCTAGACCGGGGCCGCCATCTCACTGTCAGATAGCTCCTCAATCGTAATCCCGTAGGTTGAGTGGACCTCGTACCACCCCTCAGATGCAGGTAAAAATTCCTGACCTGGTTGGGAATCGAAATCGGGGCCTCCAGGGAAGATGCAGGCAAGCTACTCCTACACCGCGGAGCCGGCGGAATACTCAGACACATGCCTATATATGCTATAATCGACATTACTTTACAATTAACACGTCATCACGTAGCATTTCTCTGGATGAAATAATATTCTGACCACTTTGGCAACAAGAAAGCTGACGAATTAGCAAAAACGTTTGCTGGTGATGGACTTGGCAACATGCCTCCACTGCTGTACACGTACGGAATTTTATCCCCTCGTTCAAAAGCAAGCATACCAATACTGGCGATCGGACTAGGAAATATCAACAAACGGACAGGACATGACTATGCTCACATTCAGCCCAACATCCCGAACAACCATGGTTTACGGATCTTCGTTACAATGGAGAGTCGAAAGTATCTATAATTCGTATGCCGTTTAATAGCGGAACATTTCCGGCACACCTTTTCCGCATAGGAATGGTCAATTCTTCACAGTGTCAGTGTCTATTCCCAGGAATTGGTGACTTGAATCACATTCTATTCCAGTGCGCTTATTATTCTGAATACATAGGTACGTTTGAGAGGTCCATTTCTAATTTCATTTTCCTTGCTTCTGGGTGTAAAATACTTAGAAGTTCTAGTAACACTGATAAAAATTAAGAAGCCTCCGTGACTCGGGCGACAGCGCGTCGGTCTCTCACCGCTGGGTACCGTGGATCAAATCCCGGTCATTCCATGTGAGATTTGTGTTGGACAAAGCAGAGGCGGGACAGTTTTCCTTCGGGTACTCCGGTTTTCCCTGTCATATTTCATTCCAGCAACACTCTCCAGTATCGTTTCATTTCATCTGTCATTCATTAATCATTGCCCCAGAGGAGTGCGACAGGCATCGGCAGCCGGCACAATTCCTATCCTCGCCGCTAGATAGAGGCTTCATTCATTCCATTCCAGACCCGGTCGATGACTGGAAACAGACTGTGGATTTTCAGTAAGACTGATAAAAATTATGAAATCTCGTGGTATCAGAATATAAAAGTGCGATTAGTGTGCTACTCGGATTGAATATGAACACGAAGTCTTTAAAGTGGAAATAAAAAATGAGTGAAACCTTGATTATACGGTAATATGTGTTGTAAATGTTTCTGGGCCGGGCTGAGTGGCTCAGACGGTTGAGGCGCTAACTCCAACTTGGCAGGTTCGATCCTGGCTCAGTCCGGTGGTATTTGAAGGTGCTCAAATACGACAGCCTCGTGTCGGTAGATTTACTGGCACTTAAAGAACTCCTGCGGGACTAAATTCCGGCACCTCGGCGTCTCCGAAGACCGTAAGAGTAGTTAGTGGAACGTAAAGCAATTAACATTATTATTATTGTAAATGATTCTGTAATGCTCTGTGTATATTGCCTTATACTGATGTCTGCGATGACCAAATAATTGTAACGTAGCCAAAGGTCAATAAATTTAAACATTTCTTCTCACGACGCTCCCTATAAACCTTTTGACAGTCGACATTGCTGATTTTGGACACTTTCTGATTCTAACAAGCCACTCTATTCTTTTGATTATTTTAAAGCCAGTTATTGTCCACATGTCCAAACGTTTTATAAAATATTTTTTTCGCACTTCACTGAAGCACATTTTTTTAAGTGTTCACAACTTGAATTGCTTTCCTTCAATACTTGTAGAACTCAATGAGACAATTTAGACAACCCCACACGCGATGCGCTACTTAGCTTAAATCTAGAGCTACACTATATTATTGTTAGCTGTGTGGCACGATTTTAGTACGTCAAGATGGCAGCACTGTTGTATCACCCAATAACACAGTGGCTCTTCCTCTTTAAAATGTGATAATAAACACTGCCGTTGTACGTGTAACATGTTTCAGTTTTTTAATGTTATTTATGTGTTCACTGGTTGAGTGTAAGACAGGAACAAGTGTCCTAAACTTTGCCAGTTAAAAGGAAACATCTATCGATGAATTCAGATAGCACACTGCTGGAAAATAACGTCCAAACGCCAAGGAGGAGTTTTACTAGATAAACAAAATTCAGAAGGCGTGTTTGCACATCTGAGAGATGACCCCTATTCATATTTGTGCGCTAGTCAATAAGAGTGGTACTAGTAGAGTCTCTATGACGTAGCAAAGCAAGTTTGCTTTAAATACGCGCTGTACACACTTCGTGAGCGTTAGTCATCCTTCAGTGTTTTCGTTCTGAGGTAGGTAGAAGTTAAATATGCCTTTAAGGAGATGAAGAAGCCATTAACAGCAGCTTACTGAGTTTGAACGAAGCCATATAATAGGGCTACGAGAAGGCAGATATTCTTTCCGCGATATTGCAGAAAGACTTGATTGGGATATATCCACCGTGCATCGGTGTTGGCAACAATGTTCACGAGAAGGTGGTGTCTCAAGAGGACCGCAGTCCGGTCGCACATGAACCACTACGGAGAGGGAAGACCGCCATATTCGCCGCATGGTTGTAGTAGATCATACTGCATTTTCAGCAGCCATTAGAGCTGGAATTGGCACCATAGTGATCCAAGGAACTGTAACAATTCGATTACTTGAGGGACAGCTGCGAGCCGGACGTCCTGTAGCGTTCGTGCCACTAACTCCGAATCACTGCCATCTGCGTCTTCAGTGGTGTCAAGCTAGCGCTCATTGGATGGCGGAGTGAAGAGGTGAGATCCATTTATCTCTTAGTTTCAGTGATGGCCGTAGTTTGGTAAGGAGGAGGCTAGGTGAGAGCTTGGAACCAAGCTGTCCGCGGCCTCCACACACTGGACCTACACACGAATTTATGGCCTGGGGGAGTGATTTCCTTTGATATCAGGAGCGCACTCGTCGTTATCCCGACAGCGGGGAATTGTACATCAAACTGGTGACTGAACCGGTTGTGCTGCCATTCATTCGCAGTAATCGAGGGGTGTTTTCCAACAGTGTAACGCTCTTCCTCTGCTATCGCCCAGCGTGCTTGACAGGCTGTCGACCAGTTGCCTTGGCCTGTGATATACCAAACCGTTCGCCCATTGAACACGTATGGGATATTATGGGACGACAAATGCAGCGTCATCCAATACCAGCATTAACCGCTGTCGATTTGACTGACCAAGTGCAACAGGTGTAGAACTTCATCTCCCAAAATTACATACAGCACCTGTACGATACAGTGCATGCTTGTATTCATAATCATGGCGACTACAGCGGTTATTGATGTACTACTATCTCACTTGTCTCCTCACGTATACTTGAACCTATGACCTGGAAACTTTAATCAAATAAATATGTTACCAAGTGTACCGGTTACGACCTGTACATAAGTATTTTTTTGAGCATAAGTTTCGTTTATTTACCACGCGTAATGTTCCGAGCGCGTCTGGTTTGTTTCCCAACAGCGAGGACTAGCTAGCGAAGTGTATGACGACTGTGAGCTGTGACGTAGCCACAGGGGCTAGCTAGGCCGCCCGCTCGTCTCAACACGTGTTACCAGCCTTGACTGGTATTTTCTGGATTCCACGTCACTTGTTCTAGTGAGTTCGATGGAGAAAATTTGGAAATTTCTATAATAATTGTGCTAGCGAGTCGAGCGATATGTCATCTTGTTTGGGATCCCCTAAACGTCCCAATGCTCGAGTTTCAAGCAAATCCATCGAGGGATTCGGGAGATATTCAATCAAACCGTATTATGACGTAGACCTCCCGGATTGAATAAAAAGGGGACCTACTGTAGCCTATTCACACAGTCTCAGCTGAGTAGTCAGCGAGGACACTCTTGCTGCTACTATCATCGTGGAACTCTGTCATTATACAAGTGTGGGAAGACGATTCTTCAAAGTTTTATTAAGTGGACTCATAAGACTTCGAGTGTTGTAGAAATTTTTCTAAGTCTTCGTAATTGAACTCAGAATATTTACAAGTGTTCATTGAATGGACTTGTATTATTTACGTGCCACGAAGTCGGAATTTTTCTAAGTGTTAATTGAATGGACTTGTATTATTTCCATGGGTTCGAGACCCGAATTCTTCTAAGTGTTCACTGAACATTATTTACGTGTCTTCGAAGTTGGAATTTTCTAAGTGTTAACTGAATGGACTTGTGTTATTTACACATCTTCGAAGTTGGAATTTTTCTAAGTGTTCACTGAACGGACTTGTATTATTTACACGTAAACGAGATTGGAACTTTTCTAAGTGTTCGTAGAATGGACTTGTGTTTTTTTACGTGGAATATTTGCAACTGTTGAGGAATTCATTCTTCTAATAGACAGTGATTGATTAACATTGCCAGTGATGAACTTTAACTTTCCAACAGAGTTAGGATTTCACTTGCATTTACTCAAAGACTTGTACATTTGCCAGTGTTGGTTTAAAAGACTTATAAATTTCGTCAGTGAATTTATTTATGTGAATGGACTTGTGTTTTCGTCAGTGGTCACTCAAAGACTTTATGAATTTCACCAGTGATTAACTTTAAATATATTCAGACTTCCAAGTGAATGGACTTGTGTTTTTCCGTTCGAGTTTAGGCAAAGACTTGCACCTTCGCCAGTAATGAACTTTGAGTTTAACTATAATTTCACAAGAAGGGACTTGTATTTTTCGTTGCCAAACGTTATTCAGAGACGAAGATTTTCCTAGTGATGAACTCTAAAATTAGTAATACCACTCATATCATTTTAGGAGTGTTGGAAGTCTTGATGTACAATTATCAAGATCTCTGCTTATAAGTTGATCATCCAAGGTGTTCATGGACTCAGTGCTACTAGTGACCTTGGGAACATCAATCCTCTCAGTCTCATTGGGCTGAGGTAGTACGTGACTATCTACAACATCGCCTGGATCGTCGGGGCTCAACCCGGGCCTCAGAGTTCGAGACATCTCTACTTGCCGTCAATCCAGACAGTCCAGCTACCTCTGTCTGGAGTATCTGGAGTCCCTGGAATCCCTGGAGTCTTCTGGAACGTGCTTCAACCAGCTTGGCTTGGTGAGCTGGAGAACCCAAGCCATACTATTGGAATACGAGGAAGACAGTCCATTTCTACTTAGAGGTGATGTGCCAATTCATGACTTATTTGAATAAACTCTTATTACAATCAGAGTCAAACTTTTTCTGTAGATAGGACCCTACCTCCTGTACCGAGCCCTAGCTACAATTAACCCAGTTTTTCACCCTGAGATCTCTATGTCATGCCCCTATCAAATTTAATCTGAGAGTCGGGCTCTTTTACTGGTACACTAGATAATTGCTTAGCCTAAATTTCATTCCTCTAAACTGATGTCTTCTTGGTGTTGGAATTTCATTTTCCGCCAGTGTAATTCTATTTAAAATCTGTCATGCTTTTGTAACGCTCAATGGCCCAGTACGATTTCAAAACGGTAGGCCAGGCATATTATACACAAATAATACTAAATTTAAATTGAGTCACTTGACGACGTCACGTCGCGATATGTTTTGAGGGCATGTCATGATGATGGTTGTGTGAAGATCTTCGTTATACGTGCAAGTTGTGCTGCTGAAGGAGACTCGCTGGCAGCTTGTTTGTGGTAACCCGTGTTATGACGCTAGAGCGCAACAGTTTCCTTTATGTTATCTGCGGTGGAGTCGGATGGCCATTAAAGGAGAACAGCCGAGGCACAGTTCCAATACAAGACGAAATGTCACATAGAAAGCAAACTTGTCATCGTCATTATACATCCAATACCCACTTTCTTCGCATGTGTTGAGTCCTTGTTGGATCCTTAAGGACAGATATGCACGAACATTTTTGATTATCTAAATTCTCTGTAACTCGCACACTTGAGTTAAAATCGTGAAACTTTGCAGACTGATTTAAAACACATTATCCTTAGCTATAAACTTTAATCAATCAATTTAGAAACAAAAGTTTCTGAATTATTTTTTCAAATTTGAATTTTGGTCATACTGATGTACCTTTCCCTCAGCAAAGGTGAGGTCCTGTACCTTGTATTTTATTTGAGTGATTTCTAAGACCTTGATGATTTAATGCCTGCAGACATTTATAATTAAATGCCTATTTCTATTTTTTAAATAAATTAACTCTTTAATTTGAAAAGTTCACAAAAGACCATCTGTCATTAAAAAAGGAAGTCCAGGAAATGAAAAGTGAATTCCTCAACACGCACCTCGCACTGTGCCTCTCAAATCAAAATAAACTTTCCGCGGTAATCGCCATATTTGACCAACCGGAAATAATTCTTCACGGCCTTCTTCGCTCCTCCTAAGTGTGATACCGTGAAATTCCTGGCCAAACAGGCGTAAAGAGTTCAGAGACAATGAAAAATAGCAATGCATGGAAAAGGGGCCGTGGCATTTGACGGACATGTATTAGGAATTTAATGAATTCGACCAAATCCTTTTGGGACTAGATTTCCAACATAATAAGCTAGCAATTTCAACAAAAGCATTTTTTCTAGTTTTCGAGCATTTTGTGCACTTCTCCCCTTAAAAAATCCACCATCAGATTGAGCGTCACCGAAGGAGTGTACTAGAAAAATGAGGAGTGAGGTAATTGCTTGTTGCTATCCACACAGAGCCAGAATATGCTATTAAAAATCATTCTGCCAAGCCCACTAATAATAGCTTATGGCCTCCGGACAGGCCTGGTGCGGGTCTTTTTCTCGTAGACGGCCTATTAGGCGACCTGCATGTTTGTGAATTTGATGGCCCTACCTAGGATGATTTCTAATGCTGAATACGCCCCTCACACCCAGCCCCCGAGCCATTGGAATTAACCAATTAAGGTTAAAAATCCCGACCCGGCCGGAATCGAACTCGGAACCCTCTGAACCGAAGGCCAGTACGCTGACCATTCAGCCGACGAGTCGGACAAGCCCACTGAAATACTCACTCCAACCGACTTTATGAACAACACTTTCACACCACTCTCAACAGGGACTGTCTGCGTAAGAAATATTGTTGCTAGCATTAGCGACATCTCGTTTACCTTCATAGTGTCAAAGCCAAGGATGAGACAGACAGGTCAAGGAAAGTGTTAAATTTCTCAAAGCAGACGAGAAGATAGAATGCACTGTGAACGCTAAGTCTCACCAGGATTATAGTTAATATAACATCGCTTTTGCACCCGTAAAAAGCGCTATGTGAAATATTTCAGCCTAACATTTTTGGCCGGTAAGTTTGTGTCATTTGAGGTTCAATAATGTTCGAATATTGATGAAAAATTCTACCTATTTACAATATGTGTACTGCGGGTCAGTATATCTCCCAACATATTGTCACATGGCGCAACGACGATATATAGGATGGTCGGAAACAAACAGAACCGGATATATGATGTGCGATTCGTTGGCTGAATGGTCAGCGTACTGACCTTCAGTTCAGAGGGTCCCGGGTTCGAATCCAGGCCGGGTCGGGGATTTTAACTTTCATTGGTTAATTCCAATGGCCAGGGGACTGGGTGTTTGTGCTGTCCCTAACACCCCTGCAACTCACACACCACACATAACACTATCCTCCACCACAATAACATGCAGTTACCTACACATGGCAAATGCTGCCCACCCTCATCGGAGGGTCTGCCTTACAAGGGCAGAACCCGGCTAGAAATAGCCACATGAAGTTAGTATTATCCTGATAAATAACTTGGAAAAATTAATTCGACATCTCGCGCCGTTGTTATGTTATCAGCAGCTGAAGTTAGGCAATCAGATCACTTCGCAAGTGAATCCAATACGCTTTATGAGGCGCTGTTGCTAAAGTTGTACGTGGCTGAAGATTTTCTCGAGAGCCGTGCTGAGAAATCAGCATCGGACACTAACACATCGTTGGGTTCCAGCCGGGGTCTTCGTGGCGCGATCCTATCAGCTAGGAGGTCCGTCTTCAAATACCTCTTCTGGCGAAGATTTTTCTTCGGTTAGTGCTCTCAATACGTTATTACTCCACTTGCAGATTTACCTACACCCACTCGGAAATTCCATTTCATTTCACCCGCGAAGCGATCTGATAAAATGAGAACGGCGAAATGTATGGAATTATTTCTCAAATTAATTATTAGTATGACCACTCCTCTAACACACATATACCCGGTTTACGTTGTACCTGACCACCCAGTATAATTCAACACATTTGGTGTTTACTCGATAAAATTTACTTTGATTAAACTCTCTTATAAATCGCCGAAAAGGTCCGCTCACTCTGCCATCTGGTGGAGAAAATTGGAACGTTAAAATGATATGCAGGCAGCCTAAATGGATTCAAATTTCAATGCCTAAACATTCTAGCTGAAGCTATAGAATTATTATTATTATTATTATTATTATTATTATTATTATTATTATTATTATTATTATTATTATTATTATAGTCATCAGTCCACAGACGGGTTTGATGCAGCTTCCATGCCACCCTATCCTGTGCTAAACTTTTCATTTCTACGTAACTATTGCATCATACAACTGCTCTAACCTGCTTGTCATATTCATACCTTGATCGACCCCTACCGTTCTTACCCCCTACACTTCCCCCCAAAATCAACTGAACAAGTCCTGCGTGTCTAAGCTGTGCCCTGTCATTCTATATCTCCTTCTCGTCAAATCTAGCCCCAACGATCTCCTCTCACCAATTCGTTCAGTATCTCTTCATTCGTGATTCAATCTATCCATCTCACCTTCAGCATTCTTCTGTAACACCACATTTCAAAAGCTTCTATTCTCTTCCTTTCTGAGCGAGTTATCGTCCATGTTTCACTTCCATACAATGCCATGCTCCAAACGAAAGTCTTCAAAACATTTTTCTAATTCCTATATCAGTGTTCGAAGTGAGTAAATTTATTTTCTTAAGAAAGCTCTTCCTTGCTTGTTCTATCCTCCATTTTATGTCCTCCTTACTTCTGCCATCGTTAGTTATTTTGCTACCCAAGTAACAAAATTCATCCACTTCCTTTAAAACTTGATTTCCTATTCTAATATTTTCTGCATCACCTGACTTCGTATGACTGCACTCCATTACTTTTCTTTCGGACTTATTTATTTTCATCTTATACTCCTCACCCAAGACTCCGTCTATACCTTTCAGCAGCTTCTCGAGATCTTCTGCAGTCTCAGATAAAATAACAATATCATCGACAAATCTTAGGGTTTTGATTTCCTCTCCTTGGATTGTGATTCCCTTTCCAAATTCTTATCTGATTTGCTTTACTGCCTGTTCTATGTAAACATTGAAAAGGAGGGGGACAAACTGCAGCCTTGCCTCACCCCTTTCTGGATTGCTCCTTCTTTTCCATAGCCCTCGATACTTAACCCTGCAGACTGATTTTATATAGATTGTAGATAATTCTTCTTTCTCGGTACCTGATCTCGATCACCTTCAGAATCTCAAATAGCTTGGTCCAATCAACATTATCGAATGCCTTTTCTAGATCTACGAACGCCATGTATGTGGGCTTGCCCATGTTACTTCGATCCTCTAAGATCAGGCGTAAGGCCACGATTACTTCACGTTATTATTATTATTATTATTATTATTATTATTATTATTATTATTATTATTATTATTATTATTATTATTATTATTATTATTATTATTATTTCAAAGAGACTCTGTGGCTTAGGCGGCAGCGCGCGGGCTTCTCACCGCTGAGTTCCGTGGTTCGAATCCCGGTGACTCATGTGAGATGTGTGCTGGATAAAGCGGAGGCGGGACAGGTTTATCTCCCGGTACTCCGGTTTTCCCGGTCATAATTCATTCCAGCAACACTCTCCAATATCATTTCATTTCATCTGTCATTCATTAATCATTGCCCCAGAGGAGTGCGACAGGCTTCGGCAGGCGGCACAATCCCTATCCTCGCCGGTAGATAGGGGCTTCATTCATTCCATTCCCGACCCGGTTGAATGATTGGAAACAGGCTGTGGATTTTCATTATTATTTCAAAATAGTACCTCTTCTAGCTATTCGACGAGCTAAGTATAAGTCCTAATAAATACCCTTTTAATTCACAAAGTTGCCCTCCAGACTGAATACATTGGTGATCATGTTGTTCCTTCATCTCGTAATCGAACTCTTCCACCTTCCTCCTTTGCCAGACAGCTTCATCCGCGTCGATTCTTTCACGTATACATCAAACAGACTCTCGAACACTTCTGTGCTGCATATCATCTTCAACAATCTCTTTTATATCCTTCCCTGCTCTGTTCGTTCTTATTTCCCGTATGTAAGTCATAAAATCCTCTTCCCTTCTATCACCAATTTATTTTTCTACATTTCAGTCATAGTTTCCGTTCGTAGAGTGTATGCATGCAGAAAAACATAACACTGAGAATCGTACGACATGGAAATAGGACAGTATTGGGACATTTATCTTGATGTGTGTAATGAGTGATGTGTTTATTTTATTTTTTACGAGTTGATTTGCGTCACACCGACACAGATATGTTTTATGGCGCCGATGGGACAAGAAAGGGGTAGGAGTGGGAAGGAAGTGGCTGCCACCTTAATGGAGGTACATCCCCAGCATTTTCCTGGTGTGAAAATGGGAAACCACGGAAAACCCTCTTCAGGGCTGCCGTCAGTGCGGTTCGAACCCACTATCTCCCGAATACTGAATACTGGCCGCACTTAAACGACTGCAGCTATTGATCACGGTGATCATATTTATATTATTATTATTATTATTATTATTATTATTATTATTATTATTATTATTATTATTATTATTATTATTATTGCACCGGAGTACCAACCCCGTGCATTTAAATTAAGCACCTTTTAGTAGACCATCTGTAATATAAACTCTGAACTTTTAGTGGAAGAAGTTTGGACGTTTATCGTCAGATGTCTATACTGTCGAGTTATGTGCGCCCTCTGGTACGAAGATTAGCAGTCAATTTTCAAAGTAATTCTGTGTGTCCAAGTTTCCCAAACTGAATTGTTTGTAGATTGTTTTTGGTGTTTTAACGTTTCTAGCACTTCGATCTCTTCCCGCTCGTTTAAACTTGTAGCCAATAGGAAATTATGGACGAGTACATCTATTTATCAACCAATCAGGGATTTTTTATATGTATTTGATTATCCAATGGTAATTGTGGATGTGTCCAGGGCTTCGGCCCAGAGAATTCTGGAACCTTCTTCTCCGCTATAAAAGCTGGAACCGTTTGGGCCATGTTGTCTTTTCGATCGCTCCAGTCCAGCAGTAGAGTGTGTTCATAGAGGAGGCAAGGGACGCGCCTCGCGCATCTCCGGAAGGCCCTCCAGCTCAAGGTAATGGCAGACATCTTTAAATCATGTAATCATCTCAGAAAGCTAGTCCGAGGGGAAGGTTTCAAAATTATATTATAAAGCATTATATTATATTATATATAATATTATATTATATATATATTGTATATATATAATTATATTATAAAGCAGCCTACCTTATATTACTGGTTCCTGAATAGAACTTCCATTTCTAGATTTAAATTTCCAAACCAATCGAAAGACCTTAATCTAACTTAGGGAACAAAGAATGGGAACCCTCTTGTATTCCCCTTCAACTTGGCATTGAGGTGAGTATGATTTGGTAATCTTTAAAATCTCTCTCTTAATTTTGTAACTTAAAACTTTCTCACCATCTAGTCACCTCCGTAGTATAGACTTAGCCTCTGCAACTTCGGGCCGTAAGCCCACGTAGGGTTTTAATGATGCTCTAGTGAATTCCAAAGGAGTGCAAGTTTTCGCCTCCTAACATTTTTATTTTCGGACAATAACTTTAACCTTTTCTTTTTCACCAAGGCCGTGTAGAATGGGTACTTATTACCCAGTTTAAGTTAACTACTATTATTCTTTTCCTTTTTAAATGTAAATCAGACTGCTGAGCAAATGAGACGGTGGATACTGTTTGGTTTTGGTAAAATGTAGATTGTGCCTTTAAGAGGCCTGGGTCTTGTAGATTTCGGAGAATAGTCTTCTAGAGAGTAGTTGTGTGGAGCAAAACGCTCCTCGTAAACGTAGTAAATTTTGGAGCTCAGTTTTCTTGTGGATTTTTTTGGTGCTCTTGTTAAATTTGTAACTGGGGCGCTTCAAGCTCATGTTGTTAAATCAATATTGTCCGATTGTTTTATACTTTTCTAACATTTTTTCTCGAGCTCATGAGCTAAACTTTTGGATCTGATTATTTGTTTTGTCTGAAAAAAGTTTAAAATCTGAAACGAAAAAAGAAACCTAGGAAAGAAATAAAATTGCAATTTTTATAGTTTTAAATTTAAATTAGAACATTTCTTTATCCACCCACTCATGCCCGCACCTTCTTACATCTCTGCTGACCACGGTATCCCCGTAACAATTATTATTATTATTATTATTAAAAACAAGATCTAAGTATTTTATGGCAACATTCGCTCGCTTGATGTTATTATTACCGAGTATGATCACCCATTTCTGTGATTATACTTCAGCTGTTGCATACATTACGACGTTATGTCCCGCCAAGGAGTTTCCTGTTGTTGGCGTATGCACGATCACTGGCGCTTGTTCAGCGAGGAGTCAGTAATCAGCTCAGTCCTATACATGTTCTATAGTGGAGATGTCTTCGTCGTGGAAGCGAAGAAAACTCTGGGACCTCCTCCAGGAGATGTTGAGCTCAAGACAAAAAGTGTATGGACATCATTCTACTGTAAAAGTTTATTCCCCAATTGACCATATACACAGAGTGGATGCTGGCCGAGGATTTTGATATCAGGAATTCATAGTTTCTGGTTATTTATTATTGAGTGATTGATTCAAAAAGATACAAAGATGTGAAGACTTAAATAAAAGGTCTAAGGACACTCTTTCCTTTGCAAAACATCTTTGTTAAAATAACTTCAGACTTTTCGAAGAAATTTAGAAACGCCATCACAATTGCGCATTGCATCGGAAACGTGGCTCCCATAAAGAAACGATACAAAAACAGCAACAAATAAAGGATGAATTGGGCATGTTGGAATGCCACTATGTTCGGCGTGTCGTCGGATTCATTTGAATTGAAATCCATGGCATATTTGTAAAGTTTATCAAGTTTTGACAGGACGTTAACACGTACGTTTAGATCCGCAATAAAAGCATGTATCATTTTTGACCGAACTACATTTCCATTCGTTTACTCGGCGCAGTATCTTTTGACCAATTGCCACAGTATTCGCCGTGTTCGTGTTATCATGGTAGTGGTGAAGCCATTTGGTGAGATCGCGATTTGCAATGTTAACATTATGCTAAACAATTCACAAAACGTTTGTTGATGCCAATACGGTCCCTAGAAATAAATCCTTAAGATTTTTGTCTTTGAGAAAAGGTGAAAATAAAAGTGTACACAGAAGAAGTTAGCACAAGAGACAAAGTGATCCATAAATTTTGCGCAAAGAAGTGTAAAATATGCACTATCAATTTCACATCATATCTAGCCAATGTAAGTATCGAAATTCGCGTGCGGTGTGTGCCAATACCACCTTTTAAAAATGTAAAGTGTACGACACCTTTTCACTCAAAATCAAAATAATAATAATAATAACAATAATAATAATAATAATAATAATAATAATAATAATAATAATAATAATAATAAAGTATTATCCAGTGCTGTTTTGGAAATGTTCGAAGCGAAATCAGCTAAGTTTAAAATTAGTTAAATGTTCCCCTGTTTTAGTGTAACGTATAACTATCCACTTGTTTCTTACAGTCATATACTGTATATATGAAATTTAGGAAAGTCTATCTGCAACTTAAATTATATAATTATTCAATCCAAATTGTCACACGAAAGTACTAGAGCAAGATATACACATGGTATTTGAATCTTAAAATATATCGATAGACATTAGTATGTACTATCTGGAGTAAAATAAGTTAATGTGAACATTTGTCCAATTTACTATATGCGTGGAATTAAAGCTGTTTGTACAATGTTCACAAGAACAAGCTTACAAAAATTATTTAAAGCACATATGATATATTGATGTATTCATTCATACCACAACGGTCCCCAGAATTTACTCAGTCATATTGTTGTCTTTGTGAATGTATGGAAACCCGAAGTGTATAGAGAAACAGTAAGTAAAAGAGACATTAATCATAGTTCTGCCTTCATAAAAGAATGCCAAGACGACCCCCGATGCGCTACACGTACTACTGTCAAGAGAGCTGGAAAGGCATTGAAGTTGGTGGTGGAATTTTTGAACATGTACTATAAATTGTGCCAAACGACGTAGGTTTGTGCGTCAATAAATGCAACGATAAGTCATTTTTGTTGAAATGTTGCACACTGTGTAAGGTTTATACATCAGTATTTTAATATTTCGGCACATTTAAAGCCTCAAATAGAACATCTGCATATTTAGATTTTAGGATAGTATCACAATATGAAGAAGCAAATTTTAGAGGAAGTGCACTCGGATCTGTACGCAAGGACATGGACCACAACTGGCGTCACAGGGGATGCTTCGTTTAAGTATCCACGGATAGTAAGTTCATGTGCCGCTTTCAGCAATACGACACAAATATTGCATTGTAAATTAACTTGTTAGTGGGAGTGTAATGGTCTTAATTATCCCTGTGAACACCGATTCAAGGCGTGAAACCCTGCGATTAATGAAGATATTCTGCCTGTGGCAAAGACTGGCTCGAGTTTTGGCACCACCAAATTTCTCCTTAAAAGGGCTGATAGCTATGGAAGCCGTGTCATTAATTTGGATCAGTGGAGATCGTTTCAACGCTGGTCGGTCTCGTGTGATTAATTGTGAGCAGCGGAGACTGTTTCTGCGACAGTCTATGTCAGATTTGTATCTGTAGATAAATTTTGTACTCTTAACATTTTTATCAATCATTGGAAACGGGACTTAGTCCAATTAACATTGAGGTTTGAAAAGACTCGTAAACATTTCACCAGTTATGATATTCTGAACTCTAATATTTTTCCTCAAGAACGAGTAGAGACTTACTTAGATTTACGTTGATGTCCCAAAGTATTTGTAAAATTTTCAACATTGCATAGTAATGAACCATAACATGTCTCAGTGAGTAAGAAGAGACTGGGCTAGATTTGCATTGAGTTTCCTAGGTAGCGAATTTATTAGTGCAAAATTGTTGTTTCCATACAAAGAATCCGAATTTTATCCAACGGAAACGAGGTGTCGGCCATTTTCAAGATCGAGTTAATATTGTCACAATTGAGGAAGACATCATATCTGACTGGAATCCTTATCCATTAGCCGACAGTTGTTAATATGTGGTAACTTAAGGCGCGTGTTAAAAATGCGAGATTTGTAGTGAATACAGTATAATTATAGGGGAAAACGTTATTTTAACGCAACCGAGTGTATGAAGTGGCGTATGGTATTTACAAGTTTTGAATAAAATGGAAAGTGTTGTAATCATCACCACGAGGTTAAGTGGATGCATCAAGAATGGTTCTCGTAGCTATGCTAATGGTGCAGTAGGCATCCCGTGGTAGCCAGTGAATTGGGGGGATGAACTGGAGAATGTTCCTTGTATTGAAGGTCTGTGCAGAAATTTATTACATTAATATTGATTGTAAACGTTATCATTATTAACGTTCTTTTTTATGATTAATTTAAGTCATAATTAATTAGTGTAAATAAGTCAATCTCCTTCGTGAGGTAAAACTGCGTGTGGGCATTCGACAAAACACTATGGACAAAATATAACTTCCTGGACAGGATCTGAATTCGCTGGCACTGTAGTACAAAATACAAGCCTTTACTTTATTGTCCAGTGCCTTAGGCACTCTTGGGTGTTAAGTGTGTTATCCAGAATTACGCCGTGAATACCCCTGAGGAATTGATAAAGCCTGAAGCGATGTTTGTTCACAGTGATTATGAAACCCTAAGTTGGTTGACAATCCCACAGTTCCGATGTTTAGATAATAGCGTATAATCCAGAAGTTTCGTGGTAGAGATAGTTCCCACTGTGTCCAAGTAAAGCTTATTGAGTGTGATGTATTCTTCCGGTCTCAAAAGATGTATTGGAATTTAGGATTTTATAAAATAACGATCTTCAGAACATTGCGTTAACTTGCCGTTTAATTTTAAGGACCGCGAGTTTCGTTTTAAGAACATCATGTCTTGTTATAAGGAGCTGTGTAATATATTGAGATTAAACTTTCAGGATGGTTGGGCATGTTTTATTGTGTTCAGTAGAGACTTTTTTGTTTATCGTTGGATTTTTCTAGAATTTTTAGGAGTACGTGCAGGTTGTTTGAATCCTCACTAATGAACATCCGTAGTGTAGGTAATGTATCACTCATAATTGGGTGGTATTTCCTAGTTATACGTAGGATTTTGAGATATCTTAGTGTTATTTAAGGGTTGTGAATATTGTAAGATTATTTGTGAAGGATTAACTAGTGGGAAGGTGTTATTCCGATAGTGGAGGTATTTTATATTTTTGACAGTTTATTTTATTTTGAGATTGGACGTTAGTGGGGTCCTTTGTACATCACTGTAGATGTGTTAGTTTATCTGCTGGGTTACATATTCCGATTAGCGTCGCGTAACCTGGTTAGACATAAATAGCTCAACGCGTGAAACCTTTCAACTATCAGTGGCTCTGGCCACTCATCTACTTTTGTATAAGACGTAACTGTATTTATCTCCCTTTTGTTTACAGGTCATGGAAGGTTTTGACGGTGTCATGGGTTTAGGCGTAGCATAGTGTTGTGGAAATGTCTGTTGTTTTGCATTGATCATGATTCTGAGTGCCAGTTGGACCCATTAGCATAGAAGCTGTTGTTTGTATTTAATGAAAAGTTAAGGCGATGAAACAAAATGAGATATTTTAAAAACCGGGAGGTGATTTAGTTATTCACCTTAACAAACGAACAACTACCATATTTTTAAACGCATTTGTTAAATTTAATTATTCAAAGTTAATCTGACTGGTAAAATTTAATAAGCTTAATAATTGACTAATTGTTTCTTAATCGATTACTTGTTCACTTTAACATATTTGGTTCGTGGGCGTATTAAGTACTTTTAGTTAATTTGCGATAGCAGTTGCATTCAAATGATGCTGTTACTCTTTATTTCGCAGTTATTTGAAATGTATTTTGAACATTGCTTTGTTAGTGAGTACACTTGACGCCATGAATTATTGCTTTTGCTGATGGCATACGACTGGTCAAAGCTGAACTTGAAGTTTCCTAGTTTTAACAAAGGGTACAACTCAATGCGTGTAGAGTATCTTGCGCTGATATTCAATTGGAGGATAAGAGGTCGTTTAGATTTCATCCACTCAAATCGAGTATGCTCGCTCGTGGGAGACTGAATTTTCAGAATTAAAGCAGATTAACCCACGGTTTCACTTGAAACCAGACTTTAATTTATTTCAGGTTTTTCTTTATTCGTTCGTAACAATATTCTGGAGGCTTTTCTTCCTCACCAGGGGTGAGGGGCGGCACGGCCGGTCAGTAAGGTAGTTATAAGGGTGGCGCTTACATGTAGCCCGGTTTTCCGCCCATGTAAGCGTCCACATGGGAGATTTAGTTCATTTTTTCTTTTTTTTACATTTTTTCTTTATAACAGTAACATGTTTTTGAGCCGAAATCATGTAATGTTCTTCATCAGTAAATACATAAAATATTCTGGAGGCGATAAAGCCTAAAAATATAAGGTGGAATATGGGGTTAGGAAGTCAATATATTCGTGTTGTTCATTTATTTTGATAACCATAACTTTTATTTATCCAATTCTGTTTTCACATAACTTTTCTCGTAGCTTCACTTTGCATTTTCGTTCTTTTCTATAATAAATATGAGTCAGTACAATTCAAGATATCCCTTCTAATAATATATCCTCTTTCATACCCCGCTAAGTGTAGATCATCATACAAAGGGTACAGTGTAACACTGTAATTATAACATGTGATAGATCGTAGGAAAAGTATCCAATGCTACTAAGACCAAGTGTCACAGTATAAAATAACATGTTGATAATGAAGTTTATTTTTAAAGTTATTCAATAATTAATAAACCCATGATTAGTAGTAGAGGAAATGCTGTTAATATGACGTAAGCGGTAAGATAACAATTAGGTAAATGCATCTCCTTACAGGCCTTGGAAGTCCCTACAGAAGGGAGCGTAATGTCTTCCACTATTCATAGCCTGGGCACTGAGTGATATAGAGTGGTTAATTTAATACCCAGGTCTGTTTGGGCCAGTAATTAACTTGGAACTCATTGTTCTTCTATCCTGCTCCATTTACAGCGTCGTATTCCTCTCGAGGAATTGAAGCCTTGTGCCTAAATTTCCCAAGTAGAGTAGAACTTTAAAAAATCCTCGTTTTTACAATTTTGCTTTACGTCCCACCAACACAGATAGGTCTTACGGCGACGATGGGATAGGAAATGCCTAGGAGTGGAAAGGAAGCGGCCGAGGCCTTAAGGTCCAGTCCCAGCATTATCCTGGTCTGAGAGTGGGGAAACCACGGAAAACCACCTCAGGACTGCCGACAATGGGGTTCGAACCCACTATCTCCCGGATGCAAGCTCACAGCTGCGCGCCCCTAACAGCACGGTCAACTCGCCCGGTAAAAAGGAATAATCTGTATGAAGGAAATTATCCTTAGTGCCTCGCTTATTCATCCCCTGCATCGAAAATAATATTTATCATTAATCTTAGAAATAGTTAAGAGCGGTGGTTTGCAAATACGAAGGTTGGAACTTAAATAGTGGCAACTATTTATATACAACAGACACAAAAGAGTTACATGTTAGCGACCTTTACGGTCCTTCAATGTAGTCGCCAGCGTTGTGTATAACCCGTTGCCAGCGATGTGGAAGTGGTAGTATACCTTTAGCAGAGCCTGTTCTGTTGATGGTGCGAATGGAGCGGTCTACTGCCTGTCGAATCTCTGCAACAGTTCCGAAGCGAATCATCTTCGGAATCAAATCGAAGTCACAAGTGCGTCTTAGCAGCGTCGTAACGCAGTCATTTGTGCATTTCCGTAAAATCATGCGTAACCCATCGTTATGCAAATTATCGCATGCCCAGGCGTTCCTTCAGGATGTGAATCACAGTCGTATGCGCTAATCCGGTTTCTTGGGTGAGCTCACGAATCGTCTGATTTCAATCACTGTCCAGTAACGCGGCAAGAGCATGCACTTCTTCTTTACTGACGCTCGTAGGACGACCTGCCCGATGAACGCCCGCCACAGTTTGCCGACGCTTTACCCAACGTGCCACTGTTCTGTAAGGGTACGTTTATGCTTCAGCTTCGCTGCTGGCACATCACCAAGCCTCGCTGCTCGACATTCGGTGATGATGAAACAAACCAATGGATCTCAATCGGTGCTTTTAACCTGTATCCCGGCTTATAGCTGCGCTGCTGGCTGCTATCCCCGCCACATCCATAGTCTCAAGCACGTTTGATTTTCAAGCCTGGCATATCGCCGGCTATCCTATAACTAGGACTGTGATTGGTTCTTTCAAGGTCACCCGCTCTCCCACTCTTCCTCTCTTCGCACTCTGTACAGACGTTCTGCGATCACTTGCTATCTGAACCTGTCTTCGAACGAAATGCAATTTGGAACCAGCGGCATGCGGATCATCATAAGAGGGTCAAAGGGGATACGTGGAATGACGAGATGAGCGGCCAGTAGACCTCGTCCTCCGTCTTATGAGGGATAATGGCCAGTTTCATCGGGTTTAAAAGTGAGGTTTATATTTGTTTTTGTTTTTTTACTTAACTACTCTTTTATACTATTTACTATTGGTCCATCTATCTTTGTGTATTTATAATTTAAACGAAATATATGATTTTACTTCTATGTCAGTGCCTTATTCAATTTTATTAAATTTTACACTTTTTATTTTAGAGGAAAATAAGTCATTGCGAATTTAAATTCACTGATTATTTCAAATTCATATTAATTTTCCCCATTATCACTTTTCTAATCCTAGTCAGTGGGTTAATTGTAACTTTTAAACCATTTTGTCTTATCTCGTACCATCAGAGGCCGATGACCTAGATGTTATCCCACTTTTAAAAACAAGCATCAACATCATCATCATCAAACTATGGAATGAATCGGCAAAATAATGCGGAGCGATTATGTCAACTTTGTTTTATTCTTGCTATTTAGGGACCTGTATCATTACAAGCAGGTGATTTATATTAAGTACCTCGATTTTCATGGAAAGTTACACAGTAATTTTTTTGAACTGTAAATACATTTTGTTTAGGAGACCAAACTAAAGTCAAAATAAGGTACACCATAACTCCTTATTTTACATTATTCAAAAGTGCATTATTAATTACGAAATGAAGCAAACTATGGAATGAACTGGCAAACTTGATTTTTCAACCAACTCCCGCAGTAGTAAAGCACTGGAAAATCCAGGCGAGGCATTTTACACTTTTTATTACACATGAAATACACCAAATTATTGTAAGATATTGTCACCAACAAAAATGTGACTCACTCGTTAAAAAACTCTGAATTTATTCCGAACTTCAAAAGCTTCAGCTGTTTTTTTTTTTTTTTTTTTTTTTTTTTTGCTATTTGCTTTACGTCGCATCGACACAGATAGGTCTTATGGCGACGATGGGACAGGAAAGGCCTACGATTTGGAAGGAAGCGGCCGTGGCCTCAATTAAGGTACAGCCCCGGCATTTTCCTGGTGTGAAAATGGGAAACCACGGAAAACCATCTTCAGGGCTGCCGACAGTGGGGCTCGAACCCACTATCTCCTGATTACAGCTTCAGCTGGAGCTGTGTTGTTCCTCCTTGGCGGGGTAGCTCTTGGATATACGCCTTCGTAATCAAAGTGTTCAGCTCCTCTATATCTGTAATCACATTACGCAAAATACAAACAGCCTTAACTATCAGTTCTGATGTTTTGAATTTTTGACTACAAGTGGGAGCTGCCAGCAGCGTGAGGAACGGTGCTGCTGCAGGGTAAAAGCTCCATGGCGAGCAGCCTGTCTATTGTCAGCGGCGAGGTGCTAGGGCGATCATCCATGTGCCAGCAGCGAAGCTGCAGCATAAACGTACAGTAAGGCAATGCAGATTCCCAGCAAGCCTCTTGAAGACCTTGATGACACTGTCGTGCTGTACGACCTCTGGCACATTCAATCTTGATCCAACTCCGTTGTTCCTGTTTGGAAGACATAGTGACAACGTTACGTTAGACCACTAGCTCACAACTGACTGTGTTTCTGTCGCTTGTGCACACGCAGGTGATGTGGGAAGGGCGAGTCTATTTGCTCTGAGGTAAGGTAGGTATCTAACCAACGTGTGATATCAGCGACAATATTAGATTCCGTTGCATAGCGTCTCCACAGCAGTCTACGACTCGTTGGCTGAACGATCAGCGTACTGGCCTTCGGTTCTGAGGGTCCAGGGTTCGATTCGCGGCCGGGTCGGGGATTTCAACCTTAATTGGTTAATTCCAACGGCACGGGGTTGGGTGTATGTGTTGTCCTCTTCATCATTTCATCCTCATCACGACGCGCAGGTCGTCAAATAGAAAGACCTGCACCTGGCGAGCCGAACCCGTCCTGGGACATCCCGGCACTAAAAGCCATACGACATTTCATTTCATTTCCACAGCAGTGTACCACTATTTAAGTTCCAACCCTCGTATTTCCTCACGATGGCAGTTTTATACCATATAATATGTATAGCGAGGGAAATCATAAACATTGTAATAGGAATTACAAATTAAACATGTGTAATGTAATTCGTTAGACGCATTTAAAGAGCTTAGAAACACTTTGTGTCCATAGCACCACTCAAAGGTTCAGAATCATGCATTCAGACAAGTTATATGCCCTTACGAGTTTTACAATTTTGACTTACTGTATAACAGGCCGGATGTATCGCAAGCTGATGTGCAGTACATTAAATCTTACGATGGGTCTTAACCTGTCAAAACGATTGCTACCTGTAGATACTGAAGTTCCACCTGGTCAGCGTAAGGATTCTTCAGGCTACTGCGTGGCTTTCGTGACCGAGTCCATTGCCTCCCATATCAGAAAGCTCTTCAATTTATCTCACGAGGATGAATGAATCCCGTTCCTTCCATCAGTCTGGGATCTAAATTCCTTAAAGAGCGGTAAATCGAACCCGGAACCTCTAACTAAGAGGTTAAACCTACACGGGACCGGAAACAGCACTAGGCAATCGATTTCTAGAATTGATTAGCATTGTAGATTAAAATATTCTTATAAAACCCTTTAGCTGTCAAGGAGTACCTCGTATGAGCACCAAATTGTGCGACAAAACTAAAATGATATAATAAATAATCTCGCACTCATAGCACGTTAAAGTTTTATTAACAATTATTTGAGTATCTCTCTGAGCTCACTGAAGTTCACATATTTTATTAATCAAATAGAGATGGTGATGTCAGTAATTCCCACATTTACTTAATTTACTTCGTGGTAATTAAGTCAAGATTTAATGAGTTTGTAATTCTCATAAACCGATTCCAATTCGTTACCAAAACACTACATGAACTGTCCTTTCATGCGTCGACAAGAACTACGTCACATTTTAAGTTCCAAAACAGCGTAGCTCATGCATGCAAAGAGAAAACAAAAATAATAAATTACTAGAGGTAGTTTGAAGATGACTCATCATCACTCCAGTGCGATTACATTACAGTTCTCCTGCAGTGCTGACTCCGCCTTAGACCGATGAGAAATGGAACTGTATGTACTGCTGCCGCCTGGTTGCCTACATTCTCGCAGACGTCTCCTCTACTAACACAAGTCATTAATTAACTTGACTGTTGTACCTGTTCCCGTTGCCGTGGAAATTCTGACCGATGTTATTAATTCATTCACCGAGCTTTTAAGGGAAGTACGTAATGTTTACAGAGGAGCTCTTGAAAGTCCTTTTGGAAGCAAGGGATATCACTCAGCGTGATGAACTATTCCTGAGAGTTGGCTGGTTTCTTTGAGAAGATTTCTGGAGCCTATTCTCCTTCACGTAAGTTTGATTACCGTTAATGAATGTTATGTTTTATGTCGTACTGCCCTTAAGTCATGCTGATGTGAAAAACATTCCACACAAAAAGTTGCTCCTTAACATCCCAGTAAGTGCCAGGAAATGTTTTTATGCTTTGTGTTGCTTAGAAGACTGCAATCTCGAGTGAAATTTAAGAACAAGTGGGTTGCAGGAAAGCTCGCTCTTGTATCGAACAGATAGTTATTCAAAGAAATAACAACAATGTGTCGGCCATCAGAAACGACTGAGAGCCAATTTTTATTTACTTCAGAGAGCCTTTGGCTCAATAATTCGAAAATTTTTATGGAGTATTGCAAATATGTATAGTATCCCTCGGAGTTTCATCAACATATTCACAATACATAAATTCTATCTTGTGCGATTACATTTCTTTCCGTTGTGAACTTTGTCATGCAGCCATAATGTTGGCATTTCGTTGAAAACAAACCTGTTCAACCGATCTAGATTCGATGGATGATACCGCGTTGTTTAGGGGAAGAAAAACACATAAATAACATATCATCACCTGCTTGGACACTGAAGCCTGTAAGATCGGCTTACGGATAAGTATTCAAAACAACAAGATCGTGAAAATGAGAAAAGGCCAGGATAATACACTTATACAGTCCATTGCCAGGCTTTATTGGTGGCGAAGTTATGGTTCTACGCCGTTAAACTTAACCACTTATTATTACAATAACATGATTAAAGGTCCTGAGAGATTATCAGTGCACACCAGATGGTGATGATAATAATAACAAAAAACCAGAATACAATAATTCTTAACTTGGTATATGGTGGCATTTTAACGGTATGAAATAGAGATGAATGTAACACAGTAAGGTATTATGACCGAGTTACAAATGAAGAAGTGTTGGGTCTAACAAACGCCCAGTCACCAATTCAGAGAATTTAACCCCACGCAGTTTAAATCACCGACCTGGCCGAGAAGCGAACCTAGGACTCTCTGAACCGAAGGCCTTCACTTCACTATTGAGTCAAAAAACCTGACATTCATCAAGATACAGTAAACTCCCGATTATTTGTGAGTAGGTTATTCGTGCAAAGAAAAAGTCATTAAACGTGAAAAGGAAAGAAATATACTCTAGTGTGTACGTTTCCCGCTCTGTAGCTGTACTTTCTCTAGGATTAATTGTTAGAGAATGCAATTTTTATGAGAGGAATGAACCCCAAATCATGAGACAATAAAGTATCGTATCCACTCTTTTTGATATCAATCTCACTTTACTATTGTTAATAAGTCTTCGATTTTATCTCGACATGACAGGAAAACCAAAGAAAGATGTTTTAACAATTAAATGAAAATTGGAAGTCATAGAAAAAGAGAAGAAATTCTTGAAGGAAAAGTATGATGTTACGTTTCCGACAGATCATGACATTAGAGTACACACTGCCCATAACATTACCATAAGAAATCCTGGAAAGTCTCGTGAAGAATAGCGACAGTAATGATGGGTCTTCAAAACTTAAGAGGTCGACATATGAAAAGACAAATGTTGCACTTCTACAGTGTTTTATCAAAACATGAGCAGGAGTTATCACTAGTACATTGTTTGCAGATGAAGTCAAGTTCTTCCATGAATTTTCATTGAATTGGATTATCCGTGTTTTTCGATTTCTCAAGCATGTTCATTAACCCATATAAGCAGGAGTTTACTTACGGTCCTCCCTGTGAACATCGAATGACACGTAACACGAGCCGTTGATATGTTGACCTGCACAACACTTCCTGAGGTACCCTAATGGCCAGCCAACGAGTTGATTAATGACATGTCGGGGCGATGTTATCTTAACAAGGAATTTAATTGGAGTGATGTTCAACGCACATTTCAACTGACAAGAATATCAGCGGAATTCATCCCATCCTAATGGCGAGGTAAGCTACGTCAACTAATGGGCGTCATTTATTTTAGACAAAGAACCACCTTCACATTCAACAGCTTCTAGATAATGCTTCGATCCATTCTGCTAGCAGTAGTCCTTATATTTGCAGAACAGTCCAATTTATAAATACGACGATGAAATATTGGTTATTTCTGCATCTTGCTTAATCTTGAATAGGGCCGATGACCTTCGATGTTAGGCCCCTTTAAACAACAAGCATCATAATCTTGAATAAAGGATGCATATTTAACCCACTGTATATTACTGACTCTGTCTATGGCTTAAACATTCAAGCTCAGACTACCTGTTGCAACAGGTAGTCTGCCACACACGTAAGGAAACAATTCCTCTTCCAATGCAGAAATGTAAACAAGAAGTAGTTACCGAATAGAATAAAGGAAATTCAACACCAAAATAGTGAAGTCTAAAAGTAAGCGACTCTTCCTTGATCACACCAAACCTTACTGTGTTATATTTATCTCTATTTCATAACGTTAAAAATGCCACCATATACCAAGTTAAGAATTATTGTATTTTGGTTGTTGTTCTATTCCCGGCTGGGCCGGGCATATTAATCATGCCCGATTAATTTTTCTGACTCGGGGACTGGTTGTTTGTGTTTGTCCCAACACTCTCCTCTTCATATTCAGACAACACATTACATTACCAACCACCATAGAAACACGCATTAGTGATTACATCCCTACACATAGGTTTGGCGTCAGGAAGGGCTTCCGGCCGTAAAATAGGTCCAGATCAACATGTGGAACACAGTTCGCACCCGCGACCTCACAAGGTGTGGGATAATAATAGTAATAATAATAATAAGAATTTCATAATTTACACACAATGCGTACAATTCATTAATGCAGATATAATCCCAGATTAGGAATACCAAGATTTGCGCCTGAGAGTAGTAAACAAGTGTGTTTCAACATGCTGAAGTCCACCGCTTCCTAAAATGTTTGCTACCGAAGAACCTACAACATACGTATTTAAAATGAGGACCGATTGGTTTAGCAAGTAGTCAAGATCTATCACCATACCCTCACTTGTTTTTTTTTCTAGTTGTTTTACGTCGCACTGACACAGATAGGTCTTATGGCGACGATGGGACAGGAAAGGTCTAGGAGTGGGAAGTAAGGGGGCGTGGCCTTAATTAAGGTACAGCCGCAGCATTTGCCTGGTGTGAAAATGGGAAACCACAAAAAACCATCTTCAGGGCTGCCGACAGTGGGGTTCGAACCTACTGTCTCCAGAATACTGGATACTGGCCACACTTAAGCGAATGCAGCTATCGAGCTCGGTCGCCTCACTTGCACCAGGCTCCTCAATTTCATCTTCATCCTTCCTGTCCGATCTCAATTGGTCAAGAGTTGTTCTCTCCCATCACTGACAGCTTTCATTTATCCTCCCCATTGTTTACGCCGATACCGCTAAGAGTCGGATCTCATCAACTTTTTGCTCTGACTGTAATTAAGCGTAGATGGTTACATACCATCAAATATCTGGAGAAGTTCGTAACACAGCTACAGCCTACCTGAAGTTGTGCATACAGTTTCATTTTCATTGCAAACTAACTCCAACTACAGGTAATGTCCCCAGAGAAAATCACAATCGTTAACATGCGTCACCGGTCGGAGTGGTTCAGACATTGAAGTGGTTCAGACATTGAAGTGGTTCACAATAAGGCAGAGCTGTGCAAAACGATGTGTAGACTCTCTCAAACTCATGTATAAGAGTTTGGTCTCGCTCAATATTACGAAGTTTAACTCGTTCAGACTTCCTGCTCGAGCGATGTGGTCAATGAGTGTTCCAAAGGACCAAACTCGAAAAAGACGCTCAACTTTACGGAGCAAATGAGTCCACCGAACTGTCCATACTTTCGGAGAGCGAGTGTGGGCACAATCGAGCAGCTCAAGTGACTCACGCACTGGTATACGCACACAAGAGAAGGAAAAACTAGGCAACAACTTCATTTAATAATTTGGAAAAGTGTACCTGCGAGCAACATATCTTACCGAATGTAATTTGGCCCTTTCAAAAGAAGAACGCAATAGACATAGTTCACCTATTTATTTATTTATTTATTTATTTATTTATTTATTTATTTATTTATTTATTTATTTATTTATTTATTTATTTATTTATTTATTTATTTATTTATTTATTTATTTATTTATTTATTTATTGACATAAGAAGAATTAGATATATCTAAAGATGTACAAAAAAGTTCCTACAAAAAGCTGAGAAAAATAAATTGTGCACCAAAGGTTCAGATTGTGGTGCACCAGATTGTTATCGACGTCGAGTGTATTCCCTGCCGTCTAAGCAGTTCCTTCTCCCTGCATGTGGCTGGACAGAGATGATATTCTAGTAGATGAGCTGTAGTCTTCACCTCACCACAGCCACACAAAGCAGAATCCACCAAATATCCCCACTTTTGCAGATTGGTCTTGGACTTAATAACACCCGGGCGCAGGCTATTTAAAGATCTCCAAGGCGTAATTCTTCACGAGATGTTTTCCATTCTCCAAGATACTCAACCCTAGCTGGCTACAAAGTGAGTCTTATTTGCTCTTGTGTTCCTTCAAATTTCTGTGTGATTTTCCAAGAATCTTTTGCGTTAAATTAGCCGTACTGGTTGGAGTCCATACAGTGGATGAGTTTGCTTTAGAGCAGTTCCATTTTCCCGTCGACACTTTCTGGTTCTGAGGATGAGTAGACGTCTCTATTTTAATCAAAATGGGAAAGTGGTTGGAACCCCCAGAATCAGTAAGGACGGACCAGTTGGTGGACAAGGATAAAGAGGGAGTGGTAATTGTGAGGTCAACTGCCGATTTCTGCCTATTCGGTGAAGGAACAAAGGTAGGGGCATGATCATTCAGGATCACTAAATTATTTTGTTCGACCATATTGATCATTGCCCATAGCGATCGGTGGTTGGACAACACCATGCTGTGGAGTGAGCGTTGAAGTAGTCACAGATGATCTGCGGGGGAGGAAGTTGAGTCATGATTTATAGCCAAATGTCCAAGGAGATTGCTGTTCTCGGTGGGCAAAATCCAGACGCTATCATAAGAGTTCTAGAGGGTAATTGAATACTAGCTGCAATCAGTTAAAATGGTGAGAGAACACTAGGTTGGATAGTTATTTGTCTAAAATATAAAGTAGTGTGTACCGGAATATCTACACCGCCATATCAATCATCACGATCTTCCCTTGTAGTGGTATAGTTGAGAAAATACATACATATCGTTAAGGTTTGAACCATGTTCCTGACAGGACAAAATCATGAGGCTTTATACCGTGAAGTGCATTATCTAGACTCTCTTTGTTTGAAATAACCGATCGTGCATTCCATTGAAGATTTTTAAATGCCATTATTAGATTGGAAAATCGGTAGCAGCATATTCTTGCTCGCCATGGGTTGTAGATAGTCAGATGGTTGAAACGAAGATTGTTGGATCAGTAAAGTAATGAACCAGGTCCCAGATAGTGCTGCTATAGATGCATGTCGGCCTTAAATCTCACGCTGTAGAACACCTCTGTTCGAGGTCACCGACCGACCATTCCACTGTAAGATTTTAAAGGCCATTTTCAGTGGCAAAAATATTGGTAATCATGTCGCCGATTGCTGTTGGATAAGTGTTGCTCGACGCTGAAGATTGAAACTGACCTACTATGAGCTATACTATATTGAATATTTGCTCGATAATTTGGTCATCGTTTTTAGCAGGATTTGATATTACGCGATGGACTCATTGACTGAATGATCAGCGTTGAGGCCTTCGGTTCAGAGAGCTCCGGGTTCGATTCCCGGCCAGGTCTGGGATTTTAATCGCCTCTGATTAATTCTTCTGGCTCGGGGACAGGGTGTTTTTGTTTGTACAAACACTTTCCTCTTCATATTCAGACAACACACTACAATACCAACCACCACAGAAACACACAATAGTAATTACATCCCTCCATATATAGGGTTGGAGTCAGAAAAGATATCCGGCCGTAAAACAGGGCCAAATCCACATGTATGCACAGTTCGCACCCGCGACCACACGCGTGTGGGGAAAAAGCGGTAGAAAAAGAAGAATAAATTACGCAATGGGGTTGGGGGGTATAGACTGTAAGTAATCGGAATAACAGGTAAATGTGGAGGAATATAGGCCAGTTGAGAAATTGGAGGGAAATTGGGTTTGAAAGGTAGTAACGGACGTCTTGACGAGTTTACAAGAACTGACATTTTACGCTGAGAGGCGAATGGATGGTTAAGTTTTTGGTTAAATGTTGAATGGGGGAAGTTCTGCTGTGTTATATTCCATTATGCATCTTCCTCCATTGGTGGTTCTGCTGTAACAATTGGTGCCAAGGGTTCATGTTGTCTTGGAATGTTTCTCAGTTTCACATATTAGAGGTTACAGAAATAGTAGGTAAAGGGGGAAATTCCACCTGACTTTTACAATAAACTGATGGGTGTGACACTGAGTCCGCGTACGCACTCTTATTATAAATATTAAGCTCAGCCACTTGCGAGATGTTGTTAAAAGCCATAAGTTCCCGAACAGAAATCCACTTTTTTAATACTGGGCAGCTATTATCAGTGGCAAGATGAGCTCCTTTGCAGTGAACACAACATGAATTAATTAAATCCGAACACTGACTAATATCATAAGGCCCTGAGCAACGGCTACAGCGTTGGGCACTTCGGCATTGCAGGCTAGAATGATTGAATCTGAAACACCGTTCACGTAATCGCACAGATATCACAAATTGTTGCACTGGGCATCGAGTTCAGAGTAAGTGGATATACTCTGACGGTTATTGCGCACGAAAGGTTAAGAGGCAAACTGGAATAGGCCTTCTCTCCCAGCGAATAATCTTAGTGAAGCGCTTTAGACGAAAAACTTGTAACGGGGTTTTTATCTCCCATAATATTTCAGCTTCACTAAGTTTGGGATCATCATTTTGTTATTAAACCTTGTCTTTGAGTTACACTAGACGGTATGTAAACTTCTAGATTTTGTTTACGAAAACATTCAAATTCCACTAATTGATTCGCCACTGCTCCTGAAGTGGTTTTGAACTCGAAGCCTGTTTCGTCCTATGGTTTTTATGTCCAGGATGTTTTGACGGCGCACGACCTGCTCGTTAAATAACAGCTTACCAAGGGCCATTGTATGGTGACTACCCACATCTTTGTAGACATTTTCAACGATAACAACGAAAGGGGCTTGATCATTGTGATTGTACCTATTTTCGATGCTTTTGCGATATAAAATCCTTTGATTAGAACTGTGCTGATTTACAGATGGAAATGTATTTATTTCTCCCATAGCTGCACCATTAGAACTGTTCGTGGTATCGGTTCAACCGGAACTCTTTATGATATCAAGAAGCATATCAGACCCCTCTGTAAGATGGTGTTAACTACCACTAGGACGCACTTTTGGCACTGGGGATTGAATACACTTAAAAAGTAAGAGTCAGAAGTACCTGATTTGATCGCTAGCTGTTCTGAAACAGTTGTTAATGCGGCAGCTGCTCCTTGCATCTCTGTTGAGTGGGTGTTGACAGTTTCTTGAGCCGAAAGAAGTTGATGTGAATTCTGCGGGCTATTGGCACTTAAAGTAAAGTCTGAAGTCACCGGTAGAGAGTTGCCGTAGCATGTTTGTAAGGCAACGTTCATTACCTGTCCCGTGTCAGGTGGATCGTTCATGATGCGCTCACAAAAACACACACAAACGAAATTTTCGAACTGCTGGTATTGTTATTTGAAACAAGAGTAAAAGGAAACACAGTCAACTTATTTTTTTTGCTAGGGGTTTTACGTCGCACCGACACAGATAGGTCTTATGGCGACGATGGGATAGGAAAGGCCTAGGAGTTGGAAGGAAGCGGCCGTGGCCTTAATTAAGGTACAGCCCCAGCATTTGCCTGGTGTGAAAATGGGAAACTCTGGAAAACCATCTTCAGGGCTGCCGATAGTGGGATTCGAACCTACTATCTCCCGGATGCAAGCTCACAGCCGCGCGCCTCTACGCGCACGGCCAACTCGCCCGGTAGTCAACTTATTAGCGGCAGATAAGTAAATTCTAATAGTACATAGATCATAGAGCTATTACGCATATAAACACAGTAGGCCTACTTAGTACGCTGGGGCGACAACGGAGCACTCGATGTGAACACGACCCCACGCATCAGAGTTCCTCACAGTCACGTTAAACTACAAGTTTGCTTTATATCATCTATAAACTGAAATGCCGAAAGTCATGGGATAGGAGTCTTGTGTCGTGTAGAATCTCCTCTAGCTTGGTCAAGTGCAGGAATTCGTCGTGCCATCTATTCCACCAGTGGAAGTAACAGCTGTGAAGAAATTCTGACCCCTGCCGTTTGGATACTTACACACAGCTTCCTGCTAATAGTAGGTGAAGGGTCTTAGGTGTGAACAGACCTCACCACCAAGTCCTATAAATGCCCGATAGTGTTCATATCACGTAAGAGAAGTGGCTACAGCATTCAATGAAATTCTTCAGAGCGCTCCTTGAATCAAATCAGATCTGATACGAGAACGTCGGACATACTCTCTCCGAGTCAGACGAGCCGACCTTGAGTGAGCTTGGGAGTGCCCAAGAAAGAAGAAGAAGAAGCTCCATGAGCCAATTCATGACAACCTGGGCGGGACAACACGATGCATTATCCTGCTGGAATGTCTGATTGTTGTAGGGGTACGTGAAGTCTATCAAGGGCTGCAAGTGGTCACCAAGCAGATCAAAGTTAGCAGCCACTGGTCAACGAGCTGTCCAGGTGGACCAGCGGATTCAGCCTATGCCACCTAAACACACCCGATACTATTATGGAGCTACCACCAGTGTGTATGGTGGATTGTTGACGACTGAGGTCCATAGATTCATGGGGCTTACGCTATATCCGAACACTACCATCAGCTCGAAACTAATGGAACATTACCTCATCAGACCAAGCTACTTGTCACTAGTCCTCCTGAGTCCAATTAACAATGTCACGCACCCAGATGAGACGCCGTTCCCGGTGACAAGGGCACTCTGGTAGGTCTTCTGCTCCCGTATCCCACTCGTAAAAGAACGCTGCACTGACCTGCTGGATATGCGTCTGGTACCTCGTGCGTTGAAGTGGATGTGATTTCAGCCAATTTGGTTATTCTGTTACCACGGACAATTCTAGCCAGGCGCCGCTAATCGTGATCATTAAACATCCGTGTTCGGCCACTTCGATGTTCACTGTGGGCACTAATACCTTCCATAAGGTATTCCTGAACATACATGACGGCTTTCAATCGAGAATGTCAAATTTGCACATAACATCAGCAGTTTGTTCCATCCCTCCGGTCACCACTATCATGTCCCACTCTAAAGACGATAATCCACGTTGCCTTGCCATGTGCAGCACAGACGGTGTTTACTCACTCTCGAGATGCCATATCATACCTAACACAGGTCTGGGCACTTCCAAGACGTCACGGCACGGTGGTGTCACCTTTAAATACTGCTACTCATGACTTTTGGCATGTCAGTGTATCGTCGTTGCGCCTAGAAAAACCGCTATATGATAATATTTCAGCTTAGAACTCTGACCAGAATGGTTCTGTCACTTAAGGTTCAGTATTGCATGAACTATATCGACGAAATTTCGTTCTAGGTGATACATGTACTGCGGGACTATTTCTCCCTTCAGCATTGTCATGTAACAGTATTTCGAGGTGCAATGACGGTATGTAGTTAGTCTATTGATCTTTGGGCCAAAAATTTAAAAGAAATAAACACCATGAAAGTTTGTACTTTTACGTGATTGTGGAAAGCACAGTCATAGCCATAGTACCTCCAACTTTGTGTGTAACCCGAAATACAGAGTCGTGACTTTTCATTTCAAAATTTCACATCCACTTGTTCCGATTCGAAATGCAGCCACCTTGATGAGGCAAAAACAATGAAAATATTTTTTTAATTCCTTAAATTACAATTCATGCTTAGCCAAACTAACACGTCTTTCTAATCACATGAAATTGAGAGTACAATCCTAAATCAGAAGTTACCTTTTAAAGTTTCATACCTTCCAAATTGCGAAAAGTAACGTTTATATCTGCTATCGAACGAGCACTACGGTGAAAGTACATAGATCCATGTTTATGTCCTCGCTCATTTCCATGTGTTTGTACTTCATGACGAATTTAGACCACTCTCATGTGGCGTCGCTTTGTACCAGCGTAGATATAGATGAAGCGATCGAGTTACTTCGACCGGAACTAAATACTGACACCAATTGCAGCCCCTGTGCTAACTGAAGTATTCACAGTAGACAGGGAAGTACAAACTGACGACCTTACACCTGCTATTAACAATTACCATGCACTACAAGTACCTAGTTTTACTAACTATAGTTATGGATGCCCGACTCCTTGGCTGAGTAGCCAGCGTTGAGGCCTTCGGTTCAGAGGGTCCCGGGTTCTTTCCCCGGTTAGGCCGGGCATTTTAATCATGCCTGATTAATTATTCTGGCTCCGGGACTGGCTGTTTGTGTTTGTTCCAACACTCTCCTCTTCATATTCAGACCACACACCATACTACCAACCACCACAGAAATACGCTGTAATGATTTACATCCCTCCACATAGGGTTAGGGTCTGGAAGGGCATCCAGTCGTAATACAGGGCCAAATCCACATGAGCGACACAGTTCGCACCTGTGATCCCGCAGGTATGGGAAAAGTGGTAGAAAAAGAAGAATAATAAGTTATGGTTACCTAGACAAAGTGTGCATCTTCTGTCAGACTTACTAATATTGTTTGTTCGTACAGGGTGATGAAAAGAGGGGGAAAGAAAATTGTTCATCTCCCCCATGATAGTAATGAGGATGATAATTTAAATAAATAATTCCTTGTGGCTATGGTCAGCCTGGTGCAGTCCTCTGACGAGAATGGGTGCGTCTGTTATGTGGAGGAAACTGCGTGTTAGTGTGGTGTACGGTATGAGATTTCCTGCTCAGTGCCAACGCTACCTGTAGTACTCGCTACAGGAGTCATTTCGACATCATTAAGGAACTACAATCTGTTCAAGTCAAGGATGTTGTAAATGGTGAAAACTTCTGTGATTACCTGGTGGTTCATGCGCCCATGAACGTATGATTTATTGGCAATTCTCACTATTTTCGGTACTTTTCTTCTTGTTTGAATTTAAGTATGATGTTGCGCTTACCTTTAATTATGTTACGTTTAGTTATTTTTCGTTGATTTATAACAAGTTTCCCTTGGCGTGCACTCATGTTACAGGTCATACGAACACTGTTTGCTTATTTCTTCCTTTCGCTTCGCTACCCTACGTCATTTTTACGTCGCCTGTTTATTGGTCACATTACCTTCACATGACTGCTTGCGTCACCGGTAACTTGTCTCCTTCTGGTACCGAGAATGTGTTCTTCCGCGTCTTTCTATTTTTTCATTGGTTATTTCTGCTTTTTTCCTTGCCTTTATTATATTATTAATTGTGTGGAAATTATGAATATTCTTTCTGGACTTATCGTTTTTCATTATTTTGTATTTTTTGGTAAGGTTTCCCATGTACTTTTTAGTAATTATTATTGTTAGTCTTGCAGCACTACTTTTTGTTGAATCTGGAATATTCTGCAGTGCTTCTTAAGGACTGCTACTCAACATGCTCCACTCCACTCTGCTCTGCACTCTGCACTCTGCACTAGACTCCGAACCTGGACTCCGTTCCAAGGCTCGACTTGCGGACTCGGCGTGAGGACTTGGCTCCTCACTTTGCTTCGGGCAGCCCGCTAGAACTGTCAATTCGCAGCAACGTCCATGGGAACTACACACCCAGCCTGCAAGCCTCGCCGCGTGTTTGGAAGCGGCATTTCTCATGACATGTAATCACTTCGCCCTGCTTGGGGCCGTTGACACGGGCTTGCCCTCCTGTATAAACGAAACTATGTCAAGCCGAGTACCTTCTACTTCGCACCAGCTGGCCTGTTCAGCAATTCAACTCTATTAAATTTCATTAATGCGAGCCTGGAGTTAGCATTCTGCTTTACTTTTATGGACACTTTTAATCTACGTTTGTCGGCATGTCTGATCTAGAAGATGACATTTTCTACTGAGCTGGTTTGCCTAAAAGGATTTGAATTTTACACTGCAGTGTTGGACTATTAATCTGACAGCTCAATGTTTTTCATTATTGTTAATGTTATCTCCCCGGTGGAGAATTTTATGTTGCAAGTCTGCCTCAAGTTCTTTATTAAATTTCGTGTCTTTTTCAATCTATTGTTAAAGCAACCCATGTTTTTTTCTATTTAGCTTCGTCATTTGATGTTTTTGAATATTCATTTACTACTATGTAAAGTTTCAATACTGGTTTGGCTTGCGCCAGCCTTTCACATTTAATGCAATATTCAGATAGTTATGAATTTTCTCAGTTTCAATTTATAATCACTATCATGTGCACGGCCGGTGGTCAGTTCGGCTCAAGGTTAGGTGTACGTCACTTGAATTTCGTATTTAATCATGGATCAAATTATTCAAATAATTTATTGTTGTTTTTTTCTGAAAGATTATAATAAATGTTGTTGTTGACTGCTGATCCTTTATCTTTCATTCCCGTAAAACTGGGAATTACTCCTTGTTCTTTCCTGGTTTTACCGCCTGGTATTCGATCATAGTTGATGTCATCATGAAGTGTTCTTGTCTTCTATTCCAATTATATTCTAAGCAATCGAACTTGTACTTTTGCTTGACATCCTGACCGCAGCCACAGGACATCCAGCTTTATATCTAACTCGAACCAAAAAGCCCAAATGCGTTTAACCAGGTTTCTAGCCACAGAAGCCTTAGTGATAATTGATAATCTAGGGACCAAACCTGGACGTGGGCAAGTTAGTCTGTGCACCCAGCCAAACTGAGGAATCGTAGGTAACACATTGTGAAATGGAATTCAGTTAAAGAATGGTAGAAAATTCCTTTCAGAATGGGATCTATCGATCTATATGCTGTTTACATCCAATGTTACTTGATTTTACGTATATCTCACTACTAACTACTTTTACGGTCTTTACAGGCCCTGAGGAGCTGGAATTTTGCCCCACAGGAGCTCTTTTACTTTGCGGTGAACCTAACATCATGAGGCTGGCGTATCTGAGCACCTTCAAATACCACCTGACTGAGTCGAAATCGAACGCGCCAACTTAGTTTCCGAAAACCAGTGCTCTTCACCTGAGCCTCTTAACCCAGTTAACATTGAAGATATAAAAGGGCCTGGTATTTCAACATGTCTATGTGGCTGGCAAGCTGACAATCACGAAAATGGAACTATGCTAAGAGATAGCCTTGTCAAGAAATATAGCACGCCTTAATGTTGCAATTGTCCAGATGTATTTAAAAAATATTAGTATTTTAAGATTGAATCTCATGAGACATTCGTTGAAGCTGTGAGAAAATGTTCCAGAATGTCTATATTCCGTGGCTGTTGGTCCCCTTAATGTATATAATTATATACCTGGTCTCAGCTCAAATCTAGCTGTCCGATTCATAGAATATAAATACCTGCATGAAGATGATCCCTTCGGCAAAGATGCAGTGGAAGGTGGCAAACAGATCATGTCATCTTTGAGATCATTTAACAGAACAATGGAAGGCTTAGACCTGACAAGAGATAGCCACAAAACACGGAGATTGCTGAAGCGCCTCAACACCGACACAAGGAAGACCACCGGGCACTATAATATCAATGCAAATCAGACTGCACATTAGTTACTCCTGAATGGAAAGACAACTCATAAAGGCAAACTGCGCAAAACCCAATGAAACAACCAGGAAGCAAGGAGAATCATACTGCACCCTACAGTTTGTTGGAATTAGTCAAGATTATCACAGAATGCAACACAAGCCTAGATGACATTCGATCAGAGCAGATAAATAATGTTTAACCTAAAACCAAGGAATGGGTTTTCCAGTTCTCTAATGACTTTACGAGCAGATATCATATCCCGAAGGTGAGGCGGAAAACGAGAGCAATTGTCCTGCTGAAAAAGATGAGAGCGTTCCGAAAGATCTTAGACTTCGCTTCTGTACCACCTCTACAAACTGCTGGAAAAACTGAGTCTGAATTGCATCCTACCTGTGACTGACCCATTAATTATCGAACAGCAAGCTTGGTTTTGTCCTAGGAAGAGCTGAAATGGGATATTGCTGAATCTAACACAGTTTATAGAGGATAAATTCGAAACTCGAAATGTCACAGGTGTGGCCTTTGTGAACCTGTCAGCCGCGTATGATTCTGTCAGCCATCAAGATCTTCTAGACGAGGTCTACAATCTGACAAATGACAGCGGGTTACGCAAACTCATTCCCACTCTTCTGCAGAATCGTACATTTTGCGTTGACTTGCAAGGGCAGCGTAGCCGATGGAGAGTAAAGAGAAATGGTCTACCCAAAGAAAGTATTTTGGCTCAAATCCTTTTCAGCATCCATACAAATGAACAGCCAGTATTTTCAAACACCAGACGCTTCTTATATGATGATGACATTACACTGGGCACACCGAGCACAGAGTTTGAAGCAGTGAAAAGAAATCTGTCTATTTCCCTGGAATGCATGTCAAGAATGAATGAATGAAAGCAAACCTCGTAAGAACTAACCCTGCAAAGACGCAGGTGCGTGCCTTTCACCTGAGAAATAAGGAAGCAAATCATAAGCTCAGACCTGTGACGCTCCGAAATATATCGGGGAGTAACGTTTGACAGAAACCTCACATTTAAGAAGCACTTCGTGAATTGCAAATTGAATGATTCCGTACGAAATAACATGTTGTGTAAATTGGCTTAATCACAGCAGGGAATCCAATCACGAACTCTCCGCACATCAGCTCAAGTCCATTTGTTACTGCATCGCAAAATACACATGTCCAGTTTGGTATTCATCATCTCATTCTCATATCAAGCAGGTGGACGTGGCCCTCAGTGAGACCTGTAGGTTAGTGATAGGTTGCTTAAAATCGACTCCAGTCGACAGGCTATATCAGCTTGCAGGTATTTCTCCACCCTGTAATCGTACAGAAGTAACTGCAAAAAAATTAGAGGACTAGATTAAAATGAGGAAGTGCTCATCCATTTGGTACAGAAGTATTTACGAAAGAAATTATTTTAACAAATAAAGAAATAAGATAAATGTGAAATAAATAAAATACACCAACTGCTAGAAACAAAACGATCATCATCATTTAGGAGAGACAAACGAAAAGACTCGAAGAATTCATTTACCAGAACGGCCAACACTCATCTCTTATGAGACGAAACACAAGGGCATTAAGTTTCATGAACGGGAACAGTCAAGCCACAACTCTTATAGGACGGAACGGCTTTGACCTTAAACTTGTAAAATCAGAATATTGTTTCATTTCTTCCACGATATAATATGTAACTGAGGGATTATATACATCAGGTAATTAAATGTAGGAAGGATATGATTAACAAAAATTATCATAATGAGAACCTTGAACGGGGAAAGAGCTCTCAGTGAGATACAGTGAAACTGATGTGTTCGGAACGCTAACGAGAAACGAGTTTCCATCACGAGTGTAGTAGTCTTCAATACTTCCAGAAAATTTGCTCTTAACATTCGGGAGTTTCTAAGGTAAGAAGGTTTATTTAATAACGTAATTCAAATAAATTATCAATTGAATTTAAATTATATCTTTAAAATAATCTTATTCGATAACACCTAGTTTATTCCGCAGGCCTAAGATATACACTGATGTTCCTAAAAACAGAACACCTTGAAAGACTAGAGTTAGGAAGTTCATATTCACAGGATATGTTCATTAGTATGTTCTGAAGAAACGATTAGCATTTCAGTCACCTAGGTTCAGCATATGTCCTTTTTCCTAGCAAGAACTTTGTCCTCCATGGGCACTGATAACTTGTTGAATGTGTAATGGCATCGACGCGTATAAGGCGCGAATGGCATCCTGGGAATATAGCCATCAAAGCTGCATTCACCTGGTTCCACAGTTCATCTTTGGTGGATGGCATTGGGTCACAGCGCCACGCCCGTCGTTTCACTATATCCCACACATTTTCGATTGTCGACAAGTCTGGTGATCGGACGGGCCAGGGCAACAGTCTAACATCCTGTGACAACAAGAAGGCACGTGTTCGTGCAGAAATTTGTGGTCATTGTCATGCTGAAATATGGCGTCTGGAATGTTGTGCAGAAAGGGTATGGGTACGGGTCGCAGGATGTCATTCACGTAGGTCAAACTAGTCACAATGCCCTGGACACGCATCAGCTGTGATTTGTGGTTGTACAATAGCACCCCACACCATAAAGCTTTGAGTTGGCGCTGTATGTCTTGTGCGAATGCAGTCAATGTGATGCCTCAGCCCCTGTCTGCAGCGAACCAAAATGCGGCCATCATTTTCATACAAACAGAGCCTGGATTCGTCCGAAAACACTATCTGCTGCCAGTCCTGTCCCCAGTGACGTCGTTCCATACACCATTGCAGTCTAGCATGTTTATACACATTAGTCAAAGGTAGGCGGAGAAGTGAACGACGCGCCGGTAACCAGACAGTAATAAACGGCGACGGACTGTCACTCCTGATTGTGTACGATGTGTTACCCTGTTCCATTGTTGCACCAGAGCCGAGGAGGACGCAGATCTGTCCTGCAATGCCATTCCGATGAGGTGTCGATCTTCTCGTGGAGTGGTCTAGGTGGTGCGACCAGACCTATCTCGTCGTGTTCTATGGACTTCTGTGAACCATTCTGTACACACCCGCTGTACTGCCGACACACTTCGTCCCACATGAGCAGCAATTTCCCGGATGGATGTATCACGTTCTCTCATGCCAATAATGCGCCCTCATTCAAACTCACATATGACGGTACGGTTCTCGCATACCTCTACGAGGCATCCTGCACAAGTCACACTTAATTCATTACCTTCGGTTTATAGCGACAACGACAACCGCAGGCACATTTTACCAGTCGACGGCGGTGCGCCGAGACATCGATGTGGACCTTGAACTTGAAGGTCGACATGGTTCAAATGCTGATCATTTCTTCAAATACACTAATGCACATGTCCTGTGAATGTGAACTTCCTATATCTAGGCTTTCAAGGTGGTCTGGTTTTTATGAACATGAGTAGTTATTTGTATGTACGTACGTATGGATGTACGTACGTACGTACGTACGTACGTATGTATGTATGTACGTATGTACAATCCTCCGCCGAAGGCTAGTATAACCCAATACTAGCACCAACAGCAATCATAGCCTAGGTGTCACTGAATAGGTTTTACTAGGGATATGAGGAGTTGGGTAGGTAGTTTTACGTTGCTTTTCTCACTGAGCAAGTTATTACTATTACATATTTCTGATAAGGCTGCCCAATTGTACACACCAATCGACCCTACGAGCGGCGACATCGCACCATTCATCACAGGAGCTGGCTGCATAAGAAATGTTATTACTAATATCGCTCGTACCTCAGTCACTTTCAAATTGTCAGGGATCAGACACACACAGGTCGATGAAAGTAGCAAATTTATTTTACTCCATACCAGAATATATGGTACATTGTAAACACTACATCTCACCAGAGATCGATCAGGGCCTTATTACTGTATAGGCCTGTTTAACTGTGACTGATTTTCTCAGGTAGGCTACATCCTTGATTGATTGATTGTGGGTAGGAAAGGAATGAAGAAGCCTTGATCTACCTGGTAGAGGCCTATTTACTTTCGCATGGAGTTCAAGTAGGAAGCCACGGCAAAACACTTCTGAGATTAGAGTTCAGAACTATTTTCATCTCTCTCTGTAAGGGCCGATGACCCCATGTTTGTCCATTTAAAACAATAATGATCACCACCACCAACGAACTAGAGACGGCGAAAGGCTGTTAGGTTCGTGCTTAATTATTTTAACCCAAGAAGTAGTGTGACCAGAAAGATAGAGAAACTTGTATGGGAGACGCTGGACGCTAGAAAGAAAAGGCAACATTATGTGTCACGTACAATCCCTATACGAATAAACCAGCTTCGGGAGAGGTAAACGCTCGACTAGTAAAGCCCTGATACATAAAGAAGTACAGTAAATATGTTGGAAGGTGGTCCGCCTAGTCAATACTATTTATTTATTTACCTCCCACCTTAACATCTAGTACATGTTTCGAGAATATTATGCATTCTCTTCCTCAGCTAGTGGATTAAAATTCAGTATACAATAAGACCTGACTAAAATAGGGGGGCCCCCCAATTAAAATTCAAAACAATGAGTATTACAATGTAACGCTTAAAAATTTGGATGCTACAAACATAGAATTAAAATCCCATTTTGTCAAGTACAAATTAAAAACACAATATAGTAATGTCTAATTAAATACAACGTCTTGTGATGATATGAATTCACAGTATCCTTGAAGTTGCCTTGCGTAGTTCAAAAAGGTTGAGTTAGGAATGAATGAAATTGCATTAAAACTTGAAGTCCTGCCGATATCTACCGTAAATGGGTGATAAAATGATGCCTATTTAAATTAAAATATTGGACACAAAGTCGTATAATGATGTGAATTTACGGTGTCCTTGGAATTGTAATACTATCTTGCGAAGTTCAATTGGATTTGTACAAGAATAAATGAAGTTACGTTAAAACTTGGAGTCCTGCGATTATCTTCGGTTGATAGATGTATTATGCAGCCAGGTTGAAAATAGGTTAAAATGGTCTATAAAAAGGAAATGAAATAGAAATTAACAAAAAGGCTCCGACATGAACAAATGAGAATACAACGGGGCAAAAATATTAAACCTTACCAGTGTGATAAAGTAAATATTACGTGTGGCATGCATGAGTTGGATAGATGTGAAGGCACCTGGTGTTGTATGGCAACTGGTTACGGAATTACATTTGGGTTGCGCGGTGGATGGAAAGAGGGGTGGAAGGAACCGCCCCTTATACTGCAGTCATACTTCCCCCCTTACACGCTTGACATTCTCTTTTGGCCTCTTACTAGGGTATTGGGTTACCAATTTAAACAACTGATTGTCTTCTGCAATGTGTTCATTTAGGCTGTTCTCATTATCAAATTTTTGCAATTTGTATATTTCTAATTTCTCTAGGGCATTCATTTGTTTGCCTTTGCTTAATGAATGTAATAAAGTCATATCACGTTCAATATTTGTGAAATGATGGTTGCTTTCATGCATGTGTTCACACATTGCAGAGTATCTAGAATGTTTTCGTGCATTGACATACTCTTTATACCGTACCACCTCACTTCTACCCGACTGTCCGACATATTTTTTTCCGCAATCTTGGCACGACAGTTTGTATACTCCTGACTTACTGAACCTACTGTTGGTGTTTACGCTATTCGAATTGAACAATAAATTATTATTATTATTATTATTATTATTATTATTATTATTATTATTATTATTATTATTATTATCTGTCCTAAAGGATACATGGATGTTGTGTTTCCTAAATAGTTTAACCAAACTGTATGATTGTTTATTAATGTAAGTGAATGTAGCGAATTTCTTTTTTTTTCTTCCTTATTTACAGGTAGAGTGTTAGGTCTTTTCACGACCTTACTCTTTATCCTATTGACATAGCTTTTGAGGTAACCGTTTCTTTTGGCAATATCTTGTGTAATGTTTATCTCTTTATTAAAATCATTTCTGTTTAATGGTATTCTTACTGCTCTATTGATGAAGCTGTAAAATGCCGCTTTCTTATGTTCTCCTGGGTGGTTCGAGTCTTTCCTAATAACAACATCTGTGTGTGTAGGTTTTCTAAATACTTGGTAAATCAGGTTTTTATTGTCTCTAGTTACTGTTACGTCTAGGTAGTTTAGACTTTTATTATCTTCCGACTCGATTGTAAACATTATATGTTCATCAAGGTTGTTTAATTGGTCTAACAGTTCGTTTGGCTTGAGTTCTTGTTCATTAATGATAGCGAACGCGTCATCAACAAACCTTAACAATAAGTCTAATCCTTTTATTTTACCGACTATTTTATTAGATTCCATATGGCCCATAAATATATCTGCAAGGATACCAGACGCTGGTGATCCCATGGCCAACCCATTAACTTGTTTGTACACGTTGTTGTTGAAAGTAAAAAAGTTGTTTTCTAATATGAACTTTAATAAGTTGATGAATTCATCAATTTCTACTTTACTCAACGAACTATGTGCGTTTGAGTTGTTCTTAACAATGTTGATAGTCTCCGTGATCGGAATATTCGAATACATATCTTTCACATCAAAGCTATGGATAGTATTATATTGCGATGAAATTAAATTTTTTGTCCTATCACAAAAATCTATGGTATTGCGGAGACTTGTATCTACATTAAATCTGTAATGTTTCTTTAAAAACGTGTGTACAAATTTGGCCGTTTTATATGTAGGACTGTTTCTGAAGTTTACAACCGGTCTAATAAGTATGCCTTCTTTGTGTACCTTAGGCATAGCCCTCAATTTCGGTGATCCTGGGTTCATATTTACCAAGCGTTTTGTTTCATTCGAATTCATGAAAAAATTAGTGTTAGCTAAAATTTGTTTGAAAGTCTTTTGCATGTTGTTAGTGGGGTCCTTCTTTATCTGACGAAAGTGGCGGATAAAATGTGTGTGTTGTCGTGTATGTGTTATTGTTTCGCATTTCATCTTTGGTCAGGTTTTTAAGTGGCGGTTAGAATCCTTAGTATTTCAAAAGACCTGAACTTTCTTAAGAAATGTATTAATTGTAACGTTATACCTAAACATTTGAATTCCGTACAAAAGACAGGTAGATTGCTGCGTCATGAAATGAGAACACAGCGGAAAATAAATCACTTGTGGATTAAAGATGAAATCAGGTTCATACACCTAAAAAACGAAGCTGAACAACACGCTTTAAGAATTACACCTACTCATCACTAGTCAAATTTCGACTCTGGAATGGGAAGAGGCGCAATTTGACAGTGACCTCTCATTATTTACAATACTAAAGAAAAAACAAGATATTCTAGATAGAAAATACCAAAGGCTCATTGAAGACAAATGCATCACCAAAGATGAAATGCGAAATTATAACACATACACGACAACACACACATTTTATCCGCCACTTGCGTCAGATAAAGAAGGACCCCACTAACAACATGCAAAAGACTTTCAAACAAATTTTAGCTAACACTAATTTTTTCATGAATTCGAACGAAACAAAACGCTTGGTAAATATGAACCCAGGATTACCGAAATTGAGGGCTATGCCTAAGGTACACAAAGAAGGCATACTTATTAGACCGGTTGTAAACTTCAGAAACAGTCCTACATATAAAACGGCCAAATTTGTACACACGTTTTTAAAGAAACATTACAGATTTAATGTAGATACAAGTCTCCGCAATACCATAGATTTTTGTGATAGGACAAAAAATTTAATTTCATCGCAATATAATACTATCCATAGCTTTGATGTGAAAGATATGTATTCGAATATTCCGATCACGGAGACTATCAACATTGTTAAGAACAACTCAAACGCACATAGTTCGTTGAGTAAAGTAGAAATTGATGAATTCATCAACTTATTAAAGTTCATATTAGAAAACAACTTTTTTACTTTCAACAACAACGTGTACAAACAAGTTAATGGGTTGGCCATGGGATCACCAGCGTCTGGTATCCTTGCAGATATATTTATGGGCCATATGGAATCTAATAAAATAGTCGGTAAAATAAAAGGATTAGACTTATTGTTAAGGTTTGTTGATGACGCGTTCGCTATCATTAATGAACAAGAACTCAAGCCAAACGAACTGTTAGACCAATTAAACAACCTTGATAAACATATAATGTTTACAATCGAGTCGGAAGATAATAAAAGTCTAAACTACCTAGACGTAACAGTAACTAGAGACAATAAAAACCTGATTTACCAAGTATTTAGAAAACCTACACACACAGATGTTGTTATTAGGAAAGACTCGAACCACCCAGGAGAACATAAGAAAGCGGCATTTTACAGCTTCATCAATAGAGCAGTAAGAATACCATTAAACAGAAATGATTTTAATAAAGAGATAAACATTACACAAGATATTGCCAAAAGAAACGGTTACCTCAAAAGCTATGTCAATAGGATAAAGAGTAAGGTCGTGAAAAGACCTAACACTCTACCTGTAAATAAGGAAGAAAAAAAAAGAAATTCGCTACATTCACTTACATTAATAAACAATCATACAGTTTGGTTAAACTATTTAGGAAACACAACATCCATGTATCCTTTAGGACAGATAATAATAATAATAATAATAATAATAATAATAATAATAATAATAATAATAATAATAATAATAATAATAATAATAATTTATTGTTCAATTCGAATAGCGTAAACACCAACAGTAGGTTCAGTAAGTCAGGAGTATACAAACTGTCGTGCCAAGATTGCGGAAAAAAATATGTCGGACAGTCGGGTAGAAGTGAGGTGGTACGGTATAAAGAGTATGTCAATGCACGAAAACATTCTAGATACTCTGCAATGTGTGAACACATGCATGAAAGCAACCATCATTTCACAAATATTGAACGTGATATGACTATTACATTCATTAAGCAAAGGCAAACAAATGAATGCCCTAGAGAAATTAGAAATATACAAATTGCAAAAATTTGATAATGAGAACAGCTTAAATGAACACATTGCAGAAGACAATCAGTTGTTTAAATTGGTAACCCAATACCCTAGTAAGATGCCAAAAGAGAATGTCAAGCGTGTAAGGGGGGAAGTATGACTGCAGTATAAGGGGCGGTTCTTTCCACCCCTCTTTCCATCCACCGCGCAACCCAATGTAATTCCGTAACCAGTTGCCATACAACACCAGGTGCCTTCACATCTATCCAACTCATGCATGCCACACGTAATATTTACTTTATCACACTGGTAAGGTTTAATATTTTTGCCCCGTTGTATTCTCATTTGTTCATGTCGGAGCCTTTTTGTTAATTTCTATTTCATTTCCTTTTTATAGACCATTTTAACCTATTTTCAACCTGGCTGCATAATACATCTATCAACCGAAGATAATCGCAGGACTCCAAGTTTTAACGTAACTTCATTTATTCTTGTACAAATCCAATTGAACTTCGCAAGATAGTATTACAATTCCAAGGACACCGTAAATTCACATCATTATACGACTTTGTGTCCAATATTTTAATTTAAATAGGCATCATTTTATCACCCATTTACGGTAGATATCGGCAGGACTTCAAGTTTTAATGCAATTTCATTCATTCCTAACTCAACCTTTTTGAACTACGCAAGGCAACTTTAAGGATACTGTGAATTCATATCATCACAAGACGTTGTATTTAATTAGACATTGCTATATTGTGTTTTTAATTTGTACTTGACAAAATGGGATTTTAATTCTATGTTTGTACCATCCAAATTTTTAAGTGTTACATTGTAATACTCATTGTTTTGAATTTTAATTGGGGGCCCCCCCCTATTTTAGTCAGGTCTTATTGTATACTGAATTTTTATCCACTAGCTGAGGAAGAGAATGCATAATATTTTCGAAACATGTACTAGATGTTAAGGTGAAAGGTAAATAAATAAATAGTATTGACTAGGCGGACTATCTTCCAACATATTTACTGTTACTAAGTCAATATACCGGGCGAGTTGGCCGTGCGCGTAGAGGCGCGCGGCTGTGAGCTTGCATCCGGGAGATAGTAGGTTCGAATCTCACTATCGGCAGCCGTGAAGATGGTTTTCCGTGGTTTCCCATTTTCACACCAGGCAAATGCTGGGGCTGTACCTTAATTAAGGCCACGGCCGCTTCCTTCCAAGTCCTAGGACTTTCCTATCGCATCGTCGCCATAAGACCTATCTGTGTCGGTGCGACGTAAAGCCCCTAGCAAAAAAAAACTAAGTCAATACGGATCCAATCCCGACCATCATGGTCCAGATTATTAATAACATAAAGAAGTATTTAAGTCATCTGTGAATTTATATGCGAATCCGTTGAATTATTATGTTACATTATTTGTAATGGAACCTTTCAAGATACACCTTAGTACGTTTTGAGTAAATTGCTATGTGAATGCATTGTAATTGTGTAACGATACTTTTAAGAACATATTTTAATTTATTTTTCGTCAATTTTGTATTAATCCAGATGCAACTGCTTGTAATTATGTCACTTTCCTTACAAGTAATTTTGAATTTCTGCGTATTATTTTTTACTTGCTTTTATGTACTTTTTTGTAATTCTTCTTACCTGAAATGTATTGTTTTCATATAATCCCTTGTAAGTGTTTTGTTGTTATTTAGGTTTTCATTTGATTTCTCTTCTATACCTATACAATGTACCAAGATTTAAACAACCTCACAGGTCACCATGAAAGTGATATTGTACGTTCTTCACTGAGCATCTTGTTACATGATTTATTAATACGGGTCTGAAAATTATACATTAGTTTTCAGGACCACACTTCTAGTGAGAAATGACGACTATTCAAGACTGGATGTACTCTTGAAGAAAGGCAGAACTTGAGTAACGTCTTATGCTCAGTAGGCTGTATTTGCTTTCGCAGGCCCGATGACTGATTGCCCAAACGTTGGCGAAGGATCCAGGCAATAAAACACTGCATTACAAATGTTTTCTTGGCTCGCGCTATAGCGGGTTTATTTATGAAGTTGAGTGCATCCTGAAATTATAATGTGAACTTGTATCGAGATCATAAATATGCAGCGAGTGATATTTATAAAGTCAAATATTGAGCAAAGGCTCTCCTCCTCCTGTACATTTTTCAAAATCAAACAGAAGTAGTGGCCTTTTCTTAGTAAGAAGTGAAGGACATATTTTTAAAAGTTTAGGGAACGATGTTAATTAAGTGAAGAAATAACAGTTGTTAATACAAGAATAGAATGGAAACATAAGTATCCGCGAAAACTATAGGTTACGTAATTAACTACTCCTTGGGTAAACACTAGTCTTCTTGACGGCAATTCATTAGATTATTGTTTTTGTTAATTGTCCAACTATCGTGGCTCTACATTATTTTCGTATCACTTCAAAGAAGACCTTCTGTATCTTCAAGAGTGGGACTTAAACTCTCATATTATCACGCACTCAGCGCAGCGTTTGGGATGTACAGTCACTCATGTCTAGTGTTTTAATTAACAGCTGTACCAAATTTAACACACTCCTAAGTACAATCGCAATAATGACCGAGATCAACAGGCTCTAAACACATTCTGTGAAAAGTTGGCATCAATTTCTAGGGGAGATGTTAAACTTCTCGTTGAGTAAACATTGATGCTGATGCTTGTTGTTTTAAGGGACCTAACATCGAAGGTCATCGGCCCTGAGTAAACATTCTCGATTCTAATTCTCTACATTTTTTTATTAATTATCCAACTGTACCCAAAAGGGAAATTGAATGGGGTGCACTCAGCACAGGAATAAAACTTAGAAGAGAAGAGAATAAAATACAGACGGTCGTTCGGGATCTCTGGGGACGATGTTTGAAGGATACTAGTTTCTGAAAAGCGATGTCCCCACACACGATCGTACTCGATTGGAAAGCCAGCATTTGTATAGCCTGACAATGTAATTTCCATTGTAGCAGACTTTTTCGCAGAGCTAGCATGTCTATCTTATCCCACTCCTCCTGGCAGGCTTTCCATTGATAGTGCGTGGACGTCTACTTCGTAAGGTCCTTTTTTAGGAGTCCAAATGCACCTAAGTCCATGAGTGACCTTTCGGATGCCTTCACTGGAATATCAATACTGTAAAAGGAAGTACACGGGTTCCAGTTTCTATCTCCATTCCCTCTAAAAACACACGTGTCGAACGAGAGGTGTGGCTGGATGCTTTATTTTGATGTACCCATACCTGATTTTTCGCCCTCCATACAGTCCTGGGATATCTTTGCTGTAAATGGGTATTAAAACCTCTTGCTGACAGTATGTAGAGTAAATTCACCTTCACATTATTAGCGACGTGGCGAATAGCTATCTTGCCTTCGTAGCAGTATCCAACGATGATCATGAAACTCTTCGGAAAACTTTCCTTGCGGAGTTTGTTACAGTCACTAAGATACACATATCCTTCGTGGTGACATTTTTTTCCATCTTTCCCCTGCCAGATAGCCCTCATACACCTTTCTTGCGGTAAGTGCGACGTTCCGAAATATGACGAGGCAACAGCTTGTAGACTGCCCGCTTATGCCGCTTTTCTGATTGCAGGTCGTTGTTGATTATGGTGTTAACTTTTTAAACAGACATCCCAAACTTACGTGCGATAGTCTCTTGAGTGAGTTGCGGGGGGGGGGGGGGCTCACCAACTGAGACAAGGGCCTTCACTTTCCTCACCACTTCTGGTATACGTCTGGTGGCTGGTCGTGTATTTGCCTGCACCCCCCAGCCCCTTCCCTCCTGGAATTAAGCCCAGTCGGCCTTTGCCTTTGTGTTCGATACAGCATTGATCCCGTTCTTTGATATCAAGAAATCAGGCTTCTTGCACATTCCTTGCATCGCAGAATAGTCATATTTAGCATTAGAAAGGGCTGTTATGTATACTGCTAATAAGAAGAGATGGCGTCTGACAGGTAAGGTTGGAGGGAGGAGCACTGCACGTGGCATTTCACGATGTTGCCACATTCCAGCATTCCTTTCTGTACATGCTCTTACCCCTCGCTTCCGGCTCACTTGTTCTCTCCGTCATTCTGACCACTGTGATCTGTTGTAGACTGCCTGGCCAGGCGGTGTCGTCCCATTTGCGATCACTCTTATACAATCAGGTTCTTATCAGTGACATACAGTCAGGTTGTTGTGAGGGAAATCCTTACGGAAGGATTAGTACAGGAAGATATCCCTCAAGTAACTGGCGAAACTGGGAATCTTACGAATCGTATGTTGAAAGTCATTAAATTACTTATATTTACCGTTTGAGACTGATGCGTTTATATTGGGATTGACAGGGAATAAACAGGACTCAAATAAACCTTTTATTTACCGAGCTGGATAGCTGCAGTCGCTTAAGTGCGGCCAGTATTCAGTATTCGGGAGATAGTGGGTTCGAACCCCACTGTCGGCAGCCCTGAAGATGGTTTTCCGTGGTTTCCTAATTAATTTACACAGCATGTTTCTACTGCCGGATGCCCTTCCTGGCACCAACCTCAGTTGAGGAGCTAATGAAGACGAAATGTGTTATGGTGAATAAAATTGGGTAAGGGTTGCCTATGGATAGGAACTGTACCGGCATTTGCCTGGAAGTGAAGATATTAAGCCACAGAAAACTATTCTGAGAAGAGCCGACGGTGGGATTCGAACCCACGCGTTTCCCGAATGCAGAGCTTGGCTCCATAGCCACAGAGCGTTAAAACGCGCGGCCACTCGGTCTACTTTCATGTATATAAATAAAATTATAATTTTTGTCTGTACGCTTCGATTAGATGTACAAGATTCCAGAACTTAATGTTAAGAAAATGTTTAGATTACAATAAGTTGAAAAAATGACGATTCTATAATGATAGCACGAAGAGAATATATTGCGTTCGGAAAATAGTGGGTTCGAATCCCATTGTCGGTAGCCCTGTAGATGGTTTTCCGTGGTTTCCTATTTTAACAACAAACACAACAAGCCAGGGTCGTTTCCTTCCCACTCCAAGGCCTTTCCTATCCCATTGTCGCCGTAAGACCTATCTGTGTCGCTGCGACGTAAATCCAGCGGTAAACAAACCCTTGTCACCAAACATCCTCACTTTTCCGTAAATTTCTGTAAGAGTATCCATTATATAAAGCTACGCCTTAATTAGCAGTCCCTTTGCTGCGTTAAAGTTGGAAAAACCTGACAGGCTGCTGAAAATTTTACAGTGATCGCAAATGAGACAAGAACTGGTCTTTCTTCACATTCTTGTTTTCCATTGTAATGGAACTCGTCGCAAATAGAACAAATTTTGCTCTGAAATGGAATTAAGGGAACATTCCTTTCCGATAAACTCGTAGCCTCCTCTTCGAAGAATTCTCTTGCAGCACATATCATTTCCCTTCCTTGGTGATGAATTGTCACACCATGGCCGGCGGTATTTTTTTCACGAGGTGGACGAGTCCTGGGCCTTCCTCTCCCTCGAGGAGTATTCATCGTACTCAAAATATAAATACAATGATTGCACGTGCGTACGTGCGTAAATAGTATTTAAAATACAATTAGAAACTTACTAACGGCCACTCACACTGAACTGCTTGCAACAAGATCTAGCTCACAAGTGAAGTGAGAGGTTTGGCAACTCCCAGCAAGACGAGCCTCCCAGAAGTTTTATCTCCATGGCAACCGCAGTCGCCCCACCCTCGTTTCCATGGCAACCACACAGCCACTCCCTTTATCCCGCCTCGGCAGGCAGTAAAAGGACCTCCCTCTACGAAATGTCACAAACCATCTCTTATTATTAGCAGTATAGTCCTCCCACTAAGGATCAGTCCGCTTCGGCATCGTTGCAGCTAATGTCACGAAACTCTCCATACACATTCTCAGTACTGACATGAATCATCACTCCCCGTTTTGACGTGCTCAACTTATAACAGCGCTGCCAGCGGTCTATGAACTCGTCAACAGAAATCCCGAACTATATTCTGTAGAAGAGGAGGCAAGTGAAGACACGAGAGAGAAACAGAGAAGAAAGTAGTGTAAAAATGAAGAGAAAAATTAAAAGAGAAAAGAAAAGATATAAGACGAATATACAATTTAAAATTTTATTTACGTCACACCGACACAGATAGATCTTATGGCGACGATGGGATAGAAAAGTGCTAGGAATGGGAACGGAGTGGCTGAGGCCTTAATTACAGTAAGGTACAACCCCAGCATTTGCTTGGTGTGAAAATGGGAAACCAAGGAATACCATCTTCAGGGCTGCCGACAGTGGGGTTCGAAATCACTATCTCCCGAATGCAGGCTCACAGCTGCGCGACCCTCGTTTCGGTACAATTACAGGCATTTTAAGGTGGAATTTTGTGAAAATGCGCTTTAGACATAGATCAACGCAGAACGAATACTTGAAATATTCTCAGTTCTAAATCCAATTGATTCAATTGATCACACACAAACACACCACAACCACAGACAGTTTTAACAGACCAAGTTCGTTAATTTCCTAAATAACACGCCCAAGATCCTTTAAATCAAAGAACATCAACGATGAAACAAGAACATCAAAATCAATGGAATACAGAATCCCGTATAAATACGTGACTTTTATATAGCAGTAAGAAGGTGAGACGACCTGTGACATTTTATCATAATCACCTTTAAGTTCTCTCCCTCAAGATGCAGCTGTTAACCAACCACCGCTTACTTCAGACAATGGCGGCAACCATGGCAACGGAGCTCCATTCAGACCTGAACAAGGTTTATCATTAAATGTACGTTATAACGCTTGAAGAAACATTCAACTTTCTGGCTCGCAAAAAGTAACTAATTCTTAACGACGCTATTGATAGAGGAACAATACACTCCTTTGCAGTATGCAAGCTTATTTAATCGGTAACGACATGAGTCAAAACGTTATCGAAATGAAATTGAGCAGAGAGTTGAGAAACAGAAACACGGATATACACTATAGTGAATACTTCCGTCCAATGGGAAAGATATCCCGTTTAGTTCTGTCTCCGTAATTCTCTTGATTTTTATTTTGTTATATTGTCCTTGAATTGTTCTACAGAATGAGGATTCCTGCACACTTCATTTCCTTCAGTTTCGCCGTAAATAAAATCCACAGTTCTAGCCCTTAGGGCAAGAAACTCAATGTTGAACAGTTTTAGCCCTTAGGGCAAGAAACTCAATGTTGAACAGTTTTAGCCCTTAGGACAAGAAACTCAATGTTGAACAGTTTTAGCCCTTAGGGCAAGAAACTCAATGTTGAACAGTTTTAGCCCTTAGGACAAGAAACTCAATGTTGAACAGTTTTAGCCCTTAGGGCAAGAAACTCAATGTTGAACAGTTTTAGCCCTTAGGGCAAGAAACTCAATGTTGAACAGTTTTAGCCCTTAGGGCAAGAAACTCAATGTTGAACACTTCTAGCCCTTAGGACAAGAAACTCAATGTTGAACACTTCTAGCCCTTAGGACAAGAAACTCAATGTTGAACAGTTTTAGCCCTTAGGGCAAGAAACTCAATGTTGAACAGTTTTAGCCCTTAGGGCAAGAAACTCAATGTTGAACAGTTTTAGCCCTTAGGGCAAGAAACTCAATGTTGAACACTTCTAGCCCTTAGGACAAGAAACTCAATGTTGAACACTTCTAGCCCTTAGGACAAGAAACTCAATGTTGAACAGTTTTAGCCCTTAGGGCAAGAAACTCAATGTTGAACAGTTTTAGCCCTTAGGGCAAGAAACTCAATGTTGAACAGTTCTAGCCCTTAGGGCAAGAAACTCAATGTTGAATTCTTCTTAGGGATATGAGTTACGAATTTTTAAGTATAATAAAGTATGAGAATATATTCCCTATTTATTCTTAAAAATGATTATCATTTTCTTAATCATCGTTATCCAGTTGATCAGATTAGCAGTTTACCTTTTTCTGCCGCTACGAGCGCTAATGTAAGTCAATGCATTGCTCACTTAAGCCCTTATAACTATATTCGGTGCGGGCATTTTTAAAACAAATTAAAAAATCCTGAGCGTACTGAACCAAGGAACACATTACAGAAAGAATTATCTAAATGAGTTCATCTGGCTACGATTTTAACAAAAATGAAAACGAGCAAAGAAACAAACGATTTTAGGCTGATTTTCCGGAACTGAATTTAGGCCAGAAGTGATTTTCGAAATTTGGCTTTTTGTTTGATATATCTATCAAAAACTTACAATTTGAAACCTTCCTGCGCCTTTTAGCCCTTCAAATTTCGGCACATTTGAGGATATTCCTTAATTTTACGTTTTTTCATGGTATGGGGATCCCTACTTTGTCTGCTAAGAAATGTTATCAACATGAAATAGGGAGAACCACAACCCTTTATAAATGATTCTGTCATGAAAAACCTCCGTTATATTGTCCATGGAAACAGAAGCAGTGTAGGCTGTGGCAGGATCTTTTTGGGAATATCCATTTTCTTTCTCATTATCTGACAACATTGAAAAAACGGTGCGAGTATACTGTATTTCTGCGGTACCTCTCGAATGTATCGTACAATTAAACAATTTAGGCCATATTATTCGTTATGCCATTTACATATTAACAATCTGCATTACGTCGCACCGACACGGATAGGCATTATGGCGACGATGGGATAGGAAAGGGATCGGTGTGGAAAGGAAGCGGCCGTGGCCTTAACTGAAGCACATCCCCGATATTTTCCTGGTATGAAAATGGGAAACCGCGGGAAATCACCTTCAGAGCTGCCGACAGTGGGGTTCAAACCCACTATCTCCCGAATGCAAGCTCACAGCTGCGCGGCCCTAACCACGTGACCAACTAGCTTGGTCGTTGTGCTATCATAACGCATCCTACACTAACTATAGCATCATGCAATGGAACTTTATGAATTAGCCGGGAATTTTCTGTGATACCGTATTTATTGTGTTGTGAAGCAACAAGACCACTTAAGTGAAATCATGCATCATCAGGAAAAATTATTAAATGCGGGTGAACTAAAAGTGCAGAGTAGTAGTAGTAGTAGTAGTAGGTCTTTACAAACTATTACGAAATAGAATCGCAAAACATAATGGAATCTTTATTTCTGTCAACTTTTTGTTAAAATATTTTTATAACCATATACTTACGTGAACTGGAGCCATAAAATACTTCCCTGAAACAAAGACTTGTCTGCCTTTCATTAAAAGTAATGTCCTAATTATTTACTTTATAATTTCATTTGCATTATGTTAATGTTTTATGAGTATTAAACTGCATTAAATCGATATCATAATCAAATTTCTCTGGGAAACTCATGCATAAAAATATGAACTGTTGTAATTTTTGTATATACAGCGCAGAGAAAGATTGGAATATGAAGGATGCAGTCTATATATTTAAAATGCAAGGCACCGAGCTCGATAGCTGCAGTCGCTTAAGTGCGGCCAGTACCCAGTATTCGGGAGATAGTGGGTTCGAGCCCCACTGTCGGCAGCCCTGAAGATGGTTTTCCGTGGTTTCCCATTTTCACACCAGGCAAATGGCGGGGCTGTGCCTTAATTAAGGCCACGGCCGCTTCCTTCCAATTCCTAGGCCTTTCCTGTCCCATAGTCGCCATAAGACCTATCTGTGTCAGTGCGACGTAAAGCAAAATAGCAACAAAAAAAATGCAAGGCGTCTTTTGCAATCCACCAATGAATCCTTACAGGACCACTTTTCATGAAATGTGATTCAGATGAGAGCTACTTACATGTATATGTGCCAGCACTGTTGTTTTCTTTATTTCAACTGTTATTAGTATTGTATGTCCATCTCTGTGGTATAGTGGTTAGTGTGATTAGCTGCCAACTCCCGGAGGCCCGCGTTCGATTCCCGGCTCTGCCACGAAATTTGAAAAGTGGTACGAGGGCTGGAACGAGGTCCAATCAGCCTCGGGACGTCAACTGAGTAGAAGGGGGGGTTCGATTCCCTCCCAGCCATTCTCGAAGTGGTTTTCCCTGGTTTTCCACCTCTCTTCCAGGCAAATGCCAATTTTGGATATTTTATCAGGATGCAGATGCCAAGGATCCTGGATGTTTTGATCATTGAGTGTGGGAGCGGCGGTTGATGATGCCCGGGGTGTGGGCGAGGCATGTCCGTTTGGGGCATTGGTGATCTCGAGTTTTTTATGTGGATGGGAGTCGTATTGTGTTGGGTGGACTCTCAGAGAGTGTTATTCTGAAAAAATAAAAGTTGCTCAATACGGACCCAAAGATGAGATGTATAACTTGTAATAAGTGGTATGTTCCGAGCAGTCAGTGGCATGGAATGGCATTAGTAAATGAATAAGTTTGAGTGGTGTCTTTAAAAGTAAGAAAGATCACAATATGAAGATAAAACTGGAATTCAAGAAGACGAATTGGGGCATATATTCATTTATAGGAAGGAGAGTTAGGGATTGGAATAACTTACCAAAAGAGATGATCAATAAAATTTCCAATTTCTTTGCGATCAGTTAAGGAAAGGCTAGGAAAACAACAGATATGGAATCTGCCATCTGGGCGACTGCCCTAAATGCAGATCAGTAGTGATTGAATGCCGGGATAGTACCTAACTTAAGGAAACCGCCGCTTCCTTCCCTCCTCCTTATCTACCCCCTTCCAATCTCCTCACCCCCCCCCCCACAAGGCCCCTGTTCAGCATAGCAGGTGCCATTCTTAAATTTCTAGCCAAGGTACTGGTCCTCCTTCCCAGTTAATAATAATAATGGCCTGTAGCGTCCGGAGAGGCCTGGTGCAGGTCTTTTTATTTGATGCCCGTAGGCGACCTGCGCGTCGTGATGAGGATGAAATGATGATGATGACACATACACCCAGTCCCCGTGCCAGGGGAATTAACTATTTATGATTAAAATTCTCGACCCTGCCGGAAATCCAACCCGGGACCCCAGTGACCAAAGCCCAGAACGCTAATAATTTAGCTATGGAGCCGGACAAACTCGTGTCCTTATCCTGAGGTGGTGCAGCTCTTTCCTTGCTCATCCCCAATGGAGGTGAGCTGCATGTACCATTTAGACCACATACCAGTCCTCCTGCCATTCTTAAATTTCTGGCAGTATCGGGAATCGAATTCGGACCCCCGAGGACGGCAGTTAATAACACAAACCGTTACGCTACGGAGGTGGACTTCCCAGTTATATCCCCCCGACCCAAAGTCTCACGTTCCAGGACACTGCCCTTGAGGCATCACTTGTTGAGCCCGAGGGAAAAACCAATCCTGGAGGGTAAACAGGTTAAGAAAGAGTTAGTATTTTATTTTACGAAATTAACATGCGCATAATGCTATTCGCCCGTAAATGACAAATATGCTTTATATCTACAATCTGTCAACGACTTCTACTTGACCTATTTTGAAGTTGTTTGTTTTAAATTTAAAATACCTACCTCCACAATCCGCACCACTGCGTTTTTCGTTGATAGTTATCAGTTTATTATGAATTTTTAATTATTCGGTTGAAGCTTACTCTCGGCTTCACAAAGCAGTTTCAGTCCGTTCCAACAATTGACAAGAGATGGCATGGCAATACCGAAGTTCATTCTGGCAACAGATGACCTAACCATAGTTACATTCTAGCAAGGTCTATAACAACGAATTACCATAGAATAACTTAAAGAGGCGGTAGCACTGCCTGGCTGAAGCTAATTGAACGAACATCTGCCATGTTTTCAGTGGTCAATAAAGCAAGGGGGCATGGCCCTTGGATGACGAAAAATGTCAAAAATACAAATTATAGAACCAAAGCAAAGCAAAGTCATCTCCGTACAGGCCATGAAGGTCCTTGGAGGGGTGGAAGGTAAAGGCTTCCACTACTCGTAACCTCGGCACGTGATGAGGTGGAGTGGTTAGCTATACGCCCGGCCGCCTTTGCCCCCAGGAATTAACCTAGTACTCATTTTTTGTGTAGGCTGAGTGAACCTCAGGGCCATATGCACCTCCGGAAGTGTAAATCTCGTTTCATAAATTTTACGACTTCCTGACGAATTACAGAACCACTGACACAAAATTAAAGACCGTTAGCCTAAAGCTTAGAGCATTAATAATCATAGAGAGCCAACTGAACAACTTCATCCATGTTGCGGCGCGAGGCCATCAAGGTCAACTTATTGTAGGGTAGTTCGAAAAGGATAGGGAGAATAGTCATACAGTAACATACGAATAGGTCATGAAATCGGAACCCTGCTCGGCTGTTGTGGTTAAGCCTAAAATACAATAAAATCCCTGGACGTAAATGAGTATTTACGACGTAAATCCTTAAAAGGAAAGGGGCCTACGATAGGTTACAACCTCATTCTGATGATATTTTTAAACGTATTGCATCCCGCTATAATTGTTTAATATAGTGCGATAGTACATATATCACACCCCCGAATTATATGTAGAAGTTAGAGATATTATTGTCAGTATTCGATTTATTATTATTATTATTATTATTATTAGTAGTAGTAGTAGTAGTAGTAGTAGTAGTAGTAGTAGTATTTCATTTATATATTTTGCCATTTATATTGGTAAGCTGGAAGATATCCACATATGTAGGTATGAGTAATTTGTTTTGCACGAGTGGGAAAACATTGCTTTAATAACTCTGGTAATTTGAATGAGTCATATGGGTACCTCAGTGTTTGTTGTGATGTACTTGTGTCGGGTAATTCCATTAGTCATGTATATATCCCAGCCTGATGAGATGAGCTTGTTGTTGTACCAGGGAAGTTTGGTGATTCATGTAAAACTCCCCAGAGTTTGTTATTGTCTTGGGAGGAAGTAGTTCAGGGCTTGGGCTTGAGAAGAGGACCACCCATGATTGGCTGGCAAGCACCAATCCAGACGGATCATCTGAGAGGAGGGGGATGTTGATGTCTATAAAGGTTGATGATACGGCGGCAACCAAAAACATTATGAGAAACATTGTAGAGGTGATTGTAAAGGAACGAGAAGGAAGATGACTACAAGCAGTAACACTGTATGAAGGAACGACAACTGACGCACTGTACGGGAAGGAAGTGGTACTGATACACGGTACTGGAGTGACACGGCTGCAATGGACTGGACTTCAAACGTTCGTGGAGCGTAGTCTTGTTATGTTCGTGGAAAGTGGCTGATTGTGGAGAGTGCTTGCGCATTAAGTATGGTAGCACTTGTGGCGGCCTAGCATTATATGTTGGTGAAAGCTATCTCAGACTTTCCATAAATTTATGTTGAGGATCGACAGACGTGTGTATATATCTTTACAACAAGTGTTAAAATATGTGAACACAGTAGTACAAGGTACAGTATCTGTGTGATGTGATAACTGCCGATTATGAGAATCGGTAAGTCGAATTGATATAGAGACAGTGAAGGGTATTTATCTTCATACATGTACATTGTTCATCGGACCATCTACAAATGGTAACTTAGTTCTCACTCTCGTTTTCCCACGATTTTCATTATTTTGTTGTTGTTGTAAATATGGAGTCTTCCAGCAATATTTTATGTGTGTATTATATGTATAATGTTGTATGTTGATGAGGTGCTCATGCACGGAATTTGTTAAGAATATAGTTAGCTATTTTAGAATCAGTGTTATTGATGAACCTAGGTGCAGTTCCTACCAAATTAGTCGTTTTCAGGAGGTTAGGTAAGGCCTGCAGCAGATGTACCAGTACGCAGCATTATGTACACGCCCTGGGATATACAGTTTATCATGCTCTTATCTAAATTCGAGGGATCCATTCTGGTGAACTCTGGCGCCCATACTACGGACATTTTGGTTAATTATGCTTATTAATTTTATTAAGTTTTGAGTAATTTTATTCATATATTTTTATTTATGATTTTATTTATTATTATCATCAAAAGAAAGTTACAATAGTCTAATCATTTATGCTTGGTGTACGTTTGACTTAAATAGGCCTACATCAAACCAAAGTCCAAGCACAAGATACAGTTGGTATATAGCCTATGAATACATAGGTTGGTCAGAATTCTTTGCGTCAGCGGCGATTTTGAGACTATAGAGTTCTATTTTCTGGCCTTTGCATGTTATCCAGTGCAATGAGATTAAAGTTAAAAGGATTACTGTACCGCTCTAAATTGTAAAAGTTACTCATCTAAAGGGACTATATTACTTAAATTTTCGACAGGTAAGCAAAGGAGGGCAAAATGGGTGTAGAACTGTCTTTTTACAAGTTGCTTTACGTCGCACCGATAAAGATAGGTATTATGACGACGATGGGACAGGAAAGGTCTAGCCAGTGGGAAGCGACCGTGGCCTTAATTAAGATGCAGCCCAAACATGCATGGTGTAAAAATGGGAAATCACGGAAAACCATCTTCGGGGCTGCCGTCGGTGGGGTTCGAACCCACTATCTCCCGAATACTGGATACTGGCCGCATTAAGCGACTGCAGCTACCGAGCTCGGTGTAGAACTGTCACGTGATTAGTGGCAGCCAACAGAACATTCAGAGATATGCGAGGTTTGCTTGATAAAAATGAAGTAATAAACACCCGAGTGCACGACTCCGCAGCGTAACGGATAGTGCTATTAGCTTTCGTCCTCGAAGGCAGGCGTTTGATTACCGGCACTGCCAGGGATTTAACAATGGCAGGACGGCTGGGTTGTGATAACAAACGGTACATGGAGCTCACCTCCACTGTGTGTGTGTGTGTGTGTGTGTGTGTGTGTGTGTGTGTGTGTGTGTGTGTCGTCATCATTACAATTTTTCTCGGTGGGCCCCATCTTCACAGAGACGCAGGTCACCTGTAAGACGTCAAATCGAAAGACCTGCATCAGGTCTCTCTGCAGGCCACACTCCATTATGTGCGTTAGCAGACTTTTGAAAGACATCATGGGTAATTCCATCTCTTTTGGGGGGAAAGTTATTGTTCTAGGTTTGGATAAGACAGGTTTTGCCTTGTTGTTCCACGTGCTTCCAAGCAAGCTGTTATTCAGAATTGTATTAAATTATCATCTCCTTGGTCATAAATTAAAATATTTCAACCATTTAAAAATCTACGATCAAGGCCAGAATAATTACACTTCGCTAAATGTTTGCTGAAAATTTGTAATGAATATTATCCTTCAGTGAATCATGAATCACCAGAGAAATGTGTTATTGACTGACTACCCTCTACCATTGCCAAGCAAGACATCGTCCTTGGAATTAACGGGAATAAATCTGAGTCACAAAAGATGTTATAAATTTCTACAAAATTGCCATTCTTGCCCATATTGCATTGTGATCAAATCAATTCTAAAGTTATAGTTTTTCTACCCGGAGTGGCCATAAGATACATAAGTTTAAATAACCTAAATACTGAAGATGAAAATGAAACTCATCGATTTTCCATAGTGTTTCTGACCAGCTTAGTAATAAGTGGCTTGCCTCCTCATGTCCTTAAATTTAAACCTGGAGCAATTGCAATGTCATTAAGAAACTTTAACGCTTCTTCTAAACGGAACAAAATTAATTGTACGAAAAACGCATGGCAGTTCTTTGGATGTCCAATTCATTAAGGGGTTAAGTGTTGGACGGAGAGATTCCCAGAATTGCTCTAACACCATCGACACTACCCTTCCATTTAATTTTAAAGAAGCCGGTTTCCTGTTCGCCTTGCATTCGGTATGACAATTGACAAAGCTCAAAGACAGGATGTCGGCCTTGACCCGTGTTGGTGTATATTTACCCCAGCCTGTATTTAGCCGTGGCCAACTGTAGATAACACTCGAATTCGATCATTTGACAGTTTGCAAGTATAACGAGTGCCACCGAGCTATAGGACAATAAATGTAACAACACTACATTTCAGAGATATTGCACCTAAAATTGTCTGCAAATATATAGTAGCCTACACACTTCAGTCTATAAATTAATTCCTGGAGTCTGTATTTAGCCACTGCAAATGCTGTCACTCAAAAGTTTGTAAGTGCTAGATAAATATACACTCACGTTCATAAAAACCAGAACAGCTTGAACGACGAAAAAAAGGAAGTTCATATTCACAGGACATGTGCATCAGTATGTTATGAAAAAATGATTAGCATTTGAACCATGTCGGCCCTCAAGTTCAAGGGCCACGTCGATATTTAGGCGCAGCACCGCCGACTGGTAAAATGTGCCTGCTGCTCTCGTTGTCGCTATAAACCGAAGATAATGGATCAGTGTGACTTGTGCGGACGTAAAGGATGCCTCGCTGGCGTATGCGAGAACCGAATCGTCAAATGAGTGAGTTTGAAAGAGGGCGCATTATTGGCATGAGAGAACGTGATGCATCCATCATGGAAATTGCTGCTCGAGTGGGACGAAGTATGTCGGCAGTGCAACGGGTGTGTACAGAATGGTTCACTGAAGCCCGTAAAACACGACGAGATGGGTCTGGTCGCACCACCCAGACCACCCCCCAAGAAGATCGACACCTCATCCGAATGGCATTGCAGGACAGATCTGCGTCCTCCTCGGCTCTGGCGCAACAGTGGAACAGTGTAAAACGTACACTATCAGAAGTGACAGTCCGTCGCCGTTTATTACGGTCTGGGTTACCGGCGCGTCGTTCACTTCTCCGCCTACCTTTGACTAATGTGCATAAACATGCTAGACTGCAGTGGTGTATGGAACGACGTCACTGGGAATAGGAATGCTAGCAGATAGTGTTTTCGGACGAATCCAGGTTCAATTCATTTGAAAATGATGGCCGCATTTTGGTTCGCCGCAGACAGGGGAAGAGTCATCACATTGAATCCATTCGCACAAGACATACAGTGCCAACTCAAGTCCTTATGGTTTGGGTACAACCACAAATCATAGTTGGTGCGTGTCCAGGACACTGTGACCAATTTGACCTACGTGAATGACATCCTGCGACCCGTACTCATACCCTTCCTGCACGACATCCCAGACGCCATATTTCAGCAGGACAATGCGCGACCACATGTTGCTGCGCGAACACGTGCCTTCTTTTTTTTTTTACAGGATGTCAGACTGTTGCCCTGGCCCGCCCGATCACCGGACTTGTCGCCAATCGAAAATGTGTGGGATATAGTGAAACGACGGTTGCGGCGCTCTAACCCAATGCCAACCACCAAAGATGAACTGTGGAACCAGGTGAATGCAGCATGGATGGCTATACCCCAGAATGCCATTCGCGCCTTATACGCGTCGATACCATCATGCATGGAACCAGTTATCAGTGCCCATGGAGGACGCAGTGCCTACTAGGTAACAGGACACATGCTGAACCTAGGTGACTGAAATTTAATCGTTTCTGCAGAACATACTAATGAACATGTCCTGTGAATATGAACTTACTATCTCTAGTCCTTCAATGTACTCAGCTTTTTAAGAACATAGTGCACTTTACCGAACCAGGTACTTATTATTCCATTGAATTTCAACAGGTTCAGCCTAGTAATTCATTTATTTTACATTACATATTGTATAATGAAACATTGTAGGAGTATATGATGTTTGATTTTATTCTCTAAGAATGTTTTGGTTTCTTTTAAACAGTTTTATCTAATAAATTGTCCGACTCCATGGCTAAATGGTTAGCGTGCTGGCCTTTGGTCACAGGGGTCCCGGGTTCGATTACCAACAGGGTCGGGAATTTTAACCATCATTGGTTAATTTCCCTGGCACGGGGGCTGGGTGTATGCGTTGTCTTCATCATAATTTCATCCTCATCACGTCGCGCAGGTCGCCTACGGGTGTCAAATTAAAAGACCTGCACCTGGTGAGCCGAACCCGTCCTGGGATATCCCGGCACTAAAGGCCATACGCCATTTCATTTCATCTAATAAATTTTCTCTGGCGATCCCTTTTAGCAAAAACCAAATAGTATATTAACTCACACGTACAGAATACTCCTTATGGTCTCTTATGTTAAACATGAAACAAATCTCAACACACACAAGCGTCTACACACAAAATGTCTAGTAGATACTGGTAGTTCGCTTTAATAATACATTAACTTCCTTGCCTTTTCCGTTACTTTGACTTCAAGATATATTATGTGAATACAGAGATCAGACAGTGAGCTATTAATAACGGGAGGACAAATAAAAGTATAGTACCGGTAAGCATTACCAAGGAGTCAATACCTAGAATTCTGATTTAATACTTCAGTAATATTTTTTTGAACATATTCATTCAACGTATCGTATTATGTATTTATATTCATTGGTTAGTACCAATTTGCTTAAAACTGAAAATGTAGGTAATATTATATGTTAGAGTTAATTTCAATCTAAAATGATATGCACAAAATAAGACATTTTTTGATTAAATTTATAAAGTGAACTTTACTGTCAGAATATTGAAGATATCTACAAATTTCAGTAGGTCTATCCAGAATAACACATTTGATATATATGTCTTCGCAGATCTCTGTATTCCTCGTGACTCCTCAAGGTTTTGTCGAAGGTAGGAACATGTATTCTTCCACTACAAACTGACAGAGAGAGAAGCATACGCAATACCTCTGAGCTGTTGTGTGGTTGGGGGAGCCCCAGCCCGCTCCCCAAGACAGCGTGGTGACCACCCAGTGTATTATGTCGCCTCCGCCTGCCCGTAATGTCATACGGAGCAGTGGTTCGAAAGAGATGAAAGTTGGGGAAAAAACAGAGACGGCACGGACGAATAATTGATGTTTATTTCAAACCGATATGCAGGTTACACAATGCGCACGGCATCGACTCAGTAGGATGTAGGACCACCGCGAGCGGCGATGCACGCAGAAACACGTCCAGGTACAGAGTCAATAAGAGTGCGGATGGTGTCCTGAGGGATGGTTCTCCATTCTCTGTCAACCATTTGCCACAGTTGGTCGTCCGTACGAGGCTGGGGCAGAGTTTGCAAACGGCTTCCAATGAGATCCCACACGTGTTCGATTGGTGAGAGATCCGGAGAGTACGCTGGCCACGGAAGCATCTGTACACCTCGTAGAGCCTGTTGGGAGATGCGAGCAGTGTGTGGGCGGGCATTATCCTGCTGAAACAGAGCATTGGGCAGCCCCTGAAGGTACGGGAGTGCCACCGGCCGCAGCACATGCTGCACGTAGCGGTGGGCATTTAACGTGCCTTGAATACGCACTAGAGGTGACGTGGAATCATACGCAATAGCGCCCCAAACCATGATGCCGCGTTGTCTAGCGGTAGGGCGCTCCACAGTTACTGCCGGATTTGACCTTTCTCCACGCCGACGCCACACTCGTCTGCGGTGACTATCACTGACAGAACAGAAGCGTGACTCATCGGAGAACACGACGTTCCGCCATTCCCTCATCCAAGTCGCTCTAGCCCGGCACCATGCCAGGCGTGCACGTCTATGCTGTGGAGTCAATGGTAGTCTTCTGAGCGGACGCCGGGAGTGCAGGCCTCCTTCAACCAATCGACGGGAAATTGTTCTGGTCGATATTGGAACAGCCAGGATGTCTTGCACATGCTGAAGAATGGCGGTTGACGTGGCGTGCGGGGCTGCCACCGCTTGGCGGCGGATGCGCCGATCCTCGCGTGCTGACGTCACTCGGGCTGCGCGTGGACCCCTTGCACGTGCCACATGTCCCTGCGCCAACCATCTTCGCCACAGGCGCTGCACCGTGGACACATCCCTATGGGTATCGGCTGCGATTTGACGAAGCGACCAACCTGCCCTTCTCAGCCCGATCACCATACCCCTCGTAAAGTCGTCTGTCTGCTGGAAATGCCTCCGTTGACGGCGGCCTGGCATTCTTAGCTATACACGTGTCCTGTGGCACACGACAACACGTTCTATAATGACTGTCGGCTGAGAAATCACGGTACGAAGTGGGCCATTCGCCAACGCCGTGTCCCATTTATCGTTCGCTACGTGCGCAGCACAGCGGCGCATTTCACATCATGAGCATACCTCAGTGACGTCAGTCTACCCTGCAATTGGCATAAAGTTCTGACCACTCCTTCTTGGTGTTGCATTTGCTCTGTCAGTCAGTGTAGATAGTTATGGCTTCCAGCGTTCAGTCTGCAAGCCTCTGAGAATTTACTAAACGCCACAACAATTCTCTACTTGCAACTAGCTCTGCGGCCTCTTATTTCTGTACCACTTATCTTTAAACCATTGTAAACTGACTCTATCGGTGCATATGGCCCTAAGATTCACTCAGCCTACACCAAAAATGAGTACCAGGTTAATTCCTGGGGGCAAAAGCGGCCGGGCGTAGAGCTAACCACTCTACCGCATCACGTGCCACGGTTAACAATGGTGAAAGCCTTTACCTTCCACTCCTCCAAGGGCCTTCATGGCCTGTACGGAGGTGTCTGTCTTAAACTGACTAACCATCGTCGTCTTGGTCGCCCTCTATTTCTCTTACCCTCCATGATCGATTCCATTATTCTCCTAGGTAACCTATCCTCCTCTATTCACCTCACATGACCCATGCCGATTTATGCATATAGTTTCAACAATTGAGTTCCTTCCTAAATTATTCTTAATCTCGTCATTCTGAGTAACCTACTGCCATTGTGTCCACTTGTTTGCACCAATGATAATTCCTCTCTAGTTCCATATCTCTTACTTCTAACTTACGAATAAGATATCCTGAGTCAGCCCACATTTTACTCCCGTAAATCTAATTCGGTCTAAAAATACACCAGTTTCGTCCGGGAGCAGAATTCTTTCTTAGAGAATATTGTTGACCACAACTGTGAGCTCAATGCATTAGTTTTGCTACACCTTGATTCAATCTCACTACCATCCTGGGAGAACACACATCCTAAATACTCGAGAATATCTATCTGTTACAGCTTTGTATTCCCAACCTGACGTTCAGTTCTCTTAGGTTTCTTACCTACTGGCATCACTTTAGTATTGGAAAGGCTAGTTTCCATACCATACTCATTGAACCCATTTTCGCGTTCCAAGATATTCGACTGCAGGCTTTCAGCACAATCGGCCATTAAGACAAAGTAGTCAGCAAAAGCCAAACTGCTTACTGCCTTTTCACCCAGCCGAATCCCTACCTGCCAGTTTATACCTTTCCGTAAATGATCTGTGTGAATTATGAACTACAATGGTGAGAGATTACAACTTTATAAGTTACTTTGAGCCAAGAGATCATTCTACCATCAGTTCTCACCGCAGCCTAATTGTCACATAAAATGCATTTGATTGCTTTTAATAACCTATCCTGAATCCCGTAGTCCGCCAGTACGGTGAACACTTTTTCCCCTCGGTATTCGGCCATATACTTTCTCTAGATCTACGAAATAAACAAAACTGCCTATTCCTTTCGTAGCATTTTACAATTGTCTGGCGCATACTGAAACTCTGATCCTGACAGCCTCTCTGTGGTCTGGAAACCACACTGGTTTTCATCCAACTTCCTCTCAACCACTGATCGCACCCTCTCTTCCAAAATCCCAGTGAACACCTTGCCTGGTATATTGATCAGTACCGAGCTCGATAGCTGCAGTCGTTTAAGTGTGGCCAGTATCCAGTATTCAGGAGATAGTAGGTTCGAACCCCACTGTCGGCAGCCCTGAAAATGGTTTTCCGTGGTTTCCCATTTTCACACCAGGCAAATGCTGGGGCTGTTCCTCAATTAAGGCCACGGCTGCTTCCTTCCCACTCCTAGCCCTTCCCTGTCCCATCGTCGCCATAAGACCTACTTGTGTCGGTGCGACGTAAAGCAACTAGCAAAAAAAATATTGATCAGTGAGATACCTCGATAGTTGCTGCAATCCGTCCTGCTTCTTTTCTTAATAGATAAGTGCAATTATTCTTTCGTCCAATTAGAAGGTTCCTTACTAATATTCCTTCCTAATCTCATTACTCTCTGAAGCTATTTCATCCCTGCATTACCACTGTATATCATCATTTCGTCCGCCTCTGCGGTGTAGTGGTTAGCGTGATTAGCTGCCACCCCCGGAGGCCCGGGTTCGATTCCCGGCTCTGCCACGAAATTTGAAAAGTGGTACGAGGGCTGGAACGGAGTCCACTCAGCCTCGGGAGGTCAACTGAGTAGAGGTGGGTTCGATTCCCACCTCAGCCATCCTCGAAGTGGTTTTCCGTGGTTTCCCACTTCTCCTCCAGGCGAATGCCGGGATGGTACCTAACTTAAGGCCACGGCCGCTTCCTTCCCTCTTCCTTGCCTATCCCTTCCAATCTTCCCATCCCTCCACAAGGCCCCTGTTCAGCATAGCAGGTGAGGCCGCCTGGGCGAGGTACTGGTCATACTCCCCAGTTGTATCCCCCGACCACGAGTCTGAAGCTCCAGGACACTGCCCTTGAGGCGGTAGACGTGGGATCCCTCGCTAAGTCCGAGGGAAAAATCGAACCTGGAGGGTAAACAGATGATGATGATGATGATGATGATATCACCATTTCTAGTGTAATTTCGTCTATTTCTGCTGTTTTATGACAACGAAGTTTACCATCCTTTTCACTTCCTCAAGCGTAACTTCACCATCGTCATTGTCCTCCACCCCATAACCTCGGTTGTTCGCGACCTCACCTGAAATGTGTATTTTTATGTTGCTAATATTTTTAAAATATTCCTTCCAACTGTCCAGTGATTCTATGAGATCCATTATGGATTCGCCTGATTTACCCACAGCACTATTCATTTCCTTTCACCCCTCCCTTCCCAAGATTATGTATTACTGTCCACAGAGGCTTCTCGTATAATTTCTTGAAACGCAGTACACACAAACGTCATATTTCCCTTCCCGTTTTCTCGATAATTGTATTTGAATGGGTTTTGGCAACTACTGTATATTACTTTCCATACCCCAATTACCACTTAATACTACACTGCCCTTAAACTTACTTTCCACCGTTGTTACCCATCCAGTCCAGAAAACCAAGAATAACGGCCGAGAGGATTCGTCGTGCTGACCACACGACACCTCGTAATCTGCAGGCCTTCGGGCTGAGCAGCGGTCGCTTGGTAGGCCAAGGCCCTTCAAGGGCTGTAGTGCCATGGGGTTTGGTATGGTTTGGTTTGGTTGTTACCCACTCGTTTCCACCGCGAAATTTTTATTACTACTACCCACCTCTTCATTTCCTTTTTAACCCAGTCATCTGAGATACCGTATATAGTTTACCTTACTAGAGAATTTTCTTTCAACACATTTCCCCCATTCCAACCGAAATAATTGTGGTCTTCCAGGTGTAAATTTCTCTGTGAAGCTGCAGCTGGTGATTCCAAAATCCACTGATGATAATCTGGTGACTATAAATCATTTGATAATAGCTGGTGACTACAAAATCTTCCCATGATAGCTGGTGACTGCAACATCTTCTAATGGTAACTAAATTCTTCTGATGGTCAGATGGTAACTCCAAAATCTTCTGATGATGTCCATCCTCAGTCATTTGATGTCCATCTTAATAACACATTCGGAGGGATACAGCAATCCTGCTACCAAAAGAGGTGGGCTATAGGAAGGTTACCACGTCGCTGATATGGCTCTTCTTCTTAGAACACTAACTTCCGACATGAAGTATGGGAAAAGTGTTAACACATGACCCAAAGCACTCATTCTTGGTATGTTAGTTCGTACGACATTAAAGGTATGCTTTTGTTGGGGATCGCCCTCGTTATGTAGCCATTGTGCGGACCGTACAGAGAACAGCACCACACGACAAATAACAAGTGTGTTGTTTACTTCGGATGTTGAGTGTTCCCAGAAAATAATTATTTTAGAAGTAATTTAATTTTACAGATGAAACCTCCCGTTTTATTCTAGACAAATGAATGTCACTACAAATTCTATAAATGTATAATACGGGATATGACGGTATTTAATTGAAACCGAGTGTAAATCTATTCCGCATATTTTTGTCTTCCGCTGTAAAGTATCCTCTTTCTTAAGAATAATTCCGAGAATATATTTCTCATATAATCACTTTGTATCAAAGTGTGACCTTTTATTTGGCTCCACGCAAGGCTATGCAAATAAAATTAGTTCAGAATTTTCATTGTAGATTAATAAACACTATATTAATAATAATTCAAATAATAACAACAGTTTCCTTGGAAATTTTACCAATGTATAAATATTTGTGATTCTGCAGGCTAGCCTTTACTCCTATGAGCATATGGGTTTCACGTGAACTGAAAGTTTATGTCGTTGTTAGATGAAAAATATTTATATTGACACTTTAGCTGAAATTTTAATTCGTGAACCTTCTGTGCCCTCGCTTCTGTCCTTATCGGACATGCATCAGCAACAGTTTTATAATAAGTAACGTAGTGGCCTTGACAATTTTCTTTCGTAAAACCCTACAAGAAGGTGAGACACAGAATACAAGTTACCCCTGCATTATCACAGATATTCTCACTCACCTTGGAAACAGTATACTTTCCTTCGATTTAGCTCACGTCTTTCAATGGAAACTTCCAATGGCATTACGTTTTCGTATCATAAGTAATTCCATTTACTGTTTTAACAAACTAACTGTCCACATGCAAAGTCAATACTGACTGGCAATTAACCATTTTCTAGCAGCTAGTGGTCTGCTGCTAACAGTAAATTACCACACCTTGCCTTTAATGACCTTCACTTCTGGGAATCAATGCCACAGTTTTGGCTCGGTGAAAATGGGAAATACACATTGCACATTAAAAGTAAAAACAGATGAAGTTGCTATTGCACTGTATATGCCCTTTCTTTTTCTTTGTTTACTTACGTCGCACCGACACAGATAGGTTTTATGGCGACGATGGGATAGGAAAGGCTAGGAGTGATGAAAAATCGACCTTGGCATTGTTTAATGTACAGTCCCATCATTTCCCTGGTATAAAAATGGGAAATCATGGGAAAACCCTCTTCAGAGCTGCCGACAGTGGGGTTGGAATCCACCATCTTCTGAATGCAAACTGGCAGCTACGTGACTGTATACACTACTACCAGTGTTCACCCCAGGCTCAACACATCAATCAATTAATCACTACTGATCTGCATTTAGGGCAGTCGCCCAGGTGGCAGATTCCCTATCTGTTGTTGTCCTAGCCTTTTCTTAAATGATTGCAAAGAAATTGGAAAATTATTGAACATTTCCCTTGGTAAGTTATTCCTATCCCTAACTCCCCTTCCTATAAACGAGTATTTGCCCCAATTTGTCCACTTGAATTCCAACTTTATCTTCATATTGTGATCTTTCTTACTTTTAAAGACACCACTCAAACTTATTCGTCTACTGATGTCGTCCCACACCATCTCTCCACTGACAGCTCTGAACATACCAGTTAATCGAGCAGCTCGTCTCCTTCTCCCAAGTCTTCCCAGCCCAAACTTTGCAACATTTTTGTAACGCTACTCTTTTGTCGGAAATCGCCCAGAACAAATCGAGCTGCTTTTCTTTAGTTTTTTCTGTTGTATTGTAAATAAACTATTGATTTACTTTTGTGTATACAGTGGTCTCTACCGCTTACAACAGGACCACGCACGCTCTACCACATACTATATATAAATAATTGCTAGTGGTTTACCGTCGCAGTAACACATCTCTGCGAAACGTAAAGGGTTTCACCTTGTTTTCCTGACAACGCAAAAGCCCAAAAGCTTATTATCGTGTCTATAACATAAATATAGGCTGTACCACCTCGATTAGCAAACTGATTGTAAAATTTCATTTAAAATTTATGTCATGTTTTGAAGTTTTTGGATCATTTTACTGGGTTTCTGTGGTCAGTTATAGATCGCTTTTGAACATTTTTATGTCATTAAAATCCTGGCTCCTTATGCTTCTTGAGCACACGCTCAGCTCGTGTGGGTCCTTTCTTGACGGCACATCGCATGAGTGTGAGCTACATGTAACGCTGTGTAATGATGTCTGTGTAATTATACAGGCTAGGAATGGGAAGAAAGCGACCGTGGCCTAGAGAAAAGTACACCTCGGAACTTGCTGGAGATGAATTGAGAAACCACGGAACATTTTGAGGATGACCGACAAGGGATTCGAACCCACCAGTTTCTCGAGTAGAGAGCTAGCTGCCATAACTGGCCGTGCCGCAACGCTATGAGGTAACCTTTGCGGTGATTATAACGGATGTACCTTTGTACGTCGAATCCAAACTACAGGGTTGTGACTATTTCAGAAGTCTCGCATATGCATATGGCCTAGTAAGCTACATACAGGTTCAATTGTTTCCTACAACGTACTAACCCTCAACCTGGCAGGCGTGATTAACGGTGGCTTAGCTACTGGCTTTTGGGATAGAAATTTCAACTGACGAATCACGTGATGTCAGGAAGGGTTCATTAAAGTATAAGGTTAATAATTGGTTCTAAAGGTATGCTAGGTTATAGTATCTACACAAATACGTCAGCCCCCGTCTGTAGAAAATGTTGTCAGTACCTTTAACATTCATCGAAGGAACTTACCTTATTGCAGCTCTCTAACAGTGCTTCCGTAAGTTCATTAAGGTAATTTTCAAATTTCAAGTATTTAGGGATTTGAACAGCATTTAAATATAAGGAATTATTCATAAATTAGTTTCTACACACTGAAGAACCTAACAGTTACAAATTGACTCAGACGAAACTGAAAATAAATGGCTCCAAATATCAAGAAACAAATTAATCGAGGGAGTATGAAGAACACAAACCTTCGAAGAGATGAAGGGAAGGTCAGGCACAATCAAGGCACATGAACTCCGTTGTTGGCACGTACAGTAGTTGAACAAGAAGCGATTCCCTGTGGGTTGATGCACAGAGGAATGTTATTCAGTGCGTTATACCACTGGCTTAGACGGTGAGCTAAAGCTGGCGACTTCAATCCCAGCGCAGTCAGATCGTATGTACACGAATACGTCAGTCCTATGTCTGTAGAACTCCTGCAGGGCATACTCTCTGGCACCTTGATGTCTCCCAAAACCATAAAAGTAGTTAGTGTTACGTCAAAATATTTATTATTATTATTATTATTATTATTATTATTAGTAGTAGTAGTAGTAGTAGTAGTAGTAGTAGTAGTAGTAGTAGTAGTATTGTCATACCACATAGAAAATCACTAGACTTGTTAAAAACTGCAAGTGTAGGCCTCCGAAAATGTCTAGAACAATTATATTAGAGAAAGGTGGTGATTAGAATCATGTTATTGGCTTTACATCTCACTAACTACTTTTAAGATTTTCGGAGACGCCAAAGTGCCGGAATTTAGTCCCGCAGGAGTTCTTTTTTGTGCCAGTAAATCGTGCGACACGAGGCTGTGGTGATTAGAGACAAGAACACCAGTCCCTTTTAACACCAAACTAAGGATAAACAGGAAAACAGGTTCATCGCATGTTGTAGATCCAGGAAACGGAATGTGAATGGGATTCCCAAATCTCACAAATCAGTTTCAGAAGGGAACAAAAGTTGACCAAAGGACATGCTAATGAGGGTGATTATTGGTTTACGACGTAATAATTACTCTCGTGAGGAACAGAAAATAGATAACTGCTATAAAGCTCTCTCTGAGTCTCACAGTATTAAAAAAGACAAGAATTAACCAAAGGTGATGCTAATATTTAGGGTGATTAATGTTTTAAGGGGAATACATCGACATAATAGACGAAAGAGGAAAACGTTTGACATTTTGAAAAGTGTGGGAATCGGCATTAAACACCAAAAGAGCCATGAAAGACTCCGTGGGCCTCGCAATACCATCGAGTTCGGAATAGAACAGAGATTGACCACGGGAGACGGAATAGGAAAGAGAGAAGTGAGAAGCCCAGCACACGTCCCAGACTGAGAATACTTGGGATACAGGGGGTAAGATGGACAGGAAAGATACGAGCAAGGAGTATTATTGCACCCAGTTAAAGGCTTCGAATTCATATGAAATGCCTTAATATAACTGAGCCCTCGTATAACGAGACAATTATTTGTAGAAATACAAGGAGAGCAATTAATAGTGATGTGCATATGGCTGCCGTCTAGGTGGCAGTTTCCCTATCAACTGTTCATCTAGACAGGATAATAAGCTTTTGGGATTTGGCCGTCTCAGAAAACAAGGTGAACTCTTGCTCGTGAACAGTCGAGATTTTCATCGGAAGACGCGGAGTAAAGTTCTCTGTTAAACGTAAAGAGTTTCTCCTTGTTTTCTTGACACGGCATCAGCCCAAAAGCCCACACATCATGTCTACAACAATTAAGGACCATGAATGCACCAATCTAAATAATTGTTTATCCAGGCTTTTCTTAAACGATTCCAAGAATCTGGAAATTTATCAAACATCTCCCTTGGTAATGATTTCAAGCCCCAATTCCTCTTTCTATAAACGAATATTTTTCCTAACTTGTCTTCTTGAATTCTAACTTTATATTCATACACGTCTAGCTTATTCGTCTACTAATGTCATTCGACGCCATCTCTCCACTGACAACTCGGAGCATACCACTTAGTCGAGCAGCTCGTATCCTTACTCTAAAGTCTTCCATGCACAAAGTTTGCAACATTTTCGTAACACTACTCGTTTGTTGGATATCACCCAGAACAAACCGTGTTGCTTTCCTTTGGATCTCTTCCAGTTCTCGAATCAAGTAATTCTGGTAATGAAATGGCGTATGGCTTTTAGTGCCGGGAGTGTTCGAGGATATGTTCGGATCGCCAGATGCAGGTCTTTTGAATATACACCCAGCCCCGCTGCCAGCGAAATTAACCAATTATGGTTTAAATTCCCGACCCCGCCGGAAATCGAACCCGGGACCCCTGTGACCAAAGGTCAGCACGCTGACCATTTAACCATGGAGCCGGACAAGTAATCCTGGTGTGGGTCCCATACACTGGAATCATACTCTAATTGGGGTCTTTCCAGCGACTTGTACGCCCTCTCCTTTACATCCCGGCAGTCTCTGAATACCTTCATAAACATATAAAAAATGTGTAGCCTTTATTTACAACCTCCTTAACGTGATTATCCCAGTCAAGATAATCTGGAACTCGAGTTGGACTTATTGTGACTGTTTAACGAAGAGGCCCGCCCCGTGGTGTAGGAGTAGCATGCCTGCCTGCCTCTTACCTGAAAGCCCCGGGTTCAATTCCCGGCCAGGGCAGGGATTTTACCTGTATCTGAGGGCTTCTTTGAGGTCCACTCAGCCTACGTGATTACAATTGAGGAGCTAACTGACGGTGAGATGGTGGCCCCAGTCTAGAAAGCCAAGAATAACAGCCGAGAGCATTCGTCGTGCTGACCACACGACACCTCAATCTGCAGGTCTTAAGGTTTAGCATCGGTCGCCTGGTAGACCATGGCCCCTGAGGCTGTTGCACCACACGGTTTGGATTTTTATTTAGCGAATAACTAGAAAATTAGGTAATGGCAATCAAAAGTGCACAAATATATAGGTACCGTATTCATAACCATAGAGAAATATACCGGAAATGTACCATTTAATTTATGGATTTCAAGCCTTTGGGAGACAAATTCTAGGACTGCATCTTATTTAAGGCCATGGCCGATTACTACCCACTCCTAACCCTTTCCACTATAAGAACTACCTCTTTGTCTTCAGTCTCCCAATATGTCGGCTGTCTGCTTCATCACAATAACAGAGTTACGTCCTGTTGATAGTGAGCCTGTGGTCAAATTTATGATTGAAAATGTTTCAATGCACTATTATGATGATATTTTCATATACACAAGAGCACGTCGATACGATAAAATGAAAATGGTTAAGGGTAAGCGATAACATTGTGGCGATAGACAGGTGTTGATTGGCTGAAGTTCCTGATATTCATATACCAGATTGGTCATTGGAGCCTTGAGCCAAACAGTTAGTAAAATAATTATTTTAGTAGCAATGAATATTATTTTTATTTTTTTAGAATTTGCTTTACGTCACAACGACACAGATAGGTCTTACGGTGACGATGGGATAAGAAAGGCCCAGGAGTGGGAAGGAAGCAGCTGTGGCCTTAATTAAGGCACAGCCCCAGCACTTGCCTGTTGTCAACATGGAAAACCACGGAAAACCATCTTTAGGGCTGCCGATAATGGGGTCTGAACCTATTATCTCCCGGTTGCTAGCTTACAGCTAAACGCCCCTAACAGCACGGCCAACTCACCCGGTATTATTATTATTATTATTATTATTATTATTATTATTATTATTATTATTATTATTATTATTATCAAACACATCGCAATTGGGAAATATCCCGGTTGCAATGGTCACTTACAGTAGTGTGATAATAAAGTTAAAACTTAATTACACAAAACTAAAACTACTACTACTACTACAAACATGTCCATGCAAAGAAAATATTACAAGAAATACTACTAGTTTAATACTCTAAATCCAGCATCCTCATATACAAATCCGTGTATACAACTTATTTCCAGTGCTTACCACTACGGCTTACAATACTCTAAGTTGAGCAGTACAATGACTTACTACCGGTCAGTCTTTGCTGAGCTCAGCTGGTGAGCAGACGTGCGTGGTAACGGTCCGGAAGTGCAGGAAAAGCAGTATGGGCGTAACAGTGCAGCAGCATACAGTAGGAGTGTGATAGGGCGATGGCACAACCGAGTCAAGTGGATCAAGACGGAGTGTAAATTAGGATTTAATAAAGAAATAGGACTGACAGAACTGTTGATGGCGGCAGCTATAGTGGATATTCTATTAGTCAACGGAGGCGTCGAGATAAACCCAGGCCCATTGACATGGGAGGACATGGAGAAAATTAAAGAAGTTGTCCGTGATGCTTCTCAGACTGACCAGACCAAAGAAATGTTAGAGGCACAGTTCCAACAAATCAACGATATGAAGGACAGCATAACCAAAGATCTAACAGAAATAAAGGCGAAGATAAGAGAAGACAAGGAAGAAAGAGCTATAATAAGCCAGGTACTTCAATGGCGAGATAGCAGAAGAACGGAGGAGGAGGAGGAGAGAAGAAATAATATTATTTACGGACTGGATGAAACGGAAGGAGAATCTAAGATGGAATTGATGAGCTCAGTCTTTAACCTAATGAGAGAGAAATTAGGCATTGATTGTACCGAAAGGGAGATGGATGATATGTATAGGATGGGAAAGAATAGGGGAAGAAGACCTGTTAGAATTAATTTTGTTTCCTTATTAATGGCAAGCCGAAATTTGAATAGTGCGAGGAACTTGAAGGGCAGCAGAATTTGGTTAAAAAGGGATATGGACAGAAAAAGCCTTCAAGAGCAAAGAGTTCTACAATTTCATTTACGACAAGCAAGAAAATCGAATCTACGGGCATTTATAAGAGGAAACCGTTTGCATGTGGTAGGAGATACCTGGGCGAAAACGTGGACGGTCAGTGATCTGGGTTATATGTTTAAAAAACGAAGTAAGCAGTTTGGGTCATCAGCGGAAGTGCATGGTGAAGGAGTGATGACACAAGGGATTCCAGAGTATACGTGCAGTGCTGGTGTTGATAACCCTGGACAGGTGATTCAACAGTCTACGTCAGATCTTCCAGTGGAGTTAAATAACAGTGGGAGGAACGACGAGGCGAGCCGGATGTCAACAGCGGCGCCGCGTGGAGGAGCTGAGGATACTTCCAGGCGTAGGTCAGTGAGTCTAAAAGACTTTTTTCAGAAGAAGGGGATGGGTTCAGGTAGTAGATTAAAAATCACAGAAGAACTATCCGAGAAGGACGTTATTTGCTCTCCGGAGGGGAGTATAATGGAAGTGGAAAGATCTAGAATGACTAGAAGTAAATCAGGGAGTTTAAAACATAGAAGTAAAAAAATAACTAGAGTTAAAGGTAACTTGTGTTAATATTGAAGGAGTATGGAACAAAATAGGTAACGAAGACTTTAAAGAGCTACTGGAAGAAATGGACATCCTTGGGCTTGTAGAAACTTGGGCTGATTACAAGAAAGATTTAAAGATAGAAGGGTGTATCGTATGGAGTCAGTATGGATCAAGGAGATCCAATAGAGGAAGGATATCAGGCGGAATTTCAGTGGTAATCAAAACAAATACTACCGGTCCAATTCTAACAATTATCTTAGCACTGTAAATATAGCACGTTCATATACAAATTCGCATATACCTTAAATAATTCAGATGCCTTAACACTACAATTTACACTGGATTGAGCGTTATATTAAAATATGACACCGTCACATAGAAATTCACACACAGTTTACAGACTGCTGGAGTCTATTCTTGAAGCATCTTACATTTTTTGGAAAAGGCTCTAAGACAGCTGCAGGTAACGCATTCCAATCATTAATTCCTAGATATATTTTTACAACTTGCTTTACGTCGCACCGACACAGATAGGTCTTATGGCGACGATGGGATAGGAAAGGGCTAGGAGTTGGAACGAAGTGGCCGTGGCAGCCCCAGCATTTGCCTGGTGTGAAAATGGGAAACCACAGAAAACCATCCTCAGGGCTGCCGACAGTGGGATTCGAACCCACTATCTCCCGGATGTAAGCCCACAGATGCGCGCCCCTAACCTCACGGCCAACTCGCCCGGTAAATTCCTCGATTTATAAACGAATATATTAGCATTGATACCTCAAGTCTAGGCAGGGCTGTAGTACCTTTGTGGTCTTAATCATTTAATGTGATGAAGAAGACAGGGAAATGTAGCAACCTAATTTACTAGAGCTGGCTGTGCATAAACAAAGAACACAATTCAATGAACATTTCTTTTGCTTAATGAGCCACTGGAGAGTAAACAGTGCTACATATCACGTCTGCACTATGCAGATAAGCGCTCCTACAATCCGCTTTACCAACTAATCACATGATGTTTCAAGCACATGAACGATTTCATCACAAATCACAATCCAGTTGTTGCACAGAGCGTACCAACTGGGGGCCTGTCGCCTTGACGATAAAACACACTAAAACTGGAACGGTTTATTGGATTAGCCCTCATTCACAGACGAGCTCTAGGTGCACCAGGGAACAAAGGTACAGTAGAGAATTCATCAATAAATCGTAAGCGAAGCTCAAAATGAAGCAGAACTCCAAACCCATTCTGGAGGAAGCCTTGGGCTCCGTTAAGGTAAATGGTTCAAATTATAGGAATAAAATTATACTGATTTCGGTTAATCTATTTTATTGATAGTAAATAATTGCTTTCTGTTTCAATGAAAGTAAGAGAGTTCAGAAATTAAATTGTAAAATAAACAATAATTGTATTTTATGTACGCCTCGGCTTATGACACTCCTACAATGAAAATCTCTGTTTTAAATCTCATATTGTAAATATATCAATATTTTAATAACTACGCATTTTTTCGATTTAATTTTGGCATCTAGTTTTTTTTCTACAGTTATATGGAAAACCAAAGAAGCCTATTTAAAAAATGACTGAGTCCAATGCATATGGACTCAGTTTCCACTTGCTGGCTTTTAGATCTGATGCCATTTTAAGGTTGGGTTGGGTTGGGTTGGGTTGGGAGGTAGGTATTGGGCTAGCTACTGCAGAGTTTTAAATTCATTTTTAACAACTTTCTGTCTTTCGATGTTCGACTACATCTGCTAGGTTTGAACCCGCAATCTTGGGATAAAGAGGCTAACACACTACCAGTGAATCACAGACGGAGCTTGACGTACCAGACTTTTTAAAAAAGGAACAAAGAAGACGCAACAATTAATAATTAACAAGTGCGGAATACAACACCGTTCAAATTTCATATACTAGAATAGAGTACTTCACCTGTTCCCCTCTCTCATTGTGACGTGGAAACTATTTGTGTCACCAAGGCATTAGTATTGCTGGTGGTGATTATTGTTTTAAGAGGAAGTACAACTAGACCACCAGGGCATTTCTTAAACTATAGGACTCTGCATTTCTTACCTGTGTTAGTATAATGTATACGATGTACTTTCTTCCTTCGTCAAGAAAATAGATATTTGACAACCTGCCCTAACTCATCAGTTCTCGAAACTTTTCCCTTAACGTGTTTGAATTACAACGGGTATTATTATTATTATTATTATTATTATTATTATTATTATTATTATTATTATTATTATTATTATTATATCGCATTATATCAATACTGGAAGACGTTAAGCAAATAATTCATTCAGTTCTTCTGTGGGTTCTTCTTGTTGTTCCAATACGCTTTCATTCATTCCGTAAAGGCTTGTTTGCGTTATGCCGACCACTTTGGCAAGTACTGTTTTTGTAGTGGTTGCTCTGATGTAGCTTCCCAATTGTTTACTTTGTGTCTATAGATGTCTCTTTCTGGAAAGTATGTTGAACTTATGTTTGCCTTTTAGAAGTCGTTTCGAATTTCGCTAAGCCAGGGTGTTGAGTTCTTAAGCGACGTTACATAAGCTATTATCCTTTTTGTCAATCGTTATTCTGGTATATGAAATTTGAACGGTATGGTATTATTATTATTATTATTATTATTATTATTATTATTATTATTATTATTCACAATTCGCTTTACGTCGCACCGACAGGCAATGTGACGATGGGACAGGAAAGGGCTGCAAGTGGAAAGGAAGCCACCGTAGCTTTACTTAAGGCACTTGCCTGATGTGAAAATGGGAAACCACGGAAAACCATCTTCAGGGCTGCCGACAATGGGTTTCGAACCCGCTAACTCTTGAATGCAAGTTGATAGCTACGTGACTGAAACTGCGCGACCAACTCGGTCGGTGAAATGTTATGAATTCAACACGTGTTCCCTACATGAAAATCACATATTCTACTATATGTGTATATGTCTTTATATATGTATTTATGTATATATATAACTGTCTATATAGGTTTTTGTCAACTTACTATAGCTCATTCCACGTTAAGGAAATAGTACTGCTCTTATGGACCTACAAGGAGTGAACACACCCCGTCAGAGACACTCACAGTTAGTCGTCATTAAGGGATATTATACTGTACTTTGTAATGTATTATGAAAGACAGATGAGGCATTATTGCCTGCGAGTTATTAAAGTAACTACATAACATTTACTTTTTCATAAATATATTCGTAGGGAGGAAGCACAATGGCAGAAACAGCCATCGCTTCGTTGCCTTCCTCCATTTTCCTTCTTCTGTGTTGATCTGGTACGACCATCGTGTAGTCCCTCACTCGCTGAAGCGCCGGAAGCTCACTTCTGTAGTGAAGTCATCTACAGTATTTACTTGTTCCGTGTATATTTTTATGTTTTAAATCAGTGCGTACCTCTCTTGTCTTGTGTTGTGTTGAGTGAAAGTTGGTTGTATATTGCATAGTATTTGTGTGTGTTATTTTCGTACCGTACGGAAGTTGTTACTCAAGATTTTGGTGTTTTCGTGTGCAGCGATAGGTCATGGGGTAACTTATACTGATAAAAGAATTTTCCATGTGCTTTATTTGTGCTTGGTTTTGTTATTTAGCTGTTCTTACTTACGCACATTCTTTTTAAATTTTATAACTTCCTCTTACGGCCGCATTTAATTTTTACTATAGTTTTTGTGAGCACACGACAGCACAGTAGTACCCCGCGTTGCCTGGAGAAATTTATTAAATGCATCCCTCGGCACTCGAGCCCATAAAAATATCATTTTTCTATTTTCTCCCCGAGTTTGACATATTTCAATGCTGATGTATTTTATCTGGCGTAGTTTACCTCTTATTCTGTACAAACCAAAAATAGCCCCTGTAAACCCCTCGTCCCTTTCAGTTCATAACAATAATTTGCATCTTAGTTTCTTCCTCTTTTTATCTTGAACTTAAATACAATCGATTTGTCGATATGACGTACCGTTTAGCAGTATTAATCTCTAAATGAAGGTTTGCAAATATTGTAAAACATGCATATAGGTATGTAAATCTATATATATTCACTGAAGTCGATTTGTAGCGATGTAGAAAGGGGGTGTCTGCCATTATAATTAATATTTTACAAATCGATAGTGACTCAGCAGGAGGGCGTGTGCTATTGTAATCATTACTCTCAACATCGACTTTGACTGGCAGCAGGAATGGGATCCTTCTCCAACTCCTGTGTAATTGGCATTAGTAAGGAGAAACTACCATTGTAATGAATAATTCCCTTCTCAATTTGACTGGCAGAGGTCAAGGGAGCATGCAATTTTGTTCAAAACTCCCCTAATCGATTATGTTTGGGAGTAGGCAAGTGTGCCCGCCATTATAAAACAAATCTACCCATCTAAAATGTGACTGGCATTAGGGATAGTGACATGCTATTATAATGGAAACTCACCAACTCGGTGTGACTGGCATTAAGAAAAGGGGCCTGTCATTATAATGATAACAGCACAACAATGGCAGTAAGGAAGGTGCTTGTCATTAAAATAAAAACGTCTCAACTATAATCTGTCTGGAAGAAGGAAAGGGGGCCTGCCATTGTAACGAAAAGTCCCCAAATCGATTGATTTTTTTTGCTAGGGGCTTTACGTCGCACCGACACAGATAGGTCTTATGGCGACGATGGGATAGGAAGGGCCTAGGAGTTGGAAGGAAGCGGCCGTGGCCTTAATTAAGGTACAGCCCCAGCATTTGCCTGGTGTGAAAATGGGAAACCACGGAAAACCATCTTCAGGGCTGCCGATAGTGGGATTCGAACCTACTATCTCCCGGATGCAAGCTCACAGCCGCGTGCCTCTACGCGCACGGCCAATTCGCCCGGTCCAAATCGATTGTGGCCGCGCAGTATGTAATGGGGCCTGCCATTATAATGAAACATTTCTTACTAGATTGTGAATGGCAGTAGGCAAGTGAGCCTGTCGTTATCATCACAACTCCGCAACTCGCACTTTACATTGGAAACAACGTATGGGAACCATCCCCCCTGCTGTTTCTGGATAACGCTAAGGGGCATGCAATTTTAAAAAATCCAAATCACTGCATATATAGTAATTTACTTCGATATCCGTACACAATGTAGAATACCATAGTGCAGCACGGGTACATTTGCTAGTCTATATTAATAAAAATTCAAATGTTCGTTTGTTCAAAATCTAAAATCTCCCAAATTTCTTCACCGATTGCTCTGAAATTTTGATACAAAGCTGCATTCGAATACGGGAGTGTTTTTATATACTTTCTATCATTTATTTTTATATTGTGCGAGGGGAAAGAGTATGAGATATCAAAACAATCTAAAATAGTGTCGAATCCATAGTTTTCGTAGACACTGAGATGAATAGTGACACTCCAGACTGTTTTTAAAGTCCAAGTTCAGCCCTATTTGGTTTTGGGACGAGGGGGGAGTGAGATACAAAGATAATAGAAAATGGTGTTCAATTCATAAGTTTCGGGGTCGCTGAGATGAATATTGACACTCCGGATGTTTTAAAAAATTCCATTTTCAGTTGCCTTTATAGCGGCGGTGAGGGAGAAAATAATGTCGAATCCATAGTTTTCCGGGTCACTGAGATGAATAGTGACACTCCATATTTTCTAAGGTCCAAGTTCAGCCCCCGTTGGTATAGGAGTGAGAAAGTAAAAAACCAAAACCGCCCAGATTATGGATGTATGTGTGTATTTTCCAGCTTAGCTGTCAACTAAATTTCGTACAAATATTACTTACTATCCGTGAAAAACGCTGTTGGAGCAAAACACTCTTAGAACCCCTAGCGAAGGGGGTGAAATATAACTAAAAATGGCGATATTAGTGTCGACCGGGCGATTTTGCTGTGGTTAGGGGCGCGCAACTGTGAGCTTGCATCCGGGAGCTAGTGAGTTCGAACCCCACTGGTGGCAGCCCTGAAGATGGTTTTCCGTGGATACCCATCTTCACACCAGGCAAATGCTGGGGCTGTACCTTAATTAAGACCACAGCCGCTTCCTTCCCACTTCTAGTCCTATCCTATCCCATCGTCGCCATAAGACCTGTCTGCATTGGTGCGACGTAAAACAAATGGCTATATTTATTTATTTATTTATTTATTTATTTATTTATTTATTTATTTATTTATGTCGAACCATAGTTCTCAGGACTACTAAAGCGATTTGTACCAAATTTGGTACACATATGACCTATCAGGAGACTGACCGCGTGGGGATAAGGCACACCTAGCACCCTTAGGGTTGAGGGTGAGGGTGTGAGATATAAGCATAAATGAAAATGGTGCTGAATCCATTGTGTTAGGGGTCGCTGAGATTAATAGTGACACTAGGGACATATTCTTAAGTCCATGTTCAGCCCCTTTGGTATAGGGTGTGTGACAAAGGGTGAATAAATAAAACAAAAAATGACCGAGATCATGTATGTGTGCGTGTATTTTCCTGCATAGTTGTCTACTAAATAAGGTAAAAATATTACTTACTATCATTGAAAAATTCTGAGGGGGCAAGACACCCCTAGAACCCCCAGGGGAGTGGTGAAATACATATATAATTAAACACGACCAATAATAGTGTCGAATCGGTAGCCGCGACTACTGGAGCCATTTGAAAACTTGGTACATTTAACTTACTATCAGGATATTTGCGTGGGGGTAAGACATCCCTAGCACCCTTAGGCGTGAGGGTGAGGGATTTATATATACGAATAACCGAAAATACTGTCTAATCCATAGTTTTCGGGGTGGCTGAGATGAATAGTGTTACTCCGGAATTTTTTTAAAATCCAAGTTCGTCCCCCTTTGGCATCGAGGTTGAGAAAGATTAGAAAACAGAAGTCCAAAATGACCAAGATCATAGAATTATGTATGTTCCAGCGTATCTGTCAACCAAAATTGATACAAGTATGACTTACTATCTGGAAAAAAGTATTGTTGGGAGTATGAAACCCCTAGAACCACTAAGGGAGGGAGTGAAATATAAATATAACTAAAAATGACACATAATAGTGCCGAATCCATAGCTTTAGGGACTACCGGAGCGATTTCAACCATACTTGGAACACTTATGGTTTACTATCAGCAGAAAACCGTTTTGGGGTATGACAACCTTACCACCCCTACGGGTAGGAGTTGGAGGGGGTGAGGTGCAATATTAAGCGAAAATAGTATCGAATCCGTACTTTTCCGGGTCTCTGAAATGAATAGTGACACTTCGGATATGGTTTAAGTCCAAGTTGAGCTCCAGTTGGTAGAAGGGGAGAGAAAGGGGTGAAGAAAAGAAAATGTCGAAAGTGACGGAGATTGTGAATGTTTGTGTGTGTTCCAACATAGCTGTCAACTAAACCTGGTAAAAATGTTACCTACTATCTGGAAAAAATACTGTGGGGACAAGACACCCCTAGAACCCCTAACTATGAACGACCGATATTAGTGTTGAATCCATAGTATTGGGGACTACTGGAGTGATTTCAACCAAACTAGCTACACTTATGATATACTATCTGGAAGAAATTACTATGGCGTTAAGATACCCCTAGCACCCCTAAAGGCAGGGGGTGAATTATAAATCAGTCCACAGATAGGGGTGAAAGATAAAAATAATAGACGACAAATATTAATGTACAGTCCATAGTTTTCGGGGTCGCTGAAGTGAATAATGACTACGGATGTCGTTTAAGTCCATTTTCAGTCCCCATCGGCATGGGGATGAGAAAAGGTGAAAATAAAATGTCCAAAATGACCGAAATTACGAATGTATTTGTTTTTCTTTCAGCGTAGCCCTCATGCAAAATTGATACACTTATGACTTACTATAAGAAAAAATACTGTTGGGGAAAAACATTCCTTGCACTCGTAGAGAACGAGGTGAAATATAAAAATAAAGAAAACGACTGATATTACTGTCGAATCCATTGCTTACGATGTTGCTGAGTTGGAATGTGACACACTGGACGCTTGTAAAGAATAAATGCATAATTAAAAAGTTTAAAATGATCTAAAGCTGCTTAAAAATGCTATATATTGACTTAAAACTTCCTTGAAAGTTTAAATAATGACAGATCACTGCAAATCGACAAAAGATGTAAAAGAATGCAAAATAGAAACGTGTTTTTATCGTTTGTTTTATCGCAGAATGAATTTCTATACTATTGCGCAAAGTCCTATTGCAAAGGGAAGAAAGACGACATTTCAACAATATCCGCCCCTAATCATTATATTCTGCCCTCTTCACGGGGAAATTTACATTCGGCCTTCTTTATGGGGAATACACATTTTCAGTTCAAGAACAAAAATTATTAGAAGATTTATTTTCAATCCTTGAAAGAAAATTATTAGCGCCCTAAATCCGCCACTTGAATTAAGCCAAATAAATAAATAAATAAATAAATAAATAAAGCTATGATAATGTACAAAGAAAGACTGCGAGTTTGTTCGTTCGTTTGTGTTTGTATGTAACTACTACATCGATTTTGAAATTTCTTCCACCATTTGGAAGATAATACCATTCCGATGAACATAGGCCAGAGAAAGTCCAGACGTCAACAGGAGACAAGAGGCAGCCACCCAGATACCGCACGAGGAAAGGACGACGACCACCACCGCCACATACACCACTGGCAGGCAGAGGTACAAGGCGCTGGGCACGGACTCGTGCCCCTAGGCTGTCATGGAGCCTACGGCTGTGGAGATCGAACGGCAACACACCCGAGCATCGCGACGGCTTATATTTCACCCCAGGAAGCCGGCCAAGATCAGGTTCTAAGAGAAGCAGCTTTCTCGTTATTTTCAGATCGTGCGGGTACCAGGTGCCAGAGAAAGTCCAGACGTCAACAAGAGTCAAGAAGCAGCTACCCAGATACCGCACGAGGAAAGGGCAACGACCACCATCTTCACGTAAACCGCTGGTAGGCAGAGGTATAAGGCGTTGGGCACAGACTCATGTCCCTAGGCTGTCATGGAGCCTACGGTTGTGGGGATCGGATGGGACGGCGATACTCCCGAGAATTGCGACGGCGCGTCTCATGTCATACTTGCCAGATTTTCCAAGTGATTGCAGACGCCTAAGGAGTGACATCCCCACCTGCACGGGCAACCCAGGAAGGGTCCACTACACGGACGCAAAGCAGGACGGCGCACCGGATCAAAGACGGAAGCACGGACGTGGAGAAGGATGCCCCCTGGCTTTCAGAGGCTGCTACTCAGGCTCCCCGGCCTGCCAGTGACTCTTTCACCATGCAGACGTCTGCATGTACCCTACAGGACATGGACCGCACAAAGACGCCTGCACACGCTGCCGACGGCTGACAAGGAGAAGATGGAGCAACAGTGGGGAAACTCGCGCCTTCACGGTCACTAGGCGGGGAGGAAGGGGGCTACCAGGACGAGGCCTCCTCCGCAGCCGAGAAAAGACAGCCGGCAGGAGGAAGAGGACGCCCTCCCCTCACCAGGAAGATGAAGCCGGACCACCCAGCCGCAACACGCGGCCCCACGCAGGGAGCATTCAAACGAGACACAAATCAGGAGAGGTCTTCAGCAGGAAAGGGAAGTCAGGTGAGATATGAAGGTTGCTCTCAGCAGCTCTTGCAGTGCTCCCGTTACGTGAGGTCAGGCCACCGCCAGGTTAACTGTGGGCTCCAAGTTCGCTGGAATCGCTGTACTCGTTACCACCACCATACAGCTTGCACTGCGCAGGTGTACGCCAACTGCGTGGGGAGCCATCCGGCCTCTCATCGCAGTTGCCCGTATACAGAACCTTGGCCCCGGCGGAGAGGAAGGAGACGCGGCGTTATGTGCCACCACCATCCAGAAGGTCCCCACCTCGGCAGGCGTGGCCTCATTCTTCGGGATCTGAGACTAGGTACTAGGGACCCCAAGGGAACCAAGCTGTGCAGCAGGTCTTTTGACTTCTCATGGCATGGCTTGGTAACCGGCAAGGCCCGCGCTACCCACAGTAGAGCCCAGGAGGACTGATCCGCTGAATAACTGAAATGGCATGGGACGGGCTAATGACTTGTGCACGATACCTGTTCCTAACCAATATTACCTGGACCTTTACAGACCACATCATTTCTATTGTTGGGAGATCAGAAGAATGCAGATGCTCAGTGAGGCACGGGGCGAAGGGTTTTTCACCAGCAGAGCCAGTGACGCAATGGTTACCATAGCAACTCCGCTACTACCCTGACGACTTTATATTATCTTCTACTGGCAACTCTTCGCTCTTGTCAGTTGTACTCCAGCAAACTGCAAAGTGTGAGTCAATGTTTTCGTGTAGCAAATAAGAGCAGATAAAAGCCGATCTGTCTGGGCAAAACAGGAAGTTCGTGCTTGCAGGCCACATTCCTCATTCTTCTCATCTCTACACAGTATGTACTATATATAACATTGCAGGTTTTACTTGTAGGCATCTTTTTATTTCCCTCCATGGGGTTTTCTTCTGGTCCTTACTACAACTTCCAGTTCCACACAACCCAATACCTAATCTGCATGGTAGCATGTTTGACATGGAGACAGGCCAATACTTCCATAGCAGCGCATATTCCCAATCCTTCCGGTTGTCTCCTTCTCTCCTTAGAATTAACAGCATGTCGGCGGGGGATGTAGATTGTACTGATCGCCACGCTAGGGGAGCGAGTTAAGGCCCCCTCCCGGAAAAAATGAAAAACTGAGATGGTTCAGTGTGACCGCAGTCAGTGAGCGATTGCTACCTGGGAGTGGTCTGATAGTGAGCGAGACAGTTCAGTTCTGTGAGTGCTGTTGTGAGAGAACTGACGGCGAATACGAATAGTGCAGCCGAGTGTCGTGCGTCCGAAGACTGCTGCGTGAGTGTAAGTGTGTGTGCGTGTAGACTTCTGGTGACTGTGTTGCGTGTGGATAAACTGTGGATTGTGCGGCTGCGAACTTTGTATAGTGAGTTGATAATGAACTGCCCCAGGGTATATGTGACAGTTACAGGGATGTGTGTAGTGTAATTGAATTAGCTCGTAAATGCTAGAATAAATAGCTAGTGTGGCTGGACTGCGGGAACACCAGAGCGATTGTATAGCAGTTAGTGATAATTAATAAATCTTCGAGTGAACGCTACCAGATACATACATACTTCATTATACAGTAGATCGTTATGCTTTTCAGCGTTCAGCCTGCAAGCCTCTCTAAATTTACTGAATGCCTCCACAATACTCTTTTCGTAACTAACCCTGTATCTTCATTTAGTTCCATATATCTTTAAATCATTAGAAGCTGATTCTAACCTTCGTCTTCCTCTCTCTCTACTTCTCTTACCCTTAATGACAATTCCATTATTCTCCTAAATAAAGTACTCTCCCCCATTCGCCTCACGTAATCACATCACCGAAGCCAGTTTATGCGTACAGCTTCATAAACTGAGTGTATTTTCTACAATTGTGCGTTCATAAAAAATGACGTCCTATATGCCTTTTGCATATAAATACATAAAATAAAATTAAAATAAATTAATATAAAAATTGAGAAAAATATTTTCCACACGGGCAGCCGAACTCACGACCATCGAATTACCAGTCCGAGCTCTTACCGCTACGCCAACAACTGCTCGGCTTGCACACTAAGGTAAGTGGCTTATACGGTGCGAGAGCAGCGTCAACATTTTTATTTTCTATACGCTTGGCCATCTGGAGTTCCCACTTCGGGTCCTTTCATTTCTAGCCAAGACCTGCATGATCTATAAATCTGAGCGCAATCGGTGATGACGAGTAGGGAATGCCCCCTTGTAAGATAGTTATCGTCCGTGTTTAGTTCCATACAATGTCACGCTCTACACGAAAGTCTTCAAAAGCATATTTCTAATTCCTATTTCAATGTTCGAATTGAACAGATTTTTCTTAAGACAAGCCTTCCTTGATTGTGCTAGTCTGCATTTTATGTGTTCCTTACTTCTGCCATCATTACTTCTCTACTATCGAAGCAACAATATTCATTTCCTAGTCTAACATTCTCTGCATCGACCTGACTTCGTGCAAGTGCATTCCATTACTATTGCTTTGGATTTATTTTCATCTTATACTCCTTCTCCAAGGCTGTCCATACCATTCAACAATTTCTCCAGATCTTCTGCAGACTCAGATAAAATACCAATAACATCGGCAAATTTCAGAGTTTTGATTACCCCCCTCCCCCAGATCACGATCCCCTTTCAAAATTCCTCTTTGATTCCCTTTGCCACCTGTTCTATATAATCATTGAAAAGGAAAGGGGGTGAACTACAGCGTTGCTTCACTCCTTTCTGGATTTCTGCTTCTTTTCCATAGCCCTCGAGACTGATTTTTGTACAGATTGTAGACGATTCTTCTTTCTCAGTATCTAATCCCAATCACCATCAGAATTTCAAATATCATGGGCCAGTCAACATTATCGAATGCGTTTTCTAGGTCTACGAATGCCAACCATGTACGTAGGTATGTCCTTCTAAATTCAATCCTCTAAGATCAGACGTAAAGCCAGGATTGCTTTACGTTCCTACAGGTCTTCTGAAAGCAAATCTTCTCCCTAATAAGCTTCTACTTGTCTTTCCATTCTTCTGTAAACAATACGTGTTATATCATGCATCTAACACTCTAAATGGAATAACCCCACCATGCTGGTTTCTCCTAAGGCAATCAGTAATAGTGAGTGTATATTATCAGTTTCAGATGCTTTGTTCCTACGTAGGTCTCTCAAAGCTCTATCGAATTCTCACCTCAAAATTAGATCTCCCATTACAACAGCATCAACATACTTTTCTTGTTCAAGAACGTTATCTCATCTACATTTTTCCCCTTGATACAATTGTTGAATATGTATCTGCCATATTTCTGCCTTGTCTCCTTTCCCTAGGAGTGGTCTCCTATCTTAACTCTTAATATTCTTACACCTAGCTTTTCTTTCTCTAAATGTATTCTTGATTTTTCTGTATGCAGCATCTGCCTTTCCTAATCCCATACTAGCACAGAATTCCACTAAACACTTTGCATTCCTGTTAGCTTCCATATCTTCCCCTCATTTACTCATCACATTGTTATATCCTCTGGTTCTATTTCCAGCTCTCGCAGTGAAATCACCCATTAGCTATATCCTATTGTTGTTGTTAACCCTGAATACTATGTCACTCAGTACTCCATAAAGCTTGTCAGTTTCAACCTCATCTTCACCCTCACATGGTGAATAGACACACAATTCTCGTTCTAATTCCTCCAACCGCTAAATCTACCCACATCATTCTCTCACTTATGTGACTAACAGAAAACTATATTGTGTGCAGCAGTATTCCTGATGAACAGTCCTGCCCCACACTCTGTCCTTAATAATTATTAAACAAAAGTTACGTTTTGCCTTTTCCTGATAGCCTAAAAAGTGTGGTAACATCCAGTTCAGCAGAACTATGTAACAGACGATTTTTTTTTTTTATTTCGACTAGCCACCTCCATCGTTACGGCTGATCTAGAGAATTTAGAAGTAGCCTGAGTTTTAGCTGTCATGACAACCAAAAACACGCGTTAGTAGATTTTTCGATATGAAGAACAAAGTGAATATTTGTAGGCTTGATAATCGAGTTATATCATCACTGGCGTTCCCGTCAAAATTCCAGTTGTTCAAATCCCACACAATGCACGTAGACCAGAAAATTCTGTTGCTATTATCAGTCAGTCAGAAGCTATAATCAAGTTGTTGTTTTCTTATTCTTATTTTCTTCGCGATATTCTTGCTGGAGACTTCTTGTGCAGTTCTTCTCCTCACGATATTCTTCCTGGAGAATTCTTGTGCAGTTCTTCTGTAATGTTCTCTGATATGCAATATTCTTCTCTTCAGTAACCCGTGGACAATCTTTCATCAAACCAATGTATTTTTCTCTTCACTTTCTCAGTCCTCAGTAGTCCTTTCACCGAACCATCAACACCAGCTTCTATTGGCAACTATTTTTCATCAGTTCTATCATTTCATACATGTGTATATTTTGAGGAGCCTGGGAGCTGTCGAGGCTGATGATTTAGCAGTCCCCGATGAATTAAGATCTGTTGCTCTAAACCTTGTTTTTGTCGCCTGTCTTGATTTCTGCGTATATCATGTTCGAGTTCAGATCTTAGCCATCATCAAAAAGTAATCCTAATCTACATTAACACCACAAATGGTTTTCATATCCAACAGGTTGGAATTTTGTCGACTATCTGTCGGAACATCATCACTTCAATTGATAGTTCATCCATCAGGTGATACCCACGTGCCCTTGTGTATCTCCGTGTGTGAACCTGGTGCAATTAATAACCATATACCTAAGGACAGCAAAAACTATCATGTTCCGTTGTCACTGGAGATGGTACGTTTACTATGGATTTTTGTGATCAACAGTCAACTAAAATTTGAAGACGGCTGGATTCAAAATTAAATAAATGTCTATAAGAATATCCTAGCAAAGAGTCTAATTTTACATTTTGGAGCATGTGTCTTATTTCTAGGACCAAATAATCATAAAACATCCACTACAATATACAGTATATTTTAAAAACACACATTGAGATATGATTCTACATGCATAAATTAACAAGAATATAGATTCTATAAATGAAGATGATCTTAGAAGCCTAAATTTATCTTAAAGTGGTGAAAACTTCGCTGAGGATTTTTAGACACCATATGTATCCCCTTACCTGAAATACCAATATTGGATTTTCCCTTTTGCCAATAAATCAGAAAGAGAAAGTGCACTTGATGATTGACAATTTCAATTTTGAGTCATAACTCAAAACGCGCTTGCACCTAAACAGCAGATAACATTATTATTATTATTATTATTATTATTATTATTATTATTATTATTATTATTATTATTATTATTATTATTATTATTATTATTATTATTATTATTATTATTATTATTATTATTATTATGTACTGATTAGGAGTTCGATCATTTCGATTCCCTAATAGGGGTAGCTATGAGGTGGATGTGTGTGTGTATGTGTGTCACTAGAGTTGATTAAATCTTTTAAATCATCTCTTTCCCTCACGGATGTTGGCTGTAGCTGCGACTGAGCGACAGAAGACCGTGGACTCCGTCAACATCGCATCATGGTGCTCATTAAAACGCTTGTATATTTGTCACACACGGCTACACAATTTGTATAGATCTTTGTCCTCCCGCCTCAAGAATATCCAGCGAGAGACTGACATGCTCATCAGTAAAGCCTGGCTACGTGTATGTATTATCATGCAAGGGCACGCATCGAGGATAATAAAAAGGCAAATTTTATATAGAAATAAGTACACAACTTGCCAAGGGACACTGAATATCACTGCCAGTTGTCCTGGGTGAATGAGATTAATCAATTGGCAGCTGCCTCCCTAACAGTTATGTACTTGACAACTAGTCTTTCGATTGTGCAAGTAACATCTTCCTTTGCGTCGAAATTTTTTAGCAGTTTTCTGTCACTGCTCTGCTCTCTCATTCTCAAACGACAGATCTTAAGAATCATGACTCACTGGTGCGCAGAAAATTAACCGAAACAAACTGAAAAGAGCTTCAGATGCTTTTGGTCTTTTATACCGTGTGAATCAGCTGCGCCAATATTCCTTGAACATATGAATTCTGCGACCATTTAAATGTCTCTCAGTCGTATCTTACGCGACATCTCGCAGCAATTTTATGTACACTTGCCGACACAGAAAGTGAGTGTAGCCTGAAATGTATAATAGCCCGCTACACGTACATTAACACGACCACAGAACATGGCTTGTTACGTCTTTCGGACTGTGATATTAGGTATAACAGTTAAGTTGCCTTAGTCATAATTTATGCATTACATTTTGTCCGGCGGTCGCGTAATAGTTTTGTAAAGTACTTCCAAACGTACTGGCTCCGTCAGCCAAGGCGATAGCTCTGTTGTTCGCCTCTGGTGTCAAGAGTTCGAGTCACGGTAGAGTAAAATATTTTTAACGTTCATTTTTACTCCTACGCTGACCTATATGACGAGTCACGTAACTTCATTCCATGCCAGTATTGATAGTGATTGGGCATATTTGTGGCCCTGAAAAGGGCCGATGGCTGGTCCCCTCAGTAAGAGGACTGTACCAAACGAGTTGGCCATGCAGTTAGGGGTGCGTAGCTGTGATATAGCATTCACGAGACAGTGGGTTCGAACTCCACTGTCAACAGCGCTGAAGATGGTTTTCCGTGGTCTCCCATTTTCACACCAGGTAAGTCCTGTGACTGTACCTTAATTAAGGCTATGGCCGCCTCCTTCCCACTCCTAGTCCTTTCTTATCACATCGTCGCCATAAGACCTATCTGTGTCAGTGCGACGTAAAGCAACTTATAAAAACAAAAACAAAAAGTAAGAGGATCACAAACCGCCGTTGTGCTTGACCTCTTCCAAGCGTGTGGCCATGGAAAAGATTAGGCCAGTAATAATTTCGTGTGGCTATTTCTAGCCGAGTGCAGCCCTTGTAAGGCAGACCCTCCGATGAGGGTGGGCGCCATTTGCCATGTGTAGGTAACTGCGTGTTATTGTGGTGGAGGATAGTGTTATGTGTGGTGTGTGAGTTGCAGGGATGTTGGTGACAGCACAAACACCCAGCCCCCGGGCCTTTGGAACTAACCAATGAAGGTTAAAATCCCTGACCCGGCCGGGAATCGAACCCGGGACCCTCTGAACCTAAGGCCAGTACGCTGACCATTCAACCAACGAGTCGGACATTAGGCCAGTACCATACGTATTGTCACCTGCCACCTAGTCCCAGGCCGCACTGACAACATCCCAAAGAGTGTCATTCCTATTTGGTGTGCGATCTCACCAGGTTTCAACCATTACTCTCTTCATCTCGGCCCACACGTTCTCGACGTCGAAAATGACCAAAGACATTACCACAAGTCTCAAGACTTTTATAAATCGTTGCGTATGGTACATTATGAAGATATAGTAGCCAAAGACCATCTCAAACAAGAGCCTTTGGGAGGCCACAAGTCAAAGTACCATACAGCAGTAGATAATGAGAAGAAAATGAAGATGGATCGGCTACACCCTAAGTAGACCACAAGAAAGTATCGCAAGCCAGGCAGGTAGACCGAGGACCGTCTGAAAGAGAACCGTACACAGAAAGATAGTTGAAGTCAACAAGACGTGGACAGAGGTGAAAGCATTGACAGCATTGACGATGCAGAAATTTCGTCGATGTTCGATGTTTGCCGTATTGATGAAGACTTCCACAGCCACAATTTCAAAGTGTCTTAAATCGAGGACACGGAAGTAAACAAATCTTCAGAATGTTGTCCTTGGCTTCTTTGAGTACCGTCTTTGGTCTGGATTTGGCACAAGTGTATCTTCTGAGAGACGAAGTGAAACTACTTTTCACTTCAACATACAAAAACATTTGCAGATAGTGAACATAACCAACGCACTTATTTGTCAGAGGATACACAATCTTGGGAAATTCTGCGCAAACTAAACTTGAACTACTGGCAATATATCGTAAAATATATTCTCATTTAGTTTTGCTTTCACCCATTCCTTTTTTCCAGTGTCATTTAATGACCTTGTAGAATTCTCTTCGCAAAGATCACTAGTGTAATGAGATTACTGATGTTTCGTATCCACTGACAAGACAAACACTGGCCTGTCGGGAGAGCCACTCCCTACTTCTAGGTATCCGAGCTGTGTTGCATCAACATTACGGCGTTTTCCACTGTGAATCGTGAATATCTCGCTTGCGTAGGATGAGCTCGTGCTTCCGGCCCGTTGCCAATCTCTAATACAAACTACTTCTACTCCTATAGCTGCCAGTGGAGAACTGAGCATACGGTAGGCTCAAGCAGCCATTTCCTTTTTGTGGTGGAGCGGTATCACACAAGACGGGATATGTTGCGACCAATTACACACACTCCTATTCACTACCACACTGGACAGTCTCATCTCATCGCAAATGATAGAAAAGTGTTTTCATTTTGACATAAAGTATGGTACAGTACGTAAATTGTATAGAGCACGCGTGATAGCTAACGTCATACAATGACTGTTATTAGCGCGTTCGTAATGCATGAGGAGTACGATGATTATTCCAAGACTACCAGCTTCGCAAAAGGTTTCTAACGATTGAAAAACAGCTGCGCAAAAACAGTCACCCTTGGAAATGGCCTGTGCATAATGCGACAGTCCCGGCTGATGATGACGTAGTTGTTCATAATTGATTACTCACCAGCTGAATATCAATCGACTGTCGGTTGTGCACGTCAAATATTATATCTGATCGTAATTACTACTGGTATTTTATTTATTGTTGCTCAAGAGTGATTCAAATAAATGCTTAAAAATATGATGCTAGCACCGAATTTGAACCTCCGAACACACGACATAACTGTGGCCAGTTAACGCCCTCGGCCGTAAAAGAATTGATTGCAGCTGTACATAAGCTAGGCCACAAGTCACTTCACCCACACCTCTTTCTTTTGTTTTATTTTATTTGTCTACGTATAACAAAAATAATATTTGATTTACGCCATAAAGTGTTCTCAACATCATGTGTCCAAAATATCAGTGTGATCTTCTCCATTATCGCAATACACTATGTTCTAACATTGCCATGTGATGGGTTAGCAATTTTTAAGAATTAAAGGTGGTAGGAAATAAGTTTTATGTTTTTGTGTTTTGTTGTTTTTGTTTTACAATTCTCTTTACGTCGCACTGACACAATTATGTCTTATGGTGGTGATGAGATAAGGATAGACCTGGGAGTGGGAAGGAAGTGGCCGTGGCCTTACTTAAGGTACAGCCCCGGCATTTACTTGGTGTGAAAATGGGACACCACAGAAAACCATCTTCAAGGCTGCCGGCAGAGGAATTACAACCCACTATCTCCCGAATGCAAGCTAACGGCAAGGAATAGTAAATATCACTAAATTATAACAACAGAGATATAAAAATATTAAAATACAGTTTGGACATCCACTAGCATAGATGTACTGAAAGACGTGGACAAGTCAGTAAACCTTCTGACAAAAGGATCTCGCAATTAAGCGCTATGCTGGAAAGTAGTCTATACAATCCTGAGCACAGGATATGACACCGTATCGTACTGTGCTATGCGGCCGACGATACTAAGAACCTTCTCCCAATTCGTGTCATGGTAGTTGGGTGGATGTCCACAACGTTATAAATTGCCAAATTAAAAACGGTTGCTTCATGTAACTCCACAATGTCCCTACAGTAGTTGAGCCTTGAAAAAACGGTTGCATTGTCACTAGTCATGTGGTAATTTAGATCCCTACGATTATTAAAAGAAGAGTCGAGAGCTTGGTAAGATCTTGAGCAGGATTATCCGTTCTTGTACAGCAACATTAGCGAATCTTAGTTGGAATGAATTAAAATTCATACGGCACTGTTATACTAGAAGTAAACTGAAATGAGCTCTGAAAGACTTAAAGCGTTTCGCAAATTCTATATTGTTCGTTAAATCACCGTGCAAGAGCCTGATGAGATCTTCAAGCGCTGATACACCTTACTCAGCACTACTTCTTCATCAGCACCTTAGATACAATCATCGCCATAAATTAAACCGAAACATCAGTGAAAGCTTGAGTCTCTATCAACAGGCGCACCAAATGAAAAAATACTACATTCTTTGTCAACAGATAATCATATTACATAGGCTACAGTAGAAAAGTGGAACATTCAACGTAAAGATATAAATGTATCACATAAAATATTCATTACCTAAGTTTAAAATAACACTAGACTGTATGTTCTTTTATACAAATCACAGTAACAGAACTATGAAGTCCCAACATAACAAATTACATACAGTGGAACGTGTTCACTTCTGTGTATAGGATGACACGCATTGCTGGTAAACTGAAGACTAGCTCGAGTTGCGTTGAGGACTAACGTAGCCAACAACATTTCTATTTCACAAATGTAATGAAATTCTATTCTATAAAATCTATGTTTGTGTTTCATATTCGTTATTCGGTGTTTAATGTACCATGTCCGCTTGACGAGAAGTCGTTTGACAGAGCTCCAGGCGAACTCCTTCTGATGTGCGTTACGCCTCGCGGTTACGGTACACAAGCCGACCATCCAGTTTACTTGTAGACGCCGTCAAGTGCTATTAGATATATTCATTAGTGTACAAGGGAGGAGAAGAGATGTGAAAATAGTGGGTTTTTATACTATTACCTGACATATACGATGGGCTGCCTGGCCGAGGCGGTAAAGGCGTGCTCGGTTCGCCCGGAAGGACGTGGGTTCGATTCCCCGTCAAGAAGTCGTAAAATTTAAGAAATGAGATTTCCACTTCCGGAGGTGCATATGGCCCTGAGGTTCACTCAGTCTAACCACTCTACCCCATCAAGTGCAGAGGTTACGGATACTGGAAGCCTTTACCTTCCACCCCTCCAAGGGCCTTCATGGCCTGTACGGAGAAGACTTTGCTTTGCTTTTTTTACCTGACATATACGACATTGAAGAATGCACTGTATATAACTAGGAGAGCACATGGAGACCATGTTTACTTGGTGCCTGTAGGGTGATAACGTCATACCTGACGTCATAGGATGTTAGAGAAAGACAGGAAATAAATATCAAAAAAAGTCCGAATTTTCGCTACTGCGCATTCGCAACTAAATTATTTAACATTTCACCTTGGAGAAGAAAAATGATCGTGACGTCATACCACACCACCTAATGCACCTCTATAGGCAGCACATGTGGTACACCTGCGAGAATGTGACGTAAGGCAGGGCCACCAACCCTTCCTCGCGGAAGGAAGGGGGCGTAACACCCGGCCCTTATGAGCTTGGCCCGTAATGAATTATTGAAAAAAATGCATAACCATGGCGAATAAACATTGTGAGATTTTAAAGTACAAATGTAATCATATGATTTACTTTCTTCGTCAATGAAATGAAATGGCATATGGCTTTTAGTGCCGGGATGTGTCCGAGGACTACGGCTCGCCAGGTGCAGGTCTTTTGATTTGACTCCCGTAGGCGACCTGCGCGTCGTGATGAGGATGCAATGATGAAGACGACACATACACCCAGTCCCCATGCCATGGGAATTAACCAATTATGGTTAAAATTCCCGACCCCGCCAGGAATCGAACCCAGGACCCCTGTGACCAAAGGCCAGCACGCTAACCGTTCAGCCATGGAGCCGGATTCTTCGTCAATAAACAAGTAAGTATTAGCGTTAGGAGTTAAAGGGAATCGCCAAGTGGTTACGTTCGTTAGGTTGGCACTTCTCGTGCGCATGTGTAGATCGAAGATGGAGGAGCGGTTACCTGCACCAATTCCATTGCTGTCAATTTAAGTCTTCATATTTATTTAATTAATGGATCGTATACGCGCATTGTGCGGTATTATGTAGTTAACTAATTAAGGAATGATTCGTGCTTTCAAGGCGGATTTATGTGCGTTTTAGGTGATTAATTGCATATCAAAGTGAGATGAAACTAACCTCGAATGCTTTCAAATTAATGCTGGCTGGCTTTGTAGATGATGCTGGCAGTACATGAAATGGATACCAAAATGACCTTCTGTGAGTACCATTTGAACATACTACTTCCTATTCTTGCTACTTTGTGAACTTCCAATTTAATACAGCCTCCGTTTTAATTTCTCTGTATGCGTTTCCGGGTGGGTCCCTGGCAAGCAGAAAGAAAGGATTTCTCCTCATCTCTGCTTCACGTATCGTTTCATATCGTTCGTACATGCGTTTCTGATTCCTAAACATGCACCCGCGTTCGTAAATTGGGAACCGTTAATTGCTCCATAATGACCGGGCGCTCAAGCGGTATCGAATCGATCTCTGATGTTTTCTTCCTTTGTTTTTAATTTCCAGTATTTTAATGGTTCATTGTGATTTCTACGGTGAATTTATATCATCAGTATGCATCATGTGATGTGAAGTGATCATTTTCAGCTGTAAGTCATGGTGTGGATAATTTGTGTTTTTATGTAAATTGAAACGTCAGATGTTGGATCGTGACGTCAGTTTGATCATGGCTGACCTTCGACAAGTTGAAGGGATAATAATTAATAATAATTTCGTGTGGCTATTTCTAACCGAGTGCAGCCCTTGTAAGGCAGACCCTCCGATGAGGGTGGGCGGCATCTGCCAGGTGTAGGTAACTGCGTGTTATTGTGGTGGAGGATAGTGTTATGTGTGGTGTGTGAGCTGCAGGGATGTTGAGGACATTGGAATTAACCAATTAAGGTTAAAATCCCAGACCTGGTCGGGAATCGAACCCGGAACTCTCTGAACCGAAGACCAGTCCGCTGACTATTCAGCCAACGAGTAGGACGTTGAAGGGATGAAATATGACGTCATAAACATGGCTACCATTGCACCCCAATCAATCAATCAACCACTACTGATCTGCATTTAGGGCAGTCGCCCAGGTGGCAGATTCCCTATCTGTTGTTTTCCTAGCCTTTTCTTAAATTATTGCAAGTGATTGCAAGAGAGTAGTAGCGCTTGGCAAATATTTGCATTTAATAATTACTTACAAATTGTGAAAAGTCATAGTTTTTGCATCTTAGTTTTTTTTTTTTTTTTTTTTTTTTTTTTTTTTTTTGCTTTACGTCGCACCGATACAGATAGGTCTTATGGCGACGATGGGATAGGAAAAGCCTAGGAGTTGGAAGGAAGCGGCAGTGGCCTTAATTTACAGACCCAGCATTTGCCTGGTGTGAAAATGGGAAACCCACGGAAAACCATCTTCAGGGCTGCCGACTGTGGGATTCGAACCCACTATCTCCCGGATGCAAGCTCAAAGCCGCATGCCCCGCACGGCCAACTCGCCCGTTAAGGCAAGGATCGGAAAGGTAGCGGCCTTGCATTTTATTAAGGTACAGCCCCAGCCTTTGCCTGGTGTAAAAATCAGACACCATGGAAGAACATCCTCAGGCTGTCGACGGTGCGATTCGAACCTACCATCTCCCGAATGTACTCGCTCGGTCAGCAAACATAGTGTTGTTTGAAGGAAATGTCCGAAATGATGTGACTGTGAGCATTACTTGACAATAGTTGTGTTAAGTTACTTCGTAGAATACGGGTAATTTCAATGGCGAAAGAAAGAAAACGAAGTGGGGAACGAAACTGAACTGCCCAAATTGTGAAATGATGTGACGAGGAAGCCGTACAGAAAACATCTTGATACCCGTGTAACGAACCTGACTACTAGGTAGCGAAATATTGCGGTATTCTGGTGAAAACGATCCAGTATATTAGAAAAGAACCTGTTAACTCTGCAGAAGGTACCTAATCATCGACACTCGAGAAAAAAGAAAACATCTGACAGTGTGGAATGCCACAGTAAACGATTTCGATCTTAGATTCAGGAGGTCAAAACCTCCGTGGCTCAGACAGCAGCATGCCGGCCTCTCACGACTGGGTTCCGTAGTTCAAATCCCGGTTACTCCATGTGATATTTGTGCTGGACAAAGCAGAGGCGGGACAGGTTTTCCTCCTGGTACTCCGGTTTTCTCTGTCATATTTCCTTCCAGCAATATACTCCAATATCATTTCATTTCATCTGTCATTCATCAATCATTGCCCCAGAGGAGTGCGACAGGCTTCGGCATCCGGCACGATTCCTGTCCTCGCCGCTATATGGGGCCTCCATTAATTCCATTCCTGACCCGGTCGAATGACTGGAAACAGGCTGTGGATTTTCATTTTTCATTTTCATTCACGAGGTCAAATGGACTGTATCGCGATTGACGTACTTAACGAATTTTTGTGAATAAATTAATTCCATCTCCTTGTCCATGGAGATTGGACAGCTGAAATAAGGGTGAAGTACAGTGGGGACTTCGAGGGCCCTGGGACCGCTACGGTAGCTGTGGAGGCCCTTCAGGAACTCTGAAAAGCAGTGGCAAAAGGGGTTCTGGTTAAGACGCAGCAGGTCGTTATGCACTTTACGTACCAAAATGGGTTAAAAAGCAACGTGAATTTAAATAGTATAGCAGTTGTATAGAGTTCTTTGAAGTGATTCCACATACTGTATATGAGTTGATTGTGTGTGTACATACAACATATATGAGTAGAATTTTGTAAATAATATAAATTTACTAAGGCTGAGCTGTGTATTCAATAGAAATATTGTTATAGTAAATTGTATAATACTGTCTTTTAGGAAAATGTCTTGTTTTCTTTTTAATTAAAATTTAGTTGTTGAGAATAATGTATTTTTGTGTATCATTTGCCGCCGAGGTAGACACCTCATTTGCAAATAAATTATTTTGATATGATTGATTGAAAATGAGTGCAATTGGACTAGACAAAAGAGTGACTGAATCGATGGCTATATTTCTAGAAAATAGGACTCAGAATTAGAGTAGGTGAGGCTTTATCTGATCCTGTAATCATTAAGAGGGGAATTGCTCAAGGCCTAAGACCTTTATATTTGGTTACGTATGTAAGTGATAAGAGTAAATAACTGGAATCAGAGAAAAGGCTTTTGCGGATGATGTCATACTGTATAGAATAATAAATAATGTGAGCAACTGCAAAAAAGACCTCAACAATGTTGTGAGATGGACAGCGGACAACGATGATAAACGGGGTTAAAATCAGATTATGAGTTTCATTAATAGGAAATGTCCTCTCAGATTTAATCACTGCGTTGATGGGGTGAAAGTTCCTTGTTGGTATCACTGTATTACCTAGGTGTTAATACAAGGAAATATCTCTATAGAGGTAACTACATAAAGGTACAGATCTCTGCACATGCTTATAAGAGTATTTTTTTTCTTTTTTTTCTTTTTTTATTTTTTTGCTTTACGTTGCACCGACACAGATATGTCTTACGGTGACGATGGGATAGGAAAGGCCCAGGAAGTGGAAGGAAGCAGCCGTGGCCTTAATTAAGGTACAGCCCCGGCATTTGCCTGGTGTGAAAACGGGGAAACCACGGAAAACCAACTTCAGGGCTGCCCACAGTGGGACTCGAACCCACTATCTCCCGATTACTGGATACTGGCCGCACTTAAGCGACTGCAGCTATCGAGATCGGTATGAGAGTAGTCAGTAAAGGAGAGGACGTAAAGTCCTTGGTAAGGCCTCAACTAGAGTATGGTTCCAGTGTACTGCACACTCGCCAGGATTACTTAATTCAAGGTTGGAAAAAATCCAAAGAAAAGCAGCGCGATTTGTTCTGGGTGATATCTGACAAAAGATTAGTTATGAAGGTTTTGCAAAGCCTGAAGGCTCGCTAGAATGGAAACGAGCTGCTCGACTAAGTGGTATGTTCCGAGCTATCAGTGGAGAGATGACGTGGAATGACATGAGTAGACGAATAATTTTGAGTGGTATTTTTACAAGTAGGAAAGATCACAATGTGAAGATAAAGTTGGAATTTAAGAGGAAAAATCGGGGCAAATATTCATTTATAGGAAGAGGAGTTAGGAATTGGAATAATTTTCCAAGGGAGATGTTCAATAAATACCCATTTTGTCAATTATTTAAAAAAAGACGAGGTAAACAACAGATAGGGAATCTGCCATATGGGCGACTGCCCTAAATGCAGAACAGTGGAGATCGATTGGTTGAGTGAGTGTTAAATTCATAAAATATGTGTTCCCTTCATATTTATTACATTTCTATCAATTTTTGTTGCGGTTATCACCTATTACAGAAGTACATAGCAACTAAACATTTTGTGGCAAGTAACCCTTTGTTTCCGCCTACCAAATGCAGCATAACTCTAATTTGAGCGACAATACATCGGAATCCTCTATCGTCGGGCAGTGTTTCCTCCATCATATGAATAAAATTACTTTCCATCTAAATCTAGTAACAAAGATCCCTCCTTCGAGGTTTAATAGGAACGGAAGAAAGTAATCATTACTTAAACCTGATAATTATATAATTTTAATTACAGGTAGCTGATCAACTCTATTGATGTTTTGGCTGAACTGGTGAGTAAGGGCGTTAGGAACTGAGTGGATTCGGAACCGAGGTAGTAATAAGTAGACTTCTGCCTTTGGAGATGACTGGAGATCGCACTAGATATGTCGAGGATCGAACCCATTGCCTTGGTGGGAAGTCAAGTATGTCAATCGGTTGTTCCGCACCCTGGAATACTACTGCAATCTTGAGCATAGGAAGCAGACAGCTGCTCAACTGAATTACGAAGCTGATCATAAAGGAGAATCTGTACCAAGTGGAAGCAGTACATAGCGCGATTAATGGCAAGGGTTTTAATAAGTTAATTTATATCTTTCAGTAAGTAACGACGGATGTTTGTTATATGGTAGATGATGTTGTATTTAAAAGTAAGACGACAGTACTGAATCTACGTAATAGAAAAGGGGGGAATAAGAAGAGTCTTGGAGCTGGATTTATTCAGTGTGGCTGAAGTTTCTCTGACTCTTAAGAAACGGAAGGTTTATAAAGGGCAGGGGAAAGAAGAGTTCATTCAGTCTCATCAACGTAATACCTCCAGAGCTTGGAATACAACAAATAAAATTTGGCCAGAGACGTCAAACAAGTAAAACGAAAGAGAAGAATCATTTGAATAAATAATGAAATATGTTAACTGTATCTTAAATGTTTGTTAATCACATAAACCACTCGAAAGGCGGATGTGTACCTTGAAGCGAACTTATTTTTATGTCGCACCGACACAGATAGGTCTTATGGCGACGATCAGATAGGAAAGGGCTAGGATGGAAAAGGAAACGACCGTGGTCTTAATTAAGGTACAGCCCCAGCATTTTCCTGATGTTAAAATGGGAAACCACGGAAAACCATATTGAGGGCTGCTGACAGTGGCAAGTTGATAGCTAGGCTACATGACTCAAACCACGCAGCCAATCGCTCGGTAGAGGGCTTCTTAGTCACCCAGTAAATCATAAGCAACCATCCTTAAGTGACATTCAACTGAACCAAGATTCGCAAAACTCGGAAATCTGCAAGCTTGTAGTTTCACGTGACGTAATCACAGCCGACCGACAACTAGTTTTACATTGAATTCGATCCACTAAGAAGTGACTTGTAAATTTCCGAAATCCATATACATTGGGCGGGTTCCAAAACGCGATTGCCTTGGTGGGAAGTCAAGTATGTCAATCGGTTGTTCCGCACCCTGAAATACTACAGCAATCTTGAGCACAGGAAGCAGACAGCTGCTCAACCGAATTACGCAGCTGATCATAAAGGAGAAGAATCTGTACCAAGTGGAAGCAATGCCAGGTGTGATTGGAGCTCCTGGGAGATTATGTTCCTTACAGTAACAGCAACATTTACAAGAACACTGTAACATATGGGTGATTACTTTTTTGCTAGTGGCTTTACGCCGCACCAACATAGATCGGTATTATGACGACGATGGAATAGGAAAGGCCTAGGAGTTGGAAGGAAGCGGCCATGGCCTTAATTAAGGTACAGCCCCAGCATTTGCCTGGTGTGAAAATGGGAAACAACGAAAACCATCTTCAGGGCTGCCGACAGTGGGATTTGAACTGACTATCTCCCGGATGCAAGGTCACAGCCGCCGGCCCCTAACCGCACGGCCAACTCGCCCGGTGGTGATTATTTTAAATTTACTTTACGTCGTACCGACACATACACCTTTTGGCGACGATGGGAGTGTAAAGAGCTAGGAGTGGGAAGGAAGTGACCGTGGCCTTAATTAAAAGATACCGCCCCAAAATTTTCCTCGTATGAAAACGGGAAACAAAGGAAAACCATATTCAGGTCTGCCAACAATGGGGTTCGAACCCCTTATCTCCCGAATACAAGCTGACAGCTACACATAGCTATGCACTGTACAGGAAGTTGGCGGCTTCGAACCCCTATCAGTCCGATAGTATTTGATGGTGCTCAAATACGCCAGCCTTGTGTCGGTATGTTTACTGGCACGAAAAAGAACTCCTGCGGGTCAGATTTCCGGCACATCGGCGTCTCCGAAAGCAGTTAAAGTAGTTAGCGGGATGTAATAATAATAATAATAATAATAATAAAGAACTTTCGAAGAAGAGTAAGTAGAACGTGTCACGTGATGTCAATTTTTGCTGAAATTGGACTCGGAGAAGTAATATCCCATTCAGATTAAACACCGGCGCGCCCCAATTCACATTTCCGTAAAATAAGCGGGACTTGATTGAATTTTCAGTAAGCGCTATCCACTAACGAATATGCTAGCAGACTTGGTCTCGTCTTCAACCTCTCGCCAGTCTGCGAAACGCCAATCACTTAACAGAGCGTAACCCGTAAAAACGGTTACACTCCTCATCTCATTTAACTCCTCGCGCCAGACAGAAGAGAGGCAAGTAACGTGTCGGCCTCTCGTACCTTTGCGTCATCCTCCAGTGCTCTTAAACCATTTAAACATCAAAATCACCTCACAGGTAGATTTTTGTGTGTGTGAAATTTAGCCTAAAAGACACAAAACGGCGGCAGATCCTTCATACAAAAATATGTTAAATAATTGGGCATCCTTAGTATTCATTTCACACATAGCTAGGCATTGTACAGGAATATAATATTACATATTAAATAACATTTATTTATCGCAAATAAATTAGAAGTAAGGGGCATCAAAGTAGCGAGAATGATTGCTGATGGGAACAATGGTAAGATAATACTTGGAATAACGAGATATACCCCAAATTAGAAATGACGTGCATTGATGAATCTGTAACCTCGAGGATAAGATAATATTTCGAATTTTACTCATCATGTAAATCTGAGTCTGGCAAATAGAACTTGAAAGTTAGGCACTCTCCCCGTTACACATACACAGTTGAAATGGCACGATGTGATTGGAGCACTAATGATTTTATATTCCATAATGTGTGTACTTTACGGTATTTCCTCTTTTGTTATAGCAAGATACGAAACAGACATGAATATCTAGTTCTTCTTATTAATAAATATGTGTATTGCCATATAACAAAAAAGCATATTCCTATGGAGAGGCTAAGACATGTATTTTATACTGGCGTTTAGATATTTTTATTGCTGGATGAATGAACACATGATAGCGATAATTGCCTAAATAAACTGTTTACTAATATTAAAGTGTTTAAAAATAGAAAGACACAATACCCTGCTTTTGATTAGAAAATTACAGTAATTACTGCCGAAATATTATGTAACTGTTACACTCGGATGAAATTATTTTCAAAACTAGATAACAAATATAATCCTGTCGTGTTAACATTGATGCTTTCACGGCCTGTACTTGCAGACATGATATGGGCTTTTGGGGTTATGCCGTGTCAAGAAAACAACAACGTCTTCAGAAGAAAATTTCGACTGTTCACGAAGAAGACTTCTACAATAATGAGCGTTTGAATTCAAGAATGCTTTACCGTTGGAGCTGTAGTGGTACGCTCATTCATCACCAGATGGCTCGCCGTATGCTGGCGCAGCGCTCCAAGCGGGAGCTGAAGTCATCATAAAGCTCCAATTAAGTTGTTCTATCACACTGTGTGAAGTAGCAGAGAGGACATCAGATGAATCAGGGACGAATGTGGTAAGAGAAAGAAATAGAAACTATTAAAATAGAATAAAATTCAACGAAAGACACCAGGATAGAATAGAACAGAGCTGAAGAATGGAAAGAAAGTGTGTGGAGAAAACCAGAGGATGATAATGATGCGAGACGATGTGGTGGGTAGACACGTTTTGAAAGTATGACACTTAACAGGTACAACACATAGCTTGGAATGAACCATCTGGTGATGACGAACGTACGAATTTGGAAAACACCGAAACGAAATAACAGTATAGAAAGGACAGGGAAGAGAACTACCTCCGTAAATCCCTAATGGCTTGCAACCGCGTATTACTTAACTGATAGCCAGTGTCCCTGTTGAAATTATTAGAATTTTTACGTATTTCCACAGTTTTCCGTAAAATTATTTTCTTTCTTTACGTCGCACTGACACAGATAGGTCTTATGGCGACGATGGGACAGGGAAGGGCTAGGGGTGGGAAGGAAGCGGCCGTGGCCTTAATTAAGGTACAGCCCCAGCATTTGCCTGGTATGAAAATGGGAAACCACGGAAAACCATCTTCAGGACTGCCGACAGTGGGGTTCGAACCTACTATCTCCCGAATACTGGATACTGGCCGCACTTACGCGACTGCAGCTATCGAGCTCGGTCCGTATAATTCTAGACCTGTAGTGTTTAGTGTGGGTAAAGGCTAGAACATCTTGGAACACGACACCATGACCGGACGATAGGTCGTGCTCAGCTATTGCTGACTTGTCTGGCTGGTTGAGACGGATATTTCTTTGGTGTTCCTTGATGCGAGTCCCAATGGACCGGCATCTTTAGCCAATGTATACCTTGCCGCAATTAGAGGGAATTTTGTACATCCCAGGGTGTAATCGTGGGGAAAATTTGTCCTCGTTTTTATCTAAACTGTGAGCAATTTTAGTGACGGTGCCAATCTCTGTTTTTACATTGTGCTTGCGGAGGACCTTGGTGATTCACTCTGTGGTTTTCTGAATGTAAGGCAGTTCCCGTTGCTTAGTTGTCCCTCTGAGATTTAGGGCTCTATGAATCTGTATATCTTTGTAACCATTACCCTCGAACGTGACTTTCAGTGTGTCATTCTCCTCCTGCATATTTGATGGCTCACAAATGTGTGTCGCTGTCGTGGCGAGTGTCGTAAGAATCCCTGTTTTGTGCTGGATGATGATAAGAATATTCATGGAGATAGCGATTTGTGTGGGTAGGCTTACTATAGACGGTATGTTCTAAGGAGCCGTCCGGTTTGTTTCTTACTAGAACATCCAATAAAATGAGGTATCCGTCCGACTCCATCGCTATTCAGATGTTGCTGACTGAAGTGGTTTAAAAATACATGAAGTTTCTCAGGACATTCTGTCCGTACCACAAGTGTGTCATCAGCATACCTCCAACAAATCATACATTTGATGGGTGCCAAGAAATAGCCTCCTCCTCAAACTGCTCCATAATGAAATTAGCCACTACTGGGGAGAGTGAACTTCCCATAGCCACCCCATCCGTCTGTTCGTAAAATTGCCGACCCCACAAGAAATAAATATAATCCTATGCTTCTGATTAGCAAGTGACTGTATGCATGTCTACACCTTAGTCCCTTGTGAATATATAGGGTCGGGGATGAGGTGAAATGAATGTATATGGCCTATTGTTACGCCAGACGTCCTTCCTGTTGCCAACCTCATTTGAGGAGCTAATGAAGATGAAATGAATGATGGTGAAGGAAATTGGGTAAGGAGGTAAGAGGAATCAGCTGTGGCCTATGAACGGGAACTGCTCCGGCATTTGCCTATAAGTAGAAATGGACAACCATAGACAACCATTTTCAGGACAGCCGACGGTGGGGTTCGAACCCAGTCGTCTCCCTAATGCAGAGCTTGGCTCCATAACCGTAGAGCGTTAACAAGCACGGCGACTCCGCTCGGTTTATTAGCAAATAACTGTGATGACGGAAATAACCGTTCTTATTGAAAAGGAATGATTTAAAATAAAAGGTGATTCTGTGGATATAAGAAAACGTTAACAGCTGCATATTTTAGACAAAATAGAAGAAATATGGCCTTATTCTAAACCATTGATGCGTTCCTTACTCCCGAAGTACCCTCACCTAGGGTCGGAAGGAAGAAGAGAAAGAAATTCCATGTTAAACTACCAGAAATCCCTCTACTGCGGACAGTTGAGTAATGTTTTCTTAGTCCGTGATTGTACAGGAGATAAATTACACTCAGGATAAGAAGGTAATATAAGCCATTAAAGTCGGAGAGCCTACTTTCGGAAGATAATGGGTTCGAACCCAACAGTCGGCAACCCTGAAAATGGCTTTCTGTTGTTTCCCGCTTTCACATCAGGTAAATAATGCAACTGAATCTTAATTAAAGTCTCGGGCGCTTCCACCCCGTTGTCACTAGAAGACCTAACTAAGTCGCTGCTAGGTCAAAATCATTTATAAAAACATTAAATAGCTTTTATTTACTAAAAAAATAACTTTGAGGTAACATATTTGAAAGTAACGAGAATAATTGCTGGTACAAACAAGTACAGTAGGAGCGTACTGGGAAAGAGGCGAAAATGATTAGGCCTAACTTAGAAATGAGACCAGTGGATGAAGATGTACATATAAATCAGCTTCAGTATCCGTCTCTTGAACGGCCAGCGTAGTGTTCTTCGGTTTGAGGGCCCCGGGTTCGAGTCCCAACCGGGTCGGAGATTTTAACATTAAATGGTCAATCTCATTGGCCCGGGGACTGGGTGTTTGTACTGTCCCCAACATCCCTGCAACTCACACACCACATACAAAACTATTCTCCACTACAATAACACGCAGTATCCTACATCCTCGTCGGAGGGTCGGCCTCGCAAGAGCTGCACCAGGATAAAATAGACACACGAAACTATTATTATTATTATTATTATTATTATTATTATTATTATTATTATTATTATTATTATTATTATTATTAGGGGCTGCATGGCCAAGGCGGTAAAGGCGTGCTCGGTTCGCCCGGAAGAACGTGGGTTCGAATCCCCGTCAGGAACTCGTAAAATTTAAGAAATGAGATTTCCACTTTCGGAGGTGCACATGGCCCTGAGGTTCACTCGGCCTACACCAAAAATGAGTACCAGGTTAATTCCTGGGGGCAAAGGCGGCCGGGCGTAGAGCTAACCACTCTACCCCAACATGTGCCGAGGTTACGGATAGTGGAAGCCTTTACCTTCCACCCCTCCAAGGGCCCCCGTGGCCTGTACAGAGATAACTTCGCTTTGCTCTTATGATTAATCGGCTTCGATGATGGAAACATATGAGCTGAATGGAGCGTGGGCGTGAATTTATTCGCACAATTTCGTCTACTAGGTGCGTTATAGTCCGCCTCTGTGGTGTAGTGGTTAGTGCGATTAGCTGCCACCCCCGGAGGCCCGGGTTCGATTCCCGGCTCTGCCATGAAATTTGAAAAGTGGTACGAGGGCTGGAACGGGGTCCACTCAGCCTCGGGAGATTAACTGAGTAGAGGTGGGTTCGATTCCCACCTCAGCTATCCTAGAAGTTTTTTCCGTGGTTTCCCACTTCTCCTCCAGGCAAATGCCGGGATGGTACCTAACTTAAGGCCACGGCCGCTTCCTTCCCTCTTCCTTGTCTATCCCTTCCAATCATCCCATCCCCCACCAAGGCCCCTGTTCAATATAGCAGATGAGGCCGCCTGGGCGAGGTACTGATCATTCTCCCCAGTTGTATCCCCGATCCAATGTCTGCAGCTCCAGGACACTGCCCTTGAGGCGGTAGAGGTGGGATCCCTCGCTAAGTCCGAGGGAAAAGCCAACCCTGGACAATAAACAGATTAAGAAAGAAAGAAAGAAAGAAAGAAAGAAAAGGTGCGTTATAACGCGTTCAGCGTTACTAAATTTTGTAAATGTAGGTTATATGTGACCTAAGAAACGGTGTCTTACTGTATTACAGTATGTAATGTTCGATGGAAATTAGCAAATAAAAAAGTTCGCCTCAACCCAGGATCGAATTCTCGAACTCTTGCATGCCAACCTAAAACTCTATCCACTGCACCAACTGTACAGCACGACTAACACGTGCTCACAGAGATAGTTACCCTACATGTGGTTACAGTGTTGCCAGATTGCCACTCTTTAACGTTCTTTTTCTGCCGGATATACTCGCAGGACGAACTTTTGTGAGAGACATTTTTTTATTGCTGGCATGTGAGGAGTCGCGCTGCGACGCCCGAGTGCGCGAATTTCGCCTCACCCTGTATATTAAAAACTGTTAGACAAACCGTCTCTAATGTGAACGTTAAAGCAAAGGGTGCCATTTGTACCTGCTGTATACAGAAGACAAAGTTCTGGCACATGGTAATAACATAAGGAACACTTAGTACAGACAGATGACGAGCACAAGTCGCCTGGTTACCACGATGTCTGTTTTCTGTCCACACAAAATTATCTACGCTAAGATGATGACGTTAATTCCAGATAGGACCCTAGCCCCAGGAAATATCCATGTTTAAACTTAGCACGTAATTTCTGTTGCATGATGGAAGATGCCTGAAGATGCCTATGAATAAATTTGAAACTCGAGTACCTGAAATGGAGGTAACTATGAGTAAATATCGCATCTTCTGCTTTAACAATTAAATATTTAAAAATAATCGCTATTATTCCCGACAATGGTGAACACATGGTTAATCCCTCCTTCTGAACAAATAGTTTTGTCGTTGAACGAAAAATATTTGATTTGCGGCTGTTTTACATGGTTAATTACTTATTTCGTTTCTTGTGATGAATCATTTTCATGTAACTTTAAAAGCTTTCCATTCTGTCGAACACACAAGTTCAATATGAATATTACACAATAACATACCGGTACCTGTAAAAACACACTATTGAACAAGGAACACACTATTGAATAAGGAATACACAATATTAAACAAAGAATCACAGGTTTCGCTCTTGAAAGAACATCATCAGATTGTATCCAGTCACACTCAATATTGGAAATATTTATGTTTATTTCTATCTAAACACACGTGAAACTGAAATCTGGAACTTATCTTCATGAAGTTCTAACATGTCTCCATTCCAGAATACAATGCGAGGCGTTGGCTTGAATCCGAACCGGTTGCCTCATTACGTCACGCCTCCTACCCCAGTCAGGTCAATGGCAGTCCACTTCCCCTTCAGGTGCATTACCCCTAGTATTCCCTTAGTATTGTTGTTGATATTATTATTATTATTATTATTATTATTATTAATTCTCCAATTACAGTTCTTTTAAAAACTATGCAAGGGATCTTAATCAGCAATTAATGGTCCCCTATTATACCGGTAATTTATTTTATTCCTTGTTCAGTAGTATGTTTTTACAGGTATGTATAGTGTAAGATTTATATTTAACCTGTGTGTTCGACAGACTGAAAAGTTTTACGTTACATTGAACTGAGTCGACACTGAAGAGTATGGCTTCATTCTTAACAAAATGAATCACATTTTGATTTTTATATTGGTACCTTAATGTATGTGTTGGTTATGTTAAGAATATCATTCTTGTCCTTTCAGTTGCAACTTCCACCTCAACGAATTAATACTTACTGTATTTTGAAGAATAAGTACGCGACGCCCTATCACAATGTACCGATACTACTTCTCGTCTCAGCCTGGAACTTCTTTCTTATCTCTTCACTATGGAGCTGTATGATCTTGTAGCATTTTACTGCTCATAAAAACTTCATTCAGATGCGTCTTTGTTGAGTGTCTACGTTTCATCGTCAAGTTGGAACAAAGTTTTAATACTATCTCCCTTTCCTCCCCTCTTTCTTTCCTACAAGAGAAATTTAGTGGTCATAACAAGCAGTGGGTTATAATGAAGAATAGCTACAGACATTGTAAAGATATGAGAATCCCACACGAGGAAAAACACAAAACTAGGCTACGACGTTCTAGGGAATGCACTTAACTGGTTAGCGTGAGAAAGTCTGCACAAAGCCGCCTGGATAGAATCAACATTTCTGACTGACAAAAGCACTGGACAAAGGTCACCTTGCTAAGTTAACCTTCACAAATCTACGATCTGAGGATATGTATAGACAGATAGGTAAATACTTACTGCAGATAATAATAGTAATAAGAAGAAGAGGAGGAGGAAAATTCCCAACGGCTTGGAGGTCCGAAGAACCAACTCCAGGTCTTACCAACTTGGTTTTACTCCTGGACAGGGAATTGCTCTGTCCCACAAGTGCTATCGCACACGATTACCATGATGGATGCAAAACTTTGGAAATTAATACCACAGCCGGTAAAATTCGGAGCCAACTCGTTGGTCACAGGATTCAGGGGACCCTAACCCATCATGTTTGGATCAGTCGGAGGGACAATCACTCCGTAAGCTTAGGACGAAACAGAAACACTTCTTTGGAACACCCAATGTAAACACTCTTCTGAAGATATATAAACAGATTGAACTAATAAAAGTACTTGGAAAATATCAGATAAAACTACTAGCCGTCCAGGAAATAAGGTGCATATCAAATGAAATCTCAGTAGCACATAACTTCAGGATACTAAAGGGAAAACCTGGTATTAAAGTTAAGAAATCCGAGAAAATCAAGAACACGATGGTAATATTGGTACAGCCTTCTTTTTTTCCACCACTCAATAGTAGAATCCATCGTGGATTTCATATCTTCATCCCCAAGAGTGTCTATACTGACCCTAAAAAGCGGCAAAAAACTGTATACTGTGTTAAGTGTCCATGCCCCTATTAATGACGACAACAAAAAGAATCCCCTGAAAGTACACGAGTTCTGGTCTCAATTTAAGAAGAAGTATTCAGAACTCCAGACAGACACATCAGGATTCTAATGGGGGACTTTAATTCTCAGCTAGGGAAATAAACGAAGTATAGAAAGGTGATACGTAAATACCCAGCTCACCATAGGACTAACAAAAACGGTGAAAGGTTTATAGATATCTGTAAATCGTTCAACATGAAAATAATGTCCACACAGTTCAAGAGGGCCCCAAAGCAGATGAAGACATGGCGGTCACACAACCCTCTGCTAGGAGAGTTTCAAATTGAACATGTTGCAACCAATAACCCCAGAGAAATGATGAATGTTGGAGTAGAACGAGGAGACCACTATCTGACAAGGATCAAAATGGAATTCATTCCTAAAAACACCAAGAAGAAAACTTGAAGGATACAAGAGTAAATAATTAAAGAACTGAAAATAAACCAAGATATAATAGAAAACTACCAGAAAGAACTGGATTTATTATATAAATATAAATGGAATGAAATGGCTCGAAAATCCAAAAAGCTGGAAAAAAAATATTTCTCGCTAAAGGCAAAAAGCATCCATGGTGGAATTATGAGTGTGAAGCTGCTCTAAAGAAACGTTATGAGCCATGGAATACATGGAACTCCACCAAAGACGATTTTGATGCGTTCACAACTGAAAGGAAATTGACCGCCAAAGTTTTCAGAAACTCCAAACGAAAATGTGAAAGAGAACGATTAAGAAAAAGAAGAACAACACAAGAAACTTCAATAAGACATTCAAATCAAAACTTAGGAAATATTCTCCACCCACTATCTGATTCAAGAATGATTCTTGTAAAATGATTCTGAACAACAAACGAAACTGTGAACATTTGAACAAGTACTGTAAACAAACTCTGAACCACCCAAGAAAGACATGTCCTTCCAAGAACATCAATCCAAAATTTTCGACTCAGCCCAACTACAAAAAGAGGAAATAAAAGAAATCTTTAAGAATCTCAACAACAACAAAACATCCGATAAAGATTCAATCGTAGCGGAACTTCTAAAATACTCAGGGGACAAAGCATTAGAACAGTTAGTAGGACTCTTCCACAAGATTTAGGAAAATATACCAGATGAATGGAAGGATGCTACCATTCACCCGTTACATGAAAAAGGAGACAAAAGTTATGTTAACAACTATGTAGGCATATCACTTCTGTCAGTCGCATACAAGATATTGTCCAAAGCACTCCAGAATATAACATAGAATCACATAGATCAAGAGTTAGGGGAATACCAAGCAGGATTAAGGAAAGGACGGCCCTGTGCGGAGTGGATATATACGATCAAGGCTTTAATCAAAACTGAAACTTAAGCAGCAGACAAGAAGGTAATTATGACATTTGTAGGTTTTAAAAAGGTATATTACTCTGTAGACAAGCTCATATTAATGAAAATGCTGGAAACATGTGGAACTGATGACAAAACAACTAATATAACACAACATACATTACACCCCCTCACAACTAAAATTCCTTGGAGAGCTATCGAACCTTTTGAAATAAAGATAGGTGTGAGGTAAGGAGATGGCCTCTCCCCAGTCCTTTTCGACTGCGTCTTGTAGAAGGTGATAAGGGAATGGCGAAAAGAAATGAGTCAGCAAAATATCCCGAATGGAATCAAGATATGACACAAAAATACTGGACTTAAATTTGCAGAAGACCTGGTGTTCATCGCTGAAAATCTAGAGACTGCTACTACACAGACAGAGGGTTTTCGAGAAACAGCAGAAAAGGCAGGACTGCAAATATCATTTGAGGAAACTGGTGCTGATTCCCAGAACCAACATGGACAATGAAGACCAAGTATGGTGACATAAAGAGGGTCCACAAATTCAAATATCTAGGGGAGATTCTGACTCCTAATAACAACGAGACCCCAGCTATCGAAGAAAGAGCAAAGAAGATGGAGTTGCATTCAGACTATGCCAGGAAACTTAGAAGTCCAAATCCCTCTCCTATCAAGCCAAACTCAGACACTATAATACCGTGGTGAAATCTGAATGTCTCTATGAATCAGAGAACATTTCCAGAAAGGGGATTACCGAAATAGAAAAGAAAGAGCGTAAATTTCCGAAGAAAATTCACGGAACCAAGAAAGCAACAGGAAATGAATTTACCTTCCGTTTGAGATAAAATCAAGAGCTCGACCTCGATAATAAAGGCGACTGGCTTTCTATAGACACCTGAGAAGAATCGGACCGGAAGGCCTAGCAAGTAAGATCCTCATCTTCCAGGAAAGAAGAAAGACCCAAGTACCATGGCTGAAAGAATTTCATCAGGCTCTTAAAAATTGTGGCAATGAGGAGAGATATATTACAAACAGAACAGTGTTCAGAAGGAAAATGGCGGAGGTGAGGGACCTGTTCGTAGAGAAACTCAAGAGAACAAGAAAAGTGTTTTCGGATGAGAAATGAGCAAAAGCGGGCCAGAAAATGAAGGAGTATTTGCGTAAAAAGAAAGAACATCAACAGTCAAGGAAGTTGTGTAATCGTAACCCATAGGAGATTGAAACGATCCTAAATAAAATAAATAATAATAATCGTTTAACGATCCACTAACCAAGGCCGGATTTATGTATAGACAAGGTAAACCCGGGCCTAGGGCACTGGAAGACCTCTATCGACGCTTGGATTTTCGGTAGACATGATCATTAAGAATGAAATGTATGCAATTTTAAAACACTGAAGTTGCCAGTTGTTCGTTCAGAATTATTGTATAAATACCACATGTTTTCTTAATAATTACTTCAATAACTTTTAACTTGTGATGGTTAGTATACAGTAAAAAGGGCGCCACCATATCGGGTGGATTAAAACGGAAAATAACAATATTTTCGTCTTCCGCAATGCGAGGGATTTTCTTTAATCCTAAATATTTAGGCACTAGGTGCCATTCTTGATTAAGCCGATGACCTTGATGTTAGGCCCATTTAAACAACAAGCAAGCCATCCTTGATCAGGTACTTCAACCACTAAACTGTCACTGTTTTCTTGTCACTCCTCTTCTACCCGACCCGATCGCGATATCATAGCACGACCCAACTGTGTGTGTCACCCACCTCTACCCTCGTCCTTCCTTAGTCCAGTCGCACTTGCACAAGTCACTGAGGCTGGTAGGACAGTAGGACAGCGAGTTTACCCACTGAGCAGGCAGGGAACTGCTAGCCAGTAGCAGCACTCTTGCTAGCATAGCGTTCGACTCGTCGAGTTGAGTTGAGTTGAGTTGAGTTGGAGGGCGATTGTTGACTTCGCTGGTCGCAGCTGCTATGTAGTTGTGTTTCTCATCGATTCGTGCACAAAAGGTGACATGGCTTTGGTTGCCAGTTCTCACCCTTGCATGTGTTAGCTGTTATTCTTTTGTATATTAAATGGAGTCTATCAAATACGATGAGCGGTATCAAGAAGTTAAGTGGTGAAAAAGGAAAACGAACTATTGAACGAAGAAGCGAAGATATCGGACTAGACAAAAGAGTGGTTGAATGGGTGGCTACATTTCTAGAAAACAGAACTCAGAGAATTAGAGTAGGTGAAGCGTTATCTGATCGTGTAATGATTTAAGAGGTGCGAACCGCAAGGCAGTATTATTGGACCTTTATGAAAATGAAAACCTACAGCCTGTTTTCCAGTCTTTGACCGGGTCAGGGATGTAATGAATGACGCAGATATAGGCTGTTAGTACGATGGGGTCGCCACTCCCAAAGTGATTTATTAATGAATGATAGATGCTATGAAATGATACTGGAGAGTGTTGATGGAATGAAAGATGACAGGGAAAACCGGAGTACCCGGAGAAAAACCTGTTCCGCCTCCGCTTTGTCCAGCGCAAATCTCACATGGAGTGACCGGGATTTGAACCATGGTATCCAGCGGTGAGAGGCCGACGCGCTGCCCTCCGAGCCACGGAGGCTCTGGACCTTTATATTCTCTTATATTTATAAATGATATGAGTAAAGATCTGGAATCACAGATAAGGATATTTTCGGATGATGTTATACTGTATACAATAATAAATTAGTTGCAGGATTGTGAGCGACTGCAGGGGGGCTTCAATAATGTAGTGAGACAGACAGCAGACAACAGTATGAAAGTAAATTGTCGAAAAGTCAAGTTGTAAGTTTCACGAAGAGGAGAAGTCCCCTCAATTTTAATTATTGTGTTGATGCAGTGATAGTACCTCACAGGGAACACTGTATATACCTAGGTGTTAATATCTTCATTAACTTCCCTCTTAATTATATTCATTGGGTATTTTCAAAATATTCCCTCCACCTGTTCAGTGATTCCCCGAGATCTATTATGAGTTCACCTGAATTACCCAAAACACAGTTCATTCCCTTTTTCTCTCCCTTCCTAATACTTTTTATTACTGTCCAAAAAGGTTTACCTATTATTATTATTATTATTATTATTATTATTATTATTATTATTACTATTATTATTATTATTATTATTATTATTATTATTATTATTATTATTATTATAGTGGTTTAACATCGCTGTAAGTCAGGTTTTGGGTGACACTGGGACTGGGAAAGGGCTGGGAGTCGGAAAGGATCGACTATGGTCTTAATTTAGGTACAACCCAGCATTTGCCCCGTGTGAAAATGGAGAAACAACGGAAAGTCATCTTCATGACTGACGACGGTGTAGTTCGAACCCACCACCTCTCGAATGCAATATTATAGCTACGTGGCCCAGTAGTAGTAGTAGTAGTAGTAGTACGAAAAATTAAAATAAGATATATACACGAAAAACATTTATAAACAGAGGTGTTCAGGAATTGTTTTATTTAATGTGCTGGTAAAGAGAAGATTAACAATACGAGTACTCAGTGTACGTTGACTGGCCGAGGGGGGAGGTAAGGAATGATGACAAATGAAATGAAATGGCGTATGGCTTTTAGTGCCGGGAGTGTCCGAGGACATGTTCGGCTCGCCAGGTGCAGGTCTTTTTATTTGACACTCGTAGGTGACATGCGCGTCGTGATGAAGATGAAATGATGATGAAGACAACACATACACCCAGCCCCCGTGGCAATGATGGTTAAAATTCCCGACTCTACCGGGAATCGAACCCGGGACCCCTGTGACCAAAGGCCAGCATTTAGACATGGAGCAATGATGACAAAAATATGCACTTATATGAAACCGTTTGGATTATGAAGTTAAAATTCCAAAAGATATCCTAGGTGTTAAGTAACAGAAGGTTTGAAACAAATTTAACCGCTCGGAGAGTACTAGTGTGTGCTGTAGAGGTGCTTAGCCAGCACAACTTAACACTCACAACTGAAAACCACATTTTGTTTTTAAATGCCAAAATTGCCAAGTTTCGAGCGTCAAATTAAAAGTAAAGTCCTTTTTGAAAGGTTACAACTCTAGTCCATAACCATTTAGGAAAGTGTGGCTCCAGAAAGAAAATTATAGTAGTTAAAAAATGTATTACAGAGTGAACGTTTAGGAAGAAAAGATATTGTGTTTTTGAGTGTCAATACAACTTTGTAAGTCAAAAGGTCCACGTAATGTTAAATAGTTAAAATCATTTTTAGGAGTTTGTAATTATTTTAGACGCTTTGTTATTCAATATGCAACGTTGTAGCCAAGAAAAGTTTTTGGCAGGCAGAGAACTTTTTTTAAGAAAGATGGCCTTCACTCTTTCTAGAGTAGCTAGATTATCCTTCGATAGGTGGTACCAAATAATGTCTAAGGCATATTGAGCCGTATCCTGCCTGCCCATAATAATAATTAGAGTATTATTTGACACAATATGTAAAATTTATTCATAAAAGTTACAGTCTAACATGTTAAAGTATCGTATCCCAAGATAGTTGATACCGGATGTTGAGCAAGACAGTAAGTCGCTGGACATTGCTTCATATTTCCGTATGATCGTGAGAAAGGGTGGCGTAACCAAGCGTTGGCAAGGATCGACACGTGTATTAGATGCTGACCACGCAAGATATTTCAGCCAATAGGAACTTAAGGATTTGGCAAACATAGAGGCCACACCGCGCCAAATCTTAATTCCAGAATGACCAACGTGCTCAGTTGCTAAAGTCAGTTTCTGTCGGTAATCGGTTTTCCACAGTTTCAGAAGTCAGATATATTTGGAAATGTAATATAAAAATTGGTGGGAGAGATTTGCTAGTGTTTGAGCTGTGTTTTGCAAATATATCACAATAAATATTGTGTCATCATATACGACGAATTTTCTGATTGGTGGTTGGTTCAGACACCCGGGAACCCCAGTATTGAAATGGCGTCACCGAAGCCTCCTCAGTAACACAAGCTCTGGAGACCGTCACTCTGTGCTAAATGCTTGGATAGTGCGGAAGCACAAACTCTGATTGGTGATCGTGATTAACGTAGTGTTATTCCAGTAACAGTAACTGGTTCTAAATGATATTTTAAATTGTGCTGTTGGAAGATTTTACTGTTCTTGAGTAAATGGAATAGTATATTTTGGCAGAGTTTACTTTCAATATATAAAGACGGTGTTTAGTGACCGCTGTGTAGCAAGTGTAGAGGAACCGTGCTATAGTTTCACTACTTCGCGACGGGCGCGTTTCGCGAGGAACTTCCGTAACGAACCGTGTGCTGCTTTTCAAACTGTATTCTCACCCTTTAAGTGAAGTGTGTATTATAAATGTATCAGTGTGTTTAACTGATCTTGTAAGAGAAAGGGTATTTCGGCTCTTAGCATTGAGCAGCGAAGATATTGTCAACCAAAGTCTTCTGTGTTCCAGTGAATTATTTTCCAGCAAGATGATGGCTATGCATGCAGAAGAAGGAAGTGCATTCCCACATGCTAATGCTGTGATTGACATGGAGTAAATCCCTCAATCAGCGGGGATGTAAGCTGCTATCCTGGTATCTCGAGAGTCGTCGGATGGAATTCAGTTAAGACGCATGTGTTATTTATGGCATTATATGTAAATTATGTTAAGGTACTAGGGCAGTGTAGATAGAATTTCTAATTTTCATGTAAAGTAAGCCTGACGGCATGTGTTTGATTAATTTTGTTAATATGATAGATTCGGATACGAGAATAATGCTTGTTTATTTTATTTTCATTTTGCTTTATGATTAGATGATTGGGAAAATGAGAGATTGATAGGATTAGTTGTTGTTTATTTATGCATGTTACTTAGTGTAGGATATTCCGAGTTTTCCTTATATATATGCTAGAAGGGCTAGATTGACAGTTTCATCTTTATACGACGTTAAATACGTATTATTTCATTTTATTTCGGTTATTCAGAGAGACAGGTATAGCTATTCTGCATGATGCATGATTTTACGGAAGCTGACTGAAGGAGCTGCAGAACATCGTTGTTAGAATAAGGTTTTTGAATTTAAGTTGGATTCTGTTTTGCCTGATGGTCTGCAAAGGACACGAACTGAGTCTCATAATGTGGAAGGCCAATGGGATTTATGAGAAATAAGAGATAAAGATTGCATGCTGAATTATAATTTATTGGTGCAGGCTGATTGTATGCCTGACAAGAGAAAGAATATTGTGCAGATGTGTGTGCCTGCCAAGTGTCTTCTGAGTGTATATTGTGATCAGAATGGACAGCATTAATTCCAGACTATTGAGTCTGATGTTGTTAAATGGCACAAGCATGCTAAGAAGGAATGAATGTACGTGAGTTTCCGTGTAGCCGGCGAATGACGTTATCTCATGGCAAGCTGATTTCTGGCCTGTGTTTATCTGTATTCGTGAAGGAGACGATATTTCCTTGTGACAGCCTCGGGAGACAGAATCCAAACTTTAGCATAGTGTTGAGTTCAACATTTCTTTTAAGCTCGTAATCTACCCGGAAGTACATGACGGATGACCGCGCTGTTGAGCGCTCAAATGCAGCAGAAGGAGGCAATGTTGCCCATTGCTTTCTTCATGATATCAAGGGTTATTTATATGTTTTTCCCTTACAGGATGATGTTTTACATTGTTATTTGTGGTTGTATACCTTGTCTCATTGTTTTCAAGGGAACAGCCCGAGTGCTGAAGTATTGTTGGTTTATCTAGTTCTGTCTAGATCTTTTGCAGTGAACCGGGATTCACATTAGAATCTGTGTAGCATTTAAGATTTACTCGATATCCGATGTAAATATATATGTTTAGTTTCATTATATGAATTGTTGTAGATATAGTATAGAACTTCGACTTTTATCCTGACCCAACCGACAACCAACCCACACTCTGCCCAACCCTGAGTTAGTCGGATGTTCATACAGGAATTGAGGCATTCCTAGAGGGTATTTACCCTTGGGTACGGTACAATATGCTATGTTCCATGTGTTCCTCAAAAGTGTGAGATTATATAACCACGTCATCAATATACATCGTAACAAAATCCCCTGTATCCCGAACTAAAACTCTAGACATAGCACGAATCAAAGTTGTTAGAGCCATTTAGAGGATTATTGAAAGGCAGCTAAATGGAAGTGGACGGTTGAACATGATGAGGCATTTCTTAGGCTGAAGAAAGGTTTCAATGATGTCGTAATGTTATAATACCCTATAGCATGCCTGATCGCGAGTTCGTACTCATGACCGACGCATCGGAAAAGGGTATTCCTAGATGTTTGTGCCAGAGGGATGATGAAGGAAATTTGGGTTACTTTCCTTGGCGAGTCGGTGACTCAGCTTGAGAGAAAAGAGGTATACCATTTCGGAAATTGAGTCCTTAGCCATTATTTATTCATTGTCCGGCTCCATGGCTAAATGGTTAGCATGTTGGCCTTTGGTCACAAGGGTCCCGGGTTCGATTCCCGGCAGGGTCGGGAATTTTAACCATCATTGGTCAATTTCGCTGGGTATATGTGTTGTCTTCATCATCATTTCATCCTCATCACGACGCGGAGGTCTCCTACGGGTGTCAAAGTGAAAGATCTGCATCTTTCGAGCCGAACATGTCCTCAGACACTCCCGGAACTGAAAGCCAATCGCCATTTCATTTTCATTTATTCATTAAGTAAATTTAGGATGTATGTATTAGGAAATAGGTTTGAGATATGGACAGATCATCAGGCATTAGTAATTATTAAGACATGTAAGTTAACATGTAATAGAATGACAAGGTCGATTTTGGCTATCAGTGAATATGGCTTTACTATTCTACATATCCTCTTCCAAACCAATATTCACATACGTGGACAAATATTTTTTTATTCTCTGACGAACAATGAAATTCGAATTTCCCTCCAATTTTACTTTGAGTGTGTTCCCAAAGGATTTCTCCAAAACTTTCACTGTTTTTCAACAGTTTATAACCTCCTTGGTAGCACTCAGCAAGATGGCGAGAAGTGCAGACATGGATACATCACAGGCCAGCCAACTTACAGGTAAATACTTGTCAAATACGGGCTTGTCTGATAAACTCTTTCAGTTAGTTTCTGGTAATCAAATGCCCGAACTGACGAATAATGCATAAATATATTGTTTTTTATTTGGTGTCGATTGTATGTGCATGCAAATTATTTTGTTCAAATTTGTGGACATTAGGTCTCTATAACAATAGCTGGGCAATACTATTTGTCCACGCATGTGGACAGTTGGTCTTACTAACAATAAGTTGCTAAAGGTAATAATGTAGAGACCATGTTGCCATGGTACCTAATTTAACTAAATCTACATTAATCTAGAACACATAGATGAAACTCTCATAAACTCATGATTTAGTTACACAATCAATTATGTTTCTAGGTTTGTCAATGAGGCGATGACGACAAAGAATTGATGATGCGACATTACTGCGCAAGTTGGAGAATAGTGACTTTGACATCAATAACGACGAAGACTGACTACTTAATATCTTGTGAAGGTGAAAGTGAAACAGAGGGATGTCAGCATGATGATCCGACAGATCACCCAGCAAAAGTGAAACCACATCATCAAGCAAACGCAGTGCAAGGCGACATCATTCAACAGCCCAGTCCCTCCCAGTGGGCTTAGAGGAGGAACAGCAACTGCAAGGGGAATATCTCGACGCCGCTGCAATTGGAACAAAACTTCTCTGACTACACATTTTCCAGAATTCAATGAGGAAAATAAACAGTGTGACCAACGACAGGGGTGGAAACCTATTCAGCATTTTTCTCAGCATTTTGATACAGACTTCTTTGAATTTGTGACGAAAGAGACTAACAATTATTGTCATGTCAAAACAGGCAAACTTCTAAAGACAACTCCTAGTGAAATGAAAAAGTTTATATGTGTTACATTACTAATGAGTACTCTAGGCTATCCTATAACACGCTTGTACTGGGAATCACAATTCAATATCGCAATAGTGAGTGAAGCCCTGCCGAGAGATAGATTCTCAAAGCTTGGATCTGCAGTTCATGTCGTAAATAATGACGATATTAGCGGATTTCATCATTTATTCACAAAAGTGAACATGAGGTATATACATAATGCAGACCTAATGCCCAAATTTGTGTAAAAATTATATTAGAAATGTCTGATGGTAAAAAATATAAATATTGGTACATATTGTTCATTTAGGAATATAAGAGCTCAGACGTATGGAATTCATCATAGTTGTCCACTTGCGTGGGCGTTGGGACTGAAGAGGATATTAAGGGTAAAGATAATGTCTTGGCCGATTTCCTCAGTAGGAGTCTATCAGGTAATACGGAGTCCAGGAATGTAGAGATAAGAGAAGGAATACTGGGATGTATGGGGAGTGTAACGGACAATATGATAGAAGGATGGGTCTGTAAGGTTGTGTATCGATGCCACGCTGGTGAATCAGAGATAAGGAGGCAGATATTCTAGTGAATGAAGGTAAACATGAGTACAAAATAAGTAGTGGTTTCCTATCAAGGAAGTGTCATTCTGGTTAATTTAAAATTTGTGTACCAAAGTCATTACAGGAAAAGAACCCTATCATTTTGGGGCAAAAAAGGTTCTTTATACAATTCAAGGGAATTTTGTGTTTTATATAGAGGAACTGCGATTAAGAATACCATTGCCTTCTACAACACAACACCAAGTTTTACATCAAGAATGCAGGATAAAAAAGCGAGTATGTAGATATATTTGTACGAAACAGGCGGCATGATGATGTCAGAATGGATGAATTTCGACTTACGAACTGCGGCTTGCCATGACGCGCTTCTTATTAAATGGTCATAAAACCATTGAATAGGGAAGGCAAAATGATATGACTACGACGGATATATCAAGACGAGTTATCTGACCTATTTAAAACGAATGCTGAGGAGCAGTACGGGTCCTCTAGTCTATAGATTGAAAGAGTTTGCTAAAAACAACTTCGACAAATCCGTCCGTCTGTTCTACTGGGCCGATTTGCTTTATTTTTGTTTTATTCTCTCCGAAATTAACTGTTGGTGAATCATGAGACACTGATAGGTCTCTAAGCTCAGCCAACTTTCAGTAACCATAAAATAAAATTATTAAATGATCATTTCAATAATTGCAGGCGAAGGCTTACCCTAACCCGCAATACACTCCGTACTTAGCAGGTTGCTAAGCGACTAACACCTCCATTAATATTCTGATATATGTGATTTTCATCCTTAGTAATGTCATTGCATGCAGCCATGTTTGGTTAATATCTATAAAGCCAGAGAGTGTACACTTCTTCTGATGATGGAAAAATACTATTCTCTGCTATATACTCTTTGATTCTCTGACCTTCCCCAGCTTCTGAATATACTCAACAGGTGGCAGAACGTTCCTAATAATACACACGCTGCTAAGAGAAAACAGTCTGCGTACGTACAGACGGGAAAGTATCAAGTCGACTAGCCAACTGTATGATCTTTAATAAAGCGCAGGGACAAACTATTGAAAAAGTAGATAGTCTACCAGTATTCAGCCACAGCCAAGTTGCACTATCTTGGGAAAATTCGTTTGGAAATGTTAAAATCCAGATACGGCCGAATGCAGAGAATATTGTATGGAAAGAAATGTTTAAACTACATTCCAGTATTAAATGTTCATAAAACTATTGAAAAAGGCAGGCAAAACAACATAACTACGACAGGTATATTAAGATGAGTTATCTGACATATTTATAACAAATGTTGCGGAGCAGCCCGGGTCCAATAATAATAATTGTTTTACGTCCGTCCTAAATGCTGGTTATTACCAGAAGCCAGGCTGTCGGAATTTTGTCCCGCAGGAGTTCTTTAACGTGCCGGAAGCCAACGACACGGAGTTGTTACCTTTAAAACACCGTTCAAAGGCACAGTACAGTCTGTTTCACTGCTGTGAATACATTTTCACAGAAATAAGGATGACTGGATTAACAAGCCGAATAAATCATAATTATAGCCCATTGGCAATCTGCAGCGAGCCACCGGAGACCACAGATACCTTATAACAATATACTCAGAAGGTATCCCTGAACAACCTCCGAAACTTTGTCGGTGGAGTTCGTGTTCACCCTATATATTCATAACTTCCTCGGAGCTGTAAAAGAAATAGGAATTGCCCGAAATAGCAAAAACTTAAGTTTTGGTTACTTTCCTACACTACGATTTGCACGAAAGTTTATATCCGTTTATTATACCAGAACACAATTTAAAGATATCGGACGTTCAGGTTACAGAAAAAAGTGCCACGTATATATCTGCAGTATGTAGTAGGCTACAAATGTTAGGAGATAGTGTAAGAGAGTGAGAGGCAGTGCTAAATTCTAAAAGTGATCTATAGTAGAAAGAGTTCGTAAGGGGCATAAATGATATGGTAAATTCACAATATTACTCCGAACACAAGTGATATAAGCATTAATGTCCGCGGTTTACATATAACTTCAGGTAATCCTGCTTAATGTACAATACTGTTTTCATGAACCTTTTCGCTTTTTTTTATTAATGAAGTTCATCGTAGCCAACCAGCTTAAGCATAGGTTTAAAACTCGCTGTCGGGTATACATAAAACATCAAATCAACACGTATGTTAGTAGGCCCTACTGCGTTCCTCGTACGCCAAAACAACTATCTGTATAGACAACCATCTTCAAGCAAGTTACAGGACGACTATCACACACACACACACACACCACAAAGTATCTGTTGTTGATGACCAAACTTTTTGTAAGTATAGGCTATATATTGTAATCAGGCCTATATATTGTACTGATATAAACAACTTCCTGGTACGAAAATGTCAACAAGTTAATGAAGAACATTCAAGCAAGCAATATTGTAGTTTTATGCGAGTATTAATATTGCAGTCCTAGCCATGGGACCTCCAGTTTTACGTAGAATCTGAACCACAGGTACCAGTACGTGATTTTACATATCAAAATTCCCACTTACGTTGGCCGGGATTCGAGTCGCGACCCCAGAATATGATTACGACCATTCATAAAGTCTCATCTCTACAGCATCCACATAATGAAGTGAACTTAGCAATTGACCTAGGTGACAGCCCAACATTACATTTCTGTGAATTATCTGGAACTTTTACTTACATATGTTATCGGCTTCAGCCCAGTCTGCTTGTTTCCTGTGGTAGATCATTTTACATCGATAGGTTTAATTTACTGCTACTCATTCGAGTCCAGTTACGGAAATAAGTGTTTATGTTAACTCAGAGGGTTATTGCGTTCGTTTCTGTAGTAATCGATGTTTGGAACAGCATACCGCAAAGCTAGGGCAGGGAAGGAAGCGACCATGGCCTTAATTAACGAATGGCCCTAGCATTTGCCTAGTGTGAAAATGCGAAACCACGGAAAACAATCTTCAGGACTGTCAACAGTGGTATTCGAGCCCACTATCACCCGAACGCAAGCTCACATCTCCGCGACCCTAACCGCACGGCCAACTCGCTCGGTAATACGAACTTCAATACTGTCAAGACTTCTTAAAAATTGTGGCTTATCGTCTGAGTCGGTGCGACGTAAAAACAATAGCAAAAAAAGGAAACATTGTGAGATGTTACGAAAATGACCAATAGCTGGTGACATTTTAAGATTTGTATAAGTGAACATGTAATTTATGATAACCGAACGAGTGAGTCACGTATCCGTCATTTTTCAGATATTTTTCCGTGGTTTCTCATTTTTACACCAGGGAAATGCTGGGGCTGTACCGTAATTAAGGCCACGACCTCTTCCTTCCCACTCCTAAGCCCTTTCTTACCCCCATCGTCGCCGTAAGACCTATCAGTGTCGGTAAAGCAGATTGTAAAGAAATAAAACTCTTGGAGATATTTTGTTTTAAAGGAATAAGAACGATCGTTAGCTGGGATGAAATAAAATGACATGCAATATGCTTGTTTGGAATCAGACTTGTCTTTCCTACATGCCATATTATCCTGTACTTCCAACTTTCTTCCAATTTAACTATGTTTATTGATGACCGTGATTAGTGGAAGTGATTTAGCGCCTATCATGGACTATTGTAATCACAGGTTGAATAATAATAATAATAATAATAATAATAATAATAATAATAATAATAATAATAATAATAATAATAATAATAATAATAATAATAATAATAATAATAATAATAATAACCGTCTCTGTGGTGTAGTGGTTAGTATGATTAGCTGGCACCCCCGGAGGTCTGTGTTCGATTACCTGCTCTGCCACGAAATTTGAAAAATTTCACGAGGACTGGAACGGGATACACTTAGCCTCGGCAGGTCAACTGAGTACAGGGTGTTCGATTCCCACCTCAGCCAACCTCGAAGTGGTTTTCCGTGGTTTTACACTTCTTCTCCAGCCAAATGCCGGCCGGGATGGTACCCAACTTAAGGCCACGGTCACTTCCTTCTCTCTTCCTTGTCTATCCCTTCCAATCTTCCCATCCCCACAAGGCCCCTGTTCAGCATATCAGATGAGAACGCCTGGGCGAGATACTGGACCTCCACCCCAGTTGTATTCCTCGCTGAGTCCGGGAGGAAAAGCCTACCCTGAAGGGTAAACGGATTAAATTAATTAGTTAATTTATAACAATAATAATGTTGAGTAATGTTTTGATATTTAAAGTTCTTATGGAGTGCTTGCAATTCGGTTTGAGAGATTTGGGAAGATCCGACACATTCCCGCATGATCTCGGTCCCCCAGAATCCGATGACCGAAAAAACCTTCGTAGCTGTTTTGTTCCATCATGCTAATCAGTTGAAGGTTATGGGGAGATCAACCGTAGTCGATCTCAAAATAAACTAAGGTTTTCAACCCTAGAGGTTGCCTCAAGATGAATTCTGGCTGCTATTTGGTTTTAGCAGTAAGTTTTACGACCAGATGCCCTTCCCGACGGCAACCCTCCTCCTTTATCCGGGATTGGGACCGGCAGCAACAGTTAATAAGCTATTCAATTCACCCATTAACTGCTGCATTCAAGATAGAATAAAATTCAGAATTTTAATTCACAAACAAATTTTCTGTAAAGTCCACCCGAATAAATACAGGATGAACTGAAATGAATAACACAAAAAGGAACACAGCGAGAGGATAAAGGGAGATTGGGAAGAGAAGAAGAAAAACCAAAAGAAATTGCTAAGTTCAAACGTGCTCCTCAGTTGGACATAAAGAAATAATAATAATAATAATAATAATAATAATAATAATAATAATAATAATAATAATAATAATAATAATAATAAATAATAGCCGGGCTGAGTGGCTCAAACGGTTGAGGCGCTGGCTTTCTGACACTAACTTCGCAGCTTTGATCCTGGCTTAGTCCGGTAGTATTCCAAAGTCCTCAAATATGTCAGCCTCATGTTGGTAGATATACTGGCACGTAAAAGAACTCCAGCGAGACAAAACTCCGGCACCTCGGCATCTCCGAAATCCGTCAAAAAGTAGTAATTGGGATTTAAAACTAGTTATTATTATTATTATTAATGTCGTTCCGTACATTGTCATAGTGACGTTTACCCTAAAATGGTGTTCTTGAACGTGCCAATAAATCTACCCACAGGGGTCTTTCGCATTTAAACACTCTGAAATGCCAATTGGTTGCGCCGTGATTCGATCCTGAAACCTTCAGCCTAAACGGCGGCTCCCTCAACCAACTACGCTACGCAGTCGGTTGTCGCTATTCTTTGCGGGTCCGTAAAATTCTTCCATTTCTGCTTCCTTTTCCAGGAAAACAATAGACGTTTCCCATAATCCGCGCATTTACGTACAAAACTCACTCGAATTTTCATTAAAAGTTTAAGAAGGAGCAGGATACTAGAAATTAAAAGGAAACATAGCTTCCGTCTGCGAAATGTTTGCCAGTAGTTAAAAGTACGTACAATTAAAGAACTAAATTCAGCGATGCGCAACTAAACCGAGAATAATCCCCTTGCATACCATATGCATCCACAAATAAAACAGTTTTATCGTAAACTCCAGTGTGCAAGCACTAAAGCAGCAATTCCCTTAACATGAGAAAAGTTTGAAACACAAGTTACATCACTGTACACACCTAAATGTAAATAGAATCGTTCAGTAAAATCTGTCGGACAAGTATACTCGATGTATTAGTGAAACCTTGGGACATAAATAATCCTACAGGTTGGTGTCAAATAGGAAATCCGTACCGGCGACGTTCGAAGCTTCGCGTGCGGGTAAGAATGAAAGCACTTGTTAATACGTACCTTGTATGCAGCTGGTGGAATGCACTCTTTCAATAGCACTCTAATACCACTAGCACTACTACACTACTCGCACTACTACGAACGGCACTTGCGGTTTGTTGAAGGGGCGGCATGGCGGGACCTTTCCGCGACCGCCTCGCGACAGCCACTGACTGAAGAGACGAGAGCGGTACAGAGGGCCATACGCTCGCTGCCGCCAGGGGCGACACGTGTGGCAGGCTGAGGATCCCATCAGCTCCGCGAGCAACCCCAATGCATTCGTTTATGAAGAAGATAGGGACTATTATCCATGTAAGATCTTGCAGCTAGTGAATACGACGCAGGTAAAAGAATAGAAAAAGAAAGTTTCTTCTTTCTTTTGGTATTTATTATGTATCGTCGACATGGACAGGTCTTATGGCGACGATGGGAGAGGACTCAGCTAGGAGTGGAAAGGAAGCAAATGTTGCCTTTATCAAAGTGTGAAAGCTATCTTTAGGGCTGCCGACAACGGGATTCGAACCTACTGTCTCCCGAATGCTGGGTTATAAAGAGTCTTCAGGTACGACTGGTCAAACAGAAAGTGTGACTTTTTCGATGCTGTTAAACAATTTAACGCAGCTTGAACTTGCGGGAGGAAGGGAGGCGTTGTAGCTGTTGAGTAGCGAGCCCTGAGTGCTACGAATTATGGGGAGTTTCCACGCTTAATAATTGATCTTCTTCTTTTTATTCTTAAAAGTCACAGCTAACTTTTGCATGCAACACATTTGTCTTCAATATATTTTACTTTGCATGTGTGCCAAACTAATAAATTTTTCACACCACCAATAGTCCTCATTTCCAGTGAGAAGTCTGAACCAATTTCTAGTAATGAATACAGTATTTCAATTTCTTAAATATAGGGTCAAAATATTATTTCTGGTTCAATCACATGTAATAGGTATTTAAGTGATGTAATAATAATAATAATAATAATAATAATAATAATAATAATAATAATAATACTTTTAGATCCCACTAGCTACTTTTACGGTTTCCCGGAGATACCAAGGGGGCGGAATGTTGTGCTACACGAATATATCTACTGACATGAGGCTAGCATACGAGATCACCCTCAAATACTACTGGACTGAGCCGGGATCGAACCCACCAACTTCGGCTCCGAAGGCCAGCGCTCCTACAGTCTGAATCACTCAGACCAGCTGCGGACTTGTGATTTTACAGTAGGTATACTACACTAAGATACGTCAGTTTTACTAATACTGTGAAGTTGTTGATCGAATTTTCTAGAAGGAATACCTTGATTTCGAAGAAATTTGCTGAATTTCTTACGAAAGACAAAATATCATTTTCTTAGTCAAGACTGCGTTATAGAGTCTTTAGGTATGAGTAAACTGAACTGATTATAAAAAGGTACCTTTCATATAAATATTTATTTTGGAAACGTAAGCATAAACTGAAATTTGGTTGAGCACAGACGTCACATAATTACCTGTAAGATCCATCAAGGTAATTGCATACAGGAATTACACGTCTTGTTTTAAAACCTATACATAGGGAAGAAGCCAGTCCCGTGATGTAAGTATATCTTGTCTGTCTCTTACCTCCGGGCCCTAAATTCTATTCCCGGCTCCTCTAAGGATAAAAACATGCCGAGCAGGTCGCTCACGTTATCACTATAGATATCGATGTGGATGTGGCTATAGTTGTCGATATGTCACAAACATACCGAGTGGGTAAATCGCTATCCCTGCCAGCCGCAGTACGCGGATAAACAACTTGCTTACAGCTTCAGTCACGAACTGTTCTGTTTTGTCGAGTAGACGAAAATGGTGTATTACCATCTCATCATTGACGAGCGTTATGCCCTTGATGGTATGGACCTCCCTCCTATTTCAGCTCACTGTAATATTTCATCATCATCATCATCTGTTTACCCTCCAGGTTCGGTTTTTCCCTCGGACTTAGCGAGGGATCCCACCTCTACCGCCTCAAGGGCAGTGTCCTGGAGCTTCAGACTCTTGGTCGGGGGATACAACTGGGGAGTATGACCAGTACCTCGCCCAGGCGGCCTCACCTGCTATGCTGAACAGGGGCCTTGTGGAGGGATGGGAAGATTGGAAGGGATAGGCAAGGAAGAGGGAAGGAAGCGGCCGTGGCCTTAAGTTAGGTACCATCCCGGCATTCGCCTGGAGGAGAAGTGGGAAACCACGGAAAACCACTTCCAGGATGGCTGAGGTGGGAATCGAACCCACCTCTACTCAGTTGACCTCCAGAGGCTGAGTGGACCCCGTTCCAGCCCTCGTACCACTTTTCAAATTTCGTGGCAGAGCCGGGAATCGAACCCGGACCTCCGGGGGTGGCAGCTAATCACGCTAACCACTACACCACAGAGGCGGCACTGTAATATTTTTATGACCATATCAAACAATCGTTGTTCAAGAAGAGCAAACTGCATTAGAGAAGGCTTTGAAATCTTTTTCCTAGAACATTTACAGAGCATTGTAGGCAAGCAAATAATTGTATGTAATCACGTTTCATTTGGAGGCTCGTTACAGGTTCCTGAGGTATATGCCGCTGTTATTGAAAATGTTATTTGCACTTTGTTATGTGTTCATTCACAGTAATAAAGTTACACACTTACAGTACTTGCGATTCCCAGCCCATAATCAATTTATCCTATTTATTTTTTTTTTTTTGTAGAAAACGTACGTTGTGATTGTTCTTGTTTCTTTTGTGGCATATTACGGCTTCGTTGCGTAGCGCATTAATTAGTTACTCCTAATTCCTGTCATCTTCAATATCAAGATAACACAGTAAAATGAAACACGTAGGCTGTCCGCTGCAGCGAAGGAGAGTTGACCTTGATTGCACCAATCAGAGCGCAGTCCGCCTCACTGACATCCATACAAAATAAAATCATTTGTTCGCGGCAACACATCCAGGCACTCAGCCGGACAGCCCGACTCGTTGGCTGAATGGTCAGCGTACTGGCCTTCGGTTCAGAGGGTCCCGGGTTCGATTCCCGGCCGGGTCGGGGATTTTAACCTACATTGGTTAATTCCGGGGGCTGGGTGTTTGTGTCGTCCCCAACATCCCTGCAACTCACACACCACACATAACACTATCCTCCACCACAATAACACGCAGTTACCTACGCATGGCAGATGCCGCCCACCCTCATCGGAGGGTCTGCCTGACAAGGGCTGCACTCGGCTAGAAATAGCCACATGAAATTAATTAGCCGGACAGCGAGACGTCTTCGGCATACACTGTTCCATTCAGTTCAATGCTTTTGTTTTAGCAGCGATGCGGGCATCGATAGCGATCCTAAGGTTGTACTGAGGACCAGAAGGTGTTGACTCAGGCTTCTTAGATCAACGAGAGAGCTGTAAATTGGGAGAGGCAAAAGAGTCGGTAAGAATGACAAGCAATATGGCATAAGCGTCTTATCGCTGACCACGTGACATTCCAATATTTGCAGGTCATCTGACAGTACAGCAGTCTACGTAACAGACCAAATATTTTGCTGGAAGAAAAAGAGGTGGCCTCTAACGTGGGAAATGTGTCAAATATTTTATATAAACTGACAAAAATATCAGTATTTTATTAATTCATATGTCTTATAATCAACAATTTACATTTTCTTAATGTTCCGTCATTATGTTAAAGGCGACAGAAATAGCAAATAATGTGGCGATTTAGACAATAATCAAGATGAGAAGAACCCATTTCTCCTTAAAATTTTACTAGAATATGGATATATTTTGAAAATGGTTCAAACAGTAATGTACTGATTCCAATTCCATTCGTAAAATAAATTACTTTTAAAATTCGGTCACGCTCGCCTATAATCTTCTCTTTCTGTTTCTTCGTGGCCTTATCCCAATTATTTGAGGTCGGCGCTATGTACGGATTAAGTCCAGTGTTATGGCCGGATGTCTTCCCTGACGCCAACGCTACCGGAAGGATATATTCATTATTTGTGCCTGTGCTGGTTAGTACAGCTTATGGAAATAGAGGAGAACACTGTAAACAAGTCTGTATTCCCAGCTCAGTCGATAACAAGCAGCCGATGTTAGCTGGTATTACGCTGTGGAAACAAATTCGAAGTTGAAGATGCCATCAGCACAAAACAAGTTACAGGACAAATTTCTTCACACTCAATTACGCGAAGTGGTTGTTAATATCTATCAATTTATGAAGAAAGAAGCCGTGCTTGCTGCTCCATTGAAACTCAAATCCACACTAAAGAGACCGAAGTAACGGCATTTTGTGGATGGGCTACGTAGAAATGTATAATTTATTCAACGGGAAAGACTCATCATGAACGACGAAAACGTTTTAATAGGATGATGATCTTGAAAACTAGCATGAGTGGGTATTCTCTCGAAAAGGGTTCATACATAGTGTTTGATTTGATGCTATTTGTATCAGTTTTAACCATCACCGTAAATACAATATCCTAAGGGCGCGTGGTACAGTATACGCATCAACTGGAACCATCATCGTAAAGAGTAAAAATACAAGTATCACAGTGATAAACCAATGTTACGTAAGCCTGTCATTTTATTTTATACTAGCAAGATATCCGTGCTTAGCTACGGTTTTAAATTGAAAGTCATTATTCAAAGTTTTACATTTTGGAGAGTTCACTGTCAGCTGAGCCTGTAAAATACGCCCTCAGTTCGTACGTCAAAACGTTTTTTGGGAATGATTATTTATTTTCTGATCTAACACTCATCTGAACCCCATACGGAAGAATTTGAATGTTTTAAACCCTATCTTATTTAAATTCTAGGACGTAAAAACGACCATCCTGTGAAATTTTTATTTCGTACGTCGAACAGTAATGGAGGAATTAATATTTTATTAAGGGGTGAATTTTTAAAAATATTTATTAACATCTAGGATGTGGATGACCACCCTTCATTACAGAAAAATAAGTTCGTGCCTGAAACGGTTTAGGAAGGATGGATATTGTGTTTTTGAGTGTCAACACAACTTTGTACGTCAAACGCTTTTGGAGGGATGAATAATTTTGTTTACGGAGCAAACCTCATTTAACACTATAGGGGTAGAAGGTTAAAAAATACTTTTGCACCTAGGATTTAAAATATATACCGCTATTTGGAATTTTGTCTTCATACGTTAAACCGTTTCGGAGCAAGGTATGAATATATTTGTTTTCGGATCTTAACCCCCATTTAACTCTCCGAGCGGTTAAATTTGTTTCAAACTTTTTGTTATTTAAAACCTAGGATATCATTTGAAATTTTAACTTCATAATTCAAACGGTTTCATATAAATGCATACTTTTGCCATTATTTCCCCCCGCCCCAGTCAAAATCCCCTTAGGGGTCTATTGTTTTAAGTTCACTTCTCATTTGTATCCTCATAAAAAGAATTCAACTCCTTTTACACCCCCCTTAAGTTGATTCCACCTACCCCTCCCTACCCTGCCACAAAACACGTGTGTCTTTATTTTTAAAGGAGATTCCAATTACCAATTTTCTCGTCCGTAAAATCCTTCGTTTTGGAAATATAAGTATCCTCTAACGAAGAATTCAATTCATCTTTCAATTCATTTATCACCTTCCCCTTAATTGGAATGTCCGCAAACAAACGAAAGCGTGTTTATTTTTAGGGGAGATTCCAAATACAAATTTTCATGTCTGCAACAACTTCACTTTCTGAGGTATAAATATCCTCATAAAAAGAATTCAACGCCTTATTCAGTCCTTTTTTATAACCCCCTTACGTGAATTTTCCGAAAACAAAAAATACGTTTTTCTTTATTTTTAAAGGAGATTGCACCTACCAACTTTCACGTCTGTAATATCTTCAGTTGTGGAGATACCAGTATCCTAGTAAAAATAATTCAACCCCCTTTCTCAGTCATTTTAGCCCCTTAATTGTTTTTTGGCCGGTCCCGTGGTGTAGGGATAGCGTGCCTGCCTCTTACCCGGAGGCCCCGGGTTCGATTCCCGGCCAGATCAGGGATTTTTACCTGGGCATGAGGGCTGGTTCGAGGTCCACTCAGCCTACGTGATTAGAATTGAGGAGCTATCTGACGGTGAGATAGCGGCCCCGGTCTAGAAAGTCAAGAATAACGGCTGAGGGGATTCGTCGTGCTGACCACATGACACCTCGTTATCTTCAGGCCTTCGGGCTGAGTAGCGGTCGTTTGGTAGACCAAGGCTCTTCAAGGGCTGTAGTGCCATGTGGTTTAATTGTCTTTTTTTCTAAAACAATTTTTTTTAAAAGATTAAAAATACCAATTAACACCTCTGTAATACGTTAAGTTTTGAGATATACTGTAGATATGCTCATTTTAAAAATTCATCCCCTTTAACACTTTCCCTTAAGTGAATTTTCAGAAAATTAATTATGCGTGTTCCTTTACATTTAGAGGAGACTCAACATACCAATTTTCACGTCTGTAACTCGCTACGTTTTTTTATATATATTGTAGATATACTCATTTTAAAAATTCACCCCCTTTGTCCTTATGGCAGGGTCCGGTATAATATGTGTCATTGCTTGCTTCTTTCTGTTGCGTGGACTGCGTACAAAGAATCGCAATTTCATACTGGTGTGGATCGTAGTTTATCATCTTTTCGCATTTTTGCTAGCTTTTGACACGGTAACTGAATGTGTGATAAACCGATAGAGTGCACAGAGAGTGTCTCAATCCCTAACATCTGGCGTATCGTTTCCTTCTGTCCGCCGAATCAAGAATGAACTGAAAATTATCCAGGCAGGTGAATCAAACATCTCTTTAAGGAAGGTCCAGAAGATCTTGGAAAGCCACTTCAGACAATTTTAATGAGCAAACGGTCGCTGCGTGGTAAATACTTTCTATAATACAGATAAAAGAATACCCACTTTAAAGAAAATTCATGCAAAATTACAGACTAACAAATTTCGAATGAAATACTTTGCATTCTTTACATTCTAGGATTGAGGTGGAAGAATGCAAAGAACAATTGAAAAGTACCCCTGGAATAAAGCAGTATGGTGGCCAAACGAACAGCTTACTTAAGAAGTATCGAATGTACGGGAATTGGTGTCATCCATTTGTCTATAACTCTATATCGATGAGACTACACCGTACGGAAGGAGTTACAATTCACTGCAGGGCCTATTTAAATCTCTTTCAAAAGAAAGTTAATTACCATGTATCATTCATGCTGGTGAGGAGAACGTTTTTGTACCGAATGTATATCTGGCCAGAAAACAAGGGATTGTCACAATGGCGTGGAATTCACAAATTATGAAAAGTGGCTCGATGAAATCTATGGCTTTTAGTGCCAGGATATCCCAGGACGGGTTCGGCTCGCCAGCTGCAGGTCTTTCTATTTGACTCCCGTAGGCGACCTGCGCGTCGTGATGAGGATGAAATGATGATGAAGACAACACATACACCCAGCCCCCGTGCCACTGGAATTAACCAATTAAGGTTAAAATCCCCGACCCGGCCGGGAATCGAACTCGGGACTCTCTGAACCGAAGGACAGTACGCTGACCGTTCAGCCAACGAGTCGGGCAGTGGCTCGATTAATACCTAATTTACTAACCCATACTGAACTCGTTATAAATAACGCTCCTTACCACCCTTGCTCCCTTCTCGTCTAGCTGTTTCGCTTCCATGCATGTGAATGTCGTCGTCTGTTTTACATAAGCTCTAGTGTTGTGTCTTGTGTCACACAAAAACTCACTACCCGAGCTAGAGGAATTAAGCAGACGTGGTTAGAATCCCTCGCTTGGCCTGGAACCGAACTCGAGGCCCTGTGTACCGAAGACCATTACGCTAACTCACGTCTGCCAATTTTATAGTAACACTTTCTTGATCAATAAATCCGCATTTCTTTGCACTTACAAAGTGAGTTACATTCCATTCTCCTCTTCTTACTAAAACTGACTATCCGATCTACAGTACAGTAGGAGCAGAAGTGCGCGGGACACTTGTAGGCTTGTGTTCTGGTAAAACCTGTTGCATGCGACCAGGCGCTCGCACTGTATTGACTCGGAGCGGAAGTAATGAGGTACAGGAATTGGAGAATATTACTGTGCCTTACCATGCATGAATTTGTTACCACATGTATTCATCTAATAATTGGAATATTATTATTATAATGCATTTTGTTACTATGAATCTTGTAGGCTTAGCAATAAGAAGAATGGTCACGCTGTCAGTCCGTAGCAAAGCACAAAACAAACATTTAACACAACTTAGAGTGAAATGATCTATAAAAACACTCCGAGGCAAGTCTATCAGAACGGAAGCGAATTATCAGATATATTCTGTCAGGCAAGGTTGCCCGGCGTCAGACATCTAATTAGAGAACACAATTATATCTTCTAAATAATATGTAAATGTCATGTAACTTTTATATTGGAAATATCACAGTCGAAAGGAAATATCCCAACATTTCGAATTTAAAAAGTTACATTCTGGGTTACCATTGCTCTTATATCTTATATAATTATTGTAATGGACTACCCAGGATATAAAATCACTTCTGCTTTCGAAACTTTGCTGTATTATGACTAGGGCCCGGATTTATATGCACTAAAAACCTGAAAATATGCATGCAAATATGCACTAAAAAGTTACAATATATGCACGGAAAATAAGGAAATATGCTCTTAAAACATGCAATTTTATTCACTTACCTATTTACAGGTATCATTTATTGCAAAAAGAAGCATCACAATAGGTAACTAGTAGTCTTTCAATGTTTTCTGGAGACAAACTATGTCTGCTGTCCGTCTAAATGAGTTTATAGGCTGAAAATGATCGTTCTACATCAACTGACGTAATTGGACAGTACTTATACATGGGCACCAACGTTTCGGAGCATACATCTGGCAAGGATACCCTAGTTCCACGCAAGTATTGACTAATTAACTTAATCTTCTTCAGTCCTGGGTTCGAATTCAACACCTTTTCTAACTTGCATTTAATCTTCTCTCCAATTTCGCCTGGAACGTAATTCAACGAAGATGCAGCTTTTTCAACGAGATCAAGTGATTCATGGAGGGGAGTACCAGAAGATTCTAAGCTCTCAATGGCTTTTGGAAGTTTAGAAAAATGTGCTTGAATGAAATTCACATCTTGATGAACAGTAGCGGTTTCAAACACACCTTTTGCATCACGGACACACGCAATATGTTCATCTTCAAGTTTTGTAACCACTTCTTTCACTTCATTAAAATGTTCCTGATAAAATGATACTGCAGATAACCATGTCCCCCACCTAGTCAGGACAGGTTCAGGTGGCAAAGGAACTTCAGGTAGACAATCTTTGTAGAGCTGGACACGAGCTGGTGCTTTCAGAAACAGTTTCTTCCCACATCCAATTAAATTGTTAACAGCTGGAAACTGTGCGCGTATTTCTTCTGCAATGCGGTGTAATCCATGCGCTAAACAGGTTATGTGTATGAGTTTTGGATAAAATACTTGGAGGGCCTTTGCTGCTTTCAACATATATAAAGCTGCATCTGTGAGCAGTACAAGCACTTTACAACAATTAGTCTCAATTTCAGATGGCCACAATAGTCGCAGAGAATCATTTACAAATCTTGCTATTGTGCTATGGTTGGTTTTCTCTAGTACTTTACAAGCAAGAAGATGTGGCTTACCGGGTTTGTCTGGATGTAATTTACCAACCACGAAATTTGCTATTTAACGGCCACACGAATCCGTTGTCTCATCCACCGATATCCAGACACAGTTCCTTCCGATATCAGAATGGATCAATTCCAGGGTAGATTCATATAGCGGAGGTAGGTAATTTTTCCTAAGAGTTGATTCATCTGGTATTTTTTGATTTACGCAATTTTTCTTGAAAAATGATCGCAGAACTGGATTGTTTAATTTATTCCATGGAATGTTGCTGCATACGAAAGCCCTACAAAGATCATTTGAAAATGTATTAAGACTACAGGACTTGGGCTTTACCTGTGTAAGAAGTAGTTGTTGTGGTGTGCTGTTCTTCTCCTCCTTTGCTTTAAAATGTGCAGTTGTTTTTGAATGCTGTTCAAGCTGAAATTTCTTTTCACATTTCACTTCCTTTGAGCAAACTTGACAGTACACGATGACACCATCTGTTGAATAGTCCCTATTACCCGACACCCACTGATTTAGTAAATCTCTTCTGCTGCTCTTTTCCTTGAGCATTTTTTAAAAACTAACACTTTTAGAAATGAGATGCAGGGCATTAAAACGGAACGTAACTAGTGAACTGAAGATACTTCTGTCCTGACCAAGTGCCTAGCCCCCTGAGATTATTATCTGCTGTGGTAGAGAAAGGAATTCAGGGAAGCCCAAGCCTGCCTACCCACACCTAAGCTACCTGTTGCCATTGTCAGTTGTGAAAGTAAAGTGCCGTTACACAGACAGTCGAAAATACCTACTAGAGAGGGATGCACATAAAATAGGCAACTAGCTAGGGATGTACAAAACAGATTTATTTTAGTAGTTCTTTTAATTATCCTTAAATTCAGACATTATATACTGGAATATGCTGTTACGTCTAGAATATGCACTAACCCTCAAAATATGTCAAAATATGCGATTGCATATGCGCATATGCATTTTTTAAAAATCCGGGCCCTAATTATGACAGAAGGCTTCATAAACTGAAATAGGTATTCAGGTGTTGTAATCTGTTACTGCAGTGTGGAGGTAGAGTAAAAATGTTCACATAATTTTGTTTTACAGTGTTTACTGCTGAAATTTTCAAGTGGCTATCGTGGTTGTTTTAGATGAATAATTCTACATTATTTTTACAACGGAGAACATATTGGACGAAATATTACATCATAATAAGAAATGTTGAAAGAATATCAACCAGAGGGAGTTGCTAATCCAGAAGTTCCAGATGGAGTCCCAAATAGTATAAATTCTTTGGATATTTTCCTTAGAAAAATCATTACATTTCGTAATGACTTTCCTGTAGCCACGGGCGCTGACGTAATTACTTGCATTGGAGTGCAGTTCCGGGTGGTAGGTTATAGGGTAGCGGAGAGAGGGAGGTTTAGGGTAATGTTTAAAATACGAAGTCAGAAAGACGTGTTTTTAAGGTTTTAATCAATATTCAAATAAGTGCAAGGACTTTCTGCAATTGTGTGTGTTTACTTTTGTTAATCTGAAATAAAAACAGGACTATAGGAATTAGCAAGGCCTATTTTTTCTTAGACTATTGTTAAATGAATACATTGTATGACGTCTGGAAATATGAATGAACCATAAATCAATCCCTTGAATATGTTAATTTAATTTGCCAAGCGACAACATTCTACCCAGCTGTAGCTGAGGCCATCAAGATGGGCGTGACTCTCCCGGTAACATCATGCAGGCTACTACTGAATTCACATTCAGTACATTACGGCATGTCAAGACTTGGAATCGGTCTACGATGGAAGATGGGAGGCTAAGTAGACTGTGCATGCTCAGTGTTTACTGGAAGAAGTGCAAGAGGACATTGAATTTATTGACACTGTGACAAACAAACATGGGCAGTAACCAAGATGGCTCAAGTTATAGTTCTAACGTTAATTTATTTTTAAATAGACTAGATTATCTAGTATTTCAATACATGTTCATTAACTCTTATGCACCGAATTTGTTCCATCGAATAAATATGAACACAAAACTCTACTATACGAATTCATGAGAAACAAATGTGAGTAATTAATGTATGCTCTGTTGAAAATTACACTGTTTATTACACAACCTATTTTTCTTGCGGATTTTTTCAATTCAACCCACCTTTTCCTTGAACTCCCCTCTCGCGGTGCTCATGCCTGTAGCACACTCAAAACAAATCTCCTTTTTCCCAACTACTGTAAATATTTACTCATTTCTTTGCACTCTCGGTATAAACATTTTTGTTTGGTTTCTAGAATGTTGTAATTCCAGTCTCTTTCAAATTTAATATTCTGGATACAATAGAATAATGCCGTGACTATTTTAAAATAATCAGATAAGAAAATTCTACTAAGCAACCGAACTGTGCAACACAACACTCGGCATTAAAACATTAAGGAACAACATATAAAACGACAACCTGATCATCACAAAAGCAAGTACAGGAAACGCAACAGTCATAATGGAAGAAGACGAGTTCATGGAAAAAACAATTGAATTCATCAACAATAATGGAAATCGAGAGTTAAAACGTGACCCAATAAATATATTTTAAAACGAAGTAAAGCAAGTGATAAAGAAAATAGACTTTATTTACACACAAAAGAAGAAAATGAAACCATCAAAAATCCTAAACTCCCAACACTAAAATGCCTCTTCAAAATACACAAAATCGCATGTTCCCTTAAACCCGTAGTAAACTTACGCGAAGTTACAATGTAAGCAAACAACTCAACCATACACTAAAAGAAAATAATCTCACTTCAAGAAGACAGGCCGATTAACAAACCAACCTAGAACTAATCAAAGAACTAAAAACAAAAAGCAGGAAACACAAGAATGATATCCTTTGACTACACCAACATGTATACCAATGCACCAATAGAAGAATCCATTAAAATTATAGAAAGCCGTCGAGAAGAAAATAAATCACTAAACATTAAATATTATCATAGTTCCCAAATCCTCTTGACATTTTATACTTTAGACAAGAATCATATATGTTTTTCTTTTCAAGTAAAAATATTTGTTTTTAATTTCACTTTTAACATCGAAAAATTAAACATTCTACTCAAGTTTGTCATTCTCTAAAAAACAAAGTCATTTCATCATTTTCTTTCCCAGTGTAAAAGGATGGGTTTATTTTAAAAAACTGTTGTGATATTAATTAATCTGTGACTTCTACCTATCAAGCAAAACGTTATTGTATTATTGTTGCATTCTTTGACAAACTATGGAAAAAAGACCTTTCTTGTTGCATCGGTTTCATAGGCATTCTTAGCTGGACAGCGTTGCCAAATATGTTTCTTGCGACCATAAAAATGTTTATTGACAAGCCGGAGAAGTAACAGAAATGTCATTATTAGCTTACTAGCTAATGTACCCGTGCTTCGCTACGGGATTTTCAGAAAGACTGAATTTGCGGTTTTCCTAACTGACGTCAACATAGGTCATTACAAAAACGTCAGTAGGAATTTAGCGATTAAGAGCAATGCTATCATATAAAATACTCGATCAAATGAAAAATCGCACATTTTACCACTTTTAACGAACAGTACTACGGTACCGATCTAAAAGTCCAAAGTTCCAGAGCTGGAATGACCAGGCCGCAGAGAGCCATGAACACTGCTCAGCCATTATTCCGTTAAATATGCACACTGCTCATTCCAATCAGTGCCTCAGAATGGGGATTGAATAGCTCGAATGCTACGATGAACCAGTGTGTCACGTACCAGTATTAGAAAATTTATGAACCAGAGGAATGGCATGCTAAAGAAGAAAGTTATTTAACTCCCCAGCTACTTCCCATCAATATTTAGGCAGGCTGTTACACTCTGTACGACTGGGTGAGTTGGGCGTATGGTTAGGGGTGCGCAGCTGTGAGCTTGCATCCGGGAGATAGTGGATTCGAACCCCACTGTCGGCAGCGCTGAAGATGGTATTACGTGGTTTCCCACTTTCACACCAGTCACACACCACCTTAATTAAGGCCAAGGCCGCTTCCTTCACACTCCTAGTCCTTTCCTATTCCATTGTCGCCATAACACCTATCTGTGTCGGTGCGACTTAAAGCAAATAAAAAATACTCGGTACGCAACAGTAACCCTATCTACCGGAGATGAGTGGCAACAGAGGACACAAAGCACATCACAACAAACAATGCTCAATGTAATCTTATTGTTGATCCATGTTATGAGCTTTCTGTATTTTGTAGGCCTTCACATTTAGTTTTCTTTCGATTCTGTGATTTGTAAAAAAAAAAAAAAAAATATCGTAGACTGTAGTTCCTTATTCTGCGACTTTACATACCGATTTTCATTAAATTCTGTTTACCCATTTTCTCGTGACTCGGTGCTGATATGGACTTAGTAACAAAACTTCAAATTCATGAATATCTTTGTGATCACAGCCGGTACGGTAACAATGTATAAGACATGAATGATCGGAATTTTAATACTCTATAACCTTATGCAGTATTTATCGATAACACCTCTAACAACGAATATTTGAGAATTAAATTTTAGGCCTTCCTCTAAACAACCATTTCTCTCAGTGTGAATAAAATTATTTATAGCCTAGATTATAGCGACTTATTCCCTGACTCTGTATACCGTTTTTCATTAAGATAGGACCACTAAGGACATAAATATTTGAGAATAAAATTTTAGGCCTTCCCCTAAACTACCATTTTCCTCAGCGTGAATAGAATTATTTACAGCCTACATTGTAGCAACTTATTCTCAAACTTTGCATACCGATTGCCATTAAAATATGGCCACTAATAACATAAATATTTGAGAATTAAATTTTAGGCCTTCCCCTAAACTACCATTTCACTCAGCGTGAATACAATTATTTATGGCCTAGATTGTAGCGGCTTATTTCCCGACTTTGCATACCGAATTTCATTAAATTCTCTTCAGCCGTTTTCTCGTGATGCGTGTACAGATAGACAGACAGACAGACAGAAATTACGTAAAATTAAAAAGAGCATGTTCTTGTTACTGTGGATATGACTGATACAGAAATATCATCCTTTTTAAATTCTGAGCAATGTACAGACAAAACTCTTAATTTACATATATAGATTTACTGACTTTATGATGGGTGGCATTGACAGTCAAGTTAGAAGTTACGAACGACTCAGAATGAAACTGCGCCATTTCCAAGGTACGGGCCTGATTTATGATGTTATTCAACGATAAGGTTATATTCTCTAATAAGCGTTGTCGAATTTTGTGCGCTATTATCCCATTAATGGAAGCATCTCTAACGTACTCATTGCGATACTGCTCTGCAGTCACGGCTTTAAAATTGCAATCTTCACTTAGCAGTTTTAGCTTTTCTATATACCGACCTATTAACTCGACAGCTAATTATCGTCTTGAGTAAATTCTATGTTGATCATAAATATCATTTTCTTGCTTCACGTAAAGAGCCTGTAGTATTTCAATTGCATTTTTGTAACTTTTAGACTCAGAAACATGTACCGGTACATAAACAGAGGGACTAACCTATAATTAATTATAAGGCCAATCTTTGCACTGTCCTCGGCTTTAGCGAAAGTTCTCTAAAATTCGAAACCAATGACTCCACTGCTAAGAAGCAGTACTTACGTTAGGATCAGTATCAAACCTATCATGTTTCAATAAGCTTTCCATACTTATTAAACTGTAATAAGTTTAACTCTAAAACCTAAATGCAGGCTTTAATAAACACAAATGAGCATAGGTCAAAGAATACAACAATAATAGAATAACGATTTGTTTGATAGGTAGAAGTCCACAGATTAATTAATATCACAACAGTTTATAAAAACATTCCTTTTTACTGGAAAAGAAAAGGATGAATTGACATTGTTTTTCAGAGAATGACAAACTTCAGTAGAATGTTTCATTTTTCGATGTTAAAAGTGAAATTAAAAACAAATATTTTTACTTGAAAAGAAAAAATATATTATTCTTGTCTAAAGTATAAAGTGTCAAGAGGATTTTGGAACTATGAGAATATTTAATGTTTAATTCATAAAAATACTCTCCTCGCGTTGAAACTGATCAATAATAATTACAAAAACAAAAATTTTCCCGTCCATATTATACAGAACCGAACTATCCCTTGTCCATTGTACGGTTCCGAAAGGTGCCTTCTGCAAGCATTTTTGTCTGTTTTGGGGAATGATATAATCCTTATAAAACAATTCTTCCAGCTGAAAATGCAATGTAGTATTTTACGTTATACACGCTAACATACTGATTTTGTCAAAACAATATCACTATCACAGTTTTTCTCATTTCCCCAAACAGGTCTGGTCTTGGACAACGACCCGTTTGGAAAAGGACTCCTCATATTTCGGTTTTAGGGCATTTTATCTTCCTATGTGTGTGTATGTACGTACATTACATATTACGCATGTACAAATAAAGAGAGCATGCAGTCATCTACAAAAAGCAACAGAAACGCAACAAAAGCACAAAGTTAGGAATGTGGGATTTTGAACAAAAAGATTTCATATAGTGTGTGGCAGATCAGTACTGCGTATAACCGCCTTGGTGCCTGAAGCATGCTGGGACACGATAAGGCATCGAATCTAACTTGTTTTGGGGCAGATACTCCCTCTCTTGGATAACAGGTTCAATCAGTTGCTGAATGTTAGCAGGAGGATTAGGACACTGGCCAACCCATTTCTTCAGTTCACGCCATGTGTGTTCATCACAGTTCAAGTCCAAAAAATTATGGTGGCCACACCAATTGTTATGCTTCTCAGCGAACTGATCGATCACTCTGACTCGATGGGAATGAGTATTATCATCCATTAATGTAAAACAAAAACTGCCGGCGTTGGCAGCAAATCCTGTAACTACAGGTTGGATGATATTGTATCTGTAGACAAGACCAGTAATGTTACCCTCGGTAGGAATTAAAGGCATACGTCGATCAAAATATGACGGTACACCCTTGCTGCTAATAGCACTCCAGGATGAAGAGCTCGGTACACCCCTCAGTGGATCGTCTCCAGAGTCTAATACTCCTGGTGCAAGGGTGAGACCACATCAAAAAAGAGTGAACGCTTCAAATGGTCCTGATTCCATGGGTTATGAGGCGTTGCCCACCTCACACGAGCTGCCCTATAGTCTGGTTTAAGAGGAGCTTTTGGCACACGCCTCTTTGATATAAGTCCTTCGTGCTGCAGCCGATTTCCTACTATGACACATTCACCCCGGTCGGTGGCCCTCCAAAGATCCTGGCGGAACAAGGTAGCTGTAGCAGCGCGCCTGTGATGTGCTGAAAGCAAAATACCAATCCTCCCTGCGAGTGTTTTGCGTGGGCGACACGTTTGTTGTCGATCAGCAAACGTTTGTGTCTCCCTGAACTTTTTTCAAACTCTGCAGATATTACTCTGACTCACTCCAACACGAGCGGTGACACCCAATTGCACCCATTTTGCAGCAATATCACTATTCGAATGCGGTCAGTAGCAGAAATGTGTTCTCTTGCTGTATTTACCTCAACCCTACAGGTGCTGTCTGTACACCACCGACCTTACAAATAATAATGGCGTGTGGTCTCCAGAGAGGCGTAGTGAAGATCTTTCGAGTTGACACCATATAGGTGACCTTCGCGTCTGTGAGGAAGGGGCCCTACATATGATGAATTCTAATGATGAAGACGGCATAAACACCCAGACCCCGAGCCATAGGAATTAACTAATGAAAGTTAAAATCCCCGAACCCGGGACCCCACGGATCAAAGGCCAGCATGCGAACCATTTAGCCACGGAGCCGGACGCCTTACAAATGATTTTGTTAAACTGATCGTTACGACAAATGCCTCCTATCGGACAAATATCGAACCTGATTTGGATTTAGTGTTTCTGTGCGTCTCGGACGTTGGCCTACAGTACATAATTGTATGCATGTTTGAGGTACCCTGACATATAGCGTGTAAAATCGTAATATGCAAAAAAGAAATAGGAAAAATGAGCACTGTAGCACAGCGGTAAACAGAATAATATTATTATGAAATTTCGGTACCGTACACAATAACAGAATCAATATGATAACAAATATACAAGCAAGGCTACAGGAAAGACTTCCAAATCTATCGAGATGTTCCTTCGAACAGTAGTACAGGCATTGTGTAAGGCATTATGTAATCGTTGATATATTTTATTGGATCAGTAAAAGGTAAGGCTTTAAAATACGCTCACCACCATGAATCGAAGATGTCTTCTCCTTCTTCATAGGTTCAAAACTTGTCTTTGATATCTGTCCGCATTGATAGGTTTGCTGACATTGTTCTCGCGGCGCTAATCGCTCACTAAATACCAGTTCTCAAGTCATAATATTGAGATCAGCTGCATTGATGAGTTTCTGCCACCCTTGTCGGTCTATTCTCTATTGCATTTCCTACAACCAGTCCTTTTATCCTAAAGACCTTTTCAACTAAATCACTCATTGTCTACTCACCCTTAATTTCTCCTCTTCAACAGGCTTTTCCACGCCTTTTTGACAGGTTCATCTCCGTTTTGATTTTTGTATCTTAGTAACAGTTGTCACTTCAACGTGCTTCTTTATCTCTATCGAGCGAGCTGGCCGTGCGGCGCGCAGCTGTGAGCTTGCGTTCGGGAGGATAGGAGGTTCGAACCCCACTGTCAGTAGCCCTGAAGATGGTTTTTCGTGGTTTCCCATTTTTACACCAGGCAAATGCTGAGGGTGTACCTTAATTGCCGGTCTGACTGATTCAGACGGTTGAGGCGCTGGCCTTCTGACCCCAGCTTGGCAGGTTCGATCCTGGCTCAGTCCGGTGGTGTTTGAAGGTGTTAAAATACGTTAGCCTCGTGTACGTAGATTTAGTGGCACGTAAAAGAACTCCTGCGGAACTAAATTCCGGCATCTCGGCGTCTCCGAAGGCCGTAAAAGCAGGTAGTTAGTGGGAAGTAAAGCAAGTAACATTAAACTTATTGCGATTTATGTACCTTAATTAGGTCTACGACCCCTCTCTTCCAACTCTCAGTTCTTTTCTATCCCATCGTCTCCATTAGACCTATCTATGTCGGTGCGACGTAAAGCCAATTGTAAAAATAAAAAAGAAAATAATCTTCCTTATCTCTTCGTTTTTAAATCTCTCTTTTAGAGAGGTATCCCAGAGCTACAGTACATCTTTTTCTCGGAGAATCTATGTTTCTAGTCTATAGATGGTAACCAGTCATACATAGTAGTGCAAACCTTTACTCTTAAATTTATTAGCATCCTTCTGCCACTGTGGACACTTCTTGATTTATTGTATCCATCTTCTAAACGTACCTTTCCATCTGCTTCATATTCCCCATCAGCAGTCAATGGTATACCTAACACCTGCAAAGCCTTTAATGCATTAACCAACTTTCCGTCATTTACCCCTGGTAAGAGAGCAGCCAGTTAAGTTATGCAGAAAAACTATGAAATATGCCCTAAATACACTGACTGACAGAGCAAATGCAACACCAAGAAGGAGTGGTCAGAACTTTATGCCAATTGCAGGGTAGACTGACGTCACTGAGGTATGCTCATGATGTGAAATGCGCCGCTGTGCTGCGCACGTAGCGAACGATAAATGGGACACGGCGTTGGCGAATGGCCCACTTCGTACCGTGATTTCTCAGCCGACAGTCATTGTAGAACGTGTTGTCGTGTGCCACAGGACACGTGTATAGCTAAGAATGCCAGGCCGCCGTCAACGGAGGCATTTCCAGCAGACAGACGACTTTACGAGGGGTATGGTGATCGGGCTCAGAAGGGCAGGTTGGTCGCTTCGTCAAATCGCAGCCGATACCCATAGGGATGTGTCCACGGTGCAGCGCCTGTGGCGAAGATGGTTGGCGCAGGGACATGTGGCACGTGCGAGGGGTCCAGGCGCAGCCCGAGTGACGTCAGCACGCGAGGATCGGCGCATCCGCCGCCAAGCGGTGGCAGCCCCGCACGCCACGTCAACCGCCATTCTTCAGCATGTGCAAGACACCCTGGCTGTTCCAATATCGACCAGAACAATTTCCCGTCGATTGGTTGAAGGAGGCCTGCACTCCCGGCGAACGCTCAGAAGACTACCATTGACTCCACAGCATAGACGTGCACGCCTGGCATGGTGCCGGGCTAGAGCGACTTGGATGAGGGAATGGCGGAACGTCGTGTTCTCCGATGAGTCACGCTTCTGTTCTGTCAGTGATAGTCACCGCAGACGAGTGTGGCGTCGGCGTGGAGAAAGGTCAAATCCGGCAGTAACTGTGGAGCGCCCTACCGCTAGACAACGCGGCATCATGGTTTGGGGCGCTATTGCGTATGATTCCACGTCACCTCTAGTGCGTATTCAAGGCACGTTAAATGCCCACCGCTACGTGCAGCATGTGCTGCGGCCGGTGGCACTCCCGTACCTTCAGGGGGCTGCCCAATGCTCTGTTTCAGCAGGATAATGCCCGCCCACACACTGCTCGCATCTCCCAACAGGCTCTACGAGGTGTACAGATGCTTCCGTGGCCAGCGTACTCTCCGGATCTCTCACCAATCGAACACGTGTGGGATCTCATTGGACGCCGTTTGCAAACTCTGCCCCAGCCTCGTACGGACGACCAACTGTGGCAAATGATTGACAGAGAATGGAGAACCATCCCTCAGGACACCATCCGCACTCTTATTGACTCTGTACCTCGACGTGTTTCTGCGTGCATCGCCGCTCGCGGTGGTCCTACATCCTACTGAGTCGATGCCGTGCGCATTGTGTAACCTGCATATCGGTTTGAAATAAACATCAATTATTCTTCCGTGCCGACTCTGTTTTTTCCCCAACTTTCATCCCTTTCGAACCACTCACTCTTGGTGTTGCATTTGCTCTGTCAGTCAGTGTATTAAAGAAATGAAGCACGAATAACTTGAAACTCATGCTGAAAATGTCCACCTTGTCAAAGCTTGGCATTAGAAATTCTCGATGTTATCTTTTAGTTCCTGCAGTGTGCGAACATTAGAGTGTTGCACTCCTCCTTTCTGAGCACTCCATAAAACAACTATTACAAACCGCTAAGATAGATGAGAGGAACAAACTTACTGTCATCGTAAACGTCACTTGTTACATTTAATTACTTGGCAGTTCTATGTCTTGCTGAAACCAATCATACTATTTTTCCTCTTCGATTAAATGTTGAGAAAAAGGCTTCAGAACTTGTCTTTGATATCTGTCTGCATTAATGTGTTTATTAAAGTTCATAAACATTATTATCGTAGCGCTAATTGCACACCAAATACCAATTTTCAAGTCAAGGATTTCACATTTCGTGCAACTGTTATGACTGTTTGCTCATACATTTCACTGAAACCACAACTCATTCGAGAAAAACAAAAGCTAGGCCAATTAAAACATCCTTCCCAGAATCAAGAACCATTTCGGATAATGTACATTTTTCTTTCTTTCAGAGCATGCACTCGAGTATACTAGTAGAGTTTAAGGGACAATCAACATGAAGTATTACTGAGAATGGTGGAAAACACATTTACATGTGTACTAATTTAATCAGAGAATTTAAGGTTAACGTTGGAAATCCTCGTGGATTTCTTGCAATTTAACCTTCATCGAAACTGTGTTTTTCAGGTTTTTCATTTTATACCAAAGTACCCAATTTCTTCACTAGTTTATGTATACTTAGCCTTGAACACAGTCTGAAGTTAAAAAAAATTAGTAATAAACTCTTTAAACTCATAATGGCATGCGGCCTCCGCCTGGTGCAGACGGTACAAAACTCAGGTCGCCGAGCCAGAGGATTTAACTAATTAAAGTTAAAATATTCCATCCTACCAGGAATCAAACCCGGGACCACTTGGATGAAACAAAAGCATTTCGACCATTAGTCATGGAACCAGACACGCTCATGGTGAGAAAGTACCTACCGTATTTAAAGTAAGTGACTTTCAGACATGAACACTCGTTCTTCTAATTATAAGTGACACAACACAACATTAATCTCGTGCGCGGCTACATTTTTAACCAGCAAGTTATACTCACAGAGGGTGACCGACAGCAGACTAGTTCAAGAAGTGAAGCGGAAGCCGGTCGGCTGACTTGCCGTTAACTTACGTGATGTAAAGAGGAAATGCATTTAATAAGGGCCCCATATCTTGGTACAGAAGAAATGAAGGTGATGAACACGATGGCTCCTTGAACTTCACAGTTGTATTCGTGTCTTTTTCAATTATATAATAATAAAGAAACTAGAGGGACATCAGCTGGAGTAAGGACAGGGCAGGATAGTTTAGTACCTCCGACGTAATAATTCATGTTATTTAATTTATTTTCCGGGTTGAACCGTGTTGTACTTGTACGCATATCACGTACAGTTTGCCGACGTTTCGAATACATTGCAGTATTCATTGTCAAGGCGACTGAAATACCCCTACTCGATCCGAGGTAATCAGTCTCCCAGGCCGAATTACACTACTAGAGTGGCTTTGATCTTGGCCTTTTATATCCTAGCCTATCTGGCTGACGTAAGCCCTGGCTGTCTCGCGAGGCTTCTGGAAAGTTTATGTCACAGCCAGGTAGTGGGGGCTTGCCCGCGCTGTTATGTAATGGGGTTGCGGCCCGTGTGTTTATGTTGTGGTCTGTATGTCTTAAACTATGAATGATGGGCATCCAAGAATTACTGATTTTGTATCCTTCTTCTAAATTTATGTTATTCGGATGTTTCTTGATTTCGATAGCCTCGCGGATTTTTCTTTCCAGATTCCAAGGGATAGCTGCTAGGATCTTGGTCTTGTCAAATGATATTCCGTGCCTAGTTTCGTAGGAATGCTTGGCTACTGCTGAAATATCTGTGTTTTGGTTCTTGGTGTGACGGATATGTTCTTTTAGGCGGGTGGAGATCAGACGTTTTGTCTCACCTACATAACAAGCTCCGCAGCTACATTCAATGTGATACACTCCAGGGGCCTGTAATTCTATTGTGTCTTTTACTGGTGGTAGATAACGGGCTAGCTTACGGTGAGGTTTATAGATAGTTTTTATGTTGTATTTGTCCAGTATCTTGCCGATCCTGTCTGTAGTGTTTTTAATGTATGGCAGTATCGCTGTTTTCTGGCGGGTCAGTTCTTCTTTCCCGTTGTTTTCTCCTGCGGCGGTCTTTTCTTTCTTCTCTTCTGATTTTTTAAGGACTCGTCGGATGTTATTGAGCGAGTAGCCATTTTTCCTAAGGGTTTCCGTGAGGTGTTCTTTTTCTTCCTCGAGGTGCTCTGCGTCAGATATCGCTATGGCCCTGTTTACTAGTGATGTTAGGACAGCCTGCTTTTGTGATGGGTGATGATGAGACGAGGCGTGTAGGCACCTGTCTGTGTGAGTGGGTTTCCTGTATACTGCGCGACTCAGCGTCCCATTGGGGTTACGTATTACTAGCACATCCAGGAACGGTAGTTTTCCGTCTACTTCTATTTCCATGGTGAACTGAATATTTACGTGTATGGAGTTGAGATGGTCGAGAAATAGCTGTAGGTTATTGCTCCCGTGAGGCCAGATTACAAAAGTGTCGTCTACAAAACGGAGAAAACATTTCGGTTTCAGGGCAGATGTAACTAAGGCTTTCTGTTCGAAGTGTTCCATATACATGTTTGCTATTATTGGAGAGAGTGGCGACCCCATCGCGGCCCCTTCAGTCTGTTCGTAGAACTCTCCGTTGAAATAGAAGTAAGTGGCGCTAAGGCATTCTTTAGCTAGTGTTGACAGGTCTTCTGGAAGTTTCTGATCTAATAGCGGAAATACTTCTGTTAGCGGCACCTTGGTGAAAAGTGACGTGACGTCAAAGCTTACTAATAGGTCCGTACTTTCAATTGATTGGTCCTTAAGGAGCTGGATGAAATGTCGGGAGTCCTTCACGTAGGTTTCAGTGTTTCCTGTATGTGGCTGAAGTAGTCCAGCTAGGTAGCGGGCCTTGGCCTACCAAGCGACCGCTGCTCAGCCCGAAGGCCTGCAGATTGCGAGGTGTCGTGTGGTCAGCACGACGAATCCTCTCGGCCGTTATTCTTGGCTTTCAAGACCGGGGCCGCTATCTCACCGTCAGATAGCTCCTCAATTCTAATCACGTAGGCTGAGTGGACCGCAAACCAGCCCTCAGGTCCAGGTAAAAATCCCTGACATGGCCGGGAATCGAACCCGGGGCCTCCGGGTAAGAGGCAGGCACGCTACCCCTACACCACGGGGCCGGCTGAAATAAACATCCACTACACAAAAATGAGAAATATATTTAAAAGAAATATATATGGAATCCCTCAATGTATCTCTAATAAATAAACGGATATAATCATTGCAATAAATTTGAAAGTAAAATTCATTCTCAAAGGTACAGAAAGGTGGAAGTGTTAGCTTAAGAACACTTTGTATATTGTTTAACCTGATTCACGAGTGTTTTAGTATCTAAAGCATACACTGGAGATATATGTTTATATTATGTTAGGTGGTGGAGTAAACATGAGGCTTGACTGCCTGGCCACGTATTTGCATGTGACAGGGGACGGTGGGAAGTGTTGTGCACAGTCGTTAGCATTTGTGTGTGGGAGATTTCCTGCATGTATCCCAAGTAAATGAACACAGTGGAAGGGCATGCACATATTTTTACATGAAGATAATATATTTTACATTTACAGCATAGGGTGGTGCAGCAAATGATCAGTTTAGACATTTAGGTATCTATTTCATTTTGAAATATTTTGAAATACCAGGTCTCCAAGCCTAGGAAGTTCCTATAAGTGCGCATTATACTGAACGCTTTGAACCGTACGAGAGCTACGCCTTTAAATGTCATGACTGAGACACGCTGGCCATAGATGAACAAACTGAGTGATGTGCTTGACCGCACCCGTACGTTCTGTGAACATGTAATAAGCAAATAACCGAGCATATAAGGTAGTTTTAGGAAACGTTACACCTACAATTTTACAATGAGCGAAGGACATGACTTCCCGACAACAAACCATTACGTGAATACAGTGAAATTCAAATCCCTACCGCGCTAGTCAAATTCCAGGTATTAAGTGTCTGTCAGATCCGTGAAAAGTTAGGTTCTGAGGATGGAATCACTCCACTATACTTTTTAAAAGAACTTATCCTCTAAAATCATTTATAACGTTGCTAAATATAATTTTTAATTCTCACCTGGGCTGAACGTTCACACACATTCCGTGTCCACCCGATGAAATTTAAAAAATAATGCAGCGGAGGGACATGTACCTATTCTTGCAAAAAGAACATATCTTACATTCACAGTAATGGTAGGTGAAAAGGTCACCGTCAGAGTTTCTGTTTCTCTGCCATCTGGTAGAGTCAAACGGAAGTCGGAACTGACACGTGGGCAGTCGAAATGGCATCGAATAAAAATGCCTGCATAGATAGATGACGCCCGATGATTGTTATTCCTGAGCAATGTCGTGCCACAGCCGTTCCAACTGACGCTCTAGATGCTTCGTATCGACACTGGCCAAAGTTGCCTTCCAGTCGGGTCCCAAAATACTGTACACTATGAGTGTCAAGTGTGTGTGGACCATGCCGGCCAAACAAGTGCGCACCGAGCTCGATAGCCGCAGTCGCTTAAGTGCGGCCAGTATCCAGTATTCGGGAGATAGTAGGTTCGAACCCCACTGTCGGCAGCCCTGAAAATGGTTTTCCGTGGTTTCCCATTTTCACACCAGGCAAATGCTGGGGCTGTACCTTCATTAAGGCCACGGCCGCTTCCTCCCCACTCCTAGCCCTTCCCTGTCCCATCGTCGCCATAAGACCTATCTGTGTCGGTGCGACGTAAAGCAACTAGCAAAAAAAAAAAATAGTGCGCTGGCATTATGAAGCCAGTCGAGAAACAACCGTGTTGTCAGGGAGCGGTTATTATCAGGTTCTGCAGGTGTCACAAGAAGGGGAACATGTGCAGTTGTAGGATCTTAAGGACATACCGCCGCACTGCCAATATTGCGTGGATCACGAACATAGAACACTAGTAATTGTATAGACGATGGTAAACCACACCGTTCTGTTGCAAGCCCTAAATTTGTGCGCTGCCCGGGACATAACAATACTCGGACCCTGTTCTTTTGGGAACTGAGGCAGGGACTACTAGGCAAAATAACTGCTGTACATTGGTTTCATTAGACTAACTTAGGGGATTCTGGGCCAGGGGCTAATGCGCAAGATGGCCGCTATACAAGGGTTCTTATGGGACTAAATCCTGGGACCTGGACTAGGGGCTACTGGAGAAAGCTAGCCATGGGGTGACATAAGGCTTAAGGAGACGGCCTATGGCGATTGCACAATATGGCGGCTACAGTATACCCGGGCTCTTATGGAGAAAGCTAGCACAGGGGCACGTATAGGTGCAAGATGGCTGCTATACTGTGTTCTGCAAGATGCTTACAATGTACTGGTTGTCATACGATTACACTACGATGACGTTACACATCTCAGAATGGTGACCAGGGAGTCTCTTAGGTAGGTTACTGCTTGTCGGATGATGAGAAGATACTCCCGTTTGGTAATCTCATCTAATGGTCAATTTTAACTTTGTACTGGTGTGCAATTTCACTATATTATAACCTTCCAATGGTTCCATATTGAAAGTTTATTGTAATTGAGAAATTAATGAAGATCACATGAAGGTATACTTGTAGGTCCATCAGTTACACGTCCAGATACATAGTAAGTTCAAATAACTCACTTAAATAATAAGTCTAACGGAAATTGGAGGTATAGAGAAATTCATAAGCTCAGAATCCCGTGGTATTAAATGAGCTACGTCTATTAAGTAATGTCCTTGTACAAGCAGAAATATTAAATGAAATATTGTATTTCAACGGAAGAGAAATAAGTAGCGATGTAATGGCGTTTAACTTCAATAACGAGAGATACGACGGAAGCCATGGAACAGATTAAACGATACAGGCCAAGTGCAATTTTGTATACGCTGGTCATGCATTATTACGAAATAAGTTCGAACAGTTGAGTAACCAGTGTAAAGTAATCGATTGGTACATAACATGAGATGACGATTGATTGTTAAACATATTCCTTTACCTGAATTACTGATCAAAAGAGCGTTTTCTCAAATGTCAAAGTCATATGGGAAGGAGATTACAGATCAATTATGAAACGCAAGCTCAATTAAAAGATGGTTTTGTTTAAAAAACAATGCGGTTATAATGAAAGAAAGAGTCTCAACATCGAATAAAACTATTGCATACAAACGCGAAGGAAGCTAGTCAGAAACTTCTAAGATTAGAATAGCTATCGTATATAAGATACGAGATTTTAATTGTAAAGGTAGGACATAGATTTTACTATAGGCTAAAATAATAAGGCGAGTGTTAATTCAAAGCTCTAGTGGATTTATTTATAGTGTACAACATTGTACTAACATTTATTGTACAAGTTTATGGAGTCTTGGTTGTAGGCGGCTCCACATCGTTCATAAATAAACCAGCCCTCATGGATAATAAGATTTATTTACACCACACACAGTTTTAGTACACCTTTGCATGTGAAATAGGTTACACTGATTACACCAACAAGACACAAACAGGCGTGATGCTCATGCTCACTCCACGCAGCCGAATGACGCTAGTTTAGCAAGCTATATCCTGATGCAATGTTGCATCGTGCACAAGGGTGTGTTCTGTATGTGGGGCGAGTTCATTCTTCCTGATGCCGCCACATCACCCCCCCCCCCCCCACGGAGAAGGAAAGTTCACAAATCGAATGGACGGGCAAAGCGAACTCTGCGTCCTGATCGTGTTGTGTACTTTCTGGGTGGTGATGACGCATCAGGTAAGTCAGGTGTAAAAGAAGTGCTAGGTTGACTGGATGAAATGGGGGTAGTAGATGTGTCAGGTGTGTTGGTGTGGGTAGGAACAGCAAGGTTTGTTTCTATGTATGCAGGTTTCACACGGTCTGTACTCACTACTACTTCCTTGTTTCCGATCATTAGCGTCAAAGTCTTCTCATTACGGCTGACTACAGGGTAAGGACCAGAGTATGGGGGGTTGCAAGGGAGGCTTAACATGATCAACTCTCAGGAAAACATGGGAGGCAGTTGCCAAGTCTTTGAAGATGAATATTTTCTCTTGACTATGGCGGGAGGCAGGAACAGGTCTTAGTTCGGCCATTACCTTCCTTAGGTGATTTACAAAATCCGCAGGGTCAAGTGGAGTAGGAGAACTGGGCGAAGAAGTAACCATTTCCCCAGGGAGGCGTAGAGGCTCCCCAAAACTAGTTCGGCGGGGGAAGCTTTCAGATCTTCCTTTAGAACCGCACGCATGCCAAGTAACACTAGGGGTAAGGCTTTTATCCACGTTGCACTACGACACATCAGAGAAGCGTTTAGCTGTCTGTGAAGACGCTCCACCATACCGTTAGCGGATGGGTGGTAGCTGGTTGTACGGATTTTTGTTGTACCAAATTGTGCCATAAGTCTGCGAAAGAGTGTAGACTCGAATTGTCTTCCTTGGTCAGTAGTTATACGAGTTGGGAGACCAAATCGGAAGATCCAACCACTTATTAGCGTATCGGCTGTTTCTTCGGCAGTGATGCTGCGCATCGGCCATGCCTCTGGCCAGCGAGTAAATCTGTCAACAGCAGTGAGGATATAATTATAGCCTTCGCAGACAGGCAGTGGACCAACAATATCCAAGTGAATGTGGCTGAAACGGCCTGTGGGTGCTCCGAAATTCCCCAAAGGAGATATATTATGCCTCGTCACTTTATTGCGTTGACACGACAAACAAGCACGAGTCCAGGCACGAGTGTCTTTCTGAATAGATGGCCAAACAAATCTATCTGAGACTAGACGAGAGGTGGCTCGAATACCTGGGTGGCTTAAGTTATGGAGCTTGTCAAAGAACTTGCGTCGAAAAGGAAGTGTCAGGAACGGACGAGGTTTTCCTGCTGATGTATCGCATACAATGGTAGTCGTGGTGCCCGGAAGGGTTACTTTTTCTAATGTCAGCGACGTACCACCATGCAATAAGGCTTTGAGTTCATCATCGTCCGCTTGGGATCGAGCCAGCGCAGTGTAGTCATCTTCTAGTGAGATGGCTTCAACACGAGACATTGTATCGGCGGCAACGTTATCTGCTCCCTTTATATGCTGAATATCAGTTGTGAACTGGGATATGAAGGACAGCTGATTTAGTTGGGCTGGGGGTAGTTTTTCTCTGCGTTGAGAAAATGCATAAAGCAGAGGCTTGTGGTCCGTATATATGGTGCAGTGTTGTGCTTCCAGTATATAGCGGAAATGCTGGACAGCCTCGTACACAGCTAACAGTTCCCTGTAATAGGCCGGCCACGTTGTTTGACGCGCTGAAGGCTTCTTACTGAAAAATGCTAGGGGCTGCCAATGGTGTCCAACTTTCTGTTGCAAACACGCTCCAACTTGAGTATTTGATGCATCGGTAAAGAGACCTAGAGGCGCATCTGGCAATGGATGAGCAAGTTGAGTGGTTTGCGCTAGGCTTTCTTTGCATTCCTGGAAAGCACGTTGCAATTCTGGAGTCCAGGGGACAGGTTTAGAACCCTTAAGCTTAGAAATGGCTAGGACGTTCACCAACGGCGCCTGCAATTCAGCCGCATGTGGTAGGAAACGTCTGTAGAAGTTGACCATGCCCAGGAACCGGCGGAGGCCCTGGACAGTCTTCGGTAGAGGGTATTCCAAGAGAGACTGGATTCCCTCTGGTGGAGGTTTTGTACCGTCCTTTGAGAGCCGATAGCCCAAGAAGGTTACCTCACTTGCACCTAATACGCACTTGGATGGATTTATGACTACACCGTAATCAGCTAATCTCTGGAAAAGTATGCGGAGATGGTGCATATGCTCTTCAGCATCCCGTGAGAACACCAGGATATCGTCGATATACGGGAAACAGAAGTTTAAATCTCTAGTGACCTCATCCATAAAACGCTGGAAAGTTTGTCCAGCATTTCGTAACCCAAACGACATATAGGGAAATTCAAACAGCCCAAAAGGGGTTGTTATGGCTGTTTTGCAAATGTCACTGGGGTGAATTGGAATCTGTTGGTAGGCCTTGATAAGGTCAAATGTACTGAAAATGGTTGACCCAGCAATGTTATGGCAAAAATCTCCTATGTGTCGTACCGGGTAGCGGTCGGGTATTGTTCTTGCATTCAATGCCCGGTAATCGCCACATGGACGCCATGAGTTGTCCCGCTTAGGTGCAAGGGTGAGGACCAGGGACCTTACCATGTCCTCGAATTCTTTCTTCGCTATCTGCAATTTTTGGGGTCCTAGACGACGAGGTCGACAAGAGACTGGTGGGCCTTCGGTTGTCCTAATGTGATGTACAGTATTGTGTTTAATATCACGTTGGATCCCAGGTGGGCGAGTAATGGACTGAAACTCAGCGAGCAACATGCTGAAAGGTGAGTCGGTGGATACTGCAGCAGTCTTTACGCTGGCCTGTTCGATAGAGGCTACAGATGCCTTAACGTGTAGGCCGGTGGTGCCGTCGAGGAGGCATCTGTTACGGCAGTCAGGGAGTAAGTTATAGTAAGCCAGAAAATCAGAACCAATGATGGCTGTGCTAACATCAGCAATGACAAATTGCCAACGAAAGTCACGACGTAAACCAAGGTTGAGGTTCATGGAAAGGCTACCGTATGTCCTGATTGTACTACCGTTTGCAGCGCTCAGCTCATACCCAGAAGCTTTGCAAGTGCTTCCCAGAAGCTTACGCGGGAAACAGCAAAGGTCAGATCCGGTGTCAATCAGAAATTTTGCTTTGGTATTCTGATCAAAAATAAATAGACGGCGGCCCGATGTAGAACAGACGTCTTCACTGGCTGTTCGTTCCGTTTTCCGCCTGCCAGGAACAGGGACTAGTACATTTTACAGCTTTATCTTGGAACTTTTTGTGGTACCAACAAAGCCGGCTCTGTGGAGTAAGGGAACGGTCACGGCTTTTAGATCTCCTTTTACTGTGACTCCTGCCTCGGGGCTGGTTACGGGCCAGGGCATCGACTTTACGTGTCATTTCCTCCATCTGGGCAGCTAAAGTATTCGGCGCAGCTGTAGCATGTACGGCCAAGTGGCTATATGGTGGTGTGACAGTAGGTGAAAGTTCCAAGATCTTGTCTGCAAGCTCTGCTATATCAGCTAGAGGCATTAACTGGGCCGCTAATATAGCCTGCAAGTGCTGGGGTAGTCGACGCATGAAAAGTTGTTTTAATATACTTTCGTCATGAAGTGAGCTACCGGCTAATGACTTTAAGTGACGTAAAAATTGTGATGGTTTCCTATCACCGAGTTCTTCGTCACCAAGAAGTTGGCGAACTCGTTGCTCTTCAGATACGGAAAGACGACGGACTAGTTCAGATTTTAGTTTTTCGTAACGTCCTGTGGTAGGAGGGTTAATGACAATGTCTTCTACCTCGGCTATGACCTTGGTGTCAAGCTGTGAAATTACATTATCAAATTTAGTCTGGTCGGCCGTGATGCCTGCGAGCCTGAATTGAGTCTCAACCTGGGCGAACCAAACAGTTGGTCTGTCATACCAGAACGGTGGTAGCTTTGCAGAGATTTTGGCAACTTGGCCAACATTGCTAGATGTAGCATCAGTACCAGTAGACTCATGCTCCTGGAGCCGGGCTAGTAATGCTTCGTTCTGCTCTTGCAAAGGCTTCGTCAAAGCAATAAGTTGTTGGAGTTGGTTCTGCAAGTTGTTATTTTGTTCCTCTAAAGCTTTTAATCGATCCTCCGCCATAATCAAGATGGGTACACAACACAGGGGCAAGGAGAAAAAGAATTCTGAAAATACCGTACAAGATGACAAAGAAGTAGTCAGAGGTACGATGTGTAGTTGTGTAAGTGTAATGAAGATGTGAGGATGAGCAACACAAGCACAAATTTACAAATAGTTTGAAACAATCTTATAGGTTAGCTGGAAACTAAATAGTATACAGGTAGGCCTAGCTTATGATAAGAGATTCACAAACATATAAACTATAAGTTAACAAAATAATCTTGCAGATGTTACACACTGATTTTGGTTATAAATGAAAATATTAAGCATAAACCGTGGGTTCCAATGTCCATTTTAAGTCTTGAGGAATGTCCATATAATGCAACTGTATGTTACACCTGTAATGTAACAACTTAGAAACCACTAAAAGGCACGATTACGATTTATATATATATATATAGTACAACAATTCAAGCAGTTGTAATGCATGAGAAGTAGGTTATTTTAAAGTAATTTTACTTGTTTGAACAGCAAATAAGGTAGGCCTATGTTGTGGAGTAGTCTGTATCTTAGGCCTTAATTAGCAAAAAGAGAAAGAAAATTGCACAGAAGATTGCTGGATTACGTGCATCAATTTAACACCAAGATTGTAACTATGGTTAGAAAACTAGGTACTGTCCATTGTAGGCCTATACATTTCTTTGTGATGTTCGTACAACTTCACAACGAATTTATGTTGTGAATAATTTGCAATATTCCGGAACAGTAAAACGTAGGTTATATACATACAAGTTTTTAGATGATATGTTGCGTTCTTGAAGAGTAGCAGATGCGGCGTAACAAAGAGAAGTGGCGTAAAGTTGCCGCGTGCGGACTGAAGCGATGCGTATCACCGACGGCCGTTAGGATTCTGGCGACTGTTTTTGTCGTTTGTCGATTTGGTTTCATACTCGGAAGAGGTGGTAGTTCCAATGAAGTAAACAGTTTATTGCCTCTTTGAAATGAAGTGTGGTAACATACCGTGATCTGTGGTGAAGCACGTGGTCCAAGATAGGTTATGGTATGAGCGTGTTCTCCATACTCGGGGTCACCATTTATGGAGTCTTGGTTGTAGGCGGCTCCACATCGTTCATAAATAAACCAGCCCTCGTGGATAATAAGATTTATTTACACCACACACAGTTTTAGTACACCTTTGCATGTGAGATAGGTTACACTGATTACACCAACAAGACACAAACAGGCGTGATGCTCATGCTCACTCCACGCAGCCGAATGACGCTAGTTTAGCAAGCTATATCCTGATGCAATGTTGCATCGTGCACAAGGGTGTGTTCTGTATGTGGGGCGAGTTCATTCTTCCTGATGCCGCCACAAGTTACAGGGACTATGAAGCTGACCTATGTAATAGATTTTCATTGTAAAATGTCAAATAACAAGATCATGCAGGTCTAAATCCAGGATGGTGTCCTGGAGGGTCTGGAATAATGTTGGAAGGAAGCCAAATCATCAAATATAACAGCCGAGGTGTTGGAGATGCTGTCTTCGCGATTCCACTAGCATGATAAATACCCAGATGAGTGGCTTTCCTTTATTCTCTTAATTAGCTGTTTCTTAAGTAGAATAGATTATTTCATGGTGTCAGAATGTGACATATTTGATATAACAACTTGAGTGATGCAGTAGGACCGTCATTAAGTCCATGACAATAGTGGAGTGCGTTGAATTTCTTTTAAGAATGGCTTAGTTGGAATTCTGATTTTTCCATGTGTTACTCATTTAACTTCAAGTAAATATTCAAGTATTATGCAGGAATTTTATCAGAAGGTGTCGGTCATATTTCATGAAATATAGTCATCCTGAATTGAAACTTAACGTGCCAATCATTGCATAAGTATACTTTATTTGGAATAACCATAAAGTAATTAATGTGTGTTGATGTTGAATTCTTCCTATATAATAATTCCACGTTATATACGTAGATCTTCGCGACAATGATAGTCATACTTACTGCGTTAATGTAGCGATTTTCATACGTGTTTTAAGATATGGCAATATGTGCTTGTATATTTTAGGAAGTGAATTAGTAATGACCATGATGCACATGTGATGGATGAATATTGGAAATAGGGTCGTCGATGAAGTGAAAGAATAATGTGTGATGTTTGTGATGTAACAGTTCATTGGGAATTGAGCATTGGATAAGGTAATGCAATCTTCGTGAATCCCGATGATATAAGGTTGAAAGAAATAGGATTTGATGTTCGTCATGCGTATGATTTAATGATATTGTGAACAGGCAATCACTTTAAAGTTGATGGTTGATATTCAAACGATATTTCCGCGAAGAATACTGATATAGGTCGTATGAATAATCGTCAATTGCGATAATCCAAGATGTGATTTTTAAGCAATTTCCTGCGTATGTGTAATCAGTTTACTAGAATCTTCGATACCAAGTGACACCATTCAAAAGTGTGAACTGTGTTGTGATTGGAATTATCCTAGTGTCATCTAATGTAATGCATAGTTCAGTAACTTTCGTGCTGAGTGGTTGTTTCCAGGAGCCATGGATGATGCCAGATGCTGTGGAATAATCGTAATTCTAAATCATTTATTATTTCTTAATGATGTTGATACTTAGACATTTATTCCTCTAGATGCAGCAATCACAGGATTCCACGGTATGCAGTCTTCTGTTTTACAACCTGATTTATATTATTATGCGATGAGCCATGATTTATCTTAAAATTATTTACAGTCATGTTGTTAATAGTGATATCACTGCGTTGAAGCAGGCTGTCTAAATACTCAAGTTGTTAGTTCGATTTTTAAATGGCGTGATGAATTACGAAAATAATAGAATACCGAAAGACATGAGTTTAGGCCAACGAAGGACAGATACCAACGGATAAATGTTCCAATAATTTTATTTTGTTGATAAAGAAATGATGTAAATAATTAAGATTATAACTTAATGTTTAGGCCTTCAGCACTATTGACTTGGTTTTGATGAAATACTTGGGACATGACTTAATGTGAATATAATTATCAATAACATTTTCATTACTTACTATGTTATATTAGAATATCTTGGTACGACTTATTATAACCAACAAAAGTGTAGGGACCTTTGATTAATTATCTTAATTAATATTTCTTTTGCTGTTTTGCTTTACGTCGCACCGGCACAGATAGGTCTTATTGTGACGATGGGACGGGAAAGGCCTAGGAATGGGAACGAAGCGGTCGTGGCCTTAATTAAGGTACAGCCCCAGCATTTACCTGATGTGAAAATGGAAAACCACGGTAAACCATCTTCAGGGCTGCCGACTGTGGGGTTCAAACCCACTATCTCCCGGATGCGAGCTCACAGCTGCGCGCTCCTAACCACACGGCTAACTCGCCCGGTAATTAATATTCAATTTTGCTTGTCAATCAATCAATCAATACTGATCTGCATTTAGGGCAGTCGCCCAGGTGGCAGATTCCCTATCTGTTGCTTTCCTAGCCTTTTCCGAAATGATTTCAAAGAAATTGGAAATTTATTGAACATCTCCCTTGGTAAGTTATTCCAATCCCTAACTCCCCTTCCTATGAATGAATTTTTGCCCCAGTTTGTCCTCTTGAATTCCAACTTTATCTTCATATTGTGATCTTTCCTACTTTTATAAACGCCATTCAAACTTATTCGTCTACTGTTGTCCTCCCACGCCATCTCTCCTCTGACAGCTCGGAACATACCATTTAATCAAGCAGCTCGTCTCCTTTCTCCCAATTCTTCCCAACCCAAACATTGCAACATTTTTGTAACGCTACTCTTTTGTCGGAAATCACCCAGAACAAATCGAGCTGCTTTTCTTTGGATTTTTTCCAGTTCTTGAATCAGGTAATGCTGGTGAGGGTCCCATACATTGGAACCATACTCTAGTTGGGGTCTTACCAGAGACTTTATGTGCCCTCTCCTTTACATCATTACTACAACCCCTGAACACCCTCATAACCATGTGCAGAGATCTGTACCCTTTATTTACAATCCCATTTATGTGATTACCCCAATGAAGATCTTTCCTTATATTAACACCTAGATACTTACAATGATCCCCAAAAGGAACTTTCACCCCATCAACGCAGTAATTAAAACTGAGAGGACTTTTCCTATTTGTGAAACTCACAACCTGACTTTTAACCCCGTTTATCAACATACCATTGCCTGCTGTCCATCTCACAACATTTTCGAGGTCACGTTGCAGTTGCTCACAATCTTGTAACTTATTTATCACTCTATAGAGAATAACATCATCCGCAAAAAGCCTTACCTCCGATTCCACTCCTTTACTCATATCATTTATATATATAAGAAAACATAAAGGTCCGATAATACTGCCTTGAGGAATTCCCCTCTTAATTATTACAGAGACAGATAAAGCTTCACCTACTCTAATTCTCTGAGATCTATTTTCTAGAATTATAGCAACCCATTCAGTCACACTTTTGTCTAGTCCAATTGCACTCATTTTTGCCAGTAGTCTCCCATGATCCGCCCTATGAAATGCTTTAGACAGGTCAATCGCGATACAGTCCATTTGACCTCCAGAATCCAAGATATCCGCTATAACTTGCTGGAATCCTACAAGTTGAGCTTCAGTGGAATAACCTTTCCTAAAACCGAATTGCCTTCTATCGAACCAGTTATTAATTTCACAAACATGTCTATTATAATCAGAAAGAATGCCTTCCCAAAGCTTACATACAATGCATGTCAAACTGACTGGCCTGTCATGTTGCTATTCCAATTAACGTGTCAATTAATAATTCTTTAGAAAGATGATTTTTAATAAATGGAATATCCTCCCAAAGGATAATAATTTCCGATATTCTTATTGATAAACTAAGATTTAGAATAGTTCAGATAGTTGTAAGATATACATTTTAGACGTCGAAAATAGCTCAATAATTAAGTGATGTAAACTGTGACCGGTACTCGCAGAACTTGCACGCCCATGAGTGGAATTTCATAATCTCCGTTGACACCAGCCGATGCATATCATAATAAATTTTTTGAACCCTGAGTTAGCGCCCCATGAAAGGTCACAGAAAATTTTGGCGCCCAAGCGTGAGGCCAGAGTACAGAAAATTTTTGGTCGCCGAAGCGTGTGGCCAGAGTACCATTTAAATTAACATCAAACGTGAGATCAAGAGTACAGCAAAGTCCTGTAAAATCAATGTGAAGGCTTGAGTACAGTAGATAACTTGAGTACGTAATGTCACAACGTCCATCGTGGGAGCAAGAAGTAATATTTTGCAATAATCCGACGTTGAAGCATGAGCATATTTAATGTGTAAAGAAGGCTTGAAAACATTTATTTGTTAAACGTATACGAATATAAGAGGAAGGATATATCCAACATTCACTATTAAGGCTTAATTTAATTTGTGCGAGATTTTGATGATGATGATGATGATGATGATGATGATGATGCTTGTTGTTTAATGGGACCTAACATCGAGGTCATCGGCCCCATGTGCGAGATTTTGCAAGGATAAACCGGTAATCAAAACTTTTGTTGATTAAAAATGAAAAAAGGAAAATTGAGATAATTTATTTTATATTGGAATGTGTGCAAGGAAATTTATTTGTTAATATCTGTCATTTTGGTTATTCTCGTCAACATATATTCCAGGCCCAAAGGGACCCAAATATTCAAAATTGTTGGATTATAATTATTATAGTTGAATAGGTTATTTAAGATGATCGTGCGGTGATATTACGCACTGACATTTGAGGCAGTATCACAACATATAGTTAGCATAGACAATTTGGATATTACTCTTAATATACAGAATCAGTGGATAAACAATAATAAAAATGGCGACATTGGCACAGGTCAAAGTACTATTAGAAGAGTTGACCGGAAAAATGACAAAGGTGCAAGAGGCTCAAGAAAACACTGATGATTGAATTCAAGAGGTTCACGAGTCACAAGGAAATACTGAAAGTGAATTCAAGAGGTTCACGAGTCGCAAGGAAATACTGAAAAGCGAATTCAAGAAATTACTAGAAAAGAGATCCGTGAATCACAAGAGAAAATGCAACAGATTACTAGAAATGAGAATCAAGAGACGCGAGATACGCTTAGAAAAGAGATGCAGGAAGGAATTAAGGCCGAGATACAGGAGAGTTTTCGTGAAATCACAGAGGTAGTCCAGCAAAACTTAAAGGTAATGCAGGATGAGGTAGTGTCATTAGGATCAAGAATATCTGAATTACAAGAAGACGTACAGGGTCTAAGAGAGGAGGTGACCGCGGCAATGAACGAAAATAAAAAGGATGTTCATGAAACGTTCGCCGAATTAAAGGCTGAGTTCAAATTAAAAATTCATGAACTCAACAAGTCAACCAATATCTCACATAACTCAAAGAAGAAGTAGATTCAGTACAGAAGAAAATAACGGAATCAAAAGCTAACTGGAAAGAAAAATTCCAGAAGGTAGCGGAAGAAATTGACAGCGCTCACCACAATGTTCAAAAAGATATGACATTGGCAAAAGAACAGGTTAATGATAGGTTCAATTTAATAGTTGAGGAGTCGGACGAGAACAAAACTTTAATGAACCAACAAATGAAAAGAGTGAGTGACGGTTTAAACATGATACAAAAGGACATGCAAAACCTAAAAGTTGAAAATGAAGTAAATAAGAATTCCATGTCGTCACCTGTCGATCGTCAGACGTCGACTGAAGACGGAAGAAAACTGAGATAAGTAGTCAATTTGAAATACCGCAATTCAACGTTAACGTAAATGATAATGGCGTGACTCATATAGGGAATGGCACAGAGACCCTAAACGGTATCCGTACGCATGAGGACAGACCAAAGAAATTCACAGGAAACGTCGGATCTGGAATGACTCCTCGTGGTTTTATTAGGGAAATCGTCCGACTCGTTGGCTGAATGGTCAGCGTACTGGCCTTCGGTCCAGAGGGTCCCGGGTTCGATTCCCGGTCGGGTCGAGGATTCTAACCTTAATTGGTTAATTCCAATGGCCCGGGGGCTGGGTGTTTGTGCTGTCCCCAACATCCCTGCAACTCACACACCACACCCAACACTATCCTCCACCACAATAACACGCAGTTACCTACACATGGCAGATGCCGCCCACCCTCATCGGAGGGTCTGCCTTACAAGGGCTGCACTCGGCTAGAATTAGCCACACGCGTTGGGAATATTTCTAGTACAATCTTTCTCGGTTTCTCCTAAATTGTAACTGTGCACATATCGTGTAAGCTCGTCACGTCACGTGTCTGTGTTCTCGCCTGTTACTCGCCGCTAGGAAAAAAATTTACGAGTGTGCCTCCCTCTCGTAACCTTGAGACATGCTTGCCGATTGACTCTTCTCGTCAAGTAATGTCACAGCTGTTTTCTCGGCGAACATAACTATTGGAAATGAATAAATTATATCGAAAAAATGACATTTTCTCCTTTGTTCAGACAATGGCCACTTTGGACGGGTACAATCTTCTATATAATTAAAACCGTAACGACCGTGTGTCTGTAGTACATTGACTATTTTGGCGAAATTTCCGTACACTTATCCGTTTCAGGTGTAATAGTGACCAGCTGCATAAATTTTAGCTTTGGTGTCTGTTTGTTTGTCTGTCCTTCTATAACTTGAAAACTACTAGCTATATTTCCACCAAACTTCATATTTAGAATCCACCTGTCCTTGGGTAGGCTTTAGGGAAAATATTATTTCTAAATCCCTGAATTGACTGGGGTTTATATAAAACCGAAAACGTGATTTTGCACTCCCTCAAAATATACAGAACCAAACTTAATGGAAATCTACCCTTCCTTAATGAAAATTAATTTCTAAACCTTTTTCTCATGTGCATCATTTCGATAACAGGATTTTAATAAGGGAGATATCATTAACGGACCTTTTGTTCGGCACAAGTCCCACCGGACTTAACGCAAGAGCGGGTGCGTGTAAAGCGTATTTCTTACAACTTGAAAACTACTGAAGATATTTGAACTAAACTTTATATTTAGCATCCACCTGTCCAAGGGTATGTTTTAGGGTCAGTACCATTTCAAATTCCTGGAATGGACTGGGGTTTTATAGGGAACCGAAATGGTGATTTTACTCTCCCACAATATATAAGTACAAGACCAACCTGACTGGAAATCGACCAAACTTGATGGAAATACACTTCTATTTTTTCTCGCGTGCATTTTTTCAACTGGAGGATTAATAAGGGAGATATCATGAAAGGTCGGCTTTTCAGGCTAAGTTCAGCGGACATAGCCCAAAAGGTATTATGCGTGGAGCAGATTCCTTATCTATCTATATAAATCAAATCGTACAGCTTTCCGTTTAAGTGGTAATAATGACCATCTACATATTTTTTTGCTATAGTTTCTTGAAAGTCCTAAATTTTACCCCCCTCGCCCAAAATCAAGATTGCCTCACAACCTGTCACACGAGGTGGAAAATTTAAATTAAGCAAAATTATACCTTTTAGCCGGTAATCTATGGAAAACTACCAAGATTAAAGATCTTTTTATTTTTCACTTTTTATGCCGAAGAAAATCGAAATATGGAGGCAATTTAATTCCGGTTCAGACCTTCGTTTCGAGGTATTTCGCGGCTAAACAGTAAGTCCTATCACAAAACGGATGGAACAAACTCCGTTCAATTTTGGAGTGATCTACAACTTTGGTCCTGTGACATTTTGTCGTCCCTCTCTCTCCCTTATAGGGTAGATTTCGCTATATATTTCGATTGTTCGTAAATTTTGAGCTTTTTACACGTATGTTACTTAGTTTGACACCCTTATAGGAAAGATAGAGTCATCGAATTTGGCACGCACATTGACACACCCATGGCTATATGCGAAACAAATTTCATGATTCTAGCTTCCACATAAGTATGTGAAAAATAATGTATGTAAAATGTTTAAAATGTACCCAAATTTCTCCCCATTCAAATATCGTAACTCAATCGAACCCATAAATATGGGATATACGAGAAAATGTTTTAAGACCAAGCATGTAGAGCGATAAAAGGGACGTCTGAGGGTGCAGAAAGTTTGTTGGTGTGATCTACCGTTTAGGAGCAGTAAATCTCGAAATGAAGGTTTGCACTTACAAACGTGCTCAGGCTTATCTGTCAGACCGTGTGTCTGTACATTGAATATTTTGGCGGAATTTCCTTACAGTTATCCGTTTCAGGTGTAATAATGACCATCTGCATGTTTCTTAGCTTTGGTGTCTGTTTGTCTCTTTGATTGTATGAGTTCTTATAACTTGAAAACTACTGAATATAGATCCACCTGTCCTTGGGTAGGTTTTAGGGCCAATATTATCTCTGAATACCTAAATTTACTTCAGGTTTATCCGAAACCGAAATCATGATTTTGTACTCCTCCAAAATATACACATCTGAAATTAATGGAAATCCATTTCTAAAACTTTTTTTTCTCATGTGCATTTTCGACAGGAAGATTAATAAATGAGATATCATGAACGGTCAGTTTTTCAGGTTCAGTCCAGCGGACAGCTCAAAAGGTGTTGTACGTGGAGCAGATTCCGTATCTATGTATATAAATAAAATCGTAACGACTGTGTGTGTCTGTACATTGACTATTTTGATTAAATTTTCGTACAGCTACTCGTTTGAGGAGTAATAATGGCCATCTGCAAACGTTTGGTGTAGTTTCCTGAAAGTCCTAATTTTAACCCCTCACCCAAAAATTCAGATTGCGGCATAATCTGCCAGACGAGCAAGAAAATGGAAAGTTGGCAAAATTATACGTTTTAGCCTGTAACGTGCGGGAAACTTCCAAGATCTTTAAATTTTTCACTTTTATCCCCGAATAATATCGAAATATGGAGGCAATTTTAATGATGGTGCAGACCTTCGTTTCGAGGTATTTCGTGGGACAAACGGGATGTCCTATGACATAATGGATGCCACATTCTCCGTTCAATTTGAAGTGATCTTCAACCTTGCCCTTATGACTTTTTGTCGTATCTGTATCCCTTATACGTTAGATTCGTCTCTATTTCTCGATTTTAAATAATTTGGACTTTTACATGCATAATTCATACTTTCAATCACTTACAGGAAAGATATAATAATCAAACTCTACATGAACATTGGCCCACCCAGTACCCATATGTGAGCGAAAAGCTATGTCACATAATTATCCGAAAAGTATTGTAACGTAAGATACTCTTAGACAAATTTCACCCTATTCAACGTTTCTAACTCAACCTGACCCATAAATAGATGAGATGCGAGAAAATATCATAGGACCAGCCATACTGCGTCTTATGGTACAATCCTTTGTCAATATGACGTACGGCTTAGCAGCAGTTAATCTGTAAATGAAGGTCTGCAATATTGTAAGCATGCATATACTTTCGTATGTCGATCTGTATATATTCATTGATGTCGATTTGTAGCGCTCTAGAAAAGGTGTGTCTGCTATTGTAATCAGTACTCCCCACACTGACTTTGACTGGCAATAGGAATGGGATCCTTCCCCAAATCCTGTGTAACTGGCATTAGTAAGGAGGGCCGACCATTGTAATGAATAATTCACTTCTCGATTTGACTTGCGGAAGGCAAGGGAGCATGAAATTTTGTTCAAAACTCCCCTACGCGATTGTGTTTGGCTGAAGGCCAGGGTGCCCGCCATTATAAACAAATGAACCCATCTAAAATGTGACTAGCATTAGACATAATGGCCTGCTATTTCAATGGAAACTCCCGAACTCTGTGTAAATGGCAGTAAGCTGGCTGGCAGAAGGAAAAGGGGCCTGTCATTATAATGATAGATAGATAGATAAGAAATGGGTGAGCCCTGTTTTCGCAGAGCTCCACACGTAGGTCTATGAAGACCCTTTGTGCCCCTTGAACGGGTTTGCCTAGTCCAGCCCTAGTGCTCCTATAAAGGATACTAGTGTCCGGATTTTGGCATTCCTGATGTCCTCCAGGCTCACAAAATGTGAGCCCAGGTATCGATGTCTAGTGCTTGCAAAAGCCTCGCACTGACATAACACATGCGCGGAGGTCTCCTCCTCCTTACCGCATCTTCTACACATCGGATCCTGGGTGATTTTCATGATGTGTAGGAGTCTCTGTAAGGTATTGTGGCCTGTTAACAGTCCAACTACCATTCTCATTCTGGTCCTATTCAAATTCATTAGGACCTTTTTATAGCTTTGACTAGGCCCTTTGATAAGTTCACGTGCCTGTCTTGCTATGGTTAACCTCTTCCAAATATCTAGGTGAGACTGGTTTATCCATTGGGATATTGCCAGTCTCACACTTCGGAGTGACACTCCCAGGAAGGGCTCTGGTCCTATGAAGGAACCCATTGAGCCCTGTTTCGCTAGTTTGTCAGCTTCTTCATTTCCACTGATACCTGTGTGCCCAGGAACCCATAATAGGGTAACTGGGCTAAGCTCACACAGCTGATCTAACATCCTTTGGCATTCCCATACCAGTTTTGATGTTGTTTAACTGCACATAGTGCTTTTAGCGCTGCCTGGCTATCACTACAAATAGTGATATGTCTTCTGTGTCCAGGCATATTCCATATATTTACAGCACAGGCTAGTATTGCGTATACTTCAGCTTGGAAAACAGTAGCATATTTGCCCATAGGAAGGGAGAGCCTTGTCTTATGCCCCCAGACCCCGGCGCCTGTGCCCGTCCCCGTCCGCGAGCCATCTGTGTACCACGTACAGCCCCCAGACTTAAGACGGGCCCCAGCGTCCGCGGCCCACTCCTCCCTTGTGGGTATCACTACTGTAAATTTATAATTCAAATTAAAGCTAGGCTTCATCAGATCCCCGATCATCATTGTCATAGGGCAAGTCTGGTGAAGCCTTGTAAGAATAGAGGCATGACCTCTATTCGGGTTTTTGAAGGACCATCCTCCGAGTGACCAAAGGCGATAGGCACTCATTCCCGCTATTACCTTAACATATAAATGTAATGGGGGAAAACCTAGGATGGCCTCCATTGCACATAATGGTGTAGTATCCAGTGCCCCTGTTATTCCTAGACACGCAAGTCTTTGGACACTGTTTAACTTGGTGCTCACAGTTTTACTCTCTGAGCCTGGCCACCAAACTATAGATGCATAGGTGATCGTGGGCCGTACAATGGAGATATAGAGCCACTGGACCACCTTAGTTCTTAGGCCCCAAGTCTTCCCGACGGCTCTGAGACAGGCCCACATAATCTTGCGAGCCTTATCCACCTTATGATCTATGTGTTTCTTCCAACTCAGTCTTGCCTCAAGGATTACCCCTAGGTACTTAACCGAAGTTGTCTTAACTAATTTTTTCCCAAATAGGAAAGGCTCTGACAGTCCGTCTAGCCTCCTCCTCTTGGTAAATACCACAAGCTCCGTCTTATCGGGATTAACCGACAAGTCTGTCTCGTGGCACCATCTTTCCACCCTACGTAGAGAGCTCGGTACGAGTTCGGAAACAGTACTGGGGAAATTTCCTACCGCCATCAGGCTTATGTCGTCTGCATAGCCTTGGGCGTATATTCCTCCAACATTTAACCTGGTAAGTAGTTCATCCACTACCAGACACCATAATGTCGGTGATAATACTCCTCCCTGTGGACACCCCCTGTCTATATTAGCTCTCAACATTACAGCGTTGAGGTTAAACAGAACTTGACGGCCCTGCAGTGAGGCCATAATCCATTTTATGAGCATGCTGCTCACTCCTCTTCTCTCTAGACTACGTTCTATGGAGCCCAAAGATGTATAGTTAAAGGCCCCTTCTATATCTAGGAATACAACCATGGCAAGTTGTTGTTGATCCAAGGCACTCTCCAGCCTAGAAACCAGCTGGTGTGGTGCCGTCTCAACCGACTTCCCTGGTTGATATGCATGTTGGTGAGAATGCAGGGGAAAGTCTCTTAATACTTTCTCCCTGATATGTCTATCCACCAGTCTTTCCAAAGTCTTAAGTAGAAAAGACGTTAGACTAATGGGTCTATAATCCTTAGGTCTAGTATATGAAGACCTTCCGGATTTAGGTATAAATACCACCTTCGCCTGACGCCACAAGGAGTACACGTACCCCATAGTGAGACAGGCTCTAAAAATTCTAACCAGGTATGGTATAAGGACCTCCCCCGCCTCCTGAAGAAGCGCCGGGAAGATCCCATCCACACCTGGGCTTTTGTAAGGGGCAAAGGATTCTAATGCCCACTTAACCCTTCTTGGGGTGACAATCTCTGCGGCTTCCCTCCAGCCACTTTTATCGGGTCTGAAGGATCCGCTCGATTCTACCTCACAATTCGTGATTACCGAACCTGGAAAGTGGGCATCAAGCAGTAAGCTCAGGGTCTCCCCCTCTGTGGATGTGTGTCCACCAGAAGGAGTCTCGAGTGAGCCCAGCCTTGCCCTTCCATCCAAGGTTAAAATTTTATGAAGCCTTGCCGCTTCATGTTGACTTTCAATGGAGTCACAAAGTTGTCTCCAAGATTTCCTAGAAGCCTTTTTGACTTCTGACTTGTACCTTCTTTGTGATTCTTTGTAAGAATCTAGGCTTTCTTGATCCTGAAGTTCCCTGTATTTATTCCAGAGCCTTCGTGTATTTCTCCTCAGGTGTTCAAGATAACTATTCCACTTGAAGCTTCCTGTTACTCTCTTTGCCTTAACAATAGGGCAGTTTAATTCATAAGAGGTAACCAGTGTCCGTGTGAGAAAACTCACACTGAGCTCCAGCTCCTCTTTGTTTTTAATTATGTTTGAGGGTCCTCCCTCCAGTCCCCTCCTCACGTCCTCCCTAAAAGATATCCAATCGGTTCTTCTAGGGTTTCTGTAAGACGGGATCTCGATGGAGCCCTCTATATAAAACACAATGTGTCTATGATCTGACAAGGAAGGCTCCAAAGAGACCTTCCAGTCTTTAAATTCCTGCATGATTCCCATGGAACCCAGGGTAAGATCTATGATCCCTTCGCTCCTATTATTAATGAAGGTAGGGGTATCACCAATATTCATGATCTCAAGATCAGTTGTACATAGAAATTCTATGAAGTGCTCTCCCCTTCGGTTTGTATTTTTGCTTCCCCAAATGCTATGATGAGCCTTGGCATCGCATCCTACTATGAGATTTAATCCTTGTTTCCTACAGTATATCACCAGTCTCTTGAACTCCTCCGGCGGGTGTGGAGATTCAGAGTCTCCTGGGAAATATGCAGAACAGACAACTAAGTCTCTTGGCTGTCCGCCCTCTTTATATCTCATTAGGACTGCTACCAGGTCTCTACTAATGAAACCCGGTATAGCCCAATCGTTATGATCCTTAACTAGTATACATGCTCTAGGCTTCTCCTCTGCTATTCCACTGAATAGCGTGAAACCTGCACATTTTAGTCCCATGATATGCCTCTGTCTAAGCCAGGGTTCCTGTATCAGGGCGACCGAAAACCCGCCTTTCTGGATACTTCTATTAAGTACCCTAGAGGCCGCTATACAATGTTGTATATTTGCTTGTATGAAAGTAATCATTCTTTACTTTCATAGAATACTTTACCTTATGCGGTCTCCGGAACTTGCAGCTCCATCTCCCGCGATGGATCCTGGGGCTTGGCTGGCCCCGGTTCCTGTCCGGGCTCCAGCTCTTTGCCCCTGCTGGTCTCGATTTTATCTGTGGTGGGGTTGGTCCTCTGCTTGTCATGCTTGCCCTCCACCAAGGTGAAGGTAGCCACATGCACCCCGCAGAAGATCTTCTTCCCCACCACTTTCTCCACATCTCTGGAGTCCATGCTGACCACAAGGCGGACACCTCTCTTCTCCTCCTTGCGGTCGTAGACCCTCCAGCTGGTGGGGTTTAAGCCATGGTTCTGGCGTGCCATTCTTCCCAAAAGGACATTATTGTCCTTTGGTTGTCCTGGTATCCAGACCATGACTCTCTTGTAGGAAAGGAGTTTGTCCATGCCCACAATTGTGAGCCTGACTCCTTCCCACGGTTGTATACCTGCAACAAGACTAGAAAGCCATGCTACAGTTTCGTTGTTCTCTGCTATGATGACGGCCGCACCCCTCGACAGATAGCAGTCCAGGAACTGAGGGTTAATGGGCCCCTGCTCCGGAAGCCCGTCTATCAGATTGGTGATAGCCTCTTCCACAGCTTCCACCTGTTTCTCGGATAGCTGCTGGTCAGGATATCCCACAGGTACTATGGCCATCCTGATCCCAGCTTTGGCTATCCTGGCGTACTCCACCTTGGGTCTCTTGCGGGTCTGCCGGTCTTCTTCTGGGGTTGCCCCCGACAGAAGTCGTTTCCCCGCTGGCAACTTAGTGGGTGGGGTCCTCTGTGCCCTAGAAGCAGAGCCCTTTTCAGGGTCCCGCCTCTTGTGCCCATTGGATCCCTCCACTGTTGTGGCTGTTGTGATAGTAGAAGTCCCCTCAGCCCCAGGAGTCAGGCCCTGCTCCCGGGCCTTTAAGGCCTTCTTGTATCTCCTCTTTTCAGCGCCAGAGCGCTGTTTCTTCTTCTTCTTCTGGACCTGTAGATTGCCCACCTCTTGAGTGATCCCTCTAACTGTCGAAGATGAACTATCCGAGGGTATCTCCGAAGAGTCCCCTTCGGTCGTTGTTGTAGTGTTTCTCTCGGAGGCCCCAGAAGAGCTCTCCGGTTTATGGATGGCTACCGTATGCATACAAATCCCACGAGTAGCTAGGGAAATATATGTCCGCCCAGGCAGAGCCCCGCATACCTGGGTAAGGCTACTTACTTCGAGAGGGCGCCAAGTATCTCTAAGGCTCCGTCCAAGACACATCTCCCATGTGCCATGCACCCCATCGGCACGGGTCGCGTTACACCTTAGGGTTGGGTGGTGCTTTAGCTTCCTCCTCCTTGTATGCCGAACGGTTACCCAATAGGGCTCCATTCAGCTACGCAAGAAAGGAGCTACTAGTCCCCCTCACCACGAAGAGGATCTTCAATTGAAGAGGGTAACCAAGGTTAGCCCCCTACAATTGTAGAAGCACACACGAGGGGGTCATTATAATGATAACTGCACAAATCAATTTTGACTGGTAGTAGGGAAGGTGCCTGCCATTATAAAGAAATCTCTTCAACTATTATCTGTCTGGAAGTAGGAAAGGGGGCCTGCCATTATAACGAAAACTCCCCAAATCGATTGTGACCACGCAGTAGGCAATGGGGCCTGCAATTATAATGTAAACTTCCCAACTCGATTGTGAATGGCAATAGGCAAGTGAGCCTGCCGTTATCATCACAACTCCGGAACCCACACTTTACGTTGGAAACAACGTATGGGGAACTCCGCATGCTATTTCTCGGTAACACTAAGAGACATGCATTTTGAAACAATCTTATTTACTGCACGTACAGTATTTACTTCGATATCAGTATACAATGTAGAATACCGTAGCGAAGCACGGGTACATTTGCTATTATCCTATAAGCAGCTTTCCTTGCCCTCGTTGCCTGTTGCACATCGTCATTCCACTGCCAAGTCTGCTTGTCAATAAGGCGTCGCTTTATGTAGGTGACACGTAGGGGGGATGTGGCACATGTCTTGGTGGATTCAGACAATGCTTTCCAGCTATCTCTTACTGATATATTATGGAATTTGAGATCGATGATTCCAGTGCTGGTTTAAAGGTAGCTCGATATTCTACCAGTCTCCACTATTTAACGCGTTCAATCATCATAGTAAGCCTCACAGATGTATAATACCTATATATGGATTGTGGCATCTAGTAAAATTATTCGGTGTTGAGAATGAACGCTGTTATAATGGGATAACTTTTGTATCCTTGACCATCGCAAGGTCTCTTCGTCTCGTCACCCAGCAATCGGTTTGGGACATTCGGCTTCCACTACAGTAAGTAGTGATAAGGTTTACATTCCGGAAAGACGGATGAACTATCTGTATAAATAGGTGTCAGTATGCTTGTAGTCAGTGCTTTTTCCTGGAAAATTGTTTACCGGTACTCATTCGACCCATCCCAAACATAGGATACTGGAGTCGCAGACTACAGTTTATGTGGTGACATTTAATCATATTATACTACCAGGTAGCCGATTGATGAAAATTAGTTAAACTTAATTTAAAACACTTGTGTACCATAATGTTTAACCAACTCTATAGGGCAAAATACAACTTAAGCTAATCTTTACATTAGCTTTCAGACTTCAACGTAGGTTACCTGAAATGTTAGTAAGTCAAGGTGGTATCACATTAGTACCTCTTCCATGACAGTAACTTTAAAATTGGACACATGCTGCTCGAGCTGGCATCTTCACGTGAACGTTCTTTGCCCTTCGTGTCAATCGCAACATGCCTTTCTTTTAGGTACCAGGAGTCGCAATGAAGAATTCGGCCCATGTCGCTAACACTCACCTCTTGAGGGTCAATATCAGATTTAAAATGATTGAATGTCTGATTTTTTGTTGAAAATTATATAGGCTGTTCTGAAGATTTGGGAGGCTATCTCTTTGTCATGTTTAAATGTTTGAGTAAAAGGGACCTCCAACATTATTTTTCTTTTGTAGCATTCAGTATGTTAGTTGAAGCCTCATGAATGGAACTTATTTTATGATCATGTTGTTTTTTTTTTACGTAGACAAGTCATTTTATATTTTTTAGCTTCACCAAGAGAAGTAATCTGAATATTTGTCAATGGTTTATAAATATGCATACCAGTTCGTGTCTGTCCTGACCCAAACTGATAACTTCTTGACATATTTTACACCCAAGCTTTTTTATTTTTTACGATTAACCAGTCTTTTATCCCCGCAAAAATCAGCTTTTTGCTGTGGAGTCCAACGCTCGGGAAGATTTTCATTCTCAACTGCATGTTCGGTCGCCACAACCACGTGTTCAGTTTTCACAGAACTGATTGCAGCATTTTCCCCCCAAGTAATAGCGCAATGTATGTTCTAAAACAATGGGTGCTGCGTCAGCATTTTCCCACGAGGCCATTGACCCCTAGTAGCGGGGATACGGAGGTGTGAGGTCATTGATCCCAATTATAGTAGTAGGGCAATGGCGATTCGCGGATTTTGCATAAGAGATTAAGCCTAACCTTACAAGCGCCATCTTGGACGGGCCTAACTTGACTTTTACAGCCAGTTGCCCTTCCCGACGCGGATTTTGCATAAGAGAGCAAGCCTACCTCACAGCTGCCAACTTGGAAGGCCTTAACCGCAGTTTTACGGCCAGATGCCTTTCCCGACGCCAACAGTCGCCATCATGGAAGGGCCTAACTTCAGTCTTACAGATAGATGCCCTTCCCGATGCCATCTTGAGTAGTAGGGCAATGGGGATTCTCGAGACGCCATCTTTAGTAGGGCAATGCGGATTCGCGTAAGAGAACAACCCTAACCCCATGGAGGGGTCTAACCTCACTTTTACGGTTAGATGCCCTTCCCGACGCCATCTTGTGTAGTAGGGCAATGGGGATTCACGGATTTTGTCGACGCCATCTTGAGTAGTAGGGCAATGGGGGTTCGCATAAGAGAGCATGCCTGACCTCATGAATGGGGCCTAAATAACTCTTCCCGTCGCCATTTTGGAGGGCCTAACTAATATATGACACAGTTTTACGGCCAGATGACCATCCCGTCGCAATTTTGATACTCCCACCAGAGGGGGCACGTATGGCCCAATCTAGTTTTACGGCCAGATGTCCTTCCCGTCATCATCTTGGAGGGGTCTAACTAAACAGGGCCCAGTTTTATGGTCATATGCCCTTTCTGTCACCATTTTGGAGGGATATAACAACATCGTCGCCATTCTGGCTCAGTTTTATGGACAGATGCTCTTCTCGTCGCCATTCTTGATGGGCCTAACTACACAGCGCCCAGCTCTACGGACAGACGTCCTTTCCGTCGCCATTTTCGAGGGGTATAACAACACAGTCGCCATATTGGGCTCAGTTTTACGATCAGATGTCCTTCTCCCCTCACGGACGATATTTTGGAGGGGCCTAACTACACTGTCGCTTTTGGTTGTGGTTACATACACAACCATTAACCCGACTCAAGGGAAATAGGGCCATCTTCCCTATTCTCCACTTGAGTAACTCCTGCCAGGCGCATCCACGTTGCGGGGGTAGGCATCCTTTACTCCAGTAGGCCGGTGTAAAAGGATGGCTAAGTTCAGGTGGGGACCCAGTCCCACGGGGTATAACGTGGAACCCATGCGCAGGGTTACGGGTGAAGACCTTAACGGTGAATCCAGCAGAGGAGGAGACCTTTGGAATGGTGGAAAAGTCGGGTGAGGCAACCCATCGTCGCTGGGGTTAATTAGTTGAAAACGTAAGACGGGATAGACGGGACTCCTTAGTCGTGGTGAAGACAACCTGTCTAGGAGTAGGATGCTCCAAAATCAATGTCCCCAGCCAGTGGATAGGGTTGAGCGTAGGGTTAACAGCCTCACCTTGTAAAAAAGCATTGTTCAGAAGACTTCTACAAGAAAACCGGACGGAGATCAAAGACGACAAAAGCTTAGGAAAAGGACACGAGTAAGGAAAGCGGATATAAATATGGCGAGATGGAATGTAAGAACAATGATGTAACCGGGAAAATGCAAGAAATAGTAAATGAAACAAAAAGATTGGGATACGACTTAGTAGCGATTCAGGAAATAACATGGAAAGGGCAAGGATGTATTGAAAAGAAAGATTATAACCTCTATTACAGCGGGCCGGAAGAAAGAACAGGACAGTTCTGTACGGGATTTATAGTACATGGGAAATTGAAGAAGAATGCAATGGGATTTGAACCTATCTCAGATATAATATGTAAGCTTCGGATTAAGGGGACGTTTAGGAACATAACTGTTACCGGTATATCAGCACATGCACCAATTGAAGATGCGGATGAAGAAAGGAAGGAGCAATTTTATGATGAGTTAATACAAACCGTTGAAGAGGGACCAAGATATGACATGATTATTATTTTAGGATATTTTAATGCCAAAGTGGGAAAGGAAGAGGGTATGAGACCAATAGCAGGGAAATATACACTACATGAAGAATCAAATGAGAACGGTTTTCACTTGGGACAGTTTGCAACTACGAGTGGTCTCATAATTAAAAGCACCTGCTTTGATCATAAGAAAATATATAAAGAAACGCACAGTGGTAAATCAAATAGATCATGTACTAGTGACTACGAGGCATGCGGCATCCATTATTGACGTAAGGACATGCAGAGGGCGAAACTGTGATTCTGATCATTATTTAGTAAAAGCAATAGTAAGACAAAAATTGGCAACAGGATAGAGGAGACAACCTACGGAAAGAAGGAAATGGAATTTGGAAAAACTACAACAACCAGAAGGGAAACAAGAATTCCAGTCAAAAATGAATAATACTTTACAGACGATTGGACAAGTATCTGGAATAGAGGAAATGTACAAAGTTCAAAGGTGCATACAAAATGTAGCACAAGAAACACTGGGTATAGCTAAAAAGAAAATAAATATTTGGTTTGATACGGAGTGTGAGGAAGCGATTGGAAGGAAGAATGTAGCAAGAGCAAAAATATTACAGAGAGATACAAGGTCAAGTAGGGAAAATTATGAGAAATGCAGACGTGAAGCTAATAACATCTGTAAGAAGAAGAAATGAGAAAATATTAAGAAGAAACTAGAGAGTATAGAGACAAAGATTACAGAAGAGGACAAAGGAATTCTATAATGAAAAATATTTCAGGAAGGGGTATAAGCCAAGATTGAATGGCTGTAAGAATAAAGAAGGTAAGCTATTACAAAATGAAGAGGAAATAAGTGAAAGATGAACCGAATTCTTCCGAGAGCTCCTTAACAAGGAAAGAGAAGAGGTGGAAGAACGTGGAAGGCATATTGAGCAGAGTGGGCCATAACAATGGATAAATGCCCCCACATTGAAAGATGTAGAAAATGCTATTGCAAAATTAAATAACCATAAAGCAACAAAAGAAGACGGAATAACAAGTGAACTGATTAAAAATTGTAGCAAAGAAATGCTATAAGGGGTACATGAACTGATTATTAAGATTTGGGAGGAAGAACGGATACCTGATGAGTGGAATACAGGAATATTTTTCCCAATATATAAGAAGGTAAATAAATACGAATGCACTAATTATAGGAGAATTACATTACTGAATATCATCTCTAAAGTATTTTCAAATATCCTATTACAATATCTGACTGCATATGCTGAAGAGAGATTGGATGAAGCACAATGTGGTTTCAGGCGAAATAAGAGCACAGTAGATCAAATATTCGTGGTACGTCAAACGATAAAAAACTGCTATGAGCATAATATAGATATACATAATTATGTTGTTTGTAGATTTTAGACAAGCATTTGCCAGTATATACAAGGATAAGCTATATGAATATATAGATACAATAGGAATACCACAGAAACTGATTAGGATATTCAGAATCACTTTAGGAAAAGTAAGGGCAAAGGTGATAGTGGATGATAGAATTGGAAATGATTTTGCTCTTAATACAGGAGCCAGACAACGTGATGTACTCTCAGCTACTTTATTTAATCTGGCAATTAACCAAGTCCTTGAAAAAATTATGGATACCGGAAATATTGTATATAAATCTAAACAAATTTGTGCGTATACAGATGATGTAGTGTTAATGGCCAGGAAAGATATATATATATATTTGGAGGAAATGTTTCTTGAAATGGAGGAAGCAGAAAAACGGATTGTATTGGAGGTGAATGACAGTAAATCCAAGTATATGCATGTGACTGTTATAGAGGGCAAAATAAGTCAACATAATCGGACAATAAATGAGCGTCGTTTTGAGAATGTACGAGGTTTTGAGTATTTGGGAACCATGTTGACAAACAATAATAGAATAAGTGAGGAGATACATCATAGAGTAATAGCTGGAAACAGGGCCTATTATGCAAATCTCACATTATTTAAATCTCGTCTATTGTCTAAAACTACAAAATTCAAAATATATAAGACCCTTGTCAGACCTGTAGTGACATATGGCTCAGAAATGTGGAACCTTTTAATTGATGATGCAAATAAATTAAGAATATTTTAAAGAAAGAACATTAGACGAATATATGGCCCAATTCAAGACCAGAATGTTTGGAGGATAAGGACAAATGCTGAAATACAGAACATATTAGACCAGGAGGATATAGTTAGACTTATTAAGGCACAGAGACTGCGATGGCTTGGCCATGTGGAAAGAATGGAGGTAGATCGAATGCCAAGAAAAATAGTTAAATCCCGAATAGACGGCGACAAGGAAGGCCCCGTAATAGATGGAGCGATGAAGTTGAAGCCGACCTGGGCGCAATGAACATCCGCCCATGGAGACCAGCCGCTCAGGATCGAAGTAGATGGCGGACTATCGTAGAAGAGGCCAAGGCTCAAACAGGGCTGTAACGCCGGATAAGTAAGTAACTACACTGTCACCGTCTTGGTAAAAAGGTAATGATTGTGAGTAAAAGATTTGTCTTCCCACATCCCGATGGGCCAGATATAATACATCGAATAGTAAAAGGAAACAACGTTCCATGACGTCTTTTTGTAACTGTACAAGAACAAGGTAACAGATGTGCCACTATGTCACTAACAAGCAGTGTGTCTTGCTGCTTTATGATCTTCATGGTAACTGAAAAATGAAGTAGGCAATAGTTATATATATATATCAAACAAAACAACAGGTAACTGTCAGTTCATAATCCGCTCTTGACGAGTGAAGTTGTGAACAGAATGGTGAAATAACGACATCCAAACGTTATGAAGAAGAAAACCAAAACTGTTGGATGGAAAGATTTGTACAGGCTGCACAAAAAGCTACTCGTGAGGAATAAAATCTACATGTAGCTATTATTAAGGCACTACGCGCAGCAAGAGCGAGAATTTCTCCAAAGTGCAGAGCAATGTTTTGTAAACGTGCACGATTTGTTCCTGTACCAAAATTAGGATTTCTCCCTGTGCTGTTTGCTGGGCTAGAAGCCTTAGGGTCTTTTATGGGTGGTGCTAGTGCTGTAGCTAAAACTGTTAAGGCTGTAGAAGAAGCGAAACAACAGTAGAAAGAGAGTGAACGTCATAAAAAGGCAATGGACGCAATTGCATTACGAAGCAAAAGCGTACACATGAAGATAGCGCCATACAAAAAAGAGCTTGGCATCTACATATCTCCAAAAACGTCTACTGAATGCACTGCCACATCGAGCTCTAACTCACGAAGAAGTTTTTGCGTTTGCTAAACAATTAGGAATACATTATTTTCAAGGTGCGTATATTCGCGATCAACTACCAACATGCCCACGTGAACGTGAGAGTGCTGTTATTAACTTAGACAACAGTCGTGAGCCTGGAACTCATTACATTACCTACGTAGAACGTAAATCTAAAGTATGTTATTTCAATAGCTCTGGACATTTACCTCCACCATTCCAGCTCATACGTTATTTCAGAGGCAGTGTAGACATTGTTTACAATAAAAACCGTGTGCAAAAAATTCAATACACGCATGTGCGGGCGATTATGTTATGTTCTTATATCAAACCCAGACAGTAGACAAAGAGCAATATTGTGCACGTGATGACTAACAGAGAAAGAACGTTCGCTGTACACGGAGAAGGACCTGAAACAACCGTCTACATTAATCCGCCGATCGAACTCGGTCAACAGCTACATAGTCTTGGACTTGTGTCGTTTGAAAGCTACAATAAAATCAATAATGTGCTTAGTGGCGTAAACAAGTTCTATTACGATGAGTACGTGCTAACGGTGCCATCAGGCAGTTATTCAGTAGACGATATTCATGACTACATTGAAAGTACGTTACCGTAATTGTACAATTTAGAGAAGAGAGTTTTAGTAACCATAATTACAAGTTCCCAATTACTGCGAGCAACATCACACATAAAGGTGTTATTGAGTCATCATTCAAGATTGACTTCAAATCACAACCCGATTCGATTGAACCATTGCTTGGATTTTCACCAAATGAACTCTTACCGAACGTACGTTACGAGTCTGAGCAACCTATAACACTCTTCGATGATCATAATGTAAACATTACCTGTAATACTGTTACAGAATTGAACAGTAATCAACAAACTTCACACGTCCTGAACGACTTTATTATTACAGAGGAAAGTGGTTATACTATTCATAACAAACCGTCAGTAGTTCTTTATCATCATGTGACTGTAAAACATATTAGTAACATCACTCTTAGGCTTGTAAATAAACATACTCAGCTTATTAATTTAGATCGGAACACGTACGTAGCATACAAACTTCATCTTAAACCAGTATGAAAAATCTATAAAACATACTACATGTTTGCGAAGGCTCAACGAGTTAACAGATGCCCATAAGCAGATATTCAAAGATTTAGGTTATACGCCACTACAACAAAATGGAAGAAATGCTAGACATGAACACAGTAGAAATTCATGAAGGTGTAGTACGAAGTGAGCTTCATTCTTAACAACCTTTCACGTTTGGACTGAATAACAATGACGAAATTGGCTTTATAATTAATCAGCAAAGTGTATAATACACCATACCACACGAAATACGGTATAACTCTATACTGAAGGACGACTAGATAAGTCAGATGGAAGTGGACCAACCACATCTCAACTAAACAACCATGGTTTAGCTTTTCTCTTTTCTGAAGGGCGTTATGAAGTAAATAATATCGAAATACATAGGTCGAAGAATGCTGGTATTACAAGTGCAATGAAACTCTACCCTTCTTTTAGTGTTGAAGAAAGTAGTCTTCTACGTATCGCAGGATGGTGTCCAAAAGCTACTAACAACTAGACGATTTATGAGAACGTAACTTTTACAGGTATGTTGTCATTGAAACATATTCTTGACTTCGCAGATGATTTTAGACGTATTATAATCAACGCAAAACAAGAGCCAATTCTGATCCGTGATCGAAGTAATTACAATTCTCTTAATGCAGCAGAAACACCAGTAGACTCGAAAATTATACTTCATCGTATATTGTGGAGAATTCCACTTGTAACATTATCTGATCGAGAAAAACTTCGAATGCACAAGATTGTAGAAAATTATACACTACTATTTATATGTTTTCGAAGCTGGGAGCTGGATGAGTACCTATCCAGTGTTACCACCTATAATTAAGCATAGCTGGGTTGTTAAAACGTCACGATTTACTGGAAATCCTTTGTAAATTATTTTTGGATTTCAAACCCATCGTAAATTCAACCATGGAAAAGATAGCTCATAGTTTGATCACTGTAAATTAAGAAATATTAGACTATATCTCAACGGAATTACGTATCCATACGAAAACCTAGACATTAATTTTGAGAAAAATAAATTAGGGTTGCTCTATGAGTTATTTTGTAAATTCCAATCATCGTATTATCAGAAAGAAGATCGTACGCTATTTTCGCCTGAAGAATTTAAAAATAAAGCACCGATTGTAGTTATAGACTGCTCTTATCATGAAGAATCTATAAAGAAATCCCCTGTCGATATTCATTTAGAATTTGAAACATCTGAAAAAATTCCTGCTAACACAACAGCCTATTGTCTTATTATTCATATGAGTGATGTCACATGCCATCCGCTAACGAGTATTGTTACAAGACTCTAAATATGGATAGCCCTTTATCATAAACATTAGTGTGTGCTTACACATCGTACACAGTGGAACAGAAAGAAGAAAAAGACTACACGGTTACAGACAATCGTCTTGTTAAGAAACAAATCTGTGAATGTGCACCCTGTTCGCCTACCAGCGTAACTAATGCGCATCATCTTATTTATCTTTCACAAGTAAGTGAGACTGTTAAGATGTTCTATAAACATAGAACCTTATATCAGATGCCAAAACATCTGGTTCAATATTTACCACCAGAATTTTTATCTACGTAAGCTGCTCCTTTCGTAGATGCTTTTTGGGACATCCTTCCTCTCCACAGTAAGATGTCAATCAATGTAGATTTATGCAGAACCTGTCGACGACTTTACAAGCATCGAGGTAAAATGGTTCGGATGATTGCGATGAATCTAATCCGAAGATTGAAAACTGTATGGATGAAATTTTTCCTTCATTACAGTACCTGAAAATGTTTCAGAGAGGAACAAAACACATGAATAACAACAAGGTAAGAACTGCACTAACTTCTTTGTAAAGCGTAACATACATAGTATAATGTATTAAAAATAATTTCATAAACAATAGATGTTTTGTTTAATTTAAATGTTGCAGGGGGCATTACATGTTTGTAGAGCATGCTACATTTTCGCAGTAAGCTGATAAGTAGTACAGCAACCTTGTCGCAGCATAACCAAGACTGTTGTATAACCGGTAGTAGATTGTTTAATTTTTTAAATAATAACACAATAAATATTTCATTAAATTTAAAATGTTCTACTTATTGCATTCCCTTTGCCTTCTCACACCTATCGAAAATATTTACACTCACACTATCTATAAAGACTGGAGTTTGACAGCCAGAGACTCACTTCAAGGATCTTCAACACCTGTATCTAGAGGGAAAGCTACAAATGCCAAATGGACGAATTTAGTTAGGAAAGACATACAATACCTAAACATTGATCACATTGACATTTATAACCGAGATAAGTTCAGAAAGTTAATCAAGACATCTGACTCTCTCCAGTCATTAACAGTTAAATCACAGCATCCAGGAGTAGGAGTGAAATGGATTCCAGAAAGAAAAGACATCTATAGCGCTAGAATGAAGGAATACTGGGCTAAGAGGAAGAAAAAAGTTTACCAGAGTTAAGAACCACGTGGTCCATCATAGTCCTAAACAAAGAAGAAGAAAGGCTGGAATTTACTAGAGTGTAATCTTGATAACGAATAAGTCTAAATATGCATAACCATGCCGACAGATTTCGTGGTGACGTGTAGTCAGCATAACAGATCCTCTCATCCGTTTTCTTTGCAATCTAGACTGGGATCGACGTTAGATAGCTCTTCAAATTGTACTGATAATTAATATCAGCATTATGATTTCGTTTGTTCGAAAACCGTAAAAGTAGATGTATATTATTGTTCATCACATTAGCTAATTGGTCAACGTTTAAGCCTTCGGTTTAGAAAATCTCGGGTTTGATTCCTGTTCAGATAGTAAGGAGGGATTTCATTCGTATATAATTATTTCTTCTGGCTCGGGGACTGTTCGTTTTTAATTGATAGCGACTTTGAGGTTAAACTTGCTCTTTTATTCAATACGTCTGACATGTGATTATGTTGTTAAAACAAGAGCACATGGTCTTGTTAGTAAATAAAAAGAACGTGGAGTGATGTTACACACCCCCTCCAAGATGACGTCTGTGAGGTTAGGCTTGTTCTCTTATTTCAGTTCCGCGCCTCACACCTGTCAGACAAGAGCACGTGGTCTTAATAGTAAACAGAAAGCACGTGGAGTGAGATTACAACGCTCCAAGATAACGTCTGTGTCGTTAGGCTTTATCTCTTACTCGAAATTCCCGCCTCACCCGTGCTTATATTGCGCACTCTTATTCAAATTCCGCGCCTCAAACCTGTTAAACAAGAGTACGTAGTCATGTTCCAGATTAAGAGAAGGAGGGAAGGACATCTTACCGTAAAACTGGGCCAAACATGGCGACTGTGTAATTAGGCCCCACCAACATGGCATCTATAAGGAGGGAAGAGCATCTGTCCGTAAAACTGGGCCAAGGATGGCGACTTTATAGTTAGACTCCTCCAAAAAATGGCGACGGGAAATGCGTCTATCGGTAAAACTGCGCCCAAGATTGCGACAGTGTAGTTAGGCCCCTTCGAAATGTCATCTGTGAGGAGAGAAGGGCATCTGATCCTAAAACTGAGCCCAAGTTGGCGACTGTGTAGTTATGCTCCTTCGAAATGGCAACGGGAGAGCACCTGTCTGTAAAACCGGGCGCTGTGTAGTTAGGCCCATCAAAAATGGCAACGAGAAGGGTATTTGTCCGTAGAACTGAGCCAAGATGGTGATGGTGTAGTTAGATCCCTCCAAAGTGATGACGGAAATGGCATCTGGCCGTAAACTGAGCCCAATATGGCGACTGTGTAGTTAGGCCCCTCCAAAATGGCGACGGGAATGGCATCTGACCGTAAAACTGGGCCCTGTTTAGTTATGCCCCTCCAAGATAACGTCGAGAAGGGCACCTGGCCGTAAGACTAGCTTAGGCCACATGTGCCTCCTCTGGTGGGAGTATCAAAATGGTAATGGGAAGGTCATCTGACCGTAAAATTGTGCCCTGTGTAGTTAGGCCCCTCCAAAATGGCGACGGGAAGGGCATCTGACCGTAAAAATTGGTCATGTGTAGTTTTACGGTTAAGCATGCTCTCTTATGTGAATTCTCATTGCCCTACTACTCAAGATGGCGTCGGGTAGAGCATTTGACAGTAAGAGTGAGGTTAGGCCCCTCGATGAGGTTAGGCTTGCTCCCTTACGCGAATCCACATTGCCCTATTACTCAAGATGGCGTCGCGAGAATACCCATTGCCTTGCTACTCAAGATGGCGTCGGGAAGGGGATCTGGCTGCAAAAGTGAGGTTAGACCTCTACAAAATAGCGACTGTTGCTGTGGAAAAGGGCATCTGCCCGTAAAACCGAGGTTAGGCCCCTCCAAGGTGGCGACTGTGAGGTTAGGCTTTCTCGCTTATGCCAAATCCGCGCCCGGAAAGGCATCTGGCCATAAAAGTGAGGTTAGACCCCTCCAAGATAGCCACTGTTGCCGTCGGAAGGGCATCTACCCGTAAAATTTATGTTAGGCCCCTCCAAGTTGGCGACTGTGAGGTTAGGCATGCTCTCTTATGCAAAATCCGCGAATCAGCATTGCTCCACTACTATACTAGGGGCCAATTACCTCATACACTCGTATCCCAACTACTAGGGGTCAATGACCTCGTTGGAAAATGTTGACGCATCACCCATTGTTTTAGAGCATACATTGCCCTACTACTCCCCCAAGCTTAATTTCAGCACATTGTATTCAATCGAGTCACTATCAGAAATTTCAATTTCTTACCTGCCGGGGCGGAAGAACTGAGTGATTTTCGAGTTCATTGTGTTTTATAAAGACCATATGAAAAAAAACCAATTCACGAATAGTATGCACAATAGACGCAACAATAGAACAGAGAACAACAAAGATAAGTGGACAGGAACTGAAGTGAAGCTGATCATAGTCACGCGAAGAAGGTTCCCAAATTTTAAGCGGCAAACACGTACATCGATATCATGTAGGCCTTCTTTACGATTCGGTCGATAACTACGAATGAGAATAAGCCTACCGACACTTCCTGACGCCATAATTCGACATCAAGCGAAGATGGCAGCGCCTAAGTGGAGACACACTTTTAAACAGTAAATCTATGTCTTCACTACAATTTTTACCATCTAAAGGTTAACGGTACGCGTTCCAGAGCGTACCGAAAAAAAGAAAGCCCTGCTTGTAGTTAACCATTTTATTTACTAAATCCTCTAAATTCTGAAGTACAAAGATTTTTTATCTTAAAGTTTATTAACCCTAGAATGGTAACAAGGAAATTTAACGCTTATTGGTAACTATACCCTTCCAAGGCGTACACGGCGCAAAACAACGTCTGTACTGTCTCCTATGTTTCTTTTCTCCAACGTTCATCATGTTTTTTTTTTTTTTTTTTGCTAGCGGCTTTACGTCGCACCGACACAGATAGGTCTTATGGCGACGATGGGATAGGAAAGGCCTAGGAGTTGGAAGGAAGCGGCCGTGGACTTAATTAAGGTACAGCCCCAGCATTTGCCTGGTGTGAAAATGGGAAACCACGGAAAACCATCTTCAGGGCTGCCGATAGTGGGATTCGAACCTACTATCTCCCGGATGCAAGCTCACAGCCGCGTGCCTCTACGCGCACGGCCAACTCGCCCGGTGTTCATCATGTTAACTACATCACTAAGTATAGAGGTGAATTCAATTATATTTTCTTTCTGAAACTTGACTTAATTATTCTCTTTCCAACACAAGATATACAAGGCACAATTGTTGAAAGTAAATTCTTGTTCCAGAAGTGAAATGAAATGTCGTATGGCTTTTAGTGCCGGGATATCCCAGGACGGGTTCGGCTCGCCAAGTGCAGGTCTTTCTATTTGACACCCGTAGGCGACCTGCGCGTCGCGATGAGGATGAAATGCTGATGAAGACAACACATACACCCAGTCCCCGTGTCATTGGAATTAACCAATTAAGGTTAAAATCCCCGACCCGGCCGGGAATCGAACTCGGGACGCTCTGAACCGAAGGCCAGTACGCTGACCGTTCAGCCAACGAGTCGGACGTTCCAGAAGTAACTCAAGTAAAAGAAAAATAACCTACAACAAATTTGATAAAAACCCATTGAAATAAACTAGAAAGAATCACACCAATTGATGGTAACTATGCGCCTCTCAAGCGCACTACATTACGTAAGAGGAATTATTACTCACCGAACGTGGATAGGAACACGGCTGGGACGTGACTGACATACGTAGGGGGGGGGGGGGTGCTGTTCGAAGCATAGCTAGATGGTAGGGATACCCTGCCAAGGTCACTCGCTTTGGCGGGCATTTATATTTGCGTGTACGTCTATGAGGTGTATTATTACCATTCTAGGGTTAAAACCCTACTTCCAACTTTTATATCAATTGTGTACCACCACAATTCCAAACCACCAGCCGCCACTGCAGTGAGCACTACTCAGTGATATTTATAAGAAACCAATGATTTCGCTCAAAACGAAATATGACTTAAGTCTCTTGTAGTTTACATAACTGAATGTTTTAATCTTTTGTATTTGGTCGTTCTAAAATGTTCAAGAAACTTTGTACTAATATCAAATATTTGTTCTTACTTGTCTTATTTCGACTAAGGTATTTTTATATAAAACCCTGTCCATTCTTAAAAATTATACTTTTTAAAAAATAATATAAATGATTTGATAATAGATGTAGTGAGTTACTGTTGTGTTGAAATTTACAAACATACTCTGCTTACCCGTCGGGATGTTCCAATCGATCATGTGAGGATTAGTCTGAAAAGACAGTATAGCACCAGTCCCCTTAGTTACCAACTCGAGGGGAAATACGTCGGGGTTCGTTCTCAACTGGAAGTTTTCTTAGCAACAGTAAAATTTAGCAATGATGTGACTGTATCGTTATTAAAATAGTCAATGTTACATAGCCTTTCCAAATTAATTAAGTTACAAACACAAATAAAAATGAAAGCTGTTGACACAACAAAAATAAACATTTCAATGAGGATTAGTTTTTGTCATTTGTCACAAAATTTGCATGCACTGTCTGATTCCCGTTCATAAAAAACGATTCGAATAATACTTATTTCTAGACTGCTTCGTTATTTTTACTCATCAAATTGGCTTACGCTTGTATGCAGTAGAACATTATCTTTCCAGCGGCAACTACAGCTTTAGCCAGGAACTTTTTCTCGTAATGGTTAGAAGAGGATGGCGGGGTGTTAAGCAAGTAGCAGGCGGTGCTAATGAAACAGGGAGAGAAGTGGAAATGGCATTAGGCGTCCCAAGACGCTATTCCGTCCACGCGACTGAAACTAATTAAATAAATCTTGGTTTCGTCTACACCACTTATTCATTCTATTTACACACACTCTGTCTGAAAAGACGATATAACACCAGTCCTCTTAATTACCAACTCGAGGGAAATAGGTCGGGGCTCGTTCTCAACTGGAAGTTTTCTTAGCAACAGTAACATTTAGCAATGATATGACTGTATCTATATATATATAATAAGAGTTTTGTCTGTACATTGCTCAGAATTTGAAAAGAATGGTATTTCTGTATCGATCATGTCCACAGTAACAAGAAAATTCAGTTTTTACTTTTCCGTAATTTCTGTCTGTCTGTCTGTCTGTCTGTCTGTCTGTCTGTCTGTCTGTCTGTCTGTCTGTCTGTCTGTCTGTCTGTATGTATGTATGTATGTATGTATGTATGTATGTATGTATGTATGTATGTATGTATGTATGTATGTACACGCTTCACGAGGAAACGGCTGAAGAGAATTTAATAAAAATCGGTATGTAGAGTCGGGGGTTGAGCCGCTACAGTCTAGGCTATAAATTATTTTATTCACGCTGAGTGAAATGGTAGTTTAGGGAAAGGTCTAAAATTCAATTCTCAAATATTTATATTATTAGTGGCCATACTACATAACTAATGCCATATAGAATTACATTTCTGATCATTTACGTCTTATGCATTTTTACCGTACCGGCTATGATAACACAGATATTCGTGAATTTGGATTTTTGTTGCTAAGTCCATATCAACGCCGAGCGCCGACAAAATGGGTAAACAGAATTTAATGAAAATCAGTATATAGATTCGGGGAATAAGAAACTACAGTTTAAGCTATAAACAATGTTATTCACGCTGGGTGAAATGGTAGCTTAGGGGTATGCACCTAAAATTTAATTTTTAAATACCTATGTTCTTGGTGCTATAGAAAAGTACTACATAACAAAAGTTATAGAGAATATAATTTCGGATCATTTATGTTTTATTCAGCTTTACCGTACCGACTATGATAAGAGTGGTATTTTAGAACCGGAGGACAATTAATAATATGAAGGCCTACAATATCGAAAGCGCGTAACATAGATCAACAATAACATTACACTGACCGTTGTTTGTTGTAAAGCTGCGTTTACACTAAGCGCAATTTCCTCGCGAAATTATTTCGCAAGAGAATTGCCCCTAGTGTAGACGCTCCCTCACCCCTGAGTAATTGCGGAGTGAGTGCCCTCGCTGCGAGCCGGAGGTCAGTCGGTTTTTGTCCGCGCATCAAAGGGTTTCGCCGGGTTTCGCTCATCGAATTTCTCTCAGTGTAAACGTGGTCCCCGTAGTTGCGCGAGGGATGAATCAAGAACAGTGCTTGCAGCTCATCGAGCTCTACAAAAATAGAGATTTTATGTGGAATCCGAAAAATAAAATCTATTTCAATCGCAATAAAAGAGAAGATGCGCGGAAGGAAATTAGTTCTCAACTAAACTTTCCTATCTCTACAGTGAAAGCGAAGATGAAAGCTCTACTGGGATCATATCGAAGTGAAAGATCGAAAGAAAATAAGAGCAGACTCACTGGATCAGGTAAGCTATTACTATTGGTTTAAACGCAAAATTGCGTCATTTCATTACTTTTTTGAACCTACCGGTACATATTTTGAAACATTCTTGGCTCATTGTGAAGAAATTCCACTAGTGGGCAGACAACACCACATCCAGAAGGCACAAGCCCTGAACATTTGGATTAGTCATATTTAGATGGGCTATTGAGCTTGTGACTAATTTTACTTGGTTTGTGATTTATTTTTTCTTCCATTTTTTTTACATTTTCACCCATTTTTTGTATTGATCCACAACAATTAACAAATATATCAAACGCTATTCTTTTTAATGGGTGCGGTTTGGATACGAAATGTATTTCTAAATTGAATTAATGTTGTGATTCTAATTATTAGCATTCCTATTTGTTCATTTGACTTTTTTAAAATACATATATAATACCGAGTCGATTTACTGTCTTAAATGCGATTAATTATTATCGTTACCTTCACATAATCCTGAAGGGTTTCAATCACCACATCACAAACTTCTGGGACGATTTTTGATATTGTGCACTTCGATATTTTAAATAAATACTGCAAACTTGTGTACAAATCACCAGTTGCTAAGAAACGCAGTGTGACAGCCAACCTTTCTTTCACTGTTACGGCTTCTCTGAATGTTGTGTCTTGTTCTTCAACTTTTTGACTGATCAGTGAAACGAGTTGTTCAAAATCTTGGGTACTCATGCGGACGAAGTTCTTAATTGTATCATCAATCGTTTCCTGTACCATTTCTCTCATAAGGCTGTTTCCATATTGGCTTCTTCCAAGGAATAATTGTTTGCTCCACCATCGTCGAGGGCGCCGATTTTTGTTCTTCCCTTTCTTGATCAAAAATGACATTGATATGATGGAAAACGCGGCTGCAGCGGGTGGAGGGGCAAAACAAGTTTCCATGTTGGCTGCAAAACAAGAACAGAAGCGTGCAAGCTTGTCGAAGGCGGCTCGCCCCACTCGCGCTATTTTTCGCTGCGAATTGCGCTCTGTTTTGGGTAGTGCGAAATTTCCCTCGAAGCGAGTAAATTTCACCCGAGTGACTTTCGCGAGGGAGTTTCGCTAGTGTAAACGCAGCTTAATGTTCTTTGTCTCTTATGCTGACATTCGTCTAAATAGATGGGATTACTGCTGCGTACCGAGTATAACAGCCTAACTGAATATTGGCGGGAAATAGCTAAGGAGTTAGATAACTTTCTTCTTTAGCATGCCAATCCTCTGGTTCATACATTTTCTGATACTGCTGGTACGTAACACACTGGTTCATCATAGTATGCCAGCTATTCGATACCTACTCTGACGCGCTGTTTTGAATGAGCAGTGTGCGCACTTAAGTCAGAGGCTCAGTTACTAGTAGTATTAGTATGAACTGGTCTGGAATTACAATTTAGCCCTATTCCAAATTATGGTACCACAATTCACTAAATAACTCAAAATTCAACCCTGAAAACAGCCGTTTCTTTAGGAAAAGCTTCTTCATCTTCACTTACATTAAATCTACATTAATTTTATTCCAAATTACCAGCGAGGATGTGGTTTCTTCTCTGGCTTGGAGGAAAAATTACCTCCACCTCAGATAGTTCTTTCCCCCGCCAGTGTAGTGAATTGAGATTTTCCGACTCATCGGGTATTCCCAGGAAACAGATAAGTAAACGGGCATAGTTTTTGCCCTGGGACTATCCACTATTTGAAACGCCTTCCCCCCACCCCGCCGAAAAAAGGACGAAGATTGTTCACAGATCACGGATGTCTGCGTTTTGGTCATTCCAGTTCTGTAGCTTTGGACTGTTAGTTCGGCAGCATAGTACTGTTCGTTAAAAGTGAGAAAATGTGTGGTTTTCCATTTGATCGAGTATTTCATATGAAGGCATTGCTTTTAATCGCGCCATTCCTACTGACGTCATTGTAATGACCCATATTCATTTCAGGTGGGAAAACCACTAAGAGAGTCTTTCTGAGAATCTATAAAGGCAGGCGGAGAGTGAGTGTCTGCCATTATAATGAAAACTCCCCAACCTGTTTGTGACTGGCGGCAGGCAAGCTGGCCTACCATTACTATGAAAATTCCCTAACCCAGTCTTCATATGAGAAAAGACGTTGGTGACTTGCCCATCGTGCTTCTAGGGCAACTTTAAGAGCTATGCAACTTAATACAATCTTGCTCGCAATGTTTACACTACCTAACCTAGAATTCTGTATAAAATTTGGAATTCCGTACCGAAGCACGGGTACATCAGCTAGTCATAATTAAAATAGTCAACGTTACATAGCCTTTCCAAATTAATTAATTTAAAAACACAAATAAAAATGAAAGCTGTTGACACAAAAATGTAAATATTTCAATCTAGAAATCCAATTCAAATGTGAGATCTTGGGCCGAATTCATAGACATCATTAATACATAAGTGTCCCTTATAAGCCAGGTTCCATTTCATATTACCTACTTAAGTATCCCACTTATTGCTATAAGTGGACCTCCCACACACACTTGCTATACGCGAACCTTTTCTTGAGCTCGATTTTTACGGGGTGAGGAGTAAGGAGGGAGCATTGCTGGTTCCGGATATACTGCCAACTGGATGGAAATGAAATCTGAATTGAATCGATAATATGATCGATCGATATGATTTTCTAAACATTTATTATCTTACGTCAACAACTGTGTCACACATGCATTATTTAAAATTATATAACATTTCTCGATGCGAATCTTGTTACTAGCATGAATTATGCAGTTTGGCTTTGCTGTGTAAACAACACTACTAGTTCGTAAGGTGCACGCCAGATATCGCACAGCGATGAATAAACGATTCATTGTGTTTCAAAGGTTGCCAATATGGATGTCGAAGATAACCGAGGTCTACCGATTCAGCACTAGGGAGCTCAGGGCTCAAGAAAAGGTTCGCGTATAGTAAGTGACTCACTTATGTTGCAGCAAGATGGAGGATAATGATTTCGCTGAATATGTTTCATTTCATTCACAGAATACTTTCCGTGTACACAGTAGAGATGGAAAATCCTGCGAAATGTAATGTGACCAACAGTTTAAAGAAGGTTTCGTTTTAGTAAAGTGAGAGTTATGATTATTCTTGTTCCTTTGATTGAGAGAGTGAACATAACCTCTAGAGCACTCACTATCTCACCATTAATGAGATATTGTTTTGAGATTTTATGCCACTTCTTCTTTTCAGGTTATTTTCATTGTTATTATTACCATTACCGGTATTTCGCTTAATTCACTGGAAACGTGTTACAAGTTGATAATTTATAAAGACTGTAGGCTATGGAATAGTAAAGAACTATACTGATTTATAAGAAAAATGAACGTGTTGCACTACTACCATTTATTTTAAGGGCAGAAGTACGTGAGCTTCCACTGAAATAATGCTGGAAACTTACCATAACATTTCTCAGAATATCTGTTATAACATGAAAGATAGAAATGCACCAATTTTACCGTGTCAATTCAAAGCCCTTCTGATTCTAACGGATTGCAATTTATAGTATTTAGACTTCTAGTTTCTTGTAAGGAATTTTTTTAATATGAGAAATTTTTCAAGGTCTTATTGAAACATGTCGTCATGTTGGTACACATTACAACTGAAGTATTGGACCACTGCTTCCAAATTATCACCACACATTCATAGATGCATGAAAGTCTTGAAACTCTAGAATTTTAACATTTGATAAATATTTATGTCTTCAGTTATAAATTAAAATTTAATTTTAAAATACTGTAAAATTAGCAAAAAAAGTTTATAAAAACACAATTTAGAAGCAACATAAAAAGTACTAGAGTTTTAGTATCGCAGTACAGTCATACATGAATGTGCAAAATTTCATATCTCTAGGTAGAATAGTTTAGGAACAATGTGTAGCTAAATGTGAAAAAAGAAGAGTTTTCAGGAAACTGCAGTCAAAGTTTGTGCCTCACTCACACTTGTCTCAGAACATTCCAGGACCATATTTTTCTTGCTGCTGGCTCTACTCATCTTCTCCCTTCCTTTTTCTGTTTCTATTTTTAATTCTATCTTCCTTAGTGGATTCTGCACTTTCTTTTCGGCATTTTTCAGACGGTCACTGTCAAAGCCCCTCATCGCCTTAAACATGTTTGCCCCATGTCTTCAAGAACATATTTTCTTGACATCATACCCTCCTTGAAGCATATCACTGCATCTAATACACCTATTTGAAGGGTTCTAAAGCCTACATATGTTTTTGGAATGCGTTGCCAGATACAGTGATTAAAACTTTCGTTGACATTCTGTGTGCCGCCATGTAAACACTTAGACAACAGAGTGTCATCACCAAGTCCCTTATACACAGCTTTTATGGCATTCAAAACAGCCAATGGCAGTGAGTTCTTGTGGTAGTAATTAGGACCTCCTGCCTTTTTTCTGAAAGCCACACCATGAATCCACACCTTCTGGACACAGGTCATTTTCTGGTTCTTCATCTGTTGACATTTTTTGGTATAATGTTGCATTTATGGCCTGTTTCATTGCTTGAAGGTTTCGAACTAACATTCAGTGTATTCTTCGTGTATCTGTTGCCTTTATGGTGTTATTTCTTATTGAAATTCTTAATTCCTGGCATATTAACATGTTTTAAATACCACACATTCTACGAAAGACGTTCTAAGAGTTAAAATTCACAACTTTCGGAGTATGTTTACCTTATGTAATAACAAAAACAAACACATTTCTTTCACTGCGTCCGTGTGCAGTTTTTGTTCACGACACGCGGGAAGTAACAACTTCTGAAATGAGCCATCTCACAAGATCCTCGTGCGATTAGTAAATAAATTATGGTTGATTGACTAAGTATGTCAATAGTGGAGTTTGAAAAGTGGGGCGTGGCAAAAACAAAGCTTCACATTATTCTTAATTTCTTTGTGAAATCAAATAAAAACGCATATAAATCATACATATTCTTGTTCAGGAAGGCGCGCTTTTGAAATAAAAAGCAATTTTTTTCGAAATTTCCGTTCTATTCTCGTACTTCTGCACTTAAGGTTGATTTTTGCTAATTATATCAGGTTAGTCAACCAACCGTTTGCTGGATTATATCAGAAGTTTCTGAAATTAGGGCATCGCACATCAAAACATACTATTTACGTTTTATTTGTAAGTAATTAGGCCTATCACGTAGGTGGATCAAAAGGTTAGTTGCACTAACGCGCCGCAGCAGCGCGCTGTGTGTAACACACGTGGGCACAGCGGAGAAAGGGACAGACACTGCCCACACGTCTGTTAGGCAGGTCGCTATGGTGTCTCGTCTAGTATTGTGTGAATAGCGTCCAAATGCAATGGCGCGTCAACTGGACGTTCACTCCAAATATGAGGTGCGTGCGACAATCCGACTCCTATGGGCCAAAAGGAAGAATTGCACGGATATTAATCGTGAAATTAGTGCTGTGTATGGGGAGCGGGCCATTTCCCGGCAAGGTATCGTAAAGTGGTGTCAGCAATTCGAAGCCGAACGCACGGATATCACGGATAACCATCGCGAAGGCAGGCCTGCAACGTCCAGGACCCGTGCAAAGGTCAACAGTGTGAATGCGATCATTAGACAGAACCGGCGCATTAAAATGAGAGAAATCGCGACGCAGCTGAACATGTCGTATGGCAGTGTGTTCGCAATTGTTCACGAGGACCTTGGATATCGTAAGCTGTGTCAAAGATGGGTCCCACGTCTTCTCACCGATGAGCACAAGGGACAACGTTTCCAATCCTCCCTGGCATTTTTGTACGCTATGCCGCAAACGGCAACGGATTTCTGCGGCGAATCGTCACAGGCGACGAAACATGGGTCCACCACTTCACCCCCGAAACGACGCGAACATCAATGGAACGGGTACACCCCTCATCACCAAAACGAAAGAAGGCCAAGGTCCAACCTTCAGCCGGTAAGGTTATGGCGACAGTGTTCTTTGACATGGAGGGTTTGCTGCACGTGAAATTCATGCCGAAAGGAACAACGATCAACGCGGCGTCGTATTGTCAAACGTTGCACCGGTTGCGTAAAGCGATTGAAGGGAAGCGCCGGTATGATTTTGTTGCACGATAACGCAACACCTCACAAGGCCCGCCAAACGAGAGAACTGCGGCAGCGTTTCAAGTGGGAGGTCTGGCAACATCCACCCTACAGTCCCGACCTAGCGCCATGTGACTTTCATCTGTTCGGTAAGCTCCAAACGGAGCTCGGTGGTCGACGTTTCCAGACCGATGAGGAGGTAAAGGCTGCTGTCTCCGAGTGTCTGCAGAACGCTGGAGGAAATTTCTATGCTACCGACATCGACAAGTTGGTTGTGCGTTCGCAGAAATGTTTGGAGTCTCTTGGAAACTATGTGGAAAAGTGACGTTACAGTGTACGTCGTTATAGTCGTGTTGCTGTTGTATAGGTGGTGTAATAAATGGCCATAACTGGGAAGTGCAACTTATTTTCTGATCTGCCCTCGTACAACGTAACGGCTACGGTTATATTTGTCAAATCATAAAAAGCGTTGTAAGGCTAGATATTCTACATTTGAATAAATATGTGTATAGGTTCGAGTACGTGGATGACTATAAACATATTATATTAAGAAAATTAGACTCTGGGCATTTTTCGTGTTTTGCATTGTCCACAACAAGTTTTCCCACGTCATTCATATTCTGATGAGAAACTGCGTCGGTTTACTTGTTCTATATTATGTACATGTGCTTCGATAGAAGTTCTTGCAGGTGCCGTCTCAGCTCGTTGTTTTATGATTCATTCTGATAGACAAATACAATATAGACGATCTTTTAACCTCAAAAATTTTACGGGCGGTCGCGTGATGTCTTTCGATAAACAAAACAATATAGATCATTCCAGTATTCGGTAGCCAGGGTGCCACATCTCCAGTGATACTGCATCAATGAGAGTGCTCTTTAAGTGCTGTCTATGAAATGTAAACTCATAAGTGATCCCTTATTACTTAAGGGTTCCACTTATGTATAAGTGCTGACTATGAATTCGGACACTTATCGTTTCTAGGCTTAAGACTGTGCAAATGCGCAACAGAATAATCTGGTTCCTTAAGAAGCAGGCACATCTTTCGCTATCTTAAATATAGTAAAATGTATTTCGTAACTCAACAATCACAAAATATAAAAGAAAATGTTGCATGCTTTGCATATAGTCATCAAGTATGTTCAGATTTTAAAAACTTAATTACCTGTTTTAAATCAAATTTGCATATTGTTTTGCAGATTAGTGGGTTTTGAACTGCAAATACAAGAATTCATCGAATCTTTACATGATTGACTTGCTTAAATTATTTTAAAACATTTCAACAGCATATTCTGGAATTTTTATTTCACCGGTAAATATGTTTATTTTTTATTGTTACCTTTCAGGTGTATATAAATTTTTCTAACTTTCACGCATCGTCAAATGGGGTGATTTTGGACGGTTTTGAAGTTATTTTCGTCTTAACTCACGAAGGGAATCTTAAATTGTATTGTTTATCATCTTAATAATGAGGAATATATCCAATTAATGCAATACCCTACAAACGAAAAATATACGCAAACGCAGGTTTTCCTAAGAATAAAAGTAGTGTCCGAATTCACCCCGTACTTCGGGGCGATTTCGGACGCACATGCATTTTAAACCGCTGTCCAAAGTTTCAAAGCGTATTAGGTGATTTCGGACATAAATAGTCCTTTATTTCAATTCTTCGTTCTTTTTGCTTTAGTTTTGTGATATTTAAAGTGTTCTGAGGGTGTCCAAAATATGACTAGCTGGTTAAAATCATTGTAATAATAAATGTAATGTGTTACTGATCGATCTTTTTTCTGACAAGGTAAATGCAAAGTTTTCCGGTCTAAATTGATATATTAATTGTTATAAACTGTACAGAGATCCTACTGAGAAATCTTAATAATTTTTCTTACAATCGATACAAATCTCAGAGAAAAAAAGGCCGATACAATTAACATGTAGTTGCCACGGCCTAAAAATCTAAAATACGTTTTCTTTGAAAATAAACATTCCTCTCTTCTCAACTTGGACTGGAAATATTTTCGAAATTTGTTCTTTAGCTATTGTATCCTCAGCAGGGATGTTAGGGAACACAAACACTTTTCTGCTGTTTTAAATGGGCGCAAGTATTTGATACCCATATTCCTTGAACGAATATTTCAGGCCAGGCCAAAATACTGCCTATGTGCTCTTTTGTTCCTCAACTTGTATTTATAATCTGCAACAAGGAAAGCCTCTTCTTGCAACACTAGGACGTCATTACATTCATTGCGTGCTTCATCGCATTCATTTTCACTGCTGCTGCCAGCGCCATCTCTTGCTTCTGCACTGCTTTCTTCTCGGCGGAAGTCAAGCCAAAAATCGACTTCCCAGGAAGAACATTTTATTTGCGGCGGCGGCGGGAAATAGCAGTTTGTGTTGGGATGGATCATGGCCGGTGGGTGACGAGCTTCCTTGAGCATTTCTTTCTTCCTCATTTAGCATTGGTTGTCTTCCCATTTTTGGATTTACATTCCGCAATTTATTTTGTAGGGTGGACCAAGGCATACCATAGAAATCAAATGCTTTCCTATAAGACAACTTGCCACTTTTAATATTACGTACGGCTTTTTCTAATAATTTTGGTTCGTAATTACCCCTCGAAGCTGCTTCTTTCTGCCTCTGATAATGTCTAGGCATTGTCGGAAATCACCCAGACTGCTTTCAATTTTCAGTAAAATGTGCGTAAAACACTATTTTTCAGCAAATCACACGAAAATTCCACAGCAATCGTTTATAAACACTTCAGTCAGTTGATCTCACTAAGAACCATAGTTATAATGCATCCCTTTTCCGACCGCGAAAATCGAAAGCATTCAATTAATGATAATGCATCAACTTTTAACAATGCCAGTGCGCACGGGAAAATTTCGAAACTATGAAGTCGATTCGTAATAAAAAGCACAGAACGCGGGAAACATAACCTCAAGATCAAACTAAAACGCGCGCGTAAGTGCAAAGCACCGGCGGCTCGTTGCTATGCGACAAAATACGGCAAATCTACAATACTGTCCGAAACCATCTCTGTGTCCAAAATTGCCCTGTTTGACGGCATCCATTTGTTTAAGATAGTTATCTTACTTGTGTCAAAGGAAAGAGTTTTGAGCGTGTTGTTTAGATAAATAAACACTATACTGCAAAATTTCATACAATTATCTTTAATAGTTCCGAATTATGAATTATTTCTTAATTGTGAATTGCGATGGAAACCATGTATGAATGAAAGTTATGGAAAATGATCGACAAACATAATGACACCTGGTGTTTGCTGGCTTTGAGGATAGACGGACGCACAAAATGGACAATGAATGCAGTGATGGTTGCTGATTCTAAGACTAATACCGATTATGGTTTATACGGTATGTACTTTATATTGCAGTAAACGAATACCGAATTAAAACGTTATACACTTATTTACATTTCTTTTATATTTGCAGTTACTTTACGATACGGAATAGTGACGGAATAATGAACACTGACTTCCTGCAGTATACTGGTACTTCGTGAGAAGATAAAAATCACTTGTAGTTGGAGAACCAGTAAATGCCCATACATAGGCTACTCTAAGAAGTGAAGCTTCTAAAAATGCAGTTTGCTGTAAACAAACATAAGTAATCTTTTGCACTTAAAAGAGCTAATACAGATATAAACATTCTGAAAATATTATACGGATTGTCTGAATAAAACTGAGACTTTGGTACGAGCGTCGTTATTCGAAGGATGAGAACATTGTGCATGCGTCAATGGATGGTTACATATGTCAGAAAGAAATCTGGTATTGTCGAAAACTGTTAGTGAGCGCTTTGTACATGCGCAAGCATAGATATTAGGTACGCTTATACCATGCTTTCGTCCAAAATTACCTAGCGTCGAATAGGTTTATTGCGGCTCGTAGTATTAGCAGAGCCGACAGTTACCATCATATGAAGGATAAGTACGGGAATTAGAGCTTATCACGTTGTGCAGTGTAAAGATGCTGTTGTGACTTTCACAATCGACGAGTAAGGACGTGCCAAAACCCAGGTCAGGCGCAGTGGGAAGAATTTTGGAAAAAAAACAAGAAAGCAATCAAGAGATGGCGGTTCGCAAGCAATGGTGAATCGCAGACGCCGTTGAAGTATGGTTCCGCCACAAACAACGGAAGTTTTTCACGCGGTGTATCCGTTCAATCAATCAATCAATCAATCAATCAATCAATCAATCAATTACTACTGATCTGCATTTAGGGCAGTCGCCCAAGTGACAGATTCCCTACCTGTTGTTTTCCTAGCCATTCATTAAACGATTGCAAAGAAATTGGAAATTTATTGAACATCTCCCTTGGTAAGTTACTCCAATCCCTAACTCCCCTTCCTATAAATGAATATCTGCCCAATTTGTCCTCTTGAATTCCAACTTTATCTTCATATTGTGATTTTTCCTACTTTTAAAGACACCACTCAAACGTATTCGTCTACTGATGTCCTCCCACGCCATCTCTCCACTGACAGCTCGGAACATACCACTTAGTCGAGCAGCTCGTCTTCTTTCTCCCAAGTCTTCCCAGCCCAAATTTTGCCACGTTTTCGTAACGCTACTCTTTTGTCGGAAATCACCCAGAACAAATCGAGCTGCTTTTCTTTGGATTTTTCCAGTTCTGGAATCAAGTAATCCTGATGAGGGTCCCATACGCTGGAACCATACTTTACCTGGGGTCTTACCAGAGACTTATATGTCCTCTCCTTTACATCCTTACTACAACCCCTAAATAGCCTCATAACCATGTGCGGAGATCTGTACACTTTATTTACAATCAAATTAATGTGATTACTCCAATGAAGATATTTTCGCTTATATTAACCCCTAGGTATTTACAATGATACCCAAAGGGAACTAAACTATCTTATACTACTGTAGAAACCTACAAATAACATTTCAAGTTAATTTTAGCTTACTATCATTTTTAAGAAACAATATAAAAATCTAAGAAGAGAAAATTAATGTAATGTACTTAAAATTCAAAACTGAATGCTTGATAACCTTCTAGTATGTTCAATTCGTTTGTTGATGATTCTATTTTATCTGTCATTTCTGCTTATCATCATTGAAATCGGCTAAAAACTCCTATTATTTATAACATTAATAAATAAAAATTATTATTACATGCAATCTTCTCCTGGGAAAAAGAATTATGTTTCGTTACGATAACGTTCTCTCAAGTTAATTTCTTGGGTTGGTCTCTAATTTGTATGCTCAAACCTTCAATATGTAGGCAGTTTTCACGAAATTCATATTAAACTGGCCTGTTTCACAAGTTTTGGCAAGATTAACGCGTTATTGTAGCCTCTTTCTTCTTTGGTCGTTTGATTTTAATTGGCGTTTTATAGCTGGGTGGTCTTCAGGCTTGTTACGTATTTAAGATTTACACGTTTTCTATTTATATTTTGCCTTGTTTTATAGATAACTCAATGGATCAATATGGTTAATATGCTCCTTTCGTTCAATTCTCTTCTATTACGAAGATTTTATCGGAATATATTTGCCTCTTATCTTCGATACGTCCGCATGCTGGGATTGCCAATAAATTTGTCATTTTTTCTCAGTGTTGGGTCTTCTCAACAAACCAAATCCCATGTTTTTGTCTTTACACTGCCATCATGATATATCTTTCGATATTACGTTAATCTAGACTTCTTTGACATGCAATGAAATTGAATACTTAATCTCGCGATAGGTTGATGTTTGGTAAAGAAAGTAGTGTGATTCGCTCGTTGACAGATGTCACATGTCCTAATCGTATTCTTAACTGCTCTTCTTAACTCTTTCCATGTGAATCATTCTAGTATGGTATGTACTACCTTATCCAAGCCTCCATATCCAGTGATTCTATGGGTATACCAGATAATATTTTTCTGTAGCTCCTTCGTTGCAACAATTCGCGTTTTCTCCCGGTTCTTTTCTACATAGCTAGTCAGTATTTCGTTCCTCATTACGTACATCCATGTAAATCCCGACCCTCCGATGTTATCTTCTAGTTTACTAATGATGCGAATTTTGTTTCTCATCTGACCTTTGTAATATGTTTATGTCTCGCAATTTATTTAGCAAGTCCTCTTCTTGTTGTTCTAGTGCTATATGTTGGATTATTACTTCATGTTCTGCTGGGTTTCGACTTAACGCATCTGCCAAGATATTATCCTTGCCGCTACAGTGTTCAATTTTCAGTTGAAATTGCTGCGTGAATGACATCCATCCTGTTACTCATACGCTTGTTATGGCAGTCTTCAATTCAAATATCAACTTTTTATAATCTGTTCCAATAGTTACAGGATACCCGTATATAATCCTTCTCCACTGTTGCAATGCACAGACTATTGCTAACAGTCCCTGTTCTGTTGTCGTATAATGCCGTTCATGATTTCTTTATTTTCTACTGGTTAATGTCAAATATGTAGGTCTTTTAGGTTCGTTCTTTTCCTCTTGGTATAGACATGCTCCTATTCCAATATTTCACGCATCCGATTGGATAATAAATTTATTTCGTAGTCTGGGTAGACTAATTTTTTACTGTTTAACTTTTCCATTTCCAGAAATGCCCGCTCTTTCTCTTCATTCCATTTCCACCTATTGTTATCTTCAAGAGTTCTTGCAACGGTGCAGCTACTTTAGTGTATCCTTCGCAATGATCTGATTGAATGCCTTATTTGCTTTATCTTCGTTGGATGGGGGAAATCACATATCGCTCTTATCTTGATCGGATTAGGTCTATCTCTTCTCCATCAATAACGTGTCCTATGAATAATAACTTTGCTTGACAGAATTTTGATTTCGCTAGGTTTATCTTAATACCTGTGTCCATTAAGTTCTTTGGAAGTTTCGTTGAATTCTCAGTGCTATTCAAATGTTTGCGTTGCGAATACCAGGTCGTCTACATAGAATTTTACGTAGTCCTTCAACTCTGATGTTAAGTTTCTGTCCAAGGACCTTATCCACAGGCACATTTATTCCTGAGGCCGAACAGAACTCTACAGTACGCATGTCTGGTTGTTAAACATGAATCCAGTTAGCAACCTTGATTTTCCTTCCAAGACAATATGATGGTGTGATGATGTGAAATCCATGCTAGTAAAGTATTGCATGTCCCTGAATTACTTTGCAATGTCCTTTATTTCGGTACTTGATCGTATTCTGGAATCAGGTTTTCGTTTAGTTTTATGCCATCTAAGCATATTCTTAAGCTTCCATTATTTTTCTTTACTACTACCAAAGGATTGAGATACTGAGTAGTTGTTTTAGTTATTATACCGTCAGAGAACATCTCTTGAATGATATCTTTAACTTCATGGAAATATTTTTTCCGGAATGTCATACACTTTTCCCGATATGGAGTCCAATCATTTACTAGCAATTTATATGTAAAGTTTGGAATTTGGCTTAGTTAATTCTTAACTATTTCGGAGTAGTGTTTCAAAATTTCATATAGTTTCATCTTTTCATTGACGAGATTTCAGTTTCTGCAATATTCTTCCATATCTCCGAATTTTCATCATCATCTTCTTCTTCAATACTCATGATCTTTTCAATAATATTGATCAGCTCTGTTTGGATATCAATATCTTCCCGCATTTCCATTAGGATTCAATCTTCTCCCAAGATGTTAAATATTTATTGTCCTTCTATTCTCGTATGTTCGTTATCCTTTACGTTGTCATTCAGCCAAATTCTAACAGCTATTTCTTTATCGTTATCCTCTCTAATTGGAAATCTGATTTTTGTTTGTCCATGTCAATCCTCATTCTTCTTAACATCATGAAATCAATGCCTAAAATAATGTTATATTTGATTCTATTCATTAGCATGAATGGATGTTCGAAATTTCTGCTTCCTATTCCAGTTCTCAGATATGTTTGCATCTTGCGTTCCACAGTTTTGTTTGGAATAATTCCTCTAATTTTTACTCCTGATACCGGTCTTATGGGTAATTTCTCTATTTCTTGAAATAATATATGCAATATTAAGCTGATAATTGCTCCGGAATCTTATAACAATGTATCCTCATTCCATTTATTCTGAATAAGAAAATCCGAACATTAAACTTCTGCCTCCTTGTATTAACTATGATATCATCCACTAATTCGTCTGTTCCAATTTCCCATGAGTCGACTTTTTCAATGATCCAAATATAAATATTGTCTTTTTCTCTTCGTTAAAATTCTCTATGTTTTCAACTATTCTCGAATTGGAGTTTTATTTCTCTCATGCGCTTCTCAGTTCGTATTAAAGCTTGAAGCACTGGGGTTTAATCTACCCTCCACTCTTTCTCTGTGATTGTGCCACCTGGAGTTCAAGACTCTGCGCCCTCTATGTCTCCGTTAACAACCTGTCTCTGATGACTTATTCCCATCTCTCTTTGTTTTGTGTAGCCTCTCCAAGATCCTGAACGTACTTTTTATTTGTATATTCTCTTTCCTAAAAATTCCCTTCTTGTATGTTGTCGTACATCGGACTTCTCCTGTAGTTGAATCGATTTCTGTTCCCCTTGAAGCGGTTGTTTGATCTATGATATTGTACGAATCTAATCCAATTATACCTCTGGTATGATTCATTGCCTCTTTCTACATTGGCATTCGTTTTCCCTCTTCTCCCTTCTCGTTCGTAGCTCCTGGAATAACATCTTTGGTCTCGTTTTAAGTTTTTACAGTTATACTCCTGCGTTATCGTACTTATCGTTTCCTCATTACTCGGGTTGCGAATGATTATTTGTGGGATGAATTATTGTCATGTCCAATTGTTTCAGTATATTTTCCATGTCTACTGCTGATTCTACGTTCGCAGCTGCTAACAATCTTTGCACGTCTGGTGGAAATTGCTTCTGGATCGCCTTAATTGCCTCTAGTTCACTACGTGCTGCGTCAATATCTTGAAAGCGATGAAAACTGGTATGCAAAGTAATCGCTAAATCTTGTTTGTCCCGTTGATGCGTATTTTCTTGAGTACAACTCCAGTCTGAGATTCCACTGTACTTCCGAATTCCAAAACCTTCTAAAGAATGCAATTTGAATTCGCCATAGTCATGGAAACTGTATTTAAGGGCTTGGTACCATACGTCAGGAAGAGTCTAAATGATTTTCAATTATGTTCAATTACTTGTCCTCAGGAACTCCATTTTCCCTGAAATATTCCTCCATTCCTCTTAGGAATTGTTTTGGTGATATGCTCGCAGTGTTATTAAAATGTTTAGCCCTAACATCATATGTTTTAATGTTTATGATTGCAGTATTGCTCATCATTATGATGTTACTATTCAGGGTCGATTCTGCTTTCATCGTAGGTGTTGTTTCCCTTTCGTTAACTTGGACTTCAATTGCTCTTTGCCTTTCATTATAGTTTGAAATGACACATTTCGTTGCCTGGTTTTCCGTTCTTATTTCTTGGATTTCCTTTCCAATGTCTTTTCTTCTTCCGTTTTGTCAATCCTTACGTTGACTTCGTTTTTGTTGCGTTCCATCTCTTCCTTTATGATGGCAAACTTGTCTGGGATCCGATCACGAGCTACAATGAAGTTCATTTCCATAGATTTGTTTGTGATGTCGATTCCTTTATTTAATTTATTTATTCTTTCCTGGCATTGTTCCCATTTTCCTTGCGAATTGATTTTCAATCTCTCGATGTTTTTATAGTCTCCTAGTTTGTTCTTCTTTCAAGTTCTGAGTATAATTTCGGCTCTCTGATAATTCTTCTCTGATCTTATTGACCTCTTTATAGACCTCTTTATTTTTATTTTCGATTATCACCGTCATTTCACTGCGCATATTTATTAAGTCGGTCTTAATATCTGCGACTTATGACCTAATTTTCCCAATCTATTTTTGTTAGTGGCTTTACGTCGCACGGACAGGCAGGTCTTACGACGACGATGGGATAGGAAAGGCCTAGGAGTTGGAATGAAGCGGACGTGGCCTTAATAAAGGTACAGTCCCAGCATGTGCCTGGTGTGAAAATGGGAAAACACGGGAAACCACCTTCAGGGCTGCCGACAGTGGGACTCGAACCCACTATCACCCGGATGGAAGCTCACAGGCGCGCATCACGGACCGCACGGCCAACCCGCCCGGTAATCTCTATTTTTACAATTTCCTTTTGCCTTTCCTCCGTGTTTCTCATCTCTTCCATCTGCTTCTGTTCAAATCCTTCCTGCATTTTTCTGATTCCTTCCATCTGCTTTCGTTCCTCTTCTCTCTGCTGAAATTCCTCTTGCCTCTGCTGTCCTTCTCTCATGCTTCTGATTTCTTCCATCATTTCTTGTTTCTCACCCTGCTTCCTTACCATCTCGTGCAGTTTTTCTTGAACTTCTCGTCTTTCCTTTCTTATTTCCTCAATCATTTCATGCTGTTTCTCCTCCTTTTTTCTTATAATTTCCTGTTGTTTTTCCTCTTGTTTCCTTTTCATTTCCTGTTTTTCCTCCTGTTTCCTATCATTTCCTTCATAATTTCCAATATTCCTCTTTGCTCTTCCCTCGTCTTTTCTACCTCTTCCTGGTTACTCTTTCATGCTTCGTCCCTCTTTTGTATTTCTTCTTGCTCCTTCTGATATTCGCCGAATTGTGCCCTCATCTGACTGATGTTTGCCATCTCTAAGTTTATAATTTCTCTAAATCTTTCACGATACTTTAAGAATTCCGAGGTTTTCTCTAATGACGTATACTAAACTCATATATGAGGCTTCCCATGCCAAAACTCGCCTCCTCCACACTAACAAATTTTTCAGGAAACACAAAAAACGAATTGCTAACATAATGCCTAGTGTTTTTTGATGAAAACAATTCTAAAATTAATAAAGAAATCATCCAAGGTCAGGTGGTGGTGGTGGTGATTATTGTTTTAAGAGGAAGTACAACTGGGCAACCATCCTCTATATAACACTAATCAGGGTGAAAAAAGGAAGGGGTCCGACACTTCGAAAAATGAAGGTATCGGCCAAAGGAAGACAAGGGCCACGAAGGGCGTGAAAATGAAAGACTCCCTAGCCCTCGCAAACCTAATAGCGTCGGGGTCGGAAAAGAACAAGAGTTGACCAAGGGAGGTCAGATAGGATAGTTGAAAGTGAGGAGCCTGGCACAAGTAAGTGGAAGTAATGCCAGGACTCAGCTAAGGGCCCCGTGGTCGCCAACCCACGCTCCAAAGTTCAGAGCCCCTGAGGCCCCTTTTAGTCGCCTCTTACGACAGGCAGGGGATACCGTGGGTGTTATTCTACCGCCCCCACCCACAGGGGGGTCATCCAAGGTCATTAAATATTGGGTAAATAAACCATGTATTGTAGAGACTGAGTTATTTACGTTTAAAAATGGAGAAGGTGAGTTTTGGCATGACTGATGGGATAAGGCAAGTTTTGCTCCAACACAGATGGGATAAGACCAGTTTTGCTGCAACCGAAAATTACTTTGAATATCTGTTTACATTGAACAAGGTGGACCCAAATAATTAACACTTTTGAAAATTACGTTTAAACGTTTATTTATTAATACATAAAAGGTCAATGAATTTTTAAAAAATACATGAAGCAGTGTTTCATTAGTCCTTGATGATTTTATTTTAAACAATTACGTCTACACCTTCTTTTTCCTGGCTACAGTAAGGTTCTTCATTCTCGTCCTCATTGGCACCAACAACAGCTTCATAATACGTACTGAGAATATTCTTCAGATAGTTCGTTGATGGATTGTCAAACCACTGATCACCAAAGTGACTGATAAGTAGTTTTTTAACGTCATGATCTTGGCTGGCTTAACCATAACACCTCGTGGAACCTGATTAACAATTACGTCTTTTAATGTTTTACCTTTCTTCATAACTGACCTTGGTACGTTCATGCCAGAATTGTACGATACTTCACCTGTGATTAGAACATCATTGATTGATGTTTTTCGTGAAAGTATGAACCGTTTGCACAAGAAAAACTGGAAATGCCACTGTCCTGGTTTTTTTATAACTGCTGTGGCACAGTTTTTTCCAGTCTGACACTTGGCAATCTTCACCTAGTTTTGTTACTGTTCCATGTTTGTTGAAGATCTCAGTGTATGTATCAGGTTCATAGATAACTGACATTTTTCTGAGTGACTTTTCAATTAAACCAAAAATCCTGTCTGATGGCAGGAAAAACTGGAAAAACAAGTTCTATTTTCTTCACATTCTGTGGAGCACTATTCAGTAAATAATGAGCATACATAGGTAGCATTATAGAATTGCGATTATGGCCACCGCAATCATCAGCACAGAGCCTCATTACAGGGGTATCAAACAGGTCAGTTTTCACTGAGCAATCATGGACTGCAGAAGCTATTTCATTGGATGACTTGCTATACTCATTTTCATTCCAAGTGTAAATGTGTACTCTGTCTTTAGTCAACTTTTCTTTGGATGAACCTTTGACTATGGTAAAATTGTAGGTGTAGAGTTGCCTACAATAGTAGGCACATTGGTCTGGTACTTCGGGAACTACTAAGTTCTTCTGACAGTCAAAACTAAATATTTGCATTCCTTCTGCACTGTACTGAAGCTTAGAGAAGAACACATTTGCACGTAATTTATGACACGTAAACCAATCATTGCCACTGATTTAGAACCAGGATCTTTTGCAGCTTTTAACTGTTCTTTTAACTGTAATGTTTAGTTAGGAACTTAAGCCTAGTACTGAAGTAAACAACAGTGTGTTACTTTTGGCGTTTTGCAATTGTTCTCTTCCAGTTTACGGGGTCTGCGGTCCTCTTTCTACCTTTCCCCTTTTCTGCCGAAGTTATACTAGTATTCATTCTAAAACTTTTTATCAAATACAGCAACAGTATACCTTTACTCAAACGCAACATAAACAGTAAAGAACAACAACTAACTGGCTGCTGGCCGGGTACTCACGTGACCTCCCAGCTGTGCTGTGATTGGCCAGGTGGATTAGACCAGTTTAGGAATGACAGGTGCATTGGAAAAGGCAAGTTTTGCTATGACACTCAATTTTCTGTGCTCATTTTAACAGGAAATGACCAGTTCTAGCACGATACGTGTATCACCATCAAATACGGATTAACCCAAGGAATTTAGTACTATAGCTATCTCAATTTCGGAAAAAAGTGGATAAGGCAAGTTTTGGCATGGGACGCCTCATATATACCTTAATTACTAAGTACTTTTATTAATCTGTCTTTATGCTTGCGAATGGCTAGACTACCCGAAATTTCCTTCGCCGAAATACACTAAACTATTCCAGATCATGAGATAATCCAAGTCCTAACATTATTATTATTCAGTTCTCTCAATATTCAATGTGATCGTTACATAAGGAATTAACGTTTTATAGTACATCTTCGTATTTTTTTATCTTACAGCTTAGAAAAATTTATATTTTATTCCACCAATCTCGTCTAAATTTAGCAATTGATTGTTGAAGCTGTAACGGATCTTTTTGTTCTTACTCCAATGTTATGTGTCATTTCTTTTCAACCTCTGTCTTTCTCTTCTTCTTACTTCAGATTGTTGTGCCATTTTTCTTTTTATTTCCACGTCGTCGTCTGCTTCAACATTGGGCTCAATTTTATTTTTACGCCCTTCCTGTGTCCAGGATGGTGAACGTAAAAGGTATCTTAAGCAGCTTCTCAGGGTTCTTGAATGTTTAGTTTTACATGGGATCAAAGAAAATCTGATATGCCGCATCCTATATTACCTATCTGATAGTAAATTCGATGGACGCCTCCATCCGACGTATGCGTGGCTCGAAGACTCGTCGCTTTACATTTAAAGTATCTTACACCACTGTAGAAATCTATAAATAAGATATTACGTTAATTTTAGCTTACTATAATTTATTAAGAAAACATATAAAATCTAGAAGGGAAAATTAATGTAATGTGCTTTAAAATAAAAACTGAATGCTTGATAATCTTCTGGTATGTTCAATTCATTTGTTGATGATTAAATTTTGTCTGTCATTTCTGCTTATCATCTAAATCGGCTAAAATTCATCTTGTTTATAACCTTGATAAATAACCATTATTATTACATGCAATCTTCTCCTGGGAAAAATAATTAAGTTTCGTTACGATAACGTTTTCTCAAGTTAATATACTTCCGTTATCTGAAATATTCTTACATGTTTATATCACCGTTCATTAAAACATAATGCTTATTAACTTTATTCTTGAATTATCTCACATTTTCTCTCGTTTCACAAGCATCGGGAAATTCGATTCTTGTTCTCTTTTTCAGCCAAATATATGCTGGCAATAAATTAGGACTGTTCTATCATTCATAATTATATCATAAAATTACCATTCCTGTACAAATTAAACTTACCATAAAGTCTGGCTTGACATATTCAACCTTAAATAATCATAATTAGAACTATCATATCTCGCGTGAAATAACTAACGTTAGGGAAAACGCATACTTGAAGATATAACACGTTATCAATCCCGTATGTATTCTTGTATGCAGTAGCAATGATCCTCTATGATAATCTAATGATGCCATGATTCATCTAAAAGAATGAAGCTACTTAACAGAATTTCTACTTTATATGTCCAAGTACAATAAACATTTGCTTTCGTAGGGATACCCTAACATGACCACGACCTATCATCCTACTTCATGAAGGTTAAAACAATAAGTTGCCATTACTATAATGTGTGGATTCTTGATATCACACAATAATACTCTATTAGTAGCACTTGCGATCCTAGTTTGCGTCAATCGTTGCGTACATTACTCTAAACCTTGCATCTCTTCTTTCATTTCATCGTAGTATATCCTTTCATTGAATTCATCTTTCATTTCTTCCCTATAATAAACTTATGTCTTCATAAATTATCCATTTCAACTCATACTTCTTCTTCTTAACCGCACAATCAACTTTTCATAATAACGACTTCCGTTATTCTCATATTCTCATATACTATAAACACAGGATCAACATCATCTTAATTCGTAATACCATGCATCCTGTCTGATGAAGTTTCTACCTCTCATAACATCTTATCGTACAATAACAACGTATTGCCTCTTTGCATTCTCAGAATATATAACCTACATTCCATTCATACTACTACTTGGAATGTATATAATTAATTTATTAAACACAATGTGTACAATTAAGTTTTTTAACCACTCCGTCATTTCTGTGATTAGAGATTGAGGTCTGTTTATACATTCCACTAAATGGTATTTACAACATGGATTATTGCATTTCCAGCAGACGCAATCCTCCTTGGGTTCATGGAATACCTCATTCTGGCAGATCCTTCCATGAAACCTGTGGACAGCGAATCGTGTATATAGATGTCGAAGCTTAAAATTCGGTCCCTTCCAAATTTCGGACTTCATTGCATCAGTCTCCATTATTTCTTGAGATGTCTCGTCGGCTTTTTCCGTCTCTCCTCGATGATAGTTTTATATGCAAGCGTTTCCGGTAGACCAAAAATGTCCTTTATGTCTTCCATGAAGAAGGTTTCCTGCGCTATTTTATAGGCGTAGGTATTTCCTGAGATTTTTGATATTGAGAGAGCTCTCTTAATTAATCTCGCTTTGACGCTTTCTAGCTTCCTAAGGTTGTTCTATATGATCTCTTTCTTCTTATAAGAACTTCCTTTTCAGCTATGACAAGGTTTTTTGGATAATAATTTATTTTTAATTAACTGGGATAAGCTTATTTTTTGTGGATGACTACCTAACTCCATTTACATCAATCTATACTGAAATCACTCCCGAGAATCTAACTTTTTGTAGCTTATTTTTGACGATATAAAACGATACCACTTCAACACTTGACTATACATGGTCTACACAAATATTACCTACCAAATTACATATTTAAATAAAAGAAACTTATTTCCGTCCGCTCCTGGAGACACCTAGGGCTGGTTCATTTTCTGCAGCTGGGAGCGATTCTCGTGGTTGGTGGCTGGCTAGGCAGACGTTCTCTGCGAATCGGGCTCGTCATGGTTGGCTCCGGTAACTCGAGTAGCCTGTCGCCCATCTTCCTACGGGATACCATCTCGATTATGAAATTAGAATACATAATTGATATCAGCTGACATATGTTAAAATATCCAAGGCCTTCTATTTGCTCAACTGTTTTTCTTTATACATTTCTTGGGTTGGCCTCTGATTTCTTTGCTCAGACCTTCAGGATGTCGGCAGTTATCACGAAATTCAAATTAAACTGGTCTGTTTCACAAGTTTTGGCAAGATGAACGCATTATTGTAGCCTCTTCTGTGGTCGTTTGATTTTAATTGGTGTTTGATATCTTGGTGGTCTTCAGTCTTGTTACGTATTTAAGATAGATTTACGCGTTTTTATTTATATCTTGCCTTGTTTATAAGATAACTCAATGGTTCAATATGGTTAATATGTTCCTTTTGTTCAATTCTCTTCTTTTACGAGATTTTATCGGAATAATTTTGCCTCTTATCTTCGATACGTCCGTGTGCTGGGATTGCAATACACGTGCCATTTTTTCTGTATTGGGTCTTCACAACAATCAAAATCCCATGTTTTAGCCTTTACACTGCCATCATGATTATATATATCTTTCGATATTATATTAATCTAGACTTCTGTGACATACAATGAAATTATTCCATTTACTTAATCTCGTTGCGGGTAATCGCATTTACTCTGACTTGATTGAAAGTTCACTTATGGAATAGTGTAATGCTAAAGTTCGCTAATACATTTCACTTCCCTGAACAATGCTAAATCCTAACGTTAAATTGTTGGATAAATAGAGCCCACCCGCCCATTCTTCCACTCGCAATAGCGGTTTTCATTATAAAGGTGAGTGTCTTGTGGTCTGTCTTAAAGATGATATGAAAGCCATAAATCATCTATTTCCACTGCCGCAATGCCTAAACAGCCAATATTATGCCGTCCCATCACGCTGTACATGATCTCATGCGATCTTAGATTCCGGCTATAGAATGACAATTCCTATCGGTCGACTGATCTGAACTATCCTGCTATAAATGTGCCCCGATTCCCATGGTGGACGCATCCATTTGTAAGATGAAAGATGTTTCAAAATCGGGATAACCTAGCTCGACACTGTGTAGCAGTAGCTCGTTGGTCTTCCTGAATGCTTCCTCACATTCTGGACACCACATCCACTTATTGTTTTTATGAAGCAAGCTCTGGAGTAGGGCCACAACTTCTGTACAATTTGAACAGAGATCTGCGAAAAATTAGCATATTCCAAGGAATTGCCAGAAACTTAATTTTGAGTGACGTCGGAAACTAGTCTATGGCCTGGAGTATCATCGGTTTAGGGGCGAAGTACCTCGCCATCGATAACATGACCAAGAATTCCCGTTTAAAAAATGGGACTTTTTAAATTTACTTTGAATCCTAATGGCCTTAAATTTTCCAAAGGTTTCCTTCAATCTTGGATGTTCTCATCGAAAATTCCTTAAGCTAACAAAATATCATCCACATAACGCGTTGCCACAGCCTTAACTTCTTCGGTGAGACACCGATCTAGGGCGCGTATGACGGCTGCACCGGCGTTTTAAGTCCCATGAGCAAGCGATGATGACATAATTTTGCTGATTAAAAATGAAACCAGTAAACAGGTTTGACCTATGTTCCAACCTGATGTGGTGGTATGAGGATGTTAAGTTTACGCTGACGAAACGTGATTTTCCTCTAAATCGTCTAATAACATCTTAAATAGACGGGGCTTGATCGTGTTCAGGGATCAACGTTTCATTGAGGCACGAACGTCCAGACATAATCGCAGTGACCCACCTGATTCTTGAACTCCCACTAACGGATTTAAATATGATGTGGGATGCTTGCAAATTATCCTATTCTCCTCCTTCTCCTTTGTGATTTTGACAGCTTGGTGCAGTATTTATGTGGTATAGGGTATGGTTTCCTTTTGAAAGGCGTCCAATCCGTAAAAGCTAGAGCATAAATGAAGTTAGGGATTAGACCTGGTCTGGAACCAAACACTGATATATATCCAATCAAGAGATTCCTAAGTTGCTTCTTTTCCTCCGCGCTCCCAGAACATTCAGCTACATTCAATCCTATCATGCTCTATAATAGGTGTCAACATCACTTCCAAAACGTCACGTAACTCCTGACGATGAGCCCCTTCATCCTCTATAACCTCACTCACCAAAATTTACCTCTACTGAAGTTGCAGTACTTGAACTTTGTACACCCTCTTCGCCATATTAAAATGTTCTGTCTTCCACAGATTCCTCATTTAATTGCACAAATTCCGCGTCCTCATCTATCCTGAATTTAATATGATTTCTACTTAGGTCAATCACAGCAATAGTTTCTCGAATGAAATCGTCTCCTAAAATCACACTGTATGCATATTAGGCAAGACCACAAAAGGATGAGCGAACATGGAATTCCCAATCTGGAAATCAAAAAAGGTCTGTACATTACAAACAACAATTTTGTCAGGTATAACCTCTAGTATGTTTACATTCGACACGGGAATTACTGGCAACCTATTTCGTTGTCTCAAATCGCCAAAAAGAACTTGAGAGATGATGCTGATACTGGAACCAGTATCCACCAATGATTTGACCTGAAGGTTACATATGCGAACACTGATTACGGGTAGTTTCTTTACTTTGTTAATTTCCTGTTTCAAGTGGTCTTTGAATAAGGTCATCGGATTTAATGATCCAAGGGTCATATTTTGCAACTACATTCATCTGGCGCTTCGCATATAAAAACTGGGATTGATGACTCTGAAATTTCACCCATTGGGATTTTGAAGTTTTTCCTATCAGGTGACGATTGTGAATCACGTTCGAAACCCAGCGCAAAAGGATTTAAGATGGAATCCCGCTGATTCTGGTGATTTTCTCTCTGGTGCTCTAACCCTTCAGCCCATAAACAGTCTGTGTTTACTTCCTGGTAGTGAATGGCACCCTCACACTCTCCTTTCTTCTGAGCTCTTCTCAACACATCAGTATATCGAACCCGCTCTCGATTCCTCTCATCGTCGGTGTGCCAAGAATTCTGGGATCTGTTATTTCCCCAGTCCCTTCGGTTACTATAGTAATTGCGAAATTGCCTACGGTTACCTCCGTTTCCATCATACCGTTAGGGTTCCTGTTCTGGTGATTGTTCCAGTTCTCCCTACTCAATCCTCATTTGCAGGATGCGAGAGTTTCCAGTGGTTTCTAAACTCTCATCTTACTTCGGTCGATTGCGAATTCCCTGGTCTGATTTCCTGACCTCCTTCGGGGACCTGACTTATAGTATTCACGTGGTGTTCGTGGGATCGTCTTCCTCTGGGTCGTCTTTAGTTATGCGTGTCGTCTAACTGTCGAAGGATCATCTCCGCTTGTACGGGCGACACTCTTTCATGCAATGAGCATCCTTTGAACCTCCGTGGGCAACTGATTTGGATAACTTGAATTAATTCTTACTCCGACGGTGGTGCTTCAAGTTCGCAGAATTTAACAAGCTCAGTTGTAAAATACGCTGAGTACTTGGTAGGGCCTATTGCTATGTATCTGCGTGAGTATAGTTCAAATCTCAGACTCTGCTGAACCTCTGTGCTACAAAATTCATCCATAAACCACCGCTGGAACACGTCAAAGGTGTCGAAATGGTAACGAAACCCTTTAAACCACAATAACGGCGATCCATCTAGGTACCTTTCGGACACCTTTAATTGCCACTCTGCAGGAATTTTAGCATCAGGAATATATTCCCTAAGGTCCCTCAGGAATATTTTCGGAGTAGATCTGGGCCTCCATTTAACTTCTTAGGCTGGTCCTCATAGGCCTAATCATGTTTAAGATATTCGTAACCCCTTGGCCTTGAGAACGACTGGTCTCAACATTCGGACTCAGACCACTAACATTGGTATGACTACCATTTGGCAGTTGACAACCAAAATCTATATCAGGAACGGTCGTGGGTTGATTTAAAATTTTATCCACCTTGGATTGCATGTCAACCACACTACCGATTCAACTATTGACTTAATTATTAATGAATCCGACCTTCTTATTAATTTGTCAAATCCTACTCAATACTACTGTTCCAATCGTCGAATTCTTCGGTGTGCATGGTCATGTCCTGCCTAGTGTCACCCAAATCATTTCTCATTTCCAATAACGCTTCTTGAATTTCTTTAATCACTGTTTCGGAATCCTCACTAGACACTTGGAGTTTATAAATGCTTCCTCTTAAAGTTGCATTAGTCTGTTGCCGCTGCTTTGGTTTCAGCGTTAAAGTTCTATCAAACTCCCCACTAATTCACTCTATCTTACAATCTAATAACATAATATCAGCTGATAAATTTTCGCGCTGCTCCTCCACTATCGCAAACATTTTCTCCTTGTCATGAACTATGGACTTCAGCATCTCTATAATCTGTTGATTAACGTCAGCTTTAAGTTCCACGGGGCTGTCGGTCAGCTGTTTACGTCTTACCTGGATGTGGACTAAATGTTTGTCAAGTTCCATCTTTATCTCCCACTGACTATCACGCAATTTACCATGCATATCGTAACTTTCATTAAACCGTTTGTAAATGGTTTTAAACTATAATGAATTTTGGCAAACTGTTTATCGAAATCATCTTTGAGATTGACCTGAACTTCCGCAAATTGTTTGTTCACTTCTTTCTTAATTTCAACCTAGCTATCATCTAAACGCTTAGTTTACCTATCTCAGCCTTAACTTCCTCTTTGAGTTCAAGTCAACTGGCCTGTTTCTTGTATCATAATCTCAACTTACACTACTTGATATACCGTGTCCTTTAATCCAACCTTTAAATCATCACTGGACTCTTTACAACTAGTTTGTGTATCACCAATCCTAATCTTTAAATCATCACTAGTGTCCTGAGTCCTAAACTTTAAATCATCATTATAAATATTCATATCTTCCCTCATATCTTTATTCTGAACTTTCATGTCCTCCATCTTATTATTCAAACTGTCATTCTGAACTTTCATATCATCCATCATCTGCTTCAGCAGATCCATCGTCAACTGACCTTCCATCACAAAAACAACAAATATAGAAATGTGCCCTCTGGCTGTTCAATGCAGCAAACATACCCCACACGACTATGGAAAGAATTCACTACTGCATTTTTAAACGCAATTAAGTTTTAATAAAGTGAAAAAGCTTTCCACCAGTCGCCTTATTTAAATTTCATTATTGTGGCTTGTATCACAAATTATCTAATGAAAGAACATTCTGGAGTTATAGTACAAAAGATAAATATCAAAAATTGCTTTGCTTCTATGTAATTAATTATTCAATATGCTAAAGCATGAATTCCGAATGTAATTCAACAGTATCACTTCCAAAATGTACAACTGTGACTTGGATTAAAATTTAACAAAGCGTTAAGTACCGACTTCCTTAAATGCAATATGAATGTTACACTATTAACTAAGCAGTTATGCTCCTCGTTAAACGTAATAAATTTTAGCACTCTTACTGGGCAAAATTTGTATAACAGTGGCTCAGCGCTAGTCTTCATCTGCCTTGTATTATTTATAATATGGCTTAGGCCACAACATTATTTCAAATTATCGATATTCTTCGTGACATATGCTTCCTCATCGTTACAGTGGCATAGACCCCAAAGTTGGTCGCCATTTTACTGAACCCTTGAAGTTACCTTTCCATAGTCCGACTCCATGGCTAAATGGTTAGCGTGCTGGCAGAGGGGTCCCGGGACCGATTCTAGGCAGGTTCGTGTATTTTAACCATCATTGATTAATTTTACCAGCACGAGGCCTGGGAGTGTGTCGTCTTCATCATCATTTCATCCTCATCACGACGCGCAGGTCACCTAGCGGTGTCAAATCAAAAGACCTCCACCTGGCGAGCCGAACGTGTCCTTGGACACTCCCGGCACTAAAATACAATCGCCATTTCATTTCACCGTTCCATCGCTGGTCGTCTTCCCGGCTGAGCAATATCGCACTCTCGGATCATGGGGTCGTTACGAGCTTTTTTCCACTTCATCGACCAAAAGACAGGGTTCAGAGGAGAGTAAAACTACTTCAAACGAGGATCAAAAATGTGCTTACTAAAATATTTATTCAATATAAGTCACGATAATGTATTTATTAAGTAGGTAAGAAAATTAAGTTAAATTTTTACAACATATTATAAAACAGTCACAATGTATAATGTGAGTGGTAAATATATTTCGAAATTGTTTATTGTCTTCCAAAGAATGAAATCGCATGTAATATTCGTGGACTGCAAAATCCAGAAAAAGAACAGAAAAATTGAAAATCGGTCACAATTGATCCAAACGGTAACTGAGTGTTAACCCACACGACCCGTGGAAAATCTAATCTTCTAAAAGTAGAATTCCAGATTTACATTTAATTAAGGTTATCCACCAGTCGATTATCCCATCGGATATTGGAACATCCCTCGAATGGATCCTTAATCGAACTAAATCGTCTATCAGTTGCTTTGGATAGGTTGCGAAATATTACTCAAACATGATGTTCATTACAAGTAAACAGCAATTGTCACAATCAAAAATAAAATTCCACCATGTATTGTCATCTCGTGACATCCTTGAGTTATGATGGAATCCCGATGCTGAAACATGCATCACCCCAAACAGATGTTCAGAAGGATCCAACAACACTTGATCCGATGGGATCTTACGTTACATGGTTCTGAAGGAACTAAACTGCGAAATGCAGGAAAACATTAATTCATTATGCGTTTAGAACAAACGCCAAACAATGAAGTTAAAGAAAAGTGATAAATCACTTGAAAATGTTCTTACTAAACCAAATTCCAGGTTGCGAAACAGTTACGTCGTTAAATTCGTTCAAATGCAAGTCCACAATATAAAACAAAATACAGGGAGTCTTTCCAATTCTCTATAACTACTACTACAATTAAAAATCTGTCTACCTGCAATTGTCCCATTAAACCAAACTACAAGTGATCGGTAGATCAACGTCTCACATAAATATTGTGAATAAAGAAAAATGAAAATAAAATATATTAAGAGCTGACGAATCGAAACAGCATTCGTAGTGTTCAATCCTACATAAATCAACTAAGTGGCAAAACACGGCACTATCATAATATATTGCACAAGTGAACAATGAATCTCAAAGAAAAAATAAATGGAAAACGAAAGTTCATCGACCTTGAACACACGCGGCTAAGTAGTAGTGATCAGTCTCCATTAGCCTGGTTTCCACATGGCACAACCCTTACATTCATGCCGCTACTGACGCAACGCTATTATGGGAGCACCTTCCGGCTAGTAAATATTATGCCGAAACCTTGCCTAAATAGCACCCGCTAGTATCTTCCACACTCGTATCCACTACTGCAAACGCTAACATCGTTTAAGTCGATTCGCAAAAATGTCTATCCTAAGACTTGGCTATGTACAGTCGGCGTCCTAATCCTGTCGTTGAGTCAACCTTACTGTGTCTACTCATCCTTAAGTTATATTGTCCCCTTCAAATTTGGCTATCTTTAGAATATTTACGACGAGCTAACATTAAAAGTGTTATTGTTCACCGGGAACTGTATTCATCATTTGAAAAGCTGTGTGTGGGCACCAAACTGGTTTTTTTCTATCACTCAGAAGGGCGAGGTATTGATCCGTGTTCGAATGAGTGCGGAATAGATCACGCGACGAGCCTGTGTTTCCAGTTAGCCACGCGCGGACGACCTGTGCTGCGAGCAAACTCCGGGAAAAGTCACAGCCAATTATAACAGACCCCGTGAACCAATAATCGTCTTTAAAAAGTGTTCGAAGTAAATCGATCTCTACTCTGCTGAGACACACTCTGCTACTTTTCATCGTAACCACGTGGAAAGAGAACTCTGCCGTGCAAGCAGACATCCGCTCTGCTAAAATTAGTGAAAGTTTATTACCAACTCTTATGGAGTGAATCTCAACATTGGAGATCCAAGTTAAGTATATTTCTCCACGAGATCATTTAGTAATCCAGCGTGTGTGAACATATTTTAATATTTGTCGTCTTAGTTACAGCCTACACTTCTGGAACGTGACGGAATTCATCCCAGTGAATCGCTGTGTACATCAAGATGGATTATTCCTCTACAATGTGCATCTTAATTTCATCGTGGAACGTCTACTGCCGTATCTCCATGACCTTCAAAGTATGTAAGGCGTTTCTGGACAGAGAAGGTGACTGACCGGGGAAATGCCGCAATGAATGACTGCAACCTGGAGTCGAACTTCATCTAAAACTTGAGTACCATTTAAATGTTTATTTTCTTTCTCATCTTTGTAAAGCTAGAGGATCTTTCTTCTCTAAATCGTAGTTCCATTAGTTCTTGTTATAGACAGAATATTTCATTTTCCATTTCTTGAGGTGTCATTGTAGTCAAGTTACATGTGTGTGACTGAAATTTGAAACCTATCAGATTAGCTGTGTAGTCTGTCTTTGAGTGAGTTACCATACATAGGAGTTAGACAGATCTAAAAATCACTGACCACGCGATAAACTTCATTTGTTTGCCTGTGATATTGGAATTAATCTGGATTGGAGTTACGTGTAAAATTTGTGAGATAGGATCGAACTTAGTGTCTTTTTAAGATCACTTGTATTATTTAAGATCGAGTCATCTAATTTCACAACATTTCATGAGGACTGATAGATCTAATAATCACTTAAATAATAATAAAATCAAGTAAAGATCGGGTTAAAAATGGAATTAAACGGAAGTGAGTTATAAATTACCTTAGATTCCTTATATGTGAGATTTAATGTGCTTAGTTCATGATGAGCCTGGAATATGGCTGTCCTGCGGGATGTTAATTGAGAAATTAATTAATTGGAGAATTTATGATTGGTGAATGAGTTGTTGTGTCTTTTGGAAGCACAATGTGACTTATTATAAGTGGAGCAAAATGTGGCTTATTATAAGTGGAGCACATGTTATATATATTTCATTAATAGGGAGTAATAATAAAGCGTTTGAGGCTCACGAACGAGATATTTGCGACTTGTAACCCATGTGATGGTGATGATTATGGAATCTTCAAATAAATCTCAGAAATTTAGATGAATCTCCATCCTTGTCTGAGGAATATTTCAATCCAAGTGATATCACGATTTTCGATCACTAGCCACTATTGAAGAAAGAGTATTTCCATACACGAATTCATCCTACGGAACTATTGATGTGACCATGCTAAAATAATGAATAAATTTATAAGGGCAGGATACGGTGTAAATAGTGTATATAAAAAGTACGTGTTACCTTGTGTGATGGTTTTCGATTGTTGAGTGTGATTTGATCTGGTCGTGCATTTATGACAACGGCACAGATTGTGTTCAACGTTGTCTGCCACCATGAGGATTTATCTAGCTCACCCTAAGGAGAAATTTAATAAGATTAGTGTCGAGTAAGACTAGACTAGGATTTAATTTGCAATTTCTAAAGATTTAGGTGAAAGATCGTCTCATTATTTTTCCGCAAAGGCAAGCGATTTGTAAATTCATCTTCAATTAACTCACACGTGGATGAGGAAATTTTCAATACATTTATATTCAAATTCCAAAATATTTTCAAATTGACTTGAACTTTGAATGCTATGCAAATAAAAAAATTAAATGTTCACAAATGGCATAATCAACTGGAATTCAAGTGATAATGGGTAATAATAATAATAATAATTGGAAGGATAATTATTTAGAGAATGTGAATTATTTTTGCCATGAGAATTATTTAGTGAGATGTACTAGTTGGTAAATACGATCGTGTGATGATCAAGTAAAATGCTACCCAGACAAGGTTAGAGATTATTATTAATAATAATAATTAATTATAAGATTTTGGAATTGATTTTGATTTTCCATTAAAGCTTCTACTGGTGTTATTGATGAATATTATGCACTTTTTAAATACTGAAATTAATCAGAATTCAATATTGACCACGTGTTGAGATTAAAATTCATGGAACCTTAGGTTAATTTTTCTGTGGAATAATAAGCGAGATAGCTGCCTACTAATTTTGTGCAACTCTTTATTGAAGTATCTGGACTCTTTCAGTTTAATACTTTCATTTTTAAAGGCAGTAAGGCCTAATTTTTTGTTAATATTCACTCCAGAACAGTAAAGCTGGAGGACGAGCATTACTTTGGTTATAAAGCGCTACATGAAGATCAGATATGAAAATTCATTGTATTAACCCCTTCGGTGGGCGAAGCGGCGAGATCCGCGGCTACAAGTCGCTTGTTCGGTGGGGAACGCGGATATATCCGCCGATTCGAATTATATTTTTTTCTGTTGCCTGCCTGCAGAGGTTTATTTCCTTTTTAGCAGCGTATTCTGGATGAATCTGCCCTCTGATGTGAACTTTTTCAATTATGTTATCCCAAATACAAATGTGTCATCCACGAGTTGCAACATAAAGAACGCAGCTGAGTCCGGACAAGAACGACCTAAGGCCTAATAGCTCCGCGCGGAAGCTTTAGCTCATCGCCTAATCGTCCCTTGGATGTAATAATATTGCTGTAGAAGGGATTTCTAGAGATTATGACACGGAACAGACTTCTCTGATGACATTTTAGAACTGTGACCTGATTTATTATCCCCAGTCTTGAGTTCATCCTTCACGACTGGAGTGTGTGTTTATCGCGAGTTACACAGCATTTTATTATCGTACGTATACGTAATACAGTCCTATTTCATGATTTCTGGCCAAACTGCTGACACCAGGGTTCTATTCGATCCTTTTTCTTACATTTTTTCCGCTAAAATATCTATAACGAATTACCGGCCCCCACTGTTAGAGGAAGACGATTTACGGGTCATGATAAACAAAATGTTGGAATTTAGTGGCGAGAATTGTGATATTATGAAGTAAGTTTTGCCGAAGGGGAATTCGAAAGTGACAGGAATTTACCTGGAAAAAGTACTGCAAGCTCGGAATATACAGGATTTGGGCGTAGCTGATGCGAATGTTCAGCAGTCGCAAAAGAGATAACACGTGTTCGATTCCAGTTCAAGTAGCGATCATGACAGTGACAGTTGTGACGATAATACTGATTACAATCCAACCATTGCAAGTTCTTCGTCAACTTATACTGAAAATGGACAAAGAAATTCTCGCTTTGATCCAAATTTCCATCGTGATGTAAAAAGAATGTTTTAGGGAAAACAAAACTGAGCGAAATATTGTAATTGCTTTCTTATGACGAGATATGCCAGAACATAGCTGAACAGACAAAAGATGCCGAGCAGGAAATCGCACATAAATCCCAGTTTAGTAAGACGAAAGGAAGGAATCGAGATCAAGACCGTGTCCGGACAAATAAGGACGAAATAAAGCTTCTTATGGCCATACAGTTGGCGCAGGGGATTGTAGAGAAACCTAAATTAGGACACTATTTCTCTCAATCGCTAGTTCACTACGCCTACTTTCTATGAACTGATGACACAGAAGAGATTTTTTCTCGCCAGATTGAGTGGCCTGGCCAGCCTTCTTACCACAACTTGGCAGGTTCGATTCTGGCTCAGATCGGTGGTATTTGAAGGTGCTCAAATACGTCGGCCTCTTTTCAGTAGATTTCCTGGCATGCAAAAGAACTCTTGCGGGACTAAATTCCGGCACCTCAGTGTCTCCGAAAACCGTAAAAGTAGTTAGTGGTACGTGAAGCCAATAACATTATTATTATTATTATTATTATTATTATTATTATTATTATTATTATTATTATTATTATTATTATTATACTTTCCTCCACAGCTTTTTACATATCTCTGACAATGAGGTGAAGAATGCACAACTTCCTCCCAAATTATACGAGATAAATCCAGTATTTGACCACATGTTAGCAACATTTTCGGAAGCTTATATCCCTGGTGGCAAAATGTCAATTGATGACAACCTCTTTCTATGGAAAGGGTGGCTAGGGTGGAAAGTTTACATAACAAGAAAACGATCGCGTTTCGGAATGGAATTATATAAATTATGCGAAGGTGAGCCAGGTTATATAACATGACCTGCTTCCGTGTGTATCATAATGAACAGCTGTAAAAAACATAACACTGTGAAGACTGTAAATACTGTAAATATTACCTGTATTGTAGTGTAATATATTCCGTTTATGTCACTTATGAATTGTAGAGAGGCGATATAAACTTGATCCCTCGAAATCGCTAACCAACATAACAGAAAAGTTCGTGAGTATTATAATTTATTCCATTGTACATCTTTTAAGTACATGTAAACTTTGTAAATCTACAATTTACATATACAGAAACATTTATTTACAGGCAGAGATTGATAGTAAACTGCCTAAAATATTCAGGTGAAAGTTACTGTATAAACAAAAACCGGAGTTTTGCTGTTAGGAAGAAGCAATCTGGATTTCACAGTGTGAAAGCACTTAGTACGTTTTTGCACAAAGCATTGAAAAATTAAAATAATAGAATTTTTCAACAATGAAATACATTATATTCTGGTAAATATTTCTCTTTTGGCCCTTCAATAGTTCATTTTAGTCTAAGATTGTTTAAATCAAGTAATTAAATATTTTCTTCAATCAGGGAAATCGCTCCCCACCTGGGAGTGAGCTAGTGTGAACCGAGCTCCCCGCTTAAGGGGTTATATCCAGTAATGATATTTTTGAGTTTTTGAACGCTTGTGTTAATAAATGTAAGAGTGTTGTTTTTAAAATTTATTTTATTTTGCTTGGGTGTCACCCCTTTCTCCTTAAATGCCTCTAAAGACGGAGAGACAGGAACGAACGGCCCACCTCGGGATCTCTCGCTCACTGGCTGGGCTTAGCTCGGCAATAATCGGGGGCATTCAAGATGGCTTAATCCAACGTGGGGCTCGATGATGGGCTTATCCAAGCTTAGAAATGATCTTGTGCTGTCCAGTTTTCATAACGTTTGACAAGATCAGACGACTAATTAAGTTAGGCTGACTGATACATTTATTCGCCCAAATTCTTGTGGATAACATAAGCACGTGTTAAGTTTAATTTATATGGATTTTGTTTAAGACAAAATTCTTGCTGGTGATTGGGAACTTTGAATCTACTGCGATGATGCAATTAAATTAGGCAGATAATTATGACCGACATTGGTAAAATTCAGAACTTTCATGGAGTCCACAAATCATTGCCTTTGCTATTAGATGAGTTCGATTCCTAACATTTCCGCGTCCCGATCGGAATCCTTCTCTTGCCAGAGTAGCTATTTAATGAATTGTTGTTGTTATGGAGGGCTTACGGCAGATGTTACTGGAGATGGAGGAGAGACTTAATGCTAATATAGAGAGAGGAAACTTAGCAACAATCAGGCAAACTTAGAGAAGAAACTTAGTGACAATCAGGCGAACTTGGAAAGTAAAATTAGTGACAATCAGGCCAACTTGGATGCTAGCCAAGCTAGATTAGAGAAAGTACTTAGTGATCTTGGCAATAGACAGGCTTATTCAGAGAAAGGACTCTCTGATCTCAGCAACAGTCAGGCTAATTTGGACAAACCACTCACGACTAGCCAGGTTAACCCAGAAAAGAGACTTAGTGATCTTAGTGATGCTCAGATAAATTTGGAAAAATCTCTTGGGGAAGCTATAGAGGAAAAACTTACTGACATTAAGCACCAAACTAAGGAAGGTCTTTAATGGCAAGTTAGCTTCGATGCAAAGCGAATTCGTAATAGTCAACAGCGATTTCGCAATTATGAAAAAGGAAGTAAACGATACATAGCTAAATCCATGGCAGACATGTCCAACAAATTTAGTGAACGGTTGGCTAACGTTCAACAAGACATTCTGACCGGAATAGACGAGTACAAGGGCGAAGTTGAGCAATCATTCCAGAACATTGAGGAAAAGATTGACGATAACGCCGCGGACCTCAAAGCCACTAAATTGGCATGGGCAAGGAAGTTCACCGGACTGAATGAAAACTTGAAACAGGTCGAAAAGGGCATCCTTGACGAAATCAAGACATCCCAGGCTGACAATTCAGAACGGATGGACTACTTTTACGAATCGCTTGAGGATAGTGGATCCGAAATGAAATCCATTGAGGCCACCTTGATTAAATCCACAAGGTCAAGGTCGATTCTAAAACTGATACCGATGGTATACGGAAAGAATACTCGGACGAAATTAAGGAGCTTATACATGAGATGCACCTCCTAAAAGTCCAAAAACGAAACTACTAGCACGATAACCAACTCGTTGCTATAAAAACAAGCGTTGTTAGAGCAACGCATAACTGGCACAGCTCAGGCGTAAACCCCACTGGCAACGCTAGCAAAGAGCGCTGCTAATCCTGTCGACATTTCTTCAGGGTCAATGGTAAACACGTCCAAAATAAACACGACTTGTCAGACACAAATAGTTAATATCATCTGACTTCAAGAGAACCAGCCAAAAAAATTCAACCATGCCAGAGGCAACGTGACAAAGGCTTTATCAACGAATTACAGGACTACTTCCGTGATGCGAAAATCCCACCAGAAAGGCAATTGAGATTCACTGAAAGATTCCCAGAAAATTCAGTGCACACCTGGTTTGTGGCATTTAGATTCTCATTCGACGATTTTGAAGGTTTCAAGAAGGCATTCCTGGAGAATAGCGATGTACAACACAACCTTAGAACGAAGCTATACGCCAGAAGGTATGCGTCGTCGATGCCCACTAGGTACGCAGACTTCTTTGCTAGTCATTTGCGTAAGCTATGAGAACTGGATTCACCACCATCTGAATCCGGACTGGTCAAGGTGATTGTCCGACAATTACCGGCTGATGTGCAGAGGATTATGACAGCCTCGAACACACAAACAGCAATCCAGGCTGAGGCATTATTAAGACAGCTGGACATGACGTCAGGGGCGAAATCTGGACCCTCAAGTTCATCAAGTATCCACCACGAGTAAGGAGGAGAAATCGAGACCGATCAACCAAGGGAGAGAGTGGCAACGTAAACCCGAAAGGCAAGATTCGCCTCGTAATCGCTCGCCTGTACGTCGAAATAGACCGCCAGAAACTGGGAATATTCACAACGAAATGGAAGAAAGCGACCGTACACAGACTATTCCAGGAGTTGGAGAAGAAACCAGAACTTCCCCCAATAAGGAGGACGTAGGGATTGGCGGAAGAGAAGGAAAATTACCTTAAAGACCTCCAAAGCTCAATTCAGGATAAAGAACCGTGGAGAAGAGCTATCTAGAACCAGGATATCAACCCTGATATCGTGGGAGCGGAAAGCCTTCAATACCAAGACGCTAAGGCACGAGAAAGCCAACAGAACAACTCGAGTCAGGAACACAGCCAAGGCGCCGTGAAAAAACTCCATGTACAATAAAACGAGATAGCCTGAATCCGGAAAGCATGGTCAGAGAATATCAGGAATGGATTGTGGTACAGGTCGACTCATGGCCTATTAAGCCCGATGATTTATTAGATGAAGTTGGTCAACGCAGCAGTGGAACACCATCGACTTTACCGATAATTTCAGCACGAATCTGTAACGTTCATGTTAAATGTCTCATTGACACTGGGTCAACTATTAGCGCCATTTCTATTGCATTCCTAAGAGATCTCAGGGACAGAAATGATATACCTGTCATACCGGTATCTCATGTAAAAATTAAGGGCATTATACCAGATAAGTCTGTCGTGTGTAAGCAACAGATACTGTTGGATGTTGAGATTGGAAGGATGACATTTCCTCATGTACACTGACTGACAGAGCAAATGCAACACCAAGAAGGAGTGGTCAGAACTTTACGCCAATTGCAGGGTAGACTGACGTCACTGAGGTATGCTCATGATGTGAAATGCGCCGCTGCGCACGTAGCGAACGATAAATGGGACACGGCGTTGGCGACTGGCCCACTTCGTACCGTGATTTCTCAGCCGACAGTCATTGTAGAACGTGTTGTCGTGTGCCACAGGACACGTGTATAGCTAAGAATGCCAGGCCGCCGTCAACGGAGGCATTTCCAGCAGACAGACGACTTTACGAGGGGTATGGTGATCGGGCTGAGAAGGGCAGGTTGGTCGCTTCGTCAACTCGCAGCCGATACCCCTAGGGATGTGTCCACGGTGCAGCGCCTGTGGCGAAGATGGTTGGCGCAGGGACAGGCTCTACGAGGGGTATAGATGCTTCCGTGGCCAGCGTACTCTCTGGATCTCTCACCAATCGAACACGTGTGGGATCTCATTGGACGCCGTTTGCAAACTCTGCCCCAGCCTCGTACGGACGACCAACTGTGGCAAATGGTTGACAGAGAATGGAGAACCATCCCTCAGGACACCATCCGCACTCTTATTGACTCTGTACCTCGACGTGTTTCTGCGTGCATCGCCGCTCGCGGTGGTCCTACATCCTACTGAGTCGATGCCGTGCGCATTGTGTAACCTGCATATCGGTTTGAAATAAACATCAATTATTCGTCCGTGCCGTCTGTTTTTTCCCCAACTTTCACCCCTTTCGAACCACTCCTTCTTGGTGTTGCATTTGCTCTGTCAGTCAGTGTATTTCTAACCAAGTCCAACATCAAATTCAAGATTATCCTGGGTGCTGATTTTTTAATGTCGTACCAGGCTATGATTGACATGCAGTCAAATTCCATCCATTTCAAGAAGGCAGATTTCTCTGAAACCGCTACATTTAATCCTTCAGGCGTAAACGATCCATACGCCTATTGCGGGGAGTCAAACGCCTTATCTCCGAGGGAAATCTAAGACCATGACGCTTCCGAAAAAATTCTAATGGCCATGGCCATTAGAAGAAGGCGAGAATGATGTACACCCCTTTGATCTGATCACTGCCAAGTCAAGACAAGCCATGGATACCGAAGATGAGCAGATCCAACTTCAAAATTTACTATTAAAATACAAGAACTTGTTCGATTTCAAACCAGGTCTTATTCCCGATTTTAAGAACTCACTTCTTGTGATAGACTAGCTACCTTTCAAGAAGAAGCCGTATTCGATACCGGAGAAATTTCACTCCACGGTAGGCAAGATTATAGAGGAGATGGAAAGAGACGGAATCATCATGAAAGCCCGAAGTCCTTTTGTTAACCCTTTAGTGGTGGTTTCCAAGCCAGACGGATCGCTATGCGTATGCTTAGACACCAGATCTGTAAATGAAAAGCTAATCCCGGAACATGATCAGGCTCCGACGATTAAGGACATCAGAAAATATAAGGGCATGAGTTACTTCTCTTCTGTTGATTTTACGTCTTCCTACTATCATATTCTGCTCGAGGAAAAATCCAGGTTACCGACAGGCTGCATATACTACGAAGAGACGTATGTTTTCTGTCGGATTCCTTTCGGACTCCGTAACGCTGGTGCCGCGCTCATCAGAGCACTTGACAAATGTTTAACTGATGAGGTAAAAGCCTTTACCACGAGTTACATTGATGGTTTGCTCCTAGCGACTGAGACTCTAGAAGAACACGTGGTTAAGCTGGAGAAACTTCTCAAGAATTTGTGTGATACTGATTTCCATGTGAACTTAAAGAAATCCCACTTTTGTAAGTCCGAGATCCTATTTCTAGGACATATCATAGACGGCGATGGCGTGAAACCAAATCCAGTCAAGATCGAAGCCATCAGCAATTTCCCTAAGCCGGTTAGAGTCAAACAGGTCAGACAATTCCTGGGAATGGCTCAATTCTTTTCAATTGCCCAAACTACACTCAGACAGCAGCTCCTTTGCAAAATCTCCTAAGGAAAGGCAATAGGTGGAAGTGGAACACCGAATGTGACCAGGCCTGCGTTAAAACTAAAGAGATGCTCCTAAACAGTATCAAGTTGGGATACCCTGATTTTACTACACCCTTTATTCTACAAACAGATGCCTCAAACATCGGGATTGGAGCAGTTCTTTTTCAGGAAGAAACTGAAAACCCTGGAAACAGGACATATTTGGGTTTCGTCAGTGGGAAAATCAGGAAACACGAGAAACAATACTCCGTTGCTGAGATAGAAATACTGTCAATCGTTTATGCTCTTAAATACTGGCAAAAACTGATTTATCGATTCCCATTACTGTTAGAACTGACCTCCATGCTGAAAAATATGGCTTCTGAACGAGTCTTCAGATGGACACTCTTCGTACAACAATTTAATCTTCAGCTGGAACATTGCTCTGGGAAAATAACTTATTGGCCGATTGCTCAAACAGAAATCCTAATTCTGAAACCGTGTATGTGCATCAGATAGAATTAGTAGTGGAAGACCACGAATTTCTACGCAGACTTGGTTATCTTCGACAGGCACAGAAACGAGACCTTAAATTACGACCCATCATTGACTGTCTCGAGGACAAGCTCACTCCAGACGAGCCAGTTCAGAAAAATCAGGAGGCAAGCTAAGAATTTCCGATATGTTAATGGAATTCTATATTTGTTGACTCAGCTAAGACGAAACTAAGAGCCGTTATTCCACCTAAACTGCAGGAACGTCTCACTTGGCACATACATAGAATTACAGGCCATGGCCGAGTGGATAAAACTGTTGCCAAAATATTAGAATCATTCACGTTGGAAGGACTGAGGATCTTTGTAAATAATGTCATCAGGACGTGCGACACTTGTCAGAGGGTTAAACCAAGTTCTCATTTGTTACAGCAAAGTCCCATTCCTATTTTGCCATCTGCTCCGAAGGAACTCTATGCAATGGACCTGTACGGTCAAATTCCAACTTCGAAGAGGGGAAATCGTCATATGATTGTGGCCATTGATGTATTTTCAAAATACGTGACGCTGTATCGTATTCAGAGGGCCAACACGAAATCTGTTCTATGGAGAATCACCCGAAACATAATTCCTCATATCCCTTTCAGATATGAAAGAAAACTGGCGGTGTGAATTTTTGTTTGTAAGTCAAAAACTGACTAAAATGCCCTTAAATACATATATTTTTAGTTTATTCTACAAAATAAAAATTAAAGCCTGAAAAAAGCACCCGCACATAGTGTGTGTCAGGACTTACCTCCCTACTTACAAAAAAGAAAAATTGCCTCAATGCATGTGAATATACATATGTACAGGATCAAATGTTCTATTTTACAGTGGGGAATAATTTAAAACAATTACATCGTTCAAACACAAGTAAACGTTACATTTTCTACATTGAGGAGTTTTGCTATTACTGCCCTTTTGGCAGCAGCAGCTTGTCGTCAGACCTGAAAGAAATCTGGAGGTGTCATAAACTTACTAAAATGCTCTCAAATACATGTTTTTACAGTTTATTTTACAAAATAAGAACTATCGGCTGAAAAACAGAGCCCACACAATTGTGCGTGTCAGGACTTCATTTACTACTTGCAAAAAATAAACACTTAAAAAATTCAACTCAGTACATGTGAATATGCACATGTACATGATCAAATGTTCTATTTTACAGTGTGGAACGATTTTAAACAGTTAAAATCTTATACATTACATTTCTCATGCAGAGTACGAGATTTCTTTCTCAGTTCTTTTTGCGACAGCACCCAGCACTCCTGCATGCATTGGCTGTAAGGAAACCTAGCCCGCACATATGTGCGTATCAACATTCAAAACCTCATGGTATTACGTACGATGTTGAAAGTTCACAATTTACGTTTGCTACACAATCTACCCACTTCATAGATTATATTCCGATATTCAGTAAAGCTTCTAGATATATGAATGCAATAAATAAATACTTACTTCAGGCATTACTGTTTCCCGCCATATTGCTAATGAACTGTATTTTTAAACTCTTCTTTCTTCCCCCTGGTGGTTAAATACTAAATAAAAACAGCTGAAGTACATGCTACGTGTCCCGCACAAGCACTGCAGTCCGGTCTATCGCCAAGAAAACGTCAAATAAGCTCAGACATAAATAAAATGCGTACACGGTCTGAAAGGGCTAAGGGAAAGCCTAAGGCTATCTAAACAGATCACGGACCACAACTTACTTCTGTGGAGTTCAAGCAAGCCATGACCCGGCTAGGTATCAAACATATACTAAATTCTGTAAGATATCCGTCCAGCAATCCAGCGGTACGTGTAATGCAAGAACTAGCTAAGTTCTGTAGGATACTCTGGGAATGCACATTGGAAATGGGCAGATGTACTCCCGGTCCTCATGGAGTGTTCTAATGGCACTATTCACGAGGCTACCTCTCAGATTACATCAATACTTCATTTTAATAATTGCCCAGTAAGGCCTTGGGATCACATTATTCAATGTCGCGGCACGGTGAGACCTACTCCACTGGAAAACATCGAGAAGGCAACCGAGTCATTGAAGCGTCATGCTGAGAGACGTAATAGAAGAGTTCAAGGTTGAAAAATCCATCGGCCTCTCCGATTAAATGAGTACGTATTATTGAGAAAACCCGCCGTGTCAGAACCTACAAGCAAGTTCTACGCGAAGTTCGCACCATTGTTCGTGGGACCATATAAAATTATTAAAGTATTTGGCAACAACTCTTGTAAAATCCAAAATCTCTATAAGTCATATGAAGCGGTCCACAATGCAGCCAATCTAAGAGTCTACAGGACACCTACACAGTGAACCAACATTACGTAACCGCCTACTTGAAGGAAAAATTATTTACTGGATAAGGAGTCATAACTTATGGAACACCCTGTGTCGAAGTACTAGGCTACCAGATACAAGGAGCGGAACGGAGAACTTCGAGTCTCAAGGAGAACGGACACCTGTTGTGAGCTCATCTACGCTACTTCGATGCCAGTTATCATTCAAACTTTCGGGAACAATATTTAAAGGACACCATTATTCTATAATTTCATTTGCTTATGAAATTATGCTCCAACTAAGTGAGATATGTCCCCTTCAAATTTGGCTATCTTTATAATATTTACGACGAGCCAACATTAAAAGTTTAATTGTTTACCGGGAACTGTATTCATCATTTGCAAAGCTATGCGTGGGCACCAAACTGGATTTTTCTATCATTCAGAAGGGCGAGGTATTGATCCGTGTTCGACTGAGTGCGGGGTAGATCACGTGACGAGCCTGTGTTTCCAGCGGGCAACGCGCGGACGACCTGTGCTGCGAGCAAACTCCGACAACAGTCACAGCCAATTATAAGAGACCCCGTGAACCAATGACCGTCTTTAAAAAGTACACGCACCGCGCGAGTTGACCGTGTGCGTAGAGGCGCGCGGCTGTGAGCTTGCATCCGGGAGATAGTAGGTTCGAATCCCACTATCGGCAGACCTGAAGATGGTTTTCCGTGGTTTCCCATATTCACACCAGGCAAACGCTGGGGCTGTACCTTAATTAAGGCCACGGCCGCTTCCTTCCAACTCCTAGGCCTTTCCTATCCCATCGTCGCCATAAGACCTATCTGTGTCGGTGCGACGTAAAGCCCCTAGCAGAAAAAGTACACGCCTCCCGAGCCAAGAATATAAAACTCCATGTTCGAAGTAAATCGATCTCTACTCCACTCTGCTGATACACACTCTGCTACTTTTCATCGTAACCACGTGGAAAGAGAACTCTGCCGTGCAAGCAGGCATCCGCTCTGCTAAAATTAGTGAAAGTTTATTACCAACTCTTATGGAGTGAATCTCAACATTGGAGATCCAAGTTAAGTTTATTTCTCCACGAGAACATTTAGTAATCCAGCGTGTGTGAACATATTTTAATATTTGTCGTCTTAGTTACAGCCTACACTTCTGGAACGTGACGGAATTCATCCCAGTGAATCGCTGTGTACATCAAGATGGATTATTCCTCTACAATGTGCATCTTAATTTCATCGTGGGACGTCTGCTGCCGTGTCTCCATGACCTTCTAAATATGTAAGGCGTTTCTGGACAGAGAAGGTGACTGACCGGGGAAATGCCGCAATGACTGACTGCAACCTGGAGTCGAACTTCATCTAAAACTTGAGTACCATTTAAATGTTTATTTTCTTTCTCATCTTTGTAAAGCTAGAGGATCTTTCTTCTCTAAATCGTAGCTCTATTAGTTCTTGTTATACACAGAATTATTTCATTTTCCATTTCTTGAGGTGTCATTGTAGTCAAGTTACATGTGTGTGACTGAAATTTGAAACCTATTAGATTAGCTGTGTAGTCTGTCTTTGAGTGAGTTCCCATACATAGGAGTTAGACAGATCTAAAAATCACTGACCACGCGATAAACTTCATTTGTTTGCCTGTGATAATGGAATTAATCTGGTTGGAGTTACGTGTAAAATTTGTAAGATAGGATCGAACTTAGTGTCTTTTTAAGATCACTTGTATTATTTAAGATCGAGTCATCTAATTTCACGACATTTCGTGAGGACTGCTGGATCTAATCACTTAAAAAATAATAAAATCAAGTAAAGATCGGTTTAAAAATGGAATTAAACGGTCGTGAGCTATATTATCATAGATTCCTTATATGTGAGATTTAATGTGCTCAGTTCATGATGAGCCTGGAATATGGCTGTCCTGCTGGATGTTAATTGTGAAATTTATTAATTGGAGAATTTATGATTGAAGAATGACTTGTTGTTGTGTCTTTGAGAGCACAATGTGACTTATTATAAGTGGAGCACATGTCATATATATTTCATTAATAGGGAATAATAATAATGCGTTTGAGGCTCACGAACGAGATATTTGCGACTTGTAACCCATGTGATGGTGATGATTATGGAATCTTCAAATAAATCTCAGAAATTTAGATGAATCTCCATCGTTGTCTGAGGAATATTTCAATCCAAGTGATATCACGAATTTCGATCACTAGCCACTATTTAAGAAAAGAGTATTTCCATACACGAATTCATCCTCCGGAACTACTGATGTGACCATGCTAAAAATAATGAATAAATTAATAAGGACAGGATTCGGTGTATATAAAAACTACGTGTTACCTTGTGTGATTGTTTTCGATTGTTGAATGTGATTTGATCTGGTCGTGCAGTTATGACAACGGCACAGATTGTGTTCAACGTTGTCTGCCACCATCAGGACTTACCTAGCTCACCTTATGGAAGATATTTAATAAGATTGGTGTCGAGTAAGACTAGACTAGGATTTAATTTGCAATTTCTAAAGATTTAGGTGAAAGATCGTCTCGTTATTTTTCCGCAAAGGCAAGCGATTTGTAAATTCATCTTCAATTAACTCACACGAGGATGAGGAAATTGTCAATATATTTATACTCAAATTCCAAAATATTTTCAAATTGACTTGAACTTTGAATGCTATGCAAATATAAAAATTAAATGTTCACAAACGGCATAATCAACTTGAATTCAAGTGATAATGAGTAATAATAATAATAATTATTATTTGGAAGGAAAATTATTTAGAGAAATGTGAATTATAATTGCCATGAGAATTATTTAGTGAGATACACTAGTTGGTAAATACGATCGTGTGATGATCAAGTAAAATGCATTCCAGACAAGGTTAGAGATTAATAATAATAATAACAATAAGAACAATAAGATTTTGGATGCTGTGGGAAACTTGTATATTCTGAATGGGTGGATAGAGGGCGACAGGACGGGGAAATTGACATATGTGACGGAGAAAGGGGGTAGTGTGATAGATATGGTTTTGAGCTCGGAAGGGATGATTGAGGAAGTTGTAAGTATGGAAATAGGAGATTGGATTGAGTCACACCATTTCCCGGTGAGGGTTATGCTGAAAAGAGAGGAAGAGAAGTGTACAATGAAGGAAAATGAGACAAAGGATAAACGAGGGAGGGGTTATAATAAGTACAAATGGACAGAGAAGGTGGGCCGGGATTGGAATAGGGTAGTAAAGGAGGAGCTACATCTTCTGAAATATGGGTGGGAAGGGGCGTTAGAAGAGAATGATACTGATAAAGCCTTGGAATTGTTGCTACATCCAATAAAGATGATAGCGCAGAAGGTGAAAGCTAGAAAAGGAAATAAGAAAGAGGGAGAAGAATGGTTTAATAGGGAGTGTGAAGGATTGCGGAGAAAGGTGATGGACGCGTTAGGAGAATATAGAAGGAAAGGTGGGAGCCAAGAAAGGGAGTTTTTCTGTAGAATGAGGAAGGAGTATAAAAAGAAAATCTCTGAGACAAAAAAGACGTGGTTAGAGGAACAAATGGAAGCCATAAATAATGACTGCAAGACTAACAATTTTGAGAGAGTCTGGGATAAGATTAATAGAATTATGAAGGGTGGAAGGAATATGGAAAGAACGAGTATTGAGGAAGTGCAATGGGTCAGGCACTTCGATGAATTACTAGGAAAAAAGGGGGGTGATAGATGAAGAGGTTCGGGAGAAGAAGTAATTTGGAGGAATAGGGGAGTGGCAATTTATGACTTGGATAAAGAAATCACAAGAGAGGAAATCCGGGGAGTGATAAGCAGAGCCAGAGCGAAGTCGGCCGGGGGGTGTAATGGTATAAATAATAAGTTTTGGAAGGAAATTAGTAAAAATGAGATAATGATAGAGGGCATGGTGAAACTATTCAATAGGATATTCGAGGGAGGAAATTACCCTAGGGAATGGGAAACAGGAATTATATGCCCTATATACAAGGGAAAGGGTAGTAGGAACAATGTGAACAGTTATAGAGGTATATCTCTGTTGGATTCTTTGAGTAAAATATATACTGGGGTGCTAGCGAACAGAATAAGCGGGTGGGCGGAAGAAAATGAAATTTTGACAGATTACCAAGGGGGATTTAGGAAAAAGAAAAGAACAGTGGATAATATAATGATAGTAAAGACTATTTTAGAAAAGTATAAGAATATGGATAGAAGTACGGTTTATGTAGCAGCAATAGATTTTGAGAAAGCTTTTGATAAGGTAAATAGAGAGGCCCTACTAGAGAAATTAGGTAGGTTAGGGATTTCGGAGAAGATGTTGAGGGCAGTGGAAGGAATATATAGGGACGTCAGGTTTTGTGTAAAATTGGGAGAAGGGAGAATGAGTGGACCATTAGAGTCCAAGGTGGGTTTAAAACAAGGATGCAAGTTATCGCCCATACTGTTTATTTTATTTATCAACGATATTTTAGAGGGGTTTGGGGCAGAAAATTGGGCTGTACCAGTAATTAATGGTTTGGAAGTGCCAGGACTGATATTTGCGGATGATGTGTTATTGATGACGTTAACTTCAGGGGCGATGAATAGGGCCTTAGAGTCAGTGATGCTATTTGCGAGGAAATGGGGATTGAAAATTAATGGAAATAAGTCTAAAATATTGGTAGTACAGGTGAACAAAAGAAGAAGGATAGAAGGGAATTGGGTAATTCAGGGAGAAAGATTGGAACAGGTAAGGAAGCTGGAATATCTAGGAGTTATTTTTAATGATAAAGGAACTTGGAGTGACCAGATCAAAAGAATGAAATATAGAGGATTGGCAGCCTTAGCCTCAGTCAGAAATTTGCTACTCAAGTACCCGGGGATCAGTTACAAAACACTGAGACTCGTGTTCAGGTCGGTAATCGTGGGGAGGGTATTATACGGAGCAGAAGTTTGGGGGCTGGATGAGAAAAGAGAGGAACTAAGAAGGATTGTTAGTAGTTTTGCCAAGTTAGTGATGGGCTTACCGAGGTGTACAGCAAATGTAGGGGCGGAATTAATGTGTGGGGAGGATTTGGAATCAGAGGGTGTGAAAAGAATAGTTAGATATTGGATGAATTTAAAAAGACAGGAAGGTGGGAGAGTTTTACAGGCAGCATATGTACAGCAATTTAAGAGCATGTATAAGGGTGGATGGTTAGAAAAAATAAAGGGATATTTGGAGAGGATAGGATTAGGACACCTGTGGGGGGAGGTTTGGTCAAAGACAGAAGTGAGAGGGATGAATATACTGGAAAGGAGAATTAGAGATATCCATAGGCAGAAATTATTGGGGGAAAGCAGACTAAAAAATTCGCTGACTGTTTTGACGAAAATAGAGGAGATAGCAGGGTTGAATATTAGATACGTCGATAGGTCAAAACGATATGGGATGATGTGGTGGCTTTTAGGTCTGCCAAGGAATAAAGGCTGGTTACAAGGCAGGGATAAGACAAGGTGTGTACTTTGTGGAGATGTAAATGATGAGTTTCACTTGCTAAGAGACTGTGAGGTAACGAGGGGGTTAAGACATGGATTATTGAGTGCCGAGCATCGGGAAATACTGGGGAGAGGAGATGAGAACGCAATACTGAGATGGATTATTAAACAATGGGAAAAAGGGGGTGAATTGAACAGGTATTTTTGTGCGACAAAAAAGGCCTGCGAGAGTAAAATGAAGGAGAGTGAGTTAGAGGGTGGGCAGGGGAATAGGGGGGTGGAATAGTATCTGTATAAGGGAAGGGGATAGTATGTTAAAATTCTAATGGATTAGGGAAGATAGGGACTGAGTACTTAGTTAGGTGGAGTTGGGTAAGAGGGCAGGATTGCATGGTCTGTTTGTTTTATGATATGTTAGTAATTGTTATTCATTGTAATTTTATTAGGTTATGATGGTAATTATTTGTGAAGGCTGAAATGTGGCAATGGTGAAGTGGTATATTTATTGTTGATATGTGGAGTTGGAGGAGTGGTGGTATAAATATGGTAATGGAGAAGTGGTATAGGAGGAAGAAATATGTTGGAAAGGTGTTGGTATATGCGTGACTGGTATTGGTTATTCATTGTAATTTCATTAGGTTATGATGGTAAATAATTGGTGAAGGCTGAGATGTGGTAATGGTGAAGTGATATATTTATTGTGATATTTGGAGTTGGAGGAGTGGTGGTAAATGTGGTGTTGGAAAAGTGTTATATCGTTGGAATGTAGTGTGGGAGAAGTGGTGATATAAGTAGAGGTGGTATATAATGTGGAGTTGGTGCTGTATTGCTGAAAAGTGGTGTGGGAAGTATTGAAGGTTTAGTATTTAGGTGATGTATGGTTTGGTACTGAGATGGTTTATTTATGGTTGACTTCGTGGGAGTTGGGAGGTGGTATTATTGTATTGATGTCTGGTATAAGTATTTAATTTCTGGAGCTGGATAGAGGTGAGTTTATTGTCATTTTGTAAATTTTGGTTTGTTTGTATGGAGAGGAGGAAGAAATATGATGTTGGAGAGGTGTTGGTATGTGTTGTATTGCTGAGATATGGTGTCGGAAGCATTGGAGGCTTAGTATGTATGATTGGGTGATGTATGGTATGGTATTGAGATGGTTTATTTACGGCCGAATTCGTGGAAGTTGGGAGAGAGTATTATTGTATTGGTGTCTGGTATGAGTATTGAATTTTTGGAGCTGGAGGGAGGTGATTTTATTACAATTTTGTAAATTGTGGTTTGTTTGTATGGAGAGGAGGAAGGAGTATGATGTTGGAGAGGTGTTGGTATAGGCGTGATTGGTATTTGTTATGCATGGTCGAAATTTTTGGGAGATGGAGAGGTAATTTTATTATGGAGTGTTATGGCGGATTGAAATGATATGAAGCAATGTTAACGCTGATTGGTAAAAGCTGTGGTATGATGGATTGGAATGTTATGACGGAATATTGTTGTTATTATTTAGACTTGTACTATAGGAGGTGGAATCTGAAAGATTGAATGCAATGTTAGTGTCATGGCTGGTTTGGTATGCAATAGTGTAATGTTGCTGGTGTAGCTTATTTTGGAGTAGGTCAGGGAACAATAGAGGTGATGGAATTGCTGAAGCAAGAAGGTCGCGTGATGAGTGGGTACGTGTGAGTGATAACAAGCAGCAAGTTGCAACACCAGCAGCAGATTGTAAACATAGAACAGGCTGATGAGGTGTTCATTTCATTTTATTTTGTATGTGGTGGAGGGTGGTGGCTTGGGTTGGACTGCGTTTATTATTAGTTATTTATTTATTTATTTATTATTATTGTGAACGTGTATTCGGGGCTGAATGCCTGTTTTGTTCATTAATAAATAAATACTTCTAAATAAGATTTTGGAATTGATTTTGGTTTTCAATTAAAGCTTCTACTGGTGTTATTGATGAATGTTATGCACTTTAAATACTGAAATTCATCAGAATTCAATACTGACCACGTGTTGAGATAGTAAATTCATGGAACCTTAGGTTAATTTTTCTGAGGAATAATGAGCGAGATAGCTGCCTACTAATTTTGTGCAAATCTTTATTGAAGTCTCTGGACTCTTTCAGTTAAATACTTTAATTTTTAAAGGCAGTATGGCCTATTTTTTTTGTTAATTTTAATTCCAGAACAGTAAAGCTTGAGGACGAGGAATACTTTGGTTATAAAACGCTACATAAAGATCAGACATTATGAAAATTCATTGTAATAAATCATGCAAGGATATTTTTGTCTTTTTGAACGCCTGTGTTAATAAATTTAAGTGTTGTTTTTAAAATTTATTGTATTTTGCTTGGTCGTAACCCCTTTTCCCTGAAATGCCTCTAAAAATGGAAAGCCAGGAACGAACGGTTCACCTCCGGATCTCTCGCTCACTGGCTGGGCTTAGCTCGGCAATAATCGGGGCAATATAATACACGCGGCATCGTATATCTGTCGTTGAGCCAACGTTATGGTATCTACACATCACTCATACTGCCAGCCGAAATCGAAACTTTAACACAATGTCCGGATATTTAAATCTGATCCTCGTTGAAATTCGAACACATGAAGTGAAATTCGCTATAGAAATGAACTCGAATCTGGAAATATTACTGTGTCTATTTCCTACAATGAAACGTGAAATTGAAATTAAACATGTTGGAATAGATTAATCTATTCCTCATTACAATTTAAACACATGGGGTGAAGTTCGCTATATAAAATTTAAACTCAAATCTTGTTTGATATTACGTAATGTCACTGAAAACAACAAACACAACAATCACGATATAACTCGAGTGTGAGGCTCCAGCTGACCTGCCTTTTCCGCACTCCAAACACGAATCATCGTGAACTGTCCAATGAAATAACTTCTCATCAACTTAAACTCTCATTCTAATACAATTCATTTTCGCACCAGTAATGTTACCAGTCAGCGATATTTTCGTCTCATACAGAATATAATTCAATTGTCAATAATTAAGTATTATCTTGACCGTGTGTGAGGATGTATTTTGTTCGTGAGGTCTGCTATAAGAAAATGCACTTCGCTGGTATCGAACAGAATCGCCACCAAGACTTAACTAACGTTATCTACGGTCTTACATACAATAGTAATCATGGGAGAACATGAACTTGTACTTAAAATAGGCAACGTTACAACGTACCCACATGGATTTGACAACCCTTACATTCTTCACTCGTTCTGAACTGCTACAGGACATCGTTCCTCTTTTACAGCCTGTCTCAGAAATATTACACCTCAACCTATACACCATATCACAAAAACAATTCTCCGTCGATCTACATGCCCTCTTACTCTCGGCGTCCTGCTTATTCTACATCACTCCCAAAATAGAGGCTTACACTGCCTTTAACACCATCTTTATTATTCTCACAATATTTCATTTCCGTTACATCCTGCTTGAAACTTTAAATACAAGTGATCCCATGACTAATCAGCTTTATAAAGATCTCTCAATTAACTTCTCAAAAATTTCCGGATCTCAGGAGAAAATAACATTCCGTGATTTTGTCACAAATACACGGTGTCAAATAATCAAAATTTCCCAAAATGTCAAACTTTTTCATATATCACTGGATTTCGATATAACCCGCAACTCGTTTACCTAACTGCTGAACGCATAAAGATTATCGTCACAATTTTATCCTGACTTTATCACACTCCTAACGGTTATTTTATCGTGATCATTATTATAACTTTTACCGGCTCGAAAATTATGTCATTGATTTTCATTGCAATATTTAACTTCACTTTTATTTTTTAAATGAAGTTTAAACACATTTTAACGTCTCGCGCGCTGACATATATAACAGATAATTCGCCACTACAATGGAATAACGACAAGACACATCATCGTCATTGCATCATACTTAACTTTACACAGGCCACATATACCACAAGATATTATGATTAATTAATTAATTAATTTAAAGGGACAAGCATTTACATCTCTAACTACAAAAACACAATATTTAAATTAGAAGACTGTATTTGTGCCGCTTGGTGTGACATTATCTTGACTTCATCTTGCACCAGCCACCTCTGAACTTAGTCGCTCATAATTGTAGGACACATTCTTCGCTTAATACTACCTTATAAATACACTGATTCTGCACTCGTCTTGAAGAAACGCACACTGATTTCCTTTATGAAACTTAACAATAAATTTTATTCTGTACACATATACAACAATTAACCCGCCTAGCTCCGTGTCGAGAATTCAACTGATGCAGTTTGGGGCAAGTTTCCATCCCCTTTTCATCCAGGGGTCCCGCAGATATGAATGATCGTGAGACAAAAGCTTATCTCTGCCAGACTAC